>NC_082702.1:6810246-8106546 GCF_949987515.2 Delphinus delphis | reverse complement strand
CATTGGGCGGCCCGGGTCTACATCATCTAAATGCCAAAAGTTTCATAGTGAAGGTTACGAACATGAAACATAAAAGGGCTCTGGCCACCTCCCCACCCCCCTGGGAATTTTCACTTCCTTACTCACCCCCAGAGTATCCTCCCCAGCCAGCCAGCTGACTCATCCCCGCCCCCCCTACTTCACAAGTATCAAACGCCTTCCTCGGGAGGCAGGGGAATTGCCTTCCTCTTTTTTTTTTTTTTTTTTTACTTCTGCAGGGAACCCTCACATTCCCAGTCTATCTCATCCTTACATTTGGAGAGTAAGAATTCCAAGACCTGGGTAAGGGTAGGACCCTCATGTCCCACATCTACTTGGTTCCTGAATTTTGGAGAGCAGTGAGAGTGTGACCAGCAAGGGAGACCAGCCCCATCTCAAAAACATGAATCCAAATCTATCCCACCCCTGAGTTAAAAGGAGGGATACCTGTATTCTTCTTTTCATCCAAATGTCAGCCACAATCCCAGCCCTTCATAAGAATAGCTTGAGGCTTCATCCCGTGTCTTTTTATATTGCATCTTTTTTTTAAATTGAGCTGTAACATACACAGATCTTTTTCTCTTTTTATTGGAGTATAATTGATTTATTTTTTTTTTAATCTTTTTTTGTCGGTGAATAAAGTTTTATTGGAACACAGCAGAGGCCGTTTCAAGGGGTCCCCAACACACATTCTGAGCACAGAGGAGCCATAGATGCAGGAACTGTAAAAAAAAAAAAAAGCCTCTCTGCTAAGCCACATATTTCCCTGTAACATGGGGGTCGGTCTCATGTTAAAGTGGCCACCATTTCCTCCAAGGAAATTTGATGTGGTCTCTCTATGTATTACGTATGTATATAAATATGTATATATACTAGTATAGTTGATTTATAATGTGTTAGTTTCAGGGGTACGGCAAAGTGATTCATATATATATATATATATATATATGATTTTTTCAGATTCTTTTCCATTATAGGTTATTACAAGATATGAATATAATTCCTGTGCTATACAGTAGGCCCTTGTCGATCTCTTTTATATATAGTAGTGTGTATCTGCTAATCCCAAACTCCTAATTTATCCCTCCCCTGCTTTCCCCTTTGGTAACCATAAGTTTATTTTCTATGTCTGTGAGTCTATTTCTATTTTGTAAATAAGTTCATTTGTATTTTTTTAAAAGTTTTTTTGATGTGAACCATTTTTAAAGTCTTTATTGAATTTGTTACAATATTGCTTCTGTTTTATGTTTTGGTTTTTTGGCCTCAAGGCATGTGGGATCTTAGCTTCCCAACCAGGGATTGAACCCGCACCCCCTGCATTGGAAGGCAAAGTCTTAACTACTGGACCGTCAGGGAAGTCCCCTGTATTTTTTTAGTTTCCACATATAAGTGATATCATATGATATTTACCTTTCTCTGTCTGACTTACTTCACTTAGTATGATAATCTCTAGGTCCATCCAAGTTGCTGCAAATGGCATCATTTCATTCTTTTTTATAGCCGAATAATATTCCATTGTGTGTGTGTGTGTGTGTGTGTGTGTACACACACATACATACCACATCTTCTTTATCCATTCATCTGTCGATGAGCATTTAGGTTGCTTCCATGTCTTGGCTATTGTAAATAGTGCTGTTGTGAACACTGGAATGCATGTGTCTTTTCAAATTCGAATTTTTGTCTTTTCCGGATATGTGCACAGGAGTGGGACTGCTGGATCATATGGTAGCTCTTTTTTCATATTTTTAGCTTTTCAAGGAAACTCCATACTGTTCTCTATAGTGGCTGCACCAATTTACATCCCACCATATACAGATCTTAAGTGTGAGGTTCATTGATCAGCTATACATTCATGTGACCATACCCAGGTTAAGGTATGGAAAATTTCTAGTTCCCCTCTGCCCTTCTAGTCACCATAGATTATCACTGTAAATTAGTTTTGCCTGGTTCATTGAATATTACATAAACAGAATCAAACAGTGTATATATAACAGTGTATATGATAGTTTTTGTATCTAGCTTGCTTCATCCAGCGCTACTACCAAGTTTGTTCACTGCAGTATTCCGTTGAGTATACCAATAGAGGAATATATCAGAATTCTTCCACTCACCTGATTGGTGAACATTTGGGTTGTTTCCGGTGTTTGGCCATCGTGAATATTCTACTATGAAGATTCTTGTACAAGTGTTTGGAGGACATATACATTCATTTTTCTCGGGTAAATTCCCACGGGTGGACCTGCTAGGTCATAGGGAGGTGTCTGCTTAGCTTCAAAAGATACTGCCAGACATTTTCCAAAGTGGTTGTACCAGTTTACACTCTCATCGGCAGTGCAGGAAAGTTCCATTTGTTCCACATGCTTGCCAAGGCTTGGTATCATTCCCATACCTTTTTAATTTACCATAGTGTTTATTATACATCAAGTTCTGTTCTCATTTTAAGTTCATTATTGGTTTGCTAGGGCTACCATAACAAAAATTTATTGTCTCACGGTTCTGGAGGCTGGAAGTCCTCCTTGGTTCCCTCTGAGGGCTGTGAAGGAAGGATCTGTCCCAGGCCCCTCTCCTTGGCTTTATAGATGGCCATCTTCTTCCTGTGTCTTTTCACATCATCTTCCCTTTGTGCATGTCTCTGTATCTAAATTCTCCCTTTTTATAAGAACACCATTCATACTGGATCGGGGTCCACTTTAATGACCTCATTTTAACTTGATCACCACTGTAAAGACCCTTTCTCTGACTAAGAGCACATCCAGAGGCACTGGGATAGGACTTCAGTGTATAAATGCTGGGGAACACAATTCAACCCACAACTCTTTATAGGTGAATATTATTATTCCTGTTTTATAGATGAGAAGACAAACGCAGAGCAAGACCCTATAGCTGGTGAGGGGCAGAGCTGGGATCTGAACCCTGGCAGTCTAATTCTCAGTCTAGCCTCTCAACCACTGTACTACATAACCTCACTCGCCCAGCGAGAAACCCAGAATCACCCTCCTTGTGCCCCTCATCCAGAAGCTTTGTAGGTTCACAAAGGATACCTGTGTTTCTCACTGTCACCTCTTGCCCTGATTTCCTGCTTCTGCTGAATTTTTTTTCTCCCTGGTATTCCTTTTTACATTTTTTTCTAATTTTTCATCCAATTTTTATCAGAGTTATACATCCACATAGTTTGAAAAATCAAATACAAGATTTTTCTAGAAAATGAAAACCACCAGTGGTCCCCCATCTCTTTACCCTCCATTTCTCCCACCTCAGATGAACCTGCTTTCATCTCATTTATTGTCTCATTTTGCTACTTACCTCCCTGTCTCAAAATACCATGTCTCTATGGCTACCTCTTGATTTTTCAATCTTAGGCATTTTGCATTCACTTCTCACTATGGAAGACACATACTCATACTGTTATTTAAGTTGTCCAAGCTCCCACACTGCGATTCTGGTTAGATGAATACTCATTGTTTACTTGTTGACTGTAAATGCTCCCATAGATGCCACACATAGTAAACCATGATTGCTTTCCTCTTCTACACAATTCTTTGTTTTTCCTGGCATTGATATTGTCTTTTTTTTTTTTTTCAATTGCCTAGTGGCTGAGTTTTCCTTGTGCTTCACTAATTCAAATCCAAATTCTCCACTAACTATATGAATCTCTTCTTCATGTGTTCAGATGCATCAGGTACTCCATTAATTTCACCTTATTAAAGAAGTTCCTCACGTGGCCTTCTGACCTGCTCCAGTCTGGAACATAGCTGCCATCTTGAGCCCATCACCTCCCTCCTGGTTCAGATCCTGTTGTATCCCATTTCTTACTCTTCCTGTGTTTTGCTGCCTTGTTCTTTTGAGCTTCCTGACAAAAGGCACATGGGAGATACATTTTGGAGACATCGCATACATGAAAACATCTTTACTCTCGATGGGCCATCTGGCTTGGTATAAAATTCTGGGCTGGAGATCACTTTCCTCCAGAATTTTGAAGGCATCACTCCACTGTCTTCTAATTTCCAGTGTTATTGTTGAAAAATCCAGTCATTTGGATTCCTAAGCCCTGTATGTGACCTGTTTTTCTTTTCCCTGTCCTCAGTGTGCTGACAATTCTCAGCAATGTGTCTTCATCTATTTTCATCAATGGACCTTTCAGTCATATCCTGAGGTCATTCATTCTGGGAAATTTTCTTGAATTCTTTCAATTACAGTTCGCCTCTTCCTTCCATTTCTGTTTTTACTTTCTAGAACTCTTATTAACTTGATATTGGGCTTCTTGGACTATCCATTTCTTTTATTCTCTCTCTTATTTTTCTAACTCTTTCTGCCATACTCCCTGGGAGATATTCTTTTTTTTTTTTTTTTTTTTGCTGTACGCGGGCCTCTCACTGTTGTGGCCTCTCCCGCCGCGGAGCACAGGCTCCGGATGCACAGGCTCAGCGGCCATGGCTCACGGGCCCAGCCGCTCCGTGGCATGTGGGATCCTCCCAGACTGGGGCACGAACCCGTGTCCCCTGCGTCGGCAGGTGGACTCCCAACCACTGCGCCACCAGGGAAGCCCCTCCCTGGGAGATAGTCTTAATATTATCTCCCACTCTTGTATTAAGCTTTTTCACTTCTGCTAGTATATTTTTAATTTCTAAGAACTCTTTTTTGATCTCTGAATTTTTATGGTATTTTGTAAATTTTATAGCATTATTCTGTAGTCTCCTACTTTATAATATCCTATTCATGGTTCAAAGCTGCAGTATCTTGTCCTGTTTCTCTGATGATATTAATGATAGTTGTTGGGTTTTTCTTTTTTACATCTTCTACTCTCTGCATGTCTGCATGTTTCCTCCAAGTCCCCCCACCATTTGTTTTGTTTCTATCTTTCTTTCTTTCTTTTTTTTTTTTTGGCCATGCCACACGGCTTGCAGGATCTTAGTTCCCCAACCAGGGATTGAACCTGGGCCCTTCCTTGTTTCTATCTTTCTTGGTAGAGGCTTTATCTGATGTCTAGTAATCCTTAATAGTCGGTTCATATTTGGGAGCGGGCATCCAAAATTCCGAAAGTGGTGGGCCTGTGAGCACATAAGCAGGGTTGTTGACTGTGAACTTCACTGTAGGGTGAGCTGTCTGGACCATTTTTGTTGGGGAATCCCCAATGTCAGTATTTTTTTGGTCTCTTTTCCTGGGTTAGTCATATATATATATATATATATATATATATATATATATATATATATACATACATACATATAGATGTATATATTTGTATATGTAGACATACTATATATGTTTTTAAAATAGAGAGGACCAAAGAAGAAAACAAATAATGAATCATGATCTCCCTGGCAAGATACCCCTAACCATATGCAAGTTAAAAGGCACTCACTCATTCATTCATTCATGCATCCAATAAATGTTTATGAAGGTCTTCTTGCATCAGACACTGGGCTAGGCACTGAGGGTATAGCAGTGAACAAATCAAAGTCTCTGTTCTCCTAGCGCTTCCATTCTAGTCTAGAAGACAGACACATGTGTGTCTAGAGCAGCGCTCTCCTACAGCCCCTTCTGCGATGATGGAAATATTTGAGATCTGAGCAGTCCAATATGGTAGCCAACAGCTCTCGATCACTGGACATGAGGTTCGTGTAACTACAGAATTGAATTTTAAATTTTAATTAAAATTGGAATTCAAATAGCCACCTGTGGCTAGTGGCTACCACCTTGGACAACACTAGAAAATTCCATCCTTACAGAGAGGTACAAGGGATTGGCAGCCTCATGGCTTTGGCTAGCTCACATTCCAAATGTGGGCTTACCCTACCGCTGAGGGCAAGCAACCTCACAGGAAGAGAAAGGAAATGCATCTCTTAAAAAGAAATAAAGAAACACAGCTTCTCCCAGCCAGTTCTGGAAGCCCATTCCATGAGAGAGGTTCAATTTCTCACTCACTTACGAGGGCCGAAAAGGAAACATCAAGTCCCCTTTCCCTAAAGGAAGCACTATTTTTCAGATCAATTCAACCATATATACACACACATCTTTATACATCCCTCACTGAAAGTACACACTGTTCTCTCGCATTTTCCGTGGAGGAAAGCCTCTTGGCATTTTTCCCTATTAATGAAATCTTACCTCTCAGCACCGGTGATTGGCACACAGAATGCTGGTCTCAAACCAGCCTGAATTCATTCATTCAACCCCTCTTTATTAAGCACGTGTTGTATGCCAGGTGCTGTTCTAGACCCTGTGGATACAGCAGTGAGCCCGGCAAACAACGTCTGCTCCTTCACGGAACTTAAATTCCAGTGCGGGGGAGGGGGGGCGGTGGGGAGATGAATGATAAAGCTAATAACTAAAGACATTTTATAGTTACAAGGAGGTAAGTGCTATGGACAAAAATACGGCAGGGTGAGAGAGTTTGGGAGACCCAGGAAGGAGGCTACAGGTTGCAGTATTAAACAGTGTACCAGGGAAGGTGCCTTTGGAGCAAACACTTGAAGGAGGTGAGGGGGCCAGCCAGGCAGCTATCTGGGAGAAGGATATTATTCCAGCAGAGAGAATGGCCAGTGCAAAGGCCCTGAGGCAGGAGCAGACTGGAGCAATCCAGGAACTGCACAAAGCCCAGGGTGGCTGGAGCAGACTTAGTGAGGGAGGCGTGCATGGGAGACAAGGCAGAGGGGTAAGGAGGGGTGTGGGGGTGTTTGCTGACAAAGAGCCTGGTGGGGAGTGAAGTGGGGAGACGGCGAAGCGCAGTGAACTGAGGACGGACGCGAGTCAAGGAGGGACGGGAGCTGACTCAAATGTCAAGATCCCTCTGGCAACAGGGTGGGAATTTTTATTTTTCCCAGAAAAAGGCTGGCGGACATGGCTGAGTTGTACTAGAGGTTTAGGATCAATGCGGGGTGGGGGTGGGTGGGTAGGGCGTAAGGAGGTGGGGAAAGAGGCAGGCATTATATCTCAGAATAACTGAGCAAACGATTAAATTCAAAGCAGATTCTCAGCTCCCCTCTTCCTGAAAGCCCTGCTCACCTTCCCACCATTGGAAGTCTTGATTGTTGACTCTAAAATACTTCTCCATTCTTTCCTCCCACACCTCTCCCTTGTACATGTCCCCCTCCCAGGACCCCTGAAGACCCTCCTTCCATCCAAGGGCATTTTCCTAAACAAAGAGACACCTCGAGAGCAATTACAGTTTGCCTACAAGGCAGCAGTGCCCGCAGGTAGTGCAGTATTTTTCTCACCTATGTACTGTGTCTGTTTCCAGATGTCAGCTGGGCTCTCCCTGCCTGTTAGGATCTGTATAAGATGAATTCAAACCCCATTCTCCAACTACGGGGTGGCGAATGCCCTCCCCACGTTCCAGAGCTTTGAATTCCTTGCCCCACCCCAAGTTGTTGCTTCAGCTGGATTCTGGGGAATCCTCTCTCTGTCTCCCCCTTTGGGGTGCAAGGACTAAGTCTGTCCTTTTCCTTAATTTCTATGCAACCAACCATGCACACAAGGCATTTATATGCACTTATGTGAGTGTGTGGACGGGGCTTCACTGAAGGTTTGGGGACACAGAGGTATTTACATCAACAGATAGACAAACAACTCAAGACTCCAGGTGATGTATTCACATCAGGAAGACCCTTCGCCTTCTCCTCACCAAGCATCCAGCCACATGCCTTGATGTCTCCTGTTTTCCCCAGACCTGAGCTGTCCAAGACTATTTAAATTTAAATTAGGGACTTCCCTGGAGGTCCAGTGGTTGAGACTCCGTGCTTCCAATGCAGGGGGCACGGGTTCAATTTCTGGTCAGAGAACTAAGATCCCACATGCCTTGGTGTGGCAAAAATAACAATAATAATTTAATTAATTAAAATTAAATACAATTTAAAGTTACATCCTTTTGTCGTACTGATCACATTTCATGTGCTCCAGAGCCATGGGTGGCTGGTGGCTGCCATGTTGGGCTGCGCTGATGCAACATTTCCATCACCCCAGAATGTTCTTTTGGACAATGTTGGACTAGAAAGGACAGATACCTCCCTCTAAGAACTAGTCTGGTGTCTACAATTAAGATGACCAAAACTTCACCCCACAAAATAACTATGGAGCTATATTCTATCTAGGATTCCAGGACTAGTGGGTTTTTTTTTTTTTTCATTAATACGCCCTGGACATCTTCACAGGTCAGATCATGAGTACTTATCTTATGTCATAGGAGAGTTACACAGTGTGGAATCCACAGAAGTGTGGATTCCTTTATCCATTCATTCATTTACTCCACAAATATTTACGACCACCTTGTATGTGTCAGGAACTGCTGGGTCACAGCCTAGAACGTGACAGTGTTGGATCGTGCCCTAGAGGGGCTTGCATTCTGGTAGGAGAGGCTGAGATTAATCAAGTCCTCACAGAGATAACTGTAAAGTGGCAACAGTTGGGAAGGAAGTGACATGTGGCGAATGCCACAATGTATGCACCAGTGAGAACTACTAATTCTGTATCCGTGCTTATCTTCCCACCAAACTGTAGAAATTAGGGCCTAGAGAGAGAACCCAAGCAAATTAAGATGCATGTCTAAGCCTGCGCTTCCCCAGTCTGAATAATGGAGATAATAGTTTCTACCTCATCGGAGTGTTGAGAGAATGGAGTTATTACAGTAGATAGAACAGTGCCTGGAACAACAGAAGTCATCATTAACACTATGATTATTTGTATGATTCTCCTTTCTGAGCTTCAGTCCTCCTCTTTAAAATGGAGGAGTATATGGGACCTTCTCTGGAAGATTCCAGTAAGGACTGAACCAGTAGTTATTTCACTAACAGTCACAGCTAACCTTCTCTGGCACTTCCTTTGCTCCGGGGGCTATCCGTGCAACAGCGCTGGAAGGGAGGTATTGCCGCTGTCCCCATTTGACAGATGTGTAAACAGAGGCACAAAAAGGTGCAGTTCACCACTAGTTAGAATCTGGAGCAGTTGGAGGTTAGGAGGTAGAGGGATTCTGGGTTGCCCATTCGGGCATCTGCGCGGAACTGACCCTGCCCTTCATGCCCCTGCCGGCAGGAAGCTGGATGCCTTCATCTACGACGCGGCTGTGCTCAACTACATGGCCCGCAAAGATGAGGGCTGCAAGCTCGTCACCATCGGCTCGGGCAAGGTCTTTGCCACCACAGGCTACGGCATCGCCCTGCACAAGGGTTCCCGCTGGAAGCGGCCCATCGACCTGGCACTGCTGCAGTTCCTGGGGGATGGTGCGGCTGCACGCAGAGATGCCTACAGGGGATGGGGAAGGGAGGGGAGGCAAAGACCCCTGGGTACTGGGGAAGGAGGGAATGAGGACCTAGACTCCTGTATCAGGGAGGAGGGTCCTCAGAGGGTGCCCACGGAAGGTGACCTCCCACCTTCCTGTCCCCAGATGAGATCGAGATGCTGGAGCGGCTGTGGCTCTCTGGGATCTGCCACAATGACAAAATCGAGGTGATGAGCAGCAAGCTGGACATCGACAACATGGCGGGCGTCTTCTACATGCTCCTGGTGGCCATGGGCCTCTCCCTGCTGGTCTTCGCCTGGGAGCACCTGGTGTACTGGCGCCTGCGGCATTGCCTGGGGCCCACCCATCGCATGGATTTCCTGCTGGCCTTCTCCAGGGTATGGAGGAGAGAGGGAGGCGGAGGGAAAGAGATGGGAGGAAACAGGCTGGGATGCCTAGAAATGGAAGGGAGCTGAATCGAGGTGCTGGAGAGGAGGGAGGGACGGAGGGAAGGTAGGCGGTCCGCAGCATCCCGCGCTGACCGGGATTATGCCGCGACCCCCGCAGGGCATGTACAGCTGCTGCAGCGCGGAGGCTGCCCCGCCGCCCGCCAAGCCCCCGCCGCCGCCGCAGCCGCTGCCCAGCCCGGTGTACCCGGCGGCGAGGCCCGCTCCCGGTCCCGCGCCCTTCATACCCCGCGAGCGCGCCACTGTGGACCGCTGGCGCCGCGCCAAAGGTGCAGGGCCGCCGGGGGGCGCGAGCTTGGCCGACGGCTTCCACCGCTACTACGGCCCCATCGAGCCGCAGGGCCTGGGCGTCGGCGAGGCGCGCGCCGCGCCCCGGGGCGCAACTGGGCGTCCGCTATCTCCGCCGGCTACGCAGCCCCCGCAGAAGCCGCCGCCCTCCTACTTCGCCATCGTGCGCGACAAAGAGCCGGCCGAGACCCCCGCCGGCGCCTTCCCTGGCTTCCCGTCGCCGCCCGCGCCCCCGGCCGCCGCGGCCACAGCCGTCGGGCCGCCGCTCTGCCGCCTGGCCTTCGAGGACGAGAGCCCGCCGGCGCCCACGCGCTGGCCGCGCTCGGACCCCGAGAGCCAGCCCCTGTTGGGCCCCGGCGCGGGGGGCGCGGGCGGTGCGGGGGGAGCGGGCGGCGGAGCCCAGGCCGCGCCACCCCCGTGCCGCGCCGCGCCGCCCCCCTGTCCTTACCTTGACCTAGAGCCGTCGCCGTCGGACTCGGAGGACTCGGAGAGCCTGGGCGGCGCGTCGCTGGGCGGCCTGGAGCCCTGGTGGTTCGCCGACTTCCCCTACCCGTACGCCGAGCGCCTCGGGCCGCCGCCTGGCCGCTACTGGTCGGTCGACAAGCTCGGGGGCTGGCGCGCCGGCAGCTGGGACTACCTGCCCCCGCGCAGCGGCCCCGCCGCCTGGCACTGTCGCCACTGCGCTAGCCTGGAGCTGCTGCCGCCGCCGCGCCATCTCAGCTGCTCACACGACGGCCTGGACGGCGGCTGGTGGGCGCCGCCGCCCCCGCCCTGGGCCGCGGGGCCCCCGCCCCGGCGCCGGGCCCGCTGTGGGTGCCCGCGGTCGCATCCTCACCGCCCGCGGGCCTCGCACCGCGCGCCCGCAGCTGCCACGCCGCACCACCACCGGCACCGGCGCGCCGCAGGGGGCTGGGACCTCCCGCCGCCCGCGCCCACGTCGCGATCGCTCGAGGACCTCAGCTCGTGTCCCCGCGCCGCCCCCGCGCGCAGGCTCACCGGGCCCTCCCGCCACGCGCGCAGGTGCCCGCACGCCGCGCACTGGGGGCCGCCGCTGCCCGCCGCGCCCCACCGGAGACACCGGGGCGGGGACCTGAGTACCCGCCGGGGCTCGGCGCACTTTTCCAGCCTCGAGTCCGAGGTATGACGCGGCCTGGGGGGCCCCGCCGCCCCCTCGGTCAGCGCAGGCCACAGCCCGAGGGAGCACGCGGGGTGGACAGGACCCGCACGGGTTGGGAAGGAAGGAAATGGAACTGGCCGGACCCCGCCTGGAGCAGCGTCCTGCGCCCCTCGCTATGGGGGCACCTCGAGCCGGGGGGGATTTGGTCCCTCAAATCTCACCCAGCCTGGGAACAAGGGGATAGGGGTCTTGGAGGCCACTGGACTTTTTTTTAAACCCGACAAGGGCTTTTTAACGTCACCAGATGGGGCAGGAGGTGGTGGGGTCACGCCACGCCCGCGTCACTCCCCCACGCCTGGGGCCGTGGCCCCCACATCACTGTGCAGCTCCCCGGCCCCAGCCACGCCTCCGGGGAAGCCCGTTTTTAACCTTTCATCCATCGGGACTCAAAACTGTGAGACGCGTTCGCCAAACTGTGACCCCAGACCTTGGTCCCCGCCACACAGAAACCCCTGACCCCAGACTGTGACTTCCGACCCCTAAAAATGGTCATCCGACCCCAGACTGTGACCCCTGACCCCAAACTGTGACCCGAGCCCCAGACCGTTCCCCGACCAGACTCTGTCCCTCGACGTCAAACCGTTTCCCCCTCCTCCTTTTCCACCCGCGGTAGCTTTCCCCTCTTTCGACCTAGCACACGCCCCCAACGGAAGCCCCGCCTCCACTGCCCCAGCGTTGATCCCAACCTCCATCAGGCCAAAACTTCCCACCCTGTCGCACCTCACTACCAGCCCCAGGTGCCACTAATCACATGCTCTCCAAAGCCAACCCTTATTTGTGACCTTTCAGTGAAGACCCAGCAGACCCTCAAAAGCCTCCTCTTCCCAGATCTCCAGCCGGGTCTGGAGCTGGGTTGTGGAAGAGAGGGGTCTGGGAGTCCACACTTATCACCAACCTCCCTTCCCACTCTCCTGTCCCATATTGCAGTGTTTGGAATAAACCATGTTTTTATGCCTCCTCAAGCCCAATGTGAGCTCCGTGTCTGTCTCTTAGTCCCCCTCAAGCTTCTCTGGAGGAAATAAAAACAGAAGAGTCCCACAGAGGAAGAGGGTGCAGAAAGAGAATTCCGGCAAGAACAGAGACCCTGGAGGGGTGTGGGAGGTAAAGACTCAAAGAGGCAGTGAGAAAAGACCCTAAGAAGAGAAGGGCTGAGAAGGGGTTGGGGTGGAAGGAGAAGTGGGACAGAGAACTGAAGAAAGATCTGGGATCAAAACTTTTTTAGGATCAAGTCTAGGGTCCCATTCCTATGGCAACAGGTAATGAGGCTTGCTAGGTTCTCAATATCCTGTTCATGCAAGTGAGGAGCGTGTCTATTATACCCCAGCCAATCCACATATCTTGAATTCCGTTAATCTCACCAATGAGAACCTATTTCTAACATGTCATTATGCCAATTAGCCAAACCTCTGGTGCTGATGGGCAATAAAAAGAGCGGAAGCACTTGTAATAGCTACCTCCAGAGGGTGGACTTTCTGATTAAGTGCTTGCTGACCAGAGCTGCAAGGTGAACGCCTGGGGAGGCAACTGCCTGCCCCTAGAGGGTAGATTCAACCAGCTGATTTACACATATCATCCTGTCTACACTTAACCATTTTGAAGTAAATTAAAGCCTTCATAACAAGGAGAGGAGAAGAAACCGGCTTTATGGGTCCTCAGGAAGCAGAAACCTAGTCTCCTTGCCAGTAAGGGCTCTTATTTGCATACACGAATAATTAATTAGGTGGAAAGAAGGGGCTGGGAGTCAAAGGTGGAGGAGAGAGTCGCGGCTTGGAGCTCCTCTAGTTGATGAGGAAAACAGGCCTCCTGCAGAACTACAACTCCCAGGAGGCCTTGCCGCTGCTCTGCGGCAGAGCGCCCCAAAGTCATGGGGAGGGTATACTTTCCCCGGATCTGCAGGCCTCGCTATCCAGGCCAGGACGCAGTTACCTTAGCTTTCCTTCACCCCTCTCCCCATTGCCCTCTCTAATTGGTGAACGAGGAGGTTTCCAAGGTAACCGCGCAGTAGGGAGGATCCTCACAAGAAGGGAAGAGAGACCCGGAAGTGACGCTCTTACCTCGCGCCGGCGGCGGGAGGTTCCAAAGATGGCTGCGCGCAAGGGTCGGCGGCGCACGTGTGAAACCGGGGAGCCTATGGACGCCGAGTCCCACGACGCAGGGTCCAAGGGCCCGGCCCAGGTCTACCTACCCGGCCGGGGACCCCCGCTGCGCGAAGGAGAGGAGCTGGTCATGGACGAGGAGGCCTACGTGCTGTACCACCGAGCACAGACTGGTAGGCCTGGGCACCTGGAATCCTGGATCCTGAGGAAGGAGGGGACTGGAATCCTGGGTCCTGAGGGGGCAGTTGGTTCTGAGCTTTTAACTTAAGAGGCACTCTGAAAGAGAAGATTGGGGTGTAAGAGGGTTGACATCACACTCAAGAGGACTGAGATCCCTCTGTCCCATCCTAATTTTCCAACTTCTCCTTCCATCCCCAGGCGCCCCCTGTCTCAGCTTCGACATAGTCCGGGATCAGCTGGGAGACAACCGGACCGAGCTTCCGCTTACACTTTATCTGTGTGCTGGGACCCAGGCCGAGAGCGCCCAAAGCAACAGGTGAGTAAGACTGACGCTTTCCCAGGACCAGGGACCTGAGCCTCCAGCTCCCTCTTCCTCAGGACCTAGAAGTCAAGGTTTCCAGCCTCCTCCCACCCTTCTTACTAAGGATCCTGGCACCCGGTGCCGCATTCATGCCACACCTCCCCCAGATTGATGATGCTTCGGATGCACAATCTGCATGGGACAAAGCCCCCGCCATCCGAGAGCAGTGACGAGGAGGAGGAGGAGGACGATGAAGAGGATGAAGAAGAGCGGAAGCCTCAGTTGGAGCTGGCGATGGTGCCCCATTATGGCGGCATCAACAGAGTTCGGGTAAATACAGCACCAGCAGCCTGCCCTGCGTTTTCTGGAGCACACCCCCGCGCACCCACGCCCTTCAGCTCTTAGAAAAGCACCTGGCACATAGTTTTTTTGTTTTTGTTTTTGTGTTTTTGCGGTACGCGGGCCTCTCACTGTTGTGGCCTCTCCCGTTGCGGAGCACAGGCTCCGGATGCACAGGCTTAGCGGCCATGGCTCACGGGCCCAGCCACTCCACGGCATGTGGGATCCACCCGGAACGGGGCACGAACCCGTGTCCCCTGCATCGGCAGGCAGACTCTCGACCACTGCACCACCAGGGAAGCCCTGGCACATAGTTTTATATATTATAGTAATTGTCATTATGTGCTGGATGCTATAAGGTGTTTTTTTTCAGCAAACATCATTTGTACTAAATTTATTATTTATTTACTTATTTATTTGGCTGTGTTGGGTCTTAGTTGCGGCACACGGGATCCTTCATTGTGGCGCGAGGGCCTCTCTCTAGTTGTGGCGTGGGCTGTAGAGCACGCGGGCTCAGTAGTTGCAGCAGGCAGGCTCTCCAGTTGAGGCGCGTGGGCTCTGAAGAGCAAGCGCGGGGGCTTAGTTGCCCCGCGGCACGGGGATCTTAGTTCCCCGACCAGGGATCGAACCTGTGTCCCCTGCATTGGAAGGCAGATTCTTAATAGAGGGGTATTTTTTAATGTTCTTTTCTCTTCTGTAAAACGGTGAGAGTCACAAAGCTTACGTGATGGGGCCGGTGTGAGGATAAACTGAAATGACACAAAGCGTTATTTCAATAACTGAAAGTTATTCAGGTGTCTAGAAACAGCACTTGGCTATAACTTGAGATATATGTTTTCTGTTATTGCTCAGGGACTCTTGTGGGCTTGGGGGTTACTTTTGTGCTTCAGAGTTACAACCCCTTCTAATCAGGTTGATGTGAGAATTAAATGAGATGCTGTGTGTATAGTACTTGGAGCAGTGCTTGGCGCATAGTTCTTGAGAAGCATTTCCATTAAAGTATTACCGTGTCTCGGGTACTGTTTTAGACCGTGGGGAGTTAACGGGTTGCAAAAGGTCTCTGGCTCCTTGAAACTTACATACCAGTGGGAAAGGGAACAAGAAGAAACTAAGCATATGTGTGTATGTCCAAAGATGCTAAGTGTTGTGGAGAAAAATGAAACAAGGTAAGGGAGTTAGAGTCTTCTGGAGTGGGGTTGCCTCTTTAAATAGTGTGGTCAAGGAAGCATTCACTGATAAGGTGCCATTTGAACAGAGACCCGCAGGAAATGAGGGAGTGAGGCAAGGATATCTGTGGGAAGAGGTTTGCGGGCAAGGAAATAAGTGCAAAGGCCCTGGGGCGTACTGAGGAGTTTTGAGGGAAGCTGGGGAGAACAGTGCTGAATGGATGAGGGGGAGAGTGACAGGGTTTGGCAGGTGGGCACAGAGGAGACATTGTTTAGGGCCTTGTAGGCCAGTGTAAGGACTTGGCTTTTACTTGGGGAGAAACTGGGAACCGTTGGAGGGTTTAGAGTGAAGGATGGCAGGGATCTGACTTGTGTTTTAAAGGGATCCCTCTTACTGCTGTATTGAGAATAGACTGCAGGGAGGCAAGGGCAGAAGGACAGTCCTGTGAGGAGGCCAGTACAGGAATGCAGGGAAGGGTGACTTTGGTAGTAACACGAGTGACAGCAGCAGAGGTACTGAGGAAGGATTGGAAGTGTGGCATTTTGGGTGGAGCCAGCATAGGTGGTGGGTGTGAGGAAGGAGAGACAAGTGGGGAATGAGTCCTGCCGTTTGGGGCCCAAGGTGGGACCTCCAGGGAGGAGTAGGTGGCAGTGGGCGTTTAGGAACTTGGCTTTGGCCTTGTGATGTCTAAACAGTCAGTTCGATGTGAGCCTGGAGTTGAGGAGAGAGGTCAGGGCTAGGGGCTACTGGAAACCTTGAGGCTGAACAGGATCTCCTAGTGAGCAAAGGTAAACAGGCAGAGAGATCCGGAGACAGGCCTGTGAGCAGCCTACATTTAGACAGTTACAGAGACCAGGAGCCTGAACACACTTCCGGGGGCTTGTGGAATAACAGCCTCGATTCCTGGGAGTCCGGAAGGAGTTTTGTCCTCCCCGCACCATCATCTCTACCGCAGGGTGGGGAGTTGTCCCGGGTACCAAACTGCTCTTGCAGGCCCTGATTCCATTCCCGCAGAGGTTTCTGGGAGTTGTAGTCCCAGCCCTGGGTGGAGGGCGGGTCTGAGGAGCTGCAGTTCTGGTTCTGGGGGATGTTAGGGGCTGTGCTTGCCACCTGGAGCCTCCTGTCCCTCTCACCTCTGCTCCCCTTCTCCCTCCCCTCCAGGTGTCGTGGCTGGGTGAGGAGCCAGTGGCTGGGGTGTGGTCAGAGAAGGGCCAGGTGGAGGTGTTTGCACTGCGGCGGCTTCTGCAGGTGGTGGATGACCACCAGGCCCTAGCGACCTTCCTCCGGGACGAGCAGGCCCGCGTGAAGCCCATCTTCGCCTTCTCTGGCCACATGGGTGAGGGCTTTGCACTCGACTGGTCCCCTCGTGTGCCTGGTGAGTCCCTGGGGTGTGCAGTTAGCCCTGAGGGCTGGGTAGGAGCAGGGTCTACAGCAGGGGTGGGTGCTAAGGTGGGAGTGAGCTGTGGCCAGGCGGGACAGGGTCGTGTCCTGACTCCCCTTCGCAGGGCGCCTGCTGACCGGTGACTGTCAGAAGAACATCCACCTCTGGACGCCTACGGACGGCGGTTCTTGGCATGTGGACCAGCGGCCATTCGTGGGCCACACACGCTCCGTGGAGGACCTGCAGTGGTCTCCAACCGAGGACACGGTGAGGGAGGGCCGGGGGTCTGGACTCCTGTCGTGGGGAGGGGGGCAGGTCCTAATGAGGGGGTCACTAAAAGAGAGGGTAGCCCACCACTGGACCCCGGTCTCCAGAGTGGGGCGGGGGTGCACCAGCTTGCCTCCGACTCTGCCTGGTCCAGGTATTTGCCTCTTGCTCAGCCGATGCCTCCGTCCGCATCTGGGACATCCGGGCAGCCCCCAGCAAGGCCTGCATGCTCACCACCGACACCGCCCACGATGGGGATGTCAACGTCATCAGCTGGAGCCGCCGGGAGCCCTTCCTGCTCAGCGGCGGGGATGACGGAGCCCTCAAGGTCTGGGACCTGCGGCAGTTCAAGGTACTGTCCCAGCTGGACACCTGGGGCGGGAGAAGCCCCTGCTACCGGAGGCCACTAGGATTTGTGGGTTTTCCCTCCTGAGATGGTTTATACACGAGAGCTGGGAAGGCTCTCTGAATTGGGGTCCAGATGAGGAAACAGGCTCAGCGAGAGGAAGGCTTGGGGCTGCTGTGGAGTCGCTCCCTCTACCATCTGGAGATCTGACACGAGGGAAGGGGCTGGGTGGCGGAGACTACGGTTCTCATCTGCCCGCAGGGAGCCATGCGCCGGCCGTGCTGCCCAGGGACTCAAGGGCTTCAGAAGACGGTCATTTTTCTTTCCGTGATTTTATAGCTGAGAGCAGAGCCCAGCTCACTCATTTTGGGAGGGGGAACTGAGGTCCAGAAAGGACAGGAGCAGGTAGGATGTGACCACCCAGCTAAGCTTTGAGTCTGCAGAGCTGAGAGGGTCTCCAGGCAGGAGAAGTTGCAGCTCCTGGCCTCCCTCCGGACAAAGCCGTGACTTCATACACCTCTGGGCCTTCCCGGGATTGTCTTTTTACTCCCCCCAGTGTAATGAGTTCTACAGAATCAGCCCTGGGGAAGTTTCTAGAAATGGATTCCAGCCCCCCAGGCAGGTGCATGGCCAGGTCACAGGGCCAAAGTGGATTGGCCACTGGAACATTGGAACCACTTCTCCAAATGAGAGAGACACCAATCCCCACCAGCACCTCTGCTTTAGTAAAAGTGTCGTTCTTTACCTCAGCTCCCTCTGGAGCCTGGGAGTCATGCCGCTGCCCCCTTTAAGGCCTTCTAGAACCAGCGGGCAGAGAGCACTTGCAGAACCACGCCTTCCTTTTATAGGGAAGGAAACTGAGGCAGGCCCAGGGAGGAGCAAGGGTTGGGGTTTTGTGGCCTGGAGCTGGGAGGGGCTTCTTTGCAGGTGAAACCAAACTCCCAGCAGCCCCTGGGACATCACAGCTTTATTACCAGCTGTACTTTGCGCTCTGTCCCTTTCGGAGAACCTGCGTTTGTGGGGGGCACAAGGGGTGGAGCCCTGGTTGAACCCTAAGGCTGGAGAGGGGTGGGAGTCTGTGCCTGGGTCACCCCAGGCATCAGGCTGAGGGACTCAGAGGCCCTGACTCCCATCTTCCCATAGTCTGGCTCCCCGGTGGCCACCTTCAAGCAGCATGTGGCCCCCGTGACCTCAGTCGAGTGGCACCCCCAGGACAGTGGGGTCTTCGCGGCCTCGGGTGCAGACGACCAGATCACACAGTGGGACCTGGCGGTGGAGCGGGACCCCGAGGCCGGCGACACGGAGACTGACCCTGCGCTGGCAGACCTTCCCCAGCAGCTGTTGTTCGTGCACCAGGGCGAGACGGCTCTGAAGGAGCTGCACTGGCACCCGCAGTGCCCTGGGCTCCTGGTCAGCACCGCCCTGTCAGGCTTCACCGTCTTCCGCACCATCAGCGTCTGAGGCCAGCCAGGCCGCATCTATCTGGCCCTCCACTTGGGGACTGAAGGTGAAGTTAATTCTCCTGGAAGGGACTCGTTCAGATCCGTTGGCCAGCGCTTCTCCAGCAGGACTTAGTTTGGCCCATCGGCTGCCGTGATGGATTCTGTCTGACTTACTGTTTTTTGAAAGGACTCGGTTTGGTCCGGTGCCCCCCTTGCCAAAGGATATGGTTTGATCCATGGCTCTAAAACTAGGGCTTGGTTTGCTCCCACGATTCCTCCAACCAAAGGACTGGGTTTGACCCATGGCCCTATAAGACCAGTGGGTTTGACTCTGGTGACCCCTCTTGCCCCAAACCTTGGTTTAGCCCAGTGACCCCCTCCCCCGCCGACCTGTCAGAAGAATCCGTTGGCTTTTTCCCTGACGGGCCTGGCGTGGCCTGTGCTGCTGTGGACACTTAGTCAGCTGCAGCACTTGGCGTGACCCTTTGACCTCTCTGCCACTGGCCTCCCCCAGGGAACTCAGCTGCTTTACGGTGGATGGACCGAATTCAAGGAGTGGGTTCCTCCAGCAGAAGTTGGCCCTTGTCTTCCTGCCAACTGGGTTTGGCCACGACTTCCCAGGGAGAGGCCGCGTGGGGCCTTCTCCCCTCCTCCCAAAGGCAGGCACCGTGCAGTGGGGAAGAGATGGGGGCTCCTGAGGGGCAATAAAGGACCAGAATGAGGCCTGGAGTGTGTGAGACTCGTCCTTCTGCCCGCTGCCTCATGAGGAGGAGGGAGGACCTGGCCCCCGGCTGTCCCTAGGCCACTGGGTCCGACCCCCAGCCCATTGGGTGCTATAAGGTCCTGCCTTCCCGATGTCTTATTCCGTCTGGAACTCACTCTAGGTCTCTGGGGGGGGATCTCAGGTGTGCCTCCCAACTTTTTAAGGCTTCACCTCAGGCGGAACGCCCCCCGTGTCTCTTGTCTTTCCACCACTGCCCTCATGATCGCTTTCTCACCATCTCTTTGTTCCCTCATCTGTGTCCCCATCTTCCCGCATCTCCTGGCCCCCAAGCTCTGTCTCCATGCCCCCTCCCGCTGTGTCTTTCCTCTGCCACCGCCTCCTCTCCAGCCTGCTTGGGCCGAGGCCCAGCCGCCCTGCCTGGCCGTCCTCCCTGGCTCCCCCTCTGCAGCTCGGAGCTGGCCCCACCCCCTGCCCCCCCTCGGGCCAGGCCTCTGATCCTCCTGTGGACACAGAGGTCGGCACCCGGCACAAGGCCCCTGGGGCCGAGGACGGGCCGCAGCACCTCAGCACCCGCAGAGGCTCGCGTCGGCCCGAACAGAAGAGCCCCCGGCAGAGGGCATGGGGGTGGGCTGCCCCATCAGGTACGTGTCTCCGCACAGAGCCCCAGGGCCGGGGTCCTGGCTCGGAGAGCCGTCCCCGCCCCCAGCTTCCTTGCTCGGGGATCTGCCCCGGCACCTGCAGCCCGTCCTCACCGTTCCCCACTCAGTGACACGTTCCAGCCCCAGAGCGATCTCCCCCGCCCAGCTTCACTCCCCCCAGCTCTGAGCCCACCTCCGTTTTCTGCCTGTTTTCACTGTCTCCCCCGTCCCCCCCCATCCTGCGTCTCGTCTCGTCCCATCTCTCCCCCATCTGGCTCTGTCACCACAGCTCCTGTGTCTCCACTTCTCTTTGCTCGGTTGCTCCTAGGCTGCCTGCCTCTTTTCTGTCCCCCTCTCTCTCCGGGCCTCTGTCCCCTCTGGGTTCCTGTGACCCCCTGGGGGGGGTCTCCGTCCTTCCCTCCATCTCAGGGCTGCCCCTCCACACTCGCCCTCCCTGCCCATCTCTGAGCCTCTGTACCCTCGTCTGTCTTCAGTCTCCACACCACATCCCCTCCTGTCCATCTCTGCCCTCCAACCTGCTGCCCAGACCCCACTAGTGAGCGGGGGGTGGGGGGCTTGTGAGGGGACAGCCAGGGTCTCAGGGAGCGTGTGAAAGTGCTTCTGGGCGGAGGGGGGGTGGCACCTGGGGCGGGGCTTCTCAGCCCCAGATTAGACAGTGACTTTGACGTGAAGTTGATGCATCTTAAGCCCCGTGTCGCCTTTATATGGAAACATTAAGCTGCTCTCCCAGGTCAGGGGGAGGTGGGGGGGAGGACTTCAGGCTCTGGGTCCTCTTCTCTGGGGTCCTGCCGTTGCTGGTGGGAGGTGTGTGTGCCCTGAGGCCGAGTCCCATGTGCTGCCTGTGAACTGGGCCGCGTTGGATGCAGACAGGACCCCCCCAGAGGTGAAGGCCCCTCCTGTCTGCTTTATGAAATGGACGAGATCACATCTGCCTCACGGGGCTGAGGGTGGCACAGGAGGATTTAGGAAAGCAGAGTCCTGGGTTGGAAAGGCTCAGGACCAAAGCAGCAGCCCACCCCTGGCACTTTGTGGGTCTGGCCAGGTCTCTGAGCCCACTCCCCAGCCTGTGAACCGGAGTGATGATCCTGACCTCCCAGAATCCTGAGCAGCCAAGGTGAGCGGCGGGGTCTGGTGGAGTGCAGCGGGCGGGCTGCAGATACCTGGTGAGCCTGGCAAGGCCTGGGACATCGGTGCTCAGGAAATAGGAGTGTGCGATCGGGTAGTCTGCGGTCCGGTCTGTCACTCAGGCTTTGGCACCGAGAAGGCTGGATGGGAGTTCAGGGTTTGCTGTTCCTTGGCTGAGGGACCTGGCACAAGGGATGGACCTCAGCGCCTCAGTTTGCTTTACTGTGAGAAGCAAAGCCCCTGCATCCAAGGGTCCCTGCATCAGAGATGGGTGACTGTGTGTGAGGAGGCCCCTCCGGTCCCCCACGGCCCCTCCCCCATCATGTCATCAGGTGGCCCCTGAGAGGAGACTAGTGCATAGTGGGGACTTCCAGGCAGGAGAGGGCTGCAAATGTCGAGGTCAGAGCCTGGATTCTGACCTCAGACCTGCCCCCTTCAGCGACGAGCCTCAGTTTCCCATTTCTGGAAGAACGATCTCTAATGCCCAGAATAGTTGACGCTGAAAAAAAGAGAGTTGGGGCACATCATGGGTGCTGAACACAGCCAGGCGCGGTCCACTCTGACGTGAGCCTCAGCTTTGCCTCTGCAGTATGGGCCTAAGAAAATCCCACGTGGCGGAGCTGTCTGGGTGGTCAAGGACAGCAAGTGCAGAGCTCTGGGCAGGGGAGTGGGTACCTGTCGATGTTGAACTTGACATCAACTAACAACTCGCTTTCCTTGGAGTGAGTGCCCCCAGCCCTGCTAAGAAGCCCATGAGGATCCCCAGAGCCTGGCACAGGGGGCTTATAGCACCTAGGTGCTTGGTAGGTATTGATGGAACTGATGTGCAAAACATTTAACCCCTAGCCCAGACAGGTCCTGGAAGTCCCTCCACCACAGGGCCAGATGTTAACCCTGCAGCTGCTGGAGGGCAGTGAGGTCTGCAGGTCCATGCCTGGCCCCTCCCCTCTTCCTCTCCCTTCTCCTAGTTCAGCTGCTAAGATTCCCTCCATTTCTCAGATGAGGCAACTGAGGCTCAGAAAGGGATGTGACTTGCCACCAGTCATATAGCTAGTAAGTGCCCGAGCTGGGATTCAACCTACAACTGCCTGATTCAAAAGCCCAAGTTCTTTCTTCTGGATTCCTCTTCCTTTCAAGGTTTTTTTTTTGTTTTTTGTTTTTTAAATCCCCATTCCACAGATGAGCAAACTGAGGCTCCAGAAAATGAAGCCAGTGGTCCCAAGGCACACAGTGGGTCAGCAACTGAGTCAAGGTTGAGCCCTGGGTCTATATGACTGAAAGACCGTTCCTGACCTTGATGAAATCCAATTTCCCCGTTTTACAGCTGAGGAAACAGGTTTAGAAAGGTTTCCCCACGATTTGAGAGCCAGGGCCAAGCCTGGGTTTTACTGTATGTTTTTGTTTTTTTGTAACAGCTTCATTGAAATATAACCCACATACCATACAATTCACACATTAAAGTGTACAATTCAGTGTTTTTTTGGTATATTCAGAGTTGTGCAACCATCGCCACAATCAATTCTAGAACATTTTCATCACCCCACTAAGAAACCCCATTCCTCTGGCTATCGCTCCCCATCCCCCCATCTCCCCAGTCCTGGGCACCACTAGGCTATTTCTCAGTTTACAGATTTGCCCATTTTGGATATTTCATATAAATGGTACTACACGATATATGGTCTTTAGTGATTGGCTTCTTTCACTTCGCATGGTGTTTTCAAGGTTCATCCATGTTGTAGCATCTATCATGCCATTTTTAAAAAAATTACTGGGTAGTATTCCACTGTGTGGATAGACCACATTTTATTCATTCATTCATCAACTGATGGATGTTTGGGTGTTTCCATCTTTTGGCTATTGTGAATAATACTGCTATGAATATCTGTGAACAGTGTTTGTGTGGACACTTTGTTGTGTTTTGGTTTTTATTCTTAATTTTTGGCTGCACTGCATGGCATGCGGGATCCTAGTTCCCGGACCAGGGATCGAACTTGAGCCCCCTGCAGTGGAAGCACAGTCCCAACCACTGGACCGCCAGGGAAGTCCCCTGGACACTTATTTTTAATTCTCTTGGGTAGATACTTAGGCGTGGAATTGGTAACTCTTATGTTTAACCATTTAAGGAACTGCCAGACTATTTTCCACACCAGCTGTGTAATTTTACATTCCACCAGTAGCATAGGAAGGTGCCCATTTCTCCACATCTTTGTTAATGCTTTTCTGGTTTTGTTTTTTCTAATTTTTATAGCCATCCTAAGTGGGTATGAAGTGGTATCTCACTGTGGTTTTGATTTGCATTTCCCTGATGGCATAATGTTGTCAATTATCTTTTCCTATACTTATTGACTATTTGTACAGTTGACCCTTGAAAAACATGGAGGTTAGGGGTGCTGACCCTCTGCACAGTAGAAAATATGAGTATAACTTTAGAGTTGGTCCTCTGTATCCATGGTTCTGAATCCAAGGATTCAACAAACTGCAGACCATGTAGTACTATTGTAGTATTTATTGAAAAAAATCTGTGTATAAGTGGACCCTTGCAGTTCAAACCCATGTTGTTCAAGGGTCAACTGTATATCTTTTTGGAAAAATGCCTATTCAGATCCTTTGCCCATTTTAAAATTGGGCTTTTTCTTATTGAGTTATAAGGGCTCTTTATATGTTTTAGATACAAATTTCTTAGATACGATTTGCAACTATTTTTTCCCATTAGTGGGTTGTCTTTTCACTTTCATCTTAGTGTCCTTGGAAGCACAAGAGTTTTTAATTTTGATGAAGTTCAAGTTATCTTTTTTTTTCCCTTCTGTTGCTTGTGCCTTCTGAGCTTTTGAGCTGTAGGTGACCTCAGAGCCCGGTCTCATCTCTCCAAGCTGGAGTCACAGCAGCAGTTACCACTTAGTCTTTTTTTATTTTATTTTATTTTTTTTGCGGTACGCGGGCCTCTCACTGCTGTGGCCTCTCCCGTTGTGGAGCACAGGCCCCGGACGCACAGGCTCAGCGGCCATGGCCCACGGGCCCAGCCGCTCCACGGCATGTGGTATCCTCCCGGACCGGGGCACAAACCCACGTCCCCTGCATCGGCCATCGGACTCCCAACCACTGCGCCACCAGGGAAGCCCTTTTTTTTTTTAATTTTTAAAATTTTTATTGCAGTATAGTTGATTTACAATATTGTATTAGTTTCAGATGTACAGCCGTGATTCAGTTATATATGTATAGTTTTTCAGATTCTTTTCCATTGTAGGTTATTATAAGATATTGAATATAGTTCCCTGTGCTATATAGTAGGTCCTTGTTGTTTATCTCTTTTATATATAGTAGTGTGTATCTGTTAATCCCAAACTCCTATTTTATCCACCACCCCCACCTGCCCCTTTCCCCTTTGGTAACCGTAAGTTTGTTTTCTTTGTGACCGCTTAGTCTTTATTTTATGAGCATGGACTCCAGAGCTGGACTGCTAGCACTCAAATCCCAGCTTATTTCTGTACCTCTGTTTCCTCATCTGTAAAATGGGGCTGATAACGTCTACATTGTTGAGGTTCAAATATCTAAATTTATGTAAAGTGCTCACAACAGTGTCTGGTGCTGTATAAATGTCCGCTCTAGTTACTGTAGTGCTTGCTGTAACACAGTATTGCTATGGCTATAGTTGTGTTCCTGTTGTTGCTACACAACCATCTCCTATAGTATTACCATCAGTGTTTTTGTTTGTTTGCTTTGGCCGCGCTGTGCGGCCTGCGGGATCTTAGTTCCTCGACCAGGGATGGAACCTGCGCCCTTGGCAGTGAAGGCGCACGGTCCTAACCACTGGACTGCCAGGGAATTCCCCCACCAGTGTTGATGCTGTACTGTTCTGATTTTCCACCCATTTGCCAGATGAGGCCACTAAGGCCCAGGGAGCATGATGGCCAATGAGCTCCCCCATTTCCGGCAGCCCTGACGTGGCTGCCCGTTTCTTGTCCCCGCAGGTTCGGGGCGCCCGCCCCCCGCTAGGCCAAGTGGAGGGGGTGTCCCCGCCCAATGGGCCTGGCCAGGGCCCTGCGCCGCCTGAGCGGCGCCCTGGAGTCGGCGAACAATCGGGCGGGAGATGAGGAGCAGGCCGGGCCCGAGTTGTGCCGCAACGGGTGGGCGCCAGCGCAGTCGCAAGTGGGGCGGCGCCGCGGGCGCTTCGTCAAGAAGGACGGGCACTGCAACGTGCGCTTCGTGAACCTGGGCGGCCAGGGCGCGCGCTACCTGAGCGACCTGTTCACCACGTGCGTGGACGTGCGCTGGCGCTGGATGTGCCTGCTCTTCTCCTGCTCCTTCCTCGCCTCCTGGCTGCTCTTCGGCCTGGCCTTCTGGCTCATCGCCTCCCTGCACGGCGACCTGGCTGCCCCACCGCCAACCGCCCCCTGCTTCTCGCAGGTGGCTAGCTTCTTGGCCGCCTTCCTCTTCGCGCTGGAGACGCAGACGTCCATTGGCTACGGCGTGCGCAGCGTCACCGAGGAGTGTCCGGCCGCCGTGGCCGCTGTGGTGCTGCAGTGCATCGCCGGTTGCGTGCTGGACGCCTTTGTCGTGGGCGCCGTCATGGCCAAGATGGCCAAGCCCAAGAAGCGCAACGAGACACTGATCTTCAGCGAGAACGCCGTCGTGGCGCTGCGCGACCGCCGCCTCTGCCTCATGTGGCGCGTCGGCAACCTGCGCCGCAGCCACCTCGTCGAGGCCCACGTGCGGGCCCAGCTGCTGCAGGTGCGAGACAGTCCCGGCGGGAGACCACGCCTCCTGGTGGGCGGGCCCTTTCACGTGTTCGGGGGGTAGGTGTCCTGGGGGATGGTGGGAGTTGTAGGTCTAAGGGACAGGTGTGCGTGGAGCCTGGAGGGGATCTGGACTACAATTCCCAGCAGCCTCCTGGGGGCAGGGCCCCTTCCTCCCCACCTTGTGGGCTGAGGATGGCTCCCCGAGATGCTGTAGATGTAAACCCAAGGGAAAGGTCTCTGATCATTTCTTCCTGGAGGCCTAGACTTCAGACAGATTTTGAGACTTATGGAGCTCCCTGTGGATTGAGGATGGGCCCTCTATCGAATTGTGGGAAATCCAGACCTGCGAGGTCCACGCCTGGACGGTAAAGGCTCTGAACTACAATTCCCAGAAGCTTCTGGGGGCAGGGAAATTGCCCACCTGGGGTGGTCTGAGGAGGCGTTGTAGTTTTGTGGGTGGTGTAAACCACGGCTCAGGTTTACGATTCTCAGCAGATATTGTGGTACAGAGAGAGACCTGTGACTGAGGCCAGACCCCTATGGGCTTGTGGGAGATGTAGGCCCGAGGACGGGGTGCAACTCAACTCACACCTGCAGAGTCAGGGAACACAATTCTCCATGGCCTCTGGGCATCATTTGTGAGAGACTTCATTCCCCACCTCAGGGGCCCAGACTCTCCCACCAGCCTCCTGCTCAGAGAAGTACAGGGCAGTGTTTGGGAAACTCTTGAATTTTAGCGTCTCACCAAACAAACAAAAACAAACCCAAAACAAACAAAAAACTACAATTCCCATTGGTCCCTGGGGCAGCGACTCCTTCCAGCGCCCTGATGAAGGTGCCTTAGAATTGTGTTTCTAGAATTGTGGTCAAACCGCCCAAGCAAATTCTGGGGCAGCAGCTGCCCTTGCCTTGCAAGTAAAGACATTTAAGAACTCTGGTCTGGGGCTGGACTGGGGTGAGAGGGAGGACGGGGTTGTGGTGGGAACTACAACTCCCAGCAGCCTCTGGGGGCTCTCGGAGACAGTGGCAAGAGAAGGAGTCCCCAGCCCCCCACCTCTGTCTCCTGCTTGACTGAAACACCAGGATTCACGACCAGGAGGGACACTGTCTCTCCCAGAAGTCTTTGGGGTGCTGACATGGCCTGGGAAATGGGTATGGAACCAGTGGGTAGATGGGGTGAAACTGCCAACACCTGGCCGGGGCTTAGGCCCCCACCCCACACAAATACACAGACACACAAGGGGATGGAGGCAGTTGGTTTGGGGGTGTGGGTAGATAGCCCAGAGGCCAGCCTGAGGCAGTGGTGAAACATAGGCTGTTGGACCTAGATTGCCATGCTGGTTTATCTTTCTCTGGCCATATATTGAAAGCCATTTCTCTATCCCTCTCCTCCTTCTCCAATTGCTGGTTGGATGTCATTCTTATCTTCTGTTGTCTCTTTAACTCCGTTTCTGTCTTGCTGATTTCTGTGGGTCTATGTGAATGTCATTCTGTCCCTCTCTTTTTCTCTCCCCTGTCTTTCTCGGATTTCTTTCCTCAATCCCTGTCTGAGTCTCTGGGCCTCTGTCCTCTCCTCCCTGGACCTCCATCTCCCTCTCTCTGGGTCTCTGTCCTTCTCTCTTTCTGGCTTACCATCCCCCTCTCTCTGGGTCCATGTTCTCCCCACACCCCAACACCTACTGGTCTCTGCCCTCCTCTTTCTCTGCATCTCTCTCCCCTCCTCTCGCTGTCTCTGTCTCCATTTATCTCTCTGCTCCCTAATGTCTGTCTTTGGCCACTCGCCTTTTGCTACAGCCTCGCGTGACCCCGGAGGGTGAGTACATACCGCTGGACCACCAGGATGTGGACGTGGGCTTCGATGGTGGTACCGATCGCATCTTCCTTGTGTCTCCCATCACCATCGTGCATGAGATCGACTCCGCCAGTCCTCTGTATGAACTAGGGCGCGCCGAGCTGGCCCGGGCTGACTTTGAGCTGGTGGTCATTCTTGAGGGCATGGTCGAGGCCACAGCTATGACCACACAGTGTCGCTCTTCCTACCTCCCTGGTGAGCTGCTCTGGGGACATCGTTTTGAGCCGGTCCTCTTCCAGCGTGGCTCCCAGTACGAGGTTGACTATCGCCACTTCCATCGCACTTACGAGGTCCCAGGGACACCCGTCTGCAGCGCCAAGGAGCTGGACGAACGGGCAGAGCGTGCTTCCCACAGCCCCAAGTCTGGCTTCCCCGGCTCTCTTGCAGCGTTTTGCTATGAGAATGAACTTGCTCTGAGTTGCTGCCACGAGGAAGAGGAGGAAGAGGAGGGGGATGCGGCAGAGGCAGAAGACAGGGCTGCCAGCCCCCGAGTACTCACACCAACCCTGGCGCTGACCTTGCCCCCATGATACAAGCTGGTACCCCCCTATTTGTACCCCTTTCCCAGAGGTAGCAAGATGGAGAGATTGGGCCCTCTCCTGGGATGAGAGCAGGTGTTTCCTAAGACCAACAGGCCTGCTGGGTAAATTATTAGCTGGTGATATTCTGCCACATCTAGTGGACCTACCAATGAACATACTGGACCTTAATTCCTCTGAATTCTGTGCTCCCTCCTGAGACCCCTTTGTCAGCCCAATTCCTGAGTCTCCCCAGAGATAAGGGATCCAGAATTCTAGGCCACCGAAGAGGCAAGGACTGGTATTTCTAGATTCCTCTAGGTGGCTGGTTTGGTTTGTCAAGCAGGATCATGAAATGATCGTACAGCCCACCTCCAGGGGAAGAAGTCATCTGTTCTCAAGCAGCAGCAGAGATGAAGAATTTGTTGGTCTGAATTGACCTAAGATTCAAGGGACTGTTTCTTCTCGACTCAGCCAACCACATAGCAAGTCATTTTTTCTAGACGACCTAAGGAGGGAAAGTTATGGAATGCCCCAAGAATTCAAGACTATATTGATTGACCAATGACAAGGAATGTTGACTGCAAGTCAGGAAAAGACTTTGCGGTTGCAGAAAACCCCAGTGTTGAGATTCTGTGAATACAGATTGACCACAGAGGCAAGCACTGGGGATTCTAGAACAGCTGTGACCAGAGATTGGACTACTCCAGAAACTAAAGAGTTATGTTTCTAGAATGCACAAAACAATTGGAGAGTCTGTGGGTCTAGAAGGACTAAAGTGACAGATTGGGAGTTCTTGATAGGCGATAACTCCAGACCACTGGCTCTAGAACATCGAACCGAGGGGGAGCATCAACGCTCTACATGATCCACAGGCTTTGTGTCTTTTTTAAGTGCCATTCTAGAATGTCCAAAGGAATCAAGATTCTGTGGCTCTAGATTGATCACAGAGTCAGGGAAGGATTGGCAATTCTGATGTCTGAGGTGTGCTGGTTGCAGTTTGCCCAGTGGAGTGGAAACTCTCAATGAGGATAGATGACTGCTTTGTGGTTCTGTAATGCCAAAAGGAATCAAGGCTCCAGGGATCCAGAGTTGTCCGTTATCAAAACCCGGAAGTTCTAATCAGCTCCTAGAACTTGGCAGTTTGAGGAGGTGGACTCGGGACTTGACGGGCAGCATTGCTGGGCTGACCTAGAAGGTGAGGGCTCGGGTGAGACCCTGTGGGTGACAGGGCTAGTTATTGGGCAAGGGAAGGGAGAGGCCCAAGGCTGGTGAGTCTGCAGTGCTCTGGAATCTTCCACCTAGTGATGTGTGTCTATTTCTTAAAGATGTTATACATATGTGTATTATATATATATAATATAAATAAAGATATCTATCTATTTTTTCCTGTGTTCCTACAGTAGGGTTAGAAATTGAGCTTGAATTAGTGGAATGGAGCACTTTACAAAGATCCAGGAAGCTTTGCTCTAGACCCCAGCTCTGCCTCAACTAACTGTGTGACTTTGAGCAAATCACGCCCTTCTCCTCATCTCAGTTTCCCCATCTGTAAAAACGAGGTATTGGAACTTGAAGTTCGCCAAGGGCCTTTCCCCGAGGATGATTCCTCACTTCACTGAGCGTTGGATGGGGGTGAGGGTCCTAGAGATACCCTAGCTCTCCCTGGTGCTGGAATGCCTGGTCTTCTGGGGGCAACAGGGGTGGGAGATGCTCTCAGAGGCCAGGTCTGAACCTGGATGTCTGAATGACAGGGCAGGCAAGGGGGAGGGAGGGTTGTGGCTCAGGGCCAGAATCACCTCCTCTCTGGTCGAGCTTGGGGGCAGGGGAAGGAGGAGGTACCTCTGAATGTCAGGGGAATGTATGTATTTAGGGGGAGACTTGTCCCCCAGATTAGATCATTGGGAGCCCTGTGATGGAATGGTGTGTCTGGGAGTGTGCTTCTGGGGTACATACAGGCCCTTGGGTCTGGCCCCTGCCCATGCTGCTATCTACCTAAGTGCCCAGCAGGCTAGAAGCCAGCCGCAGAAGGAGCCAGTGCCAGGGAGGACACGTTCCCACCCCTGTGTCCCAGGACTGAGGGCAGGCACTGTCATTACCCATCAGCCTGCCCCAGTGCTGCATCAACCCAGGTCCCCCTTCTGGTTTCCCCACCTCCCTTTATCCTGAAGAATCCCCACATAATAACCGGATGGGATTAATTAGCTGGCTGCTACCCCAGCTCAGGGTGGCTGGGGTAGGTATCGGGGGCAAAGGAAACCCAGGCATGAAGAAGGGTGTTAAGTTGGGGGTGAAGGGACAGGAAAAGGGTTCTGTTTGGAAGGAGAGAGAGTGGGGTCAGGGCTGGTGCAACCTGGGTTCCTGCTAGGGAGGGCAGAGCTTGAGCCACTCATAAAGGTCACTGAGGGGATTAGGAGGCTCCGTGGCTAATCTGTCAGCTTAACCAGGTCCTGTCCCGGAATGTGTCCCCACCTGCCTAGCTCAGGGAAGGCGAGTGAGGACCAGGCCCAGACACCACCTCAGACCTGATAAGGGACCTGCCCGTTTCGGGGGTGCCCAATATCTCCTTCCGAGCCAGACCCCTGCACGCGCTTTGCCTGCAAGGAATGGGAATGAAAGGTGGGGGAGGGGAAATGTCCTCAGATGCGAGAGAACTTGGAGAGGAGGGAGGATTTTAAGAGCAAGAGTATGAGAGGAGGGGGAAGCGAGTCACAGAAGACAGAAAGGACTCTGAGAAGAGGGAAGGAATCAGAGGTGGGAGGATGCTGAGGAAAGGGGAATTGTAGCGGAGAAGGATGCTAAAATAAGGGGAGGACTTTTGGGGAGAGAGAGAGGAGACTGAGAGGCAGCCTGAGGCAGGAAGGCGGAGCCTGTGCTTTCACTGTATTTGGCCTTCCTCTGTTGTCCCGTTCTCCACGACTGAGACTAAAAAGCGCAGCATTTGGAAGAAAAAAATAAGTCTTTTGTTTCACCACTCCTTGACTCTGAAGAGGCTGAGGTGGATGGGGAGGTCAAGGGAGCGGGTAAGAAATGGGTCTGGAGATCGGAGGAGCCAGTACCCGGAGGAAGGAAGCCAAAAGAAAGCTGAGCCAAAGCTACTCCCGGTTGCGTGGCAACCGCTGCAGTCAAAAGCCAGCTGGGCCGGCTAGGAGGTGTGGCTCACGGAAATAACCGAGGGTCGTGGCCCCGCCCCCTGGCAACAAGCCCAACAAAGGGCCGCCCCCTAGCAACGTATTGCTAGAGGCGGGGCTCAGTTGACCTGGTATCCTAGGGCCCAGAGCCCTTGCGCAGGCGTAGTTCTCTCTGCTTCTGCTTAGTCCCACCTCCACGCAACTCCTTTCCGAGGCTTCTCATTGGTAAGCAAGCCAGCCAAGAGCCTTCTTTAGTTTCTGAGGCGGGGCCCGGCCCCTGCTCGCACTTCGATTGGCCCCACAGACCGTCTACCTCCGGCCGGACATTGCTACGTCTACTCCTTGCGCGTCTATTGGCCCTGGAGGACGATTCTTCGGTATCGGAGGCGGAGCAGACGAGAGGGCCCGCCGTGGATTTGGCGGTGTCAAAACGAGGGGCGGTCCCTACTGGCGGGGAGGTTGGGAGGCGAAGGGAGAGTCTTTTCAGCGCTGAGGACTGGCGCTGAGGAGGCGGCGGTGGCTCCCGGGGCGTTTGAGCGGGCTCACCCGAGCCCGCGGGCCAACGCGGATCCAGGCCCGACCGGCGGGACCGCCCCGGACTCCCCGCGGGCCTTCCTAGCCGCCATGGAGGACGGTGTCTATGGTAAGTCGGAGAGGGGCGGGGCCGTCTGGGAGCGGATGGAGCGTTTCGGCCCCAGCCTTCTGCCGCGAGCGTTCTTCCCGGCGCGCGCCCTGCGAAGCTGTTCGGCTCCGTCGTCACTTCGCTTTTGTGGGGCACGGGACGGGCTTCCGGCGGGGCAGGAGAGTGGGGCGTTCCAGGCCATTGTTTGGGCCGAGCCTGTTTCCGGTGGCAGCGGGAGGGGGTGGGAGCGGCGGAGGCGAGGCCGGGGAGGAACCATTCCCTCTGGAGGGGCCGGGCGAGCCCAGTGCCTGCTGGGAGAGGGGAGGGGGCTTTTGGGGACGCTGGGGTGAGGAGAGATCTTGAGGGCTACAGATTCCGCTAAGGCGGGGACGGGGGCCTTCGATGCCCCGCCCCCTTCCTCAACTCTTGCAAGCTGTCATCAGCTTCGCCTGCCATAGTTACTTTCCATGGACCCAGGAGTCCGGACACCCAGATCCACAGCTACCTCGCCAAGAATGGAGGCAGAAAACCAAGGCCTCAGCCTCCTTTCAAGTAATGGACCGAAGTTCAAGCTTCCAGCCCTTTTTTCCCCACAGACCTAAGAGTTCAGGCTCCCAGTCCCCTTCTCCCCTAGGACTAAAGAGTCTAGGTTCCTAGCCCTTCGTCCCCTGGACTGAGGAGTCCAGGCTGTACCCCGTCTTCCAGTAGACAGGAGGCTGGACTCTCATTCTCCTCCTGCCCCCGAACCTAGGAGCCCTGTCCTCCCCCAGATTTCAGAAGTCCACGCTCCCAGTCCCCAGAACTGACCTCCTACCCCTGATCCCCTCCTCCAGAACCCCCGGACCTGACTCCGGAGGAGCGGATGGAGCTGGAGAACATCCGGCGGCGGAAGCAGGAGCTGCTGGTGGAGATCCAGCGCCTGCGCGAGGAGCTCAGCGAAGCCATGAGCGAGGTGGAGGGTCTGGAGGCCAATGAGGGCAGGTGAGGGCTGGGGCAGGGAACCTGGGGGTCACGAGGCCAGGCCAGGGCCAGGGATGCCCAGGCATTGACCCTCCACCCTCCGTTCTCTGTCCCTGTAGCAAGACCTTGCAACGGAACCGGAAGATGGCAATGGGCAGGAAGAAGTTCAATATGGACCCCAAAAAGGTGCTTGGGGCCACAGCGCTGGGATCAGCCAGGCAGACATCCAGACGGGGGATTCTGGCATCTCTGTTCAGAAGTATGGTGCTTAAAGGTCTACCTTAGGTGCACGGACGTGGTCCTGATCCCTGGATTCAGATATTGGCTGCATTTGTTCCTGGGCTGGAACTTCCGCCCGGGGGGGTCTTCTTCCCCTTTTTGCTCATATTCTAGGGCCCACTTCTGTTGTCACCTGGAGTCCCCAGGGGGAGCTCGATTGAGTCTGGTAGGGAATATGGACAGAGATGTGTACAGAAGAGTGTTGACGAGTGCCATGACAGAGAGAGAGAGAGGTACCAGGGCTGTGGACACTCAGGGCAGCAAGCCTGGTGGCATCAAGGAGGGCTTCCCTGAGGAGGGTATATTCGGGTCAAGTTTGAAGGATGAGTTAGTATTCACCAGGTGGAGGAAAGATGTTTGTTCGTTCATTCAGTCATTCATTTTACACCCATTTCCTGAGGCCTCCCTCGGGCCTGCCCCTCTGCTAGGCAATGCTGAGGACCCAGAGAAGAGTTTGACCTTGCCTTGCCCTCAGGGAGCCCCTAGACATGGATACCATGATCCAGAGTGAGATAGCCACAGTGGTGGCCCTCGTGGCATCAGGAGAGCCTGAGAAAGCCTTAGTCCAGCCTGAGGCTTGGCCCTCACAGCCCTTGGTGGACTGCTGTCTACTAACAGTTTCCAACTTTATTCTTCTTGTCCAAAGCAATGGTAGTTTGTTCAGTCATTCAGCAAACATTCATGGAGCTGCTGTTCCTTGCCAGACCCTGCTTCCCGCGGGGGGGGGGGGGGGGGGGGGGGGGCTGGAATTAACCAGGCAAAGGCAGAGGGAACAGTAGATGCAAAGGCTAAGACGTGGGACGGATGGTATTTAAGGACCTGGGAAAAGCCTGAAAGTAAAACTCGGCCCCACTCCGTTGAGGGTGGGGGTGGCTTTGGAGGCTCTGGTTTCTGAGGATGTGGGGGGAGGGGCGTGGCTTTCTGAGTACCCAGCCCTGAGACCCAGCTCCCACCCCCCAGGGGATCCAGTTCCTGGTGGAGAATGAACTTCTGCAGAACACACCCGAGGAGATCGCCCGCTTCCTGTACAAGGGCGAAGGCCTGAACAAGACGGCCATCGGGGACTACCTGGGGGAGAGGTGAGACCTGCCCCCTTCCCCCCCCCCGCCCCCCCCCCCCACCTCCTGCTTGGCTTCTCACCTCGGCCCCATGCACCCAACTCCTCCCGAGAAGAGGCCCTGATAGATCAGCCTTGTGACTGGATTTTGACAAAATGGGCTGACAGGAGTCTGGGGGAGCCTGGGACCTTCTGGGGAACCTGGGAACCATCTGTGAGCGTCTGGGGGGTGTGGGACCTTTGTGGACATGTGGGCAATGTGGGGACCTTCCATTTAGGTCTGGGGACAGTGGAGAACATCTGTGGGTGGCGTGGGAGCGTGAGAATGGTGTGTAGACAACTGGTGTGCATGGGAATGATGTGGACCGCTAGGAAGTGGGGCACGGGACGGGCTGGGATGCTTAGGGATTGTGTGGACATCTAGGGTGTGTGGAACTTTCTGGATATCTGCAGTACAGAGACCGTCTGTGGACATCTGGGGTGCATAGGGACTGTTTGGGGAGTCTGGGGGTCACCTCTAGATTTCTGGGGATTGTCTGTGGACATCTGGACTGCATGGAGATGGTCCGGGTATCTGGCATTGTGGGGATCGTTTTGTGGACATCTGTAGTGCACTGGGATTGTCCATGGACCTATGGGGGATGGGGGACCATCTCCACAGGGCATCTGTGGAACCTGGGGCTCATCGGAGAGAGGTGATGGCCAGCAGAGCACGTGTTTGCTGCATTTCTCCCCACTGAATAGAGGTCCAGCCACACCAGGGTTCTCGAGGCAGACAGTCCTCCCAAGAGCCTTCTGAGTTTCCCTGCCCTGGTGCCAGGCCTGTGATGGGGGCTTGGCCAAAACTTTCACCGGCTACAGGGGTAGCCTCTGTGCAGAAGAGGGGGCGCAGCCTCCCCACTCCTTCGCCTCCTGTCCACGCCCACCTCCCCACGCCCCTTCCTGCACGTGACTTTGTCCCTGTCCTCCCAGGGAAGAGCTGAACCTGGCAGTGCTCCACGCCTTCGTGGATCTGCATGAGTTCACCGACCTCAATCTGGTGCAGGCCCTCAGGTGAGAGGGACGAGGCTGGGAGGGCAGGAAGGTGCCTGTCAGGGCTTTCTTTCCAAGTGATGATCCCTACTCAGCACAAAACAGCAACAGAAATTAGGGAATGGATTGCCTTTACATGACACCAAAGTCCACGGTGGGGCTTCCTCCCGGCATACCTGTATCCAGGTGCTCAAATGCTGTCAGAAGGACAACTTTCTCCTTCTCTTGATTGTGCTCCCCATGGTGTGGGCATTGCTCGCCACAGACCCTCCTCCCACATGATAGCAGAAGGCCCTAGCAACCATCAGACCCGTTCAGCAACCTTAGTAGAAAGAAGGAGGGTGTTTCCATATAAATCCACCAAAAGTCTCATGGCCGATGCTCAGTGGTCAGATTGGCCACAAGCGTGGAGCTCTCATTGGCCAGTTCCTATCACGGGGACTGAGAGTGGGGAGCGGGTCCTGCCAGTCCTGGCATCGACACCCGGCCCCTCTCTGACGCAGGCAGTTCCTCTGGAGCTTCCGCCTCCCTGGAGAAGCCCAGAAGATTGATCGGATGATGGAAGCCTTTGCCCAGCGCTACTGCCTGTGCAACCCGGGGGTTTTCCAGTCCACAGGTGGGGGCGCAGGCTGCTGGGTCCTGGGGAAGGAGGGAGCTGGGGGCTTGACCTCTCGGGTCCTGGGGGCCCATATGCCCCAGTCATCACCCCCTGACTGTCCAATGCAGACACGTGCTACGTGCTGTCCTTCGCCGTGATCATGCTGAACACCAGCCTTCACAACCCCAACGTCCGGGACAAGCCGGGCCTGGAGCGCTTTGTGGCCATGAACCGGGGCATCAATGAGGGCGGGGACCTGCCTGAGGAGCTGCTCAGGGTCAGGCCCCCCCCTCCCCCTCCCCCAGCGCCCTCAGCCCTGTCCCTCTTCCTGCCGCAGACCCTCCTCCCTGCGGGTCTCCTAGTGCCTGAGCTCCCCACCCGGGATCATCGTCTCGCCCGTGGACAGCGTGGTCATGCCAGCATGTCCATTTCTTTCCTCTTTCTCTCTCTCTGGCTGGCTGTCTTGTCTCTCTCTTTCTCTTTTCTGTCTCTCTCTGGCTCTGTGACTCTTTCAGGGTCTTGGTGTGTCCCATTCTCCACCTGCCTGTCGGTCTCTCTCAGAACCTAGCAGCTCTTCCTATGTCTGTGTTTCCACATATTTTTTTAATCTTTCCTCCTCTTTCTCCTCCCTGGGGCTCCCTCCACTCTTCTGCCTTCTGCTTCCCTTTTCTCCCGGCCTCCTCCCTCCCTGCACCATCCCATCTGCCGTCCCACCCATGGTCTCATTGGCTCCCTGGTTGCTGGAGCCCCCTCCCCACTGCCAGGTAGCCCTGGGAGGGTCCCAGGAGCCTGGGATTGCTGACCATGCCTTCGCCCCTCAGAACCTCTACGACAGCATCCGAAATGAGCCCTTCAAGATTCCTGAGGATGATGGGAATGATCTGACCCACACCTTCTTCAACCCGGACCGGGAGGGCTGGCTCCTTAAGCTGGGTACGTCCCTTGCTGACTCTGCTGGCTGCCTCTGCAGGGGGGAGGTTAGTGGGTCCCAGGCTGTGGACTCAGCTTCTCACATACCCGCTATGTGACCTTAGGCCAGCGATTCCACCTCTCTGAACCTCAGTTTCCACATCTGAAAAATGGGCCGAAAATGAGTTCAGCCCTGTGTGCCGGGCCCAAGCCCAGGGCCGGGCTTGTATTCAGCGCTCCCTCACCCCTTGTGTTCACCCATGCATGTTTACGGAACCCCTTCTTTGTGCCAGGCCCTGGTTTAGGCACTGAGGACACAGCCGAGAACCAGATCGCCCAGTCCCCATCTGGGGGGAGAGTGTTCACTCGGGATGCTCTCAGCTGTAGTGAACAGAAAATAGCCCAAGGGGTTGGGATGCCTGGGAGCCTGTTACCTCACTTGGAGGGAACTCCTGGGGGTCCGAGGCAGACCGACTATGACACTCTTGCATTTATCCCCATGGTATGTTACCTCCTTATCAGCCCAGTAGCGTAGTGGCTGTTCTAGGGGCGTCGTACCTCCCCAGAACATCTCCCTTAGTCAGAAAAGAGCCTGCAGAAATGAGGAAAAGGGTCTCAGAGTACCCCGGTGGACTTCTCAGCTGGTTGGATTGGTTCCTGGTGGGGGGCGGGGCCGCACCCAGGCTGGCTTAGGTGAATCGGGAGCCCCTGGCCCCGATGGGGTGGATGGGGCAGGGGCCAGCGACCCTTGGAACACGTGGCACCGGCAAATTCAGGGTTAGTTAGCGGAGGTCTGACAGGTACAGCTGGCTGAGGACTGGAGTGGTTCTCAACCCTGGCTGCCCAGAGATTCACCCGAAAACCGCAATGGCCAGTCCACAGACTTGTGACTGCTGGGGGCAGGATAGGCCATCAGTCATGTTGAAAGCTCTCCAGGTGGTTCCAGTGCATGGCCCAGGTTGAGAGCCATTGGCTCGGAGCTGGGCCTGGTTGTAGTAGGTGCCCTGGGAGGGTCAGCGGTGGCTTTTTTTTTTTTTAATTTGGCTGCGCCAGGCGAGCTCCTTAGTTGCGGCATGCATGTGGGATCTAGTTCCCTGACCAGGGATGGAACCCGGGCCCCTTGCATTGGGAGCGCGGAGTCTTATCCACTACACCACCAGGGAAGTCCCAGCGGTGGCTTTTTAATGGAGGAGCAGTGAGTGACTGCCCCAGGGAGACAGAGAATCTGGTGAGGAATTATAGTCCGGCGTCGACTGAAGGCAGCCCAGACAGTGGGAGGGCCCAGAGGAAGCTTCCAGCCTGGCACAGGGTCAGGGCAGGACTTTGCTCCGTTCACATCTCATCATCCACACTGCCTCCCCCGCCGCATGGAATTCTGCTCCTAAATGGAGGAATCGCTTCTCCAGCCACAGTAGCAGGTCCCTGGTGCATAAAAAATGCGAACCACTCCTTCCAGACAACTTGCTGGGGTGGAAGGATTCCTGAATCAGCTCCGAAGGAGGTCTGCGGAGTCTGGGAGGAATTTAGATTCTTCAAGGAAGGCCAAATGGTGCCCCTGGCAGTGAGTGGGTGGGAAGGAAAAGCAGGAGGGGCAGCTTCCTGAGGAACTGGTTCTCTTCCAAACCGCGCCCAGCAGTAGGAATCCTGCCCATTTCTTGGATGAGGAGATTGAGGCTCGGTCACTGTCCAGCAGCCACTGGGCAGAGGTGGCCTTGGACCCAGATCTCTGACCAGAGCACGTCACAAGGTCATTAGAAGAAGGCACCTCTTAAACACTGAAATACAGGAAAGGGAATCTGTGGTGGCTATATTCACAAAGGTGGTTAATAGAAGTCATTATTACTGCAGTTTAATCCTTGCGGGATCATAGGGAGCCCAGAAGCGGGTCACTTGGAAGCAGGAAGGTGTGGGCTGGAGTGGGTCTCTAGACTGGAGTCCACAGAGGGCAAGTGGTTGTCCTAAGGTCACACGGCCAGTTTGTACTGGTGCTGACATGAGTCCCCAAGCCCACCTTGGCCCACCGACTGGGGGTTTTGTCTTCTGCCTCGTGGGGATGACTTCCCTACAGAGACATCTTCACCGTGGCAGTGGAAGGCCCTCCTGGCCTGGGATACACGCTAGGGGGTGGGCCGGAGCTGGGCACTGGCGCAGGAGGTGCTCTTGGCCGCCTCAGTGCGGTTCAGCATCCTCAGCCTTCCGGGGTGGGAGAGGGTCAGGCCATTCCTCCCTCATGTGGATGTAACTGGTTTTCTTCCCTCTCTCTCCCTCCCTCCCTCCTTCTCTGCGTGTTTCTCTCTGCTGTTTCTGTCAATCTCTGTGCCACCCCCTGCGCATCCCTTCCCTCCCCAACCCTGCGGCTCTCGGGGGCACCCCATTCTTCCGCCTTCCCTTCTCGCCTGGTCCTGCCTGCTTTCTCGCTGTCTGCCCCAGGAGGTAGGTACAAGGCCGGCCCGTCCTTGCTCCCCGACATGACACAAGGGGAGGGGGCTGCCCTGGCCTCGGGCCTATAGCTGGGGGGCTGAGGGCCCTGACCCGAGTCGACAGACAGGCTTAGAGAGTGTAGAGCCGCAGGCTGGGGGTGGACCGGTTCCCGGGGCCCCGACATCACGCCTTGTCCTGCTCGTCTTCCCACGCATCGCTCTGTCCGAGGCCCTGACAGCCCCACCTTCCCTGTGCTCGCTCTGTCTCTCACCCCCCACCCGCCCCCGTCCCCGCCCTCCCAGAGGTCCCATCCCCCTGTTGAGCCCAGGCCCCCTACCCCCCTTCCCTTCCAGGGGGCCGGGTGAAGACGTGGAAGCGGCGCTGGTTTATCCTCACGGACAACTGCCTCTACTATTTTGAGTACACGACGGTGAGGGCGGGGCCAAGGGGCAGGGGGCCGGACTCCCGAGTCTGCGGGAGGCAGGGGCTGGGGGGTTGGGGGGAGACTGGAAGTCTGAATCCGGTCAAACTCGTTGTCTCAGGACAAGGAGCCCCGAGGAATCATCCCCTTGGAGAATCTGAGCATCCGCGAGGTGGACGACCCCCGGAAACCAGTAAGACCCTCCCTGTGCCCCGTCCTGCCGTGTCGGGGGGTCTCCCCTGTCCCCAGGGCTGGCTCTTCCCAGCTGCCCATCGTCTCGTGTCTACCCAGAACTGCTTCGAGCTCTACATCCGCAACAACAAGGGGCAGCTCATCAAAGCCTGCAAGACAGAGGCAGATGGCCGGGTGGTTGAGGGGAACCACATGGTGTACCGGATCTCGGCCCCCACGCAGGAGGAGAAGGACGAGTGGATCAAGTCCATCCAGTGAGCCTGCGCCCCGGAGTCCTTGGGGAGGGGGTGGCCGGGGGCCCAGGCCCCTCGGCCCTCACCCTGGGATCCCGCCCCTTCTGCAGGGCCGCCGTGAGCGTGGACCCGTTCTATGAGATGTTGGCTGCGAGGAAGAAGCGGATTTCCGTCAAGAAGAAGCAGGAGCAGCCCTGACCCCCTGCCCCCAACTCTATTATTTATTACGGAGCTGCCCTGCCCGGGTGGCCGGACCCCCGGGCCCTGGGGCTGCGGATCCCGGTTCCCCGTTTGGAAAACTCGTCTCCTCTAGCTCCTCTTTCATTATTTGTAATTAATACGCTGTTGGTAATCTTATGAATTATTTAACCATTCGCGGCCTGCGGACCCCTCATCTCTTGGGGTTGGTGGAGCTGGCCTGGTAACGCGTGAAGAAAGGGTGCTGTCCGTGCAGCCGAACGAGCCGGGCGTCTCCTGGATGGCTCAGTTCTGGTTTCACCCATAGCCCGCGGGGGTGGAGTAAAGGAAGAAGTTTAACTGGGTTGGCGTGAGCGTTGTATTAGAACTGAAGGGTGCTGAGAATGCAGGTATGCAGAGCTTCCGGGGCGAGGTCTGCCATTCATTCTAGACATTACTTGACAGCCAGGCGCCGGGCAGACACTCATCCCACCTTTGCTCTCATGGGCTTGTGGTCTTTGAGGGGCAACAGATAATATCTGATCGGCTGGGCTAGAGGTCAGTGGTGTCGGGAATAGGTTGGGACCAGTGTAGGTGGGGCGGGGCTTTGGGGCCAAGAGGGTGGGACTCTGGGCCAATGGAACCGGGTTTCTCAGCCACTAGAGGATCATCCTTTGGAAGACATTTTACACCACGCAGGGGTAGTGCTGAGAACCGGCATTTTTATGACATCTCCTTTCCCGGGAATCTGACCGCTTGCAGAAGTGTAAGGACCGCATTCTTTGAGGGTGAAACCTTGGGGGGTGGGGTACCCTTGAGCCCCAGGTCCAGGCTTGTCCCCCTTTGCCTTCCAGCTTGGGGTGTGCGTGGTGTCCCCAAGGAACAAAAGCACGTGGATCCCGAGAAGGGTGTCGGGAGACCCCGTCTCTCTCCTACGTCCAGATCTGCAGCTGAGGAGGATTTAGTACGAGAAACCACAACTCCAGACAGGCCCAGGACCAAGCCCCTGCTGCAAGGGAAGCCTGTCGTCCCAGGGCGTGCCTGAACTGCAGTTACCCTCCGTGTCCCCAAGGGATCTAACTCCTAATTGTTGAGTGCTGCCAGTGGGGTGTGGAAGATCCCGGGTCTCAGGCGTTGACCCGGCCCCGCCCTTGGCCACAGACATCAGCGGGTGTGAAAGCTCCTAATCGCTGTAACAACTCCAAGGTGGTGCACCCAGCCCTCCCGGGAGACTGCCAGACTACAATTCCCAGCAAGCTATGCGGCGCTGGCCGCGCCACTGTCGGGAGAGCCATTCTGGAGGTCTCCTGGGAAATGTAGTTTCTTAAGACTCCCATGTTGGGTTTCCCTTCGGCTGATCCCCTGCCCCCCACTTCCTCAGGTTGGGAAACAAGGCCCTGCCTGACCGCTTCCACCCCAGGGGCTGATGGGGAATGAAGTTCCCAAATGAGGAGATGGAATTCCCAACTCCTCAAAAATTCCACAGAAATGGAGTCATTGACCCAAGAAAGTCATGGGAAATGAGGTCCTGGGTCGATGGAGGGTCCCACCACTGTCTCCCCCTGTGTTGCTCTGCTCCATGGAATGAACCCATAGGTACCGAGTGCCTGTTGTGGGTAAGTAGCTGGCTCAGTGGAGATGCCCCAGAAGAGCATTCCAGGCAAAGGCAACAGCATGTGCCAGGGCAGGGAAAGGCACATTGTGTCGGAGTAGCTGACAGCATGTTGGTGTGCCTGTACGGTGCTGGTGGAGTGGGGCTGGGGTGATGGGAAATGGAGGAAATGCCTGGGCCCAATCATTTGGGGCCTGGACAGCCATGTTAGGACTTTGAATGTCCTCTTAGCTGATGGGAAGCCATCCAAGGTCATGACACAGGAGAGTGATGTATTTGGGTTGATGTTGCAGGAGGGGGCCTTTGGCTGTTGCAGGAGAGTAACTTGGAGGTGAGCAGGGGCAGTAGCAGGGAGGTAAGTTAGGAGGCTGTGCTGTCATTCTGGTGTAAGAGGGTGTGGCCATAGACTTGGAGAGACCCGGACCCGCAAGAGTCCTCTTGGAAGAGGAGCCAGCAAGACTTGCTGAGGGCTGGGTCAACTCTGGGATTCTAGCTTGAGCAGCTGGTGAATGGCAATGTCATTTACTGAGATGGCTAAAGAGGGGATTTATGGGGGGAGAAATCAGTGGTTCTGTTTTAGCCAAATTAAGCTGGAGATGCCTGTGGAACATTAAAATCAGACTCCAGTCTCCTCAGAATTGTCCTTCAGTTTTGCCCCCAATCCGTCTTCTCCCCAAGGATGGAGAATTCTGGCTTTCAGCTCCCTCCTCTCCCAGGACCTCATACTCCCAACCCCCTTGTTACGGGTTGAACCATGTCCCCCACAAATCCATATATTGAAGTCCTAACTCCCAAAACCTCAAAATGTGATCTTATTCCAAAATAGAAGCATTGCAGATACAATTAGTTAAGACAAGGTCATTAGTGTGGGCCCTAATCCAACTTGACTGGTGTCCTTATACAAAGGGACATTTTGGACACAGAGACACACATGCAAGGAGAGAAGGCCATGTGATGACGAAGGCAGAGATCGGGGTGATGCTTCTGCAAGCCAAGGAACACCAAAGATTGCCAGACAGCCACTGGAAGCTAGGAGACAGGCCTGGAACAGATTCTCCCTTAGAAGGAACCAACTCTGCCGACACCTTGATCTTGGACATCTAGCCTCCAGAACTGACACAATAAAGTCTGGTTTAAGCCACTCAATTTGTGGAACTTTGTTACAGCAGCCCTAGTGAGCTAATACACCCCTTCACCCTCAGACCCAGGAAGTCCAGGCCCCCAGCCCCCTCCTCCCTCAGACCCAGGAGCCTAGGCTCTCGCTGCCTAACCTGGCTGGGTTCCATGCAGCACCCACCCTGGGCAGACATGTTACAACATCAGTTCAAGAACCACCAGATCTATCAGAAGTGGCAGTAGGGGACAGAGGCAAAACCTAATCCTCTCATTCGCTCTTTCTCCATCGCCCACAACTTACATGTGACCCTAATGCTCTCATCATCTTAATTCCTAAGCCAGGAGTCCACACAGCATCCCAGCTGGGTCCCCACTCCTGACCCCTCCCTCGTCCCTCATCCAAACTGCTTCCTTCATATACACAAATGAATCTGGTACCAAGGTGACGGCGGGTGGGGGTGGGAGGAAGACAGGTTGAAGCCAGGAGATCAGAGATGCAATGACAGACCCAGTCAGAAGAAAAAAAGACAAAGATGGACACAGAATCAGTCAAGAGACCAGGACAAACTGAGAAAAAGAAATCGAGACAAAAACCCGTGGCAGAAAGACATAATAGAGACAGGAAGGTGACGGGGACACGCAGACAAGGAGAAAGAAGTAGAGATGGGGTGATACTCAGACGAAGAAATAGATGAGAAGAAAGAGGCTGAAGACATGGGATGGGAAAACAAAGACAGAACTGGGACCGGGTGAAATAGGGAGATAAAGGGACAAAAAACAGAGAGAAATTTGAATGGAGAGGTTCAAGTAGGGGGAAGGCAAGAGAATGTCAGACAGGTGGGTGGTCACATGAAGAAACAGGTAAACTGAGGCACAGTTACCATGGGCAGGGAGATAGATTCTGACCCTCGAGGCAGAGGGTCTGTGCCTCGAGGCACAGGCAGTGCCGTTCTGAGGTGTGTGGGATGTGGCCATGATCCAGTGTGGGTGCTGGCAGGTCATTTCTGAGCATTTTCCTCACCAGCACTGGCCCTGGGACAGCTTCTGGCCACCTTGCAGAAACCCAGCTCTGACCATAACCTGCCACCTTCCCGAACCCTCGCCGGCTCCTCGTCACCTCCTGAACTGTAAGTTGAGGCTGCAGCAGAAGTTGGTGATGCCGACACCAGACTGAGATCCAGAGAAGCGGAGAAGCCGGGGGTCTCGCTGCCACACAGGCATTTCTGCCTTTCTGAGCCTCGATGTTCCTGTCAGATGGGGCTGTGAGGATGGCCATATCTCCTGGACAGCACCCAGTCCCTGCAGCCTCCCCTCTTCATCTCCCGAAACACACACATGCCCCACGTTCCTCCAAAAAGTTGTTTTTTGTCTTTTTTAAATAATGTGAAAATGCCACGCGAAGGTTTGAACCAGAGGCCCCTCCAGGGGCCAGGCTGGGGTGGGAAAGGGGAGACGCGAGATGGGGGGGTCCAGGTCCCTGAAGCCTTCGGCCCCTGTCTGGGGCTGGGAGTGGGTGAGGAGGGGCCTCCACTGTGCAGAGGGGCTCCAGGCCCTAAAGAGTTCAGTTCAGTTCCGAGAAAGGCGGCTCTCCAGGGAGGGGTGAGGGGCGTCCTGCCTCATTTGGCACCGAGGGGGTCAAGGGGCTCAGGGGAGCCGTCCGGGGGGCTGGGGGGCGGAGGGCCAGGGCCTCCTGTTTGGCACATGGTGGGGGAGGGGGAGGGCCCGGTCTCGGGGGCCTCCCCGGAGGCGGCGTCTGTGGTGGTGGCAGTGGCTCCATCGTCCACAGAGGATTCTACTCTCAACCCCTCTTCTGGGGGTGCAGGGGGGTCAAGTCTTCGGGGAGTCAGTTCTCCACGGGGCCTGAGGATGGAGGGAGAGGAGAGAGAAATGGAATTACTGGGCAGAAAGGCTCATGGCTTCTGGCTTGCCGATCGGAGTGAAAACCAAGCCCTCACCATGGGGAGCGCCCCACCTGATCTGCTCTGTCCTTTTTCTGTCATTTACTCCCGCCCCCGACTCACTCTGCTCCAGCCACCGTGCTCTGCTTCCTTGCTGTTCCTCCAAGCACAGTCCCACCCCAGGGCCTTTGCACTGGCTGTCCCAACTGCCTAGCATGCCCTTAGCCCTTCCCATAGAACTCAGGCCTCCGTCGCCATGCCCCCTCTTCAGGGGTCTTCTCCGGGCCATTCTCAGTCAAGCAGTCGTCCCCCTCACCCCCCAAGGTCATTCTATCTCACTGCACTATAGTGGGGGGAGGGGTTGTTTGTTTTTTTTGGTGGCGCCGCATGGCTTGTGGGATCTTAGTTCCCCGACCAGGGATTTCACCTCGGCCGTGAAAGCACTGAGTCCTAACCACTGGACTGCCAGGGAATTCCCTTCCACTATAGTTATTTTCTTTCACATTTCTCCTCTGGGATAATCTCAGTCATTGTCTGCTTGCCCCTCTAGACTGGAAGATCAGAGAGGATGGGACTGCATTTGGTCACTGCTGCATCCCCAGCACCCAGTAGAGGCCCTGCAGAAAGTGCCGTCCCACCAGACTTTCCCACCATGATCCCTTCTCTCCCGGCAGAAGGAGAGCCTCCCACCCATACAACACATCCAGAAAACCAAGGTCTGTGGGGTGGAGACTCTCAACCAGGGCTACCCACCGGGCACCCTCCCACTCCACCTCCCACTTCTCACCTGAGTGGCCTGGGTCAAGTCATTGCCCTCACTTCCAGTCCCTGAGCCTCAGTTTCCCTCCCTTTAAATGGGGAGCATGACCCTCGTGTCCTTTTCAAAGGAGTAGGGAAACTCTGGGATTCCTGGCATCACTCAGCACCCAGGGAACGTGTGTGAAGTGGGCAGAGCCACCCCCCAGCCGTGGTCTTGAAACCAGCTCAGCAGCTTCCCAGCCCAGCTGCGGAATAGCTAAGGACTGAGTAAAGGGATTTGCGATTTTGTGTGATCGGGCCCTCCCTCTCCTCTCCAGGTGAGCAAAGGTGAAGTCATCCTGGATTGCTGGCCCTATGGGCCTCAGCCCTGACTCAACACTTGGCTGGTGTCCCCACGCCCTGGAACCCACCTCACCCTGTCCTCTGGGGGGCCTCTGAGAAGACCTCTGGGAGGAAGTGACATTTGGGGGTGAAATCTGAGGATGTTGCCAAGTGAAGGGTCAACCCTCAGCCCATCCCTCCTGCCCTTGACTCTGTATGTCCTCTCCTCTCCCCCTTGGAGCCTTGCCTGGCCTCCTCCGCAGCCTCCCTGCCTCCACTGGCCCCCACAAGGCCCAGGAGAAGTCTTCCTACACCCGGGGCTGATGCTGCCCCTCCCCAGCTCACACTCCTCCCGTGGCTCCCTAGTGCCCCCAGGACAAAGTCCCCACCCCTCCGCTTACCCTCAAGCCCTGTGGGGTCTGTCCTGCTCTCTCTCACTTCCCACACCCACCCCCCTCCACCCAACTCTGCAAGTAACCTCCAGACACACCCGCTTCCCTTCTGTTCCATGAATCAGCCAAGCTCTCTCCTGCCTCAGGCCCTCTGCAAGCTGTCCTGTCTTCTAGCACGCTGTCCCCTTCCCCTTCACCTAGTTAACGACAACCAACCCTTCAAGTCCCCGGTTAAAGGACCCTTCCATCACCGAGGACACAAAGCCCTTTCCTCTTGTCATCTGCTTTCTCAGCAACCCTGAGTTGGCACTTATTCACTTACTGTGGGACTGTGGGGCAGTGCTGTGGGTAGGGCGGAGGGGGGGCTCATTGATCTTGCCCAGCATGGAATCCCATGAGCCCAGTACAGCCGATGCAAGCATCTACTTCATTAAACGCAGTAACAGCTACCAGTTAAAGACCACTGCAGCTTGCAAGGGGACGATTAAGCCATTCAATCCCCTTAACAAACTTAGGAGTTAGATCCTGTTATCCTCCTCGTTCTACAGAAACTGAGGTACTACAGAGAGGGAAAGCGACTTGCCCTAGGTCACCCAGCCAAGAAGTGGCAGGGCCAACACCTGAACTCGGGCACAGTGTAGGGGAGCAGGTATGGAGTCCCCCCTGAAAAGAGCCAGTTGCACCTTCCCTCTACTTAGTTCTGTCCTCTGGGAACACCTCCACCCGCCTGGCCCAGTGCAAGCCCTGTATGCAGGGATGTTCTCCTAAGGTGGTGGTGAGGATTAGCATTATGGCGTAAGTGAAACGCAAGAAGGGTACCTGACAAATGCTGACTACTGGAGTGGACACAGACTCAGAGGCCAGGCAGCCAGGGTTTGTGCCCCGGCTCCTCATGCCTCTCTGTGCCTCAGTTTTCTCTTCTGTAAAATGGAGATGAGACTAGAATACACCCCATGGAATCATAGGGAGGATTAAATGGGGTAAGATGTTGCAAGCACATTCTAGGGTCTGTGAGAGTGCTTGCTGTTATTGCTATGGTGCTCCCTGGCCATGTCCTCTCTGCTCTGGTTCATGCTAACCAGCTTTGAGCCCCCTGGTTTCCTCTGGCTTCTTGTCTGCCTCTGATCAACCTATGCCCCCCAAAGGAGATGGGCTCAAAATCCACCAGGTACCAGACAGGAATCTTAGCACAAAGATGGGGCAAAGATCGGAAAGAAAAAGAAAGTAAGAGGGGGAGGGAGGGAGGGAGGCAGGGAGGGAGGCAGGGAGAGAGAGAGGGAGAAAGAAAGACAGAAAAGAAAAGAAAAGAAAAGAAAGAAAGAAAAGAAAGAAAGAAAAGAAAAGAAAGAAAGAAATGATTTGGGGCTTCCCTGGCGGTCCAGTGGTTAAGGGGGCGCGGGTTCCATCCCTGGTCGGTGAACTAAGATCCCACATGCCAAGGGATGTGGCCAAAAAAAAAAAAGATGGGCAAGACTCAGAGGGGATCCTTACAGAAGGGAAACTGAGGCTCAGGGAAGGGCGTGATTGCCCAAGCCCATCTGATGGACACCTCTTGGTCTGAGGGGGTTCCAGAGGTGGGTGGGGTTTCACTGGTGAGCAGCCAGACTGAGAGAGGGGAAGGAAGAAACTGGGAGAGAGGCAAAGAAATTCAGAGAGATGGGGACAAGAAAGTGGGAGAGACAGATGGGGAGAGATTGGCAGACGTGGGGCAGGACCAAGGGTCTGAAGCACGATACCTGCGGGCCGGGCGTCGGGGGCCCGGGCGGGGGGCCCCGGGGTCTCCAGCGCAGGCGAGACGGAGAAGCGGGAGAAGCACAGGGGGGGGCCTGGAGGGGGGAGGAGGGGGAAATCCTCCGCCCACTCGAAACTGCCTCCTAGCATTGGGGACGGGGGGGGGGTGAGGAGGGAGAGGAGAGGAGAGGACGCGGTCAGACCCTCAATCACTTCTTCAGCCCTCCGACCCCGCCCCTCAGCAGGCCCCGCCCGACGCTGCCCTTCCCATAGACCCCGCCCCCAACTCTGCCCCGCCCCGGCCCTCACCAAAGCCGCTGTCGTTGCTGGGAAACCCATCTCCGGGGGTGGCGGAGTGGGGAAGCGTCGGGGGCGCTGGGGGCGTTGACGGGTCCGTGTCCCCCTCGGGGGGGCCCTGGACACTCAGCTCGTTGGTTGGCGTCTCCTATGAAGGCATATTAGGGGAGGCAAGAGGGGGCGAACCGTCACATCGCACTCACTACATCCCAACAAGCAACAAACCCCGCTAACATTTCTGGGCTTCAGGCATCCCAATTTACAATCGCTCTCTCTGAAGATCCCCTAATCTGCCTTCGAAGCCTCAGGCCAGCTTTAACCTCCCCCGGCTTGAAGTTCCTCCCCCGACCACGGAGTCCCGCCCACAGCTAAGCAGTCCACTGCAGGAATTCTCTCCCGGCTCCTTAACGCGCTGCCTCCACGGAAGCCCCTAACCCAGGACTGTCTCCGTAAGTCCCGTCCCGTCTCCATGACCCTTACTCACGTCCTAGATCTCGGCCACAGGCGTCCAAGTGCGGGCCCCACAACTACCTGCTCCTATGGTCCTCCAAACCCTTAACCCATTTTGAGCATCTCCGGACCCTCCCGCGAGCCCCTAAGCCCCGCCCTCTGAAGAGGCCCCGCTCCAGTTTGTTTCAGTGCCCTAGGCCTCAGCTCTTGACCCTGTTCTCACTCATCTCAGAACCTTAGTATGCCCCGCCCCAGGTTCATCTAGACACGGCCCCAGTCCACAAGCACTACACCGCCCTGTTTTTCTCTTCAACAGTAACCTCTCAGGCTAGTTACTTTTAACACAATCCCCAACCCATCTCTCTTAGCCCCGCCGCAGTTTATTAGCTGTGTCCTATCCCTGAACCCACTACTGCACTTAGTATCTTAACACTACAAGCAGCATCTCTTTAAGCCCTACCTGCAGCTTCTCCATGGCCCACCCCTAGTGGATAAGATCCCCTCCATCCTGAGCCGGCCCCTCGGCCTCCACAACGTTAGAGCGCTGGTGCAGAAACCCCATCCCGAACTTCACTAGGCTCCGCCCCCACCATACAGACCACGCCCTAATCCTCTCACTTTCTCCTTAGCCTCTGACCACCAGGTACCGCGCTTTCCTTCCGGATCCGTTCTCACCTCCAGGCCTCTCCCTAGCCCTCCAGCACCTTCCCCCACCCCAGGCCCCACCTCTGCTCTGGACTCGGCCCTTCCCCTGGCCCCGCCCCATCCCCAGGCCCCGCCCTCACACTCAAGGACTCATCCTGCCCTATTTCCCTAGCCAGTCTCTCCCCAGGCTCCGCCCTCACCCTGCAGGCCCCGCCCCTACTTGAGGCGCGGCCTTCCTCCAGGCCCAGCCCCATTCCCTGGCCCCGCCCTTACACTCAAGGCCTCATCTGGTCCTTCAAGTCCCGCCCCATTCCCTGGCCCGCCCTCACCCTGCACACCCCGCCCCCAATCTGGGCGTGGTCTTCATCCAGGCCCCGCCCCTCCCTAGACCCAGCCCCGGGGTCCTGCGCGGGGGCAGCCCACCTGGTCGAAGAGGTAGACGGTCACGTCCCCGTGGAAGGAGACCATCTTGCGCTTCCTCTCCAGCTCGCTGTCCTCGGGTTCGTCGGCCCCGCGTGGAGACTTGAGCAGCCCCCGCAACGGGCGGGCCGCGTCCGTGTCGGCGCTGCTCACCACGACGGGCACCGGGGCTGCCCGCGCTCTCCCGGGGCCCCGCGGCCCCGCCAGCGCGCCCGCCGCTGCTGCCTCCTCGTCCTCCTCCTCGTCCTCGTCCTCGTCCTCCCCGTCCTCCTCCGACGGCCCCGACGCCCCCGCCCCGCCGGCCTCCCCGCCAGCTGCCCCGGCGTCCACGCCCTCCCACGGGGGTCGCCGCGGGCCCGGCCCCGGGAACGGCGTGAGCGTGAGCGGCGGCAGCGCCAGCGAGAGCCGCGAGAGCTTGGCTGCGAGGGGAGACACCCGGTGAGCTCCTGTTCCTGGGGAAACTGAGGCATGCCCTCCCGCCTAACTCTGTGTCCTTAGGTAATCTCAGCCACAGTCTGGGCCTGTTTCCACCCTTGTGAACCAAAAGGCTGCACTGTTTCCACCCTTGTGAACCAAAAGGCTGCACTGGGAGTCTCCAAGCAGAAGGGTAGCGGTCTTCCCCCTACTCCAGTGCTTAACCCTCCCCGTGGCTCCCCAGTTCCCACAGCACAAAGCCCCAGTTTCTCCCGGGGCCACGAGGCCCGAGTGCCCTGGCTGTGCTGACCTCTCCTGGTTCTGTCCCCACCTCATTCTGGCTTGACCTCCATCCAACCATATGGGCCACATCCCCATTCCTCCCACCTCTGAGCCTTTGCATAGGCTGTTCCCTCTGCCTGGAACTTCCTTATCTAACTCAAGTCCTATTCATCGTCCAGCTCTGTCTGGACTTTCAAAGCCTTTGGAGATCTACCAAGAGGTCAGGCCAGGCAACCCGCTCTGCACCCCATAGTACCAAGCACCTCGCCTTCCTAGCGGTTGATCTCAGTATAGAACTGTAATTCTGTGGCAGTGTGATTAATGTCTGCCTTGCCACAGAACAGAAACTGAGTTGGGCTCATTCTGGCTGTGTCCCCAAACCCCAAGCACATAGAAGTACTCAGTCAATATTTGTGAATAAATGTTCCCTGCTACACAATGTTGACCAAGGTACTTTCTTTCCCTTTTTGGCACTCAATCGCCAGAAAATTGGGGTGTCTAGCCATCTCCAGGTCCTTTCCCTGCCCTAAGACTCCTTGATCTCAGCCTGCTGGGGGGGAAGGACTTCAGGTCCCTGGAGGAGGAAACCTCACTTCAAATCCCAAGCCTACCCTGCTCTCTTGCTGTGTGTCCCTGGGCAAGCAGATCCACCTCTCTGAGCCTCTGTTTCCTCACTGGTAAATGGAGGGGCCACTCATTCCTCCATTACTGCATAAGTGAGCTGTGTGCCAGGCCCTGTGGGGGGCGATGGTGGGGATGAGAAGAGGGTCAGGGCAGGGCAAGGAGAAAGATGTATGTGGACCGAGTCACTCTCCACCCCTCATTCACTCAACTCCAGCTTCACCAGCCTTTTGCTATTCCATGAACATGCCAAGTTAATGCCCATCTCAGTGTCCTCTACCTGAAACATCCTTCTCCCAGATGTCAACCTGGCTCACTTCCTTCATGTCTGCTCAGAAGTCACCTCCTCATTGAGGCCTTCCCTGACCACCCATCTCAAGGTGATGGGGTGGAGTGGGGCTTTATAGAGGAAGCTATCAAGGGCTGTGGATACCCAGAGGAAGGACAGGGTGACAGTCTTTCGAAATCAGGAAGGCTTCCCAGGGAAGGGGGAATTTGAGTGGGGTCATGAAGGATGAGTAGGAGTTCACTGGATTTAAAAAAAAAAAAAAGAAAAGCATGCTATTCCCAGTCTCTTCGCACCCAACAACACCGACCCACCCCACCCCCGCTTCAGATCCTCTGAGGCATCTTAGTTGCTCATCCCCTGTCATTTTCATGCTGCCCAGGGTCTTTCCTGACACAGCTGGTTGCAAACTCCCCACAACAACCTTGAGGAAGTGGTAGTTTTCTAATGCCATAGGTTTGAGGAAGGAAGGTTCTGTGCTCAGTCCCCTTCCTGACCTTTCCCTCTTGAGCGTCAGGCTCCTCTGGCAAACAGAGATAATAACCCTTCCCTCAAGTGTGGCTGTGAGGTTGCCAATATAAAACAGGCCCAGTCATTTATAACTTTCATACCAGTATTTAAGGAAATCAGGCCTCTGGATGATTCCAGTGGAACCACAGTCCCTATGTCCACATCTAAGCAGGGGCTGTGTATTTTACTCTCCATTTATCTTCTCTTAAATTGTCCCCTCTCTATGACAAACTATTTCCTGTGTTCCTATCAAAACTCAGTTTCCAGAAAAGGCCTTTCTACTAGGCTTTCAAGCCACCAGTACTGGGGTGGGCAGGGCAGGGTCTGAGGCTCCCTGGGTCTCAGCCCTGGACAGCTCAGGGCCTGGTGCACAGGAGGCCTGGCACAATAAATAGATGCCTCAGCTTGTTGGAAAGTTTAAACCAGAGATCACGCACTGGCAGCCCAGCCCACAGAAAGGCTTTTTTTGAGTGGTTTCAACCATTATACACCCAGAACTCTGGCTTAAAGGGGGAAAGCAGCAGATTTGGCAACACCAGGTGGGCATTCCTGAATGGAGCTGAGAAGTAGCTGCATTTCCTCCCCAACTCCTACCCCACGTCTCCCAGCTCTCATTCATTCATTCATTCCCACCCGTCATTCATTCCCTTATACTGTCTGACCCCTGTGGGCATCTGAGTTTGCATCCCCTAGTTGACGTGAATTGTGATGTAACAGCAGGTGCTTAGAAGTGCCAGGCGTTGGGCCAAAGGCTTTGGAAGTCCTAACTCATTTAACCCTCACAGTCCTATTAGGTAGGCGCTATCCTTGTCATCCGTTTTTGGCAGATGGGGAAACTGAGGCACAGAGAAGGTCATCTGTCCAAGATCACAGCTAGGAAGGGGCAAAGCCAGGATTTGAGCCCAGGGAGTGTGGCTCTAGGGTCTGCACTTGTCACCATCAGGCTGACCTGTCTGGTACCTGGGAGCCTGAGCTTCTCAACTGCACCCTACATCTTGGAAGGAGCTGGGCCTCGGCCCCCAACCGCGCTCCCGTGCTCCCAGCAGCCTGCTCACCTTTGATCTGCTCGCTGTTCCCCTGAGGGGGTCCCAAGTCCAAGAACAGTCGTGGCATCTCGGGGCCCTTCCTCTCGGGCTTGGGGGGGTCCCCGTCTTCGTTGGGTGCTGTGTCTCCGCCGGCTCTGCTGTCTGGGACCCCGGGCTCTCCCTCGGAGGCTGCCTCCGGCCTGGCTCTCTGGGGCGCTGGCTCCGGCCTCGTCGGCTGTGCTTCCAGTGGCGGTGGAGGCGGCTGTGGCCTCGTGCTGTCGACCCATCCGGCCTTTGCGTCCACGCCGCTTCCGAGGCCGCCGCCGGGGGCCATCCCCATGCCCACTGGGGCTCGGACCCCACTCCCGAGGTCCAGCCTCCCAGCCCCGGGGGCTCTCGGTGCCCCCCCAGTCTCGGGGGCTCTCCTCTCGGTCCCGGGTTCCAGCACCCCGCTCCTGAGGGCTGGGCCAGTGGGGCCAGGGGCTGTCTCCCCGCCGTTCAGGGCCAAGACCACTGCGCCAGGTGCCAGGGCTCTCTCCAGCAAGGTCTCTGGGGCTGGCTCCCCGTTCATGGGGGCTGGAGCCCCACTCTCGGGCATCTTCTCCCAGGGCCCTGGGGCTCTCCAAGGCCCAGTCTCTGGCAGCCTCTCCGGGTTCCTGGGGAGTCTCAGGCCCCCATTCTCTGACACCTCCTCGATCTTTGGGGGTGTCAGGCCCCCATTCACCAGCACTTGCTCTTCTCTCGCCGGGGACCCCAGGCCCCCATTCTCCAGCACTTTCTCCTCCCTCCTTGGGGGTGGCAGCTCCCCATTCGCCAGCACTTGCTCTTCTCTCTCTGGGGACCCCGGGCTCCCATTCTCCGCCACCTTCTCCTCGACGCCCAGGGCTCTCTGTTCCCCGTTCTCCAGCACTGTCACCCCGTTCACGGGGAGGCTCGGGCCCTCTTGCGGGCTTGGGGCTTGCTTCCCGCTGTCCAGGACTGTGGGGCCCCTGCTTGGGCCCGGGGCTTTCTCTCGGTTCCCGGGGCCTCTCGCCGCCCTCCTGGGCCCTGTCTCGCGGGCGGCTGCCCCCTTCTCCCCCAGGAGCTTCCTTGTCACGTCCTCCCGCAGGGACATCAGCAACTGCTCGGTGCTCACTTGAACTACGAAGGTCGGCTTCTCCCGGGCCCCCGGGAGCGGGAGGGGACCCGGGTCTGGGGGTGGCCGGGGCGCTCCCGGGTCGGGGGGCTCGGGGGGAGCCCGTGGTCGAGGGACCCCTTCCTCCTCTGCTGCCCCCCCACCGGGGAAGGCTCCCTCGGGGGAAAAAGGGGTCTCGGTCTCGTAGCCGCTGTCGCCCGGTTTGGGGCCCGGAGACGACAGGCCTGAGCCGGGACTGGCCACGGCCGAGGGGGGGTCGGGGGACACGGCCGGGTCCGCGGGGGCCCGAGGAGGTGGCGGCGGCGGGGGGGGAGCGGGAGGTGGCCCCCGCCCGGGGTACTGGGGCGCCGCCGCCCCCATGAGGGGGTCCAGAAACTCGGGGGGGGCCGAGGCGGGGGGGTTCAGGGGCAGGTCGGCCAGGGAGCCCCGCTCCGCCCGCAGGGACGAGTCGTCCTCGGGGGGATGGGGGCAGCCAAGAGCAGGGTGGCCGCCCCAGCCGGCGACGGCGTCCCCCCGCTCCAGGGGCAGGCAGGAGCAGGCCCCCTCGCGGCTGCACAGGGGACAGGGTAGGGGGCCCCGGCGGCTGGGGCCCCCCCCAAGGCTGCTGCTGTCTTCCCCCGGGGAGCTGCCTTCCTCCTCCTCCTCCTCCTCTTCGGCCCACGGGGTGGCCCCCCGCTCCCCCAGCACCTCGGCGGGGTCTCCTGCCAGGGTCTCCCCGGCGCCCCGGCCCTCGGGGTCCCAGCCGCTCAGGAGGAAGCTGCCGGAGGCTGAGGACTGGGCCGGGAAGGGCCGGGCCGCCGGGAAGAGGGGGGAGGCCCAGGTCTCGGACACCAGCTGGGGGACCTCGGGGGGGGCCTGGGGGGCCTGGGGGGCAGGCACTCCTGGGTCCAGGGGGTCCCAGTCATTGGGGAAGAGGGGCTCTGGCGGGGAGCCATGCTCCTCGAGGCGGATGTAGTATTCGCTGCTCACGGAGGGGCTGCGGGCGCTGATGACCGGCAGCACGCTGGGCGTGGACAGCGCCTCGTAGAAGGGGTTGGAGGGGTTGGCGTGGGGGGCCGGGGGTGCGGACGCCGGCTGCCAGGTGGGTGCCCCCCCGCCCCGACCGGCCCCCCGCCGCGCCTTCTCCCACAGGCACTCAAGGTTGAGGCCACGGCTACTCTCGGTGACCGTGAGCACGTCGTCCGGGTCAGCCCCAGGGAAGCCATCCAGAAGGGGGAACGGAGAGGACAGGGTCCCCGGGCGGGGCACGCTGTGCTGCGGGGGCCAGGGCCAGGGGAAGGGACCATCTCGGGGGGGCGGCGGCGGCGGCGGGGGCCTTGGGGGCCGCTCGGAGAGCAGGTAGGTGAGCTGCAGTTGCAGATCAGAGGCCGAGGGGCGCTGGGCAGGCGGCCGCCAGCAGGACTGCAGGATGTCGTACCTGGGGGAGGGGGAGGAGGCAAGAGTGAGTAGGGCAGAGTCCTGGGGGGGGGGTCACTGGGGGTGGGCAGAGACCAGGAGAAAGTGGGGGGCAGAGACCCAGGGAGAAGAGGACCAAGACCCAGAGAGAGGGGGGAACAGAAACCAGAGAGAGGGAGACAGAGACCTAGAAGAAGAGAGGACAGCAAGGCACATGTGCAGAAATGAGGGTTAAGGCGGCCTTCGCGTTTGGGTTACAAGTTGTGGAATCAGAGACAAGCAAGCAGCAGGGGTCTTCTAGGGTTGGAGAAACTAGGTTCAAACTCCAGCTGTCACTCCATGCCTCAGTTTCCCCATTCCAAGTAGTGGATGCTGGCGGAAGGGGTGGGGACGTCCCCACTCCATTCTAGGGCTGGCAGCAAGTGGTGCAGTTGTGGATGGGGGAGAGTGTGAAATGACGCGGGGGATTCTGGGATCATCCTGGGGTGGGAGGTGGAAGGTCAGGGGTCCGGGGTCAGGCCCCGCCCTCACCAGTAGTCCCCGTAGGGCAGCTTGAGCCTCGGCCTGGCTAGCTTGACGTGCTGCTGACGGACGACGAAGGCGAGGACCTCCTCGTCTGATAGGTGGCGGTAGGGCTGTGCCCCAAACTCAAACAGCTCCCATAGGGTCACCCCTAGGGACCTGCGGGGAGCAAAGGGCAGAGGAAGGTCAGAGCCCTGCCCTGACGGGCCAGGGGGCCTCCCCTCCAGGCCTCAGTTGCCCCATCCGTAGAACCTGTGACCCTTCTGCCTTCCTTGCCCTCCTCGGCCGCCCCCCGGCCCGGGCCCCTCACCAGATGTTGCTCTCACGGCTCTGGTCCACCACCATGAAGGTCCCGTGCAGCTCCCCGAGGAGCTCGGGCGCTGCCCAGCGCAGCGGGATCCACAGGCGTTCGGGGGTCAGGTAGTAGTCCTCCTGGGTGTGGGCGGCACGGGGCGCGGTCAAGCAGGCCGGGACGCCCCCCGCCCCCTCCCAGCTCTGATGGAGGCCAGCCCTCACCTTGTAGTTGCTGTGCGCCAGCCCGTAGTCTCCGATGCGCACGGTGAGGTCGGAGGTCAGCAGGCAGTTGCGCAGGGCCAGGTCGCTGGGGGCGGGCGAGGGGGGCGAGGTAAGAAGGGGGTAGCTTGGGGAAGCCCGCCCCCCCTTCCTAGACCCCGCCCACTTTCCCGCACTGCTCCCCTTCCCTCTTCTTTTCCTCCCTCCTCCTCTCCTACCTTGACTCCTCCCCCTCCCCTGACTCCTCCCTCTCTTCTGTGACCCCTCCTCCCTTCCTGACTCCTCCTCTACTCTCCTGACTCCGCCTCTTCCCCCTGACCCTCCTGGGCTTTCCCCCCTTTTTGTGTCTCCCACTCAGGCCTCCTTCCATCCTTAAACCCCTCCCCTGTGGCCTCACCATCCACCCCCGTAGCCTGGCCTCTTTCCCCTAAGTAGTCCCCTCCCCCCCCATTCCTCCCGGTGGCTCCCGGGCTGCCACCTGTGCACATAGTTGTGGGAGTGGAGATGTGCCAGCCCGCGGGTGATCTCCAGGCCCATCCTCTGCAGTGTCCGCAGGTCTCGAGGGGGCAGCTCAGGGGACAGGCCCTCGGGGGGCCGCTGGGCCCGGAGGTAACGCTTCAGGTCCCCCTGGGAGAGAGGGCAGGGAGGGGTCAGCACCACCGCCCCCTCCCAGGCACCCACACCAGGCAATCCGAGGCGAGGATGGGATGACCTCTGCCCTCAGTGGGCAGCCCCCTCTGGGCCTCAGTTTCCCCTGCTGCTCAGAAGCGCACAGGAACAGCACCCACCCACCTCATGCGCTAGTTCAGGGTGCACCACCTGGGGAGTGAGGACTCATCTACAGAGATGGCAGTGCTTGTCACAGGTGTGGCTATGATGATGATGATGATGTCATTGCTGCAGATCCCTAGGAACTGCCCTGAGCCCTCACCCCGCCCAGCTCCCGGCTCTGCCTCCCCTGCCCCAGACCCTCACCAGTTGACAGAACTCCATAATCAGCAGAAAGGGCAGTGTCTCCACGCAGACGCCCAGGCACTGAAGGACGTTGGGGTGCTGCAGGCTCCTGCGAGGGGAAGGGGGTTGCCTGGGTCAGGAAACAGCCCCTTCCATCCCACCCCAGCTCTCTGTCCCACCCAAGCCTCCCAGCAAAACCAAACTGTTGCTTCAACCTCTTTGGTCTCAGTTTCCTTACTCCTTTCCCACATCCCCACCTCAGGACCACCCCACTGTCTCCCAGTCCCTGAGCCAGACCCCCAGGCACCTCCTTGCCCCTCCTTCTGGCTCACCACCCCCTCAGCCTTTCTTCCTGCCCCCTGACTCTTCCCCCTCCCCTGCCCTCCCTACAGCCCCAGCTCAAGCCTCCTCACCTCCTGGACTCTCTTCTCAGCCTCCTGCCGGCCTCCCTGCCTCCAGTCTCTCCCTTCCAGTGTGTCCCTGACCTGATGCCCACCTGCTTACGACCCTCCATGGCTCCCTGGTACCCTGGGACAGAGCCTGGCTCACTCCTCGGTCTTTCCGGCCCCTCTGCCTTCCCCAGTGTCATTCTTCACGCCTGTGTACCTCTCTCCAAACGCACAGGTGCCTGCTTAGGCTCCAAGCCTTTTGCATGTACGCTTCCCTCTGTGGAGAACACTCTCCTCTCATCAAAGTCCTCCTCATCCCTTAGTTTCAACATCATTTCCTCAAGAATTGTCACTGTCCCCTCCAACACTGGGGGATACCCCTCTTTTATCCTCACATTGTGGGTAAGAGTCAGGCTTGGGGGTCTGAATCCGGTCTCCTTCTTTCCCAAGTGTGTAACCTCACAGAAGTCATTTCACCTCTAGATCTGATCTAACACGGGAGCCACCGGCCATATGTGACAACTGAGCTCTCGAAATGTGACAGAGGTAGCTGAGGGAAGACATTTTGAACTTGGTTACATTTTACTTAAGACGAATTTAAATAGCCATAGGTGGCTAGTGCCTGCCAGCACGGGCCTAGAGAGAGACAAGCAGGGAAGCAAGTAAAAGGATGAAGTAATGACAAACTAGGATACGTGTTATGCAGAAAATACACAAGTTGATGTGACGGAGCATTCCAGGGTCCTCCTTAGGTGGGGGAGGGAGAGAGGGAGTGTGTGTGTGTGTGAGTGTGTATGTGTAAGGGAAGGCCTTTCTGTTCTGAGACCCAGGAAGGGCAAGGGTTCCCACCATCTGAAACTGGGGCTGGGTGAGGCAGGAGGGATATTCTAGACAGAGGGAACAGCAGGACGGCGGTCCTGTGGCAGGAAAGAAGCTGGCATGTGGGAGGGTCAGTGGGGAGACCGCGTGGCAGGGGGTGAGAGGGCTGGTGGCAGGAAGGGAACAGGGCTTGTGGGCTGTAGGGACCAGTGGGATTTTGTCCTGCAGGCCGCAGAAAACCATGGGAGGTTTCAGAGGAAGGGGCTAAGAAAATCTCTGGGCAAAGCTCACTTTTACAACCTTCTGATAAGAGGTCCCCGTGTATGCGCCCTTTCCATGACAGGGCACTCACTACCCCACAGGGCATTCATGTAACAAATGTTTATTTAATTCTTGTCTAGAAGCCCTTAGAGTGGAGGGGAGACCAGGCAAGGGAGGGACAGGGTCCTGCCTTCCCAGACCTCCCAGTCAAATGGGGACAGAGGTGGGAGGACCCTGGTCTGTGATTCTGATTCTGTCCTTCCTCACGCACAAGCAGGGGCCTGAGGAAGGGAACCACCATGAGGTACCCAGTGCCTAACACAGGGTCATCTCGCATCCTCTCAGCTGCCCTCTACATGAGGCTGCTCAGCCTTCCTGGACTCACTTTCCAGATGAAAATACTGAGGTTCAGAGTGGAGAGGGGCAGGTCTCCAGCTCAGCTTCTGTGCTGTCCCCTCGCCTTCATCACACTGCCTTCATTTCCCCAGCTCTGTCCCAAGGAAGAACCTGAGGCTCAGGGAGGGAAACTCTCTGGACTGAGTGGCACAGCCAGGAAAAGGTAGATGGACGATTCGAATCCAGATCTGACCCCACACTGCACTCCTCCCACTTCCCAACGTTACCTTCCTGAGGCACAAACTCAGATATTTGGGCCTTCCGAGCCCCACATCCAGCGAGAAGTACCCATACCTGTACGGCTGTGCTTCTGAGATGAACTTGCGCTGCTCCAGGGGCCCTGCGCTGGCTCGGAGCTCCTTTACCACCACCTGGGCTGGGGTGTAGTCCGAGAAAATCTCTCCCAGGATCACCTGATCAAGGGGGACCCAGGAGGCAGCGCCTGTGGTTTCCCCAGCCCCATCCCAGGGACCACCCTCCACCCCACCGTATGGCTCCCATCTTCCCCCTCTTTCCAGCCTCTTCCTTCAAATCCCACCACCCTCGTACTCCCACCAGACGCGGGGTTAGAGACTCACAGGCCCAGAGTCCGATGGACGCAGGGACGGGTGGAAGGATGGACAGACGGACGCGTGGAGAGCCGGATGGCGAGGCGGAGTGGTCAATGGAGTGAGGAGGGAGGCGCTGACCGACAGGTGGCGGGGGGATGGAGTGGACGGGAGTGGGTGAGAGGTGAACAGAGGGGAGGGCAATGGGTGGGCTGAGGGGGGCAGGGGGACGAGGCAGGGGGCAGATGAGTAGTGGTGGGAGCAGGGGGGATGACACAGAACAGGAGCATCGCCCTGGATCGTATGCACCCTCCGCCGCCCACCCCCAACCCCACTTAATTACCTTCCCGAACCAGCCACTCCCAATCTCTTGCAGGTAGCTGAGGTGCTGGCGGCTAAGGCCCAGGGGGGTGGTCATGTCTGGTGGGGGGCAAAAGGGAGAGGCACCTGAGCCTCTCTCCCCTCCCAAGTGCCAACAACACCCCTCAATTCAGTGGGGACTGGGGTCAAAGCAGACACAACAAATCTCTTTTCATTGGCTGCCCCAACATTCCACGATGGGATCTCTGCCTCCTCATTGGCTGCCCACAAGTTTCCAACGTCCAATCTGTCCTTCCCTTTGGCATCCCAAGCTCCTATGACATGACTTCAGCCTGCCATCGGCTACCTCTGACATTAAGATCTAGGCTGACCTTACCATTGATTGCCCCACAAGAATCCCCAAATCTGGTTGTGGATGAAGCAATGGCTTCTACCAAGATGTTCTCTGACTTCCTTCAGGCTGCTTCCAAGATTCCGGGGCTCCCACCTCTGCCTTTCCCCTTGGCTGCCTTGGGCCTCTGCTCCCTGTTCCCTGAGGGAAAACTCTCAGGGCCTTCCACCCTGTCCCGTGGGGCCATGAGGCGCTAGTCAGGGTGCGGGGCAGTACCTGAGTGTGATGGCTGCGGGGCAGGCATCGGCAGGGAGACCTCGGCCAGAGGGAGAATGTAGACATCAGGCAGCGACTGTGAAGAGGAGGTCTCTTCGGCGGGGGGAGTGTACTCTCCGGAGCAATCCTCCCCTTCTGGGTTCTCAAACTCCTGGGGCCGGGAGGGGGGAGAGGGGGAGAACACAGGGCTGAGACATGCCATGGTCCTTCTCATCAATACTATCCCCATCTTTCTCATAACTGCCCCCCGATCCCAGTCCAATTCCCATCCCAAGGCTCTGGACCTTGCCATAACTTCAGGCCTGAAGGGCTCTCAGACTCGCTACGCCGCTCCCCCTCCTACCACCTGGATTGAGGGGGAAAGGACTTGCTGGCGTCTTCCTCCCGACCTTGAATCCCCTCATGCACCTCACCTTGAAGCCGACATCGCCCCGTTTGCAGCACAGACAGGTGAGGAGGAGGAAGATGAAGGCCAGCAGGCCAGAGCAGGAAATGAGGACCACGGCATAGGGAGGAGCCAGAGGGGCCCGGCCCAGGGCGAATCCATCTGTGGGCACAGGACTGGGCTGGGGTCCCGGCTTCAAGGCCCTGGTTCCCGGATTCCTTGCCCCTCCTCATCTAGCTAGTCTTCACTACAACTCCCATGATGCTCTGCAACCAGGGCCCCTTGGCAGAGGAGCCGGATGGCCCAGGGCATTGTGGGAGTTGTAGTTTGGGGCCTTCTCAAGTGGTTGGGTTGGGGGTGGGGTCCCTCCTCTCGCCCCAACCTGGGACTCCCCCCCATCACCTCACCCCCAGGCTTGGATGAATTTCAGTGAGGACTGAGGGAAGGAGGAGTAATAGTGGAGCCTGGAGCTCTCAGAATTTAAAATACGCTCCCACAACAGCCTTCTTACCCCCTGTTTGGGGAAGAGGATGAGCCCCCAACTGCAGGCTGGGAGAAGATTCTTGCCCCATGCCGGAACCTCCTAGTTACGGGGGTTGAGGCTTGTTTCTTTTAGGGACGCTTGGAGCACACACATGTCCTCTGTTCCCAACCCAAACCCCTGAGAAGGCAGCTCCGCAAGCCTTGGGTCTCCCCCAAAGCTAGAGACAGCCTCCAATGCTGTGTCCCCCTTAGAAACAGTATTCCTCTCCTCTGTCCCCAATTCTCCCAGAGGCCCTGTCCTTCCCCGGCTCCCCGCACACACCTGCACACATGCGTGTGCACACACACATGTTGCCCGAACGGACCCCCTCCCCACCCAGCCCCCAGCCTTCCTCCCACAGGCCCTGCTAACACAGGCACCGTCCCCGCGGCTCCCCAGGCCCTGGCTCGCTGCGGGAAGACGCCACACAGGTGATGGGGCCAGAGCCCCGCAGACAGACCTCCAGGGCAGGCCGGGGTGGGGGTGGGGGCCGCTGGACAGCCGGATGGCCGGACAGACTTACCTGGGTGGGCCGGGGACGCCAGGCAGCCGGCGGTGGAGACGGCCGCGAGGAGGATGAGGGCGCCGGGGGCAGGCATCTTGTCGAGGATGGAAGGGAGGTGGAGGTGGTGGCGGCTGGGGAGGAGGGGGGGGCGGGCCCTCAGCCCCCAGCCATGGGGACCCGCGCGACCCTGGCCTCCCCCCAGCCCAGGAGAGGGGCAGGAGACTCAGGACAGGGGGAGGGAGGGGCTGCTTACTGGCTCAGGTACCCCCCTCCCCCTCTTTGAAGGGACAGACAGATGAAGGGATGGAGAGGCGGACAGAGGAGAGGAGCTGGGGAGCCGGGGTTGCTGGGGGGGAGAGGGTAGGATGGGGGGGAGAATGAGGGCCCCGCCCCCGAGGGCAGCCGGGATTGGGGGAGCAGAGAGCCTGTCAGAGGAAGGGTGGGAGGAGGGAGGATGGAGGGAGGATGGAGCGTCGTCATGGCAACTGGCTCCCCAGTAGCATTGGCTGCCAGGAGGGAGGGGAGGGGGAGGGACAGACAGGGACCAGCAGACCCTTGTGTGGGGGGGACACAGGGCCCACAGTGCCTGGCCTGGACACTGCTGTGACATGCTACCAGCAGGGACACGTGTGCTCCGCGCCACGATGCAGATGTCAGGCAGGCACACACAGCCCACACGCGGCTGACACACGTCGCAGAGACCCTCATAGACAAGCACATCACATACAAAGGTGGACAGCTATCGGCAGACGGGGACACGTACACGTCACACACAAAGACGCAGGGATGATAGGCTGCACTAAGAACGCACAGGCAGGCCGGCCCCCTGCACAGATGCACCCGGCCACGCAGGAACGTCAAATGCATCACAAAGACCCACACATGCCACAGACAAAGTAAAGCCCCAAATCCACAGACACACACGCCACAGACAAAGATCCACACAGACACCACGGTGACGTGTCAAGGTACAAAGTCACGAACACAGACATTCCACAGACAAATGGGCAACAAAGAAGACCCACAGACACACGCATCACATACACAGATAAACACACACACATGCACATCATACAAATACGCAGACATCACTTGCACGGAGACATACACGTGACACACACTAACACAGACACAAGTATACCATGCACGAATATACACAGACACACAGCAGATACATGGAGAGACCCGCACATCACATATGCAGCTACACACACACAACACACACACATATATAGATACAGATACATCAAAGACACACACGTCTCACACAGACCCATTTCACTCACATGAATACACAGAGACACATGTCACACACCCAGATACACATGTACAAGCACAACTCACACATGGATATAGATGCACGGCACATTCAAAGACTACACAAAGCTACAAAAGTCACCTACAAAAATACACATAAATATATTACACTGATACATACATATTACATACACATATACACAGTGACACACATTTTACATACAAGAAACACACAGAAGCACACACATTGAACACACAGATACACACATTGCGTACCTCAACATACCTGGGCACACACATCACAGATGTACACAAATTTCACACAAGGTTACAAAGACACAGTACCCCACCGTGGTCACATATCACATACGCACAGGCATACAGAACACATACAAAGATACACACAGACACACGCATCACAAATACCCACATTTCCTATGAGGTTACATAGCCATTACACAACATAGGCACTTGCCTCATACAAAAGATACATGATCATAGTTTATTTATTTATTTTATGAGCATTTACTGCACGCCAGGCATTGTTCTCAGCGCTTTACACATATTACTTTTAAATCCTGACATCTGCCTCCGAGACAGGTTCTTTTATCATTCCCATCGTACAGATGAGGAAACAGGCACAGCGAGGAGCAGACATCTGCCCCAAGGCAGCCGGGAAGTGGCAGATTGGGGACTGGAACTCGGTCCGTCAGGGACACAGACAAAACAGACAAGGACGCACACATCACGTGCCAGGCCGCCGCCGTCTCGGGGTCACCCTCCCCCACCCCCGCCCCCGCACAGCACCCCGAGCTGCAGACACACCGGAAGCACGGACGCCCACCCTGCGCGCGGACGTCTCTGTAGTCAGTGAGCCCCTGCGATGCGTCCCTCCCGGCTGAGGCTGGGCGGGAGCTGCGCATCTCAGGCGCAGTCTCACTACACACAGCGGAGGCGACCCAGACACCCCATCCCCAGAAGGCCCACCCCCGCCCCCCGCCCCCAGTAGGGGTCGAGGACCCACCGGGTCCAAAACGCGCAGCCGGCGCGCTCAGAACAGGCGACCCGAGGGGAGGGGGAGGGAGAGAGGTTCAGTGAGGCTCATTGGAGAAACTGAGGCAGGTTCATCAAACCAGGAGGGGTGGTAGGGAGGGGGTGCCGGGACCAGGGCTGCAGGGTGGACTGACCATATGCAGGTAAAGAGTACGGAAGTGGGGGCTGGGGGATAAGGAAAGATGCAATTATCTGCCAGGGTGGCTGAAGGGCACAGACCCTGGAGAAAGCAGAGGCTCATGGGAAATGTAGTCCCAGCCCTGAGACTTGTGGGAAATGGAGTTCTGGTTCATCCAGAAGGGAGGCTCGGGTTAATCGTCACCTTCACCCGCCCGCGCCCCACCCAGAGGAAGCAGCGGGTAGGTGAAGGTAGCAGGAGGCGGGTCACAGCTGCCTGAGTCTTTGGAAATGACGTGGGCAGAACTCTTGAGTCCTAGGGAACGGCACAGGTGGGGTTGAAGTCCTAACTCTGTCCCTGGTTTGCTGTTAGTTCATTTATTCACTCAACAGACGTTCATTAAACCCACTGTGCTCAGCCAGACCCTATGCCAGAATTTGGGGGTGCAGCACGGAAGAAGTCAACCCCTTCCCTGCGTTGACTTTGGGTGTGGGTAGGTGCATGTCACAGGGACTTGTGGAAAGTCCTCTAGAGTTTTTCAAACTAAGAACAGTAAGCCATTACCGAGGGCTGGCATCAAGCTTTTGGGTTGTGACCAAAGTTTTTTGAAAAATAAGATAGAATAATCTAGAACATCTGGAGGAAATATATATATATATATATTCCTCCTGCCCCCCCTCCCCCTGCTCCTCCATTGGTCACAGGAAAAGAAACAAGAGAGTACACGATAATAGCTGAAATACCATCTGAGAGAAAGTGACATGAAACTGAGGCCCGTGGGAATGAGCCAGAGAAAAGGAGAGGGAACAGTGTGTTTGGGCAGAGGGAACTGCAAGTGCAAAGAGGAAGGTAGGAGGTGGCTATTGGGGAGGGGGAGGAATGAGCACAAATATTTAGTTTGTTCTCATCGCAGGCCAGGCACTGATGCACACCCGCCCTCACCGGCCCCTTCCTAAGATGGAGGCAGACCCAAACACACCAGCCTCCTATTCACTTCTTGAGGCCTGAAGGGCTGTCCAGCCTCAGAGCCACCCCCAGTGCTATTCCCTCTGCCCTAGTACTCTTTTTTTTTTTTTTTTTTTTTTTTTTGCCCTAGTACTCTTTGCCTTGCTCTCCTCCTACCTCTTTCCTTCCCCTCACAGATCTGGGCTTTACTGTCACCTTTCAAGGAAAGCCTCCCCTGACTCCTCCCCCAACCTAAATTACATCCCTCCCATCCTCTTTCTTATTGCATTTAGCACTGTTAGAAGTTGCATGTCTGTGTTCCAGTTCCAGGGAAGTCCAAGAACTATACAATTTAAATGGGTGAATTGCATGGGATGTGAATTTTGTCTCAATAAAGCTGTTGAAAATTGCTTCAGAGGGCTTCCCTGGTGGCGCAGTGGTTGAGAATCTGCCTGCTAATGCAGGGGACACGGGTTCGAGCCCTGGTCTGGGAAGATCCCACATGCCGCGGAGCAACTAGGCCCGTGAGCCACAACTACTGAGCCTGCGTGTCTGGAGCCTGTGCTCCTCAACAAGAGAGGCCGCGATAGTGAGAGGCCCGCGCACCGCGATGAAGAGTGGCCCCCGCTTGCCACAACTAGAGAAAGCTCTCGCACAGAAACGAAGACCCAACACAGCAAACATTCTTGGGGGCCGTCTTGGAGGCTGCCTGCTGCAATCTGGGACCAATATCACATGGGGTGCAAATGACTGAAAATTATCCAGCCCTGTTTGTCTGTGACACTCAGCTTTCAGACCTATGGCTGAAATGTTCCCAGTGGCCAGTGACACTCCTGACAACCCCCGGGGGACCTGCTCTTTTCCCGTGACCTTGATGCCCTTTCTACATCCATCTGGCTGTCCCCATGTCATCTGGCTTTGAGCTTGTGTGTTTTCACGTCTGCTATTAATTTAAATGAGGCAGAGTCTACCCTCTGAATGCAGAGAATGAAAAGTTGTGGGTTTTGGGCTTCCCTGGTGGCGCAGTGGTTGAGAGTCCGCCTGCCGATGCAGGGGACACGGGTTCGTGCCCCGGTCCGGGAAGATCCCACATGCCGCGGAGCGGCTGGGCCCGTGAGCCATGGCCGCTGAGCCTGCGCGTCCGGAGCCTGTGCTCCGCAACGGGAGAGGCCACAACAGTGAGAGGCCCGCGTACCGCAAAAAAAAAAAAAAAAAAAAAAAAGTGTGGGTTTTATGTACCTTTAGTATAAAGGGAAAAGAGTACCTGCCTACAGTGCTCCATTGGTTTGACAAAGGCACCTCGTCAAGTATGCCTTTCAGGAATTCAGAGCTGGCAGTCAAAACATGATTAGCAGCAGATAGGAGAATTCAGGGGCATGATTACATTGCTGGGTGGGGCTGCAGGGCAAAAGGGCCCCGGTTTTGTTTTGTTCTGTTTAAATCTGGTGCTGGATAATTGGTGTGTGTACTTAGAATTAATTCATGAAACTGTTCACTTCTGAAATGTGTTCTGTTACATATGTACTTGGTAGTCCAAACTTTATAAAAAACTTTATTGCCAGGGAAGCAACTTATCAGATAAGATAACTCATTAGTGTCTCAAGTTTTTTAGAAACAGACGTGCCTGGTGGTTATGTGAGGCAATTATACTCCAATAAAGATTTTTTTTTTTTTTAAAAAGAAGGGCCTGGTGGTTAAGAGCCTGGGCTGTCTGCTTTTGAATCCCTGCTGTGCCACCAAGGCTGTGTGGCTTTAGGTAAGTTACTTAACCTCTCTGACCCTTAATTTGTATATCTATAAAATGAAGGTAATGCCTTTCGGGCAAAATTGCCTGAGATAAAGAGAGGAAAGCATTTAGTAGAATAGCTGTCACAGAGCAGATGTTGAATGCAGGATACCACTGTTTTGTTTGTCATAGTTGTGATAAACGGGTAAAGAGATGGAAAATGCAGAACCACTATGCCAATAAAAAATGGTCAAAGGACATGAACGGAAAAGTCACAAGGCAGAAATACAGTGGATTACAAGGCTGTGGAAAAGCATCTACCCTCAGTATTAATTGTCTTAATGGTACGTATTGCTTTCTGAAATGCCCTATCCACTTAGTTATTTACTTATTTACTGTTCATTCATCTCCCCTCCCTTCATCCACTAGAATGAGTCTGTTTTGTTCATTGCTGCCTCTCCAATGCCCAGAACTGTGCCAGCCTTGTAGCAAGTGGTCAATAAATATTTACTGACTCAATGAATGAATATAGAAATGAAAGCAAGACTGAACTTTCCCTGACCAATAGTCAAGCTCTAATAAAATTATAACATTCAATAGGGAAGATGTGGTGACGCAAACTCTGCCTTACTGTGCTTATTGTAAACAAGTGGAAATTATTTTAATCTTTCTAGAAACTGAGTTGGCACTCGTACCCAGTAATTCCGTTTCTGGGACTCTGCGGGAAGGAAATAATGTAAGATCTGCACAAGAGTTTGTGCACAAAGATTTTCTCTGTTGCATTATTTGTATCAGTAAAAAAAAATAGGTACAAAAGATATTTATAATACATTTATATATTTATAATAATAAGCTTTAGAGGAAAGGCTCTGTAAATCATGGAATAGCAATGTTATGGAATATTATGCAATCATTTTAAATGAAAGGGAAACATGTTTTTGCGATATATTAAGTAAAAATAAGCAGAAAGTGGAAGTGCTGTGTAATGTATTCTCAACAAGAAATGGAAGAAAACGTTTCAATTTTAAATTATTGGAAGTCCCCATAGCCAATAATGGGGTCAGAATCACCAGTGGTTTTGCTTTTCCATCTTTTGCTTATCTGTAGTTTCCAAATTTTCTACACAAACATGGATGCGATGTTTTTGGTAACCACAAAGAAAGAAAATCATTTTCAGAGAGAAGTCTTTACTTCCTCTGACCAGTCAGGGATTCAGTTCTGGTGATGGTGGAAGGAATCCAAAATGCAGAAACAGCGCTGGGCACACACATAATTATCCCAGAGAAAACCTGGCAATGAACCAAATGTCCAACTAGAGGGAATTGAGGAAGTAAATCATAGTCCACCCAGAGAAACCTAGGGAGGCATTAAAAGTTATGTTTATGAAGAACCTGAAGCAGCACGGCAAATATTTGTGTTGAAAACCGTGTGTAAAACAGCAAGATGTAAAATGACACGTGCAAAAAAGAAAAAAGAAAAAAATGACGTATGTAGTATCATCCCCTCTGTGTGTTTGTATATGCACTTATGTGCGTGTGTGTATATATATATACACATACCCACACACATGTATACATACATAGTGCTTTTTATATACATACACACATACATAACATAGAGGCACAGAGGGGATTTTATATACACACATACAGAGGGGAATGAACATATATATATAATGTATATATATATAATGTAAACATAAATGTATATACATTTTTATATTATAATTTTATATTATAATTTTATATTATATTATTATTATACAAATTTATATTATAAATTTATATTAGATGTTTGTAGATTTATATTAAAATTATAAATTTTATATTTATATAAAATATTCATATGTATATATGAAATTAGGAGACAAAAACATGATGTTAACAATATAATTTTACAAAGATAAAAGCTTTAAAAATAAATATGTCAGAAAATGCCTCCTGGTTATTTTTTGGTGGAGGACCCCGGGGGGTTAATCTTGCCTCTTCAACTTTATAGAGAAAGTCCCTTGGCCACTCCACGTCTTTCCTGGGGGACAAACTCTTATTTTTTTAAAAATAAATTTATTTATTTTTGGCTGCGTTGGGTCTTCGTTGCTGCCCCCGGGCTTTCTCTACTTGCGGAGAGCGGGGGCTACTCTGCACTGTGGTGTGTGGGCTTCTCGTTGCGGCGGCTTCTCATTGCGGCGGCTTCTCATTGCGGCGGCTTCTCATTGCGGCGGCTTCTCATTGCGGCGGCTTCTCATTGCGGCGGCTTCTCTCGTCGCGGAGCATGGGCTCTAGGCGCACAAGCTTCAGTAGTTGTGGCGCACAGGCTTGGTTGCTCCGCGGCACGTGGGATCTTCCCGGACCAGGGCTTGGACCCGTGTCCTCTGCATTGGCAGGCGGATTCTTAACCCCTGCGCCACCAGGGAAGTCCCTCCAGGGGGACTTATTCTTGTCTGTAGGATCAACCGTCTCCTCACGGTTTTTTTTCCCCTAGGTATTTCCCGCATATTTAAATCTTCATAAATATACATTTTTGTAGGGTTTTTTCCACCTAAACATTGTATGGCGTCCTGGATGAATTGTCCTGCAACTTGCTTTTATCACTTAATAAGCCTCAGAGAACTTAATCTATCACCAGCACCATCTTGCGATTTTAACCTGCCGCATCGCATTTCATAGAAGGGCGAGTATCAGTTTATTTGATTATTCCCTTATTGGCAGCACCTAGGTGGTTTCAAATGCTTTTGCTGTGACCAGCAACAGCGCAGTTAACATACTTGCACATCCTGCCGTGGGTTAATGTTCAAGTACGTCTCTAGGGAGATTCCAAGAAATGAAAATGCAGGTTGGAGGGGCATGAAACATGAAAAGGTTCAGGGGCCATACCAGCGGCCCTCCAGGAACACTGCCCTTTCCTCTTCCTCCTTTTTTGTAATTGTCCGATTTTCCATTTTAAGCCTGTGTTTTCATGAAAACAAAAATAAGGTGTGATTTGGAAGAATGCAATTTGCACTCCATTTTCTGGGAACAAGTCGAGGCTATCCCTAGACTGATGGACAAAGTTCCTCTATCCCCCTCTGGTGACTCCCCAGTGTGTTGAGTGTGATCTGGTCCTGTCTCAGGTCTGAGGAGGGGGATTCAGGTCCCAGACACATTGCCCCAACTCCACCCACAGAGAGGCTCAGAGCAGAGTCTCAGGAAACGGAGATGCGGCTGGGGCTGTGTCTCTCCTTAGGTTCCAGGACTGGAGTCCCTCAACCACATTGCAGAGGGGCAGTAGGTGAGAGGGCAGGACCCTTGATTCCAGAGTCTGGGAATATCATAATTAAGCTTGGTCTCCCCAACCCATCGCTGGTTCCCTGCTTCTCACTCAATCTTGAAAAAGACCAGCTCATTAGTTTCCTATTCCTGTTGTAACAAATCGTCTCACACTAAGTGACTTAAAACAACACACATCTATTCTCTTAAGAGTTCTGGAGGCCAGAACCTGAGGAGAGGGTCGTGGGAACCCCCGATTTATAGCTGGCTGGTTGGAAGTACAGGTGACCTGTGACTGGTGTCTGAAGTCAGGCCAGTCTTCTGGGACTGAGCCCTTAACCTGTGGGGTCTGTGCTGACTCTGGGTAGCTGGTGTCAGAATTTAATTGAATTGTTGAACACCCAGTTGGTGTCTGTAGAATTGGTTGGTGTGGGGGTGGGGGTAGGAATATATATTTGGTTCAGAAGTATGAGTAGAGAACGTTTTCCTTTACCCCTTTTTTACTCACATTAATATAAAATATTTCAAACTCAGAAAAATCAAAAGGATTATACACTGAACATTCCATACCCACCCTTTATATTCATTGTAGAATTTTCACTCCATTTGCTTTATGGCTTATCTTTCCACCCACCTTTTTTTTTTTTTAATTTATTTTTGGCTGCATTGGGTTCTTCGTTGCTGTGCGCGGGCTTTCTCTAGTTGCAGAGAGCGGGGGCTACTCTTTGCTGCAGTGCATGGGCTTCTCATTGTGGTGGCTTCTCTTGTTGTGGAGCATGGGCTCTAGGCACGTGGGCTTCAGTAGTTGTGGCTCACGGGCTCAGGAGTTGTAGCTCTTGGGCTCTAGAGCTCAGGCTCAGTAGTTGTGGAGCATGGGCTTTGTTGCTCTGTAGCATGTGGGACCTTCCCAGACCAGGGCTCGAAACTGTGTCGACTGCATTGGCAGGAGGATTCTTAACCACTACACCACCAGGAAAGTCCCTCCATCCACTTTTTAAAAAATTAATTAGTTTGTTTATTTATTTATTTTTGGCTGTGTTGGGTTGTTCATTGCTGTGCGCGGGCTTTCTCTAGTTGTGGCGAGCGGGGGCTACTCTTGGTTGTGGTACACTGGCTTCTCATTGTCATGGCTTCTCTTGTTGCGGAACACGGGCTCTAGGCATGCAGGCTTCAGGTTGTGGCACGCAGGCTCACTAGTTGTGGCTTGCGGGCTCTAGAGCTCAGGCTCAGTAGCTGTGGTGCACGGGCTTAGTTGCTCCGTGGCATGTGGGATCTTCCCAGGCCAGGGCTCGAGCCCATGTCCCCTGCATTGGCAGGCGGATTCTTTTTTTTTTTTTGCGGTATGCGGGCCTCTCACTGTTGTGGCCTCTCCCGTTGCAGAGCACAGGCTCCGGACGCGCAGGCTCAGTGGCCATGGCTCACGGGCCTAGCCACTCCGCGGCATGTGGGATCTTCCTGGACTGGGGCACAAACCCATGTCCCCTGCATCGGCAGGCGGATTCTTAGCCACCGTGCCACCAGGGAAGCCCCCTCCATCCACTTTTTAAACTGAGATATAATTCACATATAACATTGTGTAAGTTAAGGTGTACAATATGATGATTTGATACATTTCTGTGTTGCAATATGATTACCACTGTATCGCTAACTAACATCTCTATCACGTCACTTGATTATCATTTCTTTTTTGTGGTGGGAACAATTAAAATCCAGTCCCTTAGCAGCTTGGAAGCTGATAATCCAGTATCTTGTCTGTAATCACTCTGCTCTATGTTAGAGCTCCAGGACTTATTTACCTACTAGTTGCAATCATTTGTTTCAAGTCAGATTTATTGAGGTATAATTTACGTAAAAATCATACAATTCCATACAATAAAACACACCCTCTTAAATTACATGGTTAAACATTTAAAGTATACAGTTGAATGAGTTTGTTTCCATTTATTTACTTACAGCTTAATTGATGTATAATTAACATACAATAAACTGCCCATATTTGAAAGTGCACAATTTGGTAAGTTTTGACATATGTGTACCCCTGCGAAGCCATCACCACAGGCAAGATAGTGAACACATCATCACCCCAAAAGTTTCCTGTGCCCCTTTGTAATTCCTCCTTCCTACCCAACTCCCCCATCCCCAGGCACCCATTGACCCGCTTCCTGTCACTCTAAATTAGTCTGCGTTTTCTAGACTTCTATATAAATGGAATCATACAGAATGTTCTATTTTTTGTCTGTCTTTTTTCACTCAGCAGAATTATTTTGAGGTCTGTCCACGTTTTTGTGTGCTTCAGAGGTTCATTCCTTTTTATTGTTGAGCAGCGTTCCACGGTCTGGCTCTGCTACGCTTTGCTCGTTCATTTGCCTGTTGATGAACGTTTGGATTGCTTCTCGTATTCGCTTATAATAAATAAAGCTGCTATGACCATTCACGTCTGGGTCTTCCTATGGACGTGTGCTTTTATTTCTCTTGGGTAAAGACCTAAGAGTGTAATTGCTGGGTCATATGATAAATGCAAATGTAACTTAATAAGAGTAGGGAGGAAAAACATTTCCTCCATCCTAGGTTCTTTTGGCTGGTCCAATCGTTAAATTCAATGAACACAAATCAACAGGAGAAAAACCAGTTTAATTCTGTGTGTACGGGAGCCTTACATAGACGTGACGGGCTCAAAGGCAGTCAGGCAATTAAGGCTTATGTGCCATCCTGAGCTAAGGAGAAGCGGGTAGGGGCCGGAGGCTTCAAAGGGAAGGAAGGTAATTCACGGGAAGATGGGAGATGTTTGGTTAACATGTTTGGAAAGACAATGGGATACAGAAAGGAATTTGAACAAACAGGCCCTGGCCGGCTCCCCCCAGCTTCCACACTTACTCTTACCCTTTGTAGTTATCTCTGGTGATAGCTTTCTTCCTGGACCAGGCTCCCTATCTGAATTCTTTTAGACAGTTAAGGAAGAGGTAAAAAGCATTTCTTGGGTCTGTTGGGCCTCGATTTTCTTCAGCTTAAAATAATCTACATACCAAAGTGGCACATTCTGGGGCAGCCTGCCCTGAAACTTCCTTGGAAATTTCACATACAAAAAGCTGAACGGGTAGAACATTCCATTATTTCATTGAATGAATCTTTTAGTCTTGAAAATAGGTCAGTTTGATTAAACAGTTGTATCTCGTTTTTAGGAGGTGGTGGTACAGCTGGGCTCCCAAAGTTAGGCCTCTACTGCATGAGAAATTGGGTATTTAATAAGGCGTTTCTATGGAAACAAAAGAAAAACCATGGTTAATGATTGGAGAAGATTATAATCCCTGTTTCTGAGTTCTGAAGTCAGACAATTGAGAAGATTTCTACTTGTTGGGCTCAAAGCATCTTCAGATGGAGTGGGGACAGGCCGTGGCAATCTGACAGGTTTTCTGGTTTGTAGCTTGAATGTCTCTGGTGATCTTTCTGTGTGGTCACATTGCTACAGGCCTGAAGAGTGTCCATATGTGAGCTGTTGTGGTTTTTATATTAAGTTGTCCAACTTTAGTTGGCATGGCTTTGGGAAAAGGACAGTTTTAGTCTTCAGTGATTCCAAGTCAGAAGGGTAGGAAGAAAATTGGAAATGTTAGTGTGGAGAGTAGTCAAATATTGGAGGAAACTAGATGAGTTCAGGCTCTAGTTCAGTGTACAGGTAGAAAACAAAATATCAAAGACAATTAATAGAACTAGAATCTAATATCCACACTTGTGTATTATAGTGTCTACTGAAATATAATTTTTCTCTCTACAATCACTCTCATTTCTATCAAAGATAACCATAGTGAGGGCTTCCCTGGTGGTCCAATGGCTAAGAATCCATGCTCCCAATGCAGGGGACCCAGGTTCAATCCCTGGTCAGGGAATTAGATCCGACCTGCTGCAACTAAGAGTTTGCATGCCACAACTAAATGATCCCTCACGCAGCAACTAAAGATCCCGTATGCCGCAACTAAGACCCAGTGCAGCCAAATAAATAAATAAATAAACAAACAAATAAATAAATATTTACAAAAAAAGATAACCATTGTGGCCTCTCCCGTTGCGGAGCACAGGCTCCGGACGCCCGGACGCACAGGCTCAGCGGCCATGGCTCACGGGCCCAGCCGCTCTGCGGCATGTGGGATCTTCCCGGACTGGGGCACGAACCTGTGTCCCCTCCATCGGCAGGCGGACTCTCAACCACTGCGCCACCAGGGAAGCCTTCATATTGGACTTTTAAAAGCCTCTCAAGGCTAGGAAGTCAAGCCAAAGACTTACCATCAGACTTTGCCTGCCAAACTTATAGATTTGGGTCAATTCCTCTCTTCTCAGGGTCCCCAGAATAGCCTGAGGTTCCTGCCCTGGCCAGGAAGTGACCTTCCTTACTCAAGGCAATACCAACTAGAGGTAGAAAATACCACACTTCTGCAACACATATATATAGACACACATGACCATGCAGACAGATGCAGAGACCTCATAGCTTCTATTTTAAACTTTCAATCATGAGATGGGTATTTGTGGAGAAGATATTTAAGGTTTTGTTACCAAACCAGGTTTGTTTGCCTGACACAGAGCAAGACAAAATGTTGAGATGCTGAGGTTTCCCTCAGAGAAAGAATTTATTCAGGAGGCAGCCAAGCGAGGAGACAGGCGAACAAGTCTCAGACCCACCTCCCCAAAGGTGAGGGGCTTGAGATATTTATGGAATAAAGGAGCAGGGTGGTCTTGGGAGTGGGGAAGTTTACTGGAGATAGAGAAAAGTGAGATAACTGGTGTTCCGTGCAGGCATATCTGAGTCACATGCTTCTTCATGGGATGTATGTTAAAAAATGGAAGTGCTTAGCATGATGTGAGGGTGGAGTTTTTGGCTTGCTGATGTCAAAAAGTCATTCATCAGACACCTGCATAGGCCCAGTTTTAGGGTCAATGGTCCCAACCAGCCGGCTCCAGGTTGAACTAGACACAGCTGACTCCAAGTTCCTGGAAAACAGCTCCAACAAACATCTTATTGTTTAAGCTATGTGAAGCTTAGAGGGTATGTAATTTATAACAAAATAATTAAGGCAAGCTTGCTCAGTGAAGGTGGGCTACAAGCAAAGGGGTTTTTAGCAAGCTGTAAGAAAGTCTCAGGAATGTCTGCTAACACCTAACTGTGTTAGCACACATGTTCAGGATGGATTATTTAACTCTATGGGGCATGGGTTTAGTTTGTTTTTTTGTTTGCTTGTTTTTGTTTTGAATTCTAGATAAAAATTCCTGGAGAAGTCTAGGTAAAACATTTACATCTCAAAGGCACAGAGGAAGAATGCAAGCACTTCCTAGAAGGGCTCTTGTTCCCTTAAGGCCAGAATTTTTACAATATTTATAAGCCTATTGAGATAAGTGGGGAGACTTGGGGAGTGATAAAATGGGTAAGTGCTCTTTGAGTTGTGTTTGGAGCCTCACCTCTGATACCGTAAAGACTAGATTTGTAAAACATGGACAGTTTTTTAAAATCCCTTGAAGAATTCTGTTGCTGCCAAAATGACATCAAAGAACTGATAAACCCATTCACCTATGTTGGAATGTTTTTCTTTCTCTCTGGAAACATTTAGCTTAGGGGAAATGGCCAAAAAGATTCTATCAGTTTCTGAATGTCAGCTTCCAATTTGGCCAAATTTCTGATCATAGAGTTATGAAATCCTCGTCAGGTTTCATCTGGGACAAACAGTAAATATTTGTGGCAGTATTTTTTAAATTTTATTTATTTAATTTATTTATTTTTGTCTGCACTGGGTCTTTGTTGCTGTGCGCGGGCTTTCTGTAGTTGCGGTGAGTGGGGGCTGCTCTTCGCTGCGGTGCGCGGGCTTCTCATTGCAGTGGCTTCTCTTGTTGCAGAGCTTGGGCTGTAGGCGCAGGCTCAGGAGTTGTGGGGCATGGGGCTAGGTGCTCCGCGGCACGTGGGATCTTTCCGGACCGGGGCTCGAACCCGTGTCCCCTGCATTGGCAGGCGGATTCTTAACCACTGCGCCGCCAAGGAAGCCCCTTTGTGGCAGTATTGAAACTGTGCAACTCAGGTGGGACTTGAACCCACGGTCCGCGACTCGAACCCAGCCAAAACCCAGATTGGGACTTGAACCCATGGTTTCCTTAATTGAAGTCACACACCTGGTCTCAAGACTTAAAAGGAAGCTCAGGTTCTTGATGTCTCCTTGTGGAAAGAATTCAGTGAGAGACAAAGTGATAGGTAAGAAGTGGATTTATTTAAAGAGATACACATTTCATAGACAGAATGTGGTCCATCTCTAAAGGCGAGAGGCCCCGGAATATGGGGTGGTTAGTGTTTACGTGCTGGGTGATTTCACAGGCTAACGAGTGGCAGGATTATTTCAGCTATTTCAGGGAAGGGGTGGGTCGCCACCCATTTTTTGGCCTTTTATGATTGACCTCTGAACTGTCTTGGTGCTGGTGGGTGTGTCATTTAGCATATGCTAACGTATTACAATGAGCGTATAATGAGGCTCAAGGTCTACTGGAAGTTGAATCTTCCTCCATCTTGGACCTAGTTGGTTCTAACCAGTTTACGGCATGTCCTATGGCTACGTCATTCATTTAAAGGTTGTGCCCTGCCCCCTTCCCTCCTGTTTCACTATTAAACAACCCATGGACTCAAGAGGCATCCTCAGAGTATGTACAAGATGATACCTTCACAAGTTCTAGAGTCAATCCCAAAGATAGCCAAAAGGAAGAACTGACAATGTGTATGTTCCAGACGGGCAGAAAGCCAAGCTAATTTCCTAGGACACAAAACAAGACAACCAAGAAGGCAGTAAATATCCCTGGGAGAGAAAAGGACAGTAACCCATGGGTCCGGATTTGGAAAGAAAGTGGCAATATGAAATTTTATTTTCCTCTCTTGACTGGGCACTACAAGTAGAGATTCAGGATGATCTTGGGTGGCTTCAGCCTGCAGTGGTTGGAAGCAGGAGTTTAGTTCCCTGGCCAGAGACTGAAGTCAGGCCCCGGCAGTGAGAGTGCTGAATCCTAGCTACTAGACCACAAGGACCAACAGCCAGTGACAAGGCTCTGGCCCATCAGCTTTGTAGAAACGAATTTCCACAAAGAGATGGAAATTAGTGAAACAAGTAAAGTGTTTATTAGGAGGAAAAAGAGTACAGTATGTGTGAATAGGCACACACCAGCGGGCTCAGAGAGAGAGTCGAGCCCTCGAGGTAGTTTGAATCATTTATATGGGGCATTTCTTCTGGGTTTCCTTTGGGCAATCATCTTGCTTTGTCTGGCTCTGAGTCTGTATTTGGTGTATCTCAGGGTCCTCCCATGTGTGTGTGTACATCTCAGCCAAGATGGATTCTAGCAAAGAGGCCTATGGGTAGGTGGACATCACTTACTATGGGGTGGTGCCCTCTCCCTTTTTGACCTCCGAGGAGCCTTTCTATGCATGTGTAGTTGGGAAGGTCTCCTTGACCTTGAGAATGAGAAATATGTGGTCTCCTTATCTCTTATCTGGGCAGGGCTCAGCTCGTCTCTCCTGTTATTATCTTCATCTTGGATTATCTGTCCACAGGGTACAGACTCCAGCTGCTCAGCCGGGGGCCCATCTATCTCCTGCCTCAAGGAGAACTAACTCTGGGAATTCCCTGGTGGTCCAGTGGTTAAAGACTCAGGCTTTCACTGCCATGGACCAGGTTTCTATCCCTGGTCGGGAAACTAAGATCCCACAAGCCATGTGGTGCAGCTAATAATAATAATAATAATAATAATAATAAAAAGCAAGTAAGGAGAGCTAACTCTGGTAAGAATTCTAAACCTTAGTTGTCTTCTGCTAGTTTTCCCAGAATCCCATCTGCAGGCTCCAGTAAGCTACCAGAAGTTGGCAAGGTTTTGTTAGGAGAACCACTGACAGAAACTGCCTGCCCTGGACAGCCATGATAATAATCACTTGCATGGGTTATCTTAAAACAGGAGGTCCTGGTAAGGAACGTGGAACTAACAAGCTACCACCAAGTGGAAGAATTCAGGAAAGGTCAGAACGAGAGAGGAGACGCCCGTCCCTATGTCCTACCAGCCTCCCAGAATCCTTTTCGCCAGAATCCATCTTGGCTGAGCGCAATGCACGCGCCACCAGGAAGGACCCTGAGTCGGAATGATTGGCCAGAGACAACCGGGAAACTAACCCCATTGCTGAAACTGTGCACCTCAGATTGAGACTTGAACCCACGTGGCTGGGACTCGAACCCGGCCAAAACCCTGACTGGGACTCAGAACCACAAGGCCAGGACTCGAACCCGGCCAAAACTCAGATTGGGACTCGAACCCACGTGGCCGGGACCTGGCCCAAACCCACGGTCTTCCAACTGAGATCACACACCTGGTTTCAGGACTTAACGAAGCTCAGGTTCTCAACCTCTCATCGCAGAAAGAATTCAGTGAGAGACAAAGTGATAGGCAAGAAGTGGATTTATTTAGAGAGAAACACACTCTACAGACAGAGCCTGGGCCATCTCAGAAGGTGAGCAAGGCACCAGGGTATGGGGGTTGTCCGTTTTTATAGGCTAATTAGTGGGCGGAGTATTCCAGCTATTTCAGGAAGGGGTGGGGATATCCAGTAATTGGGCCACCGCCCACTTTTTGATCCTTCTGGTTGGACTTGGAACTGTCATGGCACCTGAGGTGTGTCATTTAGCTTGCTGATGTGTTACAGTGAGCATATACTGAGGCTCAAGGTCTAGTGGAAGTCGATTTGTCTGCCAGGTTGGACCCATTTGGTTCTAATCACTTTATGTCATGTCCTCCGGCTATGTCATTCTTTCAAATGTTGTGCCCTGCCCCCTTCCCTCCTGTTTCATAACCTTAAAACCTGAGACTGTGATCCACGTGGCGGAGCCGTTCTCCTGGGTTCCCTTACTATGCTGCTGTCTGGCCAGGCACCCCTTTCCAATAAAGTCTCTTGCTTTGTCAGCAAAGAGACTTTGTGTGTCCTTGGACAACTCATTTCTGAGTGTTAGACAAGAGCCCACTCTCAGGCCCTGGAAGGGGGTCCCCCTTCCTGCAACAGTTTTCCATTAATTTTAATTTTAGTCTCCCCTTGGCTGTTTAAGGGAATAGCAGAGTAGTTCACCAGAAAATACCTCAGAGTTCCATCAACTCTGGGAGGCGCCCATACGGGGACCGTCTTTTGAGGGTAGATACGGGAGCATCTGTAAGGCAACGAGCTTGACAGACTTTTGTTTAGCGTCTTGTAGTCTCTCTAGAGTGGACAGACAATTCAGACAGAGGATTGGTAGAAATGAAACCGAGCAGAGCTCTGAGGGGCCCTCCTGGGTACAAAAGCCCCTCTGTGTCCCCCAGTCCTTGTTTGTAAAAAGAAAAAAAAGAAAAAAAAGCGGGCTTTAGACTCCTAGGCCTTCCCTTTGCTCCAATGAGCAGACCAGCAGGTACTGATTAGGGAAGTGACGGAATGCAGAAACAAAGGAAAAACAGTCAAGAAACAATAGTTCAGTGATAAAACAGAGCCCTAGTTCCTCCTCAAGGGATATACATAACAATCTGATACGTATCTTTGGGTCCTGCAGGAAGTAAGGTCCCCACCCAGGTAGAGGATGGTAAGTATTGAGACCCCAGACTGGTTGGAACCAGAAGGTTGATGACGGTAATGCAATGAGTCTTCTGCCCCACTAACAGAGCAACGAAGGTTGAGATGACAAAAACACCTTATGCCCTGGGACCCCTTATGATAAATCCCCCAAGAGCCGGCATAACCAAACAAAGAGCGCGCTGCTGGTGACTTTGTGTCTCAGAACCGCAGGATATTTGACTAGCCACCAAGATGCTTGCCATACATGCACTTTCCGGGTGGTGGACCCCAGAGAGAATATTCTCACTGGTCACAACGCTAAGTACTCAAGACGTAGAACGAGACAAAAGGAAAACCTCATCGGATTTTCTTTTTTTTTAATTAATTATTTATTTATTTGGTTGTGCCGGGTCTTCGATGCGGCAGGTGGGCTCCTTAGTTGCAGCACATGGGCTCCATAGTTGCGGTATGCGGTCTCCTTAGTTGTGGCATGTGAACTCTTAGTCGCAGCATGGATGTGGGATCTAGTTCCCTGACCAGGGATCGAACCTGGGCCCCCTGCACTGGGAGTGTGGAGTCTTAACACTGCACCACCAGGGAAGTCCCTGATTTTCTTATATGTACATAAACAGGTTTAGCTAAACCTTGGGTTTAATACCTGAGAGGGATGTGCCACTGGGCTGGGGATTGTGTGGCATCTTAAGGTCGGATCTTAACAAAGGGCACCGCGAAACAGAGGAAAGCTTCAAGTGAGCTTTATTAGGGAGCGCTCCCGGGCGAGGGTTGGGCAAGATTTTATAGGGGAAGAAGGGAAAGGGGTGTGGTGAATCTGGGAGGGCGCAGGGTATTCCTTATTTGGTGGTCTTTTCGGGTATCCTGGGGGACCGTTAGTCCCGCCCCTAGAAAGGCGGCAAGGCTGGGCTGGTTTCAAAGTCCCCAGGTCAGTTCCTGGAACTGGGTGGTCCGGAATGTCTCCAGGGCAGTTTCTGGAACTGGGTGGTCTGGAATGTCGCCAGGGCAGTTTCTGGAACTGGGTGGTCCGGAGAATTTCGTTCTGATGCACCCTGTGAATCTGATTGTGTTCCCCTGCCTCGGGCCAGTTGGCCTTATACATAGCTCACTGCACGGAAATTTTCTTGAGGTTGATGGGTGACCTAGTGTTAATCTAACCCATTCTGTGACCAACTTACCCTAACACAGGAGTCTTTGAGTTAGGTGGCGAGTATTCTAGTAGCTTTTTTTTGGCTGCGTTGGGTCTTTGTTGTTGCACGTGGGCTTTCTCTAGTTGCAGTGAGCGGAGGCTACTCTTCCTTGCAGTGCACAGGCTTCTCATTGCCGTGGCTTCTCTTGTTGGGGAGCACGGGCTCTAGGCGCATGGGCTTCAGTAGTTGTGGCTCACGGGCTCAGTAGTTGTGGCTCGTGGGCTCTAGAGCGCAGGCCCAGTAGCCGTGGTGCACGGGCTTAGTTGCTCCACGGCATGTGGGATATTCCCAGACCAGGGCTCGAACCCGTGTCCCCTGCACTGGCAGGCGGATTCTTAACCGCTGCGCCACCAGGGAAGCCCTCTAGTAGCTTTTAAGTGCTCAACCCATACCCACCAATTTCACGGCTTTAGCTTGCAAGATGTTCCTTAGCAACAGCCTTTATCTCATGTGTGCATTAACCCAGAACTAAGTTTGCCTAAAGAGACGCTGGTCTGGTGAGAAATGTGACCTCACCAGTCTGTGAGGCTGGCTCAAACGGCGGGCTTATCGGGCTTATGCCCAGGTTTTCCTCCTTATGACAAATGACACAACAGACAGAGGCAAAGAAAAACAGTGACTGTGGTGCTCCAAGGACATGGTGCTTCAAGGACAACCCTGCCTGAAAATGTTACACCCACTACCGGACTCTTAATCGCCCTCCCCATCATGTTGTAAAGGCTACGAAATTCCTGAGCCCACTTGGGCGATGCCCACCTGGGCAACGGGACCTATCCCCAATAAGGAAAGGCATCTGGCCTGTCCCACTCTCAACCTATAGAAGGAAGGTATATGTGCCTCGAGCAATCAGTAAACAAAATTTTCACCTCGGACCATTCTTTTGTTTTCTGGCTATAAAACCTGATCAATAGCACACGTTTGTGCTCGACTCTCCCAGGTTCCTAGAAAGTAGGCCCGCTGTTCTGGCAGCGACCCTTCCCTCTAATAAAGTCTATCTCCTTTACATTCGGCCTGGTGTCTGGAAATTCTTTTCCAACCCGCATTCGGACCATGACAGTGACCATTTCTGGGAGGAAAAGGATAAATAAAAACCAAGAGTAAGTGTAACAAATCTTCACCAGTCTCTATACCCAAGAAACTAGTTCCACAAATATTTTCTCCTGCTAATCTAAATTTAGAAATTAAAAAAAAGGAAAAAAAAAAAAGATCCTCACTGGACCTTCAGGCAGAGATCTGGGAGACTGACATGGTAAGAATTCTTACCTTCTGCCGGATTTCTTTCATTCTTTCTTTCTTTTTCTTTCTTTCTCTTTCTTTCTTTCTTTCTCTTTTTCTTTCTCTCTCTCTCTCTCTCTTTCTTTCTTTCTTTCCTTCTTTCTTTCTTTTTTAATATTTATTTATTTAGGCTGCTCTGGGTCTCCAGGTTTTAGTTGTGGCGTGCGGAATCTTTTAGCTGTGCCATGTGGGCTTCTTTGCTGCGGCACGCACGCAGGATCTAGTTACCCGACCAGGGATTGTGCGTGTGGAGTCTTACCCACTGGACCACCAGGGAAGTCCCTTTTTTATTTTATATATATATATATATCCACTAGTTTGTTGTGTTTTTAGATTTCACATATAAGAGATATCATAAAGTATTTGTCTTTCTCTGTCTGACTTCCTTCACTTAGCATAATGCCCTCCAAGTCTACCCATGTTGCTGCAAATGGCAAAATTGCATCGCTTTTATGGCTGAGTAGTATTCCATAAACCACATCTTCTTTATCCATTCACCTGTCGATGGACACTTCAGTTGCTTCCATGTCTTGGCTATCGTAAGTAATACCCTTCTGCCAGCTTTCTGTGCAAGGTCCCAGGATCTCTCAGCTATAGGAGCCTCAGAGCAAGCAGGAGCCAGTCAGTGAGGTTTGTCCCTTCATGATCACCAATTATAGGGAAGGAAAAAAATCTCTTCTACCCTTCTGGGTTCTTTTGGCTGGTCCAATAATTTAATTGAATTAAGATAGATCAACAGGAGAAAAACAAATTTAATTTTGTGTGTACGGGAGTCTCGCATAGACAAGAGAGGCTCAAAGACGGGCAATTGAGGCTTAGATGCCATCCTGAGCTAAGGAGAAGGGGGTAGGAGCCTGGGGCTTCAAAGGGAAGGAAGATAATTCACAGAAAGATGGGAGATGTTTGGTTCACAAAAGTTTGCCATGCCACGGAAAGCCAGTGGGACACAGAGGAATTTGAACAAACAGACCCAAGCTAGTTCCCCCCAGCTTCCATACCTACCCATACTCTGGTCATAGTTCTTTTCCTGGACCAGGCTCCCTATCTAAATTCTTTTTTTTTTTTTTCCTTTAATTTTCAAGTACTTGGGCCTCTCACTGTTGTGGCCTCTCCCGTTGCGGAGCACAGGCTCCGGACGCGCAGGCTCAGCGGCCATGGCTCACGGGCCCAGCCGCTCCGCGGCATGTGGGATCTTCCCGGACCGGGGCACGAACCCATGTCCCCCGCATCGGCAAGCGGACTCTCAACCACTGCGCCACCGGGGAAGTCCCCTATCTGAATTCTTTTAGGCAGTTAAGGGGGAGATGAAAAGGTCTTGTTCGGCCTTAATTATCTTCAGCCTAAAATAATCCATGTGACAAAAAGCAGCACATTGTGGGTCGGCCTACCCTGAACCCCATCCCTGACAAACTGTTTTCCGAACTGGCTGGAATATTTTGTACCGCCTCTAGCAGTATAGGAGAGCTTCAATTACTCCACATCCTGGCCAGCTCTTGGTCTTTTAAATCTTAGCCATTCTAGTGGTTATGTAATAGTCTACCACCAGTTCCAATTCCAATGTGTGGGTTCCCCCGCACCCCACCAAGCAATTCTCAGACACTAACTGGGTGTTCTACAATTCAGCTCAGTTCTGACACTGTCTACCTGGTGATAGTGTCAGATGCCACAAGTTCAGGATTCAGTGCTACAAGATCACCCCCCATGCCCACTTCAGACACCAGTTGAAAGCCTAGACTGCCACCTGTGCTTCAACTAGCTGATCAGAGGTTTCAGTGACCCTTCCTTGGGTTCGATTAATTTGCTAGAGCAGCTCACAGAACTCAGAGAAACATTTTACTGACTAGATCACTAGTTTATTATAAAAAAATGTAACTAGGGCTTCCCTGGTGGCGCAGTGGTTGAGAGTCCGCCTGCCGATGCAGGGGACAACGGGTTCGTGCCCCGGTCCGGGAAGATCCCACATGCCGCGGAGCGGCTGGGCCCGTGAGCCATGGCCGCTGAGCCTGCGCGTCCGGAGCCTGTGCTCCGCAATGGGAGAGGCCACGACAGTGAGAGGCCCGCGTACCGCAAAAAAAAAAAAAGAATGTAACTCAGGAAGAGCCACATGGAAGAGATGTATAAGGCAAGGTATGGGAAAAGGGCATGACGCTTCCAAACTCTCTGTGAGTACATCACTCTTCACAAACTTCCACGTATTCACCAACCCGGAAGTTCTCCAAAGCCCATCCTTTTGGGTTTTTATGGAGGCTCTTTACATAGGGGTGATGGATTCAACCATTGGCCACTGGTCATTGAACTCAACCTCCAGCCGCTGTCTCCTCCCACAAGGTCAGGGCTTGGATGAAAGTTCCAACCTTTCAATCACATGATTGGTTGCCCTGGCAACCAGCCTCCATCCTTAAGTGCTTTCCAAAAGTCACCTTATTAACATAAACTCTGGTGTGGTAGAAAGAGGTTTATTATGAGTATTAAGACAACTTTATCATTCTTATCACTTAGGAGATTCCAAGGGTTTTAGGAGCTCAGTGCTGGGAACAGGGACAAAGTGCATATTTCTTATTATAAATCACAATATCAAGGTATATGATAATCTTTTGATGCATTTCAGAGTTGCAGAAAAGAGTACACTCACATCTAACCCTTCAACAAGTATATCATTAACTAGGGCTCAGTGTTCACAGTTGTATTTGTCAGAACAGGGTGAAATTTACATAATGTGAAGTGTACAAAACTTAACTGGAGTTTCAAGAAAAATCTGACTTGTGTGACTCTTCCCTTTTGCTGTTCGCAATCTGAGGCACTGAAGAGCCTGGCATCTTGTCCTGTTTGGGACGTCCCACCTCCCGGATTTATCTCTCTCCTTGTAGATTTCTTTAGCTTGGACCCTCCCACTACCGCCACCAGTTTTGGGGGGAAACTGGAAGTTGTGTCTGGAGTAGGGCTTCTCACCCTTCCCCAGTTGTGACAACTAAAAATATCTCCAGACGTTGCCAAACGTTGCCAAGCACCGCCGGGCTCAACATTTGTGTTGTGAATTCTTCCTAGTTTGTTCTGAGAAGAGCTGTGGGTTCCTGGTGGTGAGGGCGGTGGGTGGACAGGATCCCTCCTGCAGGGACCACCAACCAACCAACAGGAGAGACAGACAGTTACACTAGGATTCTGGATCTTCTGACTTAGCCTGGGGAGTGGCTTTTAAAAAGTGTCCAGAGGATTTTGATGGGCAGCCAGGAGGAGAACTGGTGACCCCGAGCTACTATTGATTAAGCGTTGATTGTGGGCCAGGAAATGTGCAAAAACGTTTTTCTCCTCCAGCCCCGTTCACGCCTTAAGGTAACAGCACGGGCTGCCAGATTCGAATCCAAGCTGGACAAGTGATGTTAGCCCTCTGTGTCTCGGTTTCCTCATCTGTAAAATGGGCTTAATAATAGTGCCGGCCAGGGGACTTCCCTGGTGGTCCAGTGGGTAAGACTCTGCACTCCCAATGCAGGGGACCCAGGTTCGATCCCTGGTCAGGTAACTAGATCCCACATGCATGCCACAACTAAGGGTCCACATGCTGCAACGAAGATCCTGCATGCTGCAACTAAGACCCCGTACAGCCTAAACAAATAAGTAAATAAAGAAATATTGCCTTGGCCAAAACGTTTGTTCGGGTTTTTCTGTAACGTCTTATGGAAAAACCCAAACAAGTGTTTTGGCCAACCCAATAAATAAAAGTGCCGGCCACCTAAAGTCATCACAAGGATCAAAGGAGGATCTGTGTAGATCTCCTGGCTCTACCCCAGGCACTAAGTGCTACATAAGGGTTTGACAGATACATTAAAACTATGATTGTGTATCTTGGTATCACAAAAGGGTGTCCTTGTGCCTTGGCAAGGCGTGTCGGTTTCCCTGAGCTGGGAGAGAACCTGCCACACCACAGGGGACCCAGCTGCCTCCATCTCTCCATTCTGCTTGAGAGGCACTGTCCCCCCTCCGAAGCTTTGCCCTTGCTGTCCTCTTCGTCGTTTCTTCCCTTTTCTCTTCTAAGTGCTTGCTCAGATGTCACCATTTGGGTTTGAAATTGCAATTCAACTCAATTCCCAACCCACGGTCTCCTAGTCCCCCCCACCCCCGCTTTCGTTTCTTCCATAGCACTCTACTGACATGTTTATTGGACAGCTCTCCTTGCAGGGCAACCACATACCGTTATTAAGACTGTTCAGTAATATATTAATATTTAAAAAATTTCATTTGAGAAAGGGAGATGTGTCTTTTTCTAATTGACACAAATAGATACTAGATGCAGGGGACACAGGTTCGAGCCCTGGTCCGGGCAAATCCCACATGCCGCAGAGCAACTAAGCCCGTGCGCCACAACTACTGAGCCTGTGCTCTAGAGCCCGTGAGCCATAACTACTGAGCCCACGTGCCACAACTATTGAAGCCGGCACGCCTCGAGCCCGTGCTCCGCAACCAGAGAAGCCATTGCAATGAGAAGCCCGCGCACTGCAACAAAGAGTAGCCCTGCTCGCCACAACTAGAGAAAGCTCCCACGCAGCAACGAAGACCCAACACAGCCAAAAATAAATAAATAAATGTATTTTTAAAAATGGGTCTTCCTAAGCTAAAATCAAGGTTGTTTTTTTCTGGAGGTCCTAGAGGAGAATACGTTCCTTTGCCTTTTCCAAATTCCAGAGGCCGCCTGCATTGCTTGGCTTGTGGCCCCTTCCTCCATCTCCAAAGCCAGAAGCATAGTGACTTCAGTCTTTCTCTAACTCTGACCCTCCTGCCTCCCTCTGTCACTTGTAAAGACCCTGGTGATTACACTGGGCCCACCCAAATTACCCAGGGCCGTCTCCCCATCTCAAGACCCTTAACTTGATCACACCTGCAAAGTGCCTTTTGCTGTCTGAGGTCACATATTTTGGGTTTTGTTTTGTTTTGGCCATGCTGGGTGGCTTGGGCTTGTGGGATCTTAGTTCCCTGATCAGGGATGGAACCCAGGCCCCCGGCAGTGAAACCGCCGAGTCCTAACCACGGGACCACCAGGGAATTCCCAACATATTCTGGGATTAGGAGGTAGGGTCACTGTTCCGTTTTTGTTCCCACTGTATCCCCAGTGCCTGGAACAGCACGTGGCACAGAATAGGCCCTCTGTAGGAACTGCTGAATGAATGAATGGGACAGAAAGAGCAGGAAGGGCAGGATGGACGTTTGGTGGAGCGGGTTGTGTGGGGACTGAGGGTCAAGGAGGAAGTGCTAACCTCAGAAGGGAGTAGGGGCAGTGCCTGTTGCCCCGGGCAGGATGAGGGAAGGAGCAGGGATGAGCTGGACAAGCAGGGCAGGCAGGGCAGGAAGGAGGCGGAGAAATGAAGCAGCCACTGGGGCGTCCTGTTCTCCAGGACGTGAGCCTGCCTTCCACCCACCTACTCACCATCCTCTCCCTGGAGCTGGGCCCAGGCCTCCCTGGGGCCGTCTTAGGGAAGGGAGAGAATGTGGGGCGTAGGTCACGGGGATGCCCAACTGGCACAGCTGGTTTGGCCGGTCCTGGCATCTCAGCAGAAGAGAGCCCTGGGGACAGGGGAGGATGCTGCTAGGAGCTCCACCAAAAGTCGCGGGGGAGGGGCCGCTCCTTTGTTCTTGGATCCATCCCTGTGGACCCCAGACTCCCATACCTAACACCCCCACCCCGGGAGGCTCACTTGGCACTGTCCGTCCCAGCCTCAGGAACCAGGAACCTAACCTCTCCATCCCTAACCTCCTCCTCCCCCAGACCCAGGAGTCCAGACCCCCGGCCCCTCCCCCCTCAGCCCCAGGAGTCCAGACCCCCGGCCCCTCCCCCCTCAGACCCAGGATCCAGACCCCCGGCCCCTCCCCCCTCAGACCCAGGATCCAGGCCCCCGGTCCCTCCCCCCTCAGACCCAGGAGTCCAGACCCCAGCCCGAGCATCCCTCTCCAGTCTCTGTCCACCTCCAGGACCCCAGAGTCAGGGTCCGCAACCGTCCACTCCCCGGAGGAGCCGAGGTGTGGCTCCGCCCCCGCCAGTCCGGGCTCCAGGAGCAGGGTGGGCGGGGCGCCTGCGTGCGTGCGTGGGGTGGAGCTGGGTCTACGGTATCTGCCCTGGGGCAGGCTCCTCCATGGGGATGGAGTAATCGGGGTGCGGAGCAGAGAAGGAGGTTTCTGCAACGCTGCACACCCCGAGATGGACCCACTGATTAGAGGGCTGGGGGGAGGGAGCCGTGCCGGCTTGAGGTGTCAGCTGCCCTCTTCCCACCCCACCCAGCATGATTCTTCGTTTCCTTCCCAGAGAGGCCCTTGGTAGCCCTGGGGACAAGGGCACCCTCCGCCATCCATGATCCACCCCTTCCCCAGGTCCAGATGTCTAGGTGTCCCAGTTTCCTCTCCGTCTGGGTCACAGGAATCCCAGCCCCCATCCCTTCCTCCTCCAGGACCCAGGAGTCCAGGCCCTCAGCCCCTGTACTGTCTTCCTTCCTCATCCCATTCAAAGTCCTTGTTCCCAGCTCCAGGATTTGGGAGCCCTACCTCCAGCCTCTGCTCTCTGGGGAACCCAGCCTATAAGCACCCTCGCTGGCTTTTCAAGGAAAGGTCGGGCTCTGGAGGTGACAATGGCCCCGACTCTGTGGAAACATGACCTCGTGACCCAGTGACCTTGCTTTGCCCATGTCTGAGCTCCAGGAGCAAAACGACACATCTTGGGGCTTCCTGGAGCCCAAGTGGGGAGCCTGGGGGGGAGGCCAGGGAATTGGCATGGGGGGCCCAGGACTGGGGTGGTCGTGGCACACTTGAGAGCTCCCCATCTCTGCCCTCGGCCCTCAGCCCCAGCGGGGGGAGACCAGTTTCTGCTACCCTTTCACATTCAGTCCCTGAGGCTGCGGCAGAAGGGGGCACTACGTGTTCAGTGACACATGCGGATGACGTGTTCATCTTCCTGGGGGCTCCCAGGAGCGGAGGGCATGTCCTGACCAGCCCAGCCCAGCCCTACCTGGCGTTGCTCCCTGCGCCCTTAAGCCCCCAGGGATGGGTGTGAGTTCCCACCCATGGACCCAGGAATGCGCCCTATCCCTGGATGTCCCCTCTTTGGACTAGAAGGAATACCTCCCATCTGTCTGCCCAGCCTCTATGCCTTTGCCCCACCAGGCTCTCCATCTGGATGCTTTCTTCACTCAGGTCACTCACCTGGTGTGTTCCCCTACTGGGGCAGCCTTGCCCCTGGGAAACCATCCTCTTCCTCCCCAAGAGACCCGTATCTACAGGCAGGTTACCAAGCAGACAATGTCTCCCAGGCCAGCAGAATCAATTCAACTATTATGCTAGCCACGTGTGTCATTTTAAACTTTCTAGTAACCTCATTTAAAAAAAAACAGTGAGATTAATTTTAGAAATGTGTTTCATTTGATCCAATATATCCAAAATATCATCATTTCAACGTCATCAATACAGAGATTACCTGCGACGTATCTTACATGCTTCTTCTCAATTCCGATGCTCCGTTTCCCAGGGTTAAGTGAAATACAGTCTTTCCAAAGCATTCATGTTGTATTTAAGAGGAATTACATTGCTTCTGTTTTTAAAGTTAAATTTAAGTTGATTAAAATGAAATGAGGGCTTCCCTGGTGGCGCAGTGGTTGAGAGTCCGCCTGCCGATGCAGGGGACATGGGTTCGTGCCCCGGTCCGGGAAGATCCCACATGCCGTGGAGCGGCTGGGCCCGTGAGCCATGGCTGCTGAGCCTGGGCGTCTGGAGCCTGTGCTCCGCAATGGGAGAGGCCACAACAGTGAGAGGCCCGCGTACCACAAAAAAAAAAAAAAAAAAAAGAAATGAAATTGGAAATGTTCATTTCCTCGGTTACAGGTGTCACATTTCTAGTGCTCAATGGTACATGTGGCCAGTGGCTTCTGTGTTGGACAGCACAGCTCTATAAGCTGTTTCTACACACCTGTCTCATTTGTGGACGCAGTGCCAGGTCCTGATCTAGAGGAGGCTTCCCCAGATATTAGTCAGAGGGGTGGATGGATGGATGTTTGGAGGACAGATAGACAAATGGATGCTGAATGGAGGGAGAGATGGATGGAAGGAAGGACAGCTAGATGACTGGATAGATGGATGGATGATGAATGGATAGAGGGTGGATGGTCAGATGGATGGATGGATGGACAGTTGGATGGATGGATGGGTGGATGAGTGGATTGATAGGTGGACAGTTGGATAGATGGATGGATAGATAGAGGAATGGATGATTAAACAATCCCTGCTCCTCCCAGAACCTACCCACCCCCGTGGCGGCTGGCACTGGGTTTCCCACTCTCTCCTTCCCAACCCTTCCAATTCTCTTCCCTGTCCCCAGATGCCTAGGTTCCCCCCGCCAGATCCATTTCTGTGGGGTCAGTGGTCTCCATTACTGTCCCTCCCCTCCTGTCTCTGGGTAAGATGGTAAGATGCTACTCTGGTACCTTCTGGTTCCTCTTGCCACCTCCTTAGGAGTCTGGGCCCCTCTCCATCTATAATCAGGCTTTTCATCTCCCCATGCCCACGCCCATGTTCCGAAGAGACTCAGCCAACTCCTCCATCACCAATGCAACCCGTCACTCATTCCCCATCACCTGTGACAATTCACGCATTCCGTCAGCAGTGTTTATGGAACATCTGCCACATTCCAGGAGCTCCGCCAGGCACTTCCCTTGGGATACAATGGGAGACAAACAGATAACAAGCCCTGTCTTCATGGGGTTGACAGTCTGATGAGGAGACAGTCAACAAGACCAAAGATTAAAACATTGAGAATGTCAGATGGTGATGTGCGCTACTGGAAAAAACAAAACAGGAAAGGTGGGAGGAGAGGTTGGTGGGCAAGCTCGGAGGAGGTGAGACAGGGCAGACTTGGATAAAGGGAGACAGTGAAGCTCGCAGGTGTCTGGGGAACAGCATGTCAGACAGGGGAGCAGCAAGTGCAAAGGCCCTGGGGCGGGAGCATTGTGTATCTGGGCCCCCTTATTTTCTGGTCCCTTGCCCACTCTGGCACAGCCTCCAGGCCTGCCTTCTCCCTTAAACATCTTCCTTGAAATTCTCATTGGGTCTCCCTGGATCTCCTTGTTTCCCAGGGCTGTGCCCCCAAGTTCCCCCCGCCCAGTCTCCCTCAAGGATCTAGGCATTCTCTACCCCCTAGACTCTCCCTCTCCTCTGGAACTTGAGACTTCTGGCTGGCACACATGCTCTTCCCCTCTGGTTCTGTGGGGCCCCTGGGGACGGGGTTCAGGAGAGGTTCCCACAGGAGGGACAGGGCAAGGTTGTCACCGCCTCAGAGCTAGGAACAAAGGATCACTGAAGGCAGAACAAAGGTCAGGCAGTCCAGGACGGAAGGCCAGGCGGGATGTCTCGCTCAACCTCCCACAACCCCAACGTGGGAAACCCACTCAGCCCCAGACAGAGAGAGCTGGCACTCTTGATTTTCCCCCCTCCCTGTGAGGGAGCCCTTTTCACAGATGGGAACATCAAGGCTAATACTGTAAGTGGCTGAGGCATGGGAACTCCCTGGCGGTCCAGCGGTTAGGACTCTGTGCTTTCACTGCCAAGGGCACGGGTTCCGTACCTGGTGGAGAACTAAGATCGCACAAGTCATGCAGTGTGGCCTGCCCCCAACCCCGCCAAAAAAAGTGGACAAGGCAGAATTCGAACTCAGTTGTGGTGGTGTGAGGTAGGGGGAGGCTCCTCACATCACAACATCCTAGAGATGGGCCTTTGGGCAGATAAACTGAGGGGGCGTGATGCCCCAGGACATTTGTCTTCTGCCTGTTTTCGGAGTGAGGGTGGGCAATGCTCTGTGACCTTGGGCAAGTCACTCTACGTCTCTGAGCCCCCTTCTACACTGATTACATGAGTCTGACATGCCCCACCCCCCTCACCTACACAACATGGCAAACTGTTAATTGGTCAGTAAATAAGAGTTGTTTTTTTTTCTTTTTAAACAAACTTTTAATTTTAGAGTAGTTTTGTTTGTTTGTTTTTGTTTAAGCCCATTTATATGAAGATCAAAAGCCGGCAAAACTAATTTGTGGTTATAAAGGTCAGGATAGTATTAGCTTTGGGGAAATATTAATTAGAAGGGCATAACGGAACCTCCTAAATAGAGGTGTTTTTTTAAATTTTATTTTATTTATTGTTTATACAGCAGGTTCTTATTAGTTATCTATTTTATACATATTAGTGTATACATGTCAATCCCAATCTCCCAATTCACACCACCACCACCACCCCCCGCCACTTCCCCTCCCTTTTGGTGTCCATACGTTTGTTTTCTACATCTGTGTCTCTACTAAATAGAGTTTTAAATGATGATATTTTTGTATTTATTTATCCAACTGAAATTTCTCTGGCACATAGTAGAAAGATGAGAAGTTTCTAGAAAGAGTCTGTCAAAACGTTGTTTATCTCTGTGGGTAGAAGGCAGGTCCCAGGTATGCTTATTTTCTTTCTGGACTTATTGGCTCAGATAATTTTTTTTTTTAAAACAAGATACACACATTCTTTGTCCTATAAAAAGCAGTCATGGTTGAGAGTGGTTGAGAGTCCGCCTGCCGATGCAGGGGACACGGGTTCGTGCCCCAGTCCGGGAAGATCCCACATGCCGCGGAGCGGCTGGGCCCGTGAGCCATGGCTGCTGAGCCTGTGCGTGCGGAGCCTGTGCTCCACAACGGGAGAGGCCACAACAGTGAGAGGCCCGCGTACCGCAAAAAAAAAAAAAAAGCAGTCATTTCTGGTGAGATTAGGTTTGGGGACCAGATGCCAAGTGTCTGAAGGGTCAGGAGACCAGCAGGTGGAGAGGAGCTGGGTTTGGGTGGGGGACAGAGCAGAAGGGGACGTGGGCTTTGCGGAGCCTCCCGTGTGTCAGATTCTCCGCAAAGCATCTGAGAAACGTCTCATCCGGTCCTCACAACAGCCCGATGACGTGGGTACCATTTATGGGAGGAACTGAGGCCCGGGGGCTGATGGGACTAGTTTCAGGCCGCACAGCTGGGAGGTGCTGGAGCTGGGACTCAGACCAGGCACTGTGAGTTTCAAAGTCCCACACCAACCAGCTCTGGCCCTTATCTGTTGCATTTCTGTATCTCTCTGTGTCTCTCAATGTCTCTCACTATCTCTGACCCTCAGTGTTTCTCGCATTCCTTCAGCTTCTCCCTGTCTCTGTCGCTCTGCATGTTTCTCTGTCTCTTCCTCGTTCTCTCTGTGTCTCTTGCTGTCTCTAACCCTCTCTCAGTGGCCCCCTCTCTCCTGTTTGTGCCCCTGTGATCCTGGCTGCGTCTGTCCCTGTCTTTCAATCTGTTTTGACATGTGCCCCTTACAAGTGTCAGCCCGCCAGGGCAGTTTCTGTCAGTCTGGTTCCCAGCAGTGTTCCAGCCCTTAGAACAGCGCCTGGCAGACAGGAGGCGCTCAATCAGTATTTCTTGAATGGATAAAGGCATGAATGAATGAATGAACTCTCTGAGATGAGACTAGCTCTTTGATCAGATGAGCAAACTGAGGCTCCAGATGGGCACAGACATGCCCACAGCCACCAGCACGGAATGTTCCGGTGTGGGATTGTCTCTGACCCCCTGGACTCTGTCCCCAGCCACTGGCAAGATGCCCAGGAGGTGCCCATCACCCCTCCTCTACACCCTCAGAGAAGGGTGGCTCCCTCCTGGCCTCTCCCCACTGTCGGAGGCGTGGGTAGCAGCTGGGAGAACCGGCTGGATGCTGCCCCTCCCCTTGGGCGTGGAGGTAGGCACCTGGCGGGCTCCCTGCGTGGTAGACGCCACCGCCACACACACCTGCTCCCTGTGCCATCTGCTCCCAGCGCATCCTCCTCTCCCCACCCTCGCCCTCCTGCCATGGAAGAGCCTGCCGAGCCCGGGAACCAGGCTGCGTGGGACCCCTATGAGAAAAACATCTCGGAGATCAGGTGAGGCCCAGACCTGGGCACGTGCCGGCAGCGCCCCCGGAGGAGGTGGCCTGGGGGAAGAGCCAGGGGCCTCTGCAAAGGTGGCCCCCCGCCTCCTGGAGCCTCAGAAGCGTCTGGGCTGGGCTGGCTCGTCCACCCTGGAGTGCGGATCCTTCCTGCGAAGGGATTCGAGGACCCGGGCTGTGCTGAGTCACCAGTTGGGATTCTTGGGGTGTCTTGTCCGTCTCAGGGCCTTAGTCTCTCTGTCTGTCAAAGGGGTCCAGAAGCAGTTTGTCTGCCTGAGGTAGGACTGGATGAGAGAAGGGGCTTGGTGCATGGCGGTTGCCCGGGAAACAGGGTGGCATTTTGTACCCGCTTTCCTCCCAGACACAACCAAAAGCCCTTCAGATGGGGGTGCTTGCCCTCAAGGGACTTCTGTTCTGTTTGCGGGGGGGAGGATGGGAGAACAGAGGTGGACTGGGTTTGGATACAGCTGAGTCTCAGAGTCAGAGTCTGTGGCCCTGGAGGACTTGGGGACCCAAAGGATGGGTCTCCAAGACAGAGCTTTCCCTACCTCAGAAGTGTGACTCCTTTGTTCCTAGGAATGAGTCAGACACTTTTATTGTACCCACTTTCCAGATGGGGAAACTGAGGCTGAGAGGGAAAGTGATGGGACCATGATTACACAGCCAGAAGCAAATCTGAACCCTGTCCACCTGACCCCAAAGTCTGTGTTTTCCCCGCTCTTCCACAGCCTCAGTGATACCCCCTCCCCACGGCTCCATTTCTCAGAGGAGAAAGTGGAGGCTCAGAGAGGGCAGGCAGCCTGCCCAAGGTCACACAGTGAGCTGTTTAGATGATCCCAGCCCTCCATATCTTGCATTCTGCCAGGCAAGTCTCTCCTGGCCTCCCGAGCTCCTCCAGCCACCCCTGAATGTACTGTTCCAGGCTCGCCACTCCCCTCCCTCACCCTCATGCCCCAGACTCCAGAGACGAGCAGTTAAATTCTGCGTGTTGTGTGACATAGACAAGCCTCCTGGGTCTCTGGGCCTCTCAGGATGAGAGTGGCTACCAGGCTGGTCCCAGCTCTGTTGGAGGAAACTCCCAGCATTCTCTCTTCAGCATTCTTTCCTTTGGGCCTCTGGGTTCTGCCATTTCTCCCTCCTGAGATAAACCGGTTCCCTTCCTGGGTTCCCTTCCTGGGTTCCCTTCCTGGGTTCCCACATCTAGGAAGCCTTTTCTTCCCACCAGGCCCTGGGAGCCAACCTCTTCTTTGCTCCCGCACAGTCAGTTGGCCATAAAATCCCCAGCCCTTGCTCAGTGTGTGACCTTGATTCAGTCATTTGGCCTCTCCCAGCCTCAGTTTCCTCATCTGAAAAATGGGAGTGAATAACCCTCACCTATAAGACACTTCTGGACCGAAATTCTGCAGCCCCCTGGGAGGTGGCTTAAAATCTTCTTTTCCATGAGCTTCTGGAATCCCCTGGACCCAGAAGGATGCCTCTCATGAGGGCCCTTAACATCCCTTTTGGACTCTCTGCTGCAGGCCCCTCAGACACATAACGTCCCCAGCATTGTGTGGGAACTCAGTGGCTCCCCAGAATTATTCCTCCTCCCAGGTTGCCATCTCAGGGATGGCCCCATCGGTCACCAGGTCAGAACTGCCTCCCCCTCAACTGTCTTTGTCCCTTCCTTCCTCTCCCTCCCACGGCCTGTCACTCCCCAACCCCACTCTCCTGACCCCTGACTCTCTCCATTCTCATGGTCTCTGCTCAGGCTTCATCTTTGCCCTTGGAGCCTCTCCCTGGCCTCCATGCCTCCAGTCTTTCCCAGAGCTGCCCCTCCCCTCCTCCCAGTCCAGAGGCCCTCCAGGCCTTGGCACCCTGGCTTCTCCAGGTCAATCCCCTCCCTCACCTGCATTCCATCCACCCCAGCACTTCAAATTCCCTGGTTATACCTCACTATTCCCTGCCCCAGTGCCTTTGCATACATGGTTTCCTCTGAAGGGATTCCCAGAGAAGTCTTTTCTAAATCTTTAAATCTATCCTTGGCCACCCCCCTGCTCAAGTCCCTTCCATGGCTCCCCAGCGCCCACAGCGATGGTTTCCAAAACCTTTTTAAGATACAGATTCCTTTGTCCAGGAGAAATCTTACATCCAAACAGAAATACATAATAGAGATCAAAACAGAGCTGCTCTGGTTTAAAATGGGGGAGTGGGGCTAGGGTCCTGCTGCTGGCCTTTCTCCCTCTGTGGGAGCGCCTCTCTGCCCCCCAAGCCCCCTCCCCACCTTCCTTGCTCCATGGGCCCCACCTGGCTGCTTCCACGTCCCCTCCAGCCCAGATCTCACACCTTGAAGCCTTTGCACCTGGAATGACCTCTCTCCTTCACCTGGCGAACTCCTTCTCACACAATTTAAGATTCTTGGCCACCACAGGTAGGTCCCTGATCACACTTCTGGCTTCAAACCTGTGCCGTGGTACCAAAAGGCGGAACCGTTCACAGACAGGGACAGAGTTGGGACCACCTCTGCAGTCCTCTGCTTGGGGACCCTGTGAAGGCTCTGAGAATGATGTCAAGGAATGAATGGAGGAGAGATTAGGCAAGCTTTGAGCTGGAACTTGCAGGATGAGTCAGGGCTGGAAGACAAGTGAGGAGGGGCAGGGCATGCAGAGGAGGAGACAATAGAGCAAAAGGACAGCGGCTGCTGGAAGTGACATGAATGAGTCCTAATGTCAAGGGCAAGAAGCGATTCCCAGGACACTAACTGCAGCCCGACTCCATTTTTAAGCTCCCCGCCTCCCCCAAAACAAGAAAAGCTAAGCAATATATCATTTAAAAAATACAAGCATAGGGACCTCCCTGGCAGTCCAGTGGTTAAGACTTCGCCTTCCAATGCAGGGGGTGCAGGTGAGCTAAGATCCCACACCCCTCAGGGCCAAAAAACCAAAAACAAAAAGCAATGTTGTAACAAGTTCAATAAAGACTTTAAAAATGGTCCACATCAAAAAAAAAAAAAATCTTAAAAAAAAATAAAAACCAAACAAACTGTCTTTTAAAAAAAACAAGTGACCAACAGGGATTTAATTCGGATGGTGGGGAGGGGGAGAGGCCAGTGGGACAAGAAGGAGCTCAGAGGCACCTGAGAGACATATCACTTGGAACATTCTAGTTCATTAGTTCATAATTTGTTACAAATGATGGTTTCGATATGTTAACTGTGTTCCACGGAGACTTGTATGTATCAAAGGACCAAAAAGGGATCTTAAGGACAAAACCAAAATTTTAAGAGGAAAAAGTTAGAAGCAGGAGGTAAGCAGGACCCAGGCAGTTATACTAAGTTTCAGGAGGCAGAGGTGACACAGAGACAAACCCAGAAGATGTTAATCCCTAGAGAATCTTTTTAATGCTCACCTTGCTTAGTGTCTTCCACCTATTACCTCATTTAATCCTCACAACAACTGTTCGAGATTAAGCCATGAGAATGATTAACTATTATCATTCTATTTATGACGAAAGCCACTGAGGCCCAGAGAGGTTGAGTGACTTGTCCAAAGTCACACAGCTGTCAAGTGAGCTGTAGTCAGGATGTGAACCAGGACAGCCTGACTCTATCACAGCCTGGAAAGGGTGGACAGATGTGGAAGGAATTTGGGGATAAGCAAGATGAGGGGGTAGGAGGGTCAGGAGGGAACCCTGCGCAGACAGGAGGCTTAGTAGGTATCTTGTGCTCTGCTGCATTTCCTGGAATACCCCGTGCACTGGGCTGCACCTTGACCAGCCCTTTCTGGTGAAGGTCAAGGCCAGGAGAAGCCGAGCCAGCATTTGGACCTGTGGTTGCTGCTCCTCCCCTACCTCTGATCTTGGAGAACCCCAAACAAGGTCTTTTCAAATCTCACCGTTTTTCTGGCTGAAGTCACCAACACTGGTTTTACAGCCCTGGCTCCTCCTTCCCTGGGGAGGCCAAGCTACTTGGATGATTTTATGGCTATAGTTCTTCCAGTCACAGAGCTGCTTTTCCCAAGGGGAAGGGTGCCGCTAATAAAAAGGCAATAAACAAATAATTCCACCTGCGTGGAATCTGGGCAGGCAGAGAGGAAGTGGGGTTCTGGACCTCCACTAATAAATCAGGCGCCCTGGTGAGGATTAGAAAAAGATGCTCACAGCCCCACCTTTCCTTCTCCCCACCATTGGTCTCCCTGCAAGGGACCCAGGCTTGGAGAGTGAAGGGAAGGATGTGTTTCGGTTCCCTTGCTCTCTAGAGGCCGGGGAGGGGGCGGTAGGATGTGCGCCCACATCCCACTTATGCCTGCGGTCCTGCATAGGGAGCAGGAAGTGGGAACATCCAGGACACACTTGGAAAGAACCAGAGCAGCCCAGTTTGCCGAAGGCAGGCTCTGGGGGATGCAGAGCGGGACCCAGTGGGCCATCAGTGGCATCGAATGCTGAGGCAAGAAGGGAGACCCTGGTCTCACTGGGAGGCCTGAATCAGACACCCCAAGAGTGGCGTGGCCGGCTACTCACAGGGGGACCTGGACCAGGGACCCCGAGGTCTCTGCCACTGCAGACAAGAATGCCCGCGTCACGAGTCAAGCTACCCGCAGGAAGTCAACCCTGTGTTCAAATCCCGCCCATGTCACCCACCGGCTGGGACCCGCAGGGCAGACAGGGTCCGGCAGATAGCTGTGCATCAGTGAAATGGGTGTGGTGGGTGATGCCCCGGGACATGTCAGACTTGCCGTTCTCTGCTGAGTCAGGGATCACACGGTTTTCCTTCCTCCTTCTCTAATTCCCGTTCCTGAGCCAGGAACCCAGGTGCCAGGAAGGGTGGGGATGGGGTGAAAGATGGTAATAATTACAACTTTCCTGAGCGTTGGCCACACACCAGGCTTGTGCTCAGAACTTTGTGTGGCTGAACCCCTTCCGTTTCCACAACAGTCCTGTGAGGGCGATGATGTTAGGATTCCCATTTTACAGATGGGAAAGCTGAGGCCCAGAGAGGACTCGTACATCTGGGATTTGCTCCGGAGACCCCTCTCTTTACCTCCATGCTAGAGAAAGGGATCAGACAGGGGCCTGAAACTACAGGGAGGGGCTGCCCCTCTGTGGCCCCGTCACCTTCATGGGGTGGGGGTGGACGCTAGTCACCCCAGATGGGATCAATGAGTCTGTGGTCTGTCCACCCTCCAGCCCAACACTGCCCCATAGATACATAACCCGAGCCCCCTAGGTAAACATTTTCTTAGTCCCATTAAACAAAAAGTAAAAGAAACAGTTGAAATTAATTTTAATTAGAAGTTTTCTTTAACCTGTTATATCTGAAATATTCTTTCAACCTATAATCGATAGAAAAAAATATGAATAAGATACTTTAGTCTTTTCATAGGAAGCCTCTGAACACAGTGTGCACTTTCTCAAATCAGGTGCTAACCTTACATCAGAAAGATCTGATTTGCATTCAGTTCTCATCACCATTACAGCTGACAAAAGTCGATTCTCAGGCCTGAGCTTTTCCAAACCTGCATAAAAAAGTATTCTAATAATTGGGCTTCCCTGGTGGCGTAGTGGTTGAGAGTCTGCCTGCCGATGCAGGGGACGCGGGTTCGTGCCCCGGTCCGGGAAGATCCCACGTGCCGCGGAGCAGCTGGGCCCGTGAGCCATGGCCGCTGAGGCTGCGCGTCCGGAGTCTGTGCGCCGCAACGGGAGAGGCCACAACAGTGAGAGGCCCGCGTACCGCACACACACACACACACACACAAAAGTATTCTAATAATTGAATTGAGTGTCAGTGTTTCAGTTGAAATCAATAATAATTCAATAAAATTAAAAGTTGTGCCCCCTTCCGGGTTGTATGGGCCACATTTCAAGGACTCAGTAGCTACACGAGGCCAGCGGCTGCCATGGTACAGAACAGTACGTTTCCATCGTCAGAGGAAGTTCTATTGGATGGCATGGCTCCAGGCTGCAAAGGCCTCAAGGGTGGGGAGAGGTACATAGTAGGGGCTTAATAAATATACGTTGGAAGGGAGAGAGAGAGAGAGAGCATAAGGGAAGAGAGAAAAGTCGAGAAGAGCCTTCAGGCTAAAGGCACAGCACATGCAGAGTTCCAACGGTGTGGTGGAGCATGGCGTATGCAGGGAACAAGTTGAACTTGACAGCGGGAACAGAACAACACTGGCTGTGCTAGCGTGGGGATCGAGGGGAGGTGGGGCGGTGCAAGCTACCGGGCCCACAAAGAATCTGCTGGGCTTTGAGGGACAGAGCCAGGGATGCAGGACAAAGAACCCTGAGAATTTGAAGAAAGTGATTCATTTCTTTAGCTAGATTGTTCTCTATCACCATCATCATCATCAAAGTAATAAATCAAAAAATCATTTAAAAGTGTTTATAGATTTTAAATGTGCAGGAATAGCCAGGGAAGAAGAAAAAAAAAAAGAATGGGGAGGGAGAATTGACCCTATCAGAACTTAAAATCTATAAAGTTACTCTAATCCAAACAGTATGACATCCCACCCTATGACCCTGCAATTCCAATGCTACTTATTTGCCCGAGAGAAATGAGCATGTAGTTTCCACACGAAGACAAGTATGGTCACAGGGGGTTTATGCATATTAGCGGCACCCGGAAACAGCCATGAACAGGAGAATGGGTCAACACACCGTAATCTATTGATACAGTCGAACTCTACTCAGCCATGAAAAGGAACAAACTCTATAATGCACACACAAACATGGGTGCATGTCAAGAGTATTATGCTAAGCAAACGAAGCCAGATGCCAAGAGTACTTTCTATAAGTTGACAGCCCTAGAAAGCCTGAGACCAGCCAAGTCAATTTATGTGGAAAAACTCAGAAGAGTGGTAGCCTCAGGGTGGAGGTGTGAGCTAACTGGGAAGAAGCACCAGGAAGTGTTCTGGGGTGATCGACTATTTTATATTATGAGAGGGGTTTGGATTGCATGGAGGGATTATGCATTGGTCAAAATTCACTTAAAAGTAGGAGGCTTTGCGAGACAAAGTTCTAGCTGGCTGTCCACCCGTCTCTACATCATGGTCATTTCTATGTGGGGGAATTGCAGGCGATATTCATTTTCTTCTCTATTATTTTTTGTATCTTCCAAATGTTCTATATGTAATTTTCATAAGCAGAAAAATAATGATTCCAAAACTTTAGGTGATAATAATTTCCATCTGTTATTAAAATAATTGAAAACACGAAAAAAAAAATAGGACGTTTCCTCAACAGGAAAGTAATGTTCAAGATGGAAATGGGATATCTCGCAGCTATTAAAAACATTTTTTTATTGAATGAAAGATTCTTTAAATTCTATAGTGCTTTAAAATTTTCAAAAGTTTCACACACATGATTTCATATAATCCCATAATAATAACCCTTTTTAAAAAATCCCCTACCCCTGTGTTGTTCCTCCCCCCTTCCCTCTCCCCCATGGTAACCACTAGTTTGTTCTCTATATCTGTGAGTCTGCTTCGTTTTTGTTTTATTCACTAGTTTGTTGTGTTTTGGGGATTACACATATAAGAGATATCATGCAATATTGGTCTTTCTCTGTCTGACTGATTTCACTTAGCATAATGCCCTCCAAGTCCATCCATGTTGCTGCAAATGGAAAAATTTCCTTCCTTTTTATGACTGAGTAATATTATATTATATATATATATATATATATATATACGTATATACATATCACTTTTTTTTTTTTTTAAGTTGCGGCATGCGGGATCTTTTAGTTGCAGCATGCGGACTTCTTAGTTGCGGCATGCAGGCGGGATCTAGTTCCCCGAGCAGGGATCGAACCCCAGCCCCCTGCATTGCGAGTGCAGAGTTTTACCTGCTGGACCACCACGGAAGTCCTTATCACATCTCCTTTAGCCATTCATCTGTTAATGGACACTCAGGTTTCTTCCATACCACAGCAATTGTCAATAATGCTCTGGAAGCTGTTTTTAAAAACAAGGATTGTAGATCAGCTATACCCCAATAAAAATTAATTTAAAAAATAAATAAGACAAAAACAAGGAGATAGCTGCGGAGAGATAGCTGCAGATTTGAAAAGACTGCCATAGTAGAGTAACTAAAAAATAAGCAAGATGCAGAGTAAGGTCTGATATCAATATTGCTTAGAAGGAGGACGGGGACTTCCCTGGCAGTCCAGTGGGTAAGACTCCCTGCTCCCAATGCAGGGGGCCCGGGCTCCATTCCTGGTCGGGGAACTAGATCCCACATGCCTGTCACAACTAACCTGGAGCAGCCTAAATAAATAAATAATTAATAATTTAAAAAAAAAAAAAGTCGGACAAGCAGGAACAGAGAAGGAAGCTGAGTGTCCACACTGTGCTCGCATGTACTTCTACAAGTGCGGTTAAGGTACGCACCAAGCTGGTGGTATGGGCATCCCCAGAGGCTGGTATGGCCGTGCTGGGGGAGACCATTAACTTGTTAACAAGCCCAGATGATAATAAATACATATAACTTATTAATAAACCCAGATGATCAATAGATACAGAGAGACAATCCAATAATTTGTGATTTTCCCTTTTTTTTTTTTTTTAATTTTTTTTTTTGGTCCTGCCGTGCAGCTTGTGGGATCTTAGTTCCCCAACCAGGGATTGAACCCGGGCCACGGCAGTGAAAGCACTGAGTCCTAACCACTGGACCTCCAGGGAATTCCTGTTATTTTCCTAATTAGATCTTCTAAAAAGAAGGAAAGGTACACATGTGCCGTATTAAGGCAGTCTAGTAGGTGTTAAAAACATCCCCCCACTTCTGGATCTTAAGTCGGTAGAAGTTCATTTCAAACTCACATCCCAGCCCCACGTGGGCTCTCCTGGTGATGTGATGCCAGGCCCGGCTCTGCCATCCTCCACCCGTGACTCCCAAGTCCCCGGAGAAACCTCTCTGGTCCCACCAGCAACGGAGGCAGAGGGCTAGCACGTGGCAGTCACTGCCACTGTGTTCACCATTCAGAATTCAAGATGTGCAGAAGGGCATAAAATGGAAAATTCTGGTTCTCACAAACATCCCAGACCCATCCCCAGAGTAACCACTTCTAAGGTTTGCCTGCCAGAAAATTTTTCTCTATGTGTGTATCTTGTTTTTACTTACTTTTTTGTTTGTTTGTTTTTGTTTTTGTTTCTTGCGATACGCGGGCCTCTCACTGTTGTGGCCTACTCCCGTTGCGGAGCACAGGCTCCGGACGCGCAGGCTCAGCGGCCATGGCTCACGGGCCCAGCCCCCCCACGGCATGTGGGATCTTCCCGGACCGGGGCACGAACCCGTGTCCCCTGCATCGGCAGGCGGACTCTCAACCGCTGCGCCGCCAGGGAAGCCCTACTTACTTATTTTTATTTTTTAAACATAAGTAAGATACTACTTTATATCTGGCTCTGCCCCTTGTCTTTTCACTCTCTGTAATATCTCAGACATCTTCCCAAATAAATGCTGCCTCCTTACCCCTCCGATCTTTTGGAATTTTCATAATGAAAATTCCAAGACATAGAAAAACGTTGGAGGAATTATTCAGCATGCACCCCCTCTATACCCACTACTCCTAAATTTTTATTATACTTGTTTTATCATATATCTGTACATCTTTCTATCCATCCAGCAATCTGTATTGGTGATGCATTTCAAAGGAGTGATTTGCAACCATCAGAACATTTCACCTTAAACATTCCAGGCTGCATATTATGAAATAGACTTCAATACTTGTTTATGGGCTTTTTTTTTTTAATAGATGATGTTCATGTACAGGGCACTGCACAAACTTATGAAGTGTGCCATTTTGAGAAATACATGTGTAACCCCAATCCCTATCAAAACATAAATGCCTCCTTTTGAATGGCTGGATTCCAAGGTTTGCAGGCGGCGATTTATTCATCCAGTCCTGATTTATTTATCCAGTTTTCTGTTGTTCAGGTCCCTCTTACAATGTTGCAATTAGCATGGTGGTCCATATATCACCGGGCACTTCCTCAAGGTCACCCATCCCATAAATTTCTGGAGGTCACGTTCATTTGTGCATCCAACAGATATAATGGAGCGCTGCCTGCCTGTCTGATGCTGGTTCTTGGAAGTGGGACATGGGAGAAGCAGAATTTCTGTTCCCTTGTAGTTACTACTAGTGGGGAAGATTGATTTCAAGAAGTCAATAGACAAAGAAAATAGTTACTAAGTATTAAAAGGGCTATGAAAGAAAAGAACAGAGTGCTGAGAGGGGTAAAAATGCGCATGGACCGGGTGTGCTCTGCTTGAGTGGAGGTGGCCTGTATAACTTAAAATGTTGCCAAGTGATCTCCCAAAGAGGTTATTCTAATGTCTCCTCAGCGGCCGCAGATGAGAGCAGGAGAGTGAAAGAGCCCGGTTCTCTGCGCTCTGGCCAAGGCGTGAGTCACTCCACTGAGGTGGAGGTGGCCAGAGGAGATGGGGACGCTTGAGGAGATGGGGACGCTCGCCCAGATGGGCTCCAGGCAGCGGAATTTCGGGAGGTGAGGGAAGGCACTCCTGCAGGCGAGAGCAGCTCAGGCAAAGGAGGGCGGCCGCCACTGCACAAGGTGCCCTGGGAATAAGGCGCACTGAACCCAGCTCAGGCTTGAGGAGCCTTGAAAACGCTCTCCCGAGAAAGGCAGGCGAGTTGACCACAGGCACCTGCTGTGAGTCAGCAGGACAGCGGGGCTGCGGAAAACCTCCTCATGCGGCCGGATCGCATGCATGGACGGGCGGGGCCCTCTCAGAGGAGTGGGGGTCAGTTTCAGTCCCACAAGACCCCTGAATGCCAGCAGCCTGCCCTCTCCCCGCCTTTGTACACACTATTCCCTCTGGTACACACACTCACAGCTCTTCCCTCACCTCCTTCAGGTCTGCTCAAATGTCACCTCCTCGGAGGGCCCTCCCCTGATTCCATCGATCTCAAATTGCAAACCCTCCCAACCCCAGACGCTTCCTGTCCCCCACCAGCTTCATTTTTTCCATCACCATCCGATACACTACATTTTGAACATTCTGTGTTCATTTTATTGTTCATTCAAACATAAACTGCAATAGGGATTCTTGTTATGTTCTGATGTTTTTTGGTTTTGTTGTGTGTTTTGTCAGTTGTACTCACTTTCCTATCCCCCAGGGCCTGGCACATAGTAGGTGCTCAATAAATATCTGTGGGCCAAATGAATGAATTTGCCCCATCTCAGGCAAGACGGCCTAAAGCTCCTGGAATGGGGAGCTCTCTTTGAACATCAGACTGGGAGGTCCCTGGAAAAGAGGTCCCTGGTCCCTGCCCACCCATCACTGCTCGTTCATCAAATGAGACCAGAGAGGTTTTGAGAGTGACCTCGGGTTACACAGCAAATCGAAGGCAGGTCTGTAATACAGGCAAGGGTTGCTTCTCTGCACAACCCTGGGTAGCCAAGAGGGACGCTGGCCAACGGGATGTCTTGTTATAATAATGATTAATGGGCGTTAAGTATTGACATTTATATGAATGAGGTTTTTTTAAAAAAAAAAATCAATCAGTAAAATTGATTTGTGTGTGGGGGTGTGTGTATAGCTTTATGAATTCTAACACATGTATAGATTTGTGTAACCATCACCACAATCAGAATACAAAACTGCACCATCAGCCCTTTGTAGTCACACCCTCCCCCATCCCTAGCTGCCCTCTCCCCTCCCACCCCTCATCCCCACGGCTACTGATCTATTCCCCGTCCATATACTTTTGTCTTTTGTCAGAAATGACATATTAGTTTCCTATTGCTGCTGCAGTAAATGACCACAAATGCAACACAGATCTGTGCTCATACACTTCTGGAGGTCAGAAGTCTGAAATCAGCGTTGCTGGGCTAAAATCAAAGTGTTATCAGGGTGGCACTCCTCCCCTTCCCTTCTGTGCCTTTTCCAGCTCCTAGAGGCCCTGCATCCTTTGGCCCGTGGCCCCTTCCTCTGCCTCTTCAAAGCCAGCTGCGTAGCCTCTTCCGATCTCTCTCCTCTCTGACGTCTGCTTCCATTATTATATCTTCTCTCTCTGATTCTAACCCTCCTGTCTCCCTTTTACAAGGACCCTTGTGATTACATTTAGGGCCCACTGAATTCTCTCCCCATCTCAAAACCTGAACATAATCACAGCAGCAAAATCCTTTTTCTGGTGCAATGGATCATGTTCGCAGTTTCTGGAGACTGAGACATGGACCTCTTTGGGGGGTGGTCATCATTCCACCCACCACAGACATTACATGGAATTGTACAGACGGCGATCTCCTGAGTCTGTTTTCCTTCACTCCACCCAATGCCTTTGGGACCCATCTGTGCGGTGGTGAGTATCAAAGGTTGGCTTCTTGTCCTTGCTGAGTAGTACCGTGTGGTGTACATGAACCACTGTTTATCCACTCACCTGCTGACGGACATTTGCGCTGCTCCCAGTTTCTGGCGATTATGAATAGGGCAGCTATAAACATGCGAGTACAGACGTTGGTGTGAAAAAGAGTTTTTGTTTCTCTTGGGTGAACTCCCAGGAGAAGGAGAAACTCTGCTTTAAAATCTATGCTTATCTTAAGATATTTCATTGAGGTCTATGGATATACAATATCGAATAGAATACAATATAATGATAATAATTATAACATACACCTAGGAGTTAAATATTCCTGTGACCAAGGGGAAGGAGGTGGACACTGAGACTCAGAGAGGTCATGTAAGCTGCCTGAGGTCAAACCTAGGTCTTCCTGACCGCCCCCCACCCCCAAGACCCCAGAGCCCCTGCCCAGAATGAGCACACCTGAGGACAACTGTATGACGATTGGCGAGGCGCTACCCCATGGCACTGGGTGGGTTCAAAGCCCGGCTCTGCCGTCTGCCGCTGTGTGATGTTAGCCAAGTGACTTTGCCTCTCTGTGCCTCTACTTCCTCATTTGTAACGCGGGGATAGAAATACTATAGCGGGTAGCCTCCTAGAGTTGTTGAGGAAATAAACGAACTAAGGCACATAATGTAGTGAGGAGTGCCGGGCCAGGGGGCACTGTGAGTGTTATTTGTATTTCTTCATAAATATTGAGGGAGGCCCTCCGTGTTTTGATATGTTGGCAATCCAGACAGAACGCCCCCCCGCCCAGGCTACGGAGGGCCTTGAGCTCTGGGCCACGTGGGGGATGAACAGGAAGGAGAAACTGGAGGCCAAGAGACTCTGGAGGAGGCTGCGTTGAGGGTCCAGGGGGGCGAGGAGGAGACCTGAGCTGGACAGGGGTAGTGGGGCCAGAGAAGAAGAGCTAAGGCCTGGTGGACTGGGGGGTGGGGGGATGGGAGGAAGGAGGATCGCCAGGTTGGGCCATTCTTAGAGTTTCATGTCCTGGGGTCTCCCTAGCAGGGCAGGCCAGGCCCCTTCGAGGAGGCTAAGTACGTCCTTGGCCCACTGCCCATCATGTGGGCTGTAGCTCTGTCCGCTGTTCCTCCTGCGGCTGGTCTCTGCCCCAGCCCAGCTGTCACCTTCATTCCTCTGCTCCAACCAAGCAATAGCTGCATGCCAGGCCCTGGACCTGGCATGGGAAAAGAACAGGCTCGGAGCCCAAGGAGAGGAAAGGTCACCCCAGGGCCAGATTTAATTTACAAGGTGGGGAGAGAAGACACACAGCACCTGTTTGGGGACACACAGTAAGATTCAGTCAAGCAGGAAGCCAGGTGGGGTCTCCCCTCTCCAGCCGCCTGGCAGGAGGAACAGCTAATGCAAGGCCAGAGGCTGGAATAGTGCTTGGTGCACTGGGGGGCTTTGACTGGAGTAGGGGGATGTGGGGAAGGAGGGCCTGGAACAGAACTGTCTACGGGGCTGAGGTTCAAATCTCAGCTCTGCTCGGTACTTGCCGCATGGCCTTGGCCAAATCGCTTCCCCTCCCTCAACCTCCATTTTCTCACCTGTCGCCTCATAACATGCAGGGAGATCCCAGCTCTCCCCCAGTCACGTCTCGATTATTTATTAAACGTTGATGCTCAGTCATTTACTGAGCAATAGTTGTTCTCGGCCCAGAGGGCGCATGGTAAGGTCTGGACACTGTTGACCTGGAATGAGGCCAGGCTTTGGAAGTTTCTAAAGTCCCCAGAGGGGATTCTAAAATGCCCAAGGCTGAGAACCACCGAGGCAGGTGTTAGGAGGTAACAAGTGCTCTTTGAGTTTCCTTAACTTTTTTCCTGGTAACCCCCTTCATTCATTCAAACGTTCATTCATCACACATTCATTTATTCACACCTTCGTTCAATCACACATTCATTCATTCGCACATTCATTCAACCACACATTCATTCATTCACACGTTCATTCATTCAGTCAAATACTGGTTGGACACCAACAATGTGCCGGCACTGTGGATTCCACCCTGGCCTCCACCCTGGCCCCGCAATTTGGAGATTGTAAGTGCTGAGGGGGATGGCGGGACACCCTCATATTTATTCATGTATGCATTCAGTGACTATTTCAAGGACTCCTGAAGGGCACAGTATCTTTTCCTGGTTGGCAACCCCATTTTCCTCTCCGGTAAGCTGGGGAGAACACTTCTCCTTCAAGGAGCTGTTGGTGAGATCAAAGACAAAAATAGCGCTGCACGCTAAAGGGCGCTTCAGTGTCCTGAGCATTTATTAGGAGCCAGGGGCTTAATGTATATTATCCCTTTTAATCTTTAGGTAGGATTAAAACCTTGAGGTTGAGATTACTGTTATCTTCATGTGTCAGAAGAGGAAACTGAGGCTCAAAGAGGTGAGATCTGCTGCCCAGGGCACAGAGAGAGCACATGTGACCCACCAGAGCCAAGACCCAGGCACTTAGCAGCTAGTGACGGATCTGCCTAGTGACGGATGGCCTCACAGCCCCGCCCACTGGCCTAAATCCGCCTGGCAACTAGTGACATCACTAATTCTGCTGCCTGCGCTCAACCTATGACATCACTGAACAATAAAGTAATTACAATAAGCTGAGGGCCTACTGTGTGCCAAAGGCGGTGCCAAGCAGCCCCTCCTCTGGGCTCACACGATGCCCGGTGTTGCCTCTATTACTAAGTATAATCATAACGATAATTTTCGCCTGGATTTATTGAAGGCAGACCACAAGCCAGGCTCTATTTTAATCATTTTTATTTCTTTGGGTGCATTAAACCCTCCCACTATCTCTATTTTTTAAAAATTAATAAACATTTATATAGTGTATATTCCTATGTCAGGCCCCGTTCTAAGCACTTTTTACATGCTCACGACCATCCTATGAGGTAATGTTTACTTATTATCCCCATTTTATGGATGGAAGGACTGAAGCGCAGAGAGGATGAATGACTTGCCCACAGCCACATGACTGGAGAGAGGTAGGATTCAGACTCAGGTATTCCGGCTCCAGGGTTTATGCCGTTAACCAAGACACCATGCTACTTCTCCTATCCCTATTTTACAGTTGAGGAAACTGAGGCCTAGAGAGATTAAGCCCCAGGCCTCAGCTCTGCTAGAGAGTGCCAAAGTCAGACTCTGAGCCTGCAATGTCCAGCTCCAGAAACACAATATTTCTCACATCTGTCTTACTTAGGTTACTTAGAAACAGGGCCTGCAAAGCCCCTGCCACCACCCCTCTGAGGTGACCAGCCCTTCCTTCCTGGTCCCCTGGGGAACATCCCCCAGCCAGGAACAAAGGGGGCCTTTTCCAACAGACCCTAGACCACATGCCAGCTTCCTCCGTAGCCTCCCCCCGGCCCCGCCTTGGGACACTGCCCTTTGGAAACCCTGGCTGGGCTGAGCCTTACCTGGGCTCCCCAGAGCCCTCCTTTGACCCCAGGCAGAGGAAACAATTCTCTAGCTTTTGTCCTTCTCCTGCAAGCCTGAGCCTGGTGCCAAGCCTTGGAGAAATTCCCCATCCCTCAGATCTCTGAAGCTGGTGGAGGCCTTCAGGAAAGACACTGGGAGATCCCTGGGCAAGTCACAGCCTTCAATGGGCCTCAGTTTCCTCATCTGTCAACTGGGCGCACAAGGGAAAACTAACAGAAAAGGCCTGTGCAAGACAGCTGGGGTTTCACCTTCACTGGGCCCAGCACCTCGTCTCCATTTTTTTTTTCCCTTGCCTCATTTTTATTAAAAACAGTTGTTTTAGTGGGAAGCATAATTTTTTCCCTTTAATGTTTTATTCATTCATTGCAAGTTTTTTTTTTAACATCTTTCCTGGAGTATAATTGCTTTACAATGGTGTTTTAGTTTATGCTTTATAACAAAGTGAATCAGCTATACATATACATATATCCCCAAATCTCTTCCCTCTTGCGTCTCCCTCCCTCCCACCCTCCCTATCCCACCCCTCTAGGTGGTCACAAAGCACTGAGCCGATCTCCCTGTGCTTCCCACTAGCTATCTACTTTACATTTGCTAGTGTATATATGTCCATGCCACTCTCTCACTTTGTCCCAGCTTACCCTTCCCCCTCCCTGTGTCCTCAAGTCCATTCTCTAGTAGGTCTGCGTCTTTATTCCCTTCCTGCCCCTAGGTTCTTCATGACCTTTTTTTTTTTTTCAGATTCCATATATATGTGTTAGCATACAGTATTTGTTTTTCTCTTTCTGACTTACGTCATTCTGTATGACAGACTCTAGGTCCATCCACCTCACTACAAATAACTCAATTTCATTTCTTTTTATGGCTGAGTAATATCCCATTGTATGTATGTGCCACATCTTCTTTATCCATTCATCTGTCGATGGACACTTAGGTTGTTTCCATGTCCTGGCTATTGTAAATAGAGCTGCAGTGAACACTGTGGTACATGACTCTTTTTGAATTATGGTTTTCTCAGGGTGTATGCCCAGTAGTGGGATTGCTGGGACCTATGGTAGTTCTATTTTTAGTTTTTTAAGGAACCTCCATACTGTTCTCCATAGTGGCTGTATCAATTTACATTCCCACCAACAGTGCAAGAGTGTTCCCTTTTCTCCACACCCTCTCCAGCATTTATTGTTTGTAGATTTTTTGACGATGGCCATTCTGACTGGTGTGAGATGATATCTCATTGTAGTTTTGATTTGCATTTCTCTAACGATTAATGATGTTGAGCATTCTTTCATGTGTTTGTTGGCAATCTGTATATCTTCTCTGGAGAAATGTCTATTTAGGTCTTCTGCCCATCTTTGGATTGGGTTGTTTGTTTTTCTGATATTAAGCTGCATGAGCTGCTTGTAAATTTTGGAGATTAATCCTTCGTCAGTTGCTTCATTTGCAAATATTTTCTCCCATTCTGAGGGCTGTCTTTTCGTCTTGTTTCTGGTTTCCTTTGCTGTGCAAAAGCTTTGAAGTTTCATTAGGTCCCATTTGTTTATTTTTGTTTTTATTTCCATTCCTCTAGGAGGAGGGTCAAAAAGGATCTCGCTGTGATTTATGTCATAGAGTGTTCTTCCTATGTTTTCCTCTAAGAGTTTTATAGTGTCCAGTCTTACATTTAGGTCTCTAATCCATTTAGAGTTTATTTTTGTGTATGGTGTTAGGGAGTGTTCTAATTTCATTCTTTTACGTGTAGCTAGCTGTCCAGTTTTCCCAGCAAGACTTATTGAAGAGGCTGTCTTTTCTCCATTGTATATTCTTGCCTCCTTTATCAAAGATAAGGTGACCATAGGTGCATTGCAAGTTTTATTAAAGTAAAACACAAGTGCTGTGAACAGAGCTTCAGTCAATTGCCCAAGGAATTTTGCAGAGGGCGCGCCTTGTAACCAGCTCCGCCCCCATCTGCCCCCACTTCCCAGGGGTAAGCATCTTCCTGCCTTCTAACATCTTAGGTGATTTGTCCCTGTGTTTGAACTTCCCCTAATTTGAATCATATCATCTAGACTCTCTTGTGTCCTTCATCCCCTGTTCAACATTTTGTTTCTGAGTTTTACCTGTGTGGTGGGACCCTAGCCCTCTTTATAAATCCTCACAATATCTATAAATCCTCTTCACTACCCCGAAATGAAATCCACAGACAGTATAATCCACTTACACGCATAATTTTTCCCCCAGTTCGATGTATTGTCCTAAGTGTACCAGAAAGGACCGCAAATGGAAATTAGCACCGAGTAACGGCTAAGAATGGGCAAATCCGTGTTTCATGGGGCCTGAAGCTTATACTGTTTTGAGGGGATTCCCCTTAAGAAAAAGAATCAGGGGCATTCCTTGGCGGTCCAGTGGTTAGGACTCTGCGCTTCCACTGCAGGGGGCCCGTGTTCAATCCCTGGTCTGGGAAATAGGATTCCACAAGCCACCTGGCGCAGTCAGAAAAATAAATAAATAATTTTTTTAAAAAAAGAAAGAAAGAATCAGTACGTGTGACTGCAACATTAGGAAGAAGGAATGTTTGTTTAGAACGAGAAAAGAAATTACAGTGACTTGTCTCATTCTGAAAGCTGGCAAACACTCCAAATATTCCAGAAAAATAACACACCGGCTTCTGGCTTCAAACCTGAGTCTCCTCCTCCACCCCATACTTTTGGTGCCAAGCGCCCCTGGGCATGTGATAGCGTGATCCGACTTCCGTGTCCCCAGCCTTCCTGTCATTACTTGCGCCCAACTAGTGTCCCAGAAGCAAATCCTGCACCCAGCCAGCTCGCCATCCCATAACTACACACAGACATGACCGCAAACCTTGTAAATATCCCAGGAAAGTCCAATGAAATGTATCCCCAACTCAGCTTTACCTTAGCCAGGTCCCCAAAACACCTATCGCTCTCCCACGCCAGGGTCAGGAGATCTCGAGGGAGGCTGCAAAGGCAAGAGTGATCGAATTAAACGGATTGTTCTCAATACATCTCACTTTGGAAAACTGTACTTCCTTGTATGGTTATATGAACACATTGCAGGGTTTTGGGAAAAGCAGCTTGAGTGAGGGGTTTGACGCTTAAGACTGCCCCAGCTTCCCAGGGACTCCACATCTGGTTTTCGCAGGTGGCCCTGCCTCTCTGTGGCCGCTTAGGAATGGGCAGGGCACCTGACTCTTTGGCCTATGTCTGTAAAATGGGGGGTGCTGCCTTTCTGGAGGGTTGGGGTGAAGAGTAAACATGTGGAAAGCGCTTAGTCCCACTTTGCAGAGGTGAAGCGCTGCTTGTCCCGCCAGCTGTGTGGCTTTGGGCAAGTCACTCAACCTCTCTGTGCCTCGCTTCCTTCATCCAGAAAATGGGGATAATAATCATTGTCACCTCATAGGATTGTTATGGGGTGTTAGTAAACCATCCTCACTTTGCAGATGAGGAAAAGGGCGCAGAGAAAATTCCTTGCCAGCGTTCCACCAGCGAGCGGGGTGCACCTCGCCCATCTCCTTGCTTGCCCTCCGTCACCTGCCCCGAGATCCCTCCGCCACTTTCTGCCGCCATCTGTCCTGGAGGCCTCAGCTGTAAAGCTGGACCCTTGTGTAGGCTCCTGGGACCTCGAAGGACACTCAAATGCAGGCCCCGTGGGACTTCCCTGGCGGTCCAATGGTTAAGACTCCGCGCTTCCACTGCAGGAGGCACGGGATCGATCCCTGGTCGGAAAACTAAGATCCCGCCTGCAGCCGACCTTAAAAAAAAAAAAAAGCAGGCCCCCTGGCCCCCCACTCTCCCAGGGGTGACACCTGTCCTCGCCTCCTTCCCGGTCCTTACGGTGTCTCTCCCCCACCCTCCTACAGCCAGAATTTGTCAGGCGAATACTTCAGGTATAAAGGCATCCTCTTCCCCGTCGGCATCTACTCACCTGAGAGCATCAGCATCGCAGAGAACTCGGAAGTGCAGGACGATGACATCTTCATCATCACCTACCCCAAGTCAGGTACCCGCTGGGCCGGGGCAGGGGTGCTACGGAGAATGTTGTGGGTGATGAGAAGGGTACACTAAGGAGAATGGAAGAGGAAAGAGGGAGGGGGTGGGGCGGATGGGGGACGCCTTGGTCCGTTCAGAACCGAGGTGAGCTTGGCCTTTGCACTGGCAGGTCCCTCCGTCAGGGGGCACCCTTCCCACCAGATCCCTGTGGGCCTCGCTCCCTCCCTTCCACCGGGCTGGCTCTCACACCTACTGGGAGGCCTTCCCGGACCTCCCTGGCTAAAATAGCGTCCCCATCCTGTCCCTCTCTATCCCTTAACGCCCCTCATATTTTTCTTCACTGACGGCCACTATATCGTATTTTCATTTGTTGATTTAGTCTGGCTTCCTCACTAGAACATGGCTCAGTGAGTACAGATATTCCGGTTTGTCTTGATCGCGGCTGTGTTCTTTGAACCTAAAACAGTGCCTGGAACTTATTCAATAAATATTTCAGGAAGGAAGGAAGGAAGGAGGGAAGGAAGGAAGGAAAGAAAGATCTTAATTTTCTCCATTCGGTTACTGAAATTCTACTTACTGTTTGTCTACCACGTGCAGAGACACAGCTCTGAACAAAGGAGACGTTTGTTGGGAGATACAGGCTTCATTTAAACATGCAGTCACCTATATTACTATCTAATTAGGGTTAGGGTGGGTCCCCTCCCCGCCAAGGAAAGGTGAAGAGAGCATTAAGTGTAGGTAATAAGAAGGTCTGCGAGATAAGGGCAGGCTTCCTGGGGAGAAGATATTCATGCAGAGAGTTGGAATCTGCAGAGCAATTTGAGTGGGAAAGGGTATCCTAGACAGAGGGACAGCATGTGCAAAGGCCCTGAGGTGGGAGGTGGCTCGGTGAGTTTGAGGAAGCAAGAGAAGGTCAGTGGGACTGCGGTGGAGGGAGTGACAGGAGAGGCCCGGTGGCAGGGGGTGGGGGAGTTCTTCTCTAAAATGTTGGAGCTGCCTTCTTAATGTTTTTCAAAATATTTTTGAAAATTTTCAAAATATTATATTCACCTTTTCCAGCATAGAGTTTGATGAGGCTTTTTTTGCTTTTTGGTAACATTAAAAAAAATAATTCCCATACCATACAATTCACCCATTTGAAAGTGTCAAAATCTATGGCTATAGGATATTCACCAAGTTGTGCAACCATCACTACAGTCAACTTTAGAACATTTTCATCACCCCTAACAAGAAACTCCGTACCCATTAGCCATCACCTCCCAATCCCCACATCCACATCCCTAAGCCTTAGGTATCTGCTTTCTCACTATACGGATCTGCCCGTTCTGGACGTTTCAGGTAAATGGAATGATACAATATACGGTCTTCTGTGTCTGGTATCTTTCACTTAGAGTAATGTTTTTGAGGTTCTTCCAAGTTGTTGTCAGTGCTTCCTTCCTTTTTATGGCCGAATAATATCCCATGATATGGTTATACTCTATCCTGCTTATTCATTTATCAGTTGATAAACAATTAGTTGGTTTGTATTCACTCTTTGACTCTTAAGAATAATGCTTGTGGGAACATTGATATACAAATCTGTCTGTGGATGTGTTTTCATTCCTCTTGGAGTTCTATGAGTTTTGAGAGACATATACAAGATACACCACAATCAAGATATAGAGCAGTTCAGGGACTTCCCTGGTGGTCCAGTGGTTAGGACTTGGCACTTCCACTTCAGGAGGCCTGGGTTCAATTCCTGGTGGGGGAACTAGGACCCTCCAAGCCATGCGGCATGGCCAAAAAAAAAAGATATAGAACATTTCCATCACCCACCTAAAACAAACAAAAAAACCCTTCACAGCCTTTTGTGGTCAGCTCCTTCCTCAACCCAGCCCCGGGCAACCATTGATCTGTTTGCGGCCCCAATAGTTTTGGCTTTTCCAAAATGTCATATACATGGAATCATACCCTATGTAGCTTTTGAGACTGACTTCTTTCACTCAGCATAATGCATTTTAGATCCATCCAAGTTGTATTTTTTTGTTGCTGAGGAGTATTCCATCAGCTGGATGGACCACGGTGGGTTTATCTATTCATCTGTTGAAGGACACTTGGGTATTTTTCCAGTTTGGGATGAGTATGAATACAGCTGCTATGAAGCTTTGTGTACAAGTCTCTGCATGGAAATACGTTTTCGTTTATCTTGGGTAAATACTTAGAAGTGGGATTGCTGAGTTTATGGGAATTATGTATGCTTAACTTTATGAGAAACTGTCAAACTGGTTTCCATAGTGGAAACCATCTTGTACTTTTTGGCAAGCTGGTTTACCATCTTGCATTCTCTCCAGCAACATAGGTGGGCTCCAGATGCTCTGCTTCCTTGTCAGCACTTGATATTGTCAAGTTTTTTAAAAAGTCATTCTAACAGATGTGTTCTAGTATCTCACTGTGGTTCGAATTTGCATGTCTCTAGTGGCTAATGATGTTGAGCATCTTTTCAGGGGCTTACTAGCCATCATTATCTTTCTTGGTAATGGGTCTGTTCCACTTTTTTTTTTTTTTTTTTTTGCTCTTTTTAACTGGGTTGTTTGTTTTCTAATTATTGAGTTTTGAGAGTTCTTTCTATAATCTGAGTACACATCCTTTATCAGATATGCCTTTTGCAAATATTTTCTCCGAGTCTGTGGCTTGTCTTTTCATTTTCTTTTCAGTGTCTTCTCAGAGCAAAAGTTTAAATTTTGATGAGCTCCAATCGTCAATTTTTTCTTTAATGGATCAGACTTTTGATGTCACAGCTATGAAATCTTTTCCTAAACCAAAGGCTTAAAGATGGCCTTTATATTTTCTTCTAGAAGCTTTACAGTTTTCGATTTTACACTAAAGTCTATGATCTATTTTAAGATAATTTTTATGTGTGGTATGAGGTATAGATCAAGGTTCTTTGTTTGCATATGGTTGTCCAGTTATTCTAGCTATTTTTTAAAGTTTAAAATATCTTAATTTCTCTTTTAGAAAGTAATGCATTCATAGTTCAAAATTCAAGAGGTACAAAAAGGTTTACACTGTAACATCTCTCTTCTCCCACAGTCACCAGTAGTCTCTGTGTATCTTTCCAGAACTTGCATGTACAAAAAAAAGTGTACATAATTTTTTTTAACTTTTTTCCCACAAAGGTTAACACGATACACGCCATTTTGCCTCATCTTTTTGTTTTGTTTTGTTTTGTTTTGTGGTTGTGCCTTCTTTTTCCTTGTATTTTGATATCATCCTATCTTAGAACTGTAAACAAAAGCTTCCTGGTTTTTGTTTTTTCTTACAGTTCCATAGTATTGCATAACATTAGATGTACAAGAATTCTTGTTTAATTAGTTCCTCACTGATTAGCTTTTCCTGGTTTCCAATCTTTTGCATTTATTTTTTTTTTAAATTTATTTATTTATTTTTGGCTGCGTTGGGGGGTCTTCCTTGCTGCACGTGGGCTGGGCTTTCTCTAGTTGGGGTGAGCGGGGGCTACTCTTCACTGCAGTGCACGTGCTTCTCATTGTGGCGGCTTCTCTTGTTGCAGAGCAGGGGCTCTAGGCACACGGGCTTCAGTAGCCGTGGGGGCTTAGTCGCTCCGCGGCATGTGGGATCTTCCCGGACCAGGGCTCGAACTCATGTCCCCTGCATTGGCACGCGGATTCTTAACCACTGCACTACCAGGGAAGTCCCCAGTCTTTTGCATTTATACACCATATAAACTTTACACACAATGCCACATCTTGTGCAAGTGTCATTTGCACACGTATGCGTTTATCTGTAGAACAAATTCCTAGATATGGATTGCTTGGTCAGAGCCTCTGTGCGTTTGCAATTTTGATGAATATAGCCAAATTTCCCTCCACAGAAGTTGTGGAAATCTGTTCCCCAAACAGCAGGCTTTGTTTGAAATAGCTTTGGTGATAGACGGTAGTAGTGATGTTTGCACAACAATATGAATGTACTTAATGCCTCAGAACCGTACTCTTAAAAATGGTTAAATTGGTAAATTTCATGTTAGGTATCTTTTGCCACATACCCACAAAAAAAGAATTATTAAGTGGTAACAGGGGATTAAAACACCAAGGGGTAAAGAGAACCCTAAACAATACAGGAAGAGCCAATACGGGGCGAAGCCCCTCCCTCTAAGACTGAAGCAGAGAGCACCCAAGGAAATTTGCTTTGGGATGCGGGGCGGGGTGAGGGGGAGTAAGTGTCACTGGGGTCTACTGCACTGCTGGCCGCTGTCCATCACAAGAGCTGGCTGGGAGAAGCCCAGGAGAACCAGGAGGAGAAATCCCATCCTTCTGCAGGGTTCCTCTGCGCCCTCTACTGACACAGCTTCACATTGCGCTAGGTGGCAAAGGAGATCCGTTTACACAGCTCCAATGGCACAAAGCAGGGCAACCAAGAGTGGATTTGGAGCTGAGAGGCGATACACTGGGAACTGGCACGGGGTAGTTCTTAGAATCCAGGACAATATAATACTAATGCCAGGTGATTGTTCACATTACGATGATTTCTCATCTGACCTACCTGTAATCTCCTGGAATCCAGACCTGTGAACTGGGTCATGGATGAGATCCCTTCCTACTATGTGACGTTTATGGCTCTCTCAAGAAATCAAGGGCTTACCCCCATGAAAGGGCAGTGAAAAGAGCTGAGATTTCAAGTCTAGCCACCTGAATTCAGTTCCAGCTTCCTCTATGTATTAATGGAGTGCTTCAGAATCTCAGAAGCTGGACCCAATAGCAATTTATTTCTTGGGAATTCCCTGGCAGTCCAGTGGTTAGGACTCCATGCTTTCACTGCCGAGGGCCCGGGCTCAATACCTGGTCGGGGAATTAAGATCCCACAAGCTGCGTGGCGCCGCCAAAAAAAAAAAAGAAATTTATTTCTCATTCCTGTAAATTCCAGCTAGTGCTGGATAGATGGGGGGAAGTGGGGGGGAAATCCATGCAGTCTCCAGCATCCTGGCTCCTTCCATCTTCTGGCTCTGCCATCCCCAGGAGCCCCAGTTTCCACTGGCATCTCTGCACTCAGCCAGCAGGGGGCGGGGGTGGGGGTGGGGGTGGAGAGGAGGGGTCACGTGGCCGGTGTTTATGGGCCGAGTCTGGAAATGGCTGCACATGGCTGCCACCGCACTTCCTTGGCCAGAACTCAGTCCCACGGTCCCACATGTAGCTTCAGGGGAGGCTGGAAAAATGTCGTCCTGTTATATTCCCGGTAGAGAAACGAAATGGGGTTGGGTGGACAGTTGCCACTTCCAAGCTTTGCCGCCTTAGTTAGCAACTTTGTTTCTTTGAGCTTCAATTTCCTGCTTTGGAAATAAAGATAACCAACCCTAAGTGGGAAGAGGGAGGGATAAATTAGGAGTTTGGGATTAACAGATACACACTACTATATATAAAAGAGATAAACAACAAGGACCTACTATATAGCACAGGGAACTATATTCAATATCTTGTAATAACCTACAATGGAAAATAATCTGAAAAAGATATATATATATATATATATATATATATATAAAATATCTGAATCACTTTGTTGTACACCTGAAACTAACACAAGATTGTAAATCAACTATACTTCAATTTTAAAAAAACATAACCAATCCTAACTTCTGTGCTGTGTGAGGAATCCATGCATTAAACATATGTAGCAAATTGTACAATAATGCAACCATCATGAATTTGATTGTGTCCCCCCTTCACCCCTCCCCACCTCTGATTAATTTGCCCAATTCTTCCAACAGGCACAAACTGGATGATTGAGATCCTCAGCTTAATCCTAAAGGACGGGGACCCCTCCTGGATCCGCTCAGTGCCCATTTGGAAGCGGTCGCCCTGGTGTGAGGCCATCATGGGTGCCTTCAGCCTCCCCGACCAGCCCAGCCCTCGCCTCATGAGTTCTCACCTCCCCATCCAGCTCTTCACCAAGGCCTTCTTCAACTCCAAGGCCAAGGTGTGGGAGGATGGAGGGGAGTGTGTGTTGGTGGGGCAAAGTATAACTAACTGATGAACTCAACACCTATTTATTGAGGACCTACTGTGTGCCCGGCCCTGATCTAGAACAGCAGCAAATACACACACAAGGAACACCTGCCTTATGAGCCCACATTCTAAAGGGGACAGACAAAGAATAGATGGAGTAAATAAGGAAAAGATTGAATACATCCAAGGTGATCAGTTCACATCGAGAAGGAGGGGAACATGGGGGTTAGAGTTAGGGGTACGGGTTGCAATTATAAATAGGGTGGTCAAAGGAGGCCTCAGTAAGAAGGCGTGGTTTGAGTAAAGACCTGGGAGGTGAGGGAAGGAAGCCAAAGGGGGCGTCTGGGGGAAGAACATTCCCGGCAGAGGCACGAACAGGTGCAAAGGCCCTGGGGTCTATGTGGCATGCCTGAGGTCCAGCAAGGAGGACTGTGTGGTTGCATCTAAGTGAGCAAGGGAGAGAGGAAGAGAGATGAGGGCAGAGAGGTAACAGGGACCAAAATGTGCAGGGCTGTGTGCACTTCGGTGGGGAGTTTTCTTGTCGCTGATTGAGACAGGAGCCAGGGGAGGGCTCAGAGCCAAGCAGAAACAGGATCCAACTTAGGTTTTCACAGGCGCCCTCTGGCTGCAAGTCAGGGAACAGACCATCAGGGTGAGGGCAGAAGCCAGGTGCCAGGGAGGAGGTGACAATGGAGGCAAACAGGATGGTGGCCACAGGGAGGTGAAGAAAAGGGGCTGGGTTTGGAGTGTATTTGGAAGATGGAACCAGGAAGAGTGGCTGGCAGGTTGGATGTGGGTGTGAGAGAAACAGATGGGTCAAGGGTGACTGCAGGGGGTTTGGTTTAAGCAACTGGGAGGATGGAGCTGCCATGAACTGAGACGGAGAGGTTGTGGAGGAGAGGTTTGGGAGGAAGATGGTTCTGCTGTGACCCATCGACACCCAGGTGGAGGATGCCAATGGGCAGTGAGATAGACAAATCTGGATTTGACAGGAGAGATGTGGGCTGGACACATCTATTTGCAACCTATTGAGATGTGTATATATATATATGGAGAGAGACAGAGACAGAGAGAAACAGAGACAGACAGAGAGACAGAGACAGAGAAATTAAAGCCAGGAGACTGGTGGGATCACCAAGGAAGGAAGTGAGTATAGACAGAGAAGAGATCAGATTGCAATCTAGGGGTCCCCAAGACCACCTTCAGTCTCAGTGATTCACTAGAAGGACTCCAGAACTCAGCAAAGCTGTTATACTCACGATTATAGCTTATCACGGAGGAAGGATAGAGATTAAGGTCAATGAAAGGAAGAGGTGGGAATTCCCTGGCAGTCCAGTGGTTAGGACTTTGTGCTCACACTGCCGAGGGCCCGGGTTCAATCCCCAGTCCGGGAACTAAAGTCCCACAAGCCGTGTGGCGAGGCAAAAAAAAAAAAAAAAAGATGAAGGGAAGAGGTGCCTGGGGGAGGGTGAGACCAGCCACCAGCTTCAAGTTATCTCTCTCCCAGTGGAGCTGCATGGACAGTGCTCAGTCCTCCAGCAATGACATGTGACAACATACACGGAGTATCACCAAGGAAGCTCACCCGAACCTCGGCATGCAGGGTTTTTGTTGGAGGTTGGCCACATAGCCATGGCTGACCACCTGGGTGGCTGACCTTGGTCCTGGGGAAGGACAGATCTGATGCGGCTGGAGTGGGGTTAGTTGTGGACTATCAAGCCGGTAAACAGATTGGAACCAGGTGATCAGGGCCTTGAATGCCAGACCCAGGGTCTGGGACTCCACTCTGGGGCGCTGGAGAGCTGAGGAGGGCACGGTCAGCTCTGGGTACAGAAAGACCTTCTGGGGCTGTGTGGAGGCTGGGAGGCAGGGGAGGAGGCTGGGGCCTCCTCTGCAGGAATGGGAAGGAAGGGTGGCTGTCCTTCTCTTGGTCAACACCCCTCACCATGATCTCCCCTACCCTGAACCCCAGGCCTTCCTCTTCCACTCTTTATTTCCTGAAGCCAAATTGTCCCTCCACCTGGTCTTGAAACAGTCCCTCTCTTTTCCTAGAATGTGGTTGGAGGGAGCTCTCCCCTCCTGTGGATTGAGGTGAACTGATCCGAACTCCCATTAGCTAGGAAGTCCCTGGAGAAGTCTACCCTGAGTCCGTCCTGCTGCAGGATCAGAAGAGAGAGGTCTCGAGGGCACGAAACCTCGGGGTCTGACATCTTCTCCCCTCTTCCCAACACCCACACACAGGTGATCTACATGGGCCGGAACCCCCGGGACGTGGTGGTCTCGCTCTATCACTACTCCAAGATCGCCAGGCAGTTGAAGGACCCTGGCACGCCTGACCAGTTCCTGAAGAACTTCCTCAAAGGCGAAGGTGAGGACTGGGGCAGAGTGAGGTGGGGGGAGCCCCTAGTGGACAGAGGAGGGATAAGAAGGAGCTGGGGAGAGGCAGGGATGGGGAGCTTGGAGGGAGGCCTCCAGCTCTAAGGGGCCAAAGCCTGGGGCCATGTGGGGCTAGTTGGGCCCCTCTGAGCCCCAGCGGGGGGTGGCCCAGCTGCCCATCCCTCACCCTGCTTGTCTCTCTGCCCTCAGTGCAGTTCGGCTCCTGGTTCGACCACATTAAGGGCTGGATTCGGATGCAGGGCAAAGAGAACTTCTTGTTTATCACCTACGAGGAGCTGCAGCAGGTGATTCCCCCTCCCGCACCTCTACCCAGCGCCCCCTCACTCCTCCCTTCTTCACGCCCTCCAGCTCCCCTTCCCAGATGGCAGAGAGCTAAGGAGAAAAGGCAAGTGGGGAAGGAGGATTCGGAATGTGTGTGGGCACGATTTTCAGAACGGTGGTCAGGGGAGAGCCATGGAGCTATCTGGGGGAAAATGTTTCGGGCAGAGGGAAGAGCCAGTGCAAAGGCCCTGAGGTGAGAGTGTGATTGATGTGTTCCAAGGAGAGCAAAGAGGCTGGAGTGGCCAGAGCTGAGAGGGGGTAGGGTGGGAAATGAAGGCACAGAGGGGTTGGGACCCACAGTGAGGATTTTGGCTTTTCTCTGAGTAGGTGGGAGCTACAGGTGGCCTCTGAGCAGGGGACGTGATAGATTAAATGAGACGATACAAAACTGTGACCCATGGGAAGTGATGATGGTTTCACTATGGTTGTGACCTGAAAGGCAGAGGGAAGCAGTGGAAGGAGACAGCTTTTGGAGGCAGACGGGGAGCCTGTCTGGACCCCGTCAAACATCCCTGGGGCAGGCACCTGGGAGAGAGAGAGGCCTTCTGGCTGGGGCAATCAGGAAGGGCTGCCTGGAAGAAGGGACCATGCAGAATGACTACGACTTTGCCCGGCTGTAAGGAGGACGCTGGGCTTCCAGATGGACCAATCCACAGTGAACGTGTCCAACTCTTCTGTGTTCTTAACAAAGATCTGTTCTGAGAGGCTGGGAATCTAAGCGGTTCCCAATACCTGTTCCTTCACCAACGGCCCCAGACACGTTCTCTTCCTGTGTGTGCGTTTCATGTATTTTTCGTATCCTCCTTTTTGTTGGTACTTTGTATAGCAGAAAGAGCCTGGATTTTGGTGTTCAAACAGCCGTTAAAACCCTCTTTAAAATCTCAGAGCCTCAGAGGTCTCATCCTTAAAATGGGTGGAAAATGCTGGCTCAGAGGGTTGTTAAGGACCACAGTACCTGGCTTTGGCATATGGTAACCGTCTGACAAGGTACAGCAAAGTGTGAGTATAGTGTGCCAACGTAAGAGTAATTAGGTTCTGAGCAAGGGCCTATCTGATTAATAATAACCATAATAGCCAATGTTTCTGCCTCTCAAACTGCAAAATATGGTAATTTTCAAATGGTTCACCCCAATATTATTATCGCCCCCATTTTATAGAGGAGGAAAGTGGGGGCTTATAACCTCGAGAGAGTTGAGAAGCTGCCTGAGGCGCACAGCTCTTCACTGCAGACCCCATGGGTTTGGTTTTTTTTTTTTCCCACCCTGGTAAATCTCTTTTGATGGAAAGATCTAGAAAAGATTTCGGCATCACCCCTCCCCTCTGTTTTCCATCAAGCTTTGTTCTCTGAACCAAAAACTGGGCCACGCAGCCTGACCGAGCTTCTGGGCTGCCCCTGAGTGTGAGGAGCTGCCAACATGTTAGAATTTCTGGGACACGTCAGTGGTTCAAGAGGATAAAGGGATGGAGGCTTATGAAACCAAGAATGACCTGGAAAATCTGGGCCGTGGGGTCGGTGGAACTGACCAGAAGGCTGACTGTGCCGGGCGCTGCGTATCAGGGAAGTCAGGGAGATAGAAGAGAGGATTGTGGGCTTTGGAGACTCAAATCTGAGCTCCTCCTTGGCTGTGTGACCCTGGAAAGTGTCTTCCCCTCTCTGGGCCTCCAGTTACTGATAGGGGTAATGACAGCCCTCTGCCAGGCTATTGGGAGGATTGGCAAAATACACATGAGGGGCTTGGACTAGAGATCGGTACACAGTAGGTGCTTAATCCACAGTGACTGGAACCATCAGTCATGAGGGAGGTGATACTTGAGCTGCATTTGGATGGGTAAGTTCGTCAGGTGGAGAAGGGTGGTGCAGGGCATTCCTGGCAGCCCCATGCCAAGGCCTGCAGGGAGGAAAGCACAGGGAAGGAGAGGAAAGACCAGGCCACGCCTGTCCTTAAAAGCGAGGCCTGGGGACTGGGGCCCTGGGAAGCCACAGGAGGACTGGGAACAGGGGAGGGGCAGGGTGAGCTCTGGGTGTGAGGGACTGGAGGCAGGGAGGCCGGGGAGGAGGGTGAGGCGAGGGTCCAGAGGGAGAGGACAAGGCCTGGCCAGTGCTAGGGGCTGTGGGGACACAGAGCAGGGGATATGGCAGAGAGCTGAAGCAGGAGAGACCGGGCTGTTGACTGACAGGGGCAAGAGGGGGAGGGGGCAAGGGGAGGTGAGGCCGGGCCAAGAGTCTGGCTCTGGGTGAATGATGGGCTGTTCTGGGATGGGGACCTGGGGTGGGGGGCAGTTTGGGGCACAGACCAGTTGACACCCGTTTCAAACCTGAAAGAGGGTGACTCTCCATAAGATGCTGGACTGACCTCTGCCCCCTGCTGTGACCTCTGACCCAGGCCCACCCCTTCCCTCCCACCCACAGAACCCTCCAAAACCCCACACTGTCAAAAACCTTCAGAGGCCATAGCCCAACCCTTCGGCTTGGAGGTGAGGAAACTGAGGCAAAGAGGCAGAATCACCCAGATTCCAGGTCTGGGTTGGGAGTCAGGCAAATGAACTCTGGGACTGATGCTCCTTCCTGGTCTGGGCTCCCCTCACCTCCGCTGACTCATCCCCTGACCCCTCTCTCCTGCCCCCAGGATCTCCACAGTTCCGTGCAGCGCATCTGTCAGTTCCTGGGCCGGCCGCTGGGCGAGGAAGCGCTGGAGTCCGTCGTGGCGCACTCGGCCTTCAAAGCCATGAAAGCCAACACCATGTCCAACTTCTCCCTGCTGCCCCCCAGCCTGCTGGACCAGAGCCACGGTGCCTTCCTCCGGAAAGGTGAGGGGACTCTGGGGTTCCAAGCCCCATTAGGCCACTGCCCGGCTGTGTGTCTTGGGCCAGTTATTTAACCTCTCTGGGCCTGTTTCCCCAGCTGTTACATGGGGATGCTCCAACAGGGCTGCCTTCATGGGGTCACTGTGGACCCATGAATCCACACAGAGGGCTTAGCACGGGGCCTGGCACACAGCTGGTGCTGCGGATGTGCCTGCCGTCTCAGACCCACCACTCCCAGAGAGCTCCCCGTGGGAAGAAGACGCATCAGGGCGTTGCCATAGCCAGCTCTGAACGCTGTGAGGCTCTCTGGAGTCCTTGGGAATCCTTCTTAGCGTTAAAGTTCCCCCCAGAAATATTCAAGTGTTGGATTCCAGGCTGAGGGTGGGAGTGTATTAGTTTTCTATTCCTGCTGGAACCAAATACCACAAACATTGTGCCTTAAAAAACCACACACGGGGGCTTCCCTGGTGGCGCAGTGGTTGAGAGTCTGCCTGCTGATGCAGGGGACATGGGTTCGTGCCCCGGTCCGGGAGGATCCCACATGCCGCGGAGCGGCCGGGCCCGTAAGCCATGGCCGCTGAGCCTGCGCGTTTGGAGCCTGTGCTCCGCAACGGGAGAGGCCACAACAGTGAGAGGCCCGCATACCGCAAAAAAACAAACAAACAAACAAACAAACAAAAAAAAACACACATTCAGGGCATTTCCTGGCAGTCCAGTGGTTAGGACTCACTGCCGTGGCCCCGGGGTTGGGGAACTAAGATCTCGCACGGTGCAGCCAAAAAAAGAAAAGATTAAAAAGAAAACCACACACGCACACACATTCACTCCCTTACCATTCTGGATGTCAGAGGTCCAAAATCAGCCTCACTGGGCTAAAATTAAAGTGTCAGTACCGTGTTCTTTCTGGAGACTCTAGGGGAGAATTGGTTCCCGGCCTTTACAGTTTCCAGACCCGCCTGCATCCCTTGGTTCGTGGCCCCTTCCTCCACCTTCAGAAACATCTTCTACTCTCTGACGCTGACCCTCCTGCATCCTCTTATAAGGATGTTTGCCATTAAGCGTCAAGATCTTTAACTTAATCACATCTGCGAAGTCCCTTTTGCTGTGTCAGGTCACATATTCATAGGTTCTAAGGGTTAGGTCGTGGACATCTTGGTGGGAGCTCATTATTCAGCCCACCACAGGGAGCCCCCCAGACCTCACTAGGGGTGTCATGTAATGTGGTATATTTGTTAAAATTCAAAATACTGTGATCCACAGGGAGGGGGAAGGGTAAGCTGGGATGAAGTGAGAGAGTGGCATGGACATATATACACTACCAAATGTAAAATAGCTAGTGGGAAGCAGCTGCGTCGCACAGGGAGATCAGTTCCCTGCTTAGTGACCACCTAGAGGGGTGGGATAGGGAGGGTGAGAGGGAGGGGATATGGGGATACATGTATACATATAGCTGATTCACTTTGTTATACAGCAGAAACCAACACAACATTGTAAAGCATTTATACTCCAATAAAGATGTTAAAAAAAAAAATACTGTGATCCAAATGACTTTGGCCCCAGGATTCCAGGTAAAGGCTAGTGGCCCTGGTTATCCCATGCGATGAGAAACTTGAGGGATCTGAGTGCTCACCTCGGGGCACAGAGAACTAGCAAAGTCATGCCCCTTACCTTCTCGGTTGCTGTGAGGGGCTAAGGAGTGAATCCTGGCAAAGGGTCGGCATGCACTTTCCCCACTAAGTGCAGGGAAAGCACTGGTTCCCAGTGTCAGAGCAATACTGAAGGTAGTGGAGGCGTTGGAACACTGGAGCAAGGAAGCCCTGTTCTAGCAAGGGAGGTGAGGGACAGGGCACAGGGGAGGTGATACAGGGGCTGGGAAGGATGTGCAGGAATGCTAGGTGAGGAGGCGGATGTTCTGGGTAGAGATTTAAGAGGTCGGTGGAGGAAGGTAGGAGGTCTGCTGGAGGGAGGAGTAGGGCAGGAGGAAGCTGAGGGAGGGAGGGGGCAAGAATGGCGCCCAGGGGTCTGGCCAGGCGACTGGTTGCCAGTGTAAGTAAGTGTCAGCCATCATCGCAGGAGGGAAAGGGGCAAACATGGAGATGGAGGGGGCCGGGGGAAGGCCAGCGCTTCTTGCAAAGGGAACGCCATAGGCAAAGGCCAGGAGGTGGGAAAGAAGGTGCTGGGATCTTGGGGGCGGGGGACGATGCTCTGGATACCCCTCACCTCGGCCGTCCCTCCCTTCCCTCCAGGGATCTGCGGTGACTGGAAGAACCACTTCACGGTGGCGCAGAGCGAAGCCTTCGACCGAGTCTACCGCGAGCGGATGCGGGGGCTGCCGACCTTCCCCTGGGACGTGGACCCCGAGGACGCCGGTCCGGACCCCGACCCCAGTCCCGACCCGAGTCCCAGCCCAGACCAGGCCTCCGAGCCACCCCACCCGTGACCCTGAGAATAAACGCATCGCTACTGCCCCGGCTCCTCGATGCGCCTTGGAGGTGGCGTGCCGCAGGCGGGCGGCAGGGGGCGCGCGAGGGCGGACGGGGCGCCTCTGCCGGCCACCGAGGCCGGGGTGGGGACCCGAGCAGGGCACCCAAGGCCTGGGGAGGGCGAGGTCCGCTAACCCACCTGGCACGCCAGTGGGGTCGGTGATTCAGAAGCCTCTCCCAGAGGCAAAGGTGGGGGAAGGGAGGCCAGCACTGGGTACCTGACCCCCCTAGGGTCAGGGTGCTGCAGCCCAGACCCCTGGATCCTTGGGAAGCAGAGTGATGCCGACCAGGGCCCCTGGCTCCTTGGGGAGGAGGGTGTTGGGGCCCCGGACTCCTGGGTCTGAGGGAGTAGGGGGGTCAGGTCTGGACTCCTGGGTCTCCCATGAGACTGTGGAAATGCAAGTTTCTGGCACGAAGCAGCTTTATTCTGAGCAGGGGTAAAAGGCAGCCCTAACAGCTCCCCCCTTAGTGCCCACAAAACAGTTCCAGCACCTGCTGGGTCCCTCTCCATGGTCCTGACCTGTTCCCCAACAGGCATGTCCTCACCAATTTCCGGTCCCTCATGATTCAGCTCGGCTCCCCTGGTCGGGTTCTCTCCTCTCCTCGGCCAAGCTCAGTTTACCCACAGCTCCCGAGCATGGCAGGCGCAGGAAGCCCCCCCTCAGCCCCAGGGACGCCCCATCTTCACTCCACACAATTCCAGCATGGGGGCCACTCAGCCAGGCCTCTCCTCAGAGAAGTTCTGACCCGGCCGGAACACGATGTGTGCTGTTCTAGGATGCCAGCTAGTGGAGACCTTATGCCCATTTTCTAGGCTGTGACAATGAGGTCTAGAGTGAGCACCGGGCTTGCCCAAGTTCTAGAACAAGTGAAAAGAAAAGAAAAGAAAAAAAAATCCCTTCCACTTCCCAGACACTGAGGTCAGAAGCCTTGTTCAAGGTACAACAGTGAGGCAGGGGGGCTTTGAGCAACAGTTGTCCGACTGTCCTGGGACGGGGCCAGCCCCATTTGGCTTCGGCTCCTGTCAGCGCCGCCCCCTGAGTCCTGGCTGGGCGGCCCGGTCTGGCTGCCGGATGCCTCTGGGTTCTGGGAGTTTGGAGGCAGCATCTTCACCAAACCGCCTTCGGGTCGGGGACGGATAGTGGAGGCGGCGGGCAGGGATGAGAGGCAAGGGGCCACCCCAGGGCTGGGACGGGGCCAGGGGACCGGAGTCCGCCTCACCACCGGGGGCCCCTCCAGCGCCCCGCTGCCTCATCAGAGCCTTGGCTGGGGTGTCCTTGGAGCCCCAGAACTTCTTGAGCTGTGGAGGGAAAGAGAGGGAGGTGAGAGGAGGCACTTGGGGGCCCAGAGGAGGAAGGAGGTGAGACCGGAGGGAGGTGATGACGGAGGGGAGGGTGTGAAACTCCGAGGGGTCTCCAGAACCAGGAAGGAAGTGAGTGGGGAGGCCAGGGACGCCCAGACCTACAGAAGGGGCAAGGAGCTGCATCCCCACGCGCAGCTTTGCAGTGGGGAGGAACAGGAAGCAGCCGGCAGCTTCATGGGGGGAGCAAATATTTGCCAAGGGAGTTGATGCTGGGTGAGGGCGGCTCAGGACGGGGGAGAAGTGAGGACCTGGCCCTTGCCCATCCCTCTTCTCCCCTTGACCCGGGTGGAGGGAGATGATTCCTGGGACTTTCTCCCTCACTCTCCAGAGAGTCCTTGAGCTCCCACTTAGCAGATGGGGAAACTGAGGCTCAGAGGGGGCACAGCTCACAGAGGAACTGACCCCAGGTCTGTCTGGATCCAAGGAGAATCTACCGGTTTCTCCCACGTGGCTCTGCTCTTACCCTCTCCATAGCCCACTTCACAGCTGAGGACACTGAGGGCCTGCCCAGGGTTCCCCAGAGAACTGGGGCAGGCTCTGCCGGAACCCCAGTGTCTAAGCAGCTGGGGGAAGGGAGGGGAGACCCCCCTGACCTTCCCTAATCCCCTCCCCAATACCCCTAGCACACTCGAATCTAGGAAGCCAGCAAGCAGAGCATTTAAAAGTCTTGCCTGGGAGGCAACCAGGGCTAAGGTCCAATTCCTCCCTGGTGCCTCAGTTTCCCCATCTGTGAAATGGGTGGGTGGAGAGCTGTAATCACATCCACCTCATAGGGTTACATTTAACCACCTCTGCGAAAGCGCTTGGCACGGGGCCTGGCACGGGGCAAGGTGCCCGCAAAAGATCGTTGCTTTGACTTGGGCAAGTTAAACACAACCTCTCTGAGCCTCAGCTTTCCCATCCATAAAAGTGAGTGTAATAAGAGTATCGCTTCATTGCCCTGGGAAGATATCAGGAAATCAAAATAAATTCCACTTTGGGAATTTATTGTAATGATGGTGATTATTCTATTTCTTTCGATTTCATTGACTCCTCCTCCCAAGCAAACTGAGGATGGGGACACTAGCTCAGCCCATTTCCTTGATGAGAACACTGAGGTTCAGAGAAGGCATTTCTCCCCCTCCCACGCCCGGAGCTCTCACAGTTGGTGTATCTTGCCAGGTTTCACACCCAGGGCTCTCGGGGTCTCTGCCCAGTGTTACCAGGCGCTCCCCTGCCCAGCACACAGTAGGGATACAGGAAGTGGACGATGCGATTATGAACGCAGGGGAGCAGTTTTGTTTTTCCCCGCCCCACCCCACCCCCGGGGCCAGGCACATCGCAGGCGCTCACATGCCTCTATCCTCTTCCAGCTATTCTCTCTCAGGCCAGCCACCAGGTCTCACCTCATTGTCACCGTCACTAGAGCCTGACAGCTGGGACAGGCGGCTCAGGTCCCATAGGGAGCGGCTGTGCTGGGCCAGGGGGCCACTGGGGGTCCGGGCTCGCTGTACACTCCTCAGGATGTCGCTAAGAGCTGGCCCTGGCTTGGCCAGGGTCTCCTGCCTGTCCCCCTCGAAGACTCGGCAGGCGGCCAGGCGTTGGGCCAGCGAGCCATCAGGCAGTGGTGGCGGCAACAGGGGGGCCACGGAGCAGCGGCGGGCCACGTGATGCGGGCTGTAGGCCAGCTGCAACCCCCCCAGGGCTCTGACAAAGGGACCTGGGGTGGGCGCGGGCGGGAGCGGCCAGGAGGCCGCATAGAGTGTCCGGAACTCTTGGCTGAAGGCATCGGCGATCTCACCGGTCAGCAGGGTCACCAGGCCACGGTGCAGGCGTGAGTCACTCCATGTGAAGCTGGGGGGCACAGAGGTGGGGGTCAGGATCTCCAAGCATCCCCAGAAGCCTGGTCTGGCCCCCATCACCAGGCCCCAACCTGGTCCCAGGGCGGGCTCTGGGACCTCCGCCAAGTCCTGCCATCCCTCTGGCCTCAACATGCACCTCTGTAGAATGGGAACAATGAAGTACCTACCCCAGAGGGTTGATGTGAAGACAACATCAGTTAACATACTTAAATGATCATCTGGAATCAGACTCGAGTTTAAACCTGGCCTCTGCCTTGTCCCCATGGAGGGATGCCTCAGTTTCCCCCTCTGGAGAGAGATGGGATTCTGACACCCTCAGGGACTGAAGACTCAGCTGCTTCCTACAGTGATTGCCATTTATTAAGTGCTTGCTGTGTGCCAGGCTCTAGGTGTGCCTGCTCCCTGCCTCAGTTTGTTCATCTGTAATATGGAGCTAAAACGTAGGAAGATTAGAATCAGAGAACATGGGTCAGGCCTCCGGCCCAGGGCCTGGTAGGTGCCCAGCATTAAAAGCCTGCGAGCCGTGGTGAGCTGTGCCCTTACTATCGCTGTGACCACAGTGGCTGTGATTTAAAGCACTGAGCACAGGGCTTGGTACACAGCAGGTGCTCAGTAAATGCTCTCTTGAATTAAGTGAACCTGGACCCTTGTCCTGGCTCAGGGGACCTTGGACATATCAGTTTTCCTTCCTGAGCCTCATTCAGTTTGCCCATCGGAAAAACAGGCTCGCCCCGGGCTGTGTATCTTGCACGTGGCGGGACAGCACCCAGCGCCCAGCAGAGCGGATGAGTTCGCAGCCGAGATGATGAAAGTTGGTCTGAGCTCCCTTACCTAGGTGGAGCGGCAGTGTCCTTGCTCCCGGGCAGGTCGGCCGGCCAGCCTGCCCCTCAGATTGTGACACCCCTCCCCCACCTATGACCTCACCCCCAGAGCAGTCAGTGGGAACCCTGGCTGGGGTCTGTGAGGTCACCCCATTCTGCTCCACAAAGTCTCTTGTCAGGCAGCGGCCACTGGCTCATCTCCATCCCGGTGGAGTTTCTGAGACCCAAGGACTGGAGAGCCGTGGTCACAACAGAGCTTCCGAGAGGGATGCAGAGCACTGGGAACCAAGGACACGCCAGGTGCTGATCCTGGGAGACCAGAACCAGGGGTACAAGCCTTGCGGGCGTGAGGAGTGCCATTCAGCAGTTCCGGGAGGCCCAGGAAGCCTACTGCCTGGCTTGGGCACCGTCCCGCCGCCAGGCCACCATGGTCCTCGGCTGGCTGCTGCTTCTGGTGATGGCTCTGCCCCCAGGCACGATGGGCACCAAGGACTGCGTTTTCTGTGAGCTGACCGACTCCACGATCTGTCCCGGCATGCACATGCGCTGTGGCGATGACGAGGACTGCTTCACGGGCCATGGGGTGGCCCCCGGCGTCAGCCCCATCACCAACAAAGGCTGCGTGCCGGCCACCTCGTGTGGCCGTGAGGAGCCCGTCAGCTACATGGGCGTCACCTACAGCCTCACCACCAACTGCTGCACCGGCCACCTGTGTAACGGGGCCCCCCACCCCACAGGCGGCCGGATGGCAGGGGCCACCACCAGCCTGGCGATGGGCGCGCTGCAATTGCTCCGACATTTGCTGTGACCAACCTGGAGGGCAGGGCCCAGGACTGGTCTCCCGCCTGCGCTGCCCCCCCATGCCCCCTGCCTCCATCCCCTTCCCCTGTCAAATGGCCAGAGACCCTGGACAACCCCTTGTGGCCCTGGCCTCATCGTTCTAGGGCTGTCACCAGAGCCCAGCGCCCGACGAAGCATCAGGCCTGATTTAGTGGTGGGGAACCAGGCCTTATGGGTTTGACTGTGCTGTTGTATTTCATTGGTTCTAAGACGCGTATCATTTCACATTCTGATCAGGATGTTTCTTTGCTTTGGTGGTACCTTAGAGTCTATGAAATATGGTAAAAAATAAATAATAAACGACAGCTGACGTTTATGGAGCACTTCTTATGTTCCGTGCCAGGCATCGTTATCTCATTGAATCCCCAAGTGAAGCTGGGAACGTGGGTTCTCTTCAAAACCTCCCAGTCTCGGGAATTCCCTGGCGGTCCAGCGGTTGGGGCTCTGCGCTTTCATTGCCAAGGGCCCGGGGTTCAATCCCTGGTTGGGGAACTAAGATCCCGCAAGCTGCGTGTTGCAGACAAAAAAAAAGAAAAAAAGGGCTTCCCTGGTGACGCACTGGTTGAGAATCTGCCTGCTGATGCAGGGGACACGGGTTCGAGCCCTGGTCTGGGAAGATCCCACATGCCGCGGAGCAACTAGGCCCGTGAGCCACAACTACTGAGCCTGCGCGTCTGGAGCCTGTGCTCCGCAACAAGAGAGGCCGCGATGAAGAGGGGCCCCCACTCGCCGCAACTAGAGAAAGCCCTCGCACAGCAACGAAGACCCAACACAGCCAAAAATAAATAAATAAATAGATAGATAGATAGATAAAAGAGCCAAGCATTTGAAGCCCTTTAAAAAAAAAAAAAAAACAACCCCCCAGTCTCGGTGCTAGCGGTTCTCAAAGTGTGGTCCCTGGACTAGCAGCATCAGTATCATCGACCGGGAACTTGCTAGAAATGCCAATTCTCGGGCCCCATCCCAGCCCGGCTGAAAAGGAGCAGGGCTCAGAAATCTGTTTGCTTTTTTTTTTTAACAAGTCGTCCAGGTGATTCTGATGCCTGCTCAAGGTTCAAAGCCAGCAGCCTAGAGCAAAGGTCATCAAGTGGGCACTTCCGCCCCTCAGGGGGCACCGGGCAAAGTCTGGAGACGGTTTGCGTAGTTGTACTTGGGGAAGGGGGAACGCTACCAGCATCTCCTGGGTAGAGGGCAGTTCAGCCCAGGAAAGCCCCCCCACAGCACAGAGTCCTCCAGTTCCGAATGTGAGTAGTGCCTCCGTTGAGAAACCTTGCTGTAGACGCACTCACTGAACCATCCCATTGTCTAGAGGGCGAAACTGGAGCACAAAGAGCGGAAGTCAGTTATGCAAAGTCACACAGCCAGTAACTGTCCGAGCTAGGATTTGACCCCAGGCCATCTGACCCGGAGTCCACGTGCCCCCTGACATGCTGTTCCCAGGAAGTAAATGCTGCTATTTTCACACTTTCCAGATGGGAAAACTGAGGTTCAGAGTGGGGAAGGCCCAATGTCACAGAACTAAGAAGTCACGGAGCCAGGTTCCAGGGTCAGTCAGACCCCAAAGGGAGCAGAGGAGGGACATGAGATGGTCTGAGGGCTGGGCCATTTGCATACCAGCTCTGATTTTTTTTTTTTTTTTGAGGTATGCGGGCCTCTCACTGTCGTGGCCTCTCCCGTCGCGGAGCACAGGCTCCGGACGCGCAGGCTCAGCGGCCATGGCTCACGGGCCCAGCCGCTCCGCGGCATGTGGGATCTTCCCGGACCGGGGCACAAACCTGTGTCCCCTGCATTGGCAGGCGGACGCTCAACCACTGCACCACCAGGGAAGCCCCAGCTCTGATTTTTGTACCGATGCTCAGAGAGGTGGAGTTACTCACCCAAGGCAGAGCTCAGACTTCAATCCAGGTCCCCCTGGCTTGGAAACTCCCACACACCAAGTGAGAGCCCAGTTTTCCAGATGAGGAAACACAGGGGTCATAGAGATGAAGACTTACCCCCAAGCCACTAAACAGCCCAGCAGCAGGGCCAGTGCCAGCCTATTCTGCTACAGGACGCCTCCTCTCCCGAGCAGGGGGTTAGACCCATTTTACAGATGAGGAAAGAGAGTCTGGGAAAGGGGCTGCCAACTGCTGTCTGAAACCACTGAGGGACAGTTGGGGACAGGAGACCGGGCAGTGTGGTGGTGGGGGGGGTAGCCGCACCTGTAGGATCCTGAGATGACCCTCTCGCCGTCCAGCAGCACAAACTTTTCCCGGACGTTGCCGCTCACCTGCCGACACCAACGGCTCTGGAAACTGCAGCCCCGCACGACTCGGATGTCCAGGTTCTGGGGTGGGGGAGGCACGCCTTTGCTCAGGCTGACCCCCCAGACCTCCACCCAGTGCCGAGGGCTCAGGATCCCTACAGGCTGGTCTTAGCTAAGTGGCCCATGACTCTCTGGAAGGTTCTGTCCCAGCTTCCCCAGGGCCTCAGGGGTCTGTTGCAGATATTCCTGACTCAGAGGGACCCCATGAGAAGGCTGACCCCAGTTTCACCCCTGTCATGGGCATCACATCTCAGGGGACCCTCTCAGCTGGCATCCACCTCGATGACCCAGGGTCCCATGGAAGGGTCTTCGTCTGATGCTCCCAGTGCCAGGGCACTGGGGACTCAGGGGTCCCTCCTGCCAGGCCCCTACCTCAGTGGTCCAGGGGTTCACCCCCAGTTGCTGGGCCAGAATCAGGAAGGCAGGCAGCTGCTGGTGGTCTAGGAGCAGGTAGACGGGCACCCAGCGGCGTGTGGCAGCATCCACCAGGTCCGAAAGCAGGTCTGGGTCAGTGAAGACATCCATGACCACGGCCACCAGCTGAGGGTGGGGAGAGGGGCTGTGGGTGGAGCCTAGGGCTTAGGGGGACATGCAGAGGGTGACGTGCTCTGGAGGGTTTAAGGGCCCAGTCTCCATGGGATGTTCAGGGAGCCTGAGGGGGAGGCCCCCCAGACATGCACTATGTTCATGCAGTGCCTACGTGTGAATGAGAAGAAAACAGCCCTTCCTCGAGACCCACACCTCTAACTGCTTGAAAACTGTTATCATAAATCACACGTCTGCAACCGTATCCCTTGAGCTGTGACACTAATACATGGCTGCCCTGCTCCAGAGGTCAGTGGGCTGGAGGCCCTCGCAGGGCACTGTGGGCAGCTGCCCACCTGGGTCCTCGGGAGGGATGACCTGCCAGGCCACCACGGCGAGCTCTGGGGACTGGGGGGTGCTGAAGGCCTGGATCTTGCAGGCGGAAAAAGGTAGTGGTGATGAACCCTGACTCACGGGCCAGACAGCCTTGGTTCAGATCCCCACTCGGCCACGTACAGGCAAGAGACAATCTGCCGTGCCTCAGTTTCCCTATCTCCTCAATGGGCACATTAAGTCTCAACCTCACAGGGTCCTCCTGAGGATTAGGCAGGTTAACTCATATAAAGCACTTAGCATGGGAGCAGTAACAGGAAAATTGTTAAAGAATCGGGGGGACTTCCCTGGTGGCGCAGTGGTTAAGAATCGCCTGCCAATGCAGGGGACATGGGTTCGAGCCCCGGTCTGGGAAAAGCCCACATGCCGCAGAACAACTAAGCCCGTGCACCACAACTACTGAGCCTGTGCTCTAGAGCCCGCGAGCCACAACTGCTGAGCTCACGTGCCGCAACTACTGAAGCCCGCGCGCCTAGAGCCCGTGCGCCACAACAAGAGAAGCCACCGCAATGAGAAGCCCGCGCACCACAACAAAGAGAAGCCCCCGCTCACCGCAACTAGAGAAAGCCCGCGCGCAGCAACGAAGACCCAACGCGGTTGAAAATAAAATTAAATAAATAAATAAAATATGTAACTAAATAAACTGTTAAAAAAAAAAGTGCTGTCCAGGGGGTGCTGCAGGGGAGACATCTGGGCCCTCCCCCAAAGGAGGATGGAGACCTCCACCCTGGTGGTGGAAGTGGTAGAGGAGATGACTGAGACCAGGGGGGTCATAAGTAGGTCCAAGGGCCATGGATGCCTAAGGCACCCAGGTCCTGGGGAGAAGATGGGACCCCCCCCCCATATGTAAGAGGGAGAGTATGAGATCTGGGGGGTGTGGATGCCCAAGTCCTGGGGGCTGGGAGGTGTGGATTCCTGGGTTCCAGGGATGTGGACACACAAGTTCCAGGAGGGCACAGCTCAGAATGCCTGGCTCCCAAGTGATGTGTACTCACTCCCACATCTGGGGGCTGGCATGTGAGGATGACCGGGTCTGAGGAAGGGACACTAGGCCCTTGAGGCCCCCACCTTATGGGCGGCCTGGATTTCCTGGTGCACCAGCTCCTTGAGGGACGGTTGGCCCTCGCCAGGTGGCTGCGTGTACAGCTGTGCCTGGGTGATACCCTTCCAGGCTGAGTCCTCCGGCCAGCCCAGCCGCAGCATGGGCACCGGCTCCTCTGACTGTCCAGGCCAGTAGGTCAGGCTGCCCAAGTCCCCATCGGTGGCGGTGGCTCCCTCTGCTGCCCTGCTAGGCTCCTGCTTCGCTGCTGTCCAGTCCTCAGCCGTCGCCACCAGGCCCCGGAGCTCATCTCCACTCAGGAAGGGCCGCAGCCCCTCGCGCTGCACGCAGGCCTCAAACGCCTCTGCACCCTGGCTCAGCAGAGCCTCTAGCGCCAGCCTCTGGCCCTCGGAATACAGGAAGCTGGGAGTGGCCTCGGTCAGGGGCAGCTGCCCGGCCCCTGACTCTATTCCTCCCAGTGCTGCCAGCTGGGAGGCTGCCATTAGGCCGTTCAGGTGGGAGGACGGAGAGGCTGGATGTCCAAGGGCTTGGCCGTCTCTGGGCACTGAGCATCTGGGGGTCTCCCGACAGAGTCTGTGTGGCCGTGCAAGGCAGGACAGCCCTAAGTCCAAATGGCTCCCTGCACTGTCCCTGGCTTGCCGTCCTGATAATCACACTGCCCAAGCGACTAACCACCGGGTGCGTGGCTCTGCTCAGACCAACAGCCCACCGGCCATCTGAGCTTCCTGCCAGCCTCTGATGGTCTGGCTGAGCCTATGACTGGCCCTGCGTGTTGGTCAGGCTGACCGCCTGACACTGTCTCCAACTGTGCGATCCATCAGCTGCCCATCTCTGCTCCCCGACACCTCCAGCCCGCTGGCTACATGATGCCCCAACTGACCCTTCGGCTGGCTCAGGCTGACTTCCCCATCTTCAGGCAACAGGCTGTCTGCCCGTCTCTGAGCACCCAAATGTCCCTAACTAAAGGCAGGGCGAGATGCCTGTTTCTCCCTGGCAGTCAGCACATCTAACTGACCCTCTCTGGCTGTCTCTTTGTCTGGAAGACACCGATTGCTTCCAACTGACACTCTCAGTATCTGACCGCCGAGTGGGGCACCCAGCTGGCTCCGTTAGAACCGGTTTCTCCCGACAACCAGCTGGCTGGCTCACCAGCGCTCACGGGCTGACCATCCCGGAAGACTTCTCTTTGAATCTCCCCTCTCAGCCTCGGAAGAATGCACTCCAGCCCTAAACCTCGGTATCACCTTCCCCAGCTGGGGAACTAGGTCTGTCTCCTCTGCCGGTTGAGGACTCTGCTCCCTGAGCGTTCACACCCACTCAGGCTGCTGCAGTGGCGGATGCCCTCTACAGGGGGTTTGATTATCATGGAACCAGCCCATCTAGATTGAGGGGCCGACTAACTAGCCACAGTTCCTCAGACGGCTGCCCCTGCCTGTCTCCTGGGCCACCGGGTTGTTTCTGGCTGTCCTCTAATCAATGCTGACTCCAGCCTGGATTTCTGCCTTAATCCCACTATCTCCTGCTATCGGACCATCCACTTATTCCTAAACAAGGAACACCCTGCGTCTCTCCCTCCCAAGACGCCCCTTTGAGGATCCTGACCCTGCCTCTGGTGGGTGGACCCCTGATCCCTGCCAACAAGCAGCCCTCCTTCCAATCCCAGCACCCAGTCTGCTCCCTTCCTCCAGACCGCAGCGACCAGCCCTGCAAAGAGAAGGAAGGGGAATAAAGCCAGGCCACTCCCTCTCCCTCCTGCCCTCCCCGGACGCCCCCATTGCGTCCAGGTCTCCAACCCCTACCCCTCCTTCTCTTGCCTTTTCAGAGAACAGCCAGATCAAGGGCCTGGAGACCTCCTTTCATTTCTGCGGCTCTTCCGGCCGCCTCGCCTTATTCACCGGGTTTCTTCCCGGGATCCGGGGACCACGGCCCCTTGTGCAAACACAGGGGTAGGGCTGACACAGGCCCCTAGAGACAGAGGACAGTAAGGTCCCAGCTCCAGGAACACACTCAACAGGCTTCGCCCAGAGACTGACGGCCCGCCTGACTCAAGCTTCGGGGGAGGGGGAGCGCATCACCTATTCTTACGTGCCCCCTCCGCCACGGCGGCCCGCCCCATTTATACTTCCTGGTCCAAGCCCCGCCAGCCCTCCCGAGCAGAGATCCGGGAGGGGAGTGCGGTTCCTTTAAGAGTAGGCGCGGCTAACTGGAGAAAACAGCAGGTGCTTCACCACACACCTGGGAAAGAGGTGGGGCTTCGGCCTTAGATGGCTGCCAGGTTCCAACGGTGCAGCGAGGTCCAAGGGGGCAAACAGGCTTAGGGCAGTGACCACACACACCTGGGACGGTAGGCTCCGTCCCCCAGCACAGGTCGCCCAGCACAGCGGAAGGGGTTCACCCCAAAGGCTGGTCTCCCCAGAAAGGGGCGTGGCAACCATTCCCCCAAACAAAGGCGTTCTCACCGCCGGTTCTGATCCTCTCCCTCCCCCAACCCCGTTCCCCAATAATACACAAAAGGCCATTAGCATCCAAAATCTTTTTAATAACAAGGTAGGATCTGGGGTTAGTTCTTGTAGCCACGGCTGGCCCGTCGGCCTCTGGCGCGCTCGAACTTCCGGCCCTTGGAGCGTACATAGGGTCTGCAGAGAGAGAAGGGAGGGTGAGAAGAGGCACACGTTACAGACAAGTGAGGGACGCCCCCGCCACCTGTCTGGCTGGGAGCTCAGAAGAGAGCTGCTTGCTCTAACAGAGAAGCACAGGGACACCAGAAGGGGGCTTCGCTCAACCCAAGCAGCGTCAGTGGTGACACCAAGTCCGCTGCTGGAAGAGCCTGGCAGCGCAGGAAGCAAAACTGGCAGGAGTGGCTGCTGAAGCGCCTGCACTAGACCCTGGGGCCATCCACCTGGGCGCCCCAGCGCTGGACAGAATGCAGGCCCCACCACAAAGACGGGGACAGGCCCTGGAAAGCCTGCATCTGTGATGCTGGCTGTGCAGGGAGCTCAACACCCGAGGAACAGAACTTTAGGCAGTCTTGAAGGAAAAGCGGGTAAGAGGGTGGGGGAATTCGAGAGAGACCTGAGGCTGGACTAGTGGGAGAAACAGAAGCAGCTGGCAGCGTGGCAACGCCTAGACCTGCAGGCTGGGGTCCAGGGCTAGGTATACTCACTTGGTGTGGCTATGCGGGGTTCCTGGGGCTTTGCCGAAATGCCGGTACACCTCTCGGCCCTTGCGAGGACCTGGGGAAGGGAAGGAAGCAGTGGCTCAGGCTGATATGGGGGGGGGGGGGTGGGAGTGTCACTGACCGCCCAGGCCTGGCAAGGTAAAGGCTGCTAGCAGTCCCACAGCTCTTTACAGACCCCCTCAAGCCACTAAGCAGCACTCACCAGACAGGAGGACAGTGCCACAGCCCTTGGGCGAGTCCAGCGCCAACTGGTCGAAGGTGAGGATCTTGCCCCCCGCCTTGAGGATGCGGCTCCGGGCGCGGCTGCTCACTCGAAGAGCACACACCTGGGGACACAGAGGACAGGTGTGGCCAGAGCCCCCTGGAGGGCGACCCAGGGGCTGCTGGGACTTCCTGTCCACTGCCCAGGCCCAGCAGGAGTCCCAGCTGCTTCCTCGGCCCGATCACCACACCACCAACTACTGGAGGCAGCTTCCTGAGCTCACGACAGCCATTCTTACCACTTTACTCCTAGAAATCCCTTTAACACCGCAACCTGAAGCTATTATGTATAAGGAAACTGAGGCACAAAGAAATCCAGGACTTTGTCCAGAGATTACAAAGTGGCAGAGAAATCCAGGTCTGAACTCTGGCTGTCTGGGTCCAGAGCGAGTACCATCAGCTGGGCCCCAGAAGGGGCTTGTCCAGGGATACCTGCCATCAACAATGTGAGGGACAACCCCCCCCACCCTTCAACCCAGGCACGACGCCTGCCTTACCCAGAGGTGAGATGAGCCTGCCGGCGGCACGAGAAATTGAGCCGGGTCCACAGGAGCTCACCGTGACCCACCCAACACGCTCCTGAGCCCCCTCCCCGCTCACCTTCAGTTTGGGCACCTCCTGGACACGCACGTCGTCCGTTATAGTCCCCACCACCACAGCCGTTTTGCCTTCTCGGCCAGGAAGCTTCATCTTCCGAATCTGGGGCGGTGGGGATGAAATGCACATTAAACAAGTCCCTTGTGGTGGTTAAATCCAATCCCACCCATTCAGGCATCCCAAGGACCAACAGTTGTGTCCCGTTTGGGCTAAACCTACCCACGCCACACCTCTCAAGCTAGCACAAGCCTAATCTCAGGTCCAGTCTGGGAAAATCTCCAAAGAAAATACAAACAGATTCCTCCACGGTTCTCTCCTACAGAAAGCTTCTGACACAGAAGATGCTCTATAACTTGAAACCTCAGGAAGATCTCATAAAGCCACTGTAACCCACCCCCAGACACACACAATGAGAAGGAAAATGAGACCAAGAGGCCAAGCCAGTCCCATGCCCCCACTATTCAGCTACAATCAGAGGGTCAGAGCTCTGCACCCACCACTGGATGAGGTTAAGCCAGCTGATAGCCAAGCCGCTACCAGAGAGCTCCAAGCCCGCCCTTCCACCCGAAGTCCAGCTCCAGACACGATCCAGTCGCTCCCCAGGCTGGCTATGCCCTCCGCCTCAGCCCCTCACCATCCGGGAAAGGGACAGAGGTGGCCGGTTGCTGCGACTCATGAACAACCTCTTCAGCACAACTTGATTGAAGGTGGAGTTGGTTCGCCTGGCCAGAAACCTGTACAGCTGGAGGGGAAGGAAAACGAGCATTAAACCCGGGGCAGCCCACCCGCCCCCCTCCCTCCCTCTCAGCTTTCTAACGAAGGGGCAAAGAAGTGACTTAGGGCTTTGCCCCATCCCGTTAAGCCCACGGGAAAGAGCTGGCCTAGGTCCCTCCTGGCCAGGGACCCAGAAAATCCCCCTCCCCACTGGTAAACCAGCCCAGAGGCTGAAAACACTGGAATCTCCAGAAGCTAAGGGAAAGCAGCAGAGATTTGAGCCTGCCCTGAAGGCCCCTGCAAGGAGCCCGGGACCAATACCAGCATGGAGGCTCTAGAACTTGTATTGATATCTCCAGGGTGGCCTTGCCTAGAGGGCTTAGGCCCCAACCTCACCTTGACCAACAGCCTTAAGTAGATGTCCTGGCTCTTGGGCTCCTTGCGTCGAACCTTTCGGTCCTTGTTGTGGCGGATGTCAACTCCCTGCAGGGGTGAAGGGAAGACCATGAACCCAACTCTGATCCGGCAGATTCCTCACCCCATAAACAGTTATTCCTCACCTCTAAGAAACAGCTACAGCCCCAGTCTCTGGAGACAACAAATCCCAGATCACCACTGGGAACCCTCTGGGAAAATACTTAAAACTCCCCGGGCCTCAAGTGACTTTGTTTAAAAAAAAAAAAGGAGGGGGACGCCTAATTCTACACAAAAAGCCTTCAACACACGGCACACAGCACCGTGAAAGACCTTAACACAGCAGCCGCGTTAACCAAGTTTTCACTTCTTTAGAAACTATATTTTTCAACAATGTATTATTTAAGCTCCCAAACCTTGCTCCCATGCGTGGAGCGTTATCAAAAACATTTAAACCAAGGGCAGACTCCAAGTTCTTATAAAGGAAAGGACCCTTTTTTCTAGAATTTACTCTGCTTAGACCAACCCTAGAACGACCTCCTTATGAAGTATCGTTTCCCACAGTAGTGCTAAAACTGAAGGGAGTCCACGATTTCCACTACACCCCCTGCCTGCTTTCCTCCAAGTTTTTCAGGCTGTGTCATGAGTTATAAAGAACTACCTAATTATTAATTGTTCTCATTTATCCAGCACTTAATGTATGCAGGGACCCGTGGTGAGCACTTCCTTTGACTTATTTCTTCTCGAACTCACATCTTTGAGGCATAATTACTGGGTCTCCAATTAACAGATGCTTTCTGCGCACAGGAATGATGATACGGTGGGTAGGGAACTGAGACTCGAACGGAAGCCTGCCTGGCCCCCACACTAGGGCACCGGACGCTTGACACCCCCCCACCCCGCCCCAGAACCCAGCTTTTCAGGCTGGGGAGTGACGGATCCAGGGACAGCACAGGCAAGAGTGGCTGTGGGAGCAGCGCCTGGGTCCGAATCCTGGGTCCGAATCCTGGCTCCGCCACTTACTGGCACTGTGACCCCGGTCATATTACTTAACCTCCTTGCCCCTCGATTTGATCATCTATTCGATAGGACCTATAATACAGAATTATGGGAGGGGCGGGAGGTTGAGAACGCCCATTCCTGGTCTTCGGGCTCCCAAAATAGCTCCCCACAGCGGGAGTCGCCTCCTTCGAACACCCCGGAACCCCTGCCTCACTCTGGAACGTCCCCAGCGCGAGACCGCGGCGGATGGCAGCGGATGATCAAGCCCCGAACGCCGCAAAACGCGCTCACCATGATGGCGCCTCCTCCTTAGCCAGGTCCGGAAAGAGAGAACAGAACTAGGATGGGCGGGGAAAGCCTTCAGCGAGTGGCGCCTACGTGACGTCACACGGGCGCGACGCGGCGCTCTACCTTGACTCATGTCTCTCTATGGTGAATCGGAGGACCAGCTAGATGGGCGATTCCGGAATTGGGTGGAGGAACATCTAAAGGGGAACAAGCGCTACGCCAAGGAGGGAAGGGCCAGCACGTCGGAGGCCTCTCTGGCCCTATCCAGTCCCTGTTCTTGATAGTCTTCCGGCAGAAGGGGATCTCGGAGCCAGAGAGATGTCGCGCGGAGCTAGGAAGACGTGTCGTGCGGTGACGCTCTGGCCCGACGCCGAAGGCCTCTCTGTGGCTCCCGGAGGACCTAGAGGGCCGAGTATTGGAGGTGAGGAGGCGGGGCTGGCGGGGCTAGTCGGGACCTCGGGAAACCTCTGACCTCAGGCTTTGGGCGTTTCCTTATCAGGCTCACATCTGCCTTATCTCGTGCTGCGCTTCCCAGCTTCGGCCGCAGCTCTGGAAGTCTTACTTGAGGTCTAATCCGAGATCTTCTTGCTGCAGCCCAGTCTATGGCATTCTGTATTTCCACCTTTTAGGTTCAGCTTCTCCCTCTGCCCCCAGATGGCCCTTCCCTGAACCCTACTCAGCCCCTGCTACCTGGAGGCTGCTTTTCCCAGCCGAGAGATTCAAGTGGCCCAGCGGGTTCGGTTTGAGGGACGTGCAAGGTACTGGAGCACAGAGGAGGCAAACTGAGGCCCCCGGGGCTTGGGGGATGGGGTGGAGAGAGGGATGAGTAAAAAACTCCTGAAAGAGAGGGGAGGAGAGACTCAGAGGGAGACAGAGATTCAAAGAGGAGGAGGAATGGAGACCCAGAAGGGGAGTGGAAAGAGACCAAGGGTGGCGAAATGGTGACCCGGGGAGTTAGAAGACCTAGAAAGAGAGGGAAGGTAGAGATCCAAGGAGGAGAAGAGACAGAAAGATGGTGATACCATCTGTAACCGAATTCAATTCTTGGCTTTGCTACTTACTAATGGTGTGACCTTGGGCAACCTCTCTGTGATTTGGGGCAAGTCGTGTAACTTCTCTGTGCCTTACTTTCCTTATCTGCAAAAAGGGGCGTCTATTGCTGTTATTAGCCTTTACTGGATGGGACCAGATGGACTGGTTGGGGCAGTGATGAAGCTGACTTGTCCACTTGTTTTCGTGGAAGCCCTGCAGCACTGCTAGCTTGGCCTCCTTTCCTCTGCCCTCCATGCTCCTACAGGCCAGGCCTGCACCATGAGGCCTGACTCCTTGTCCATACCACCTTCCCATGGCCTCCGACCCAGGGCCAGGGTCTTACTGATGTGATAACACAGCAGAGGGCCTGCAGATGAATGGACACCTTGAAGCAGAGGAGCAGCAGGACCAGGTAAGTGTCCATCTGAAAGTCCAGATCACCATACGATGGAACACAGTTTCCTTCTCTCCTCCTTGACCCTGTTCCTTGGTCTTTGAGTCCCGGCCTCTTTGATTACTGTATCTGTCTTTCTTTCCCCTGGAGCCCTAAGCACACGCACTGTGTTTCCCTGTCTCTCCATCTTTCTGGGTTTCTGTCCCTCTCTCCGGGTTACTTTTTGGCACATGTTATCTGGTGCTGTTGTTGTTCTCAGTTGAACACTAGGTACATTGATTGGTCACCTGATATTATTCTTGCCATGATTTCTTTCAATTTCATCGTGTCTTTGCCTCTCTGTATCTCTGTCAACATCTTTGCTTTCTGTCTCTTGGCTTCAGTTCCTCTCAGCCTCTAATATTCTCTCTGTCCTTCACCCCTGACCTAGAGGTCTCTCTCAGATACTCCCAGTCTCTCTCCTGAGTCTCCGTCTTACCGTGTAACTGGGTCATTCACTGGGCAGATATTTATGTCATGCTGCCCCCACGCTAGCTTGTGCCCAAGGTAAATAGTTTGTGAATTAATGAGCCTCTCCTCCCTGGTTTTCATTCTGAAAGTGTCTGTCCCCATGTCTCGCTGTGTCCATCATTTTCTGGGTTTTCTTATGTCCTTACCTTGCACATTTTTTAAAATCTATTATTTATTTTATTTATTTATTATTTTTGGCTGCGTTGGGTCTTCGTTCCGTGGGCTTTCTCTAGTTGCCGCGAGGCATGTAGAACCCATGGCTCGAACCCATGTCCCCTGCATTGGCAGGCGGATTCTTAACCACTGCGCCACCAGGGAAGCCCACCTTGCACATTCTTAATTCCATTGTCTTTGTCTCTTTGTTTGTATCTCTGCTTTTCTTTATGTCTATCTCTCTGACTCTCTGTAACTGTCTGAAAAAGAGACAACACTCTCTCTTCAAGTCTCTTATTGCCTCTGACTCTGGTTCACTGTTCCCTTTTACTGTTTTTGCATATCTCTGGGTCTTTGTTAACTGTGTTAGGGTCATTCTCTATCTGCAGTTAAAGACCTTCTCCCCCTTGCCCCTTCTCTTTATAAAGTCAAAGGATGGGAGAGGCCCACTTGCCCTCAACAAAGATGGCGACAGGGGCTCTGGCCATGCTTCCGTGAAGCCGCCTCTGCTGCGCGTGTGCCCTCACCTACAATGGCGGCTGATCTCGCGAAGCGCGCTACCCCGCCCAGTTCTCCCGCTCTCCCGCGGCAGGCCCCTGCGCCAAGCTCGCGAGTCTGCTGGCCCCGCCCCCGCACGCTCTTATTGGTGCAACTTAGGCCGGCCTCGCGGCCATTGGCTGAGCGGATGCACACCCTCCCCCCCACCCCTGGGTCTGATGGGGGGCAGTTGGTGCTGACTTGAGTGGCCGCCTGGAGGAGGATCCGGCGTGTGAGGAGGGTCTGGGGTGTCGGGACAGGGACCCGAGTCAGGACGACTGAGGGAGCAAGAGGAACAGATACGCAGGCCCGGGACTTGGGTACTAGGGGTGTGGGATGGAGATGGAGAGCCAGAACCAGGACTGAGGGATCCAGGAATGAAAACCCAGGTCTGGAACTGGGGTGGGGATGGAGGGCCGGGACCCGGGGAACCGGAGACAGAGACTCAGGCTTATGGATTGGGGGGACCTATGGATGGAGACCCAGGCCCTGGTCTGGGGTACATGGAGGGTGGAGAGAATGGAGACCAGGCCAGAGACCTGGGGACCTAGGGACCAAGGCGCAGGCCCCAGAACTGGGGGAGATCTAGGGCTCTAAGTGGGGGGGGAGTCAATGCAAGTTTAGGGGTGGGGCTTGAAGAGCTGCCCAGGGTAGGGGGCAGAGGTGGCTCCTGAGAGTGAGTCCACAGATGGGGGTGTGTCTGGGGCAGTTCTGCGCCTGGGGAAGGTGAGGGGCAGGACTGATAGGTGACTGGGTGGGCGGGGCAGTGGGGAACAAAGGTGAGCTGGAAGGAGGAGGCAGAAACTGGGCAGAGGGCAGGGGGAGGGGACCTCAGGCCCAGCTCCCACTCTCTCCCTGGAGAGCAGGCGGCCAGACACCCAGGTCAGTGCTTGAGGTCCAGCTCTTGGCTCCTGTCCCTTGCAGGTGCCTGCGTGTGGCTCCTCTACCTCTCTGACCCCTTAGTTGCTCCATGTTACACCCCTTTCTCAGTTTCTCCAGCTACTACATCCCCTACCTCTTGCCTCTCCTGTCTGCTCTTTCTCTCCTAACTCTGTTGTCTGACTCTCAGAGGGCCTCTGGAGCCCCTAAACTCTCACTCTGCTCCCTAAGTATCTTTCATTATATTAGGTTTCATCTCACTGAAGCTGTTTGTCTCCTCTCAGTGTTTCTCTGGCTCTCAGACCTTTTTCTTTGTGTCTCAGTGCCTCTTCCTTGTTACTTTCTCCATCTGGAGTTGACTGTGTGTAGGTGTGTGGGGGTGTTTGTGTGTGTGTGTGTTCTGTTGTGTTTTTCTCTACCTTTGTATGTCTATTTATATGTCTCCACCATCCTGATCTCTCTCCTTTGCATTATTTTTCTCCAAAGTCCTTAATTGTCATCCAACACAATATGTATTTTATGTCTATCTTGTTTTCCTGTCTTCCGATTGGAATATAAACTCCACGAAGGCAGGGATTTTTGTCTGTTTTATTCCCTGCTGTGTTTGCTGGGCCTGGCACCATGATTGGCACATACTACTGAATAAGTATTTGGGGAATAAAGGAATGAATATTTGCATGCCTGGGTGTGGACCCTCCAGGATGCTGGCCTTCCTGGCCAGCTGACCTCTGCCCTGCGTCCTCAGTCTTCCCACACTTTGTCTGGGCCTGTCTGGTGCTCCCATCTTGCCTGTCAGCACCCCTCATTGTCTCCTCTTATCCACAGGCCCTGCCCCTGCTTCCCTCTGCCCACCATGGGGGTCCTGGACTCTGACTCCTACCCTCCTTCCTCCCCACAGAGGCCAGAGCAGGAGCTGACCTGGAGCTGGGGCCACAGGCCTAGGAGCGCCCTGGACAGGGTCAAGGCCATGGCCCCCCCACCGCCACTGCCATTGACCCCCAGCACCCCACTCCTGCATGGCGAGTTTGGCTCCTACCCAGCCCGAGGCCCACGCTTCGCCCTCACTCTCACACCACAAGCCCTGCACATACAACGGCTGCGGCCAAAGCCTGAAGCCCGGCCCCGGGGTGGCCTGGTCCTGCTGGCTGAGGTCTCAGGCTGCTGCACCCTGCGGAGCCGAAGCCCCTCGGACTCAGCAGCCTACTTCTGCATCTACACCTACCCGAGGGGCCGGCGGGGGGGCCGGCGCAGAGCTGCACGCACCTTCCGGGCCGACGGGGCGGCCACCTACGAGGAGAACCGTGCTGAGGCCCAGCGCTGGGCCACTGCCCTCACGTGTCTGCTCCGCGGACTGCCACTACCTGGGGACGGGGGTGAGGCACTGGGCGGCCTCTCTGTCCTAAGGCCACCTTGGTGTCTCCGCAGATCTCCCTCTGCGGCATCTCTGTGGGCATCTCTGTCTCTACTTTTCTGTGTGTCTGTCTGTGTGATGTGTCTCTCTGGGTTCATACTGAAAGAGTGATGCACAGACGGATGGGCACAGAAGGCAAAATCCCAGGCAGAGAAGGATTTGGGTCTGCTGCTCTCATGAGATTTCTGTCTCTGTCCCCTCCCCCCTTTCATGGGTCCTGACCACAGATGAGTCAGAGGCTCCCGGGCTGGTGAGAGCAGCCAAGTGAGATATGCTCAGTCACCACCCTGCATGACAGGCACTCGCAGAGGTCCCCTGGGGCGTCTCAGGAGCCCAGAGGTGGCCTCTAGTCCAGCTGTGGGGATTCAGAGGAGGCTTTCAGGCAGCGGCCCCCGCCTAGGGTACTCAGTTGGCACAGGAAGGTAAAGGTTCCAGGGTCCCCAGCCGGCGGGCCTTCCTTGGTCCTGGCTGGCTGGGGGTGAGGCCCTCACAGTGGAGTAACCTGTTCCTGGGTTCCAGGTGTTTGGGGGTGTGGAAGGTGGAAACCACAGCTCCCCCCCCCCCCAACTGTGAGTCCAAAGGGCTCCGGGATTAGACACCGGATCCCTGCCTTTGTCTCAGCACCTGGGAGGGGGGCGGGCTGTACACCTGGGCCTGAGCTGGTGAGGCCGGGGAGAAAATAACTTTCAACTCCCAGCAGGTTTTGATGCCAGCCCTCCACCACCTCCACTGGAGGCTACTTGCAGTTACTGGTTCTGAGGTGAGGGGCTTGGTGCCCTGACCTCTGTAGACTCCTTTTCCTCTCTCTGCAGAAATCACCCCCGACCTTCTGCCAAGGCCTCCCCGATTGCTCCTATTGGTCAATCCCTTTGGGGGGCGGGGCCTGGCCTGGCAGTGGTGTAAGAACCATGTGCTGCCCATGATCTCTGAAGCGGGGCTGTCCTTCAACCTCATCCAGACAGGTAAGGGCAGTGTCATGATAGAGGCGGGAGCTGGGGGCTAGGACTCCTGAGTCCTGGGGAGTGGTGGTTGGTCAGGGGTGGAACAGCCTGCCTCACTTCCTGGTTCCCCACCTTAGAACGACATAACCATGCCCGGGAGCTGGTCCAGGGGTTGAGCCTGAGCGAGTGGGATGGCATCGTCACCGTCTCCGGAGATGGGCTGCTGTATGAGGTAGGGTAGGACCACCCTGCCCCAAGCCTGAGCCCTGTGGGACTGCGGAGGCCAGGGCCAACACGCAGGTGTCTGGTCTCCCACCCTCCAGGTACTGAATGGACTCCTAGAACGCCCCGACTGGGAAGAGGCCGTGAAGACCCCCGTGGGCATCCTCCCCTGTGGCTCGGGCAACGCACTGGCAGGAGCCGTGAACCAGCATGGGGGGTAGGTGGGAGGAGCCCTCCTGGGATAACAGGGACCTGGTACATCTGCACCACATCTTCCCCTCAGCCAGGTCAGTCTGGCTGAGGGATGCTCCCCACACCCCCCAGACATTTTTGCCTGTCTTGTTCTTAGCTGTCTCCCTAGTGCCTAGAACTGTGCCTGGCACACAGGAGGCACTCAGTGAATGCTTATGGAATGAAAGAACTGACAGGGAACCTGGCTCAGTAAGAAGAGTCCGTCTGGAGGTGGCCAAATGGCTGCGGGCAGGCCCCAGGACATGCCCGGCCTCCTCTCCCCATTGTCTGCTGCCCCACCCGTCTGTGTGTTTCTCCTCCCCGCCTGGCACTGTGTATCTCACCCAGCCTGTTTGCTCTTTCCCACCGTATCCGTCCATGTCTGACTGTGAAGGTTTGAGCCGGCCCTGGGCATTGACCTGCTGCTCAACTGCTCCTTGCTGCTCTGCCGGGGTGGCAGCCACCCGCTGGACCTGCTCTCCGTCACTCTGGCCTCCGGCTCCCGCTGTTTCTCCTTCCTGTCTGTGGCCTGGGGCTTTGTGTCAGATGTGGACATCCAGAGCGAGCGTTTCAGGGCCCTGGGCAGTGCTCGCTTCACGCTGGGCACAGTCCTGGGCCTCGCCACACTGCACACCTACCGCGGCCGCCTCTCCTACCTCCCTGCCACGGTGGAGCCCGCCTCACCCGCCCCTGCCCATGGCCTGCCACGTGCCAAGTCAGAGCTGACCCTAGCCCCCGGCCCAGCTCCACCCGTGGCCCACTCACCCCTGCACCGCTCAGTGTCTGACCTGCCCCTGCCCCTGCCTCAGCCTGCCCTGACCTCCCCTGGCTCACCTGAACCCCTGCCCATCCTGTCCCTCAACGGTGGGGGCCCAGAGCTGGCTGGGGACTGGGGTGGGGCCGGGGATGCTCCACTGTCCCCAGACCCACTGCTGCCCTCGCCGCCTGGCTCCCCCAAGGCAGCTCAACTCTCACCCATCACCGAGGGGGCCTCAGAAATGCCAGCATCCTCTGGGCTCCCACCTCCCACCCCTGATGCCCGGGTAGCCATCTCTGCTGGGGGCCCACCTGACCACCTGCTCCCTCCTCTAGGCGCTCCACTACCCCCAGGCTGGGTGACAATGGAGGGGGACTTTGTGCTTATTTTGGCCATCTCACCCAGTCACCTGGGGGCTGACCTAGTGGCAGCGCCCCACGCGCGCTTTGACGACGGCCTGGTGCACCTGTGCTGGGTGCGCGGTGGCATCTCACGGGCGGCGCTCCTGCGCCTGTTTCTGGCCATGGAGCGCGGTAGCCACTTCAGCCTGGGCTGTCCGCAGCTGGGCTACGCTGCGGCTCGTGCCTTCCGCCTTGAGCCGCTCACGCCCCGCGGCGTGCTCACGGTGGACGGGGAGCAGGTGGAGTATGGGCCATTGCAGGCGCAGGTGCATCCCGGCCTCGGTACTCTGCTCACGGGTCCTTCAGGCTGCCCTGGGCGGGAGCCTTAACTCCAACCAAGCTTGGAACTCGCCCGGAGCGGGGCTTACATTCCTGAGGGGGCGGAGCCTGAGCTAGGGGTCGTGGTGTGGCTGCTAGAGTCAGGGCGGAGGCTACAGTGGTCCTGCCTGGTCTCAGGATTGCGCCCTACCCTAGGGGACCAGAGGTGATGCTGGAGGATGTCCCGAATTCCGGGGGTTGGGGTCCTGACGGTCACGGAGAAATGGGCTCGCCCCAAGGGTAGTGCCTGATCAACGAGGGCGGGTTCTCCAGACCCTCGAGAACGGCTCGTAGAAAGCCAGGTCGGCTGAGGGCGGAGCCTGTCTTAACGCGTAGTCCAGTGACGTGACCTGGAATGTACGGGCTGGGGAGGCCTTAGATAACCGGCCCCGTCTACTCCGGTGTCTCCACCAAGCTGGCCAATCAGCCCAGGAGGGGCAAGTTCCCCGGGCGGCGCTCCGATTTGCACTAATGTCCCTCCCCCCGTGGGTGGGGGCGGGGAAGTTCGTTTCCTCCGTCTTCTGTGCGTCCCCCAGCCCCAATCTTCAAAGCAATTGAAAAGGTCTATGCAATAAAGGTAGTGGCTTCATTCCTCTCAGGCCCTCGCCCCTTCCTCCATCCAGCAACCCGTGGGAGGGAACAGACTCTAGGCACTTCCAGCAGCTCCTGCCTTTTATGGACCGAAGCCCAGACCTGCCCATGGACTGCGGCCAGCGTGACCCGCTGGCCTTGAACTGGGGCCAGGGAGCTGCCTCCTCCCCCACGACAGCTGGCTCTGGGGTTCTCAAGATTTATTCAGGATCGTGTTAACGGAGGCGGTGGGAGGATGGGGTCCCCGACGTGCCGGGGGGCACACACTGAGGACCTTCCCCGCCCCCGCGAGGGAGCGGGGAGGCTCACTTTTTCTTAAAAATATAAATGTATTTATCTGCATCATCACATCCCTGGGGCACCCAGCTGGCCGGCCCGTGGGCCACAGGGCGGGGAGGGAAGAGGGCGTCACGGCGCAAGTCTGAGTGAGGCGGAGGAGAGCTCCACCTGTTGGGGTGGGGGCGGCCTCACAGGGCTCCGTGCTGGGCCTGGTAGCGGGACAGCACGGCGCGGTAGTGGGACAGCTCCTGGCGCACGGCCACCACCTCCTGCCGTAGCAGGGCGTTCTCCTTCTCCAGGAAGGCCGCCCGCACCGATATCTGGTTCTCCTTGAGCCTCCGGGCGTCGCGGGACCGCTTGGCTGCCTCGTTATTCTTGTACCGCCGGCTCCAATACTTCTCATCCTGGATGGGTGGGAAAGCACTGCGGTCCAGAGGGGCCCCGGCCCAGCGAGAGAAGGGAGGAGCAGCTTTGCTTCTGACTTCAAGGACCAGAGTGCACCTAAGAAACCTACCCCCCACCCCCACCCTGGGCTGCTGCTCACCCAGCAGTGGGGCCTAGAGGATACCCGATCTCCCCTGAATGGGTACCCAAGGATCTGGCCTTCTAGGGCCCCGGTTGCTATGGACAGCAGGCCCCTAGCAACAGCTAAGGCGTGAGATAGCCTCCCACCCCAAGCAACTGAGCTTCAAGTCTCCACTGTGCAGAGGAGGCCCAGCTCTTCTCACTTGACAAAAGGCCTGCAGTTAGCTCCTGGTTTGCTAAGGATTCTTGTTCCCTAGCAACAAGACCTTCAGGGTCTGAAGACTTCTCCCATTGAAAAGCACTGCCCTATACATCACCTTTCCAGATCCTGGTTGCTAAGGAAAGCCTAGGTTCCCTAGTGATGGGGTTTGGTGTCCCATAAAATCCTCTCAGAGCTGGGCCCTTCTGACCTTGCTGCCAAGGCAACCTCACCCCTCATTAGCAAATAAAAGTGAGGTGTAAGTGGTCCCAGTGACCACAGCCAGTCTCTGACCCACTGGCTTTGAATAGAGGCCAGGGAGCTGCCTCCTCCCCAACAGTCCCTGGTTGCAAACGGGCCTATCCTGAGACCTCCCCACACCATTATGTCTAGAGTTCTCCAGTCCTGGAATTGGGCTGTGGAGGAGGACCACTCCTTAGTACAAGGACGACCCAGAGCTCTGAAAGATGCCCCTCCATCCCCATTTCATTAGAGCCTAGTCCCTGCTAGCTAGGGTAAACCCACTCCCTAGCAACAAGGCCTCATGGCAAGAGAAACCACTGGTCTAGATTTGGTTTACAGGCCAGTACTCACTGCTTCAAGTAGTTGTGTCTTACACAAGGACACGCCAAAGTCTGTGAGACAAGCCCAAGTACTTCTTGTTAGGGAAGAACCCAGGACTGACAAAGACAGAATGCTAAAGAGATGCAGTCACTGCCCAAAGCACCCCAAATCAGAATGTGGCCCTGGCCGCTAATGAGAACCTGAGGCCTCTTAACAGTGAGTCCAGAAAACAAGGCCTAGAGGGGCTGGCAAAGCTTCATCCTAGGCAGATGCAGTTGCCCTGAAGGATGCCCCAGCTCAGAGATTCAAGGACCAACCCCTGCCTAGCTGGCTGCTCAGAAGAAACAAGCTGATATCACATTCCTAAAGGATGCTATCCTTAGCAACTGGGCCTGGTAGAGCCCGAAGCCTGCCCCAATGAGGGTGTTGGGTCCAACCGACAGGAGAAGCTCCAAGCCTGTAAAACTGTCCCAGCAGTGCTGGCTGAGTCCGAATCCCACAACGATACGGTTTGCACAAATCTCAAGCCCAAACCTCTGTCCCTGTGCAGCCCCTGGCCAAGGAGGACTGGTCCTTAGCTGTAGGTTAGGAGAATGTGAGCTAATCCCAAGTGAGAAACCCAGGTCTGACTAAAGAAAGGGCCACCGCTGGCTCTGGAGCCAGCACCCACGAAGCCTGCGTCCTACATCCAGCAATGCTCACCTTCTGCTCCTCTGGCACCTGGATCTTCCGTGCCTTCTTCATGATTGGCTGGGGCTTAAGTTCCTCCTCTGAGAAGCGATGTCTCCGAGGGTCAAAGGTCTCATGGCCGGGAATACTTGACAGGGCTAAATCAGCTGGGTCAGGTTCAAAGGTCATCAGCACCTCCACCGTGTCTGGGTCCACAGGGCTGGGTGTGTCCCGAGAGGTCAGGCCTTGGGGAAATAGAATGTGCCACCTGAGTGTGTATTTATTTTGGGGAGGGGGTTCCCAGAGGCTACCCCCTGCTCAGGTATCATATCCACCACAAGGAAGGCCCTTATGGGGTTTAACATAAAGCCTGCCAGGGATCAACCTCCCTAATATAAAATATGAAGGTTCCTTAAGCCACAAAGATGCTTAGAAATCATGAAACCAGCTCCACTTTTACACACAGGAACACTGAGGCCCAATCATATGTGACTTGCCCTAAGTAACACAGGAACCTCAATTATTGCTTCTAAAACCTCAGGACTTCAGTTACAGCGTTAGCTTCCTTCCCTATAGTCCTACCCTTCTTAACTGAATCCCCAAACAAAGCCTAGACCCCCCGCTGTTCAGAGAAAAGGAATTTAATGCACCGAAAAGACCTCAGGTTAGCTCTTTAAAGAGCTGCTAAGTCCAAAGAGTTAGGGACAAGAAGCATAAAGGGCTCTGAGGTTCCAGGTTGGTTCAAGCGTAAGAGAGGCCTGTACCTTTAAGAGAGAGCCAGCTGGGGCCAACCGAGGACACAGGTTCAGGGCCGAGTCACGTGCTGGCGCCTGCTTTCCCGCCCCGCCCCCCTGCCGCCACGGGCGCCCTCCTGTTCCCCAGTCCCGCCCCCTCCCGCGTGACCGCGCGTGCGCGAAGCACGAAGCACGGAGGAGGGAGGAGAGGACTCACGTGGCGCGGGAATGTGCGACTGGGAAGGGGAGGGCCCTGGTCCTGCCCGGAGGTCGGACCAGGAGCAGGTGTGTCCAGGAATCCCCAACCTGCAGTCCGCCCCTGGCTACCCCAAGGTGCCAGATGGAGCACACCTTTCCTCTTGCTCCCTGGGGTCTCCCAGCTCGAACCTTTCAACCGCCAAGGATCCAGACCCCTCTGCTCTCTAGGGAACACTCGAGAACCGACCCCCTCGATATTCTCAGGCCCCAAACGTCCTCGCCACTAGGATATACACGATTCTGGGACCCCAAGCCCCTACCCCAGGAATATAGAAAGCTCGGTCCTTGCCCCAATGGAAGACCCAGGATGAAGGTCCCTTCTGAAGGACTCCGGGACCCGGGGCGCCAGCCCCTCTCCACTGGGATGGGGGGGCCGAGGAGGCAGGGCTGCCAGTCCCTTTTGTCCTGGGGAAACAGAAGTCTGTGTCCGGCCCTCGTCTTCCTCCCTCGTAGAGGCCTAGGATTTCCGGTCCTACCCCAGTTCCACCGCTTCCGGGTCCAGATTCTGGGGTGCAGTCCACTCCCCAGTAAATAACTCCACTGTCCTGGGACCCCAATCCCTACTCCTCGAGTATCCAGAGCCTTTGTCCTCATGTCCCACGTAAAATTCACACGACCTCACCACTGAGCAGGCTTCCTGGAACTTGGGGTCCCAAGTCCCTCATCTCCTATAGGTCCAGGATACGCAGTTCCTGATCCATTAGGGGACACAGAATCCGGACTCCTCTCCCGACATCTCCCAATTAGGGGACCCGGAATTCGGGCATGCAGCCCCAGTCCCACCTTCCTGACCCCCAGATTCTCACAACCCCGCCCTCTGGAGTCCAAGCCCCGCCCAACCAGGGCCCTGCCCCGCCCTAGCCGTCGCACCTGCGCGGTGGCCGCCGGCGGCCCCGAGGGCAGCCCGGGCGGGGGCGTGCCCGGGCGAGGAGCGAGGGGAAGCCGAGCCGCAGGAGCCGGGCCCTGGGGAGGGTGCAGGTGTGCGCACGGGCGAGGGCGCTGGCGACGGGCCGCCGGGGGGCGGCGGGCTGGGAGGGAGCCCATGCTCCAGCAGGAAGGCGTCCAGGTCCACGTACTCCACGTCGCCGAACGGCAGCGTCCGCTCCCACAGTAGCGGCGCCAACAGACCCGGGCCGGGCGCAGCCCCAGGGCGTCCCCGTGGGGACCCGCCGCCCACTACCGCCCCAGCTGAGGCATCCGCAGGTCCCGCTGGCTCCAGGCCCGGCCCGGGGACCGTGGCTGCCGGCGGGGCCGCCTTGCGCTCCTTTTCCTTCAGCAGACCTGCGGGCCAGGGAAAGCGGGCAGGGTGGGGAGGAGGAGAAAGACGGAGATGAAGAAGCGACTCCGAGAGGAGAGAGACACGAGGAACGAGGAGATGGAGCCCCACACCGCAGAGATCCAGAGGGGGGGGGGCAGGAGGGAAGTGGGGGAGAGACCCGGGAGGGAGGGCAAAGACCCAGAGAGAGGAGGGGACAGAGGCTCAGAGAGGGAGAGAGACCCAGAGAGAAAAGACAAGAGACGGGGGTGGCGGACCGAGAAAGGGATAGAGAGGAAGGGAGACTCAAAAAGAGGGGAGGACAGGGACGCAAAGAGAGAGATGGGGACAGAGACCCAGGAAGGGATAGACACACAGAAGGGGGATGGAAGTTCAGACAGAGGTAGGTGGAGGGTTGGGCAGGAGAGATTTTAAAAATGACAGCTCTGTTAATTCCTCTGTAATCTACAACCCCCCCCCCACTCTCTGCGCACTGTACCCCCTCTTCCCTGCCCCCACACTCTAAGGGGCGGGAAGGGGGCTCTATTCCTGGGGCACATTCCTCATCCCTAGACTCCATGTGACCCCAGGAGGCCCCGCCCAAGCCCGTGTAACAACCGTGTGAGCATCCGACACACCCCCCTCCCTTCTCCCTGGACCCCAGGGGTCCAGACTCTCGGAACCAAAAGGAAGAGGGGGCTGGGGCCTAGAGTCTTGAATCCTGGGAGTGGACAGGCATGAGAACCGGTACTTTTGGGTCCTGGGTGCTGAGGGATCTAGGGGCCTAAACACCTAAGTATAATATTTGGGTAGATAAAGGTTGGGAGGATGGACTCTTGGCACGTAGGAGGTAGCTGTGGACCCTCCCGGCACTAAGGGAGTAGGGTGTCTGAGTTGGGCGAGATGGGGGCTAGAACTCACAGCTGGCTGGCTCTTTGGGCTTGCTGGTCCCCTGCAGAAGGCTCCGCAGCCCAAGCAGCGCTCCCCCGCCAGGGGGGGCCCCGGTCGGGCTGCCCAGCAGCAGGGGGGCCGGAGTCCTGTCGCTCACGGGCCGCGCCATCGCCCGGCACCTGCCCGCAGGCTCACGGGTTCATGGAGAGGCGAACAGCTGGCTTGCCAGTCAGCAGCACACTCCTGTGGTTCGGGCGAGTGTCTGCCCAGGGGCGGGCGAGCGTAGCTTGCAAGCCTCCAGTATCCAGAACACTGCAAATCCTAGGAGCGACGGGGATTTGCAGTCCTCGGTGCAGAAACGTGCAACTCAAGAGGGTCCCAGGAGACCATACAGTCTGGGTGAGGGGCTGATCAAATCAGGCGGCCGGCTCTTTGCAACCGAGGGTTCAAGGGGACACAAGGCGCTCCTTCTACAAGGTGGGTGAGCCTGGCTCTTGCAAAATCTGCAGCCCTCTCCTAGGAAGGAGGTTTGCAATCTGCACCAAGAGGTGTGCGCGGAGGGCCGGGGAGAGGGCAGGAGGAGGCGGCTGCCTTGAGGCGTGGCCAAAGCAAACTTCTTTCGCGGAAAAAAAAAAAAAAAAAAGCCAAACCAAAACACCCGACGCCACAGAGCGCACCCCTCCTCTCGGCCCCCGCCAGACTCCGGCCTTGCACCCCAGCCGCGTGCCTCCCTCCGGCTGAAAGCGCGGGCCAATGGCGTCTTGACCCCTCTAGACGCACAGCCAATGGGACCCCTGGATCCGCCAAGTCCTGGGAGTGCGAGAGAGGGTCTCAGTGCGTGAAGTTACCTTGCCTTTTGGAGGGAGGCGGGACCCTGACCTACATTCACCCAATGGGAGACGGCGTTGGGGGCGGGACCGTGACCCAGTTTGGGCCAATGAGGCAGACGGGAGGGGGAAGCACATGGCTTTGCGCGTGCTGCCTGACGGGGAGGGTGGGTAAAGGGGTGGGAGGGGAGAAGAGCCGCTTAAAGGAGCCGCGAATCCAAATGACGGGAAACGGGAAGCCAAAAAACCGAGTAGTGGGGTTTAGGAAGACGGAGATTGGTTTCTAGAAGAAGGCTGCTATTCTTTAATACCCAAATATTTCCCCGCCGCCCCTAGAATCAGACCACTGAGATACAGGAAGTATTCTGTCCCTTTAATAGCTTTGTTTTGGGGGTGACTCCCCCCCTTGTGGGGAGGCTTGGGAAAGGCAGGCGCAATCCTCGATGGGGAGTCTCAGCGACCATGGGGGGTACCATCCACTGTAAGATGACACGGGTGGGGGGCGTTAGTTTAGGGCACGATAGGATGGACCCTGAAGGGAGCATGCAGGGGGCGGGGATGGGGGTGGGTGGGTGGGCCGCCCGGGGCTCTACCACAGGGAGGGCTGCGAAGGGGGAACCGGAATGTACCAGGTTGAGAAGCTGGGGGAAATGGTTATACTGCACTGGGCTGAACCATAGGGAGGCAGCAGGAGGGTGGAATAGGGACATCCGGTTTCAGCATTCGTGGAACTACGTGAAGGTATTCATGGGTGGGGGGTATGGGCTGTACCATGTTGAGAAGCCAGAGAGGTAGACGTTAGATCACTGGGCTGAACCACGAGGAAGCAGTGGGGGGGAAAGGGGATTGTACCATGCTGTTTCTCAGTAAGGGAGGTGGGTTGTACCACATGAAAACAGGGAAAAGGATTCGGGCTGTACCATTTCGGAAAGCCATAGTAATAGGCACCACGGACCAGTACTTGATCGTACCATAAGGAAACCAGGGGGCTCGGGTTATACACCAAGTTGCAAGCAGCGAAGAAGACAAATCATGGACCAGCAATGGTCTATGACCGGGAGGTGGGTTGTACCACTTTGACACAAAGGGGGAAGGGAGAAAGAGCGAGTGAGAGCTCAAGAGGCTGGATCATACAGAGCAGCAGAGGGGGGTAGGACTGTATCATATTGAGACACCAAGGGGAGACACATAGGCGGGTTAGACCAAGACGTGGAGGGGGTGCAGACTGGATCATACCATGCAGACGGTAGTTGGGGCCTCGGCAGCGCCTCTCGGGGTGCCGGGGGTCCCTGTTGCCCCTCAAGGCCCTGTGGGCCAAGGGCTGCAGGGGCCGGCCGTTACCGCTGAGGCTCTGGAAGATCTGGGACGGAGGATTCTGGCTCAGGAGTCTCAGGGAGTGCATCTGCCGTGGAAGCGGGGTGGGAAACTGGGAGTGAATAATGAATGGTTCTGGTGACGTCACGCAGGAAGCCCTGCCCCCGAGAGCGGGTGGGCGGGGTCTTGCGCAGCCCCCACCAGATGCTCCAGGGTTGTCAGACTCTCGAATCCCCTCCAGTTCCCTCTCAACCGGGGGTAGGAGGGTAGGTGAGGCAAGGGGACACCCAGGCCAAGGAACGGGTTGGGGGTGGCAGGGAGGGCGCAATGGGCTGCCAGGGTCACCTGGAGGGAGGTGATATTTAGGGCCCTGTCAATGAGGATCCAGGTAACAGTCTCCGAGCAGGGTGGGGTGCTGAGAGAGCCCTGATAGGTGATGAAGCCAAAGGATTCGGGGAACAGGAGCTCCAGGCTCAGGTCTTGAAGAAAGTAGGCATCATCTGCGGGAATATCAGGTCAGAGTGAAGAGGGGTGCCCCTGCTGAACTCCCCTTTGTGCACACCCCAGCCCCACCCTCTCCACCCTCCAATGCCCAGGGACTTACTCTTGTAGGAGATGCGGGTGATGGTGTCCCGGTTAAGGAGGCGGCTAAGGAATGGGTTTGAGCTACCAGCCACCTGTGGGGAGGTATGAGGTGAGGAGATAGGAACCCGGAAGTCCAAGCCCCCAACTCCTTCCTCCCCTAGGACCCCGGAGTCTGGGGCCTTCCAGCCTCCCTCTTCTCAGACCCCAGGTTCCAGCCCCTCCCTCCCGAATCTTGCCTGGGCTTACATTGACAAAGAGGCTGAGAATGGCCAGGCCATTGGGGCCCCGGGAGGCGGCGCTGAGGTTCCCGTAGAGTTCTTGGTTGAAGTGGATGAGCTGCACCTGCGAGGGGAGCACAGAGAGTGGGGTCCCCTGGCAGACAGGGGGGACAGAATGGGCAATGGGTGCAGCTCTGGGCCTTTGGGGTCCCAAGTCAGGTTAAGGATTAGTGTTCAGGGTTGCGGGGGTAGTTCTGTGGAAGAGGATGGGATGAGGCATTAAGAGGAGGGTGAGGTGGGAGGAATTGGGTCGACTCAGGGTGAAGGTCGAGGGTCAGAGGTTATCAGGCATCACCTCAGCAGAGAAACCCTGGTGGTTGATCTGGTGTTCAGAGCCAGCTCCATCACGCGCTCCAAATAGCAGCCGCAGTTCACTGAGTCGGTGGCTATAAAGGAGGGGCCCCCCAGACACATTGACCACAGGCCGGGGTGCAGGCAGGAAGGAGACATGGCGACCGGTGTTGTACAGGGTTCCCCGGAGCTGTGGGAGAGGTGGAGGCCTTCACAGGGATGCAGAGAGAAGACCTTTTCCCTACTGTTTTCCATTCGTACATTTCCCTCTGCCAACAAACATTTAATCATTCAGCATAGTCTGAACACTAATGTCTTTCCAGACTCTGGGCTGGTCCATGGTAGGTGCTCAATACTGGTGAATTTAATTAACAAATATTTATTGAGCTGCTACTATGTGCCATGGATGCCAGGAAGAGAGCAATGAGCAAGTAGACAAAAATTCTGGGCCTCATGGAGCTTCTGCTCCAGTGGAGGAGAGACAGACAATAAATTCTGAATCATATAAGTAAATGCTTAGTTAATTACATCCTATGCTCACACTGGGGAGAACTGGGAGTTCTGATAAAGTATAATAGGACACCCAGGGAATTCCTTGGCAGTCTAGTGGTTAGGACTCTGCGCTTTCACTGCCAGGGTTTGGGTTCAATCCCTGCTCGGGGAACTGAGATCCTGTAAGCAGCACAGCCAAAAAAAGGGGAGGACGACCCATAGATTGGGATGGGGGTGGGGTGTCAAGAAAGGCTTCCATGAGGAAGTGACATTTGAATGGAGACCTGAAGGATAAGGAGGGGTTAGTTGCAAGGAGCAGGGAGAAGGGCATTCCAGAAGGGAGAACAGTCAGTGCAAAGCCCTGAGATGGCCTATTTTAGTGACAGTGAAGAAGCCAGTGGGACCAGAGCCCAGTGAGCAAAGGAGAGAGTGGTGATGGGAGCCAGATGGTGCACAGCCTTGTGGGCAATGATGGGGTATTTTGTATTTTTATTTAAATAATTGAATGTATGTAACACACTTGGCACAGTGCCAGGCACGTGCTACGTACTGTGTAAGTGTGTGCTGTTATTACTTGTCCTAATAGAAGGATTTTGAGTAGGAGAGAGTGGTATGATCTGGTTTGTGTTTTTAAACATCTCTCTAGCTGTGGGATGGAGAATGGATTGCAGGAGGCAGAGAAGCAGGCCAGCAAGGAGGCAATGGCACCAGTCCAGGTGCAAGATGATGGTGGGAGCAGTGGAGGGACAAGAAGTGAAATGCTGTTTAGCAAGAAGTCTAGAAAGGACATGGATGGGAAATGGGAGTGAGGGAGGAAATGAGATGGGGAATAGCTCTGAGACTTTTGGCTGAGTGAACGGTAGTGCCACCTCTTATGAGAAATGGTATTGCGGGACTTCCCTGGTGGTCCAGTGGTTAAGACTCTGCGCTTCCAGTGCAGGGGGTGCAGGTTCGATCCCTGGTGGGGGAAGCAAGATCCCACATGCCGCGGGGCGCAGCCAAAAAAAAAAAACCACAAATGGTATTGCAAAGCGGGCAAACGCATGGATTCTGGGACCACACTGCCTAGCTTTGAATCCCAGCCCTGGCACTCTCTAGGTGTTTGACCTCGGGTAAGTAACTTAACCTCTCTGTGCCTCAGTTTCTGCATCCATAAAATAAGGATAATAATTGTACCTATTTCATGGGGTTGTTGTGAAAATTAGAGGATTTATCAAGTTTGAAAACAGCGCCTGGCACACTGAGTCTGTTTTACCACTGATTCTAAGAGATGGGAAGACTAGGAGCCATGTTTGAGGAGGGAACAATTGGTGATCCACTGTGGAGTGTAAGTAGCCTCCTCTCCACCCCTTGTGTTGTAGGCCTCCTTCCCCAAGGCTAGCCTCCCAACTGAAAGCCCTGCCCCCCCACCTCCACTCAGGCCCAGCCCCAGTGGATTCGGTAACCCCGCCCTCCAGGCCCCTTACCTTCTCTCCCCCTGTGCTGAGTCTCAGCGGGGGCAGAAAGGGGTCATAAAGGACCCTCTTCAGCTCCACATCCACGGGGCTCTGTCGCTTCCCCACAGCACACAGACTCCAGGCTGCGTTCACCAGGCCCCAGAAGGGAGGCCCTGGGAGCAGGTGTGGGGCAGGGAGGAAAGGGAGTCAGAAATATGGACTGGATCCCAAGGCTGGGATCTGCTGGGAAGGCTGTGGTCTGGACTCCTTGGATCCCAGGAGACGAAGGGCTGGGAGTCTGGACTCCTGGCTTTGAGGGAGGAGGGGGCTGGGATCCAGAATCCTAGGTCCTAGAAGAATCTTGGAGGAGTTTCCTAAGGACCGCCCCGCCCCCCCCCCGCAACACCTCCAAGTCTCTTTGATCAAACCTATCTTAAATTGTCATTGGGGAAGGAACTACAACTCCCAGCAGCCCCTAGACTGCCAGCCTACCCATCCAGTGCCTGCCTGCCCCAGAGCCCATGGGAGTTGTAGTTCTTTTCATCTCACTTGTACCACAGCCGGATAATGAATGTAGTGGGGAGAAGGAATTGCAAGAGAGGGCTGGACGAGGTGGGCAACGGGGCCACTGAACCTCTGGTTCTCAGTAGGAGCCAGGACCTACCTGCCTCTTTCCCAGGAAACACACACACACTTTTCCAGCCCCACACTCCCTTACCTTCCACTCCCTCCCACTCACTACTTGAAATGCTAATGTATAATGTCCCATGCTGAGCCCCTCGGGTTCAGAAGCTGGGCCTCCTGAGGGAGGAAGGAAGGGGATGGGACTCCTGCGTCCTGCGGGGGTCGGGGGCGGGAAGGAGAGAACTCCTGGGTCTCAGGAAGAAAGCGCCCGGCAGCCCAGACTCCTGGGTCCCCGCCCTGGCTGCACCTGGCACGAAGTTTCCCTGGAGATTATCCTTGTAGCTCCACCAGTCCTCGGGGTCAGGTGCGGGTCCGATGTGAGCTGGGGAGAGAGCAGCCTGAACCCCTCTCCTTGGCACCCTTCCCCCACCCCAGTCAGGGGCTCCTGCCCCAACCCCCAGGCCTTACCTGCCGCCCCCAGTGCGGCCCAGAGTAGCAGCGCTCGAGGGGCGTTCAGACGAGCTGCACACCCCATCCCCGGGAGGCCTCGGGGCGACCCCTTCCCAATGCCCTGGCCCGCCCTCTCTCAGCTTCTTCCTCTCTTTGTGGAACCCCGACCCCTCCGGACTTCCAGCCTTCCTCTCCTACCCACAGGGAGTCCCAGTTCCCCAGTTACTGAGGCAGCCGGGGACTGAGACGCCCCCACGCCCCTACTCCGCTCTCCTCTCCTCCCTCTCTATGCCTCCCCTTCCTCTCCTCTTTTCCCGAACCCTCCTTCTCCCTCTACCTCCCGATCTTCCTACTCTCTCTGCCTTATGCTTCTCCCTCGGGTTACCTCTGGGTCTCTAATCCACACCCCCCTCTTCGTTCTCTTTTCATTACGCTCTCGCAAGCCACCTAACTCCATACCTCCATCCCGCTTCTCTCCCCTTCTCCTCCTCCTCCCTCGCTCCCGCTCGGCCTCCAGCTCCTCTCCCTCTCCCCACCTCCTCCTCTCCTGCCTCCTCGGTTTCTCCGTCTCTCTCTTCTCTCTCCTCCCTTCCTCCCTCCTCCCCCTCCCTCTCTTTTCTCTCTTGCTGTTATTTAATTTTTCTATCGTTGTTTGGGGGTGGGGGGAGCTCTCACAGCAGAAAACCCTCCTCCTTGGGCTGGCGTGGGTGTGTGTGTGGGATGCCCCAGGGGCAGGATGGAGGGGTCGTTGGGGGGATGGTCCCCAGCTCCCAGCCGCGCTGGGGCCATGGGGGCGGGGGTGGCCCGGACACCTGGGGCCCAAGAGCTGGCAGTTTCCATCCTCCGCAGAAGGGGGAAGGGGGGCGCTTAAGGTGGAGCTGGAAGAGTCCTCGGATGTCTTCCCTCTCAGGGCCGCTGGCCCCGGAGGATCCGGCGTCTCCCAGCTCGCGGGGACCCAGGTTGGAGCCTGCATCAGTGCCTGCAGCCCCCCGCCCAATGCATCACTCGGGCCTCCGCCAGGGGCTCCCTTAACCCGGTGGCGGGATCCCCTGGGAGACTGGCGCGCGATGTGGGCGGCTGACCAGGAGGGGGAGGCAGAGACTTGGAGAGGGAGAGAGAGAGGCTGGAGGAGCCGGGAAGGCAGAGAAGAGAGAGCAGAGGTGAGGTCAGGGAACAGTGGAGGCTTGGGAAGGGAAGGGGAGCCTGAGATGGATACGGAGAGCCGTGGTGGAGGGAGATGCAGGGTAGAGATGAGAGGGCAGGCTGGGGCGGTTGGGGGGCTGCTGGGGGAGGTGGTGGCGGCAGGAGAGAGAGAGACAGAGAGACTTACATACATTGAATGAAGGAGATACAGAAACAAATACACACCGAGAAGAGAGAGAGATACAGAGAGAGGGAGACCCCCCAGGATGACAGGGAAAAAATACAAAAGGAGACAGATGCAGATGGAGGCAGAGAAAGAGATACAGAGACCCACAGAGAGACAGATGTAGACACACAAACTTGGAGATAGAAGCAGAGAGACCTAGACAGAGAGAGAGGGAGGAGGGAGAGAGTCCCACATACCAGGTTAAAGATGGAAGAGCAAGATGTCAGGCAGGAGGTGTGTGGGGAGAGACAGAAACAGAAAAAGAGATCTAAAGACAGAGCGACAGAGAAACACTCACCCAGAGCAAGGGGCAGAGAGAGGAGGAGACAGAGAACGAGGCAGACACACGTGCACATCTATAAAGAGACGCACTCATGCAGAGAAAGAGGTATGAACAGAGACCAACAGATGGACAGAGACAGAGAGACCCAGATAGGGGGAGAGAGTCCCAGAAACAGGTCAGCTGACATGAAGGATGAGACTAAAGAGAATTCAGAAACACAGAGTCATTCAGGGATAGAGAATTGGAGATGGACATTCAAGGACCTGTGATGGAGGGAGATGGAGACACCCAGGAGAGTCAGAAATGGAGAGACAGAGAAAACACGAGAAAGAAAGGTATATTCATTATCCCTTGTCACATAACAAATTATCTTAAAACTCAGTGGCTTAAAGCTACAAATATTTATTATGTCATGGTTTCTGAGGGGTAGGAATTTTGGAGCAGTTTAGTTGGGTGGCTCTGGCTCAGATAACAACAGAGAACTCAGAGTCTCTCGTGAAGGTGCAGTAAGCTATTGGCCAGGGCTGCAGTCATCTGAAGGCTTGACTGGGGCTGGAAGGTTACTTCCAAGCTCACCTACATGGTACTTGGCAAGAGGCCTCAGCTGCTCACTAGGTGAGCCCCTCCATAGGGCTGCTTGAGTGTCCTCACAACATGGCCGCTGACTTCCCCCTCAGAGCGAGTGATTGGAGAGACAGAGAGAGGGAGGGAGAGAGACAGAGAGACAGAGAGACAGAGAGACAGAGAGAGAGCAGTGTCTTATATGACCTATGTCCAAAGTCACACATCATCCCTTTTTTTTTTTTTGGCTGCATTGCATAGCCTGCAGGATCCCAGTTCCCTGACCAGGGATTGAACCCAGGCCCCAGCAGAAAGCGCCGAGTCCTGACCACTGGACCGCCAGGGAATTCCTGACACCACCACTTCTTTATTCTATTCATTGGAGGTGAAACAGTAAGTCTAGCCCACATTCAAAGGGAAAGAGATTAAGCTCCTCCTCTTGAACAGAGGGGTATCAAAGAATGTGGGCTTATTTTAAAACCATCACAGGTGGGGAGAGGAAGAGAGAGAGGAATGGAGAGAGACGGACTCTTAAAGGCCCGTGAGGCTTAGAGGTTGGTGAGACACTTATTCAGAAAGGCAGGAATGTGTCAAGAGAGACTCTTGAAGACAGAGGGAGCTGCGGAGACAGGGAAAAGAGTCAAGACAAAGGAAACCAAAGCAGTAGTAGTAACAATAATAATTACAGTAATAGCAGCCAGCACATGAAGTACCTACTACATACCAGGCAAAGTTCTGAGCACTTTCTATGAACTGACTCATGTAATCATCACAGCCTCTCTATGAAAGAGAAGATGTTATTATCCCATTTTACAGATGAGTAAGCCAAGTCTCAAAGGGTTTGCCCAGAGTTATACAGGAAGGAAGCAAAGAAGGATGGAGAAAATATGATGGAGACATATGTGCAGAGACTACGGGGAAGTGGCAGGAAAAGACTGGCAGAAGAACCCAGCTCTGACAGACAAATAAATCAATAAGAAATGGAAGCCAGGGACTTCCCTGGTGGTGCAGCGGTTAAGACTCGCGCTCCCAATACAGGGGGCCTGGGTTCGATCCCTGGTCAGGGAACTAGATCCACATGCATGCCACAACTAAAGAGCCTGTGAGCTGCAACTAAGGAGCCTGCCTGCCGCAACTAAGACCCGGCGCAACCAAATAAATAAATAAATAAATGGAAGCCACGCTGATTGAGAGTTTTCTAGACACTGGGGCTGTACCACGCACTCTTTAGGTTTTGTTAACCCTCAAAGTTGCCCCATCAGGTGGGGGTTAGTATTAGCCCCATTATACAGATAGAACCCCGAGGCTCAGAGAAGGAAGTAACTCACCCAACATGTCATGGGTTGACTGATGCCTCCCTCCCCCCAAAAAGAGACATGCCCACTCAGAACCTGTGAATAGGACCTTATTTGGCAAAAGGGTCTTTGGAGATGTAATTAAGATAATGATCTTGACATCAGATCATCCCACATTGTCTGGGTGAACCCTAAATCCAGTGATAAGTTCTTATAAAATAAAGGCGTAGATAAACAACGGGGATTTACTGTATAGCACAGGGAACTACATTCAATATCTTCTAATAAACTATAATGGAAAAGAATCAGGAGAAAAGAATATAGACATATATCTACATAGATATATACATATGTACATATATAACCGAATCATTTTGTGCACATCTGAAACTAACAGAATATTGTAAATCAACTATACTTCAACTTAAAAAAAAGAAAAAGGGAAAAGAAAGGCGGGGGAGATTTGAGACAGGGGAGAAGGTGATGTGAAGACAGAGCAGAGATTGGGGTGATGCAACCACAAGCCAAGGAACGCGAGGAGCCACCAGGAGCTGGAAGAGGCAAGGATGGATCCTCCCCTAGAGCCTTCGGAGGGACTGTGGCCCTGCCCACACCTGGATGTCAGACTTCTGGCCTCCAGAACCGTGGGAGAATAAATTTCTCTTATTTTTAGCTGTGCAGTTTGTGTAATTTTTTATAGCCGCCTACCCCAGGGGTTGGGAGACATCATGAGAAAGACATGGAACTCATCACAGGGAGAGCCAATGAAGGAACCAGAGATACACGGAGGGAGAGAAGACAGACTGACATGACAGGAAGAGTAGGCTCTCCCCACACTTTGACTCTCCTCCTCCAGGAAGCCCTCCCTGACCTTCAGGCTAGGTCTGTGTCTTCTGTGGACCTTCTCAATGTCCTGGGTACCTCCATTAGAGCACAGATCTCATTAGGAGAGGGACTGTGTCCCTGTGTGCCCTTCCTCCAGGGCCCAGGCCTGACCCACCTCTGGGTCCCCGGCATCACCCTACATAAAGGACATGGGCGTCCTCAGGAGAGAAGTCGGGCGTGATTGAATGAGACGGTGCTCCTGATGTCTCTCCCTAGAGATTCTCACCCCTCCCATCAGCCTGGGAGACACTTGGGTTTCCTTCAAGGCCCAGGGAGGGCCTCACCTCCTCCAAGAAGTCTACCCTGACCTCTCAGGCTGCGCCCTGTGCTGCCCCCATTATTACACATCACACCAATGTGACTGTACCCAGGTCTCTCTCCTACCTCACCCTCCCAGACTGGGAGCTCCTCCAGGGCAAATCCGGGGACTGACTCAGGTCCTGGTCCCAGCATTTCCCAGGGAGAATTTGGGAGAATATGTTGAATGAATGAATAAGTGAGTGAATGAAATAAAATATAGGGACTGTGGCATTGCATTCAGAAATGGCTAAGAAAAAGATTTTCTTACATGGGGGTAAGAGGAAGTCTTCCAGTGTAGGTAACATTTTCCTGACCCTCTTTCTGTCCCCATAACATCCCAGCCCTGGCTCAGAACTCATCTTCTCCCACCAGGATCCTCCCTCCAGCCCCTCCCCCACCGCAGTCTCCCTCCCCCTCCAGTCTACCCTCCAGGGACCCCGGAGGGGTCTTCTACATTCAGAGTTGACCTCGCCTCTCCCCTAGTTATAGGCTTCCCATAGCTCCCCAGCACCTCTGGACAAAGTCCCCACCTCTCCACCTTTCTTGTCATGTCCAAATCCTTCCTCTGTCCTTCAAGACCTACCTCAGACGTCACATCCTCTGAGAGAAGTTTCCTGACTTGCAGGCTGTATTCAAGGCCTTCTTGGGGCTGGCCCAGTGAACGGAGCCACCTCTGTGATGGTCCATATCACATTTGTTTCTCATACAGGGCTGATCCTCTGGTCATAGACCACCTAGGGTTCCCCAGAGGCACTGGGGAAAAACTCAGGCCCTCAGCCTGGTCTTAGAGGCCCCACATGCCCTGACTACCCCCTATCCCCAGCCTCATTTCTCCTCTCTTACCACACCGGGCCCTCTGGCCTCTGGACCTTTGCACAAACTGTAACTTCTAACTTGGCCTTTCTTTCTGCCTCCTCTGCTGGGCAAATTCGTGCTCAGCTCATACGCATTTCAGGAGTCTGCTCTTTCAGGAAGCCATCAGTGATGCTGCGGTGGGCAGGGGCCTCTTCTGAATTCTGGAAGCCACCTGTGCTGCTTCCATTTTAGCAGCAAGACAGACTGGGCTCAATGCCCAGAGGCGGGAGGGAATGGCCAGGCCGGAGGTGGGTCCCAGATGTGAATTTCACGCCTATTCGTCTCAGGCACTGGGAACAAAGTTTGGGTCAAAAAGAACATATGCGGCTTGCCCCGCTCCTCACTTTTGTCTCCTACGTCCCCAAGTCCCCAACCCCTGCGTAGGAGGGAGCAAGGCCAGGACTCTCCGGGCCCGGGTGGTTCCCACAGCCCCTCTTGGCCTCCTCGCCCCTCCTTCCCTGCTCTTAACTCTCTGGGGGAGCCTGGGAAAAATCCTCCCGATCTGTGTTCTCACCTCCTGGGTTCGCCTCTCCTGGGGGATGTGTGGCCACCAGTGTTTAAATAATAAAAACAAACTCCAATGGCTCTTACTCTGGCCAGACACTGTTCTAAGCCCATTACCTACACAGGTTAATTCATTTAATCCTCATAATATGCCCTGTGGGTTACTTCCTATTATCATCATCATCACCACCCCCATTTCACAGATGAGAAAACTGAGGAATAGAGAGGGATTTGAACCCAGGCGGTCTGGCTCCAGAGGCCACACACTTCATGAAAATCGTCTCTAGAGCAGTGCCGTCCAATAGAAGTTTCTGCGATGATGGAAATATTCTTTATCTGCTCTGTCGGATATGTTATCCACCCACCACCAATGTGGCAGTGGCTACTGATTGGATAGCTCAGCTCTGGAGAACTAAGTTTGAATGCCGGCTACTTGCCAGCTACTTGTGTGATGGATGCTAAGTCTCCTTGCCTCTATCATTGCTTCTTTCTTTCTTTCTTTCTTTTTTTTTTTAAGACTTAGATTTGTGGGCTTCCCTGGTGGCGTAGTGGTTGAGAGTCCGCCTGCCGATGCAGGGGACACAGGTTCGTGCCCCAGTCCGGAAAGACCCCACGTGCCGAGGAGCGGCTGGGCCCGTGAGCCATGGCCGCTGAGCCTGCGTGTCCGGAGCCTGTGCTCCGCAGCAGGAGAGGCCACAACAGTGAGAGGCCCGCGTACCGCAAAACAATAAAAAATAAAAAAAGAGAGGAAAAAGAAGGAGGAAGAGGAGGAGGAGAAAGAGAAGAAAAGGCAGGAGAAATCTTAAGTGTGAAAGGGACTCGACTTACCATTATTGGCTTTGAAGATAGAGGAAGGGGCCATGAGCCAACGAATGCAGGTGGCATCTAGGCGCAGGGAATGGAAAGGAAACATTCTTCCCTAGAGGTTCCAGAAGGAATGCAGCTTTGTTGACACCTTGATTTCAGCCCAGTAAAATCCATGTTGGGCTTTGGACCTCTAGAACTGTCAGAGAATAACTCTGTGTTGTTTTAGCAGCTGAATTTGTGTTACTTTGTTATGGCAGCAATAGAAAACTAATACACTGGTTCTTCTCTCTTTCTGGGCACATAGGAGAATTCTGCTTTCCTGCCTTTGTGCAACTGTAATCCTGACTAATGAGCTGTGAGTAGAAGGGCTAGAGTCGTTCCTGGGCTAAAGCATCTATTTCTTTTTAATTTTTTTAATTAATTAATTAATTTATTTATTTTTGGCTGTGTTGGGTCTTCGTTTCTGTGCGAGGGCTTTCTCTAGTTGCGGCGAGCGGGGGCCACTCTTCATCACGGTGTGCGGGCCTCTCACTGTTGCGGCCTCTCTTGTTGCGGAGCACAGGCTCCAGACGCGCAGGCTCAGTAATTGTGGCTCACGGGCCCAGTTGCTCCGCGGCATGTGGGATCTTCCCAGACCAGGGCTCGAACCCGTGTCCCCCACATTGTCAGGCAGATTCTCAACCACTGCGCTACCAGGGAAGCCCAAAAGCATCTATTTCTTGTGTGGGACCATTCAATACCCTCTGTCTGTCTGTCTGTCTCTCTCTCCCCCCTCCTCAGTGATCAAGGATACCATGGGTTGCAGCTGGTGCAGTGACAAGACGGTGGATGCCTCTCAGCCTGGGTGCTTCAATGATTCTGTGGAAAATCGCCCCTTGCTGACTTGCATGGGACAGGTACATGAGAAAGAAATCAACTCTCGTTGTGTCAAGCCAACAGGGCTAGCCTAACCTGACTAATGGAAGTCCTTAATGAAGTACGGGAACTAGCTTGCTGCTATACAAGGCAGTGTGTTCCAGGAAGAGAGAAGGGCAAGTGCAAAGGCCCTGAAGCAGAGTGTTCTTGGTTTTTAAAGGAACAGGAAGGAGACCAGTGTAGCTGCAGAGGGGTGAGTGAGGGAAAGTTGTAAGAGGTGAGGTCAGGTATGGGGTGGGAGTGGATCAAGTAAGGCTTTGTAGAGCAGGGCAAGGACTTTGGATCTTATTCTGAGAAAGATGGGAAGACAAGAGTTTTGAGCATAGTAACAGCACGGTCCACTGGGGCCTAGGTCAGGGGTCTGACTTAGGTTTTAAATCATTATCCTAGCTTCTGTGTGAAGAAGACTCTAAGACGGTAGTGGGGAGACCAGTATGGAGACTACCTGTAATCCAGGCAAAGAGTGGTGATGGCTTGGATCAAGGTGGTAGCAGTGGACATGGTAAAAAAAAAATGGCTGAATTATGAACATATTTAGTAGGTGTAACTGAAGAAACCTCAGGTAGAGTTGGAGTTGGGACAGGCCTGTAGGGGGCGCTCTCAGATCCCACCAGGAGACCTCAATTAACAGGAGAGAAGTAAACCTACATCTGTGATAGGAAGTTACCTCTAGGTTACTATCAGAAGGAAGAAGAAAACTTCTCTCCATCCAGGGCAGCTCAGCCAGTCAGGCTGTAGCAGGCCAACCAATGTGAAGCCTCCATACTTTGGACTCCCAGTTTCCTCCAATGGACTCTTTGGTTATTATAGCCCCTCCCAACTCTCCTCTTTTCTCTATAAAAGCATGTTCCCCTTGCTTGTTCTCTGTATTTGCTTATGGTCACCCATCCTTGCATATCGCTGATTGTGATTTCTCTGCTAGTCCCTAATAAACTCAGTTTTGTTGGTAAAATAGCTGGCCAATATATTTTTAAAAATTTATTTATTTATTTTTGGCAGCATTGGGTCTTCATCGTGTGCAGGCTTTCTCTAGTTGCAGAGAGAGGGGGCTACTCTTTGTTGTGGTGCGTGTGCTGCTCATTGCATTGGCTTCTCTTGTTGCAGAGCAGAGGCTCTGGGCACGCGTGGGCTTCAGTAGTTGTGGCACGAGGGCTCAGTAGTTGTGGCTCGCGGGCTCTAGAGCACAGGCTCAGTAGTTGTGGTGCACGGGCTCTGCGGCATGCGGGATCTTCCCGGACCAGGGCTCGAACCCGTGTCCCCTGCATTGGCAGGCGGATTCTTAACCACTGCACCACCAGGGAAGTCCCTGGCCAATATATTATTAAAGTTGTAAGTAGATGTGAGGGTTAAGTAGTGGGGTAAGTGCCCGATTGAACTGATTTTGAGAAAGGATGGAAAGAGCAAGATAAAGAAATCTAGAACTTTTCTGAAACACACAACTCTTCTTAGAAAACCCCTTAAAGACTCCTAACTCCTGCTTCAGATATGCCCGCACCCAGGGCCCAGTTGGAAGCCAAAGGCAAGCCTCCCCATATATAGGATAGTATTGGTAGCTTGGGGGTCAGCCACCTCCTGAAGGCTATTTCCTGCCTTTCTTAGTCTCCTCTGGAGCATACCCAGAACATTGGCGGGAGGGTCTGTTCTCTCTGCCTAGCACCCAATGACATCATGGCCCAGCCTGACTCCCCATTGGCTAAGAGGCCTGCTTTTCTCTCAGGGAAAGAATAGGTTGCTCTCTAGGCACCAGTGGACCTTAAGTCATATCACTTTGTCTGAGATTCCTTCAAAGTACTAGCTCACTTTCTCTCCTACCAAGGTCACCCAAATTTGAAATTTTTTTGTTGATTGTGGGGGCAGAGGCCAGGGTGACAAGGAAGATCATAGGCCCTGACGGCCTTCCATTCCATAGTACTTAAGCTTCCTGCCTTTTTAACCCCATCCCTCTGGCCTGTAGGTACCCAGCTGTTGGGTGGAATCGAATTCTGCTTAGCACCAAGTGACGTCACACCACTCTGTCGCTCCCAATTGGCTATTCCCTCAGGAAAGGGTTTAGGCTGTGCTTCAAGACCAGGTGAACCCATGAGAACCCTCTTCAGATAGTCACTCAAAGTTCCATTATTCTTTTCTCAGAGACCATCCTGGGGCCATCAGAAACCAAGTGTTTCACAATGTGGAACTTTCTGGAAATCTGACACTGCTGTGCTTTCCTCAGGTGTATTTCCCGCCTTTTCTAGCCACCCTCCCCTCCCACCGGCTTTAACTAATCGTCAGGCAATATAAATCTGACTAGCACCCAGTGACGTCATACCAGCTTTTTCATTGGATTGGCTATTCTGTCAGAGAGCTGTAGCCATATTCGGCTCCACAGATTTCCTCGTGGCCTTCTTCCTTTGCCCCTCAGATACCCTCCCAGCACAGGTCAGGGGTCTGTAGCCGACTTTCCCCAAGAGTTGAGACTTTATTGAGGGGACTAGCTGCATAGGTCACAGGTCGAGTGTCCTAGCCAGAGACCAAGAGGTTTGCCGCCTTTATTTAAAAGTCCCTCATGCCTCCTCGGTGCTGGCACATGCAAGTGACGTCAGGGGCTCTGCGGCGTCTGATTGGCTTGCTGGGGGACGCACCGTCGAGGTAGAAGACTCCTCTGGCAGTTGCTTCCAGTCCCTTTCTTGGAGTTTGAGGCCGCCTGGCTCCGGCTCTAGATCCTGGGTTCGGGGCTCGGGGTCGAGGGCCGCAGGCCGTGGCAGCCCCCAGCGTGCTCCTCCTGCTGCAGCCGCCGCAGCGGCCGGGCCCAGCGCGGCCTCCAGGGCAGCGCGAGGCCATGGCGGTCGAGGACGAGGCGCGCGGGGTCGGGGCCGGCGGCCGCGCTGCCCAGCAGCAGGTAGTGGGTGGCGGGCCGCAGGCGCAAGCAGCCACAGGCCAGGTCGGCGCGGGGCACCCAGGCGTCCTGGCCGCCGCGGCGCACGGGCCACGCCGGCTGCTTGTATACAGCCAGGACGCGCACGGCCAGCCGCTGCCACGCCGGGCCCGCCGCCTCGGACGCCAGCACCTGCGCACGGAGCACTGCGGGGAGGGGAGATGTCAGGCCTGGGCGGTGGGGAGGCTCCGGGTCCCATGGGGTCAGTCCTGGTGGGGAGGGGCCCGGGGCCCGGGACCCGAGAGTGGGCTTCCGGGATCGCATCAGTAGGGAGAGACCTTGAACCTTTGAGGGTGAGAGGTCTGGGGGTCTGGCTGTGTGCTGTGAGGAGTGAGATCTTTCTGGGGAGATGGGTCAAAGCAAGGAGAGTGGGGCTTATGGAGCGATAGGTTGGGTCACAGGATTGTGATTGGGAAGGCGGGGGAGGTGGGGGTTACTCTGGAGAGGGAGGCCAGACAGGGCGAGGAACCCAGGGGCCTACCAGGAATATGCCAGATGGGGTGCTTTGGGGGTCATATTAGAAGCAGTGGGTACAGGGATTACTTAAAGGGTTAGAGGTCCCAGGAGGACCCTGCAGTGGGTGGGGCTGGGAACAAGGCCCAAGAGGCAAGTCCAGATCTCTAATGCCAAGGGGTCAGAAGGTATTAGGAGCAGACAGAGCCCTTGGAAAACAGGGGTATTGCCATGGGAGGGATCTGCATTTAGGATTAATTTGGGGGCCAGAAGGAGATCAGTCCTTGGAAGCTGAGGGTCGAGGTCATACTAGTGGTGATTCAGAGACGTGTCCTCTCTGAGGGGGTGAGGTGAGATGTGTTGGGAGCAGGACTCTGGCAGACAAGCTGGGTCTTTGGGGCAGAAGATCCCTGTGGGAGGTGGGGGGAGAAGCCTCCACCTTTGAAGTTCAAGGACACTAGTGGGCAGATGCTGAGCCTCAGGGAGGAGAGGTCTGGGATCCTATACCATTGAGGGAAGTAACTGGGACTGGGCTGAACTCATTGTCCAAGAGAGCCTGCAGCCACAGGCCCTGGGGTCGGGGGCTGGTGTGGACTGGTGGATTAGGGAACTGTGGGGTGAGTCTGTGGGAGTGGGGCTCCGATATCTCAGACCCTGATAGGAGGCAGGGGGTCTGAGACAGACAAGACGGTGCAAGGATCCCTTGCATTCAACCAGTTGCCCTTTCTCCTTCCATCCTCAGGAGGCCACCTCCCTCCCTCAGAGACGTCAGGCTGAAGGAGATCGTGAAACTCTGCAAGGCCAATAACATGGGGAGAGAGGAGACCTAGGACGGTAGGGAGCGCCCCTTCCCCACCGCCCCTTCTGCCCATTGTCTGCTGTCCTGTTAGGTTCTAGATCAGGAAAGGCCCTGTAGAGTCCAACACCCCTTCCCATTTAAGCTGAGGAAACTGAAGGCCAGAGAAGGGGGTGGCTTGCAGCAGATCAGAGCCCCTGCTGGCCCTTTTCCTCCCCAGCACTCACCGTACTCCTGCTGGCAGTACCTCCGAAGGCTCATGTGTACCCTGGTGTCCGAGATATTGCAGTAGTTTTGACACTGAGGGTCTGGGGAGGGTCAGGCTGCAGTGGGCTCCTGAGGCCTGGACTACAGCGTTCTGCCCCTGCCCATCCCCTGCATTTCATCTTGACGGACAGCTGGGGTGCCTGAACCCTTGGGGACTGGGCTTGGTGGAACACCCCTGGATCCCCACCTGGAGGCCCAGTCAGCCCATCCCTGATCCCTCTTGCTGCCAGGGGTTTCTAGGCCAGCCAGTCTTACCCGAGCTGTAAGCATGAGGGGTTGTAGCAAGGGTGGTGGTTGCCTCTGGAATTCCTGTGAAAGAGCAGAGGAGAGACAGGGCCTTAGTGCCTCCCATGCGCAGCCCGCTCCCCCCGAGGAAGCAGGCTTCCAGACCCCAAATGTCTATTCCCCTGAGGCCCAAGAGTGGAAGCACACTTCGCCTTTCTCCCCCAGGACCTGGAGTCCTGGTCCCTGGCCACTTTCTTAAGACTCAGAAGCCCAGGTCCCCAGCCCCTTCCTCCCTCAGACCCAGGTATCCAGGCTCCCACCCTCTTCGTCCCCAAGATGGAGGAGACTGGACTTTCAGTCTTCACCTCCCTAAGGACTCAGAGTCCGGCCTCCACTCTCTAGCTTCCGTCTCCTACGGAGCAGGTCCTCACAACACCTGCCCCCTGGAGATCTGGGATGTCTCCTTCCTACCCCCCTTCAGACTTGGGCCCTGTCCCTCAGGACTCACGCTGGCAGGGCATCCTTGGGGAGCGGCTCTGCTGGTAGCCAGGACCGCAGCGGCTGCATGTCAGGCCAGTGACCCCTAACTTGCAGGAGCACTGCCCACTGGTCTGGTTGCAGGTACCACCTGTCGCCCCGATAGGATGGCACTGGCAGGCTACATGAGGAGAGGAGCTGGGGATGTGCAGTGCAGGCTCCCAGCCTCTTCCTCCCCAAGGACTGAGGAGACTGGAATTCCCTGGCCACTCCTCCTCAGACCCAGGATCCAGGCCCCCAGCCCCTCCCCCCTCAGACCCAGGATCCAGGCCCCCGGCCCCTCCCCCCTCAGACCCAGGATCCAGGCCCCCGGCCCCTCCCCCCCCAGACCCAGGATCCAGGCCCCTGGCCCCTCCCCCCCAGACCCAGGATCCAGGCCCCCGGCCCCTCCCCCCTCAGACCTGCCTGCCTCCTTTCCCTCTAGGCTGGGCTTCAGGCTGCACTCACCCCTGCAGGCCTTGCGGCTGTTGATAGGCTGGCTAGGGTCCCTCCAGAACCCCGGCTGGCAGTAGTGGCAGTGCCGCCCGGCTGTGTGGTGGCGGCACCGCTCACAAACACCCCCACTCCGGCCACCCGACAGCCTGAACAGCTCAGAGTTGAACCTACAGCGTCGGGCGTGCTGGTTGCAGGAACAGGCTAGGAACAGGATGGAGTAAGGGCACATCAGGCCCGGCTCTCTGTTCCCCTTTCCCAGCTTTCTCCCCACTGCCCTCAGGAAAGAGACTGCCTGGGGGTCCCTAGGTAAGTGTGGGTCCTAGATGCTCTTCGTTGTCATCCTTAAAATGGGTGCACTGGACTGGAGCTGCATGAGCCCGAGAGGAGTGGTGAATGTGCTGGATGTCTGTGTAAAACCAGGGGGTGTAAAGAAGAGTGGCGGCTCTGGGCCTAGGCTGTGGAATCAGACCCCCGCGTGTAAGTGTCTCACTGTTTCCGTGGGCAAGTGACGACTCCTTTCCGTAGCTCAGTCTCCTTTGCTGTAAAATGGCATTTATAGTGTCTACTTCATGATCTTGAAATGCAACCACCTACGTAAACGGTGCTTACTTAACTCCGTACCCGACACAGAGCATGCCCTTGCCCGTTTAGCACATCCACGTGCCAGGCGCCATGTGCTGAGTGCTTGGCATGTTTCCTTCTCACAGCAGCTCTGTGAGACTGGGGCTGTCATCATCCCTATTTTATGGATGTGAGCACTGAGGCAGAGAGGCGAGGTCATCTGCCCAAAGAAACTCAGCTGAGGGGTGGTCAGAGGCAGGATTGCAGCCCAGGCGCCCTCCAGTGCTTCTCCTACAGCTCACATGAGGCCCACTTACCATGTACATCTTGCTGGGGAGTGTTGATCGGATTTTCAAAAGCAGCGGCTCTCAAACCTTACCGCTTATCCAGATTACGGGGGAAATGTTTCAAAAGAGCAACACAGATGCCAGGGCCCATCCCAGGGCTTCTGTGGGTCCAGGGGCCTGTATGTCTAGCAAGCATCCCAAAGTGAGATGCCGATGCAGGGAGTTCATGGACCACTCTTTGGAGAGATGAAAGGAGTTTTTGACTCCAAGAGGTTTGAGAGGCCTGTGAGATGCCGATGCGGGGAGTTCCTGGACCACTCTTTGGAGATATGTAAGGAGTTTTTGACCCCAAGAGGTTTGAGAGGCCTGGACTGGCAGGGCCCCAAGGAGTAGCGGGAAGGTCAGGGAGCTGGGACAGCTGTGTGTTCTTGGGAAAATGACTCCCCCTCTCTGAGCCTCAGTGTCCTCCCATCCAGTGGGGATCTCAGTTCCTCTCTCAAGGGATTTTGTAGGCATTAGGGATGGCAGCACTCTTGAGATTATCAATCAGTAGAGTTGGGCTTTGGATTCTATAAAGCCCACAGCTCCGCCACAGGAGTTAGTCTCATCCTGCCTGCCCAGACCCTTCTCCATCACAACACTGTTGGTCTGTTACCCAGGTTCGGAGGGTCGGCTGCCCAGCTCAGCCTGAGGGGATGTGGTGATCCACAGAGGGACAGCCTCCCCAGCTCCCAGGCCCTGTCCTCCCCCAGGATGGACCCCACCCCACCCTCAGGCCACGTGATTCTCCCCTCCCTCACTCCCCTGTAGGGGCATCAGATCTTACTGGTAGGAATGGGCCAACTGGACAGAGGCCTGGGATGATGAGAACAGCGGGTCAAAGGGGACCCAAGTGTGATGAGAACAGAGTGGGGAGCAGAGGACAGCTGGGATGGTCTGTAAGTTAGTCCACTCGACATTGCAGGAAGACATAGAGGGGGAGAGGGGCAAAGGATGTGCGAGGTGGAGAGAGAGGGAGGTCCAGGAGCGAGAGAATGGAGGGTGTGTGTGTGTGTGTGTGTGTGTGTGTGTGTGTGTGTGTGTGGTGTGTATCTATCCAGGGAGTGGAGTTAGCAAGGCCATGTAACACACTCAGACTCTAGCAAGGCTGCAGGCTGGAGGTGGGATGAGGAGGGCTGTCTCTGAGGAGAGCCGCTGGAGGGATGGGGAAGGGCCCAGACTCAGGCCCAGTCTGGAAGCCCTGAGGATGGGGGAGGGCATTGAGTGGGGCCTGGGGAGCTCTGGTCCAGCTGGAAGGCTGGTGGATGGCCCAGCCTCTCGGAAGACTTCTCTGAGTCCAGTCCCAGCACTGCCCCTTGCTGACAGTGAGACGTAGAGCAAGTGACACGTCCCCTTGGGCCTCACCCTCCTCGTCTGGGCAATGGTAACATTGGCGGAATCAGATAACTCTTCCTCCATGCCAGGTCCTGTATCAGGCTTTATTCTAAGGACTTTATTTTAACGTATTGAATTTTCACTACAGCCTGTAAAGGAAGGGCTGTTACTATCCTCACATTACAGGTGAGCCAATGGAGGCAAAGAGAGGTTTGGTCATTTGTTGGGGGTCACACAGCCAGGAAGCAGAGAAGCTGGGATTTGAGCCCAGGCAGTCTGGCTGGCTGCTGAGGCCATGCCCGTGTCTGCTGCCCGAGAACATCTAGTGTGACAGCACATAAAGGTGGCTGGCAAGGACAAGCTAAGACCCTTGGGCTTCTGCTCCTGAGCTCAGATCCCAGCCATGTCATTGCGCAAGGGACTTCCCAGCTCTAGCCTCAGTCTCCTCATCTGTAAAATGGGCCTGATGCAATACCTGCCCTGCACATAGTAGTTGCTGGATAAATATGTGTCTAATGAATAAATCCTTACCCCCTGTGGTTGATTTGATGATTCCGAAAATGTCCAGTTGCCCTGTTTTCCTACAGCCACTCAGTAAATACCACCTGAGCACCTGCGCCAAGCCAGGCCCTGGGCTGGGAGCTCAGGAAATGTTATCCATATCACCATCACCGTGATCAAGTGTCGGGGAGACGCTGGAGCCCCCTAATGGGCATGTAAGCAGCTGGAAGTCTGGGGACAGCACAGGTGGTGGGGAGGGAGTGGGCGGAAGCGAAGAGGGGGACTGGCTGGAGGACAGTATGGGGAGAAGCAAGGGGCATGCAGCTCTGGGGAGGGGGAGAACATCCTGCCCCTCAGGGAGAAGGGCCCAGCTGCTGGAGCCCTGTGGCCAGCTGGCGGGTCAGGGTGGGCCCAGGACTCACGCAGGCAAGGGTGAGGGTGCCGGGGCGTGGCAGGCCGCCAGGGCCAGTCGCGGTGGGATGGGCGGCAGCTCTCACACCCTGGGCCGGTGGTGTGGTGGCGGCAGCGGCAGCGGGGCGGCCGGTCACGGGCAGCACAGCGGGCTGCGTGGCCATGGCACTGGCAGCGGCCTCTCACTCCTGCTGCTGCCAGCCCTGCCTGGCCCCCGAGCTCCACACGGAGGTGACTGGCCACCACCCTGGCCTTAGGGCCCAGTGGGGCTCGGAAGGTCACCGTCTCGGGGCCTCCCAAGGCCCCCGGCCAGGCGGGTCTGCGCCACAGTGATCTCCAGGGCCCTCCGGTGGCCCAGGCGGCAGACAGGACCAGGGCTGGGGGTCCTGGGGTGCAGAAGCGCAGGCTGACGGACGTCAGGAGGAAGGGGCCACCCAAAGCCAGGGTCAGACTGCCATTGCAGGTGGCCCGGGGGCCGAGATCCGCCCCCGGGGAGGGGATGCAAGCCTGGGGACAGGAGGCAGCCATGCTGGCCAGCTGGGTCACTGGTGGGAGACAGAAGCGGGGGCGGCCCCCTGGATGGTAGCATGGGTCTGCGCTGGCCTGGCTCAGGAGGAGCAAGAGGGCAAAGGTCACTGGCATGGTTCTGGCGGAGGCAAGTACCTGGAGAGGAGACGAGTGTCTGGGCAGGGGGCCTCAGGCCGCCCTCGGGGGTCAGCCTCCAGCCCGCTCCCCAGGCTCCCTGAGGAACCCCAGCATTCCACCCCCAGCCCTGCCCCAGACCCCTCCCGGCTGCTTCTGAGCGAGGAAAATAGTTCCATCTGGGGAGAATTACTGTTTACATAACCCAAAGGGGAAAGAACGCAAGCAAAATCGAGAATTTTGCCTGAACTAATCCGTAGCTTAACACCCCAGAGCTATCCGTCAGTGTCGAGGGGCAGGGGGCCCTGGGGAGAGGGCAGGGAGGGGGGACAGATGGGGAAACCCAAAGAGGGGGCAAGGGGGAGAAAGGAGGAGCCGGGTGGGCAGGGGAGGGGGAGTTAGAGAAAGATGAAGACTTAGTGGCAAAGAAATGGAGAAAGGGGCCGACAGAGGCACAGACGGCAAAGACAGAGTCGCGAGGGCAGAGGTGAGTGAAGGGCAAGGGCCAGGCAGGGAGAAGGAACTGCGAGGAGAGAGGACGGACACAAGGGGAGACCAGGAGGCAACCAGAGTCCACAGGGTGGGGGGCAACGGGTCCCAGGGAGCCTGGGGGCTGAGACAGACAGGTGGGCAGGGGGCTCAGAGACACCTGTGAAGCAGGAGGAGCACAGGCAGGCCCGCAGGCCTGACCGGGGAGGCGGAAGGGGGCGGGGAGCAGAAGCAGGAGGCCAGGCCCATGGGGATTGGGATCAGAGTGGAGGCCCTTTCCCACGTGGGGCCCTAACCGTGTTCTCCACGCCCAGGGCACGGAGGGGGATTATCACCAAACAACCCAAACAACCAGGCCTCCCTGCCACCCAGCCCTAGCCTCCACCCGCTCTTAACCCTTTCTCACCCAGGTTCAAAGCCCCAAGAGCTGTGCTGAGGGACCCGATGGGGACGGGGATGCCTGGGGGCTGGAAGCCTGGGCTGGGAGGGCAGACCCCTGGTTTCCCCTTGGGGCTCGCGATGGGAGGACCCTGTGCTTGCATTTCTGATAACCTCTGCCCTCCCCACCCTCCACTGCCATCCTAGGCCTCAGGGTCCGGCAATCAGAGCCCCCGCATTCCCCTCCAGTCCTAAGGTCCCCAGAGCAGAAGGGGGAACAGATGTCGGGGGTGGCGGGTACTAAAGGAGGAGAGGAGACAGGGCAGGGCCAGATGCTAGGGCGTCCGCAGGGACCAGCAGTCCAGAGCCGGGGGTGGCAGGATCGAGGATGGACCCGGAGCGGAAATGCGCGCCCACCCACCCCACCGCCCCCCCCACCCTGGGCTGGCAGCCCCTGATGAGGAGCCCACTCGGGTCTGGGGGCCTTGGAGCCCTTCTGGGCCCCACTGTCCAGGCCCCTGGCTCTGAATCTGGACCCGGGTTTGTGCCCCAGCTGGGAGTCGAAGAGGTAGCAGTGGGTGCGGGTGGGTCCCGTTCTCCCAGCCTGATTTCACAGCCCGCAGCGTTCCCACCGCAGTCGCCTGGTGCGGAGGCCGCCTCCCCCGCCCCAGACGACGGGCGTGGCCCTCCGCACCTCCCGAGGAGGAGCCTGGCGCCATTTTGAGCTCTTGTGCCGGGCATTTGCCCCCGATCCCCGGCACCGGCCTTGTTAAGGGGCTCGCCCCATCTCCCACCTCCTCTCTTGCCTGGGCGGTTCACGCGGTACCGCTTTCTGGCTCCTAGTAGCCCGGGCAACCGGCTGCGTCCCACGGTGTTCCTGGGGGATCCAGACGCCACCGCCTGCCACTGGGGAGCCCAGATGTCCGGCCCCCAGTCCCTGCCCCTCTGGAGACTGTAGCCCACCCTGGCCCCCACTTTAAGGGGCAGAGTCTAGCCGTGTACCCACCAGGTCCAGGGTCAGGCCTCTTGCCTGGGCAGTGTGGGGTTCCACCTGGGACCCAGGCCCTTTCCCCGGCTTCTTTTGCACACACCCCACCCTTCACCCCTGTCGTCGTCCAAACCTGTGCCCTGGAAGAGACTGTCCTCTGCAGTCAGCCGCTCACGGCCCTTCCCTCCCGCAGGAGCTTGGCGGCCAGCGTGGGCTCTCGGGAGTGAGTGCAGAGTGGCTGTTCTCAGCCCCCGGGCTAGTAGGGGTTCTGGGCGGGAGCTCAGAGCAGAGCCTAAGAATCCAACACCACCCCGCCCCAGTCCCCTCGCCAAGGCAGCCACGCTCTCCCCGCAGGGACCCCGGGCAGCCACGCCACCCGGCGCTGTGTGGGACATGAGCGCCGTTGCCCCCCAGGGGCCCGCAGCTGGACAGCCCCGAGCAGGCTGGCCCAGAGGGCTCAGGCAGGTAGGAGGGGACGGCGGCCAGACGGCCTTCCGGGGCCTGGGGTGCGTGCTCCCCGCACACCCCGCCCCTGCCCCGCCGGCTCCTGACTCCTCGGTGCGGGCAGGCTCGGGCTCAGCCCCAGCACGTGGCGGCTGTGATCAGGAAGGGGCTGGCCTGCTGGGGAGCGCGCCGCCGTCAGGGCCGCTGACGCTGAGGCGGGACGTGGGCCTCTGGCTGTGTGACCCCAAGCCAGCCCCTCCTGCCCTCTGGAACCTTCTGTCCGCTGTGGGTCAACTGAGCATGAAGGTCAGTCGCTTTCAAGCCTTAAAAAGTCAGTGCTCTTTGAAGGGTCGCACCACCCACCTGGAAACCCAAAGACTTGGGCGGCTTTCTAAGGTGGTGGGGAAGGGGGAGGGGGAGATATGAATGCCTGGGACCTTGGTGGTTCTAGCGGCTGGAGGGAGAAGTCAGGGACCCCCGGGGGGGACTGAGCTCAAAGCGGATCCCTCCATGGCCAGTTTACTGTGAGGCCTCAACACTTCACTCATGACCCTTTCATGCAAATGTTGCCCTCAACTCCATTACATATCCGAATGGTTTTTTGTTTTTTTTTTTGGTCCGAATGGTTTTGACTAGAAAAATAACATTTTTCTTCACTTCCCCCTGAGGAAAGCAAGGGCCTCAGGAGGATGGGGCGCCACATTAGCTGCTGTGGCCTAGAGTGCATTGATTGTGGCATAGCGTGGGCCCGACCCCGACAGGGATTTGGGGACCCAGTGTCTGGGGCGGGAGGGCACAGCCAAGGCTCCCCTTGATTCTGGTTCTGGGTGACCCTCACAGCCGGCAGTGGAGAGGCAGCCCCGGGGGCAGGAGGCAGGGTGGGGACATGGGTAAGCCTCGGCGAGGAGGAGGAGTTAGCTGCAGGAGAAGGAGACGCCACCAAGTCAGAGGGGGACATGTGAGATCGCGGGCGGGCGGCCTGATGGACAGAGTAACTAGTGCAGTACTCGCCGCGCTGATCCATTCAGCTGGTGCTCACTGACTTCCTACTGTGTGTCTGACGCTCTGCTGACCGCACGAACACGTGCAGCAGCCCGTCCTTGCCAGGCTCACAGTCCAGAAAGCAAGATTGCGACAAAAAAGTAGGAAGTCATTATGTTCTAGAGAAAGATGGAAGGTGACAAATGCTTTGGAGCAAAAGCAAGTAGGGAAGTAGTTTGGGGGGCGGGGGGCAGGGGGACATTTGGGCTGAGACCTGGAGGAGGTGAGGGCAAGATGCCCACGTGGGCATCAGGGCAGGAGGACCCAGGCACAGGGAGTGGCCAGTGCAAAGGCTAATTTTGCTGTCAGAGAAAACTCAGGAAGAAGGTTTAGGTCTCACTTTATCCACCACCACCCCCTCCCCCCGCCCCAGGGACTAGAAGTTTCTTAAGCTAATATTCCCTGGAGGGAAGCTAGCTGTCTCACTTTTGCTTTTAATAGTCTGAGCTGCCTGAGGCGATTATCACCCCTGAAGGGGCCTGGGGTGGGGGGTAGAAGCAGAGAGCAGAGAGGAAACAACTCCCCGAATTGGGGAGGAGACTTTGGGGGGAAGGGGCAGTTCCTCAAGTATGGGGCACCTTTACCCTCACAGCGCCCCAGAGGCAGAACCTCCCAGGGCCACAGCTCTGAGGTGGGCTCAGCAGGGCGGGACCCACACCTCTGGGCTTCCAGAGACATCTTTCATCCCTATCTCGGTGACGGTGACGCAGCAATCACAGAGGCCCCAGGAGGCAGGGCATGTCAGAGCCCCTGAATAACTGCACTGGGAGTGTGCAGCTGAGTATCCCTTCCTCAGGACATAGTGGAAAAATCCAGGATCGTAATTATGAGCACAGATTCCCGAACCACACCGGTTTCAAATCCAGGCCCCACGTCTTTCCGAGGTGCGTGACCCAAAGCAAGTTTCTTAACCTGTCTGTGTCATAGTTTCCTCTTCTGTTAAATTGGCATAAAAAAGTACCTTCCTCATGGGAGATCACAAAGACCAAATGAGTGAAGATAGGCCTACAGTCTAATATCTGAAACTCTGTGGACCAGACATGCCGCAGAACCGGTGTTTTGACACCATCATGGGGTGCACAGGTTATATTTTATATTTTACAACTCCCCCGGCGGGGTCTGGGCAGCATCCCATAATCAAACATTATTGTTTCTGCAAGCAGAACACATGGGTGTTTGCTCCAAAATAAATGAAGTCTATGAATAGCGGCACGTCGGTTCAGATTTTGTCCCCGAGTGAATTCAACTCAGGTTGGGGTTTGCCAGCAATCTTCATGAAAATGGTCAGTAAGGAATCGTGGACCAGGATATAAGCGCTGAAACCAGTGCCTGGCTTGAGTCGGGAACCACAGAAGCACCAGCTTTGGTTCATTACTTCCTGTGGCTTTTCAGTTGTGTAGGCTCATGAGAGGCCAGGAGAGGGAGCTCTTGAGGCTGGAGGACAGAGGTGGCAGCCAGACTGGGCTACCTGATGTGCAGAGCCCAGTGCAAAATGAAAACCCGGGCTGCGTTGCTCTCGCTTATGGAGACTTTCTAGACGGCTAGAGCAGAGCAGGGACCCTGTGCAACTGCACGAGTCGCACACCGTGGAGGTGACCCTGGGTGGGTACCTCTGTCCTCAGCTGGTTTCTCCTCCCCAGTAGCCCTGGCTCCAGTCCCTGCTCAGCTTGCCTGCGGGCTTTGAGAGCGGCCTGGGGCTCTGGCTGAGCTGACCAGAGGCGGAAGCTCGAGTCCTCCTCTGCGCAGGACCCCAGTCCTTATCACAGGCTGTGTGATAAGGATTGGCTCAGAGTTGTCACCAGCCCAGCGAGAAGAGGGGCTCAGGGGCAGATTTAGTTTGCTTTTTGGAGACTAAAGCAGCGAGCAAGGCATTTCTTGTACATCTCAGGGGAGGGAGCGTAATATATGCTTCATGTGGTAAGAGTCAGCTGACCTCACTGGGAACCCACGTTGAATGTGACATCCTTGAGGAGGGCCCAAGAGTGTTCAGATTTCCCACAGGGGTCAGATTAATAAAGAGGAGCCCTGGAATCTAGGAGGAAGAGGAGGCGGAGAGTGGAGGTGAGGCCCACAGAGCCCTGACATTTAAGGGGGCCAGTGGAGGGAGAGATGGGGAGCCTGAGGGGGTGAGATGGAAGCCAGATGAGGAAGAGCGGGGGCCACACAATCCAGGGCTTCTGTAGGGGCCTTGGGGGTCTCCTGAGCTGCAGGCACTGGGACAGCCACAGGGAAACCACAGCTGCCTGGTCAGGGGAACAGAGGAGGGGAGAGGACACAGCAGGTCAGGACACACTGGAGACCCAGTGTGAAAAGACCATTTCTGGGAGCCCAGGGGAGAGCTGGAGGAGAGATGGACTGAAAAAGAAGCAACCCCTGAAGAAGGGATTCTCCACCCCATTACAAGGATTGGGGAAACTGAGGTTCATGGAGCCCAGGCAGAGGCAGGAGCTGGAGGGAGTCTGGGTAGGTTCAAAAGTGTAGGCTTCACTGAGCTAGCATGGCACGCCCACTGCGATCAACAAGACAGACAGTAGTGAGTGTTGGCGAGGATGTGGAGAAATCAGAGCCCTCATACGCTGCTGGTGGGAATGGAAAATGAGGCAGCTGCTTGGAAGCCAGTCTGCAGTTCCTGAAAGTGTTAAACACAGTTAGTTATCACATGACGCAGCGATTCCACTCCTAGGTAAGTACCGGAAGGAAATGAAAACTTAGGTCCACACAGGGATTTGGACATGCGTGTTCACAGCAGCATGATTCATAATTCCCCAAAGTGGAAACAACCCAAATGTCTAACAACTGATGAACTGATAAATAAAACGAGGGCTATCCCTGCCGTGGAATATTAGTCGGTGGTAAAAAGAAATCAGTGACGTACTAACACACGCTGCAACGTGGATGAGCCTTGAAGATATGACACTGAGTGAAAGAAGCCAGTCACAAAGCTACTTACTGTGTGATTCATTTATATGCAGCACGCAGAGTAGGTAAATCCACTGAGACAGAAAGTAGGTTAGCTGGAGGGAGGTGGCGGGGAGGATGGGAAGACTGGGGGTGGGGATGGCTAAGGGGCGCAGGGTTTCTTCTGGGGGTGATAAAACTTTTCTAAAATTAATTGTGATGGTTGCCCAACTCTGTGAATATACGAAAAGCTGTCGTACACTTTAAATGGGAGAATTGTATGCTATTTGAATATTATCTCAATAAAGTGGTTACCAACAAGAAAGAAGAAGAAGGGCTCATCGGAGACCTAACTATAAAAAAAGCTACATCTAGGCAGCTAGAGGTGGCAACACAGAGAGCATGTTACAGAGGCAGGAGGTGGGAACTGGCAGACCCTTAAGTCCTGGTCCGGGAAATGGCACAGTGTCACTTCTGCCACATGTGATTGGCCAAGGCAGTCACAGGCCCACCCAGAGTCAGGGAAGGGGCGTCCAAGACTCTGCAGCAGCTTGAATCCACCACATCCACTGACGGTAGCGGGAGGCACTTAGCGCTTGCCATGGCAGGGGCCCTTCCGGGAGCCCGGCATGCAGGGGCTATGGTTAGCCCCATTTTCTGGAGAAGACTGAGCCCCAGGGAGTTAACTAACGTGCTCCGGGTTGGCCAGCAGGAGGCAGAGTCTGCACCTGAACCTGGGCTTGTCTAGCCTCACAGTCTAGGTTCTGAACCTGTGTACATGCAGCCTTAATAGATTCGTGAGCTCCCAGGGATGCGTGTAGTAAACACTCTAGAAGTCTTTGTTTTCCAAGGCTTACACAGAGTGCCTCCTGTATGCTAGGCACTGTTCTAAACATGTTACAGATGAGCTAGTTCTGTTAGGTTGGACCATATGAAGCGGCTGTTTGTGAATATTGGCACTCTCCAATGGTTCAACTCTGTCATCGCTTTTTTTTTTTTTTTTGAGGTACGCGGGCCTCTCACTGTTGTGGCCTCTCCCGTTGCGGAGCACAGGCTCCGGACGCGCAGGCTCAGTGGCTATGGCTCACGGGCCCAGCCGCTCCGCGGCATGTGGGATCTTCCCGGACCGGGGCACGAACCCGTGTCCCCTGCATCGGCAGGCGGACTCTCAACCCCTGCGCCACCAGGGAAGCCCTCAGTCATTGTTTTTTAATGGGCAAGGAAACTGCGATTCAGGAGTAACTTGACTAAAGTCACACAGCTGGTAAGGGGTGGAGCTGGGATTTAAACCCAGGCCAGAGGGGTCCAGGGTCTGTGCTCTAAGACCTCCACGGTGGAGGCCACTAGACACGCCTGGATGGGCTGAGTGAGCCAATGAACAAGTGGTTTGGGGTGGGGTGAGCGAATGAACTCACGCCCCATCCCTCCTGAATCAAGTCGTCTCTCCTCCCCGCAGCCACCGTGAGATTCTGGGCTACTTGCCCTTCCTTGTCCACCATCTACTTCCTCTTTGTCATCTTTGCCGGGTCCACCATTTTCCACTGCCTCCAGCGCCTGGCCCGGGTGCCCGCCCCCAGGCCTTCCCGGGGTCACGTGGTCCTGTTCCCCAGACACCTGCCCTGGGGGGCATGTCCACCATCAACTCCAAAGGCCGTCTGGGGAACCAGATGGGGGAGTACGCCACCCTGTACGCCCTGGCCAAGATGAATGGGCGGCCGGCCTTCATCCCGCCCCAGATGCACAGCACGCTGGCCCCCATCTTCAGAATCACCCTCCCCGTCCTGCACGACACCACGGCCAGCAGGATCCCCTGGCAGAACTACCCCCTGAACGACTGGATGGAAGAGCGGTACCGACACATCCCGGGAGAGTACGTGCGCCTCACCGGCTACCCCTGCTCGTGGACCTTCTACCACCACCTCCGCGCCGAGATCCTCCAGGAGTTCACCCTGCACGACCACGTGCGTGAGGAGGCCCAGAATTTTCTGCGGGGTCTGCAGGTGAATGGGAGCCGGCCGAGCACCTACGTAGGGGTCCACGTGCGCCGGGGGGACTACGTCCACGTTATGCCCAACGTGTGGAAGGGCGTGGTGGCCGACCGGGGCTACCTGCAGCAGGCCCTGGACTGGTTCCGGGCTCGCTACCGCAGCCCACTCTTCGTGGGCACCTCTGGGCTCTGGGCCACCTGCCTCACGGGTGGGAACACCGTCTACCTGCCCAACTCCCCCTTCCACGTGGTCTTTAAGCGCCAGGTGGCCTTCCTGCCGAAGTGGGTAGGGACCGCAGCCAACCTGGGGCAGGCTAGAGAGAATGGCCCCTAGCCCTGCTGTCCCTGCCTCACCCTTGGGCCCAACAGCAGTGTGTGGGGTGCAGCGCATGGGCTTTCACGCCTGAGTTTAAATCCAGGCTGCTCTGCTTCCTAGCTGGGTGACTTTGGATAAGTGACTTAACCTCTCTGTGCCTTAGTGTGCCACCTGAAAAAACGGACATAATGCAGCTCCTCGTGAGAATGCAACGAATTCATGTAGTGTCTTGGAAACAGGTGGTAAGTGTGGACCACTAACATGTATGTGGTTGGCATGCCCTGGACATTTGGACTGCTTTGAAATGGAAACGTATTTTTGCCCTCTGCTTCTTTATAGATCCGGGAGCATGGAGTCCAAATACTTGGTACTTGCCTCCTTGGAGGGTTTGGCGATGAAACTCTTCCTGCCTTCAAGTAAAGAGGAGCTGGGTATTTTTGGCAGCTAAGAATTCAGGCTTGGGCTTCCCTGGTGGCGCAGTGGTTGAGAGTCCGCCTGCCGATGCAGGGGACACGGGTTCGTGCCCCGGTCCGGGAAGATCCCACATGCTGCGGAGCAGCTGGGCCCGTGAGTCATGGCCGCTGAGCCTGTGCGTCCGGAACGGGAGAGGCCACAACAGTGAGAGGCCCGCGTACCGCAAAAACAACAACAACAAAAAAAAAGAATTCAGGCTTTGGGTTTAATGGGGCCTTATCATGAAAGAATGTGAGGGAAAAGAGGATTTGAGAGCATGAATCTCAGGGAGATACTTTGGCGGGGAGGGGGCGTCCCCAGAACTGAGGATGGGGCATGGGAGGGCCTCACAGTGAGGGCAGGACTCAGCACCGGGCCTTGGTCCGCAGCAGCAAAGATGCCCAGAGCCCACATGTCATCGAAGCAGCAGGCTGACCACAGAGGGGCAGGGGCCTCAGAGACCGTGCCGTGGCCATGTCAGCAGTCACGCGTGTGGACAGGTGCCCTCAGGACCCAATGCCACTGTGAGAAACCCCAATATGGAGAAAAGATTAAGTGATTACAATACTCGTTTTCTTGTGTTTGGTATATTTTAAAGTATGGAGGTAACCAATATTTTTATTGACATACTACTCCTTTTTGTAAATTAAAAAAATTTTTAACACACAATTATTTATGTTCATTTAAATTTTACACCAAACATAGGTGCACTGGTTTAGAAAACATTTCAGTCACATCTCTTTCCTGTTTGCAAACCCTCTCCAAGTATCTTATTTATTTGAATTCCCATTTCTTGGCATACTTGTGAGGTTGAACACCTTTCCTTTCACATATTAGTAATATTGTACCTCCCCAGAGCCATTTTGGGCCCCAGTTTACTTCTTAAGTCCTTGATGGTGTCATCATGGTGTGGGGTTAAGGGTAGGGGGATGTTAAAGCAGGAGATTGGGACTTCCTTGGTGGTCCAGTGGTTAAGACTCCGCACTCCCAATGCAGGGGGCCCGGGGCCGATCCCCGGTCAGGGAACTAGATCCCACATGCATGCCGCAACTAAGGGTTCACATGCCACAACTAAAAGATCCTGCATGCCACAACAAAGATCCCGCACACAGCAACGAAGATCCTGTGTGCCACAGCTAAGACCTGGTGCAGCCAGATAAAATAAATATAAATAAATATTAGAAATAAATAAAATAAATATTATAATAAAATAATAAATTATAAAATATTATAATAAATATAAATAAATATTATAAAAATAAAATAGAATGAAAAAATAAAGAAACCAAGCAGGAGCAGGGTCTGAAGGGGAGGGGAGCTGGGGAGGGAGGTTCTGTGTTAGCTGTCTATTGCTGTGAAACAAATTACCCCAAAACTTATTAGCTTAAAGCAACAACAGGAATTTATCATCGCGTAGAGTTTCTGTGGGTTAGGAATTCAGGAGTGGCTTACCTGAGTGGTTCTGTTTGGGATATCCAGTGAGGTTGCTGTCAGGTGTCGGGTGAGGCCACAGTCGTCTGAAAGCTTTACTAGGGCTGGGGAGCCACTTCCACGGCTGGCAAATTGTTGCTGGCTCTTGGCTCTTGGTCACATCCTCTTGATGTGGATCTCTTTGGGGCTGCTTGAGTGTCCTTACAGCATGGCGGCTGGACTCCTCCAGAGAGAGAAACCCAAGAGACCAAGGTAGAAACTGCAATGCCCTTTACAACGGAGCCTTACCTTGTCACACAATGTCACTTCTGTCATATCCTGTCCATCACACAGAGCAGCTTGATTGAATGTGGGAGGGGACTACACAAGGGTATGATACCAGGAGGTGAAGATTATTTCAGGCCATATTGGAAGCTGCCGTATTAGTTTGCTAGAGCTGCTGTAGCAAAGTACCACAGATGGGGTGGCTTAAACCACAGACATTTATTATCTCATAGTTCTAGAGGCTTGAAGTTTGAGATCAAGGTGTCGGCAGGGCTGGTTCCTTCTGAGTACTCTTAGGGGATGATCTGCTCCGAGCCTCTCTCCTTGGCTTGCAGATGACCACTTCTCTCTATGACTTTACGTCCTCCCTCTGTACGTGTATGTGTCCAGAATTCCTCTTCTTGTAAGGACACGAGTCATAATGAATTAGGGCCCACCTAATGATCTCATTTTAATTTAATTACATCTGTAAACATCCTGTCTCCAAATACAATCACATTCTGAGGTTCTGGGGGTTAGGACCTCAACATAGGAATTTTTGTGGAGACACAGTTCAGCCCATAACAGCTCCCAGCCTCCATTCCCAGCCCTACCCCCTAGAGTCAGACAGGTTTTACTCCCTTTCCCTTTTTTCCTCCATTCTCTCAGGACCAGCCCCTTCTCAGGATAATTTACCTTAGCCAAGATCTTTTCGCAAATTAACTCTTTGGGAGAGATTCAAGCCAGAAGGATAGAGGAACCTCAGACCTGACCCCTGGCTGTCTGTCGAGTGTAACAACACCATCCGGGACTTCCTTGGTGGTCCAGTGGTTAAGACTGTGCGCTTCCAATGCAGCAGGTGCATTGGAACCAGGTTCAATCCCTGGTTGGGGAACTAAGTTACCACATGCCACAGAGCATGGCCAAAAAAAGAAAAAAGAAAAAGTGTAACAACATCAGAGTATAGAAGTGGATGGCAACTGTATCTCACATTTCAATAAAATACTCATGTGCTAGGTCTCTTCCTGTTGCCCCTCCAAATCTCATCTCCAATGTTCTCCCCCTGTTCTGTGCCCTGGGAGGCTGTCTGATGTTATCTGCTGTGGCCTGAATATTTGTGTCCCCCACAAATTCATATGTTGAAGCCTTAATCTTCAATGTGTTGGTATTTGGAGCTGGGGCCTTTGGGAGGGATTAGGTTGTAACAGTGGGGCCTTCGTAAATGGGATTGGTGCCCTTATAAGAGACATGAAAGAGATGTCTTCTCTCTGCCAACGTTTTATTTTTATAAAGGCAAACGTGCAAGTTGACCAGCCACCAAAATAAATTGCACTAATTCATTTAACAAACATTTATTGATCTGCGAACCAGGAAGTGGGTTCTCATCAGGAGCTGAATCAGCACGTCTTGGGCTTCTCAGCCTTCAGAACTGGGAGGAAGAAATTTCTGTTGTTTAAGCCACCCAGGTGGGGGTATTTTTGTTACGGCAGCCCAAACTGACCAACACAGTATCTGTGAGCTCCCCTGCCCTATGCCTTCCTGTTGGCTTGGGTCAGTGGGATCACAGACCAGAAATCGGAAGAGGAAGGAGAGTGAAGCTGGGACATTTATTGTCCCAGATCCATCCCGGCTGATCTAGAGGTGGTAACAGCTCCCCACAGTTGCTAGCCCCTGGGAGCTGTATTGTCTCTCATTGTTTTCCCTACACCCTACCCACATCTTGGTAAATTATCCTCTTTAACTCCTCTCATGTCACCTCTTATGAGTGTTCCATCTCCTTCTGGGAGTCTGAGTGAGTCCAGGATTTTGGTACTACACACAGAAATTCCCACGTTGAATCTGAAATGTCCACATTGCTCTGACGTTGAAACCACTAGCTGAATTTCTGGCCAGCTTAGTGGAATGAGGACTTGTTCTCAGTCAAAATCAAATTGACTCACAGAAAATAATGAAGAGAGGTGACATTTCTCACAGACCTGACTTGGAGGAAGAAGATGAAATCTGTGGAGCTGTCACAGCACCCACGGTGGGAAGCTGGGCGCTAGTTTCTTGCACATCTTTTCGTGCACATCCTGGGGACCTTTAGGTGCTGGGGGAAGATTCAGAAGACCCGTGCTCACAGCCACCCTCTCTTGTTACCTCCCAGGAGGTCTGCACCCAGAAAGGGCCCTGCCGGTGGGCAGAACAGGCACCAGCTGCCTCCAGGAGCTGAATGGAGTAGCTCAATATACCCTATTGAGCTCTGTTTAATCTAGAAGCTTGGGTGACCCAGCTCTGTTCCCTGTGTTTGAAGAGCCTTGGTGGACAAGGAAGTTTATACCTTTTATTTTATCAGGGCCAAAGCAGGAACTGGCCAGCCGCCAACAATAAATTATACTAACTCATTCAAGAAATATTTACTAAGCTCCTTCCTGGATTTGCAAGCCCAAACCAGAAGGTAGCAAGCCCTTCGACACCTTCCCCTTGTTCCTCACCAGAGGGGATACAAGGACGCCCAGAAGGACAGGGACTACTTAGGGTCTCTGAAGACAGAGCTCTCATGGCCCAGCGCTCCAGAGAGCATAAGCACATCGTGTGCGTTTGTTATGAGTTGAATTGTGAATTGTGTCCCCCTAAAAGAGATGTTGAAATCCTAATTCCCAGTACCTCAGGATGTGACATCTGGGAAAAGGGTCTTTACAGATGTAATTAGTTAAGATGAGGTCGCACTGGAATAGGGTGGGCCCTACTCCAGCACGACAGGTGGCACACAGAACGCCCATGATGACTGAGGCAGAGATTGGCGTCGGGCCTCCAGGAAGGTGAGAGAATAATCTCCTATTGTTTGAAGCCACCCAGTTTGCGGTACGCGATTATAGCAGCCCCACAAAACGAATACAGCGTTTAATGTGTATTTACTCAACGGACTGAACAATCTCCGGGTCAGTGCTTCTGGCTTAGCACGCAAACAGGTTACAGCCAGCGTGGGCACAGATGCCTTGGCCCAGGATCTGTGTTCCTGGTCAGAGCCTGGAACCCAGGGGCCATTAAGAGGACAGTGGGGCTGAGTCAAGCAGGGTGGGGCCTGGTTGAACCTGGGAAGCTGGCAGAAGCTACACAGATTTGGCACAGGAGTGACCTTACAGCGACATCCTTGCTTTGAATTTATAAGTCCCTGAAACGCTCAGAGCCCATTAAGATCGCATGAGCGTAATCTTTCCAGAAGAGACTCAGGCTTGTCCAACTATACGCCTAGACTGAACCAACCCAGATGGGGCTGGGTCCCTTGGGTCGCCTCCATGTGTTTATTTCAGCCCAGCCAGAAATAGACGCCTGGATGGGACAACCCTCTTGGGCCGGGAGGCTGGGTTTGCTAAATTAGGTTCCTTTCGCAGCTCAGCTAGAGCACAGGAGATCCACAGTTTTATTGCTCACAGGCTCCAGATAAGGCCCCTTCCTCATGGCCACTGAAAGAAAAGCCTCCGCATTCCCTCTTAAGTGCCGCAGCCCTTGGCAACCACCAGTCTGCTTTCTGTCTCTATGGACTTGCCTTTTCTGGACATTTCCTACAATATGTGGTTCTCTGGCCAGGCGTTGTTTTAACCCTCAGAGAGGTGAAGTCACTTGCCCAGGATCACACAGCTACTGAGTGTGGGAAGCTGACATCAGCAGCCCGTGGCCAGAGGGTGTGTGCACTTACCCACAGAGTCATGTGTCCTCTGAGTCAGCGCGTGAAGTCCATTCCATCCAGGGCTGAGTGAATGGAGTCCTTCCTTGCAGTGATCGCTTAACTGGGTGATGAACATGTTCTAAAATGAAAGTAGGGATGGGTGCAGAGCTCTGAATCCATTCCGATTTGGAAGCCACTGATCTCCAAGCCACTCAAAACCATTGAGCTGTGTACTTTATTTATTTTTCTTCCAGTTTTATTGGGATATAATTGACCTACAGCCCTGTATAAATTGTAGATGTACACCAGAGTGATTGGATTTACATATATCATGAAGTGATTGTCACGATAAGCTTAGTGAACATCCAGCATCTCATAGAGATACAAAATGAAAGAAATAGAAAAAAAAATTTTTTTCCTATGATGAGAACTCTTAGGATTTACTCTCTTTGAACTGTATACTTTATAAATGGGTGAATTTTATAGGATGCGAATTATAGCTCAGTAAAGCTGTTTTTTAAAAAACCTAGCTCCTGGCACACATACACATGTAGTGAGTATTAGCCATCATCACACACAAAGCAAAAGGTGCTGGGAATTCCCTGGCGGTCCAGTGGTTAGCACTCTGAGCTTCCACTGCAGGGGACACGGGTTCAATCCCTGGTCAGGGAACTAAGATCCTGCGTGCCACGTGGTGTGTCCAAAAAAAAAAAAAACCCAAAGCAAAGGGTGCTGTTATGTGTGGGCTCTGGGGCACAGACCAGTGGATTTTCACTTTTACATGAGGGTGTGTTGGTCGTGGTTCAAAGAAAAAACACAGCTTGAAGACTCTCCAGGAAATTATAATTTAGGCTGGGTATTATGTGATATTCAGAGATTACTGTTAATATTTAGATCTAGTAACAGCATGGGGTTTGTTATATATTTTTAAATATTCTCACCGGTCGGAGGAGCACCATGAAATGTTTACAGATTGAATGAGGAAGCCTGGGTGAGGTACAGATGCCCAAGACTGGTAGAGCGTTGAAAACAACGGGTATGTGGTCCTTTATTGTACTAGTCTGTCTACTTTTCTGCATGTTGTTAAATTTAAATTCCATAATACAGTTTTTAAAAATTTACCAAGGCTCCTTTTTTTGTGCCAGGGGACCAGCTTAAGAGAGGCCCGGCCTCAGTCCCCACCCCATAGGGCTCTCAGTCTGATGGCAGAGGCCACAGGTAACCTTGGGGATAGAGGCTGGAAGGATGTTGGAAGTGGTCCTTTAGTTTACGCTGAGTATCTCCTGCCCAGTGCAGAGCCCGCGGATGGCGGGGCGTCCAGGGAGCTTCCAGCGTTTCACCCTCAGCTCTGGATACCCATGCACCTTCCCTGTGGTCACAAGGGAGCATCCTGTCCACATACCAATATGCAGCCTTGGGCTCCACGTGCAACCTCCAACTCCACGGTCAATAAGCAAAACATGTCCTGGGCTCAGCTACCTATAAACAAGTTTTACAGCTACGTGCGTGTCTGGCAAAATGTTCAAAAGTCATGGGGCTGCGGGACAATCCTCCATCAAGAAACGTCTGGCATCCCAGGCCCTGGTTATGTAATGAGATAGTAGTATCTACAGGCAGACCTCGTTTTATTGTGCTTTGCTTTCTTGCGCTTCAGCAGATACTGCGATTTTTGCACGTGTGGCAACTCTGCATCCGGCAAGTCCATCAGCGCCATTTTTCCAATCGCATTTGCTCGCTTCATGTCTCTGTGTCGCATTTTGGTAGTTCGCGCCACATTTCAAACTTTTTCATTATTATGATGTTTGTTATGGTGATCTGTGATCGCTGATCTTTGATGTTATTATTACAAAAAGATTATGACTCGCTGAAGGCTCAGATGATGGTTAACATCGTTTAGCACTAACGTTTTTTCTTTTTTAATATTTATTTATTTATTTATTTTGACTGCGCCAGGTCTCAGTTGCGGCACGCGGGATCTTCTCTGCGGCATGCGGGACCTTTTTTAGCTGCAGCGTATGGATTTCTTAGTTGCAGCATGTGGACTCTTAGTTGCGGCATGCAGGCGGGATCTAGTTCCCTGACCACAGATCAAACCTGGGCCCCCTGCATTAGCAGCATGGAGTCTTGCCCACTGGACCACCAGGAAAGCCCCAGCACTAAAGTATTTTTAATTGAGCTATGTACATTTTTTAAGACGTAATGCTATTGCACACTTAATAAATAGACTACAGTATAGTGTAAACACGATTTTACATGCACTTGGAAACCAAAAAACTTGTGTGGCTCGACTTATTGCAATATTCACTTTACTTCAGTGGTCTCGAACCAAACCCTCCATATTTCCAAGGGGTGTCTGTACACATATGTACAGTCGCCACCTAAACACACGCTATAGATACGTACATAGAGGCTGGTGGGTAGTTACTGGCTTCCCTTACATTTCATGGACATCAGTCCAGGACACGAAGTTCTGAAAATCCTTTCCTTCCTCCCTCCCTCCCTCCCTCCCTCCCTCCCTCCCTTCCTTCAACAAATGTGTATAGGGCACCTACTATCTACCAAGAAATGTCCTTGGCAGTGAGGACACAGTAGGGGGCAAAACAGACATGCTCCCACCTCTCAGGGAACTGCCACCTTAATGCTGTGTAACAAACCACCCTGAAACAGAATGGCTTCAACTGCAGAATGTATTGTTTCTAAGTTATAGGGATTGACTGGGTGGTCCTTCTCTCCATGAGAGGTCATCTGAGGTCTCTCATGCAGCTGCCTTCAATGGGGAGCTTGGTTGGGACACTTGGGTCCCCTCCCTGTGGCCTCTCTCCTGAAGGATAGGTGGGCTTCCTCACAGCATGGCAGCTGCATTTCAAGAGAACACGGATCAGTGTTTGAGGAAGTGCAGAAGGTGTCTGTGCACGACCCTCTTTAGGGTCAGTACCATTGCAGAGGGGGTTAAACTCACAGTCACTGCTTACTAGTAATGGTCCACCCGCTGGTACCTCTCCCATGGGGCCTCACTGCTTATCCACAGCAATCTTCTGAAGCAGGTGCCAGGCTATTTTACAGGCCAGGGAAAGTTCCTCTCTCACCCAGAGTCCCCGAGCTTACATGTGGCACAGTCAGGATTCCAACCTGGGCCCGTGACACCCAGTGTGCCCCTCTTCTGTACTGCTTCCCACTTCTGTGCAGCTAGCCCCACGCAGGTGACGGCCACTTTCAGGTTTGTTAAGTAGGGGTTGGGCTGAAGGATGGCAAGGAGCCAGGGTCCCCGAACATCACGTCCTGGGTTCCAATCCCCCTCTGCCCACCTCAGCTGTGGGCTCCGAGGAAGGGCATGAATTCTCTACCTCGGTTTCTCCATCTCTAAGGGCAAGAGGTTCAAAAGAGTACTTGCTGTGTAGGCGTTGGGCACCCCTGTATTTATTCAACACAAACTTTGTTTTTTGAGTTTTATTTTATTTTATTTTTTCACATCTTTATTGGAGTATAATTGCTTTACAATGTTGTGTTAGTTTCTACTGTATAACAAAGTGAATCAGCTATACATAAACATATATCCCCAGCAATAGGGCTCCTGCGTTCAGGGGCCTACAGCCACTGTAGATATTATGATTCCATTATTATTGTTTCATTATCATTCAAGGTGCAGTATGAATATAAAACAGAGGGTTATGGAGGTTCTTCGTGGCTCAAGAAGTCAGACTACGCATTTTTTTTTAAATTTTATTTATTTTTGGCTGTGTTCAGTCTTCTTTGCTGTGCACAGGCTTTCTCTAGTTGTAGCGAGCAGGGGCTACTCTTCGTTGTGGTGCGCGATGAGAACATCGCAGTGGCTTCTCTTGCTGTGGAGCATGGGCTCTAGCGTGCGGGCTTCAGTAGTTGCAACACGCGGGCTCAGTAGTCGTGGTGCTCGGACTTAGTTGCTCCGCGGCATGTGGGATCTTCCCGGAGCAGGGCTTGAACCCACGTCCCCTGCATTGGCAGGCGGATTCTTATCCACTGCGCCACCAGGGAAGTCCCTTTCTTTGGCTTTTATTTGGCTTATTGTCTATCTCCCCAGTAGAATGTAAACTACATGAGAGAAGACCCTTGTCTGTTTTATTCACTGCTGTGTCTTCAACACCTAGAACAGCACCTGGCACTTAGTAGACACTCAACAAATACTTGTTGAATGAATGACTATCACCAGACAACTACATCCTTTCTTGAGCTCATGAGGAACTTTACAGAGCTCTATTCAGAGGACCCACCTGACCTACAGTTCTCCATAATCAAGTTTCTTAGGGCAAAGGAATCGATGGAGTCAAGATAATAAGATCATCCCGGTTGGACCTGTCTCTGATGAGTTCCCATGAAAGACTAAGGAAAGCCAGCTCCGGCAGCCAACACACTACACACATGTACTACCATGAAACAGCCAAAATTTTGAGGTGTGTAAATCAGACAGAATTCAGCTTCCAAAAGGCAGCTCAGGGTGACATTGAGAGCTGAACAAACGGACTGATTGAAAGTCAAATGTAATAAAACTATAGAACATGTAGTAGACGGAAAAATGCCCCTCACCCTCCTGCCCAGACGTCCACATCCAAATCCCTGGAACTTGTGAATATGTCACTTGAAGTGGCAAAAAGGACTGTATCTGTGTGTTTATGAACTGTGTCACAATGAGTCGTGGTCCTAAAAACTGAAAAGAACACAGGCCTAGAAAAGTCACATTGTTGAGGTGTGTGGGCTTTTTTTTTAAAATAAATTTATTTATTTTATTTATTTTTGGCTGCATTGGGTCTTCGTTGCTGCACGCGGGCTTTCTCTAGGTGCAGAGAGCGGGGGCTTCTCTTGTTGTGGAGCATGGGCTCTAGGCACATGGGCTTCAGTAGTTGCGGCACGCAGGCTCAGTAGTTGTGGCTCGTGGGCTCTAGAGTGCAGGCTCAGTAGTTTTAGTGCACGGACTTAGTTGCTCTGCGGCATGTGGGATCTTCCCAGACCTGGGCTCGAACCCGTGTCCCCTGCATTGGCAGGCAGATTCTCAACCACTGCACCACCAGGGAAGCCCCAAGAAGTCAGACCTTGATACCCAAATTACAAAGGCACTGGCCAGGCAAGGGCAAGAGAGGATTTGGGTATAAGTGACTTGGATTGAAACCTGCCTCTGTGTCACCTTCTCTGTGTGACCTTGGGCTTTCTCCTTGGCATTCTGAGCTGGGGTGTCTGAAAAGAGCAACGCAGAAGTCGAAGCAAGACACCTGGCTGCTGAGGCTTGGGGAAGTGTGCGAGGAACTTACATCGAGGCCAGGCTGGGCAGAGGAGGGTTAGGGCCAGTAAGATTGACGCCGAAAACTCAGCTTCTGTGCACGCAATCGAATCAAATCTCAGAGACAGAGTTTTGGGTGAAGTATTAGAAAAGAATAGCTTTATTGCTTTGCCAGGCAAAGGGGGACACAGTGGGCTTGCGCATCTCAAAACGGTGTGTCCCAACCCGGGGGATTCGGGTGAGCAGTTTTCTAGCAATGGTTCAAGGGCAGCGTTGTTGAGAAGGATTAGGGTGTGTGAAGGGCCTGCACTCCTTTGATCTGGTCTCAGGTGGTCTCCTGATGAGATTTTCTGGTTCTTTTAATCTGGCCTCAGGTGGTCTTCTCTGGAATGAAGAATGCTAACATCTTCCATTTTGGGTGGGTTTTAGTTCTGTAAACAGCTCAAAGGTATTGTTATGTGTATCCCTTGAGGGGGAACCAGGACACTGTCCCAAGGCTGCACTATTGTTTCTAGACTATTCCTCCCTTGTCTCTGCATCCCCTCCCTTCCCTGATTAGCATCTGTTTGAACCTGCCCTTTGGAACGGCAGGGAAGGGAACACAGAAAGGCTCTTGTGCCCAGGAGCCCCACAGGGTCCTGCTTGGTTTCAACATCACAACTGATAATGGCAATAATCAATTTGCCACTTTAAAGTATATGATACAGTGATTTTTAGCACACTCATAGTCTTGTACAAGCATCAGTACTATCAAATTCCAGAACATTCCCATTCCCTCAAAAAGAAACCGGTGGGCGCAGTGGTTGAGAGTCCGCCTCCCGAAGCAGGAGACGCGGGTTCGTGCCCCGGTCCGGGAAGATTCCACATGCCGCGGAGCGGCTGCGCCCGTGAGTCATGGCCGCTGAGCCTGCGCCCGTGAGCCATGGCCGCTGAGCCTGCGCCCGTGAGCCATGGCCGCTGAGCCTGCGCGTCCGGAGCCGCAGTCATTCCCTATTCCCTGCCTTCCCCAGCCCCTGACAACCACTGACCTACTTTCTATCCCTCTTGGTTTGCCCATTCTGGACATTTCATATAGATATTCATACACTATGAAGCCATTGGTCATGGTGGGAGTTGTTACACTGCAGAAATTGACAGTTGCTACCAAGAAGGGTTTTCTTCTGCAGAGAACTGGTGCTGCTAAGACAGGAGAGCAGAAGGGTTAAAGACAACAGTTCTCAAATGAGGAGTACTGTCCCCCAGGGGGAATTTTGGGAATCCATGGGGACATTTTTTAGCTGTTACAATGGTTTTCCGACACTAGCACAGCACTTAGTGACTGAGGGCCAGGACTACTGAAAGTTACAAGGGGAAGAATCAACCTGCATCCCCACGGCTTTTGAACAACTGTTAGACATTCGTACAGCTGAAAAATCTGTTTATACGTTTCTGAGCCCTGAATCCGCTTTGCATGTATTATAGGTAATTCCACCCACCCCTGCTTCTTTTTTCCACGTCACTGAATCGTTGGGGAAACCGGGTCATTTGTCTTGTAGACTGTGTCCCACTTTCTGGACTTGGTCAATTCCATCCTTGTGGTGTTGATTCACGGCAACTTTATCCTCCTTCCTCCTATTTTCTGAAAACTGGCAATTACAGTGAGAGGCTTGATAGGATTCAGGTGTTTTTTTTTTGTTTTTTTTTTGGCAAGGGAAGGCTGAGGGGGGCATTTGTAGATGGTGCAGGGACCTCCTGTCACTTCACGGGGTAGAGGTGCTGCTTGTTCCTCTTTCAGTGTTAGGACTGCTGGGGGCTCTGCTGATGCCTGCCTCACCCCTCCCCAGTAAAATTCTTCATCAGTCTTGCGCCTGAGTGTGGCAGAAGCATTGCCTGGACCCATGATACACCATTAATGTTATCGAGTGAATCGGGTCCCGCTGCTCGCCACTTACAAAATCAATACAAACGTTGACAGCAAAGGAAAGGTGCCTTTAATCAGAGTGCTGGCAATCTGGGGAGATGGTGGACTCAGTGTCCCCCCAAAAACCACTTCTGAAGATTCTGCCATGAAACTTGTAAGGGAAAGAGGGAAGTAGTCCCAGTTAATCATTGAGATGGGGGTCAGAGTCATCACCATCATCCAGCTGTGTGCAGGCTTGTGGACTCTCGTAATCTTCCTCTAGATGTTATCTTGTTCACACAGTTTGGTCACACAGTTTGTTCAGGAGATTACTGAAGGGGAAGCTAGGGGAGAGATCTGGTCATCTGTTAATTCTTCATTTCTACTTCTTTGATCCACGGAAGGAACCGACAAGTTAGGCAGAGTATTATGCGATTAAAAGATGTGAAAGGTGTACTTGGGCTGGAGATGAGTTGAGCATGAGGATGCCTGAGTTTAAAAATTAATTATAATATAGCTTTGCTAAAGTGACAGGGAAGGGCTTCGCTGGTGGCGCAGTGGTTAAGAATCCGCCTGCCAATGCAGGGGTCACGGGTTCGAGCCCTGGCCCGGGAAGATCCCACATGCCGCGGGGCTACTAAGCCCGTGTGCCACAACTACTGAGCCTGTGCTCTAGAACCCGCGAGCCACAACTACTGAAGCCCGTGCACCACAAATAGTGAAGCCCGCGCGCCTAGAGCTAGTGCTCTGCAACAAGGGAAACCACCACAATGAGAAGCCTTCACACCGCAACGAAGAGTAGCCCCCTGCTCGCTGCAACTAGAGAAAGCCCGCGCACAGCAACGAAGACCCAACACCACCAAAAATAAATAAATAAAATAGGTAAATTAAAATAAATAAGTAAAGTGAGAGGGAAAGGGGCTGAGGGTAGTTTCCTGCAAAATGCTTGCTCACACCTGGACCCATAACATACCATTAAGAGATGCAAAATGGTCATTTCCTAAGGGAATCTTTGTTGAAATAAGGGAAACTGAGAAGCGTTGCTACTTGCCAAGTGTTTTCCAAGATTCCGTCCTGCCTGGTTTCATATTCCAGCGTCTCCAACTCTCTAGCCATGTGGCCTTGGGCAAGTTACTTCGTCTCTCTGTGTCTCAGTTTTCCTCTCTGTACCAGGAGAGGGTGCCCCTCTCAAGGAATTGTGAAGATGGGATGAGTTTGGTTGGCCAGGTAAGTGCTAACAGTTGTTTGCCAAGTTAAATAAATGTAGGACGCTGAGACGACTGAGCGGGGAAGAGCCGGGCCCAGCAGAACTCTGTTCCCCCTCCTCCAGGCAGCCTTCCGGGCCAGCGTCCTGGTAGCGCCCAGGGAAGTGGGAGGGGCTCCGGGCTCACCTGGCTCCAGCTCCCGCCTCCCTCAGGCTCCGGGTAGATCCTGGGCGGGTTTCGGCCACAGGTGCTGGGAGGTTCGGGAGATTCTGATTGAGAAGTCAACCCGAGGGAACGGAATGCACTGAGCTGCTCGCGGAGCCACTTTGTCGTCCAGCCAGAACCAGGTGAGAGATGGCGACTGGGAGTTCTCCCTGCATCTGCAGCATGCTTGTGTTTACACACACACACACACACACACACACACACACACCACAGAGAGCTGGGAAGAGACTTGATCCCAGGGATTCAGCGGCAAGTGGAGACTCAGTTCGCCGGGGCGTCTCCGGAAGCAGAGGGTCCATCCCTCCCAGCCCAGGCGCCCACCGCCTCTGCCCCCCAGCACACCGGCCACCTGACCTCTCCGTCAGCCCCCAAGCCAGCCGCCCTCCTCGGCTCCCATCACCTTCCTTCCTGGCAAATCTATTACTTGACCTCACCTCCATCCCCTCTGTCACCACCCCTCTCCCCTGCCCCACCGAAGGCCACCAGCTCCCTCCCTCCCTCCCGTCACCCGGTTCCCCGGAACCGAGGCAAACTGAGAACGAAAGGCCAGGATGGGGCCCGCAGTAACTGGAATGTGCTGGTCCCACACGGTAGGCTGCTCGCCGACCCCCGAGAGACGGACGGCAGGACCCTGGTCAGAGAGTGCGGGCTGCAGGCTCCAGCCCCAGGCAAGCCCCCCGCCGGGGAGGTGAGCGGATCCCTGACTCCCTGGATTCTATCCTAAGTCACCGTTTCCTTTCTAGGCCGAGCAGAACGCTGGGGATTTCAAAGTGGTAGCCTCACGTTGTTGTCTTAAGCTCTTCCTCAGCGTTGTGATTATAGGGTGAATTTCGGTGACAGGGATGGACAGGGCAAAGCTGCCTGTGCCCGGCGGCGTGGGTGTGGAGGGGATCCTGCAGCTGGGCAGGGACTGAGCTCAAGGAATCGGACACGCAAATTACAGGGTGTGATGGGACTGGGTTTCAGGTTGGGGAGAGTCGGGGTTTTGAGCAGAGGAGCCGGTAGGGTGAGCTCTCACGTGGGGACAGATGGCGGGGGGGAGGGGAGGCACGGAGGCTCCGGCCAGACTCCAAGAGGGGAGGGGATGAGGCCAGGCCTGGGACAGAGGGAAGTGGACGAGAATGAGAAAGTCTAAAAGAAGCTATCAGCAGATTTGGGTGGCCCCACTTTTCTGAGGGACTTGGAGGCAGAATCCCCCTGCCAAGTTAGGGCAACCCCTCACGGGATGACTCCCAGGGGACCGGGACGGGGGAGGGGGGGAGCGAGGGACCTTGACTCCTCCTCTCACCCCTCCCTGAAGGGTGTGATGCAGCTGGAAGGACTGAGGGCAGGTAAGGAGATGGACTTCCTGACCTCAGAGGACTGAAGGGAAAGGCAGACTCCTCCCCTTTGTCAGAAGCTGTGCAGCCTTAAATTCTGACTGCAGCTGTCGGCTTTCCCCAAGAGCTCACCTCCAATGACCCCGACGATGTCAGGAGGTGCCGATTTCCAGGTCTCCTCCCCCCCACCCCCCGCAGCCCTGGCCTTTCCCCAAACCTGCCACTCACCCGCTCTCTGACCGGTCTCTGAGCCCCAGTTTCCTTAGCTTTTAAATTGGTGTGTTTACGATCGCAAGATTGTTGTTAAAATTCAGCAAGATAACTGAACTAGGAGGAAGGGGAGTACGACGACAGCAGACAGGACGTTTGGTTCGAGCCCGACATAAATGTGAGTTTGGGGTATTAACCCCGCTCCAGATGAAAGGAACAGTCCGTGTGGTCCAGCATTCACTCCACAGCCCTGCAGAGAGGTGCTGTTATTATTATCCCCACTTTTTGGATGACGACACTGAGAGGCCCTTGGTCAAGGTCACACAGCTAATCAGAGACTCTTGCCACACCCCACAGAGCTTCTCTCCAAACCTAAATCTTTCAAAACCTCGCAGCGTGGCCCCCTACTCCCAGACACTGGGTTTCACCCTGTGAGGCTCTCCCCACCTCTTCCTCTTCTCCCCGAAGCCTCGGCCAAGGTCATGGGGTTGAGTTCTGGAGGTCAGTGAGGCTCCTCAGCAGTGGCCAATCCCCCTTCCTGGGTGGGGAGGGGAGAAGCAACCAGGTAGACTGAGAGACATTGTTCTAGAACATTCTGCATTTCCTTTTACCTGGTCTTTCTGTCTGCTGTAAACAAATTTCGAAGGAACATTCAGGGGCACCCGCTGCCGGTCCAGAATTGAAGAGGTTTGATTGTGAAGGTCTGTGCTTTTAATATTCATTTTTTTTAACCTACTAGGTGCTGGGAAATGGAGACCAAAAAAAAACAAGGGGGGGATATAGGAAAATGAATGAGGCAGGGAGATGCTGGCAGGGACTCACTGAGGAGGGAGGAAAAAAAAAAATGGGGCCAGACAGGGACTGCATTCTTACCGCGTGTATTTCCTGCTATGTGCCGAGCCCAGCTTCCGAGGGCTGTAGGGGACACACAGGGGACAAGATGGACACTGTCCCTTCCTTCACAGGAGGAAGTGTGTAATAAAGACACTGAGACTGAGAGATCTCGAAAGGGGCTGACCTAGAGAGAGAGAGAGAGTTGGGGCAGAGCAGGGGCTGGAGGTGGGACCCAGTCGAGGAAGATCCATCCTGCCCGGCGGCCTTTTTCTCTCTCCCTCTCTGCCTCTCCCTCTGTCTCTTCTGTTGTCATTCTATTCCTGTCTCTGTTTCTTTCTGTGTTTCTCTTTCCCTGCCTCCATCTTTCTCTGTCTCAGTCTCTTTTTGTCTCTCTCTGTCTCTCTCTCTCTGTCCCTGTCTTTTTCTCCATTTCTTTCTACTTCCCTTTCTCTTTTCCTGTCTTTTCCCATCTCTCTCTCTCCCTTCCTTCCTTCTCTCTCTCCCTTCCTTCCCTCCATCCTTCTGCCTTCCTACAAGCATCCCCCTTGGCCCCCGTTGTTCCATGTCCCAAGCTCGGCAAATCTGGAGCCAGACAGAGGCTCCAAGTCTTCTCCTTGCCCTTCAAGCTGGAGGAAGGAAGAGAAAACCGTGGTGGGGAGAAGGCAGAGGCCACTCCACAAGGAGCTTTCCTCCTCCTCCCTCGATGCTCTCTCTTCCTTCCTCCAGCTTTCCGGTCCTCAGAGGGTTCCTCTCCCCCGTCAGGGGCAGAGTCTGAGGAATCCTGTGGGGATCTGGACCCGAATGAAAGTGCTGTCGTCTCCAAGTCCCCGAGTCAAGTACATTCCATGCAGGGCTGAGTGAGCGGAGGCTTCACTTTCAGTGGCCTTGAGAAAGCGGCCTTATCTGGAGCTTGTGCTCAATAAGGCTGAGACTTTCGTGAGCCAAAACCGAGCTTTGAAATAAACCTTATTCACCAAACCCAGCCTTCCTGGCTCCTTCCTTTCAATGCGGAAGGGGCTAGAGGAGGTTGGACCACCCAGAAGTCTATTTCTGGTTGTGTCCGACACCTGGGGGCACCCAAAGGTCCCACACCCCCAGCTGAGTTGGTTCAATTCAAATCCAGGCATCTAGTTGACAAGGCTGAGTCTCTTCTGGAAAGAGAACCCTCCTGTGATCTTAATGGACTCGGAGGGTTTCGGAGGCTTATAGATCAGAAGCAGGGATGTTGCTACCTTAGGTCTCGTGCTAACTTTTCTCAAACATAATGAACCCTAAAGGACCACACCGGCATAGCTTCTGGAAGCTTCCCAGCTTCAATCAGGTCACAGCTAGCTGGATGTAGCCCCAGGGTTCCCTTCTTAATGGCCATTTGGTTCAACAGTTTGACCAGGAACACGAGCTCTAGACCAAACCAAACAGAAACCTTTATCTCTAACCTACTTTGGTGCAGAGCTTCCAGGATATGCTGCGATTAAAGCCTGCTCAGGAGGAAGGGTTTTTTTTTTAACCTGGGTGGGAACCTCATATTCACAGAGAAGGAGGAGGGAAGTCTTTGGAAGAGCTGAGAGAACAGAAAGCCATCTTTCCCGGGACTCCTCCGAGATATCGGCATTCCCATTCGCTCAGAGTCCAAGCTTGCTGAGTCAGGGGCCAGACCTGGACTTTCCCTGCGGCGACATGTGTTGGTCCAGCCTAGACTGCAGAAGGACAAAGCCCCGCAATCATTTCTAGATGGGGTCTTAGCAACAGTAAGGTGTTAACTGTGATGACGTTAAGTAAGGATTCTTCTGCTTTTCCTTGCTGCCTTCTAGCCACGTAATGGGGAGTCAGAACCAATTCATTTCCTGCTTTTCGTTACTTGTGCTCTGCAACCTCATCCTTTCGGGGCCTTTGATTCGTTCTAAACAATCTCAGCCAATAGCTTAATTAACTGCTTCACTCTACAAACCACCGCGTCAAGATTTATGACCCAAGATGGGGAATCCTCAGTGCCCTGGACCTCCTATAACGATGTCGCAGGAGAATGTGGTGTGAGAGGATTGTCACGTCCCAGGTCTCGGGTGAGTCTCTGGGACGGGCCACCAAGTGAGGGTCCTTGGCTTTGCACAGGAAAGAATTCAAGAGCAGGCCATAGTAAAGTGAAAGCAAGTTTATTTTGAGAGATACACATTCCATAGGCAGAATGCAGACCATCTCAGAAGGTGCGAGTGGCCCCAAGATATGGGGTGGTTAGTTTTTATGGGCTGGGAAATTTCACAGGCTAAGAAGTGGGAGGATTATTCCATCTATTTTGGAGAAGGGACAGAGAGTTCTAGGAACTGGACCATCGCCCGCTTTTTGGGCTTTTATGGTCAGCCTCGGAACTGTCGTGGCCCCTGTGGGTGTGTCATTTAGCATATGCTAATGTATTACAATGAGCATAGAATGAGGCTCAGGGTCTACTGGAAGTTGAATCTTCTGCCATCTTGGACCTAACTGGTTCTAACCAGTTTTTTTTTTTTTTTTTTTTTTTGCGGTACGCGGGCCTCTCACTGCTGTGGCCTCTCCCGTTGCGGAGCATAGGCTCCGGACGCACAGGCTCAGCGGTCACGGCTCACGGGCCCAGCCACTCCGCAGCATGTGGGATCTTCCCGGACCGGGGCACGAACCCGCGTCTCCTGCATCGGCAGGCGGACTCTCAACCACGGCGCCACCAGGGAAGCCCCTAACCACACCCTGTTTTTCTCAATGGCTGTGTCATTCTTTAATGACATTCTTTAAGGGTGTGCCCTGCCCCCTTCCCTCCTGTCTCAATACCATAGTGAGTCCCATGTGTTTTCAGGAGGCCTGTTCTATGCAACCACCCTAACTCCTGGAACTAGCTTCTGTTGTAACCAGAGTTGAAAGGAACAGGTTGTATTGTTCAAATATAAGCAGATTTTCTGGGATTTCTTGATCAGGAGTTGAAGTTCCTTTGAGGTGTCTGCACATCTCTTCAGGTATCTTCTGGTTACTGGCTTCCTCTGCTTCAGCCTGCACTGATATGTCCCAGCCACACCTACCCCTACTCTCCCTTTCAAGATTACCTGCTGTGGTGTCACAGAATGATCTTCGGTCTTTGTCCCCAGTTCCTGGCACATAACACCTAATATCCTTGGCATTTTCTCATTGATAAGTGATAGGACTTGATGAGGCAACTGTTGCCAGGCCTCTAGATGGCTTCAGGATGGCAGCTGGTCAGCAGAAAGACCAAGCCTTCATTAGAGGATTGGCCCTTTTCAGCTCTGAGGAGGGGAGACGGACCAGAGATTGAGCAAATCACCAGTGGCCAAATGATTTAATCAATCGCACCTACATAATGATACCTCCACAAAACCCCTAAACAGTGGGTTTCAGGAAGCCTCTGAGTTAGCAAACGTGAGCTAGGAGGGTGTTCTACCCCAAATCCAAGGGGACAGAAGCCCTGTGCTCAGACCCTCTGGACCTCCTCCTGTGGGCCTCTTCTGACTACTCATTTGTCTCCCTTATAATTAACTAGTAAACATAAGTAAAGTGTCTTCCTGAGTTCTGTGAGCCATTCTAGCAAATTATCGAGCCTGGTAGTTTCCTGGTCATGGGAATCCCCGATCTATGACTGGTCAGTCAGAGTATGAATAGCCCTGGACTTGTGACTGGTGTCTGAGGTTGGAGGCAGTCTTCTGGAGCTGAACTGTTTCACTTGTGGGATCTGATACTAAAGTCCAGGAAGACAGTGTCAGATTTGACTTGAATTGTTGGACACCCGAATGGCCTCAGGAGGAAAAAACTCTCACCTACCAACTGCCTTCTGAGCCTTTTAATAAAAATACTCAAGGGCTTCTCTGGTGGCTCAGTGGTTGAGAGTCCGCCTGCCGATGCAGGGGACATGGGTTCGTGCCCCGGTCTGGGAAGATCCCACATGCCGCGAAGCGGCTGGGCCCATGAGCCATGGCCGCTGAGCCTGCACGTCCGGAGCCTGTGCTCTGCAATGGGAGAGGCCACAACAGTGAGAGGCCCGCGTACCGCAAAAAAAAAAAAAAAAAAAAAAAAAAAAATACTCAAAAGAGTGAATTGGCCAACTCGTCTTTTAGAGCCAGCCTACACCTGTCAAGACCTTAACCAAGGAAAGGAGAAGCCACTGTGGAGCCAGGCATCTATCTCAAGTTCAGTCATCTCTGGCCGGGAGGGTGGACAGGTCAAGCTCTTGATGAGCAGGGCAATTTCCCATCAAAGGGGATATAGATAGGCAGGGCATGCAGAGATGGACATCTCTAGAAACTGGATCCCGGGCTTCCCTGGTGACGCAGTGGTGGAGAATCCGCCTGCCAATGCAGGGGACACGGGTTCAATCCCTGGTCTGGGAAGAGCCCACATGCCACAGAGCAACTAAGCCGGAGCGCCACAACTACTGAAGCCCGCGCGCCTAGAGCCCGTGCTCCGCAACAAGAGAAGCCACCGCAATGAGAAGCCCGCGCACCGCAAAGAGTAGCCCCTGCTCGCTGCAACTAGGGAAAGCCTGTGCACGGCAACGAAGACCCAACACAGCCAAAAAAATAAAAACAAATAAATAAATTTATAAAAAAAAAAAGAAACTGGATCCCCGGTAAATAGTAGGTTCGTACACTTGAACTCATTATATATAGACAGCTACACATGTATACTTACAGTCTATAAACACCCACATTTCAACATACAATGTGTATACACGTAATGTATGCATAGCGTCACGTATACACACATGCTATCTGTGCACCGTCACCTGCACACCATATATGTAGTACACACCCCTATATGTACACAATACAATTATCACTCAGAGATATTTTGAGTTTGGTTTCAGACCACCACAATACAGCGAATATTACAACAAAGTCACACAATTTTTTTTGGTTTCCCAGTGCATATAAAAGTTGTGTTTACCCTGTACTGTAGTTTATTAAATGTGCAATAGCTTTATATCTAAAAAAATCCAATGTACATACTTTAATTAAAAACACCTGATTTAAAAAAAAAAAGACCTGGTGAATGAAAAATAAATACTGTATTAGAGTTAAAAAAACAAAAACAACAACAAAATACCTGGATGCAGGACTTCCCTGATGGTCCAGTGGTTAAGACCGTGCTGCCACTGCAGGGGGCGCAGGTTCCATCCGTGGTGGGGGAAGTAAGATCCCACATGCCGTGCGCTGTGGCCAAAAGATAAAAAAAAAGAAGAAGAAGAAAACAACTTCATCAGTCTAGACACTTAAGATCTGCATACTTTATGTGTGAAATAAAAATTTTAAAAAACGCCTGATTGCTAAAAAATGCTAACCATCATCTGAAAATGCAGGCTTGCCACAAACCTTCAATTTGTAAAGAATGCAGTATCTGCGAAGTGCAATAGAATCAGGTGTACGTGTGTATACACAGCCGTGCAATACAATGTACACGTGTCCATTCACCTGCACACAATTCCACACTCACATACGTACACAGCATATAAATACCCATATCTACTCATACAACGCACATGCCATGGGTGTCTATATACACATGTAAACATGCACATATGAGTCCAGTGGAGACACAGCCACATAACACACACTCCAGAGCTGTACCTGCATACATGTAACCCGAGTATTCACACTCATTTCCGTGCACATGCAAAGCAGACCCACACGTACATACGTCCACGCGATGTCTGCCCGGACAACTGCGCCGCCAGCTTCATGCACTAGCCCATGGCCTCCGTCCCCTGAGCTAACCGTTTCCTGCTCTCCCTCTCCTAACAGCCATGCTCAGCACACAGGCACCTTTCTTCTTCCCCACGGCCCCCTTCATCCTCTTTGTCTTCACGGCTTCCACCGTATTTCACCTTCAGCAGAGGCTAGTGAAGATTCAGCCCACATGGGAGTTACAGACGCTGGAGCTAGCAACCGAGGAATCTCCCTCGAGCCCCCAGCGGAGCCCCCGGCCAAAGGGCATGTGGACGATCAATGCCATAGGCCGCCTGGGGAACCAGATGGGGGAGTACGCCACCCTGTACGCCCTGGCCAAGATGAATGGGCGGCCGGCCTTCATCCCGCCCCAGATGCACAGCACGCTGGCCCCCATCTTCAGAATCACCCTCCCCGTCCTGCACGACACCACGGCCAGCAGGATCCCCTGGCAGAACTACCCCCTGAACGACTGGATGGAAGAGCGGTACCGACACATCCCGGGAGAGTACGTGCGCCTCACCGGCTACCCCTGCTCGTGGACCTTCTACCACCACCTCCGCGCCGAGATCCTCCAGGAGTTCACCCTGCACGACCACGTGCGTGAGGAGGCCCAGAATTTTCTGCGGGGTCTGCAGGTGAATGGGAGCCGGCCGAGCACCTACGTAGGGGTCCACGTGCGCCGGGGGGACTACGTCCACGTTATGCCCAACGTGTGGAAGGGCGTGGTGGCCGACCGGGGCTACCTGCAGCAGGCCCTGGACTGGTTCCGGGCTCGCTACCGCTCCCCCATCTTCGTGGTCACCAGCAACGGCATGGCCTGGTGTCGGGAAAATATTGAGGCCTCCCGTGGGGATGTGGTCTTTGCCGGCAATGGCATTGAGGGCTCACCCGCCAAGGACTTTGCATTGCTCACGCAATGTAATCACACCATCATGACCATTGGGACGTTTGGGATCTGGGCCGCCTACCTCGCAGGTGGAGAGACCATCTACCTGGCCAATTATACCCTCCCAGACTCTCCCTTCCTCAAAGTCTTTAAGCCAGAGGCAGCCTTCCTGCCAGATTGGACTGGGATCGCGGCAGACCTGTCCCCACTCCTCAAGCACTGATGTTAGCTGGTCCATCAGCACTCCATTCCCCTCTTCTGGATCCCCCAAGATCTGTTCCAAGGTATGAGAAGCACATTATTACATGTTCCAGAACACTGCCCTCTTGTACCATAATGCTTCAGGCTGCAAGTAACAGAAGTCCCAACTAACTTGTTTAAATAACATGTTCATGTGTCTCACACAACAGGACCAGAGGTGGCACATCTCCAGGGTTAATTTAGCAGCTCAACCAGACCCCAGTTCTGGGACTTCCCTGGTGGCGCAGTGGTTAGGGGTCTGCCTACCAATGCAGGGGACATGGGTTCGAGCCCTGGTCCAGGAAAATCCCACATGCTGCTGGAGCAGCTAAGCCAGTGCACCACAACTACTGAGCTTGTGCTCTAGAGCCCGCGAGCCACAACTACTGAGCCTGTGCACCACAACTACTGAAGCCTGCGCGCCTAGAGTCCGTGCTCCGCAACGAGAAGCCACCGCAATGAGAAGCCCACGCATGACAGCAAAGAGTAGCCCCTGCTCACCGCAACCACAGAAAGCCCGTGCACAGCAACGAAGACCTAAAGCAGCCAAAAATAAATAAATAAAATAAATATTTTTTTAAATAAAAATAAGTCAAAAAAAAAAAAAAAGACCCCAGTTCTATCCATCTTGTTGAGCTGCCATAATCTCTTAAATCAGCTCCCATGTGCTCCCCGTGGTCCCAAGAAAGCTGCCACCTACTCAGGTGTCACACAGATATCCTTTTCCCAAGGCAGCAAAAAGAGGTTTGTTCTTATCTTAGGTCCCTTCTGAAGAGTGTGGGAAACCTTCCAAATCCTCCAGCAACTGGCCCCATGTCTCATTGACCAGAACTGTGTCACATGCCCCCTGACCCCTTGTAAGGCATGGTGAAGGAGAGCCTGGGATTGACTTAGCTTCAGATCAATAAATCTTTGCCCCCTGCAGCTGGGGAGTTGATCAGCTTCCTCTGAAGGACATGGTGGCTTGCAGTAAGAAAATTGGGGTGCTCTTACCAAGGAAGAAGGGAGGAATGTCTGTAGGGTGCAAAACAGGGAAGCCCTGGATTATTGTGCAAGTTGGTCACTACACAAAGGTCCCTAGACAAGGAGGCAAGTGGGGCTTAACTAGAGCCTACAGTCTGCTCTCCAAGCCATGTGTCCCTGGGACTGTGTCCACCCAGAGGGCTCACTTTTTTCTAATTAGTCCATCCAGAGTGGGGACCTTTTGCCCAGTTTTTACAAGAGAGCCATATTGGCTAGTAGTTGGTGTGAATCCAAGACCTTGTGCCCCACCTCTGCAACCCTGGCTTCTGGGGACCACGACGATTATTGTTGAGAACTCAGAGACCAGCATGGCTCAATGAACTTGACGAGAGTCTATTCATTCTTTTAGTAAATACCTGTAGTGATGAACCTAACACGATCCCTGCTCTCAGGGACTGCGTTAACAAAACATAGTGGCTTCAAGTGACAGCAATTCATTCTTTCCCACCAGTCTGTGGGCTGCTGGGTGATTCTCTGCTCCAGTGCAACGCTGGCTGGGTGCTGTTACGCAGCTGCACTTAGTGGTGCTCATTTGGAATATCCTGCAAGACAGGATAGCTTGGACTCCCTCACAACATGGCTTTCAAGCTGTTTGCTGAAACACTTACTCTTGGAGCCCTCAGTCGTCATCATCATGTAAGAAGTCCAGCCACCTGAAGCGACCATGCTGTGAGGAGGCCCAAACTCAGTGAGAGGCCACAGAGGAACAGTCTTAGCTGAGGCCAGCTTCAAGTCATCCCAGCCCACACATCAGACATGTGAGTGTAGAAGCCTCCAGATGATTCCACAGTTGTTCCAGTCAACCTAGCGTTTAGAGTGATCCAGCCGAGGTTCCCGACAACATGTCGCAGAGACAAGCCATATTCCTGATTCACAGATTCTGTGAGCACAGCATTCTGATTGTTTTGTGCCACTAAGTTTGGGGATAATCTGTTAGGCAGCCATAAATAACTGGATAACAAACTAAATAGATGAGTCTCTGCATTTGCAAAATCTTTTATGACTTTGGCATGAAGGAGGCCAACATGCATATCCTCACCTGACTTGAGATCCCACGTGCAAAGGTCCTGGGGCAGGGCGGGGCGGTAGTCTAGTTATACATGAGAGTGAAATGAGACCAGTGTGACTGGAGCACATGGAGACAGATATAGGTGGAGAAGTTAGCAGGGTGGGACCATGAAATGCCTTGTCGACCATGATGAGGACTTTGGGTTTTATTCTAAGACCGATGGGAAGCCATCAGAGGGCTTTAATTTAATTAGGGGAGTGATATGATCTGATTTGCTGTGTGGACATATCTGGCTGCTATGTGGAGAGAGGGCTGTAAGGGCAAGGATGGAGACAAAGAGACCAGTGAGAAGGCTACTGTAACACTTCCAGCATGCAGAGATGGTGGACCACGGAGGTAATGGTGAAATAGAAGTCTCATTTCAAGGGCCCAACAGAAACTCCTAGTGTCTCTCTGCCACAGTTTGACATTCCTGAAAAAGATAATCTGATGGGCTCAATCGGATTGATATCCATTGACTCATCCACCATGAGTCAATTACCTGAGGTCATGGGGGTGGGTCACCTAATACAAACACGACCACCATATTTGTAAGGGAGCTGATTCAAGAAAAGGTAATGAAAGAATACCCTAAGAATTGGGAAGATGCTGGGACTTCCCTGGCGGTCCAGTGGTTAAGACTCCACGCTTCCACTGCAGGGGGCACGGGTTGCATCCCTGGTGGGGGAACTAAGATCCCACATGACGAACGGTGTGGCAAAAAAAAAAAAAAAAAAAAAAAATTGGGAGGAAGCTCCAAAAATGGGTACAGAGGAAAAAAAGGTTTGCCACTCACATTTCAGTGACTGAAGAAAGTCACGTGGTCATACCCAATTTCAAAGAGGTGTCGACGAAAACTTAATCAGTGGACCTAAGAAAGAAATGGAAAATTTTATTTGGGCCAAATTTGAGGATTATAACCAGGGAAGAGCATCTCAGAAAGCTCTGAGAACTGTTCCACCGGTTAGAAATCAAGGCACAGTTATATAAGTTTTTTTGAGACAGAGAGCTGTACATCAAATGATGTGTTATTGACAGTTTCCATAATCCGGATCTAAGCGTCATCCTGGTGGGTCACGTGACGCCTTACGAGATCAAGAAGGAATGTTATCTTTTTTTTTTTTTTTTTTTGCGGTACGCGGGACTCTCACTGTTGTGGCCTCTCCCGTTGCGGAGCACAGGCTCCGGACGCGCAGGCTCAGCGGCCATGGCTCACGGGCCCAGCCGCTCCGTGGCACGTGGGATCTTCCCGGACTGGGGCACGAACCCGTGTCCCCTGCATCGGCAGGCGGACTCTCAACCACTGCGCCACCAGGGAAGCCCTCCAGCCTTATTTTATACAGCTTGAATGGGTGGTGGTCACTGGACCAGGTTTTGCTATTTAAAACAAAAGAAAAGAAATTCTATGTTCATTTATTAATTCAGCATTCTCTATTTTCTTCATGTACATTTAAAAATGTATTGGGGGGCACATTTTACATGCTTCTAAATTAAAACAACATCATGGTTAGTCATAGTTTCCCCAAATGTCTGTGACAACATCTCCCCTCATTTCAGCCAACCAAGCCTTCCCCTGCCCACCCCCATGTCAGTAAATGGCGCTGTCCATTTACTTCAACCAAACACTTAATCTTACCCTTGATTCTTTCTTTTACATTTTATCCACCAGCAAGTTGTCAGCTTTACCTAGAAAATATACCCTGAATCTGATCTTCTCTCCTTCCTTTACCATAACCATTCTGTCCAAGTCACCACCGTCTCCACCTGGACAGGTGTAGAAGTTTCTTTAAAAACAAACTAAACATTTTATACATAAAATAGAGAGTGTAGAAAATGCCCATCACGCAATTCAATAATTTCAAAATGTCCCCATTCTTCTTTCATCTATGCCCCTCATCTTCCCCCTTTTTACTTTATGCAAATCTCAGACAGCAAATTTTTCCATGCATGAATTCTGTATCTCTAATGGATGAGGAATTAATAAAAATATAACCACATAAATATCTAAGACAATTTTATAATAATATGTTAATATCGTCTATCAGAAGTCTGTGTTGAAACTTTTCTGACTGTCTCAAAAATGTCTTATTACTGTGTTTGGATCCAGATCTAAACAAACTTCACGGGAGCCGCGGAGGTGAGCGCAGCAACAGGGGTGCGGAGGGCAAAGCGGAGAGATTCCCGCAGAGGATCGGTGCCGACAGGCACTCACCAGCCCGAGAGGCTTGTCTGCTCACCCGCCGGGGCGGGCGGGGCTGGGAGCTGAGGCTCGGGCTTCGGTCGGATCCCAGGGAGAGGACTGGGGTTGGCGGCGTGAACACAGCCTGAAGGGGTTAGTGCGCCATGGCTGGCCGGGAGGGAGTCCGGGAAAAGGTCTGGAGCTGCCGAAGAGGCAAGAGACTTTTTCTTCCCTCTTTGTTTCCTGGTGCGCGAGGAGAGGGGATTAAGATCGCGGCTTAAAGGAGCTCCAGAGACGGCGCAAGCCGCTGCTAAAAGCGCAGACCCCAGAGACGGGCATGAGACGCTAAGGCTGCTGCTGCCGCCACCAAGAAGCCTGTGTGCGAGCACAGGTTACTATCCACACCTCCCTTCCGGGGAGCCTGTGCAGCCCGCCGCTGCCAGGGTCCCGGGATCCAGGGACAACTTCCCCGGGAGAACGCAAGGCGCGCCTCAGGCTGGTGCAACGTCACGCAGGCCTCTGCCGCCGCAGGCTCGCCCGCACTCCGTGCCCACCCCCACCCCCCCCCCCCGCCCGGCCTGAGTGACCCAGAGCCCCCGAGTCAGCGGCTCCTTTAACCCCGTCCTGTCTGAGCCAAGAACAGACGGCCTCCGGCGATTTACATGCAGAGGCGGGGCCAAATCCAAAGCTGAACCCCGGGAACTGTGCGAACAAAGAACAGAAAGGGAAATTTCTCCCAGCAGCCTCAGGAGCAGCGGATTAAATCTCCACAATCAACTTGATGTACCCTGCATCTGTGGAATACCTGAATAGACAACGAATCACCCCTAATTGAGGAGGTGGACTTTGAGAGCAAGATATATTATTTTTTCCCCTTTTCCTCCTTTTGTGAGTATGTGTATGCTTCTGTGTGAGATTTTGTCTGTATAGCTTTGCTTTCACCATTTGTCCTAGGGTTCTGTCCGTCCGGTTTTTTTGTTTGTTTGTTTTTACTTTAAAAATAAAAAAAATTTCTTAATAATTATTTTTTATTTTAATAACTTTATTTTATTTTATCCTCTTTTTTTTTCTTTCTTTCTTTCTTTCTACTTTTTCTCCCTTTTATTCTGAGCCGTGTGGATGAAAGGCTCTTGGTGCTGTAGCCAGGAGTCAGTGCTGTGCCTCTGACGTGGGAGAGCCAACTTTAGGACACTGGTCCACAAGAGACCTCCCAGCTCCACGTAATATCAAACGGCGAATATCTCCCAGAGATCTCCATCTCAACACCAACACCCAGCTTCACTCAACAACCAGCAAGCTACAGTGCTGGACACCCTATGCCAAACAACTAGCAAGACAGGAACACAACCCCACCCATTAACAGAGAGGCTGCCTAAAATCATAGTAAGTCCACAGACACCCCAAAACACACCACCAGACGTGGACCTGCCCACCAGAAAGACAAGATCCAGCCTCATCCACCAGAACACAGGCACCAGTCCCCTCCACCAGGAAGCCTACACAACCCACTGAACCAACCTTAGCCACTGGAGACAGACATCAAAAACAGCGGGAACTACGAACCTGCAGTCTGCAAAAAGGGGACCCCAAACACAGTAAGATAAGCAAAATGAGAAGACAGAAAAACACACCACAGATGAAGGAGCAAGATAAAAACCCATCAGACCTAACAAATAAAGAGGAAATAGGCAGTCTACCTGAAAAAGAATTCAGAATAATGATAGTAAAGATGATCCAAAATCTTGGAAATAGAATAGACAAAATGCAAGAAACATTTAACAAGGACCTAGAAGAACTAAAGAGGAAACAAGCAACAATGAACAACACAGTAAATTAAATGAAAAATACTCTAGAAGGGATCAATAGCAGAATAACTGAGGCAGAAGAACGGATAAGTGACCTGGAAGATAAAATAGTGGAAATAACTACTGCAAAGCAGAATAAAGAAAAAAGAATAAACAAACTTCATCCATTGCCTTTGGTTGACAAGTGTCTTAAATATCTTTTAATCTATAATGATCCCCTTCCTTTTCTTTTAAAAAAAGCCATTAATTTGTTATGAAACCAAGTCATTTGTCATTTTCATTTGGCTGGTTGAGTCCTCTTTCTGTCATTCAACATGTTCCTGTGTTCCCTGCATTTCCTGTGAACCAGAGTTAGAGCTAAAAAGTGTGTGTGTCAGGGACTTCCCTGGTGGTCCAGTGGTTGGGAGTCCACCTTCCAGTGCAGGGAACTCAGGTTTGATCCCTGGTCAGGGAACTAAGATCCCACATGCCGTGGGGCAACTAAGCCCACGTGCTGCAACTAAGATCTGACGCAGCCAAAAATAAAATAATAAATATTTTAAAAAGTGTGTGTGCATGATTCTGTATCACAATTATAAGAAAGTTATGCTGTAAAAAAAATATTAAAAATATACCTCAAGGAATGAATTTGATCTACATTAACCAGCAGTGACAATGGACCAGTGAGGTAATAGTGGAACTGAGGCTAGAGACCAGTGAGATTACCAGATTTCAAGATTTACCATAAAGGTAAACTTACGACAGAGTGTACCGACATAAAAGATAGAGAAATGGAATCCAATAGTGAGTCCAGAAACAGACCACATATATATGATCACTTTATTTATGACAAAAATATTAACACAATTCAGTGGGGGAATGAAAGAGCTTTTCAATAAATGCAAGATAAAGGCCATATATGACAAACCCACAGCCAACATCATTCTCAATGGTGAAAAACTGAAACCATTTCCACTAAGATCAGGAACAAGACAAGGTTGCCCACTCTCACCACTATTATTCAACATAGTTTTGGAAGTTTTAGCCACAGCAATCAGAGAAGAAAAAGAAATAAAAGGAATCCAAATCAGAAAAGAAGAAGTAAACTGTCACTGTTTGCAGATGACATGATACTATACATAGAGGATCCTAAAGATGCTACCAGAAAACTACTAGAGCTAATCAATGAATTTGGTAAAGTATCAGGATACAAAGTTAATGCATAGAAATCTCTTGCATTCCTATACACTAATGATGAAAAATCTGAAAGAGAAACTAAGGAAACACCCCCATTTACCAGTGCAACAAAAAGAATAAAATACCTAGGAATAAATCTACCTAAGGAAACAAAAGACCTGTATGCAGACAACTATAAGACACTGATGAAAGAAATTAAAGATGATATAAACAGTTGGAGAGATATACCATATTCTTGGATTGGAAGAATCAACATTGTGAAAATGTCTATACTGCCCAAAGCAATCTACAGATCAATGCAATCCCTATCAAATTAACAATGGCATTTTCCACAGAACTAGAACAAAAAATTTCACAGTTTGTATGGAAACACAAAAGACCCCAAAGAGCCAAAGCAATCTTTTTTTTTAGTTTATTTATTTAATTTATTTATTTTTGGCTGCATTGGGTCTTCGTTGCTGTGCAGGCTTTCTCTAGTCACGGCAAGCGGGGGCTACTCTTTGTTCAGGTGCACAGGCTTCTCACTGTGGTGGCTTCTCTTGTTGAGGAACACAGGCTCTAGGCACACAGGCTTCAGTAGCTGTGGCACGTGGGTTCAGTAGTTGTGGCTTGTGGGCTCTAGAGCACAGGCTCAGTAGTTGTGGCACACGGGCTTAGTTGCTCTGTGGCATATGGGATCTTCCTGGACCAGGGCTTGAACCCGTGTCCCCTGCATTGGCAGGTGGATTCTTAACCACTGTGCCACCAGGGAAGCCCCAAAGCAATCTTGACAAAGAAAAATGGAACTGGAGGAATCAGGTTCCCTGACTTCAGACTATACTACAAAGCTACAGTAATCAAGAGAGTATGGTACTGGCACAAAAACAGAAATATAGATCAATGGAACAGGATAGAAAGCCCAGAGATAAACCCATGCACATATGTGTTGTAGTTTTCTTATGACAGGGCCGAAAGCAAGCTCGTCACACGAGATGAATTGTGCCGAAGCACAGCAGTAGAGGGCTGCCGCTCGCTCAGGCAAAACAGCGCCATCTGTCCTGCTGTGGTAGCTTTTATTAAAGCATTATCTATGTTTACATTTTAAGACTTGTTTTCTTAACATTTCAGAAATGTCAAAGCAGCAAGATATGCTTCTATTGATTATACAAGCAATAAAGGGCTTTCTTGAAAACATGCCATGCTTCGTCCTTGAGCGCAAAAGCAGCACAAAATTCCCACCATTATTTTGATTATACTGAAGTAGCACAAGGACATTTCCTTGCGTTCCCACCATTCTGATTATACTGAGGACATCTCATGGATCAGTGCCCAAAGAACCCAATGCTTATTCGCAGGCTCCTGGTTTGCTGTGGATGGAGGGGGGAGCTCAAAGCATTCAGGACTGTTCACAGTTCTGGCTTATTCGCATGCCCCCAGTTTGCCGGGGGTGGGGGGGCTCAAACCAATCAGGACTCTTTGCAGTTCTGGCTTATTCGCCAGCCCCCAGTTTGCTGGGGGAGGGGGGGGTGCTCATGGGTCACGTCTCCTTTCCATGTCCTCAGTTATTCCACTATACATATGGTCACCTTATCTTTGATAAAGGAGGTAAGAATATACAATGGAGAAAAGACAGCCTCTTCAATAAGTCGTGCTGGGAAAACTGGACAGCTACATGTAAAAGAATGAAATTAGAACACTCCCTAACACCATACACAAAAATAAACTCTAAATGGATTAAAGACCTAAATGTAAGGCCAGACACACTATCAAACTCTTAGAGGAAAACATAGGCAGAACGCTCCATGACATAAATCACAGCAAGATCTTTTTTGACCCATCTCCCAGAGAAATGGAAATAGAACCAAAAATAAACAAACGGGACCTAATGAAACTTCAAAGCTTTTGCACAGCAAAGGAAACCATAAACAAGACGAAAAGACAACCGTCAGAATGGGAGAAAATATTTGAAAATGAAGCAACTGAGAAAGGATTAATCTCCAAAATATACAAGCAGCTCAATATCAAAACAACAAACAACCCAATCCAAAAATGGGCAGAAGACCTAAATAGAAATTTCCCCAAAGAAGATATACAGATTGCCAACAAACACATGAAAGAATGCTCAATATCACTAATCATTACAGAAATGCAAATCAAAACTACAATGAGGTATCACCTCACACTGGTCAGAATGGCCATCATCAAAAAACCTACAAACAATAAATGCTGGAGAGGGTGTGGAGAAAAGGGAACCCTCTTGCACTGTTGGTGGGAATGTAAACTGATACAACCACTATGGAGTACAGTATGTGCGTTCCTTAAAAAACTAAAAATAGAACTACCATATGGCCCAGCAATCCCACTACTGGGCATATACCCTGAGAAAACCATAATTCAAAAAGAGTCATGTAACACAATGTTCACTGCAGCTCTATTTACAGTAGCCAGGACATGGAAGCAACCCAATTGTCCATTGACAGATGAACAGATAAAGAAGATGTGGCACATATATACAATGGAATATTACTCAGCCATAAAAAGAAACGAAATTGAGTTATTTGTAGTGAGGTGGATGGACCTAGAGACTGTCATACAGAGTGAAGTTAAGTCAGAAAGAGAAAAACAAATACCATATGTTAACACATATATATGGAATCTAAAAAAAAAAAAAAAACTGGTTCTGAAAAACCTAGGGGCAGGACAGGAATAAAGATGCAGACATAGAGAATGGACTTGAGGATGTGGTGGAGGGGAAGGGCAAGCTGGGACAAAGTGAGAGAGTGGTATGGACATATATACACTACCAAATGTAAAATAGATAACTAGGGCTTCCCTGGTGGCTCAGTGGTTGAGAGTCCGCCTGCTGATGCAGGGGACATGGGTTCATGCCCTGGTCCAGGAAGATCCCACATGCCGTGGAGCAGCTGGGCCCGTGAGCCATGGCCGCTGAGCCTGTGCGTCCGGAGCCTGTGCTCCGCAATGGGAGAGGTCACAGCAGTGAGAGGCCTGCATACCGCAAAAAAAAAAAAAAAAAAAAAAAAATAGATAACTAGTGAGAAGCAGCCGCATAGCACAGGGAGATCAGCTCGGTGCTTTGTGTCCACCTAGAGGGGTGGGATAGGGAGGGTGAGAGGGAGGGGATATGGGAATATACGTATGCATATAGCTGATTCACTTTGTTATACAGCAGAAACGAACACAACATTGTAAAGCAATTATACTCCAGTAACGATGTTAAAAAAACTAATATTAAAAAAATCATAATCATTTTAAAATAAATAAATAAAATAAATAAATAAATGCAAGAAATCCTATACCCATAGGGAAAAAGTAAGCCTTGACCCCTACCTCACACCATGCACAAATGTTAATTCAAGATGGATCACAAACCAGAAGGTGAAAGCTAAAAGCATAAAGCTTCTAGAACAAAACACGGAAGAAAAGCTCATGACCTTGATGTGGGCAAAGGTTTCCTAACTAAGACACACACAAAAAAAACCCAGTAACCATAAAAACATTGGTATGTTGGATTTCATTAAAATGAAAAACTGTGATTCATTAAAAGACTCTTTTCAGACTTCCCAGGTGGTCCAGCGGTTAACACTCCTTGCTTCCACGAGAGGGGGTGCAGGTTCAATTTATGAGCTGGAAAGTTCTGCCTACCACAAGGTGTGGCAAAAAAAATAAAAAATAAAAAGCTAAAGAAAAAAAAGACTTTTCATGTTTGCAGTATCTACATTTAACAAGGCTCATATGCAGAAGATATAAAGAATATCTATAAGTCAATAAGAAAAAGACAAAAGCTTCATTAGAATACATGGGCCAAAAAAAATTGAACAGATGGGCTTCCCTGGTGGCGCAGCGGTTGAGAGTCCGCCTGCCGATGCAGGGGACGTGGGTTCGTGCCCCGGTCCGGGAAGATCCCACATGCCGCGGAGCGGCTGGGCCCGTGAGCCATGGCCACTGAGCCTGGGTGTCCAGAGCCTGTGCTCCGCAACGAGAGAAGGCACAACAGTGAGGGGCCCGCGTACCGCAAAAAAAAAGAAATTGAACAGATGGTTTGAAAATGATGATAAGCAAATGTCAATTAGCACATGAAGATATGTGTTCATTTTCAGGTTGATTATTTTCCTTCCCCCTCCGTCACTGTCCCGAGATCTACTCCTAACTGTTTCTTTTTACAGCTCACCCTCTCTACCCCATAGCTGAGGGAAGGGGGCGATTCTCAGGTCACTTTGGATTCTGGAGGCTGACTGTATGTGGTGGGATATTAGGATAGGAGGTATTTCCTCCTGGGATTCCTTACTACTGCATCTCCTGTCATTACCTAGGGAATTATTCTGACCCCGCAACCTTACATTTCTGCTTTTTTAGCCACTCAGTTGGGGGTACTTTGCTACAGCAACCTTAGGAAACTAAAAGTACCTAAGAAAGTGGGGAGGGGAGAGGGTTGTTTCTGGTGATTTTATGGAGTTTCTTCAGTGAACCAAGCTTCAGTAAAAGGCTGGCTGTTGCCCTGTCCATTTTAATTTAATTAATTATGTTCATGGTCATGGGGTGTTCCTTCCAGGAATTAGTTTTCCTAGGGTTCTATCCATGGCCCATTGTTCTCCCTGGGTGATTTCATAGTTTCACATGCTGTATTTTGATGACTCTCACATTTTATTTTATTTTATTTTTTGCGGTACGCGGGCCTCTCACTGTTGTGGCCTCTCCCGTTGCGGAGCACAGGCTCTGGACCCGCAGGCTCAGCGGCCATGGCTCACGGGCCCAGCTGCTCCGCGGCATGTGGGATCTTCCCGGACCGGGGCACGAACCCGTGTCCCCGGCATCGGCAGGCGGACTCTCAACCACTGCGCCACCAGGGAAGTCCTTGCTGTTCTTTTTAAATCTGCATTGTGTAGTAAGCATCTTTCCACTCTCTTTCGGTAGTTGCAAAAGATTCTATTGTATTCCTCAACTATGGCACATCCATACTCCACCTGAAGGTTTTTAGGGTGTTTGTTATTTTTTGCTATTACAAATAATGCTGGGGAGAATATCCTTGTCATTATAGTGTGGGAAATCTTTATGCATGCATACTAATATTTCTTTTAAAGGATATATTATTAGAATTGAAATTTCTGGGTCATGAAGTGTGCGTTTAAAATTAACTATGCTGTATAACTTGTGAAAAAATTTATAGTCTGTCCAACCCCATTTATATTCTGTCCAAGCCCATTCTCCCACAGTCTTGCCAAAGGTGGATATTACCATCTTTTACAATTTTCTCCGATTTCTTTGAGGGAAAACGGCACCATCTTCAATTACATTTCTCTTTGAATGAGGTCTCTTTTAGTCTTTTTATCACTTCTCCTGAGCTTTGAAGTCAGTCTGCTAAGCGAGATTCTCCGATTCTAAAACTCAGTAGGCCAAAGTGAATTGAGTCATTCTTCACTTTGCTCGCCTTGAAGCTATTTCTCTTTTGCATGTTTTCTTAACAGCCACAGCAAGCCTTCTGCAGCAACCCAGCCCTGAAACTTACTTTTAGTTCTTCTCTTTATTTGCCTTCTGTTCATTACGAAGTCCTGATTATTTTTTTAAATTCTAACATCATACATGTGAAACATTCATAAAATGCACAGTTTAAAGAATAACGGGTCTTCCCTGGTGGTGCAGCGGTTAAGAATCTGCCTGCTAATGCAGGGGACATGGGTTCAAGCCCCGGTCCAGGAATATCCCACATGCCGCGGAGCAACTAAGCCCATGCACCACAACTACTGAGCCCTGTGCTCTAGAGCCCACGAGCCACAACTACTGAAGCCGGCACGCCTAGACCCCGTGCTCCGCAACAAGAGAAGCCACCGCAATGAGAAGCCCGCGCACCGCAACAGAGAGTAGTCCCCGCTTGCCGCAACTAGAGAAAGGCCGTGCAACGAAGACCCAATGCAGCCAAAAATAAATAAATAAATTTATTAAAAAAAAAAAAAAAAGAATAACAGGGCAGGGACTTCCCTGGTAGTCCAGTATGTAACACTCCGTGCTCCCAATGCAGGGGACCTGGGTTCGATCCCTGGTCGGGGAACTACATCCCACGTGCATGCCGCAACTAAGAGTTCACATGCAGCAACGAATATCCTGCGTGCCACAACTAAGAGCCGGTGCAGCCTAAATACATAAATAAATAAATAAAAAGAATAACGGCAGAAACTCCCATCCAGATTAAGACCTGGTGTGTCGGTGGACCCCAAGACCGCTCTCGGGTTCAATGATCTGCTGGAAGGACTCACAGGAAAGCCGTTATACTCATGTTTGTGTTTTATTACAGTGAAAAGATACAGGTTAAAATCAGCAAAAGGTGCACAGGGTAGAGTTCAGGAGAGACCAGGTGGAAGCTTCCAGTTGTCCCTACCAGTGGAGTCATATGAACAGCACTTAAGTCTCCCGGCAACGATGTGGGACAACACATACTAAGTATTGCCAACCAGAGAAGCTCCCACGAGCCTTGGTGTCCAGGATTTTTACTGTGGGTTGGTCGTGTAGGAATGGCTGGATGCCCATGGGACTGACCTCAGCTACTCAGTCTCCAGTACCTCCAGAAGTTAAGCTGATACCATGTGGTCCAAGGCCCCGAGTAAACAAAGACACTCTTATCAGGTAGGACAAGCCAAGAGCTTAGAGGTTATGTCCCAGGAGCTGATCACTGGTCAGTCCTCTCTTTGGAATGTGCAGGGTTTAAGCACCCCAAGACTGTTGAGTTAACCCTTTACTGCACACCAGGGAGGCTGTCAGGATACGGAAACACCCAGAAAGCCTCTCTCCCTCCACTGCAGTTGATGGTGATCCTCACTTTTGTTGGCATATTTCTACCTTTCTTTATCCTTTTCCCATCTCTGGATGTGTCTGTAAACACAACCATTTTGTTCTGCTTGGTCTTTATTTCCCAGCTTCAGTGAATACAATTTATAACATAATATCCACCCGTTTGAGAGCAGCATTATTCATAACAGCCAAAAAGGGGAAACAACCCAAATGTCCATCACCTGCTGAAGGGATGAACAAAATACGGTGGATTCATAAAATGGCATATTATTCAGCCAGAAAAACGAGTGAAATACTGGAACCGAAAGTGGGGGTCTGGCTGCTCACCGCTCAAAAGCTAATAAAGAGGCAAAGTTGGTGGAAAAGAAAGTTTGCCTTATTTTCGATGCTGGCAACTGGGGTGGGGGTGAGGGTGGAATTCTGTCCAAAGGCCAACTCGCCCCCCTTGACAATCAGTGGGAAAGAGCTTTTATAGACAGAGGGAGGGGGCTACATGCAGAAACAGCAGTCAGCTCTGACCGTCATCTTGAAATTGGTCATTGGTGGTCTGACCAGCATCATCTTGATTGTTTTAAGTACGGTTAGTCTTCAGTTCCAGGGTCAGTTTGTTCCCATTTCCTTGAGGACAACTCTCAGAATTATGGCAGCTTATGTCATGGCTACACTCTGGTCATCATGTAGTTAACTTCTTCCACCTGGTGGGGATTTCAGTATCTACAAGATGGATCACAGGACATGACTCAGAATATTATCTATAGCCCTTGAAGAGGAACTAAAGGGCCTTGACTTTGCTTAGTGACTAAGCTATTACTGTTTTGTCCTGTTTGACTGCTTTTTTTGCTTCTGCATCTTCTCTCTTCTCTGATTAAATTTATTCTTTGGCTAAAGGTTTTCCACAGACAAAAGGCAGGCAGAGGACATGGCGGGGAAGGACCATACGGTCCTGCTCCATTTTAATACTGTACATGCTAAAACATGGGTGAACCTTGGAAACATCATGCTGAGTGAAAGAAGCTGAACACAATGGACCCCATGTGGCTCCATTCATATGACATATCCAGAACAGGCAAATCCAGAGACAAAAAGTAGATTAGTGTTTGCCTAGTGGGAGGAGCAGAGGTTTGGGAGGAAATGGGCAGTGACTGCTAATGGGTATGGATGGGGTCTCTTTTTGTGGTGGTGAAAATGCTCTGATATTGATTGTACTGCTGGATGGGCCACTCTGTGAATATACTAAAAGGAACCACTGAGTTGCTTCTGTTACTGAACCTAGCTTGGGTCTGCCTGCCCACGTGGAGTAAAGACAATCTACTGACACCGGGTTGTGGTGAAGGCAAGTGCAGTGTTTATTGCAGGGCACCAAGCAAGGAGTCCAGGCAGCAAGTGCTTAAAACACCCGATGGATTTCAGGGAAAGGTGTTTTGTTGTTGTTGTTGTTGCGGTACACGGGTCTCTCACTGCTGTGGCCTCTCCCGTTGCGGAGCACAGGCTCCAGACACACAGCCTCAGCGGCCATGGCTCACGGGCCCAGCCGCTCCGCGGCATGTGGGATCTTCCCGGACCGGGGCACGAACCCGTGTCCCCTGCATCGGCAGGCGGACTCTCAACCACTGTGCCACCAGGGAAGCCCAGGGAAAGGTTTTTAAAGACAGGGTAAGGGAGAGGGGCTGTGGGGTGCGTGATCAGCTCTTGGACATTCTCCTGATTGGTTGGTAGTGAGGTAATTGGGAGTCAACATCATCAACCTTCTGGTTCCAACCAGTCTGGGGTCTACATTCTTGTGGGCAGCATACAATTAACTTCTTCCACCTGGTGGGGGTTTCAGTATCTGCAAAACAGCTCAAAGGATATGACTCAGAATATTATCTATAGCCCTTGAGGAGGAACTAAAGGTCCTTGACTTTGTTTAATGGCTAAACTATTATTGTCTTGCTAGACTGTTTTTCCTTTGCTTCTGCATATCTCACCTCTCTGATAAAATTTATTCTTTGTAACTCGGGGAAGGCCTAGGAGGCTAAAGTGTTTCTACAGACAAGAGGTATGTGGAGGACATAGGGGGATCTGTTCCGGGAAGGCTCCATAGGGTCGTGCTTGGTTACACCTCCTGGTCACTTTAGTTTTGCCTTTTCTAGAATCATAAAGAATCGTTCCATGTTTAGTGTTTTGTGTTTGACTTCTTTCACTTAGCCTCGTGTTTCTGAGATTCATTCATATCCTTGCAGGCATCAACCATTCACCACCTTTTCACCGCTGAGTAGCATTGCACTGTGTGGGTGTCCCATGGGGTGCTTATCTGTTCACCATCTGATGGACATTTGGGCTCTCCCCAGTTTAGAGCTATAATGAATGATGCTGTTCTCAACATTTGTGTACAAGTCTTTATGCAAACATGTTTTCACTTCTCTTGGGAAAATACCTAGGAACCTGGTCATCTATGAGGTCAGAGAGAAGAAACGACTTGTCTAGGATCCCCAGATAGGGAGGGGCTGGGTTCAAAGTCTGAATGAAGGTTTGGCACTGAAGCAGTTTGCCCAAGGGAAGGAAAGAGCCTGTCTTCTAGAGAATAAATGTTCACAATTCCCATTTCCCTCTTTTCCTCCCAGTTCAGCCATCTAACGCCCCCCTGCCCTGGCTCTGAGGTCTTCATCACCAGGCTGTCTGAGGTATGGGAGTCCCCATCACCCACCATCAGGGATAAACAAGATTTGAGAGAAACAAGAGGTAACAGTGGACAGACTGAAAATGAGATAGCTGGACAACACCAAGGGCAGGGCAACCCTCGTACACACACGGTGGTGGCATGGGGGGACACAGCCATTTGGCAGAGGAGTGGAAATCAAATCAATCCTGTGGGGCGGTGACAGTCACTGACACTTAATGAGCACTTACTATACGCCAGGCACTGTTCTAAGCACCTTACACAGGTCAACTCATTTATTCCTCACACCACCCACACAAAGTACTATTGCCCTTGTTCCTATTATATGAATGAAGAAACTGAGGCACAGAAAGGTTAAATGGCTTGCCCTAGGCCAGGCAGCTAGTGATGGAGAGATAAGTCCACACAGGTAAATCTGGCCCCAGAGATGACCCTCAACCACCAAGGCACCTGCTTCTGTGTCAAGCTCTCCTGGGTGTGTTTCCCAGAGAAATTCTCCCACAGGTCCCTAAGAGGCTGTGCTCGATGATGGTTGGTGGAGTTGGGAGCTGGGGGGTGGTCATCTCTGGTGAAGCAGAAAGAAAAAAGAAGGTGGATGATGGGAATTCCCTGGCGGTCCAGTGGTTAGGACCCCATGCTTTCATTGCTGAGGGCCCAGGTTCAATCCCTGGTTGGGGAACTAAGATCCCACAAACTGCGAGGCCAAATAATAATGATGATAATAATAATAATAATAACGTAGAGGTAAAAGGCAGAATAGAATAGAAGTCAGTGATTGGAAGCAGCCAGTTAGCTATGTGGTAACAGAGAAAGGAGGGAGAAAGAGAGATACGAAGGGAGGGAGGGAGAAATGGGGTTGGGGGGCAGGGAAGAGAAGCAGAGGGAAGGAGAAGGGGGAGAAAGGCAAAATATATTCTTCTCCAGTCTACCCAATGAATATGAATGTACCTTTCTGGGGAATACGTCTATAAAATAAATTGGTAATTTGTCAAATATATTCTTGGTGTTTTTCATGCTTCCATTGAGATCGTGGGATGGCAGCATGGTGGGGGGAGGGGTCCCCATCTGACCTCATCCTCCCCCCAGCTCCCCCATAGGTCCAGCCCTCATTTTTCCCCACCCCCTTGGGGGAGGCCCAGTCCTTGCCTCAGGGGCAGGAGGAAGTAGCTGACATGTCTGGAAGAGGGCTGAGGGACAGGCCATGGAGAATGCAGGACCCAAGCCCGCCCCTCAGACTCTGGACTCAAACCTGCACACTCCTCGCAATCCTGGGTCTGTCTTTCAAATCTCCACCTTCCAGAGAATTCCTTAGCCGCCCCTAGCCCTGACTCTCTTTGAAACTGCACACAGGGCCCACAGGCTCTCAGCCCAAGGCCACCCTCCTCTGGACACAGAAGAGATGGGGACAGAGTGAAGACACAGAGGCAGGCAAAGATGGGAACAGACTGATATAGGGGTATAGGCATAGAAGTGTCAGAAGGGAAAGAGAGACAGAGGAAGACCTGCCAGACCCCTTCTGAACTTTCCAGGGCTGACTGTACCCTTTTCCCAGCAATTTTCATCCTGATGTGAAGGGTCCTGTAGGACTCGGCCGCCACCACCTCTTCAGCCCTGAATTCTGCCGCAGCACCAACACCCACCTTTTATTCCAGGAACCCTGACCTCACAAGTTTCCCCAGGTGGCAGCGCCCTTTACACCTTCAAGCCTTTGCATGTTCTTCTCCCTCTACAAGGATGCTGTCTTCCAAGAGGTTCCTCTGACCAGCTTCTCCTCACCCTTTGCGTCTTGGCAAAAATATTTTCTCTGACCACCCTGTCCCGTTCCCCTGCAGCTTCTGGTCACTTTCTAGGAGTCACGCCCCTCCTATTCCTTGTACCTTTGCCATGAAAATACCTATCACCCTGCCTTGGGACTCTCTTTGCAAATGTCTGAGCTTCACCAGAGCAGAGATTGAGGTTCTTTGATTTTTCAACCCTGAGGGTACAGGCTGTAGACATATTAATCTGATTTAAAACCCTACTCCAGGGGCTTCCCTGGTGGCGCAGCGGTTGAGAGTCCGCCTGCCGATGCAGGGGACATGGGTTCGTGCCCCGGTCCGGGAAGATCCCACATGCCGCGGAGCGGCTGGGCCCGTGAGCCATGGCCGCTGAGCCTGCGCGTCCGGAGCCTGTGCTCCGCAACGGGAGAGGCCACAACAGTGAGAGGCCCGCGTACTGCAAAAAAAACCCCAAAAACTCTACTCCAACACCTCCTGTCTGTGTGACACTGAGCAGGTCGCTCTCCTTCTCTGATCTTTAATTAATTCATCTGGAAAGTAAGGAGGACAAATTCTACCTGATTGGTTTGGAAGACATCAAAGATTCCCTTTGCCTCATGGTAACGAGCATTTGTTCCCTTCCATTTTTGTCTTGGATCCTCAATGTTCACCAGAGTTTACACACTTCGAGGCACTAGAATTGTCGATCAGCAGCTAATAATGGTGATTAATGTTTATCATCACACGTCACATGCCAGGTCCAGTTCATGGACATTCTCAGTGAACTCTCTCAGCCACACTTGGCTGTAGGTACAAATAAGGAAACTGACATGACAGCAAGCCAGGGGAAGTCACTGGTTCTAGGTCCTGTAACACATAACTAATCCACTGTACCTTCCCACCTGTAGTGGACACTGTTGGCAGCCTGCCCAGGTCCCCTCAGATTCCTCTTACCAGGTCTGTGCACCCAACACCCGGCTTCTGTGTGCTTTATGCATTAATCATGGCTTTTTATTTCTGTATTTCTGGTGCTTTGACATCTGGGGCCTTGCTGACATTGGAGGGACTGCCCCTCCCAGGGCTAGCCAATTCCTAGAGGTAATAAAGGACTGACATGTAAGTATGCCTTTCACATGCAAAGCAACCAACCCAGAGCCCATACCCCCAACCACTTCCTTTATGGCATTCTATACTTCAGGTCACTTTTCATCTGCCTAGTCACCCCAGGGCCAAGTTCCAGGCAACTGGGGACAACCCTTACACCCCAGAGCCTGCTGAAATTATTCAAACTAGACAATCCTAAGCTTACCCTGCCTCATCTGTTCCTTCCCAAGGAAACCACAGTCAAGACTCTTGTCCAAGTTTCTCCTCTTCCCCTCTAACTCCTGACCGACCCTGGTGCCCTGCAGAGCTTGGCATGCCCCCTTCCTTTGGGATCTCTGAAAATAACAAACTATCTTTTCAATGGCAATTGTCTCCCGATCTACTGGCCTCACCATACCTGAATGATAATAAATCTATATTTTAAAACAGTTTGCTGCTAAGGGCTTACCCTGCAACCTTGTTCCCAAGACTGCCCTTGAGCTTGAGGTGCCTGGAGTTTATATCCTGGCCCCTTCTTGTGACCTGTGGCCCATGACTGCCTAGAGGGGTGTAGTGGCAGGTCTCCGAAGACAGTGCCCAATGACCACGCCCCCGGTATTCATACATTTGTGTAGTCTTATCCCATATCATATTCAGCCTGGGCTACCTTGACTCGCACTAACCAATAAGATGTGGTGGAAGTGACGTTGTGCCAGTTCCAAGCTTAGTCTTTCAGAGACTGGAAGTTTTTGCTTCCTCCCCTAGGAATGCTCACTTTGGGGGGCCCTGAGCTACCATGTGAGGGGTCCAGCTACCTGCTGGAGAAAGGAACCACATGGAGAGGGAGAGCACTGAGACCAAACCCAGAATGAGAGAAGTCCAGATATCCCACAGCCCAGTAGGGTCAAGCCTACTAGCCATCCCTGGCCAGGTGCCAGAGGCACCTGAGTGCGCCATCTGGGATATTCCAGCCCAGTTGGGCCCTAAGAGGACTGCAGCTTTAGTTGACATTATATGATGCCTCACTGAGCCCCGTCAATCCATGGAATTGTGAACAATCACAGACAGGAATTAAGACTCTAAATTTAGGGGCGGTTTGTTATTCAGCAATAATAAACCCAAACAGGGATCTCCCTTTGCCTCAAAAGCCCAGTTCCCTTTGCCTCAAGGAGGGAAAGACTCTACCACTTAATTTATCCTGCAGAGCTCCCCATGGGATCAGGCTAAGGCTGGGACTTCACCTGAAATCGCATTCTAGCTAGTCTTCTCCCCCATCGCTGTCCTGTTTCATCTATTCCTTCATTGGTTTCTCCTGGGAGCATTTCTTTCCCAAGTCATGGATACACAAACCTTGTCTCAGACTCTGCTTCCGAGAGAATCTGACCCCAGTTGTGACACATCTGATTTTTCTCATCTCCAATCAGAAGCCAAGGGTCTGGCAGACTATTCTCTCTCCCTACTCTTCCCTGTCCCTCTCCTGCATCCAAAAAGCACAGACCACCTTCCAGACTCCCCAGCAACAGGCATCCATCTAGTCAGTGGGATGGGGGGATGAAAGTGGGAACAAAAACATCCAGGAGTTCTCTGAGGGGAGCAGCAAGCAGCTTGTTTTGCCCTGGTCAGCAGCAAATGAAACCTCTTTGCCCCCAACCACACAACCATGGAGGGGATCACATGGAGGTCAGGCAGAAGTCAGGAGGTTGGCATGTCAGCAGCAGTGCAGGGGCCAGGTGGGCATGAGAGTTGTCTCTGATTTTGTGTCTGTGGTGGGAGTGATTCTGCTAGTTGTTCCAACCCCTCCCTCAGGGAGTCTATCTCTGTGGCCTCTCCATCCCCACCAGTTCACAGTCCCTGGAAACCCCAAAATCCATCACCATGGATCCTCCAGCAGGTCCCACAGCCTGGTGCCACTGGAATCAGATAAGTCAGCAGAGAAAATGCTGGGGGCTGGGGGGCCACAGCCCAGTGGGGGACCCCCACTCAGAGCCTCCAGCCAATCCAAGGAGTCGGTGGGGCCCCTGGGAGAGGGGGATGGGGAGTTCGTGGGGGATGGGAGCGAGGAAGAGAAGACAGATGAGAGGCCTTCAGAGTCCGGGGAGGGGGACAGCAAGTCGAAGGAGCCGGGGAAGTCCAGGGGAATGGGGGGCAGCATGTCTGTAGGGAAAGGAATGAAGCGTGAGCTTAGGAAGGCAGGGATCCGGACCCCAGCTCCCTATTCGTCCTTTCCAGGAGTCTAGGCCCCCAGCGCATTCCTCCCTAGGACTCAGGAGTCCAGACACCTCAGGAGTCCAGATACCAACCTATTCCTCCCGCGAACACAGAAGCCCAGAACCTCGGCCCCCTTTCCCCCCAAATCTAGGACTTCGGCTCTTACCCTCAGGCTCCACCTGATCCTCCAGGATGTCACTGATGCCCCGGTTCGGAAGCAACTGTGGACGGGCAGAACTGGCGTGAACCTGGGACTCCAGCCTGATCCTGACTGAGACCCTAGGCCCGCTCCCTCTCACCTGCGCTCTGCGGATCGCTTCCTGCAGCTCCTCCTCCAGTGTCAGGGCTGTCGAGGCTGCTGCTGAAGAAGGAATCGGTACTGGAGCTGGAGCTGGAGCTGGAGCCTGAGCCGTCGATGCAGCCGGAGCCGGAGCAGGAGCCGGAGCCGTCACAAGGGTTTCCGCGGCAGGTGGAGGGGGCAGCGAGTGAGATGTCTGACTCGGCTTCAACTAGAACGGCGAAGAGGGCGAGTTCCTTTAAGCCGTGCCCACGGGGAGCAACCCTATCCACTCGCTACCTGTGGCTCCACCTCCTGGTCCCGGCCCAGGCCTTCACTCATCCATGGCTCCCTTCGGCTTCGCCCCCTATTCTTTCATTGGCTTCCCTTCCCTTAAGATCCTCCCCCTTTGCTCTTAACCGCGCCCCCCACACTTTATTGGCTATTCTTTTCTCGACTTCCCGCCCCGTCCCGCTTTGTCTTCTCCTCATTGGTCCATGCGCGTAGTCCCGCTCTCACCGAGCCCGGCCTCCCAGCGGCTCCCAAAGCCTTGCGCCTGAAGCGAGGCCAGGGAGCACCCGCCGGACCTTCCTCGCGCCGCGGCTTCGGCCGCTCGCGGGGCGGGGCGCCACCGCGCATGCGCTCCAGGAGCATCGACTTGGTCCCAGACACTGGGAGGCCCCGCAGGCGCAGCTGCTGCCGGAGCTCTGAGACCTAGGGAGGGAGGCGGAAAGAGGCCGTGCTAGGCGGGCTCCGGGGCGCAGGTGGTGGGGAGGGGGAGGTTGGAGCTGGACATTTGGAAACCGAGAGAGGAGGGACTGGGGACCCTAGGTCCTGGATCTCCAATGGAGCAGAGGCTGCAAGGTTAGACTTCTGGGTCCCCACTGAGCGAGAGGGCCAGCCTGGGAAGCTACTCCCCAAACTCACCGTCAGCTCCTCCAGTTTGAGAGTCTGAAGTTCCAACTTGTGTGGAGAGGGCGAGGGGCTGGGGACTCCTGGTGGGGAGGGAGTGAGGGGACTGAGCTTCATCCTGGCGAGAGTTGTGAAGGGAAAACAGGTTAGAAGGAGCAGAGAGAAAAGGCATTCTGGAGTCCTCAAAGACAGGGGCTCGTGAAGATGCAGGAAAGCAAGGGACCTGAGTTCTGAAGCTCCGCGAGAACAGGGGAGGCTAGTTCCGGTGCCTGAGAGACGAGGAACCGCGGCAGGGGGCGGGGGTGGGGAGGAGGTGGCTCAGGCTCTCGGGGATGAGGTCAGGATTTCTGGGAACTGAAGGAAGAGGGGCCGGGGATTTGGACTCTTGCGTCCTGGGGGAGGAGGGAGCTGGGGGCCCGAACTTCCCAGAGAACAAAAACAGGGGTCATACCTAGGAGGTGGCTGCTGTGAGTTTGTCCATTCCCATGGAGGTGGTCCAGGGGGACCCAAGGCCGACCCTTCAGCCTGGGGGTCTGCCCTGGACCCTTGTCTCGGCTCTGGGGGCATGTACTGGTGGTATGTCAAGTTCTTCTTGGGCTTGGGCTCCCTCCAATGTTGGGAGATCTTGGAAGACTCCTGAAAAAGCAGGTATGACGTCAAATGCTTCTGCTCCATTCCCACTTTCCTGCCCCAGAGCCCCATGAAAAGTACGGGGTCGGCTTGTCCCCATCAGAGAGGAGCAAAATGGGCAGCAGTAAGGAGGACCAAGGCTAGACTCTCAGGGGGACTTCCCTTCACTCTGGTCGAGACTCACCTTCTTCAGGGACCGCCAAGGGTAGTGTTTTGGCTCAGGGAGAAGGACCCCAGGGCTGAAGAGGAAAGGCGCTGGGCTCGAGGGTGAGGCTGGGGCCGGAGCCAGAGCCGGGTCTGCGGCTGAGATCCATGGATCTGGATCCGAGAATGGAGAGGCAGCAAAGGACCCTGAGAGGCCTGCAGGCAGCAAGCCAGGCAGGGAGAAACAAGGCTGCATGGGAAGGAGGACCCTGGAGGCCCCACCGCCCCCCCGGGTGCAAGAGGACAGAGCCAGGGAGTGAAACCCAAGTGGCAGGAGCTGGTTGTCTGGACTCCTGGATCTAAGGGCAGAAGTGCTAGGGACCCAGAATTTTACATTCTGAAGAAAGGCAGGAATCTCCTCCTCAGTCACCGAGGGGTGTGGTAGCTGAGGATCACAGATTCCTGGGGTTTTGCTGGGACAGGGGTGGGACCAGCACTCCTGGTTCTTGGGGAGAAAGAAGCTGAAAGCCACATCCTGAGATTTGTATGTGTGCCAAGTGTGGGGTGTGGGATGCCTGTCTTCTCCAAAGAAACAGGATCTGGATCCATGCATTTCATTGGAGTGGGAAAAGCCCAAGAGCAGGAAGAAAAGCTCCTAGGGGTGGGGCAGCCAGGGATCTGTACTCCTGGGTCCTGGGGAAGGGCAGGATGGGATTGCAATGTACCCTGGGGCATAGGCGCTGAGGCTCCGGAACCGAAACAAGATGTGTGGCAGCTGCACTCCAGGGTGCCCCAAGGGAGTAGGGCCGCCATCCCCTCCCTTTCAGGGCCCACACTTACTCGTGTCCTGATAGCGTCTGTGGATCCGAAGCTGGAGGACTGTGGAGGAAGGTGGGAGGAGAAAGGCGGGAAGGGAGTGTCCAAGAGCCTGGCCTGGCAGGCGAGTGTGAGCTGCAGTTGTTGGCGGGACACGTGTGCCCAGCCCCCTTACACACCCCGTGCAGGCGGGTGGGCGGGCAGCCTGCTCCCTTCCAGGGCCTCCTGCTTGTTCCCTGCCAGCACAGCGCCGAAGGCCAGAGCCGTTCTGGGGCCAGGAGCCAGCCAGCGGTGCAGGCAGGAGGCAGCCCTGCCCCCAACTCCTCCACCTGCCCCCTTCGTCAGCTGATGCCCACCCCATCCTCCGCCCAATCACCATCTTAGTGTTTGTACCTCGCCCCCTTTCATCCCCACACCCCATTTTGCACACGCCCACTCCCTTCTGCACTACCTCTGGGCCTCCCCTCAGTCGCCCCCTTTGCACACCCACCTTCAAACACGCATTTCCCTGGCCTCTATTTTTGCATCTACAGCACTTTTGTGCACTGATACCCTTTGCCACTCTTCATCCTAGGCTCACTGTCTCGGCACACACCCAGCCACGTTAACGCATTCAGAATTTGGCCCCCAGTTGTGGAGCAAGGATCTCTCTTTGCACATTTCTTTGTACACGTGCACTCTTTTGCACACTCCTTGCTCTTTGGTTACTGGTGTCTTCGCACCCACCCAACCACAGAAGCAGACTCATTTGCACACTCAAGTACACTCTGTCTACTCAGGACTTTACCTCCAGGTGTATCCACTTGCACACTTTTCACCTGTGCTGGGACCTGAAATGCAACCTTTGCCGCTTTCAAGGCTTGAGAGCTCATTGTCCCCTTGCCCACAGTTCCACACTGGGCGCTCCTCCGATTTGCACAGGTGTCAATTTAAGCCCCTGTTCCTTTGCAGTACCTGGTCCTCTGCACACCCACCCCTAGCCGCCCATTCCCCACTATTCACGTGAGCATTGCACCAGCCATTTGCACACTCACTGTCAACCACAACTCCACCCCTTTGCTGGGGCCTCCTTTACATAAATAATCTCTTGCACAGAAAACACATGCCTTTGGCATGTGTCACCACCCCCCTCCCATGTCACCCCGCCGTGCGGACTCCCAGACTCCCTTCCCTACGTGCACAGAGAGAAGACTCTCACCAGATCGGAACTTGGAGCGAATGATTTGGGAGCGCTGGGAGGAAGCTGCCAGGGTCATTGCCAAGGCTGGGATGGGCACCTGGACTGGCGGGGAGAGCAGGCCCCCCACAGGAGGCAGGGTCAGAGTGGAGGTCAGGAGGCGTCCCTTGCATGTGAACACAGCAGGGAAAGGGCCTGAGGAACTTAGAGATGGGAGCGGCCTTGAGCCATGACTTCTGGATCCTGGGGGAGGAGGGGGCTGGGTGCCCAGACTCCTGGGTGTGAGGGAGGACGCGCTGAGGGCCCCAACTCCTGGAGTCTGGGGGAGGAAGGACCTCAGATCTGGGACTCCTGGGTCCTAAGAAGGAGGGCACTGGTGGCCTGGACCCCGGGTCTATGAAAGGAGAGGGAGGAAAAGGGGGTGAAGGGAAGGAACTCAATACTCTAAGGGGCCTAGAATCCAACAGCCTTGATCAAGAGGGGAAAGGGGACCCGATAGGTCCCTGGGGAATGGAAGGGTCTCTGCCACCTGCACTTGAGAAGGGCGTGGGTGGGTGTCAGCCGCCACGGTCTGTGGGGAAGGGACTAGGATCAGAGAGGTGACAGAAGGGTTAAGGCGGGTTCCCCTCCCACCCCCCACCCCAGGGGCTTCTCACCAGGTGGGCTCGGCTCAGCTGTGCTCTGGAGCGGGTTGAGTCCCGCAGTCAAGGCTGGAGGCGGCAGGTTCCGCCCTACCGGCCTGGGACCGCCTCGTACCCCCCTTTTGGGGGCGTGTCGGGAGCGATGGAGAGGGGCGGGGGGAGACAGGAGCCCCTCCTGGCATCCTGAGAAGGGGCGGGAGCACGGACTGGGAGGGCCTGGGGCGGGGCGGAAGTCGGGGTTCCCGGCTCGCTCCTCCTCCACGTCCTGGGGCTGCGGGGTCGAAAGGGGCAGCGGCGGGAGGACTGACAGAAGCAGGTGCCAGGAGAGGGGCTCAGGGTGAGCAGCAGCGGCAGGTGGTCGTGCCCCGTCCCTATAGGCAGGTGCCACCTGTCGCTTACTTTTTCCCTGACGCAGCAGCCAGAGTCGGATTCAGGGGAGGGAAAAGTTCAAACTGGAGCCCCGAACTCCTGGGTGTGAGGGAGGAGGGGGCTGGAGACCTGAATTCCTGCGTTTGAAGAAAAAGAGGCAGAGGCTTGGACTCCTGGGCCCGAGGGAGGAGTGCGTTGCGGGCCCATACTTTCGGATGTGAGGGAAGAGGGATTCCAGAACAGGGACAAGAAACGTTGAGACTCATCAGTGTGCCCGACAGGCAGAAAGGTCCAGAAGGGGCTTGGGAACCCAGACTCCTGGGTCTGAGGGAGGAGGCTGGAGTATGGGCTATGGAAGGTCGAAGGGAGCGCTGGCTATTTCCCACTGGCAGGACTGAGGGCGTGATCTTTGGCAGAACAAGTTTAGGGCTCTGTCCTGAGATGCGTGGGAGGCCACAGTGCTCCTGGATTGGATTACATGCAAGAGGGCAAGCTGAGGCCGTGGCTATAAATATCACGGAGGATTCGGCAGGAGCCCAATGCTCCAGGCAAGGGCCCTGATGCCTTATTCCACAGAAAATCATCACTACCGCTCCCGAGTCTTAACAATAGAGGCATTGCCAATACCACAGATACCTTTATTGTTCCTGGCACTCAAATTCCCAAACCCATCTTCCCACGGTCCCATCCTCTACTACCCCAAAACTCAAACTCCCAGCATTCCACGCGGGGAAAAACTACAACTCCCAGAAAGCTCTGCGCTCAGACAGGCTCTAGACTCTAGAGAAGCCGATGAATTTTCAAGGTTCGCGCGCTCGTTTGCTATTGGTTTTCAAGGAGGCGTGGCCACGGGAGGTCCGTGGCGGTGATTGGCCGGCAGTTCCTGCTGCTCAAGATCCCAGAGGAGGCGGCGGAGCCTGCGCAGTTCACGGTGCAGGGCGTCGTCCGTCACAGGACCGGTGAGGCTGAGGCGCGAGCTGCCCAAGGGCAGGATGAGGGGAGGATGGGAGGAGAAGCTTTCGAAGATGTCCCCTATGAGACCGAAGAAGTCGGAGTTAAATTCTGAAAATGGGCGTGAGGCAGCAGTGTCGGGGATAGCCGAGACTGCGTCACGCCCGAAGAAAGGAAAAAAACCCCGGCAACTACTAGAGCAGGGTCCCCTCAAACGCGACTCTTGGGAGTCCCCAAGCATCATGGGAGCTGTAGTTCAGACTATGAAAGGCCACCGTTGCCTGGGAAACGGGCGATATAGTTGGGTTCTTGGGTCCATTAGGGAGGAAGGACTGGGAACTTCGTTGTACAGTTTCCTTAGAGTGGAGGGGCCTCGAACTCGGCCTCCTAGGTGAGAAGGAAAGAGGGAAAGAGGGGGAAAGAGGCTGGGGACCTGAACCGCTGCGAAAAAAATAAGGAGCTGGGGGCTTGAACTCCTGTATCCTGGGATCCTGCACTTAGATCCCGGGGCAGGAGAGGGTTAGGGGTCCAGAATCTTGGACCAGGAGGAAGGAGTTGGGGCTATGGATCCCTAGGTCCTGAGGATAGAAGAAAGGTGACAGCCCCAATGCCTCTGTCCCTATTTCTCCTCACCTGTGTCCACAGCATCTCGCTCTGCAGGGGGAGGATCCCAGGCAGGTGGAGGCCCGCGGCCAGGACCCAGCTGGTAGTGGCTGAGCAGATGGTGGAGCTGAGCAGGGGTCAGCGTGGGGTGGTCAGTTCGTAGGCTGCTCCATGAAGCCTGGTGGGAAGATGAGGTGAAAAATCCACGATCATTATGGGGCAGCTGAGAAATCCTAAGAGGAAGGCCCTTCATAGAAGAGGGCATGGATGTAGTGGGTAGACAGTGATGTCTGTGCAATGTTTTCCAGGTACTGTGAGACATGGTTGTCACCAAAGTGATAGTGGGAAAGGGCATACTCTCAGCTTTAAAAAAGAAAAATGTGATTTGCTTTGGAATACATGAGGAGGTAGGAGTAGGCAGGGGTGGAGAAGAAACAAAACTGACCATTAGTTTATGTTACTGTGTGCATAGGTGTTCATTATTCTACTGTGGCTACTTTTTGTAACTGTTTGAAAATTTCTGTACCTAACCTAGATCTAGGCAACAGAATCATCACTGTGGTTAAAACAAGAAACTCAACCCAGATTGCCTGGGTTCAAAAGTCCCAGGCTACTCATTACCTTCTCGCAAACCCTGTGCCTCAGTTTCCTCACCTGTAAATTGGGGGAGAACAGGAACTACCTAACAGGGTTGTTAGGACGATTTAATATGGCAAGATTGTAAAGTACACAGAACTCTGACTGGTGCTTATTAAATGCTCTGTAGAAGTTTGATAAATAAAAGTAAATAAATGAAATCAAGTGACCTAGCCTGCCTGATTCTCAGTTTCTTTGTCTGAACAAAATTGTCAATTAATAACCTACTTCACGAGGCTTAGTCAGCATTCAGTGAGAAGGGCTAAACACAGTATCTGGCGTGTAGTTTATGTTCAATGAATGTTTTAAACGTCACATTCCTTGGTCCCATACCAGACTTCCTGAATCAGCATGTCTGAGGGAGGGGACCCTGGAAACTATTATTAATAAGTCCAGCTGGGATTCAGATGCAGCCAAAATTGGACATTTATGTGGCTGGCTTCCTTCTAGCTGCTGATGCATCACCCATGGTGTCTGAACTGGGACTGGGGATACCATGGAGTCCAAGGGGAGATCCAAGGGTAAGCTGAATACAGAGGATGGATGAGTGGGATTGGGGACTCAGAGGTCAGGGGTCAGGAGTCACCTTGAGCAGGGAGGTGCGAGGCACACAGAGCAGGTTCACAGCTATGGAGAGTTTCCGGAAGAACTCAGTGGCAATGTCACCCAGCCCGGCCCCCTGCAGCCAGTCCAAGACAAGGTCCAGGTTGGTTCGGATTTGGACAGCTCGGGACCATTGATAGAAAGGTCGGCCTTGACCTGTGGGGGAACGGTGTGAAAAGCAATGGGTGCACAGACTCTGCCCTCCTGCCTCCCAGACCTTTCCTATTCTTCAGCTTGGGATCTGGAGCTTCCTCTCCAGAGTCCCTAAAGATGAGGCCTGAGCCTCTGATGTGTCTTAACTGATGCAGGTCTCAGTGGCTCCTGTCTCTGCTTCCCGGACCCTTTCCAGACCAACCCTCACCTCGTTCCATCAGCGAGTTGAGAAGGGATGCATTGGAGAAGAAGAACAAGTAGCCAAAAGTCTGAGACACAAGGTCCGGGTGCAGCTCGCACTGGCTGGTCAGTTCCAGGGCAGCTTGAAACACGCCCAGGGTAGGTCTCAACCCTGGAGGCATGGCCCCCAGCTCGGCTCCAGGCCCCGGCAGCTCTGCCCCAGCTGTGAAAGGGTTACTATCCAGGAGAGCAGGCAGCGTTGAATACAGAGTCTGAGGAGACACAGACATGCAAACAAGGGATCGGACTACAACTCCCTGGAAGCTACAGGGTAGTAGAGCATGAAGGTACTGGGGAGCTCCACCAAAGGCTTCTGGGAATTGTAGTCCATTCTACCTTCAACATCCCAAAGGTCTCCATGAGCAAAATCCTACTTTCCAGATAGGTTCCTAGCATTCATCAGGCCTGGGATACCTCAAGTTTAAGAAAGGCTTTCCAGAAGTGTCTTGGGTATTTTAAGACCACCTCTGATGTAGTTCTCAACAGAGACAGCTCAAGGAGGACAAAGGACGTTGAAAAAAGAGGCTCCCTTCAATCAAAGAATTATTTATCCAGAATTCCCGAAGGAAAGGAAAAGAATGGAGAGTCAGGAAGTGGGAGTGGGGTGGCAGGTAGCCAGTGGAAAGTGAGATCAGGCCAAGGACAGGAAATGAGGTCAGAGCCAAAGAAGAAATAAAACCACACTTGGCAGGGATGTACAGGAAGTGAAGCCTAGGAGGAAAGGGCTTCACAAATCAAGGCTGCTCAAGGAACATAGAGACTACCTGTCCCAAAATATCCCCTTTCATTCTACAGATAAGGAATGAGGCCCACCATAAGACAGAAACCCTGAGAATTCCAAGAAGCAATATTAAGTTCAGGAGTGCGGGTGGTGGGACTTCCCTGGTGGCACAGTGCATAAGACTCCATGCTCCCAATGCAGGGGGCCCAGGTTCAATCCCTGGTCAGGGAACTAGATCCCACATGTGTGCTGCAACTAAGAGTTCACATGCCAAAACTAAGGAGCCCACCTGCCGCAACTAAGGCCCAGCACAACCAAATAAATAAATATTAAAAAAAAAAAAAGAGTGGTGGTGGGGGACTGGGGCAGGAAGCAGGCCCTACAGGATGGGCACTCCAGGGAGAAAAAGGCTTGTGGCTCAGAAAAGGGAATGAATTCAAAGCTATAGGAAGTGAGGTCAGCAAACACAGAAAGTGAGGACTGAATAAAGAGGTTTAATTTAAATGACAGTGCCTAGTATTATTTGATCTATATCTATCTATCTATCTAACTTATCAGTGACTTAAGACTGGACTTAGAATAACAGTAGCTTGAGAAAGTGGTAACAGTGATATAACCAGGCAGTGAAGTCAGCCTATGAGGAGGGGATAGTTGCAGAGACAGGAAGAGAAGTCAGGAAGGCAGGAAGTGATGTAAGCTCAAACAGGAACTGGTACCAGAACAGCAAAGTGCGAGGTGGGGGAGGGGCTGGGACATGGGAAGTGATGTCAGAAGCAGGAAATGTTGCTAGGTCAAATAAGAAGTGACACCAGATGTAGTTCATGTGATGTAGTTCAAACAGGAAGTGATGCTATACCAAACAGGAAGCAGGGATCAAGGCCAACCTTGGTGAGGTAGTAGACAGACTGCTGGAAGGTACACATGATGACCTCATCCAGGAGGGCCATAGCCTCGTCACACAATTCCAAGTCATTGCAGAGCTGTGGGTCTGAGGACAGGCATAGGAGTGAGAGGGAGAACCAGAGGCTGCCAGGCAGAAGCCCAGGTCCCCAGGTGCAGGGAACGGCAGGAGGCTTGGACAAGCATGGGCCTGGGTCAGAGCTCACCCTCCTGGTCGGCCTCCTTCTCCATCTCTAGCACCTTCTCCTGCACAAAGCTCAGCAGCTCCGTGGTGTTGGCCATCCATAGCATGAGTGGCCGCAACTCCACAGACACAGCCTCAGGGGTCAAAGGCACCTCAGGAACCCCCTCAGGGTGGCTGGGAAAAGGGGAAGGGACTTGGAATCCTTGCCCAATTCCCCCCCCCAAATATGTCCAAGCCCCGAGATCTGGGTCTAACTGGGGTCAGAGTCCAACCCTCATTTCACAACTAGAAAAGTTGAGTCCCAAAGAAGCTTGCACTAAAACATGCAAGGAAATGTGAACATAGAACTGGCTGTGAATCCTGACCCCCACATCACTCTAGACCCTTCTCCCCAGAGTTTCTCTTACTTTTCTGGCTGACGGTCTCCAATTTCCTTAATCTTTTCCTGTGGAACAGTAAGATCAGAATTAAGGTGAGGTGGATGAGGAAGAGAGGCCTATGAGTTAATGCCCTGAGTTTTCCTTTTTGACAAGAGACTCTCCCCAATTTTCAAATGGACTCTGATCCTCAAGCTTCAGAATAGTCAATCCTCTTCTTACAGTTTAAAACACACACACCTATGATTAATGGTGGTCTGTCTCCCTTTAGGTCTACTTCTGCTCAAATGGAGTTTCCCCCTATTCAAAAACAACCTCCTAAACCTGTCTTCTAACTAGGCCCCAGCTCAATAGGATGGAACTTTCCCCGCCTCCCCCACCCCCAACTCTGAATGGCTTCTCCCTGGCAGTTCCATCTGCTGGTCCAGTGGGTTTGTTCTCACTCGCCTCCAAGAATGGTCTCGCCCACTACGGCTCCAACCTTCAGGGATCTCTTCCCCTACCCCATCTCCCAGGATGGTTTCTTCCAATATCCCCCGGCTGCAAAGATAGGTACTACTGTACTGTCTTCTCTTAAAGCACTGTGGATTAATCCACAGCTCCCAGCATCCCTTGGGGCCCCTTGCTTAATAGCCCAAGCCCCCTCCTGAGGTATCCTGGGAGATGTAGTTTTGCCTGCCCAACTACGGAACTAAGGTTGGAGGTGGCTAGAGGAGGCTCGGGAAAGGAGTTGGGGCGCAGATGGGACTGGACGCAGGTTGGCAGTGCTCACCCAGACAGCCTCCTTGATGAGACGGGCCAGGCGGCCCAGCAGGCGCGGCAGGTGGCCCAGCTCCAGCTCCCGAGCTGAGTGCTGCACACACAGCGCCAGCAGCGTGGCGGGCCCCAGGGGCGGCAGGTCCCCGGCACCGGCGGCCGCGGCACGCACGATCTCACCCAGCAGCGCCTCTTCCTCGCGCGGCCGAAAGCGCAGCACGGGCTCGCGGCCGTCCAGGTAGGCCGCTAGTGCCTCACCACGCTCCTGCAGGCCACGGCCACACAGGCGGCAAGAGAAAGCCCAGCCGGGGCCCGGCGGTGTGGCCCCGGGGCGTGCGGGCAGCCACGGAGGCCTCGCCGGCCCCGCGCCCCCAGCGCGGGGGTCCTTGTACATGAACAGGAAGTGCTCACCGAGCCCCAGCAGGTCGCCCGGATGCAGCTCAGTCTCCCGCAGCAGGAGGCACCCATTGTGCGTGACCGGGGCTCCCCGTGATGGGCGCACCATCGCCGGGGGCTCAGGACCTGCGCGCACTGTGCAGTGACGCGGCAGGATGTCCGGGGCGTTGAGAAAGGTGTCTACATACGGGGCTGGGGACCCGCCGCGGGCCGAGGAGTTCCCACCCCGGCCGAACACGTGCTGCTCCCGAGTCATCACATACACCACGAAGTCCTGGAGGGAAAGTGAAGATGCACTAAAGGACACCACTCCAGGAGGACTGGATGCTTCTGAGGAAATCCCTTACCCACAGTTGACCAGATCCCTTGAATGAGCACTTCCAAGGAGATCTCCTGGGATCCCAAAGGACTCACCAATTACCTCCGACCTCCCATGAGTGGACTCTTCAAAGGCACTTCCTATGGTGAACTGTCCCATAACATCCATCCTGAAGACTGGATACGAGGAAACCCCTTTCTTGACATGGGCTCTACCATTTCCCTCCCTCAAAGAATGGATGCTTCCCGGGAGATCTTTTTCCAATGGATTCTCCCATCTTCTCACCTCCTCTGAATGGACTCCTTCAAGCCAATCCCTTCCTACAGTGGATTCTCCCATAACATCCATCCCAAAGAATGGGTGCTTCCAAGGACACCACATCTCCATTACTAAAATGGACTGTCCCACTACCCTCACCCTCTAAGAATGGACCTTCCCAAGGAAACCTTCTTTCTCCTAGGAACTCTCCCATTTCCCTACCCTAGTCCCCACTTGCCCATCATTCCACCCCTGTGATGGAGGCTTTCAAAGACATTTCCCCTTCCAATAATAGTTTCTCTCAATATTCCCAAAGCAAGGATACCTTTAAAGAGACTTCCCCTTTGAACAAAGGTTTCTTCCATTATCTCTGCCCCATGAATGTACACTTCCAAGGAGACCCACTTTCTGTAATGGACTCTCATTTTTTCCCACCCCATGAATTTACTTCCAAGGAGCCGTAATTCTACAACGGACTCACCTATTCCCCCCACTCCCAGGATGGAGGATTCCAAAGACACTCTCCCTCCCATCAACGGATGCTCTCAATATTCCCATCCCCAAAAAGGACGTCTCCAAGGAGATCTCCATACAGTGGCACTTCTAGTAACCCCATCTTATAAATAGATGTTTTCAAGGAGACCCTCTTCTTATAATGGAGTGTCCCATTTCATCCACCAGATGAAGAGGTGCATTCCAGAAGACCCCTTCCTAAAAATGACTCTCCCATCTGCATCCTATAAAAATGGAAGCACTCTGTCTGACCCCCTTCCTAAAGTAGACACTTCTGTTCCCCATTCATGTCTGAGAAAACAGTCATCCTGATATCCATAAATCCCCTCCCTACACTGAACTCTCTCCCACTACCTCCACCCCATGAATGCACATTTCTAAATTTCCTTACTACAATGTATTGGTTCATTTGCCTCTTGAGAAATATGGATCTTTCCATATTTCCATATTTCCATATTTCAGAAGATCACCTTCTGAAGGTAGAATCTCCTATTTTTCATCCCTGTCTGGAGGAATGGAATGATCCTGACTACCCGAACCCCCTTTTTACAATGGGCTCCCCTGTTCCTTAACCCAAGAAGGGGTTCTTCCACTGCACCTCATATGAACTCTCACATTACAGACACCCACGAATAGATGAATGCAAAGAAATTCCTCTCTACAAGAGATTCAACAATTACTCCTGTTCCCAAGGAACGGACACTTCCAATGAAGCCTCTTACAAAGAAATTTCTCATGAATCCCATCTGAAAGAATGGATGTTTCCAATGTTTCCCTCTCTTCCCATAACGTACTTTCTTATATTCCCAGAATAGATCCTTCCAATTTGACCACCTTTCCTAAATAGAGCCTCCTTTTCACCAACCTTGTCTGGAGGAATGGGCTGTTATAATATATACAAACCCCTTCCTACAATGAACTTTCCCTGTCCTGTTGCCCCAGCAAGGAAGAATGAATTCCTCCAATGCAAGTTCTTTGAATAGTTTTAACCTCTCACCCATATACACAGCCAAGTGACCTAACCCAGATGGATCCCTCTCTGAGAGTAAAAATGGAACTGTTCAGTAAACTCCACCACCTTCCAGAGTGGGCTTTCCCATTGATTCCAGTTGTACCTGTTGAGCTTGGCTGTACCACTGTTACCCAAAGGTGGACAAAACCATAAGAATGATTCTCCTAATTATCATACACACACACACGAATATTTCCAATAATACATTACATTTCTTTAATGAAATAACTTACCACTGGCCCCCAACCACTAATCCTTTCTTTCTCTAGTTCCCCAACACTCAAACAAGTTCTCCTATTGCCACTCATATATGTAAAATAAAAGTATCACTACCACCTGTCCCCATCAACAATGTTCACAATCGTTCCAAAGTAAACCATCAACTTTAAAAAATGATTTAGGGACTTCCCTGGTGATCCAGTGGTAAAGAATTCGCCTTCCAATGCAGGGGACTCGGGTTCGATCCCTGGTCGGGGAACTAAGACCCCACATGCTGCGGGGCAACTAAGCCCGCGTGCTGCAAAGTACGGAGTCCGCGCGACACAACTAGAGAGAAGCCCTTGCACCGCAACGAAGTGTCCGCGCCCGCAACAAGAGATCCCGCATGCCGCAACTAAGACCCAAGCCCGCCAAAAATAAAAATTAATTAATTAAATATTCTTTAAAAAATGATTCAATCCACTCCTCCTAAGACAACATAGGCTTACCCCGAACAAGATTCCAGGCATCAATCAAATTATCTCCCTCCCCAGAAGATACTCTTCCATTACTCTCCCTCAAGAAAGAGAGGCCTCCAAGAAGATCTTTCTAAAATAGGCTCTCCCAGGAGTTACGGCTGGGCATGGACTAGTGGTTAGAATTCCGGGCTTTCACTGCTGTGGCCCGGGTTCAATCCCTTGTCGGGGAACTGAGATCCCGCAAGTCGCACAGTGCGGGAAAATAAAATAAAATATAAAATAAAGTGGGCTCTCCCATTCTCCCTGGAGGAAGACACTGCTTTCTCCCAACTTTGAAAGAAATGAATCATCGCCTACTTGCCCCTCCAGTGAAATCCTTCTCCGACATCTATCTCCACCACTCCCATTCTCTTCTCTGATATTATCTCCTACTCTGGAACCTGGCTGGGACCGTACCTTCCAACATACCTGAAACTAACGCGACCCACGGGATTCTGGGAGTTGTAGTTTTGCCGCCCATTCAACCAAAGGGTGGGGCATAGGTCTCTCTCGTTAGGTCAGGTTGCGCTTACCTGGGCGTCCTGGTAGCCCTGCAGCAGCAGGAAGTAGGGGCGGTTGCTGGGGGCCTGGATGAGGCACTGGGTCAATTGATCGAAGTCGCCGGGGTCTACAGGTCCGATTTGGGCATCGGCTGCCCCTGGGGCCATGCTAAGTGCCTGCTGCCTGCGCTCCTGCTGCCGCCGCCTCCGACCCTGCAGACTGAGCTCCGATACGCTGCGCCGCAAGGACAGGTTTTCCGAGCGCTCCTTGCCCCCGGACCCAGCCGAGGGCCCTGACCCCGACCCCGGGCCGGGACTGGCCAGCGCCGCCCCACCTGACGCCGCGCGGGAGCGGTTCTTCTGTGGCCGCCACGAGGGGGCGCCCGTGCCTGCCGAGAGAGATGGAGAAAGATGAGACAGAGACTGGAAAGAGCTAGAGATTCTAAAGACAATTGGCTGCAAAGAGGTGAGGCTGCTTCCCACATTTAGGTTTTTGCATATGCTGTTCCCTGTGCCTGGAACATACTTCCTGCTTGACTCCTACCCATCTTGTAATTTCAGCTCATAAATTCATTCATTCTGGGCTTCCCTGGTGGCGCAGTGGTTGAGAGTCCACCTGCCAATGCAGGGGACACGGGTTCGAGCCCTGGTCTGGGAAGATCCCACATGCCACGGAGCAACTAGGCCCGTGAGCCACAACTACTGAGCCTGCGCGTCTGGAGCCTGTGCTCCGCAACAAGAGAGGCCACGATAGTGAGAGGCCCGTGCACCGCGATGAAGAGCGGCCTCCGCTTGCCACAACTAGAGAAAGCCCTCGCACATAAACGAAGACCCAACACAGCCCAAAATAAATTAATTAATTTTTAAAAAATTCATTCATTCTTTCAGTTAATATTTTTTGAGCCCCTACTATGTGCCAGGCACTGTTCTAGGCACTAGAACTGTTCACGAAGAACCGAGAAGATACTGCCCCAAGGAAAGCAGAAACCACCTCCTCTTGAACACCTTTCCCTGACATTCCAAGTCGAAGCAGAGAAGGGCACCACTGGCACTCCGAACTTTGTCACACACAGCCCTGGCATCTAGTAGGTGCCCAGTGGAAATGAGCTGAATGAGTGAACTGATGTTTTTCTCACTGGGCTGTGAAATCTAGAAGGTCGGGAACTTGTCAATGTCCCCACTGTATTCCCCCAGGGCCCTAAATAATGTGTGGCCCACAGAAGGTGTTCAGTGAATGCTTTTTGGAAAAAAAAAAAAAAGGAAAAGAAAAAAAGACAATGATGGTTATAATTGCATTCTTTATTTAGCAACTACTATGTGCCAAACCCTGTGCTAAACCCCTTTATATGCATTATATCATTGAATCTTCGCCTAGGATTTTGCTGGGTTTAACCGGCGAAGAAAGCCCATGAGTGTAACTGCTACACCACTCTATCTCTCAAAGGGAGACTCGGGAACAGAAAAGCTGTGAGAAGGCTCCCTGAGCAGACACTATCTTTGTGATCCCAGCCCCACCCCTGCCAGACTGTGCCCCCTCCTTTGTTATTTCATCACAGGTGCACCTCCTGTTCCAGGCCAGGCCTTCTCAAATACTAGGCCCCCAAGTAGCCTGGTCGTTGGCCAATACAAATACCGCTTCATTTCCGGTGCACCACCCTCAGGCCCCCACTCAGGCTTTGCAGCCAACCCAGCCTAAGGTCACCTGGTCCAAGGCCCACCCTTCTGAAGCTCCGCCCTTTCTTAGGCCCTGATCTAATAGCCCATTTCTTCACCTTCCAAGCGCGTCCCCCTTCTAGCTTCCATTCACATAGGCCCTGCCCCTCACGAGCCAATTCAGCCTACTACTGAGAGGCCATCTGCCATCAGGACCACTCATCTGCCCCGCGCAATATCTCTGCCTTCCTATTACTCCATTCCGAGGCCCCGCCCCGGCATCGCAGGCCCCGCCCATCAACTCTGCACCTATCCCAAGAGCAAAGTCCTCGGGCCTAGGCCATCTGGCTGACCTAGGTCCTGCCCCACCTCCGCCTTCCCCTAGACCCAGTGCTATAGGTCCCGCGCAGTCCCCGTCCCGCGGACCCCTCCCCCCGGCGCCCGCCATCCTGTCCCAACAGTCCCTCAGGCCCCGCCCACACTGGCTCCGCCCCAAGTCCCACCCATCCCTCCGCAGGCCCCGCCCCCAGAATCCGGCTTCCCCACCCCACCCACCCCCCAGCTCACCGTCGCCGTCTGCCGCTCCGAAGGCCTCCTGCTCCAGGCGGCGCGCCTCCTCGCGGCCGCGCAGCTCGAAACGCCGCGCCCAGCCGGGCCGCGCCCGCCAAAGCTCCTGCACCAGCAGTGGGCGCTCCGAGTCGCCCAGAACTCGCAGGTGCTCCGCCCGCCACTCGCCGCTGCCAATGGTGCCCGCCGCGGGCCGGCCCAGCGCGTCGCACAGCGCGAAGGCGTCCACGCAGCTGCTCTCGCCGGGGCCGCTGCCGGGGCTGCCGGCCAGACCGTAGCGCTCCAGCGCCTCGGCCACCAGCTCGCGCGCCGTGGAGCGCGCCGTGGCCAGCACGCTCTTGTAGTTGGCGCCCGAAGCCAACCCGGCGCCGAAGATCTTGAGGACCCCCGGGGGCGCCGTGGCGCGGGCGGCCAGTGGCGGCTCGGGGGCCACGCCCGCCGCCAGCTCCGGCAGCTTCTTCTCGCTGGCCCAGCGCTGCGCGGCCCCCGGAGTCCCGGGGGCTCCCGCGCCACCGGACCCCGTGGTCCCCGAGCCCCGAAAGAGCTGAGAGATGCGCTTGGCGCGGCTCCCTGAGGCTCCCCCGGCCGCCTTGACCGCGCCCACTCGCCGCAGCTCCACGTGCGGCGGCGGCGGGGGCAGTGGCTCGCTGCTGCGGCTCCCCGTGTCCGAAGACGAAGACCTGGGAGCCCACCGGCGAGCAGAGACACGGGAGAGAGATCCAGAAAGACATGCAGAGACGGGGGTAGGGGTTAGAGAAAGAGAGAGGTGGGCAGAGACCCAGAGTGGGGGGGGGGCGGGGAGGAACAGAGACCCAGAAAGGGAGGGACAGACACCCAGAGATAGTGGGGGACAAACACCCCCAGAAGGACGAGAGACGCGAGGTGTATAGAGATGGGGGGTGGCGTGGGCAGAGGCCAGAGGCAAAGAGAGAGCGAAGGAGAGAAAATAAATAAATAAAGGCGAGTCCCACAGAAGGAAATTCCAAGAGGTGAGCAGGGAGAGGAGGAAGGTGAACCAAACCGCTACTCCTACTGTGTCCCTATCCCCGTGTCCACTGGCCTAAGCCCATCTCCAGGCCCAGCACTTCCCTCACCGGACCCTATATCACTGGGGCCCACTGTCCCCTACCGCCTGCCATCTCACTTGCCCATTCAGGACAGGAACTGGAGCCAACTCTTTCCGGTTCCCTGGCATTACCCAGTGCAGGGACTGGGTCATAAACAGGGACAGATGGGAGGCAGGTGGGGCAGGGGCAGGAGCCGTGAGGAGGTGGGTACTCACTTGACAGAGACAGCGCTGGGCCAGCGTCGACCCAGCTTGGCCAGTTGCTTCCTGGGAGAATTGATCCACAGGCCCACCGGGAGATGGAGCTTCCCAAAGCGGGGGCTTCCGCCCTCCTTCCGCTCACCAGATAGCATGGCCCTAAGGGAGGGTGGATAAAGCCCCGGCTCCTGAGGCCTTGAGAGGTAGGGATGGGGTGAAGGGGGACCTGGACTCCTGAGTCAGAGGGAGGAGGGGTCTGGGACCCAGCCTTCAGAATCTGGGCAGAGGAGGGGATGGGAGCCCGGACTGCTGGTTGCTGGGATAGGGGGTAGCTGGGGACTGACTCCTGGGTCTGAGGGAGGAGGGTGCTGGACTCCTGGGTCCCCAGCTCTTACCCTGCTTCGGGTCCCGGCAGCACCCGGGGGCCCTGGCTCCGCTTGCCCTGGTTGGTTCCTGACCCCGCTGCTCCTGTTCAGCCTTTGCCTCTGCCCCAGCTCCCAGCACTGGGTGGGGGACAGGAAAAGGCAAGAGGAAACCGGCAGGAAGAGCGGGGAGGGGGCGTCCTGTGAGGGGACCGGGCCTGGGGGAGGAGACCTGGGGAAGGCTGGCCCGGCCCCACTCCTTGATTCTGGAATTACATCGCAGCCAGTTGGCCCCTTCCAGGACCCACAGGACCAGGTTCCCAGCCCCTCCTCCCTCAGACAGAAGACCATCCCCAGGCTTCCCTAGGGGAACCAAAAGTTAGAATCAGTCCGGAGGAGTGAGTCAGATACTTAGACAACCAGATAAATATTTATTTTCTCCTTGATTCTTTGGCCTTTTCTTCTGAAACCTCAGAGTCCTGAGCAGCTCCACGGCCAGTGCTGAACCAGGAGGACTTTATGAAATCGATCACTTTCCCAGACCGAGATAAAAGTATCCTGGTTGGGGTACAAATAGCAGAAACAAGGTTAGGTTCTAATGAGGGAGGAACACCCCTCTCGGCTTCCCTATGTTTGATCTTATTCTAGCAGTTATCCAAGCTTCGCCCTCCTAGGTAAGCCCCGCTCCCGGAGGAAGTCCGGCTCTCAGCGCTCCTTGGCTGGAGACCCCCTTCTGTATTGGGTAGTTGGAAGCCCCCGCCCCTCGCTCCAAGCCCTGCCTTCTTCAGTGGGCGGCTCACACGGTGGCAACACTGGCTATCAGCACGACAAAGCCCCAGATCAGCAGCCCGACCAGGCGGCTCCTCAGTACTTTCTCTGGCTTCGGAGACTGTGACTGGAGGGTTGTGGCCGTCTGGGGGCGATCCAAAGTCACCTCACCCGGGGCCACCTCATCCTCGGTTTCAGTGTCTGGTGACGGTATCTCCTCCACGATTCTTTTGGGCAATACTGATAGAACAGGGTTAAGGAGCAGTCCTGGGAGGGCGCGAAGGTCCTGCCAAGGCCAAGGCAAGCTCTCCCCACAGTAACTTGCCCCAGGACCCAGGCCCTCCGGGACATAATTACGCCTCCAACTGCGTGAAGCCCAAACACACCCACAAGGGAGCCCTGGCCCAGTGGCCAGAGGCCACACTCAGGACAGGAAGCCATACCCTCGTGGCCTGAAACCACACCCCGATGGGAAGTTATGCCCCATAAGCCACGCCCCTGAAGCAGGCCACTCCCCTGAAGCCGCCCCCACACACACACCAGGACCCTGAATCCCACTTCTCTCAACTCCCCAGCACTGACCTGTGACATGAAAATAGATGATCGTGGCTGGACTGGATTGCACGGAGCCCAGCTCGCAGCGATAGGTGCCTGCATCCTTTGGACGCACCATGGTCTTGGTCAGCGTGGGCTCCTTCCCCTTGGACATCAAGGTCTCAGAATTGTTCCCCCAAACCTAAACCCAAGCTCAAGGGGTCACACAGGCCTGGGGAATTCAGGGGTTGGGGAGTACAGGGGTGAGAAGATCATGGGGCTTCAGGGTGTACTGGTCAGGGCATGGGTTCCCAGGGGATCAGAAGAAGCCAAACTTGGTAGGTCATGGGTCATGGGCATTATGGGTGCAGGCCTGTGGATACAGGGGCCAGGGGGCTCATGCAAGCCTGATGGAGTTCAAGGGTAACGGGAGTCTCCCACCCTGTAAAAGCTGTAATCGGTCAGGCCTTGAGAGAGTTTATGCCAGTTGAGCTCACAGTCCAGGATCATATCTTCCATCTGATGGACCTTGACTTTGCGCTCTGGGAATAGGCGGTTACTGTGGGATGCTCTTTCACGGTTCTGGGCCCTCTCCCAACCCCCTTCCACTTGGTCTCGCCCCGCCTTTTCTTGTTGGCTGTCTCCAGTCTCCGACCTCTTTAGACGCTTGATCTCTCCTCTGGCTCCGCCCCTCTTGCGCCAACCCCTCCGGCTGGGCCCAGCTTTCTCACCTCCGCAATTCAAGGACTTTCGACAAGAGTGAACCTGCTTCTGGCAGGTACTGCACCAGATCAGAGGCTGCAACATCAAACCTGAAGGGGCAGGTTCGAGGCGGTGTTCTCCCACTAAGAGGCGGGGCTAAGAGGAGAGGGCAGGGCCAAGGGCTGGGGCGGGCTCAAGAGCCGAATCCTGAGGAGGTCAGCCTGCGGGGCTGGGCTAGAACACAGCCCTGTAGGAAGCCGGTCTAACCAAGCTCAGTAAAGAGTGCAAAAAGTATATGCCCGCTTCCCAAGAAGTCCGAGGTGCAGAAGGAATACGGGAGACCCAGGAACCTCTCCACGTGGAGAATGAAAAAACACACAGACCCAAAAGAGGGAGGCTGGGTATTCACGGGGCAGGGATGAGGGATAGAGGACCAGTTCCCATAATCCCGACTCACCACATTTGTTGGGACAAAACGCTGCCTCGGTATAAAGAATTAAAAAAAAAAAAAATCAGATTTCTACGTTAAAGGGGATGAGAGAGGGGGTGAAGGAACAGGCTAGGGCTGGGGCTCTTGAGTTCCAGGAAGGAAAGACTTGGGTGTCTGGACCCCTGGGTCTGAGGGAGGAAGGGGTTGGGAGAGCTGATGGATGGGACTCGGAGAAGCAGAAGGCTGGGGTCAGGGACTCTTGGACTGTGAAAAGAGAACGCTGGGATGCCGGCCTCCCATCTTCTCTCACCCGTTTTTTGAAACTGAGCAGCGTAGCTGGCAAAGTTATCCTTTGCCAGGTGCAACGTCCACAACAGCTCCTTCACGAAGAGCTCGCCTGGGAAGAAGCAGGATGACGCAGAGGAGTCCCCACCCCCACCCTCCTGCTCCTCCCAGATGTGAGGCACAGGAAGTTGACCTCTGCCTGCAGAGCGTGGCTTTTGGGTCTCCTCAGGGAAAGACAATACAATTTAATGACCACTTAACATAATGCTGGCCACTGGGTTAAGCAACAACTGGGATGAAGGCTGTGTTATGGTTTCCATTTTAGAGGTGACAAAGCGCTCAACGCCACACAGCTAGGAAACCGGCAGAGCCAGAATTTGAACCTAGGCAGTCTGGTTCCAGAGTCCAGTACCTGACCACCAGACCAGGTGTCACCAGCAATCACTTCCCTGAGAGTTTCTGGAAGCCCCTCTCCTGCCCCCTCTGTGCATTTACCTTTTACATCACTGTCCGTGATGCGTTTCAGATCCTTCAGCAAACTCCAAGCTGCCTTTTCCAGTGTGGCCTCATCTGTGGGGGGAGATAAACCCCAGATTCCAAGCATTGCTGTCTCATTGGCTCACCTAGTCTTAGAAACTACAACACCCACGGGGCCAATGGGCAAGGATTGGCCTGGTAAAGGGATTAACCCACGCCGTTGCCTTCTGGGAGTTGTAGTCTTATTTATTACATATGGAATAAAATTGCAGGATAAAAGGTAGGGAGAACAGTATTTGCCAGCCCGGGGGAACCCCAGAATCTGCATCCCAGCCTTCTCCATTCCCGAAACCAGGAGACTGTACCTCCAGCCCTTTCTCCCCAGCACCTCCCAGTAATCCTAGCCCCAGACCCTTCCTTTCCCAGGACCCAGGAGTCGCACTCCGCCCTCACCAACGACCCCCATATAGGAATCCTCGTCAATCGGCAGGTCCTTGAAAGCTTCCACTGCCTGCTTTACCCTTTTCATCACGTTTTTGTGATGCTTGGCCTCCAGGTGGCCAGGCAGGTAATCCGTCTCCAAGGAGTTCAGCGCCTCCACGACGTTTGGATCACACATGACACAGCCCCGGGCAGGAAGCAGGCAGCCGGCCAGAGCCGCCACCAGGAGGGGGAGCCGCCACGGCCCCATTGCGGCCAGAGCGCGCAGTTCGCGCCGAACTCCGGGGAGGCTCCTCTTACCCCAAACCGAGAAGGTGAACGCTAAACGGAGAGAAACCCTTTCCCGAGACTAATGGAGCCCCAATCTGCAGGGCGCACACTTCTCATTAGAAAACCGAGGAGTCCCGAAGCACTCTAACAGCCGCAGCCCGACCTTGACTCCTGACTGTTGCACCTTCCAACACTAGGGTTCGCTGAAGAGTCCAGGTTCTGAGGGCTTTCAGAGAGGAAGAACAGGCCACTCCTTCCACTCTTTTTCCCTCGACCAAAATTAAAGATTTTGGCGGAGGAGGGTGGTGAGGGTGAGGTTGGTTGCGTGGTATAGACAGTTTTTAACTGGGGCTCACAGCCACGGTTCGCCCCTTACTAATAGGAACTCCCAAGCCTCTGCCTTCCGGCTACCCACGCAGGGCCCCAAATTCCCAAGAGATATTCCCTGAGGTTTCCTTGGCCCCGCCCAGAAGCCCAACTCTTAGCCTGATTGGACCGCAACAAAGGGAGGCCCCGCCCATAGTTCCATGATGTCACAGCCCCCTTTTCAGCCTAGAACTTTCCCAGAGTCTACCGAAGGGGGCTCACCCTGGGGGCTCTGGTTTCCAAGCTAAGGAAAGGGCTTCTAGCCTTGAATCTCCGCCTCTCTCTGGGCCCCAGGACCCAGGCTTTTGGCTAGCTGCCCACGGCCCTCGGAAAACTGTCCTCTAGCCACGAAAACGTGGGAAGTGGTCCTTTCTAGCCCTAGGACTACAACTCCCAGAAGGCCCTGGGGTCTCTCCGTAGGAGATTACTGCAGACAACCCCATAGCTTTATGGGAAATGTAGTTCAAGAATTGTAATGTTGGGACTTCACTGGCGGTCCATCGGTTAAGACTCTGCGCTTCCACTGCAGGGGACTCGAGTTTGATCCCTGGTGGGGGAATTAAGATCCCGCATGCCAAGCAGCGTGGACAAAAAAAAATTTTTTTTTTAAATTATAATCTTTGCTCACTCCCCCATCCACCCCTCCTTCTTTCTCCAGCCTCGGGCTGGATGCTGAGGTCCCAGGGGAAAGAGAGGTCTGGAGGCCAGTGCTGAGAGTCCGGGAAAGGAATTGGGTCTCTGAGACCATAACTCACACAAGTGCACTAACAAGAGAGCAGGAACAGTATCCCAAGACGTGAGAAGTGAGAGTCCCCGGAAGCTCCACATCTTTACTCCTACTCACTTACACACACCCTCATGCACACGAGACTCAAAAAAACCTGCAGAGGGCTCCCTGGTGGTGCAGTGGTTGAGAGTCCGCCTGCCGATGCAGGGGACACGGGTTCGTGCCCCAGTCCGGGAAGATCCCACATGCCGTGGAGCGGCTGGGCCCGAGACCCATAGCCGCTGAGCCTGCGCGTCCGGAGCCTGTGCTCCGCAACGGGAGAGGCCACAACAGTGAGAGGCCCGCATACCGAAGGGGAAAAAAAAAAAAACAAAACCCTGCAGAGATGGGTTGGTGATGAGGATTTTTAATTCATACTTCCCTCTCTCCCACCTATGGCAGCTGAGTAGGGACTGGTCCTCCAAAACTCCCTGAGAAGACTAGAAAAGGGCTTAAATTCTCAGACAACTCTGTGATTAAAGTGTCTACCTTCGCTTCCTTCAAAAAGCCTCAAGGGAGTCCTGAAATCTGAGTCAAGAATCCCATCCTCTTTGGCCAGACGCTGTGCTCCTGCCTGGGTTGGAGACCAGTCTTGGGTCTGCATACCTTCTGATTCTTTCATCCCTGACTTACCCAAAGCCAGATTTAGAGGCTCTGTGAATTCAGGGGCAGAGAGTGGTTGGCAAGGGGCACAGTACCTGCAGCTTTCTGCAAGCCCACAGGGCACCCTTACGCCAGCTGACTTCCAGTAAATCAACCCCATTGTTACCGAGTCCAAGCTCGCTGCATGACAGGCCAATAAATTGGGAGATGAAGTGTTGAGGAAAGGAACAGTGACTTTATTCAGAAAGCCGGGTGTTTGAGAAGAGGGCAGATTAGTGTCCTAGAGTACCATCTTATGGGGCCTGGATGCTAGTTTCTTTTATAGAACAGAGAGGGGGAGGATGTGACGAAGTAAAGTAAAAAGGCCATAAGTCTTGCAAAACATCTCCTGGCTTGGCCAGCATCGGGGAGGGGGTGTGTTAATTTCTTCTTTCTTGCAGTCCTTCATGGGTGCGTGGGCAGGATGTTTCCCTGTGAGCTGAACAAAGGCACTTTGGTTTAACATTCAGTCAGAGGGGCAGAGTTCCCCATGCAGACCATCATGTATGCTTATAGCTATAGATAGCATCCTTTTAGTGATTATAGTAACAAAAGCAAGGGAAAGCAAAAGTTAACATAAAAGAAACATCCAACATGGAGTCAGATTTTGTTCTTCCCTGTTACACCATCACTCCCCAGCAGCCCAGCTGCAGAGGAGGAAACTTCCTTAACTGGGTAAAGCAACAGGAACTTGGAGCCAAGATGTGCATGTCTACCTTTGGCAGTTTTGAGCTTAAAAAAAAAAAAATGGTGTCCCTAGATCTCTGCAGAGCCTTGCTCCTTAAGCTGCAGCATTCAGCAGCATCCCTTCCCCCACCCCTCCCATGTTTTAGCATATCTGTGGTTTTTCAGGGGCTGAAATGTTGGGTAAAGTTCCGCTTGTCACACAAACTGCCCCAGCTACAGAGAGTTTGTCGTCCATCAACCTTTCTAGCAGTGGTGAGGTGTTGGGCTGCTGGTTTTACCTTTGTTAGTTTCTTTGCCAAGCTAATCTGGAATTCCAGAATCCCAAGCCCTCTGGAAGGTCCCCACAGGGTTCTTTACAGGCATTAGAGCTGACCCTCTCCGGAAAAAATCCCTCCTCTGGAATCACGCCAGAAACACAGAAGGGAAGTTGGTGAGTGCTTGCTATAGCACATCGACGAGTTCCTTCTGTCCTGATGACCCAGGGAAGAGAAATATCTCTTCTCAAAAAGACCAGGATGGTCAATGCTGGAACAGGGAGTTCCCTGTTCCTGGTGGGGCAGTGATCTAGAAGTACTCTGGATATGGGCTGGGAAGAACAGGTGGGCACTGTGCATTCTAGAACTTCCAAGAGCTTCTGCAGATGTTGCCAGCCATCATGAAAAGATCTTCCATTGATTCTAGAATGTTCTGGCAGTTGCAGAAAGCCAGCCCCCCTTTTTCTCCAAGTCTAGCCAACTAGAATCACTCTAGAAATGGGTGTCCACCAGCTGCAGGACCACCAACTTCTCCAGAAGCTGCTGGGCTTCCAGAGATACATAACACTGGCCCTAGGTTGATCAGACTGTTTCAGAAAGTCTCCCTGCTGCTCAGTGCTCAGCCAACATCTGGAGTGGAGTCAAGTCTGCATTAATGCCCACCCACTCAGGCAGGAAGGCGGCCTTGGGTTTAAAGATATTCAGGAAGCTGGAGTTAGGCAGGGTAAAGTTGGCCAGGTAGACGGTGTCTCCACCAGCCAGGTAGGCGGCCCAGAAGCCAAAGGTGCCAATAGTCATGATGGTGTGGTTGCATTGTGTGAGCAGCGCAAAGTCCTTGCTGGGGACATCTTCTTGCCCATCGCCAGTGAAGGTCACATCCCCCCGGGAGGTGTCGATGTTTTCCCGGCACCACTCCATGCCGTTGCTGGTGACCACAAAGATCGGGGCTTCATGCCGGGCCCGGAACCAGTCCATAGCCTGCTGGAGGTAAGCGCGATCACCCACTACACCCTTCCAGTGATAGGGCATCACCTTCACGTAGTCCCCACGGCGCACGTGGACACCCACGAAAGTGCTCGGGCGGTCCCCCGTGCGGCTGAGCCGGAGCTGACTCAGTAAACTCTGGGCCTCTCGCCGAAGGTGGTCGTGCAGTGTGAACTCACTGCGGATCTGTTCCCGGAGATGATGGAAGAAAGTCCAGGAGCAGGGGAAACCTCTGAGCTTCAGCCAGGGCTCCTTCAGTTGGGCGTACTCCTCCGACATCCAGTCGTGAAGCTCCAGCTCCCGCCAAGGTGTACGGCTGTTCACCTCAGGCGCCAGCACGGGCAGGGTGATGCGGAACACGGGGGCCAGGGTGGCGTGCATGGCAGGCTGGATGAAGGCCTGGCGGCCGTTGAGCTGGGCCAGGGCCAGCAGCGTGGCGTACTGCCCCATCTGGTTCCCAAGCCGGCCGTTTGGGTAGATAGTCCAGGTTCCTGAGAGGGAAGCAGGATGCTTGGGACAGGAAAAAGCGGCGTTGGGGTTTATGGGTGTGCCCGACAGGCAGATGATGGCCACAGGGGATGTCACTGGGTTACGGTCTGGACATAGGGCAGACAGGCCTAAGCCATTGTGAAAGAGGTCTTGGCGGATGTGGAAGAAGAAGATTGAGGTAAAAACACAGGTTAGCAGGAAGGTCAGACAGAGGTGACGGAGCCTGGGTGCCCACATGGCTGCAAGGGAAGAAAAGTGAATTACGAGATACTCGAAGCTTGAGAATGAATGTCAAGGAGGAGAGGCCTGAGAGAAAGGAAACTCTAGGTTTGGAGACCTGGGTCTGAGGGAAAAGGGTATCAGGGCTCCTGGATCTGAATTAGGAGAAGCTAAGGGCTTGGAATCGTGGCAGATGGAAGATGGTGAAAATTAGTGGTTTCCAAAATAGCAATGGTCCAGGACCCACCACCTTGTCCTCACATCTTGGAATTTCACTCTCCCAGGCTGTAAGGTCCACTGACGTTGGACAGTGTTCCCCCAACTTCTTTCTCAGTGAACCTGTGTGTGAGGGGCAGAGTCCACCAGGGAGGTGGCAGGAAGCAACGGGCCAAGTAGAACATGAGAGGCTGGAGGTCCAGGCCTGGATGGGGGATCTTGTTTCCTGGAGAAGCAGGAGTTGGGGGTCGGGGTGGAGGAGACTCCTGGGGGTCATAGGGGGTTAGAGGTTGGGGGAGCGCCTCCTGGGACTGAAGGCCCGATTCCTGGGTCCGAGGCATCTGCATTTCTCACTTACCTGAGCTCCACAGTCAGCTTGGCGTGAACGGAGCGTTCCGGCCCCAAGTGCAGCCCACATCCGGCGGCCCCCGGAACCCTGGACTCCAGGTTCCCAGGCCCGACAGCCCTCCCCCTCCACGCCGCCTCCCCCGACTGGCTGCGAGGGCTCGGGAAGCGGAGGTGGGAGAGGGGACGCGGTCCGGAGGATCCCAGCCCCGCCCCTCCCCGGCCGGCAGGTAGCTCGGAGGCGGAGCCCCGCCCCTTCCCTGGCGCCGAGCCCCAGCTCCCAGTTCTAGGGCCGCAGCCCCCGCCGTCTGCCCTCCCCCGGACCAGGAGACCCACGCCCCAGCCCCCCTCCTGCCTGACATCGGCCAGCGAGGGGCAGCCTACCTGGCCTCCTAGCAGCCCATCCTTCCGTGGACACCGTGATCTAGCGCCCAGCTGCAATGCTGGACTTCGACCTCTCCCTCTTCCCCTCCAGTTTCTGGGTTCACCATCCGCCCTGTGTACCAGGATGCGCCGAGTCCGGCCACGGCCCAGCGGCTTCCGCCCCCTGTCGCGTCCTCCCGTGGAGATGCAGAACCTGTTAACCTGGCTGCTCCATGGGCGGGTGCAAAGCCTCCGCCGGCTCTGAGTCCCGGCGTGAGAGCCTCTGGCGGGAACGTGTCCCCGCGCCCACCAGGGGCCGCCGATCCCCCCTCCGCCCCACCCACCCTCAAATTCGAGAGTCCCGGCTCCCAGTCTCTCCGTCTGAGCGAAGCCTAGCGTCCGGCACCTGACGGTGAAGGAAACGTCCCGCCTCTCCCGAGAACAGGAACAGAGAAAGCAGAAGTGGAAGAGAAACTCTCTTCCACAGAGGCCGAGGCAGACCCGGCTAGGAGCAAAAGCCTCCCTCTTTTGCAGACCTGAGGCGGCTTCCCTCCACCGAGGCTTTTTCCCGCCAACCCCCAGCCTGGCCCGAGCGGTCTGACCATTACCATTCAAGAAAGCAAAGACCCAGGAATTGGACTTGACTCTCTAGAGATCCGATCATAATTTCTCCAGACCCAGGATTCCCAGCCCCCAGCCCCCTCCTCAGAATGAGAAGTCCGGGCCTCCAGTCACCTGCCTCCTTCAGATCTGGTGTTCAGACTCTTGCACGTTTAGGTTCCAGGAAATTGCCCAACCCCTCATTCCCTTTGGCATCTTGGGTCTAACTTCTCCCTCCTGAGCCTGCGTCAGTTGTCAACTCTGAGTCAAAGATTCTCACCCTCCCCCCACTTCCCCAGGCTATTCTGAGGGCACAGGTCTGATCTTGGTTAGCTTCTCTGGTGAAAGAAACATCAGGATTGCATCAGGGTCCAGGAGGAGGAGGCTGGGATGTTTGGTGTGTGAGTGCCTGGGCTGGGATTTGTGGGCAGGTTGGTCTGAAGCTCCCACACCAGGACTCCTGTGTCCTTGAGGAGAACGCTTGGGTCATGCAGCACTTGCTGCTTTCTTAATGACCAAGGAACCTCAGTGTCTGACCCCCAGAAACCCAGAAAGTCAGGTGAGATGCAGAAATGCCAGAGGAACCTCAGTGTCTGACCCCCAGAAACCCAGAAAGTCAGGTGAGATGCAGAAACGCCAGTTGTGGGACACCATCTGCATCAGTCAGGCAGAGAGGTGGATCCCAGCCCCCTTCCTGCTCAGACTCAGGAGTCCAGGCCTCCAGCCCCCTCCTCCCTCAGACCCAAGAGCCTGAACCCCCAGCCTCCTGCTTCTTCAGACCCACAAGTCTGAAACCCCAGCTCCCTCCTGCCTCAGACCAAACGGTCTGGGCCCCCAGCCCCTTTCACTCAGGTCCCACTTCATCACATTTCTATCCCCCTGATGCCTCAGACCCAGGAGCCCAGGGCCTCAGCTGGAAGGACCCCTGATTGCATCATCCGATCAGGCTGACCTGGCCACCGTGGAATTCTAGCATCTGCCATGTGGGTCAAATATCAAGGGTCAAGCGTCGGGAAGGTGATTGGGCGGGTCTGTCTGGGTATAAATTCTGGAGTATCTGCATTCTTCCCAAGAGATTTGGGTGTCCTGTCAGCTGTAAATCTACGTGCAAGAGGACCCAGGCATTTCAGCTACCAGAGAAGCCACCGTGAATCTGCTCTCCCCGACAACCAGGCTCCGAAACAGAATCTAGACCATTCAGGTCTTCAAAGTCCAGACCCCATACCTCACTTGAAGACGTGAACCATTGATGGGCTGGGACAAGACCAAACTCGAGCACCTGGGACTGTGGGTCCCTGTGCTAGCTGTCCTGCTGGGACCCTGCCAGGCACATCCCATTCCTGACTCCAGCCCCCTCCTCCAATTTGGGGGCCAAGTCCGCCAGCGATACCTCTACACGGATGACGCCCAGGAGACGGAGGCCCACCTGGAGATCAGGGCTGATGGCACAGTGGTGGGGACGGCCCGCCGGAGCCCCGAAAGTGAGTGTAGGGGTAGGGCCTGGTCCTGAGGGAGGAGAGAATTGGGGGCTGGCCTCCTGGGTCTGAGGGAGGAGAGGGATGGGCAAAGGCCTTCTGAGTCCCTGATCACTTTCTCCTCTCAGGTCTTCTGGAGCTGAAAGCCCTAAAGCCAGGGGTCATTCAAATCTTGGGAGTTAAAACATCCAGGTTCCTGTGCCAGGGGCCAGAGGGGAGGCTGTATGGATCGGTGAGTTTCCAGGACCCCTGTCCCTGTGCTCCACCCTTCCACTCCCCACCCTCACAGGCTGGGGGACCATGTTTTGCACCTTTGACCTTGGCCAGGCTTGGCTCGATGCTCTCTGCATGCCCCGACCTCGCCACAATCCCTGGAGGGGGCAGCTGTTGTCATCCATGTTCACAAGAAGAGGAAACTGAGGCTCAGGCAGGGCCACCACCGGCCCCAAGTCACAAAACCTGTGAATGACAGAATGACCTGGGAGACCGAGTCTTGTGACTCGTAACCCATGCTGACCACACAGCCTCCTACAGACCTGACTCATGCTGGGTGCAGGGTCACTCTGGGAATCGATGGCCTGTAAAGTGAACATGACCTTGGGTGCTAGCCAGATGCCCCTGCCAGGCCTTAGAGAGCCTCCACTGATCCCTGGGCTGGAATATTCTTCTCTGTGAAGTGAGGGCAAGGAGGTGAGCCTGGCGGGACTGCCTAGGGGTAAAGGAAGAGCCTGCTTCTGTGGTTTTGAGGAAGGGGCTGGGGACCTGGACTCTGCATCTGAGGAAGGAGTGGGTTCCCCGGCTCCCCAGGAGTCCCGGGACTCCCACATCCTGCTGGAGGACAGGACTCTGTGGTCTGAAAGAAGAGAGAGCTGGGGGCCTGCACCCCTGAGTGTGGGAGAGGATGGAGCTGGGGTTCCTGCAGGAGGAAGGTGTAGAGGAATCCCACGTCTCTGATCTTTGTTCTCATCCCCTCAGCTCCACTTCAACCCCCAGGCCTGCAGCTTCCGGGAGCTGCTTCTTGAGGATGGATACAACGTTTACCAGTCTGAGGCTCTTGGCATTCCCCTCCGCCTGCCCCCGCACCGCTCCTCCAACTGGGACCTGGCCCCCCGGGGACCTGCTCGCTTCCTGCCACTGCCAGGCTTCCTCCCGCCACCCCTGGAGCCTCCAGGGATCTTGGCCCCCGAGCCTCCCAACGTAGGTTCCTCGGACCCCTTGAGCATGGTGGGACCTTCACATGGCCGAAGCCCCAGCTACACTTCCTGAAGCCACAGGCTGTTTATTACTGAGTCTCCTCTTTATTTATTGTATTATTTATCTTATTTATTTTCTTTTTTTTCTTACTTGAAATAATAAAGAGTCTGAGAGGAGGATCAGAGTGAGCACACGTGTTTGAGGGAGGAAATGGGGTCAGCTTCCTTGTCTCCCCTTGCCCACCCCCGCATTGCCACAAGGCTGTGGGAAAGTCCCAGCCTTTCTGCCCCCCCTCCCCTGGCCAGCCCTCAGATTTCTGCTCCACTAAGTTGTTCCCAGGGACTCTGGACTATCCCTGCCCTTTGACAGGACAGGACTTGTTATTCTCCCCCTCCCCCTCCCCCTGTCCCCAACCTTGTGTTAGTGTTGTGGAACTATTTCTCTGAGGTAACTCAATAACGGGGGACATTTTTAAAAAATGACACAGCAGACCCACAGCCTCATGGGAAATGTAGTTTTCTGGGTTCATTTAGCACTAGGAATGGAAAGACATCTTGGTCCTCAGTGCTGGGGCAAGGACTCTTGGATTCTGGGGGTGTAGTTGGTTCTAGGAACACACTCTTGGGTCCTGAGGGATCAGTGGGCTGGGCACCTGGACACCTGGATCCTGGAGAACAGGGGAATAAGAACCTGGGCACGCTGGTCTGAGAGAGGAGGGGCTGAAGATTGGGAGTCCTGGGTCTCAGGAAAAGGACCTGAGAATCTGAATGCTTCCATCCAGGTGCTTATGGACTTTGGAGTGTAATGACTGTCACAGAATCCAGTCTCAGTGAGCACGTTGCCCATCTTCCTCCCTTTCCACAACTTAGATCTCAATATTGCTGTGCAAGTTATTTCCTGGTTAGGAAAGATTTGAAGTCAAAGATTTAGACTACATTTCACAGGGGTGGGTCAGCTTTGGCTGGACCCCAGGTGTCTGACTGACCACTGCAGCCTCACAGGAGTTGTGGCCTCAAGCCCTTGATCTAAATTCCAAGGTCCAAGTGAGAGGAACATCTCAGTCAAAAGGAATATAAGTGTGGGTCCCAGAAGGTCATGGGAGGGATTCAATGCCTGGAGAAAATGAAGGTCTGTGTCTTGTAGAAAATACAGTTTCCCACTCCGATGGAACCAGACTGGCTCAGTCAAGGGAGAGTTCTCACTGGAAACAGAATCTGAAATGCCACAAGGGGGCGGGGACCCAGAAAGAGGGAATCAGACAGGGAACCCGCAAAATGTGTTCAAACGAGCACCTGTCACTCGGTCTGAGCACTTTGAGCCCCCAACTTGTAGTGCCTCCTTTCTGGTAGAAGCAGGTTAGTGTCCCCTTGTCCAAAGACCATCCTCTGAGGTTGCTGCCTGACACAGGGCTGCCGATCTTCCTCAGGATCCACCTCCTTATCTCCAAATGCTTCTAGACTTGACTCCTGGCAGCCTCCACTGGGTGAGGTACAAAGCGTGATCAGTGAGGGACTATGACACGCACCAAAAGAATTGCAAGATCTTCCCCTTGAAATTGACAGCAAACTGGGCAGCCAGTCTGGGAAGGGGAGCTGGTAGATGAATTGATTGACAGAGAGTCCAGATTCCAGGGTGAGCTCTAGGGGCTGGGGGGTGGCCCTAGTTTGCTCTTTCGTTGGCCGGAACCTGCACCCCAAGTGGTCTAAACTTGAGATGCTGTAGAGTGGCTGTTCTCAAAGCGTGGCCCCAAACCACCAGCATTAGCACCACCCGGGAACTTGTTAGAAATGCACGTTCGGGAGCCCAGACCTATTGAATCCAAAATTCTGGGAGAAAGGCTAATTCATAGGGCCAGAAATCAGATTAGTGGCTGCCACCAACTGGTGGGAGAATGGAATGAGGATTTATTAGTTTCCTAGGGCTGCGGTAAGAAAGTACCGCAAACTACAGGGCTGAAAATAAGAGAAGTTTGTTCTCTCACAGTTCTAGAGGCTAGAAGTCTGAAATCAAGGTGTCACCAGGGCAATGCCCTCTCTAAAGGCTCTAGGGGAAGATCCTTCCTTGCTTCTTCCCAGCTTCTGGTGGTTGCTGACAATCCTTGGCATCCCTCGGCTTTAGACAGAACTCTCCTATCTCTGCTTCCATCTTCACATGGCCTTCTCCCCAGTGTCTGTTTCTTCTTACGAGGGTACCACTCTAACCCAGTATGACCTCACATTAACTTGATAAAGACCCTATTTCCAAATATGGCCACATTCACTGGTTCCAGGGGACGGGCATTTCCAGGAGATGCTATTTAACTCAGTACACATCTCTATATGCAGTTGCCACAATCCATCTTCTCTTGCTCACATGTAAGTAACTGAGGAATTTGTTTGGTAGGGAGTGGGGTGGCCAGGATAGCTTTCTTAGCCTCATCATTCTCATAGTTCACTCTCTGCTGTTTCCATACAGTATGAAAAAATACGACCTCTCAGCATAGCCACATTGCCAATATTTCAGAGAGAGATATACCTCCTCTGTTTACTTCCCCCTGCCCCCCAGTACCTGAACCTTTTCTCTCCTTTACCCCCAGAGTTCCTGCCACAATCAATCTGGGTTTTGCTTCCATTCGTTTTCACAAGAATAGAGCTTTGTCCAACCACTAAAAAGAAAGGATAATTCTGTAACGTGATAGATGCTAATTATCACTACAATACCAATCATATTACAATATATAAATGTATCAAATTAACATGTTGTATACCTTAAATTTATACAATATTATCTGTCAATAGATTTCAATAATAATTTTTTTTAAGTATGGAGTTTTGCTCTTCCAAAAGAGAGATTCTGTTGAGTAATTCTGAGACCTCTGAGAACCCAGACCACCCCAGCACGCCCCAACTACTAATGGGAGCCTGTGAAGCTTCCCACACACAAACACACACACAATTTTTTAAATATTTATTTATTATTATTATTTTTTTTTGGCTGCTTTGGGTCTCAGTTGCGGCATGTGGGATCTCTCATTGCAGTGCGTGGGCTCTTTGTTGCAGCGTGCAGGCTTCTCTCTCTAGTTGTGTCGCGTGGGCTCCAGAGTGCATGGGCTCAGTGGTTGCGGTGCCTGGGCTTAGTTGCCTCAAAGCATGTGGGATCTTAGATCCCCAACCAGGGATCGAACCAGCATGCCCTGTGTTGCAAGACGGATTCTTAACCACTGGGCCACAAGGGAAGTCCCACTCCCCCAATACACATACACACACACACACACACACACACACACACACACACACCATTTTGCTGTTGTTCTCAGATTATCTCATCAAGTCCTCAGCTATGAGGGCAACCTCTCTCTAGAGGTGAGGACTGGTGGGAAGTTTCCAATCTTCATAGCACTTTTTTTTTTTTTTGCGGTACACAGGCCTCTCACTGCTGTGGCCTCTCCCGCTGCGGAGCACAGGCTCCTGACGCGCAGGCTCAGAGGCCATGGCCCACGGGCCCAGCCGCTCCGCAGCATGTGGGATCCTCCCGGACCGGGGCACGAACCCGCGTCCCCCACATCGGCAGGCAGACCCTCAACGACTGCGCCACCAGGGAAGCCCCATAACACTTTTGCTCGTTTCCTTTTCTTCCTGTACTGGCCCTGGTTTGGCCTCACCCACTCATATTTCAGGGTTCATGGGGCTCCACTGTCTGCTGGTTTTGTAAAGCATTGTTTGTGAGCTTCTACTATCCAACTGGCTCTCCCGGGGCAGGGGGGGGGAGGCGTGGAATTTGGGAAGATTAAGAAACTCTGCTGCCTAAATTGAATCTAATCACAAGGAAACATCAAACAAATTCCAGTCGACGACCGACAACCGTCTGCAAAACAACTGGCCTCGACTCTTGGAAAATGTCAAGGTCAAGCAAAAGATGGGGAAACTATGTATATGAACAGAGACCAGAGTCCGCACAAGGAAATGCAGTTCGTTGAGTAATCCAGGTGATATCCTGGATATTAACAAGACACGATGAAATTTGAATGAGTTCTGAACTTTAGATAGCAGTCATTTATCCATGTTAAAATTTTCTGGGTTTGATCTCTGTACTGCGGTTATTAAACAGAACGTCCTTGTTCTTAGCAAATACACACTGAAGTATTTCGGGACAAAGGGGCATGGTATCTCCAATGTTTTCTCAAATATTTCTGGAAAGGTAAATACATAATAATATATAGACATAGAGGGTGAATGAGAAAGCAAAAGGGGGCGGGAATAGCGATAATCGGGGAGCCCAGTTAGTTAAGGTTATATGGAGTTCTTTGTACAAATCTCTTTTTTAAAAAAATTAATTAATTTATTTATTTTTATTTTTGGCTGTGTTGGGTCTTTGTTGCTGCGCGCAGGCTTTCTCTATTTGCGGCGAGCGGGGGCTACTCTTCGTTGTGGTGCATGGGCTTCTCATGTGGTGGCTTCTCTTGTTGTGGAGCACGGGCTCTAGGCGCACGGGCTTCAGTAGTTGTGGCACACGGGCTTAGTTACTCCGCGGCATGTGGGATCTTCGCGGACCAGGGATCGAATCCGTGTCCCCTACATTGGCAGGCAGATTCTTAACCACTGCGCCACCAGGGAAATCCCTACAAGTCTTTTTTTAAATTGAGGTATAGTTGATGTACAATATTATATAAGTTGCAGGTGTACACCATAGTCATTTATCATTATAAAATATTAGCTGTATTCCCTGTGTTATACAATATATCCTTGTAGCTTATATATTGTATACATAGTAGTTTGTACCCCTTAATCCCCTGCACCTATCTTGCTCTTTGTATGAGTCTTGAAACTTTCCATAAGTTCAAAATTATATCAGGTAAAAGTTACTCCTACCCCAAAGAAATCCATGCTACAGCCCCTATTGCTATCTTGCTTCTTTCCAAACATCCTTCAAAATGCATCAATGAGCTTCTAAGAAGAAAGACCAATCTCCAGGTTCTCTCCCCATCCCACCCGTGAAAGAAAGAAAGACTGAAAGGAGGGAAGGAAGGAAGGGAGAAAGAGAAAAGAAAAAAGACAGAAGGAAGGAAGGGAGAAAGACAGAAAGAGAAAAGAAAGGAAGGAAGGAACAAAGACAAAAAGGAAGGAAGGAAGAGAGAGGGAGAAAGAGAGAAAAGAAAGAGAAAGAGGGCTTCCCTGGTGGCACAGTGGTTGAGAATCCGCCTGCCGATGCAGGGAACGCGGGTTCGTGCCCCGGTCCGGGAGGATCCCACATGCTGCGGAGCGGCTGGGCCCGTGAGCCATGGCTGCTGGGCCTGCGCGTCCGGGGCCTGTGCCCCGCAACGGGAGAGGCCACAACAGTGAGAGGCCCGCGTACCGCAAAAAAAAAAAAAAAGAAGAAGAAGAAGAAGAAAGAGAAAGAAAGAAAGGGAGAAAGAAAAGGAAGGAAGAGAGAAAGGAAGAAAGGAAGGAATAAAGGGGGTGGGAGGGAGGGAGGAAGGAAGGAAGAAAGAAAGGAAGAAAAGGAAAGGAAAGACGGTGAAAGCAAAGGTGAGAGAAAAGGAGGAGACAGAAGGGGGAAAAAAACATAAGGAATAAGTGAAACTCCAAGTGGAAAGTGTGAATCACCACGCGGCTTCCTGGAATATGCTGATTCTGTGATAGGGACAATTTTCAAGGCGAAGCTTAAAGGGCCACAACTTCAATGAAAGCCTGGTGTTTGAAATCCCACCAACCCACATACAGTGGAATGTTATTCAACCTTGAAAAGGAAGGAAATTCTGAAGCATGTTAACATGGATGTATCTTGAAAACATTTTGCTAAATGAAAGAAGCCAGACACACGAGGATAGATACTGTATGATTCCACTGATAAAAGGTACCTAGGGAGGGGCTTCCCTGGTGACGCAGTGGTTGAGAGTCCGCCTGCTGATGCAGGGGACACGGGTTCGTGCACCTGTCTGGGAGGATCCCACATGCCACGGAGCGGCTGGGCCCGTGAGCCATGGCCGCTGAGCCTGCGCGTCCGGAGCCTGTGCTCCGCAATGGGAGAGGCCACAGCGGTGAGAGGCCCGCGTACCGCAAAAAAAAAAAAAAAAAAAAAGAGGTACCTAGGTTAGGCAAATTCATAGAAACAGGAAGTAGAATGGTGGTGGCCAGAGGAAGGGGGGAATGAGGAGTTATTGTTTCATGGGTACAGAGTTCCAGAGTGAGGTGATGAAAAACTTCTGGAGATGGGTGATGGGGGTGGTTTCATAACAATGTGCATGGACTTAATGCCCCTTAATGCCCCTTAATGCCCCTTAATGCCCCTTGTAAGCAGTTAAAATGGTCAGCTTTACATTATGTGTATGTCGTCACATTTTTTTTTTTTTTTTGCCATACCGCACAGCTTGTGGGTTCTCAGTTCCCCAACCAGGGATTGAACCTGGGCCATGGCAGTGAAAGCCTGGAATCCTAACCACTAGGCCACCAGGGAACTCCCATCACAATTTTTTTTAAAATCCACCAAACTACACTAAGAAAAGTTCAAGGAGATTTTCCTGTTTCCATTTGGGGTCTCAGTGGAAGAAACATGGTTCTCTGTTGAAAACTGTGTCGCCACCAGGCCAGTCTCACATGGAAGGGGTTTAAAATCAAACTCAGTGGTGGAGGCATTCCCAAGACGAGAAATTAATAGTATCGATATTGGGCTAGGGATAGCTCTAGGGCTTCTGGCTAAAGCAAAGCAAAGCAAAGCAAAGCTTCTCTGGATACATGCTGCTCAACTACATCATAGAAGAAGTCTTGAAAGAGCTCATAATCCAATGTCACCAAATACACAAGGGAACTAGGCGCATGGTAGATGCCAGCAAATGTATTGAATGACAAGGCTAGAGAGGCTCGCCCCACCCCGTCTTGCAATAACTTTAAAGGGTAGAGCCGTGAGAAGAAAATGACTGTTCAAGATCTTTTTTATAAAATTATTATCTAATACATACAAAATGCAATTTACCATCTGAACCATTTTCAAGTGTACAGTTCATTAGTATTGAGTGTATTACCATTATGATGCAACCAATCCCCAGAACTTTTTCATCTTGCAAAACTGAACCTCTGTACCCATTAAACAATGACTCCCCATTCCCCCCTCCTCCAAGCCCCCGGCCACCACCATTCTACTTCCTGCTTCTATGAATTTTACTACTTTAGATACTTAGTATAAGTGGAAACACACAGTACTTATTTTCTGATTGGCTTCTTTCACTTAGCAAGATGTTTTCAAGGTTCACCAGTGTTGTAGCAGATGTCAGAATTTCCTTCCTTTTCGGCTGAATAATATGCCATTGTATGAATAGACCACATTTTGTTTATCCGTTCACCTATCAATGGGATTTAGGTTGCTTCCACATTTTGGCTATTGTGGAAAGTGCTGCTGTGAACATGAATGTACAAAGATCTCTTTAAAAAAAAACCCTGATATCCAGAATTGTATTGCTGGATCATATGGTAATTCAATTTTTAATCTTTTGAGGAATTGCCTGTGATGGTTAATTTTATGGCTCAACCTGACTGGACTAAAGGATGCCCAGATAGCTGGTAAAACATTATTTCTGGCTGTGTCTGTGAGGGTATTTCTGGAAGGGATTAGCATTTGATTCAGTAGACTGAGTAAAGACATCCACCCTCATCAGTGTGAACGGGTGTCATCCAGCCCACTGAGGGTCCAAATGGAACAAAAAGGCAAAGGAAGGGCAAATTCTCTCTAGCTCTTCTTGAGCCAAAACATTCATCTTTTTGTACCCTTGGACATCAGAGGTCCTGGTTCTCAAGCCTTGAGATACCAGGCTCCCAGGTTTTCAGATCTCTGGCCTCAGAATGAGTTATACCACCCACTTTCCTCCTCCTCCAGTTTGTAGATAGGAGACTGTGGGACTTAACCTCCACAGCTATGTGAGCCAATTCCTATGATAAAATCTCCATATACACATATATATATAGTATATATCATATATATACTATATGATACATATATGATATATATACTCTACACTGATGTATTTTAGCTGTGGAAGTAGTCAGCGAACATTTAGAGGAAAGTTGATTGAAAATTAACTAATTCCCAAAAGACCCCAAATTGCTGTGAACATTTATGTGAGGTGATATTGTAGATTTGCTTTGCATTTCCCTAATGATTAGTGATGTTGAGCATCTTTTCTTTTCTTTTTTTTTTTAATGCAAAGCGCTTGCTTTATTTATTTACTTATTTATGGCCATGCCACATGGCTTGCAGGATCTTAGTTCCCCAACTAGGTATCGAACCCGGGCCCCCTGAGTGAAAGTGCCAGGTCCTATTCACTGGACTGCCAGGGAATTCCCCTGAGCATCTTTTCACACATGTATCTTATATATGTATATCATATAGATGTATATGTATATCTTCTTTGGGGAAATGTCTATTCAAGTCCTTTGCACATTTTTAAATTAGGTTGTTTGCTTTTTGTTGTTGAGTTGTAAAAGTTCATTCTGTTTTCTGACTACTAACTCCTTATTAGATATATGATTTGCAAATATTTTCTCCCGCTCCATAGGTTGGCTCTGTAGATCGTGTCCTTTGATGTACAAAAGTTTTTAGTTTCGATGTAGTCCAATTTATCTATTTTTACTTTTGTTGCCCATGCTTTTGCTGTTATATTCAAGAAATTCTTGCTAAATCCATTGTCATGAAGATTTTCCCCTAAGAAAAGCTCTCTTCTAAGAGTTTTAGGTCCTTGATTTAATTTAATTAATTTATTTGTTTGTTTGTTTGTTTGGGGCTGCGTTGGGTCTTCGATGCTGCGCGTGCGCTTTCTCTAGTTGCAGCAAGCAGGGGGCTACTCTTGGTTGAGGTGTGCGTGCTTCTCAGTACAGTGGCTTCTCTTGTTGCAGAGCTGGGCTCTAGGGCGCATGGGCTTCAGTAGTTGTGGCACGTGGGCTCAGTAGTTGTGGCGCCTGGGCTTAGTTGCTCCGCGGCATGTGGGATCTTCCCTGCCCAGGGCTCGAACCGTGTCCCCTGCATTGGCAGGCGGATTCTTAACCACTGCGCCACCAAGGAAGTCCCTTGTGATGAGATCTTTTAACGTCAGAAGAGCTTTTGTGTTCAGGCTCAAATATTCACAACTATTCAGTTTTTTGGTAATGATTAATTAATTTTCAAACAATCAACTTTCCTCTAAACATTCACTGACTACTTTGACAGCTAAAAATAGCAAGCCGTGAGTTTCACAATTTCAGATTTCCCAAAACATTTGAACATGGATTGCAAATTTCATCAACAAACACAAATCTGGGATCTCAGATTCCCTTAAATGAGTTAAGAACCTTGAAGAGAAGAAAAAGAGTAGGGACTTCCCTGGTGGTCCAGTGGCTGAGACTCCAGGCTCCTAATGCAGGGGGCCCAGGTTCGATCCCTGGTCTGGGAACTAGATCCCACATACATACTGCAACTACGAGTTCACATGTTGCACCAAAGATGCTGCGTGCCGCAACTAAGACCCGGTGCAACCTGAATAAACATATTTTTAAAAAAGAGAGAGTTAGTGTAGCTTAAAATTTATTTTAAAAAAGAAGAAAAAGAGTAATGCAATCCTTTTTTTTTTTTTTAATGAAAGCAAGTTTATTGAGAGAGATACGCATTCCATAGGCAGAATGCGGTCCCTCTCAGGAGGCGAGAGAGGCCCAGAGTAATACAGTCTAGATCATATTTTTCGCAAGTCTAATATAACAGATTCTCACAAATGTTTTAAATACCTTCAATTTTAGTATATGTGCTGCCGAAGCGAGCACTAAATACCTTCAAAGACACAAGTAGGAGTACAATGATTACCACATTGATCGGTTTCCTTACAGTCAATTGTTTACAAATATATTTATATCATGGATATAAATTTGTTTCTTCAATACCTCGATTTTGATCGAAGATTTTGATTCAACAATCTTGATACTTACCTGTGATATTTCTTACCTACAAGAGAGTTAGTCTTTGCTCCTCTACCAGCTGAGTTAACAGTTTGACCATTTGATGGTTGAAGATTCGGACCTGGGATCCCTTCTAAATTGATTCTCATCAAGCTTGAGTTCCAGGACAATTAGACTCTATTATGACTCCATGACTGCATGAATTAGGAAATTGACTTGAGTGATCCTGATTTATTTCCCACAGCTGTTTTTTCAGAGTGTCATAGCTTTGTAGTACAGCCTGAAGAACATGTTTTAAGAGTCATATCATTTTATAAATTTATTTATTTTATTTTTGGCTGCATTGGGTCTTCATTGCTGCGAGCGGGCTTTCTCTAGTTGTGGCGAGCGGGGGCTACTCTTCGTTGCGGTGCGTGGGCTTCTCATTGCGGTGGTTTCTGTTGTTGCGGAGCACAGGCTCTAGGTGCACGGGCTTCAGTAGCTGTGGCTCGTGGGCTCAGTAGTTGTGGCACGCGGGCTCAGTAGTTGTGGAACACGGGCTTAGTTGCCCCATGGCATGTGGGATCTTCCCGGACCAGGGCTCGACCCCGAGTTACCTGCATTGGCAGGCAGATTCTTAACCACTGCGCCACCAGGAAAGCCCCAAGAATCATATCATTTTAATAGGCTATTATTTAGCAGCTGTTTGTTCCGGAGCCTTCCCTGTTAAATATGTGGAATATGTCCTCTTTATTTTGCGCACACGGTGAGCCTGTTTTCCCTCTGTTTGTTCTCGGGAGGCTGTGCTGCTGTCTCTTTGGTGTGAATCTCACCTTCCAACTCTGTGACCCCTTTTGACAACTAACCAGAGTGGCAGGGAGGACCTGGCAGGAGACGGGGAGCCAGGACAAGGGGTCAAGGAACTTCTTTTCCAGCTCCAGTCTGCATCTTGCCGGCAGCCACAGGCAACAAGGGTTCCTGCTGCTTTGGGCGCTTCCAGCAACAGCCAGCTGCATGGCCTTGGCAGGGAGATTTCCAATTTCCTTGGACAGAGGTACTATCCCTCACAGGCCAGAGCACCTGCTGCCTGGACCCCCCTCCCCAGAGGTCTGAGTTCTACCCTGCAGACAGCACTCCTCCAAGCTCCTGCATCCCCAAGGGTTTGAGCTGCTTCAGGTCACTCCTGACTCTACCTCAGAAGGCAAGTCTTGTTTACTCTTCCAGCCTCCTGGCACGTGTGTAACCAATTCCCTTTAAATGAACTCCCTGTATTTTAAATACCTGGAGTGGGGCTTCCCTGGTGGCACAGTGGTTAAGAATCCTCCTGCCAGTGCAGGGGACACGGGTTCGAGCTCTGGTCTGGGAAGATCCCACATGCCGCAGAGCAACTAAGCCCGTGCACCACAACTACTGAGCCACATGCCACAACTACTGAAGCCCACATGCCTACTGCCTGTGCTCGGCAACAAGAGAAGCCACTGCAATGAGAAGCCCGCGCACCGCAAGGAAGACCCAACGCATCCAAAAGTAAAAAAATAAATTAAATGAATAAACAAATACCTGGGGTGGTTTCTGTTTTCCTCAGCAGACCAAGAAACTTGGTCTGGGTTTCAGTTCGATTGAAAGCCTTTGGTCAATTTTGAAATCACAGCTTATCTTTCTAATAAAGCTTAAGACCTACAATATTAACTACTGTAAAATGAACATGCTCTAATGTCTAAAGACTTTTTTTTAAGGATTAGAAATGAAAAAAGCCAAGGCATTATTAAAAGACCAGGCAGGTGACTTCCCTGATGGAGCAGTGGTTGGGAATCCACCTGCTAATGCAGGGGACACGGGTTCGAGCCCTGGTCCGGGAAGATCCCACATGCCGCAGAGCAACTAAGCCCGTGCGCCACAACTACTGAGCCCATGTGCCTAGAGCCTGTGCTCCACAACAAGAGAAGCCACCACAATGAGAAGCCAGCACACCACAATGAAGAGTAGTGCCCGCACACCACATCCAAGAGTAGCCCCCGCTCGCCACAACTAGAGAAAGCCTATGCGCAGCAATGAAGACCAAACACAGCCAAAAATAAATAAATAAAATAGATAAATAAATTAAAAAGATGCATCCTTATTTCAGAGGTTAAAATGCGCCCCTTAGATCAATGAAGCAGGGTATAGCAGATATTCTGCCTGTTTGATTCATTTTGCCCTTTCATGGCATCCAAGCTAGCAGGTGGCTGCTTTACCTATGCAAGACTGAGTTGTAAATTAGAGCGTCAATATTTTGAAATATTCAGCAGGAGAAAGTTCCATTGAGGTTAAAATCCATTTGCCTTATCACAAGAACTGTCAACATTACTTTTGCCAATGAAAGAAAAGGGAAAGCTGTTAGGTTAATTTTTAAACTTTTTACCCTGACATATAGCATAAACACTTACTACATAAATAAAACTGAAATGTATGGTAGATTAGTTTCCTAAAGTTGCTGGACCAAGGTATTATTAATTGGGTGCCTTAAAATAACAAGAAATTATTCTCTCACAGTTCTGGAGGCCAGAGGTCCAAAATCAGAATCACCAGGTCGAAGTCAAGGTGTGGGGACTTCCCTGGCGGTCCAGTGGTTAAGACTCCGCGCTTCCACTGCAGGGGGCGTGGGTTAAATCCCTGATGGGCGAACTAAGATCCTGCATGCCGCAGCACCATGCAGTGAGGCCAAAATATTTTTTTAAAAAAAAAGAAAGAAAGAAAGAAATCAAGGTGTGGGCAAGGCTATGCTCCCTCCAGAGGCTCTTAAGGGAGAATCTGTTCTTTACCTCCTCCAGCTTTTAATGGTTACCAGCAGTCCTTGGCTTGTGGCCACATGACTCCAATTTTCAAGGCCAGCATCTTCAAATCTCTCTCTGATCCATCTTTACATCACCTTCTCTTCTGTGTGTGTCAAATATTTCTCTGCCCCCCCCCACATAAGGATACATGTAATTGCATTTAGGACCTGCCCAGATAACCTAAGATTATCACCCATCTCAAGATCACTAATTTAATCAGATTTGCAATCATCTTTTTTTGTTATATAAGGTAACATTTGGTGGTTCCAGGAATTAGGACTTGGATACCATTTACAAGGACATTTTTCAGCCTACCACGTACAATTTAAGAAATAGTATGAAGCAAACTCCTTAGCCACCACCAGCCAGGTTAAGCAATAGAACATTGCCTCACCCAATTTCTTCCCACACACACTAGAGGAAAATTGCTGTATAGTCTAATCATGAGAAAATATTAGACAGACTGAAACTGAAGGGCATTCTGCAACATACTCAGCCAATAGCCTTCAAAACTGTCAAGGTCATGAAAGACAAGGGAAAACTGAAAACTCACAAATTGGAGGAAACTAAGGACATAGGACAACTATATACAATGTAGCATCCTCGATGGGTCTTGGAACATTCAAATAAAGCCTGTCGTTTTGTTAATAGTATCATGCTGTTAATTTCTTAGTTCTGACGAATATACCATTGTTATTAGTTTGTCTGCATTAAGGGAAGCTGGGTGAAGGGTATAGAAGTTTCTGTACTAGCTCTGCAAATTTACTTACTAAATATGAACTTATTCCAAACTGAAAAGTTGATTTGTAAAAAAATCAGTACCCCACCAGAACGGAAAGAAACAATGAAAAAACAAAACACACACAAAACCCTAAACTAAACTAAAAATATAAACAAAACTGAAAACACCAGGTGTTTAGCCATTCATCTGTTGATGGACACTTAGTTTGTTTCCATATCTTGGCTATCGTACATAACGGCTGCTATGAACGTCAGGGTGCATGTATCTTTTCAAATTCGTGTTTTTGTTTTTTGAGGATATATACCCAGGAGTGGAATTGCTGGGTCATAACGTGGTTCTATTTTTAATTTTCTGAGAAGCCTCCATACTGTTTTCCACAGTGGCTGCAACCTCCTGTGTACTTTAAAACCTCTCTAGATTACTTATAATACCTAATACAATGTAAATAGTTACAAATACCATGTAAATGCTGTGTTAATAGTTGCCAGCAGGCAGCAAATTCAAGTTTTCAATGAGTCCACTAATACAAAACAGCATGAAAACAAAAATCTCACAAAACAGCGTTGAGTGAAAGAAGTCCTATTCTATTTCACTTTCGCCTCTCAGACGTGGCTGGTAGGGGCGTGAATTAATACATCAGCAAATCCTGTTGGTCTGATCTTTGACCTGCACCCAGAATTCTATCACTTCTTGCCCCAGCCTGCCTCTGCTGCCACCCCCGTCACCTGGACTCTTTCCATTTACAGCAGGTCAAGGTCCTTTTCGGCTCCGGCCTCTTTCCTGGCTCTGGGCTCAGTCCTAGAAAAGCTTTCATGCTCACCGTGGGCTTACAAGGCTCTGAAGCATCTGGCCCCTCTCGTCTTCGCCCTCATATTCCACCATCTCCTGGCTTGCTCACTCCGTTCCAGACACACTAGCCTCCTCCAAGTTCCTGGGACACATAGGGCACCCTCCAGACTTAGGGCCTTTGCACTGGCTCTTCTCTTGGCTTGGGTTGCTCTTCCCCCCAGAAGCCCTCAGGGCTCACCCCTCACCTGCTTCAGGTGGCCTCTCCAATGCCACTTTCTGCAGGGAATGAGATGATATTAGGGAATTGTTAATTTCATTAGGTGTGGTACAAGGATTTATAGCAGAGGAGAATGTCCTCATTGTTGGAAATACAAAGTGAAGCTGGGGGGTGGAGGGAGTGAAGATGTGTGAAATGAATTCTAATCTGGTTCAACAGATATAGAAATATCAGACAGGGCTTCCCTGGTGGCGCAGTGGTTGAGAGTCCGCCTGCCGATGCAGGGGACACGGGTTCGTGCCCCGGTCCGGGAAGATCCCACGTGCCGCGGAGTGGCTGGGCCCGTGAGCCATGGCCGCTGAGCCTGCGCGTCCGGAGCCTGTGCTCCGCAACAGGAGAGGCCACAGCAGTGAGAGGCCCGTGTACCACAAAAAAAAAAAAAAGAAAGAAAGAAATATCAGACAGAAGAAGCAAATGTGGCAAATTGCTGAATGCTGGTGCTGGGTGTAAGAGTGAACTGTACTATACTTTCTACTTTTCTGTACATTTGACATTTTTCCTAACAAAAAGGTTTTCTAAATGACACCTAAGTGAGGCTTTTCCTGACCACAATATTTAAAATTATACTTCCTTCCAGTACTCCATCATCTTTCCCTGCTTCATTTTTTTCCATAGCACTCATCTTTAACATACACGCATATGAGTTGTATATACTTTATAATAAATATATACATTTAAATGTACAAACATATTATACTTCATGAAATATAAATGAACTTCATGATATAACACCTAAACATAGTATACAAGTATGTAAATGCTTACTAATATATAATATATAAATACAGACTTTATAATATAATATATATACTTTACAAGAAATATAAATATGTAATATATAAATATACTTATATAAATATACAATAGAAAGTATATAATCTGTAATAGTGATTTTACCAATGTGTGGTATTTACTCTTGTCCCCTGCTGGATCTCCAATCCAAGCCTAAGGGCCTGGCACACCGTAAGCTCTTAAACAACATTTGTGGCATGAATTAATTCCCCTTCCCGGGCCTCAGGAGCAGGATCAAAGTTCCCTGGGAGCAGGTGGTTGTTCTCCTGGGATGTTACGGTGCCCGGAGGGCAAGGTCGCATTTCCTCTGCTCTGTGTGTGTCTAGCTGGATCCCACCAACTTTTAGTGCCCTTTTGCTCCCGGTCGCTGCCTGGTCCCGGACAGTGTGACACACTCATGAGCACTTCGCTCATGGGCTTGTTGGGAGATTAAATAGGCACAGTTGTCCTATTTAATCTCCCAACAAGTCCATGAGCGAAGTGCTATTATTATTCCCATTTTATAGATGGGGAAACTGAGGCTCAGAGAGGGGGTCACTTTGCCCAAATCCACACAGCTAGAAAACGGAAGAGTTCAGATTTTAACCCATAGTCTAGCCGCGAAGTCCACGTTCTTAACCACTAAACCTTACTTCCTGGGGAGGGCGAGCGGAGGGGTGTGGGTTAAGTCTAACGTGCTTTGCACCCTCTTGCCTTTAATAAATTTAGTTTCTTGGAAGAAACATTTCCTGGCCACTGGGATTTGAGTATGTGTGTGGAGAGGGATCCCATTAACCCTCCCTGGCTGCTTGGCCTGTCCACCTCCCAATAACGAAGGCCCGATGCCACCTGGGTCACTTTCAGCATCCGCAGATTTCCACCGACCCAGAGCCGCGACCTGAGGCCTAAGCCTAGCGACCACTGACGTCATGAGATTTCAGCCATCCGATTGGCTACGCTTTCTGCCAGCTTCTCCGTCAACTGAGAAATTGGCAGGGTGGGCTGGAATAGGGATTCTTAATCAGGAGTTATGGATCAGGGCTGGACTCCTAAATCTTTTGAAATCACATGCAAATTGTGGGCATATAGCATAAACCTTGATTTAGGATATAGGCGCGGGTTGGTGAGGGGCTGTGGGGAGAGACATCCTGAGTTACCCAGCCCCTTATCACTGAAGTAACATGGGCAGAGAACGTCTGAATCTTAGCATTCCCATCTGTAAATGGAGAGGAAGGAAATAGGGTAGGTGCCTAGTGCCCGTTCAGAGAAAGCCTCGGTAAAATGCTAGCTATTATTTGACTATTATGGGCAGCCTTTAGCATTCTGTACATTTAACGCATTGTGCGTGTGTGTTAAAATTCATATAACATAAAATTCACCATTTTAACGTATACGATTCTGGGAGTTCCCTGGCGGTCCAGTGGTTAAGACTCGGCACTTTTTTTTTTTTTTTTTTTTTTTTTTGCGGAACGCGGGCCTCTCACTGTTGCAGCCTCTCCTGTACGTGGCATCCTCCTGGACCGGGGCACGAACACGCGTTCCCTGCATTGGCAGGCGGACTCTCAACCACTGCGCCACCAGGGGAGCCCCCTTTGCCTCTTTTTGATTTGGGTTGTCTCTCAAGTTGTAGGAATCTAGTGGAAGGAGCAGGGAGTTGTAGGAGCCTTTATAGATTCTGGATCTAGACCTTTATCAGATATATGATTTGCAAATATTTTTCCCGTTTGTGGGTTGTCTTTTCACTCTCCTAATAGTATCCTTTGATGCACAAAATTTTTAATTTTGATTAAGTCCAATTTATCTATTTTCTTCTTCTGTTGCCTGTGCTTTTGGTGTCCTAAGAAACCATCGCCAAATCAAAAGTCATGGCGATTTATCCCTAGTTTTTCTTCTAAGAGTTTTATAGTTTTAGCTCTTACATTTAAGACTTTGATGATTTAATTTTTGTATCTGGTATGATGTAGGGGTACAACTTCAGACTTTTGCATGGAGATATCCAGCTGTTCCAGCACCATTTATTGAAGAGACTATTCTTTCCTCCATTGAATCGACTTGGCTCCCTTGTCAAGAATCAACTGGCCGGGACTTCCCTGGTGGTCCAATGCATAAGACTCCATGCTCCCAATGCAGGCAACCCGGGTTCAATCCCTGGTCGGTGAGCCCACGTGCATGCTGCAACTAAGACCCAGTGCAGCCATAATAAATAAATATATTTTTTAAAAAAATCAATTGGCCGTTGATGTATAGATTTCTGGACTCTCAGTCTACTCCACTGATTTCTATGTCTTTATGCCAGTACCACACTCTTTTGATTACTGTAGCTTTGTAATCAGGTTTGAAATCGAGAAGTGTGAATCCTCCAACTTTGTTCTTTTCCAAGATTGTTTCCGTATGTGGGGTCTCTTGCAATTCCTTATGAAGTTCAGGGTCACCTTTTCCATTTCTGCAAATAAAGGCTGGGTTTTTGTTTTGTCTTGTTTTGGGATTTTGATAAGGATTGAATTGGATCCCTAGATTTCTTTGGGGAGTATTGTCATCTTAATAATATTGTCTTCCAATCCATGAATGCAGGACACCTTCCCATTTATTTATGTTGCCTTTAATTTCTTTCAGCCATGTTTGTCAGATTTCAGTGCATGAGACTTTTCTCTCCTTGCTCAAATTCATTTATATGTATTGTATTCTTTTTGATGCTATTGTAAAGGGAACTGCTTTCTTAATTTCCTTTTCAGATCGTTCATTGCTAATGTAAAAAATATAACTGATTTTTGTGTGTTGATCTTGTATCTGCAACTCTGCAGAAATCATTTATTAGCTCTAAAAGGTTTTTTTTTAATTTATTTTTTGGCTGTGTTGGATCTTCATTGCATGTGTTTCTCTAGTTGCAGCGAGGGGGGGGTTCTGACACTTTTTTTGTGTGGATCCTTTAGCATTTTCTATGTATAAGATCATGTTATCTGCAGATAAAGATAGTCTTACTTCTGCCTTTACAACTTAACTGCCTTTTATTTGTTTTTCTAGCTTAATTGCTCTGGATAGAACTTCCAGTAGATTTTTGAATAGAAGAGGCAAAGGCAGCATCATTTTTTGCTCCCGATGTTAGAAGGAAAGCTTTCACTCTTTCACCATTGAGTGCAATATATGCTGAGGGCTTTTCTTAAATACCCAAACCAGTGTTTCTTTTCTAAAAAAAAGTATTGAAATATAGTTGATTTACAATGCTGTGTTAATTTCTGCTGTACAGCACAGTGATTCAGTTATACATATATAATATATACATTCTTTTTCATATTCTTTTCCATTATGGCTTATCACAGGATATTGACTATAGTTCCCTGTGCTATACAGTGGGACCTTGCTGCTTATCCATCCTATACATAGTAGTTTGCATCTGCTAATCCCAAACTCGTAATCCTTCCCTCCCCGCGCCCGCCTCAAGCCAGTGTTTCTTAAACACCTCCTAAGAGGAGTCTTCTCAAACAGGTGTCCCTCCAGATGTTTGTAAATTTTTATAGTGCAATAAAGCTGTTTTTAGCCAATCACATTGAAAACTGATGAAATTTTTTTGGGTGCTCCCACTGTAGATCCCCTTTCTGCTCTTTCCGCCTTTGAGGCTTTAGCCCAACTTTGGCCGCCAGATGGCGGTGGAGGCATCTCGCAGCAGCGCCTGAGACCGGAGCTCGCAGTGATTGCTACTATAGCTGAGATTTCTTTACCATTTATTTTATTTTTTAAGTTTATTTTTGGCTGCATTGGGTCTTCCTTGCTGCGTGCGGGTTTCCTCTCTTTGCGGAGAGCGGGGGCTGCTCTTCGTTGTGATGCGCGGACTTCTCATTGCAGTGGCTTCTCTTGTTGCGGAGCACAGGCTCCAGGTGCACGGGCTTCAGTAGTTGTGGCACACAGGCTCAGTAGTTGTGGCGCACGGGCTTAGTTGCTCCGCGGCATGTGGGATCTTCCCGGACCAGGGCTCGAACCTGTGTCCCCTGAATTGGCAGGCGGATTCTTAACCACTGTACTACCAGGGAAATCCCCTCAATTTAATTTTATTCTTCATTGTTTTGTCTTATAACAAGGAAAAGTATTTATTTGCTTATTTATTTATTTATTGAATATTCACATCATTTTTATATATTACTGGATGTTCCTGCATAGAACATAAGTGATTTTTATAAATTTCTTTGATTGTTTCATCACTTAGAATTGGTGTTTAGCGTTCACAGTAGACTAAATCTGATTTTTTGGACTTATTCATTATTGTTTGCTTTTTAGAAACCAGTAACAATGTTTGTATCCAGAAGCATGATTGTCGAACATGATTAGTGAAATTGAGGCATTTACAGCTTCAGATAAACAAATTTACAAAATGGTTTTATTATATATGAATCCAAGGATTTTTTGGTGACCTTTTCAGAATTCTGATTAAACTAAATGAATATTCCCATTTTGGTTCTTTCCACTTAGTCTATATTTATTATTTTCTAATAAAGAACATCCTTAAGCATGAAGATGACATAATATTTTGAACAAAATCAATTTTCTAAAGCCATTGTGCGGCGAGCCGCCTCCGACCAGCAGAATGACGAATCGCCACATGCAAGATTCTTCTCGTATCACACTTTATTGGAGCACAGCTTGGTTAAAGAAAAGATGGAAGGAAGACACCGCAATCCTATAGCAGTCTGCTTATATAGGGATTAAGAACATGTGTCGCTCTGTGATTGGCTTTCGCCGATGGTGCGACTTGTGAGCCAGCATCGGATAGGTCGCTACTTTAAAACCTCATTAGTATACTTAGCGCAAGCGCAGTGGCCACAGAAAGGATGATTCAGCTTACTTCAGCTTCCTGCTGCGTGGCAGTTAGCTGACCGCGCCCTACATCTCCCTTTTTTATTTACTAGAATCACCAAGCAGAATGTAGCCCGTACAAGTGTTCACCTCATGATGTGCTCACTGTTCGAGGGCAGCCTTCCGTTGGCATGTCTGAGACACCTTCCTGCGTGCAATGCCAACAAGGGCTGCAGGGTGCAAAGGCTGACTCAGAGTAAGTTTTGATTCCCTATAGAGGTGCAATGGCAACAGGGCCTCTCCGTGCAAGGGCAATCCATTCGAATTGTTTAGGACGGAGATCCAGGCTGCGGGAGAATCACCTTCACTAACAGCCAAAAGCGCTTGAGTGAGTAGGACCTTATCTCGATGTGCCCTGACGCGCATGCGACAGACCAACCAGAGACATATTATAATCCCAAATATACAGCAGAGCCCAAAGATCCCCACCCCTACCCACTCTTTAAAGAAGGAAAATGCAGAAGAGAGCCAAGAGGTAAAATCTCCAAAGGTAACGGGTTCCAGCTTGGTAGCATTCAGTTGCATAATCTGAATCTTTTGCTTAAATATCATCCGTTCAGCTTCTTGAGACCAGTTTCCCTTTAGGAATTCTCCAATCTCTGCACTCCTATTCAGGGCATCTGAACCTGAAGTGTGGCCTTGAGTTATCTTGCTCAAAGCTTCATTCAACGAAAATCACTGGCATTATACGGTGCCCAGTCATAATTCAATGGCTGGGTACAGGCCGTATTCATTTCACAACTAGTGGAATAAAATATTGGAAGAACTCTGCTCTGAGAGTGAACCGGCATGGGAACTGGCCAGGTCCGGCTAATTCCCCAGAACGTCATATTCTCTGCCCTAAGCAAGGGAAGAATCATCAGGAACATCCAGCTCAGCATCTTCTCTGAAGTTTTCTTCAACAATTCTCGTCAGTCTTGATGGCACCCAGATCGGATCTTGATCCTGTGGGGAGACACAAAGAGATCCCCTGGATCGAGTAATAACACGATCCGGGCCCTTCCATTGATTGGACAACACATCTTTCCACATCACTTTGCCATAATTTTTATGGTTTGTTGCCACATGGCGTTCAGCAGAGGTTTATCATCATTTAAATGTAAAAAATTTATGGTAAATAAGGCAAGTGAAAGTCTCTGTCTAGGGGTACAGTTCTCTGCGATTCCCCCTTTTTGTTTTATTAAAAGTTCTTTAAGCGTGCGATTTGTGCGTTCTATAATTCCTTGTCCTTGTGGATTATAGGGCAAGCCTGTAATATGAATCACCTGCATTTTTTGACAAAAAAGAGCAAAGCTTTTGGAAGTATAGGCTGGGCCATTATCAGTCTTAATCTTAGCGGGTTTGCCCCACGCTGCCCAAGCTTCAAGGCAGTGGGTAATAACATTTTGAACCTTTTCTCCAAAAAGAGGCGTGGCATGTACCACTCCAGAACAGGTATCCACTGAAACATGTACATATTGGAGCGTTCCAAAGGAGGAAACATGGGTAACATCCATTTGCCATAATTCATTTGGAAGAATGCCTCTGGGGTTAACCCCAGTCTTTTGGGTAGGCAAAAATTGGGCGCAAGCAGAACAACTCTTCACAATATTCCTAGCCAAAGCTCTGGTAATGTTAAATTTTTTTCTTAAGACTGTAGATGACACATGATATAGCTTATGAAACTCTTGAGCCTGTGTCGTAGAGTCTAGCGCTGTTAGAGCGCGTGTGGCCAGATCAACTTGTTCATTAGCTTTAGCCATGGGGCCGGGTAACAAAGAATGAGCCCGAATATGGGTAATATAAAAGGGATGTTGACGATGTAATATTTGACATCTTATTCCTGTCAACAAGGAAGCTACAGTGCTAGATGTTTTAACAAAAGAAATAACTTCTAAGTGCTTAACAGCATTCACCACATATAAGGAATCAGAAATTAAATTAAAAGGCTCTTGAAAGCATCTAAAAACTTCTAAAACTACTTGACATTCAACCACTTGAGGAGCATCAGGTCGACATTCAATGATCACTGGTCGTTTTCCTTGGACCATATAAGCTCCTTTTCCCGTTTTAGACCCGTCTGTATAAATGGTCAAAGCATTAAACAGTGGCTGATCTACAGTAATTCTTGGGAATACAACAGGTTGTTGAGTCACAAACTTCAAAAGTTCACTCTTTGGCAAATGATTATCAATAATACCAGAAAATATACATATAAGTATGGACCACTCGGAAGTAGTTGCTGCTAGCACTTCTACTTGATCTTTCGTATATGGGACTACAAGCCTTTCGGGCGTTCTTGCAAAAGAGGAAACACATTGCTTAATACCCAATAAGGCGACCTCGGCAACCATAGATGGGTAATGTGACAAAGTTCTCATTCCCATAGATTTGGTGTGAATCCACAATAAAGGTCCACTTTGCCAAAGAACACCAGTTGGAAACCCCAAGGTAGGAAGAATACACATCCAAACAGGTTGAGAATCATCACAGCGTTCTAATTGTGCATTTGTAATAGCTTGTTCTACCTTTTGAAGTGCCTGATGGGCTTCTGGGGTCAATTGGCGTGGGGAATTAAGATCAGGATTTCCCTCTAATACACTAAACAAAGGTTTTAGATCCAAGCGGGTTAAACTTAAATATGGCCGAATCCAATTCACATCTCCAAGTAACCTTTGAAAATCATTTAATGTTTTTAAGCAATTAGTCCTAATCTCAATTTTTTGAGGTACTACCTTATTCCTATGTACAGTAGCTCCTAAAAAATTTACAACATCTCCCTTCTGTATTTTTTCGGGAGCAAGAAATAATCCCCTATTCCCTAAATATTTGATCAAAACGCCTAAGGCCTGTTCAAGCAACTCCATACAAGGGGCTGACAATAAAACATCATCCATATAGTGAATAATCCTAACTTTAGGAAATTCATTTCTTACTGGTTGCAAGGCCATGTCAACATAAAGTTGGCACATAGTAGGACTATTGGCCATACCTTGAGGGAGCACAACCCAATGATATCTCTTATCGGGCTGTTCATGATTAACAGAGGGCAGAGTAAAGGCAAATCTTTCTTTATCTCGACTATTCAAAGGAATAGAAAAGAAACAATCTTTAATATCTACTGCTATAACAGGCCAGTTTCGCGGAAGAGCTGTCAATACTGGCAAACCGCGCTGTATAGGCCCCATAATTTGCATTTGCTGATTTATAGCTCGCAGATCATGAAGCAAACGCCATTTCCCTAATTTTTTCTTAATAACAAAAATCGGAGTATTCCAGGGTGACTGGGAGGGTTCTAAATGCCCTAATTGTAGCTGCTCACCCACTAGTTTGGATGCCGCCTCCAGCTTTTCCTTTGACAAAGGCCACTGAGGTACCCACACAGGTGTTGTGGTCCTCCATGTAATAGGAATCATAAACTCAGTGACCCTTGAGAAAAACCCAAGCCTCGGCGGTTTAAATTTCCGCGGGCTTCTATAGGGGCGGTCATGCCTTGTAACTTACGTCCTATTCCTCTATTAGGTATAAATCCCGATTTAAGCATAATATTTTGTGCGACTTCAGAATAATCATTAGTAAGTCTAAGTTTCATTTGACTTTGTACATCCCTTCCCCATAAATTAAATGGCAATCCCTCAACCACAAAGGGTTGAAATCTTCCCTTCTGATCTTTAGAGATCCAAGTTAATTCCTTGGAGCTAACTTTGGGTGTCTGTGCATATCCTAGACCTTGCAAGGTTTGAGAAGACTCTTGTAGGGGCCAAGAGCCTGGCCAATCTCTAGTAGTTATAATGCTCCGATCTGCTCCGGTATCTACCAAACCTGAAAATGTTTTCCCTTCTACGGTTAGACTCATCATAGGACGATCATCAAGGGATAATGACAAAAAGGCTAAATCAATTCCAGTGGATCCAAAACCCTTGGATCCTCGTTCTGCAGAACATGCGGGATAATTTTCATGAAAAGAGGGCAAAATTAACAATTGAGCTATCCGATCACCAGGGGCTATAGTAATGATCCCTCTGGGGGATTGACACATTATCTTAATAACTCCGATATAATCAGGATCAATCACTCCGGGGAGGACAATAAGTCCTTTCAAAATAGAGGAGGATCGTCCTAACACCAACCCAACCGTCCCTCTAGGTAGTGGTCCTTTCATGTCTGTATCTATGGGCTGTATGCCCATGGTTATTGTTAATACCATTCTGGAGGTGGCACGGAGGTCCAACCCTGCGGAGCCTGACGTGGCTCGCCTTGGGGTCGGAGTGGCTGAAGGTTCACACTCTCGTGGGCCCCAAAAATCTTCGGGCCCTGGGACCGGGGGCCCGTTATCCCGTTTTTTGAATTGGCTGTATGGATATTTCTTGGATTAGCTACCTGTGCAGCGGGCTGAATGGGCTGCCCATTTATATCTTTAACAGATCTACATTCATTAGCCCAATGTTTTCCTTTTTTGCATCTAGGACAAGTTCCTGGAACTCTTTGAGCTTGTAGCATTTTAGGTTTCGCACCTGCATTTTTGCACTGTTTCTTAATGTGCCCAGGCTTTCCACATTGGAAACAAACCCCTGACTTGGCAGGGTTCTGTACACTGTGGGCGGCAGCCAGCACAGCCGCAGCAAGCCCTGTATTAGACAAGGGCCCTCCGATCTCTCTACATGCTTTCATCCAGGTTTCAATGCCTTTCCCTTTATAAGGTGTTATCGCTCTGCGACACTCTTTTGTGCATTGTTCATAAACTAATTGTTTTACTAATGGCATAGCCTCATCTACATTACCAAAAATCCGTCCGGCAGCCTCCATCATTCTAGCTACAAAATCGGAAAATGGTTCTGTGCCGCCCTGTATAATCTTGGTTAAATTCCCTGAAACTTCTCCTTTGTTGGGGAGGGCTCGCCAGGCCCGCATGTTAATTTCGTTTATTTGGCTGTAAACTTGCACAGGGAACATGGTCTGATTATTTATCCATTGTCCCTGTCCCAACAGCATGTCAACATTCCAGGCCGGCTGCCCATTGGCAGCATTCTCCCGCGCCTGACTATGTGCTAGGTCAGACACGATTGATTTCCAATCTAGGTATTGCCCCATCGTTAAGCAAGCGCGGGCAATATCCTGCCAGTCTGTAGGTGTTAACGCATTTCGCGTGAGGCGCTGCAACAACATGATAGTGTAATTGGCGGACACGCCATCTCTTTTAGCCGCTTCTGCAAGATCCCTAATGAGCTTATGATCTATCATCTCACAATATCGTTGGCGTGTCATAGGAGGGGGAGCATTAGCTGCCGCAACTGAGGTGGAGGCCTGAGCAGGGGCGGAAGCTCTAGCCTCCGCAGGATTAAAATATGGTGGGCTAGCGAGCGGCGGCATGTACCAATGCTCATACCGCTCTTGTTCATATGTCGCGGCCGCTCCTTCTAAATCTTTTTCTTCTCTAGGATTTAACTCATCTTGAAACAAATATAATTCCTTAAACTCATCTAGGATTGGATATAATCCTGGCACCGTTTCTTGCTTTTCCTTTTGTTTTCTTTTTTCTCTTTTCATAATTTCAGGCCTATCTACCGTAGTCCCTGTTTGTTCATTTTCTGATGCGCTATCTTGACACATGCTAAGAGCCTTGCGTCCTCGTTGAATAATTTCTTCACATTTTCCTTCCTTTAGGCAAGAAAGTATCATGCTCCACAAGGGGAGAGCGCCTCGAGAAAGTTCTCCCCTTGTGTTACACTCCTCTAGGTCTTTTCCGAGTTTTTCCCATGACGGAACAGTCAAGCTGCCTGATACCCCAAACCACGGCGCGGCACTTTCGATATCTTGTAGCAGCCTACTTATGGTTTTATGAGAGAGCTTTAGCCCTCGGTCCCTTAAAAGGGCTTGAATAGGCTCATGAAAATCAGTTGTAGGCTCCGTGGACGAACTATTCCCCATTTTGCGCCCTTATCTACGAGCGACTTATTAAATTGGAAAAATGCTTGACTTATCTATCGGCCAGGGAAGACACACTCGATCGGGCTGGTGGCACCGTAGCCACAAGCAAACGAAAAATATGAGAAACACTAAAAGGACAAAAGCGAAAGTAAAAACTTCAGGCTCCAAACCCCCGAAAAACATACCTGACTGGACTACTCACCGACGGTTCACTCCGTGTGTCGAGTTCTGAATCGGTCCTCCATGCAGGGCGCGAAGTTCCCGGGTTTCGGCACCAAATGCGGCGAGCCGCCTCCGACCAACAGAATGACGAATCGCCACACGCAAGATTCTTCTCGTATCACACTTTATTGGAGCACAGCTTGGTTAAAGAAAAGATGGAAGGAAGACACCGCAATCCTATAGCAGTCTGCTTATATAGGGATTAAGAACATGTGTCGCTCTGTGATTGGCTTTCGCCGATGGTGCGACTTGTGAGCCAGCATCGGATAGGTCGCTACTTTAAAACCTCATTAGTATACTTAGCGCAAGCGCAGTGGCCACAGAAAGGATGATTCAGCTTACTTCAGCTTCCTGCTGCGTGGCAGTTAGCTGACCGCGCCCTACACCACTGAGATCTACAGTCCCCTAAGTATTAAGCTGTATTAAATACCTTAATGTATACAAATGTTCATTTTTCCACAGAATTCAACAACTTTTTCAATAAAGCTGAAAAATCAGAATCACAAGGCAAATTCAGTTGTCAAAAATTATAAGAGCGGGCTTCCCTGGTGGCGCAGTGGTTGAAAGTCCACCTGCCGATTCAGGGGACACGGGTTCGTGTCCCGGTCCGGGAAGATTCCACATGCCGCGGAGCGGCTGGGTCCGTGAGCCATGGCCGCTGAGCCTGCGCGTCCGGAGCCTGTGCTCCGCAACGGGAGAGGCCACAGCAGTGAGAGGCCCGCGTACCGCAAAAAAAATAAAAATAATAACAAGAGCAATTTTATAGTGCTTTCTACATGTCAGGCCCTGTTCTAAGCACTTTACATTTAATCACTCATTTAATCCTCAGTATAGCCTTAATGGGTGGGTACTATGATCTTCATTTTAGAAACGAGAAAACTGAAGTTCAGAGAGGTGCACTCACTTCCCCAGCATCACACAGCTGTTAGGGGATTTAAAAAAAAATAGTTGATCTTTAATTAGGCAACATATGAGGGTTATCTGAAATGTGAATGTGTGTACCCCAATAATTCTCATCTGCAACCTAAGTGTCTTATTCACATTGAAAAGTGATCAAATGAAGCAATAATGCTAAGTAAGCCTGCTGGAATCTTCCTACGGAATGTCTGTCTCAAACAGAAGAAGCTTGGACCCTTTAAAATGTCTACGAATGCAAAACAAGAAACAAAGTTCTTTTATGTGATAAATTGCAACCATATCAGATTTGTTGCTTATTTTGTTATTTAACCAACACTGACATCGGTTTGCTAAGTGCCAGGCATTGTCCGTGGACAGCAGTTCTTAAACTTTTTGGTCCTGAGACCAAAAATCACTTTACACTCTTTTTTTTTTTTTTTTTTTTACTTTTTTTTTTACTTTACACTCTTAAAAATCACTGAGAATGGGCTTCCCTGGTGACGCAGTGATTGAGAGTCCGCCTGCCGATGCAGGGGACACGGGTTCATGCCCCGGTCCGGGAAGATCCCACATGCCGCGGAGCGGCTGGGCCCGTGAGCCATGGCCACTGAGCCTGCGCGTCCGGAGCCTGTGCTCCGCAATGGGAGAGGCCACAACAGTGAGAGGCCCGCGTACCGCAAAAAAAAAAAAAAAAGAAAGAAAAGAAAAGAAAAAACAAAATCACTGGGAACATTTAAGAACTTTAGTTTATGTGGGTTACATCTATTCATATTTATAGAATTAGAAATTATGACAGAAAATTAACAAAATATTCATTCATTCACTTAAGAATAACAGTAGTTAACCTATTGCATGTCAACATATGTCTCTGTTTACTCTCAGGTGCTTCTGCCTCAAGTGATTTTTGAAAAGTAAGTTTAGGGACTTCCCCGGTGGTCCAGTGGTAAAGAATCCGCCTTCCAATGCAGGGGACGCGGGTTGCATCCCTAGTCGGGGAACTACGATCCCACATGCCACGGGGCAACTCAGTCCGCGCACCGCAACTACTGAGCTCGCATGCCTCAATGAGAGAGCCTGTGTGCTGCAAACTACAGAGCCCACGTGCTCTGGAGCCCGTGCGCTGCAACAAAAGATCATGTGCCTCAACGAAGATCCCGCTTGCAGCAACTAAGACCCGAAACAGCTAAAAAAAAACAAGTGAGTTTATACTGTATAGCACAGATAACTGTATTCAATATGCTATGAGAAACCATAATGGAAAAGAATATTTTACAAAAAGAATATATATATATGTATAACTGACTTTGCTGTATAGCAGTAATTAACACAACATCGTAAATCCACTATACTTCAATAAATATATACATATAAATAAAATTTTTAAAAAGAAAGAAAAAGTGAGTTTACCTCTCTGAGCCTGTTTCCTCAGGAGGACCTCTGCCTTTTTTATCTCAAAACGATGGCTATGTCAATAAAAAAAAATGTTGCCTGCCATATCAGTAAATAAACGATGCTGCAGCTATCAAGCCCTTACATTACTGCTGCCCTACTGATGAGCCCTGAGGGAACTCAAGACAGAAACAGGATGCCACCCATCAAGCAGTCGACTGCTGCCGATACCCCAAGCCCCAACCCCCGACGGTGCACCCAGAGGAGACTCAGGATAAGAAAGCACAGGATACTGGCCCCAGATAGCTGAGGTGCAAATCAAAGGAATGATTTCAATGAGCCCAGACTCTTGCATCTTCCCATACATAGAAAAGTGTGGGAGTTCCCTGGTGGCCTAATGGTTAGGATTCTGGGCTTTTACTGCCGTGGGCCAGGTTCAATCCCTGTTGGGGATCTGAGATCCTGCAAGCCAGCGTGGCTGGGCAAAACAAAAAGAAAAACAAGGCGCTAGATTCCTGAACTTGAGGTATCCGGTTTTCTTTCTTTTTTTTAAGATTTTTTTTTCATGTGGACCATTTTTAAAGTCTTTATTGAATTTGTTACAATATTGCTTCAGCTGTATGTTTTGGTTTTTTGGCCACAAGGCATGTGGGGTCTTAGCTCCCTGACCAGGGATCGAACCCGCACCCCCGCATTGGAAGGCGAAGTTGTTACCGAGTCCAAGCTCGCTCTGCTCCCGCACGACAGGCCAATAACTCGGAGACGAGGTGTTGAGGCAAAGAATAACGACTTTATTCAGAAAGCTGGCAGACTGAGAAGATGGCAGACTAGTGTCTCAAAATAACCATCTTATTGGGGTCTGAATGCCAGTTTCTTTTATAGAACAGAGACGGGGAGGAGGTGAGGAAGTAAAGTAAAAAGGCCATTCATTTGGCTAGGCTCGGCCAGCCTGGGGAGGGGATGTATTAATTTCTTTCCTGCAGCGATTCACAGGTGGGCAGGGTCAGGTTGTCTCCCTGTGAGCTGAACAAAGGCACTTTAGTCTAACATTCAGGCAGAGGGGCAGGGTTCCCTGAGGCAGGCCATTATGTATGATTATAATAACAAAAGCAACTGAAAGCAAAGGTCAAAGTCAAAGAAACAGATCCAACTTGGAGTCAAAATTGACTCTTCCCCGTTACAAAGTCTTAATCACTGGACTGCCAGGGAAGTCCCTGGTTTTCTTTAACTAACAGTAATGTTTTGACGTTCTGACTACCTGGTCTTCGTTGCAAAAACTCCTATATATCCTGGCTCCCCCCACCCCCCTGCCTCTTCAGAGCAGTATCTTAGAGCAATCTAAGTTGCTGTGTCTCTGGCTTAAGTCCCCAGTTTTTTCTGCCAAATAAAACATAATTCTCAACTTTCAGTTTGCGTAATTTTTTCCCAGGCAACAGCTACTTACCCCTTCCTGATCATTCCCTTAGGACTCAAATCTAAGATAAAAATCTGGCTTAGGCCTTCATTTGGGACCAAGTCACTGGCCAGCAACCGAACTGGCTACTAGAATCAGGGATTCTCCCTGGATGCAGTCAGTTCTAGCCATTCCGAGATGCACAGAAGCAAAGAAGCTTTTGACTGCAAGTCACACACACACACACACACACACAACTGCAAATTACAAAAGATAAAGGACCTGACAAAAGTGACTTAAGTGGGTTTTTGTTTTGGCTTTTTTTTTTTAACAAAACAATCCAGAAATCAGACATTTCCCAGTTGGAGGAGCTGGGTCTTTCAGTGAGCAGGCCTTGGCACTCTTGGCCAAGAAATGGCTGCAGCAGCTCCAAGCATCACACTTGCAGGTAATCCCAGACAAAGCAGGTAGAGAAGAAAAGAAGAGGTAGCTCTTCTGGAGTGTTTTATCGAGGGAAGACAGCTTTCCCAGAGGCCTCCAGGCAAATTTCCCCCTGTGTCCCCTTGGCCTGTGGCCTTCCCTTGAGCAACGATTGACAAAAGGGAATGGGGGTGGGTGGCACTGGTTGGCTGTTGCCCCCAAAATCAGAATTCTAGTCCCAAAGTTGATGGCTGCTGGACAGGCCACAGGTGGAGTCTGCCCAATAGTCCCACAGGGTCTCCCTCCAACAAACTGGATCAGAGGTCAGGTGGCAGACCCCAGGTTACACACCAAGCAGATAACAGAGGCAGGTTTGAAGCCAGATCTGCAACCAGTTATACCTGGTCCTGCAGGGGCAGCTCTGGGTGTAGAAAGACCCCTTCTGGGTCAAACTGGAGGCCAGGAGAAAGGTCCAGGCAGGAGACAAGCTCTGAGCTGAAGCCAAGAAGAAGAGACAGACAGGGCAGAGTCTGGGGAAGGAGGACAGGGCTGGGGACTCATGGGCTTTGGGGGAAGGGGTACAGAGCTGAGGGGTCTGGCCTAGTGACTGGAATATACCAGGGGGCTGTCCCCAAGATGCGGCAGCGGGGGAGGCACGGCTTAGTGGGGGAAGATGCTAAGCTCAATTTGTGAGGAAGTGGAAAAATCTTTCCCGTCAGAGAAACCGCCAGGACACTGGGGGCTTGGATTTCTGGGCCCTTGAAAATGAATGGGCTGAACGCGGGGATTCCTGGTTAAGACCCTAGAGTCCCTGAGTTGCATCATTGGAGATGACACCTAATGGCTTGTTCTTTGGCATTTTATTTCAAAATTGCAGCTAGGAAAAAAACTCAACAGCAGCACCGGTTGATCCGGCCTGAAAATGGAGATGCAGAGTCTGAGTCAAGGTGTATCCTTGACCCCACAACACGGAGCAGCGGGGAGTCCAGGTCCCCAAGGCCTGAGTGGCGGGGCTAGGGGCCAAGACGCCTGGGTCGGGCCCTTATGGCTTTGGGAGTGTAACGTGGGGGCACCGGAAACCCAGGCGTCCCGGGCCGCCGCCTTCTATTTCATATTGCACTTCAGGTGAATCACTGGTATGAAGGCGAAGATCCAACAGGGACTGGATGCTACAGGTCGGTGGGTCCGTGGAGTGGTCCGGCACAGCCCGCAGCATCACACAGGTAGCATCCACTCGTGGGCTTTTGCTCCATACTGCGAGATAACACAGGCGGAGGTGAGGGGAAGCCACACTACAACTCCCAGCAGGCCCTGCGGCGTCCCAGGCTGCGTGCTGGCGAAGTTGCGCCCCAGGACCTCATGGGAAGTGTATTCCACTTCCCAGAAGCCCACCAACTATCACGGGGAGGGGGAGTCGTGGCAAGTATGGCGCAGAGGCTCACGGGAGATGTAATTCTGCAAAGAGGAGTTCTTGTAAGACCCTGAAGGCTCTGGGAAAAAGTCGTTTTCAGCTGAGTCAAGAGGTGTAGTTCTAGGTCCGGGTGCACAGGAGTTTACAGACGCTCACACGAGTGCCAGGAAAGGCAAGATACCTCGGTCCAGACGAATGAAGATACCTCCAGAGGCTTATGAGAGGAAACATTCCTAGGCCACAGAGGGGGCCACGGTCCAGAGGCTTGTAGGAGCAAGATTTCTCAGGCCAGAGGAATAGCCCAGGGCTCCTGGGGATCCTTGGGGATCGGACCTCAGTGGCCAGAAGGCTGGCTTAAGGTCCCATAAGCTCATGGGATGGGGATTTCTCAAGCCAGGGCTCCAGAGGCGCACAGAAAAGGATCATTTAGCCCCAAGAAGTGTGCTAGGACGCAGAGGCTCAAGGAAAGCAAACTCAATCCCGGGCCCAGAGGCTGATGGGAGGAGCCATTATCAGCCTGTGGGACTATGGGGGAGGGGGAGGGGAGCCTCAGTCCAGAGGCTCGCGGGATGTGAATTTCTGTGCGAAACGGAACAAGCATCCAGCCCATTTCCCAGCAAGTGCACCTCACCTGGATCGCCTTCAGCTCCTTGTGGAAGCGGAGGATAAGCTCAGGCCCATTTTCCATGGTGGGAATGTGGAGGTGCTGGGGAAGAAAGGGCCGTGAGGAGGCGCCCCTCCCCCTTATTCTCTCTCATGGCCAAGGGCAGCCCTTCCTCACCTTGCCTTGGTACAGGATTCGGTGCACAGGGCAGACCTGGCAAGCGGTCCCTGAACCGAAGACTTCTCGAACCCGGCCGTCCTCCAGCGCCTGCAGGAACTCCTTCATGGTGATCTTCCGCTCTGCCACCCGGAACTCACCCTGTGAGGCAAGACACGGATACGTCTGAGCCCGGTGGTGGGCTGCCCTGCTGCAGAGCCCTGTCGCTCCCTCTGTAAGGACAGCGCCTGGAGGCGGAGGAGGGAAGACGTGCCATTGTGCCCCAGCCCACCCCGACCACCCCTCCCATACTCTGGCCCCCCAACCTAGCAGTACCCCAGCACTCCGGCCATCCAAAGACACCGTGCCCTCACCCAGGTCCGAGCCAGGTCCAGCAGACTCTGTCGAACTACTCCAGGCAGGATGACACCGTCCAGTGGGGGGGTCACCAGTTCCAGCGCTGGGTCAGGTGTACGAGATGGGGGCTTACCTGACACCCTCAGGCACACCCTCCCATCCTCTTAGGGGCCACCCCACGCGCCCCTAACCCCTGAGACCTGCAATCCACTAAGCATTCTGCTCCCACCCACTTCTCCCAGGGCTTGGCTTGGGTCATGGGTGGGCTCACCCCCATCCTCGTGGGTCCAGAAGATGAAGATGTTCATGGTGCCCACCTCAGTGAGCTGGTGGTCAGGCCCGTACAGCCACAGGACCTGTTCACACCCCTTCTTTAGGGCCTCCTGCTGCACAAACACGGTGGGCCCGTAATTCCTGGTGGACAGCAACACGGTGGACCAGGGTAAGGCACTCCCATCCTCCCCCAGCGTGGCCCGACATGGGGACACGACCAGGGCTGACCCTGCTCCTCCCCCACTCACAGCCCTTTCATGGCTCCCCAGTGGCCCCAGGACAGAATCCCTGGCCAGTAGCCTGGGGTCAAGTCTCTCAATCACCCCTCCTCCTTCTCTCCTCTCTCCAGATCACAAATGCACCACTGTTTCCTCTGCGGATCCCCCTCCTCACCCAGTTCCTCAACTGACCAAATGCTCCAATGTCCCTCAAAACCACCTGTGATGTCACCTCCTCTGTGAGGCGTTACTGAACCTCCAGGATGGGTTTCAGGCCTTCTCTGGGCTCTCCCAGGAAATTGGGCCACCTCTACGTTTTCCCAGATCGCCCTGTTTTAACACTCACTGTCTCTCACCCAGAGCGGACCTCACCCCTTCCCTGCTCACAAACCTCCCATGGCTCCCCACTGCCTCTGGGACAAGATCCCAGCCCTTCAGTCCAGTGTTCAGGGCTGGGCCTGCTCCGGGACCACCTGTTAAGCCTTTTGCAAAAACCAGACTCATTTTTCCTTCCCTGACTCTGCCCCTCCTCCCTGCCCCTACACATGTGTTCTGAGGATTAGAAATTGTTTACCATTTTTGTATCCAGGAAACCATCTCCTCTCTACCCATCAGACCTCCTCTGTGAAGACTTTTACAATGTCCCGGTCACCTCCACCAGTGCACATGCTGCCCCAGATACTGGGGCTCCCACCAACCTGGGAGCCCCTGGAGGGCAGGGCCCGGATCTGATTCATCTGTGTCCCCCAGCTTCACCCAGCATAGGGCCTGGCCCTCAGGAGACCTCACAAGATGTATTTTGAAAGGACCCAAATGAACTCTCAGCTGGGGCCACACTTGCTGTCCCAACACACCCTTACCCCGCCCTCTGCCTTATCCCCGTCCTAACCCTCCTCGCCCTGCTGAGCCAAGGACCCTGGAAAGACAGATGTACACAGAAAGTCCACACACAGGGTGATGGGCGCTGGAGCCCCAGGGAACTATGGGAGCTGGCGGAGCTTGGGTTTTCAGGGGAGGCTACCTGGAGGAGAGACCAGTGAGCTAAGTGTAAACTTCATTTCTGGAGGCTTCCCTGAGGGCCAGTCCGAGTTTCTCCACTTACCTCCACCCAACCCCTTCCAGTCTCTGGGCCGATTTGTCCACAGCACTTAGCACACACCCTGGTACCCGCCCCTCCATCCCCGCACCACGGTGCCAATGACAGTACATCCCAACATGCAAGCACAGCTGTCCCCAACCACGTGAAACAGGACGAGAAGACCAGTGGACATCCAAAGACACACCTTGTGTCTCTGACACCCAGTGCACCAGACCCGCGGCGGGGGGCGAGGGACTACTTACCCCCCCAGCTTGTAGTCACCGACCCCACCCACCCAGGCCCGGATGAATGATGGGTCGGCCAGGAGAGAGACAGGGCTCAAGGCATCTCCAGGGAAGTACGCGCCCACCGGGCAGAGAATGACGAACAGGAGGGCTCGCGTGGGGTTGCCGACACCTAGCGAGGGCTGAGATGGGTAGAAGCGGGCATCAGGGATCCAGGAGTCCAGGCCCCCGGCCGCTCCCCTGACCCATGTCTGGGTCCCCACCCCTCCCCCAAGTGTGGCTCCCCACCCCACCCCCAGCCCTGGGAGCCAGCCCACCTCGTTCCCAATTAACACAGGCCGCACGTAGAGGCTGGTGCCGGAGCTGTCGGGAACCCAGTCCTTGTCAACTTCCACCAGCCGGCGGATGCACTGGAGCAACTCGACCTTGTCAAAACTCTGGGCGGGATGAAGATGAGTCATGGGGCCCTCGCGACCCTGGACCCAGCCCGCCGCTCACCCTGCCACCCGCTCACCGGCAGGCAGAGGCGCAGGGCAGAGCGCAGCATCCGGTCCATGTTGAGCCAAGGTCGGAAGAGGCGCACGCACTGGTCCCTGCCTTTGAACGCCTTCATGCCTTCAAAGAGCTGCAGGGACAGGCAGGCGGGCGATCAGGGCTCGGGGACCAGCTCAGCCAGCCAGGGACAGAGGCCGATACACAGGGATACAGACACAGAAAAAAAGGCAGAGAGCGGCGGAAGAGACTAACCTACTAGCACAGAGAGGGGGAGAAAAAGAGAGAGAAAAGAACCAGAAAGACCAAGAGAGGAGAGAGCAAAGGTCAGAGGCCAGAGAAAGCAGAACAGAGAGACCCAGAGCAGGGAGAATGCTTTGCTTAAACCCTTCCTGTGTTATTAGGACGATTTCTTTTTTTTTTTTTTTAGGACTATTTCTCAGGAATGAGGACGGTGGAAGTTACTTTCTTTTTTAAATTAATTAATTAATTATTATTATTTTTTTGGCCACACCACAGGGCTTGTGGGAATCTTAGTTCCCCCACCAGGGATTGAACCCGGGCCTTCAACAGTGATACCACGGAGTCTTTTTTTTTTTTTTTTTTTTTTAATATTTATTTATTTGGCTGCAGTGGGTCTTAGTTGTGGTACACAGGATATTTGTTGCAGCGTGCGGGATCTTTAGTTGCGGCATGCGGGATCTAGTTCCCTGACCAGGGATCGGACCCGTGCCCCCTGCATTGGGAGCGGGGAGTCTTGACCACTGGACCACCTGGGAAATCCCAGAAGTTACATTTTTAAAGAGCCTTTGTGGGGATTCAACATCACTAATTATTAGAGAAATGCAAATCAAAACTACAACGAGGTACCACCTCACACGGGTCAGAATGGCCATCATTAAAAAGTCTACAAATAACCAGTGCCAGAGAGGGCCTGGAGAAAAGGGAACCCTCCTACACTGTTGGTGGGAATGTAAATTGGTTCAGCCACTATGGAAAACAGTATGGAAGTTCCTCAAAAAACTAAAAATAGAGTTACCATATCATCCAGCTATCCAGACAAAACTCTAATTCGAAAAGATACATGCACCCCTATGTCCATAGCAGCACTGTTTACAATAGCCAAGACATGGAAGCAACCTAAATGTCCATCAACAAATGAATGGATAGAGAAGAGGTGGTGTATATATATATATATATATATATATATATATATATATATATATATATATATTATATATATATATATATATATATATATATATATAATATATATATATATATATATAATGGAATATTACTCAGCCATAAAGAAGAATGAAATAATGCCATTTGCAGCAACATGGATAGACCTAGATATTACCATACTAAGTTAAGTAAGCCAGAAAGAGAAAGACAAATACCATATGGTATCATTTACACGTGGAATCTAAAATATGACACAAATGAACTTATCTACAAAACAGAAACAGACTCACAGACATAGAGAACAGACTTGTGATTGCCAGGGGGAGGCGGAGCGGGGGAGGGATGGATTGGGAGTTTGAGATTAGCAGATGCAAATATTATGTATAAGAATGGATAGGGCTTCCCTGGTGGCGCAGTGGTTGAGAGTCCGCCTGCCAATGCAGGGGACACGGGTTCGTGCCCCGGTCCGGGAAGATCCCACATGCCGCGGAGCGGCTGGGCCCGTGAGCCATGGCCGCTGAGCCTGCGTGTCCGGAGCCTGTGCTCCGCAACGGGAGAGGCCACAGCAGTGAGAGGCCTGCGTACCGCGAAAAAAAAAAAAAAGAATGGATAAACAACAAGGTCCTACTGTATAGCACAGGGAACCATATTCAATATCCTGTAGTAAACCATAATGGAAAAAATATGGAAAAAAATATATATACATATATACATTAATATATAACCGAATCACTTTGCTGTACACAAGAAACTAACACAGCATTGTAAATCAGCTATACTTCAATAAAATTTAAAAAAATACCATGTCCAGGAATTCCCTGGCGGTCCAGTGGTTAGGACTCCACACTCTCACTGCCGATGCCCTGGGTTCAATCCCTGGTTGGGGAACTAAAATCCTACAAGCCACGTGGTGCGGCCAAACACCAACAACAGCCAGGGTTTGCTTCCAAATCATACAGAAAGGGTAAAGCGTTAAAGAAGTCCAGATGAAAGAAGATTGTGACCAACCAGTGCTAACTGATGAAGCAGGGGTTTGGGGGGATGGCGGAATTATTATTATACCTTTATGTTTTGAAATTTCTCATAATAAAAACTTTTTAAAAAGTTGGTCCCCATCCCCGCGCTATTGTTCTCAGGAGAAAGTCCAAAACCTCCCCTTGGCCTTCCAGGCCCCACAAGGTCTGGCCTCTCTCATCCCCAGCTTCCTATACTCAGCAACTACCACTGCCTGCTGGGCCTCTGTTGCTGCCACCATGATGCAGCCTCACTCCCAGATAGGTCAGGGCACCCTGATTCCTCCCCCATGGTTTCATTTTGCTTCTTTCATGTCTGTTTCACTAGAGACCCGAAGTGCTATGGACAGGGACCAGACCTGAAGTGTCGCTAGAGAACCACCCCCCCTAACCTCACTATGCCCAGCGCTTGGCTCACAGTAGGTTTCTGTTGACAGAATGAATAGACGAATGAATGAAGAATGTAAAATAAACGAGAATAGTCAGAATATTTTGGAAAAAATTTTAAAATAAGGGCAAGAGGTAGGAGGGGGAAGTAGCCTTATCAGATATTAAAACAGCTTCTACACCTACAACACTTAAAACAAAGTGACACTGACATATGAATTGACAGATTGAACAATGGAAGAGACTGGAAAGTGTATTATAGTGTAACTGAATCACTTTGCTGTACACCTGAAACCAACACAACATTGTAAACCAACTATATTTCAATAAAAATTTTAAAAATATGATTAATTCAGTTAAATGGTGCTGAACAACCAAATAGTCATCTCTGGAAAAAACAAAAATTAAGTTGGATCCCTATCTCATACTTCACATCAGGAAAAATTCCAGGTGGATTAAAGGTTTAAATGAAAAGAATTTTTTTAAACCATGAAACCAACAGAAGAAAACAAAAGATGACCGTTTCATATTTTGAATTGGGGATGGTGTTCTAAATAAGACAAATCACAGAAACCAAAAAGAAAAGATTGACCTAGGGGTAAGACAGGAATAAAGACACAAACCTACTGGAGAACGGACTTGAGGATATGGGGAGGGGGAAGGGTGAGCTGTGACAGGGCGAGAGAGAGGCATGGACATATATACACTAACAAACGTAAGGTAGATAGCTAGTGGGAAGCAGCCGCATGGCACAGGGATATCGGCTCGGTTCTTTGTGACCGCCTGGAGGGGTGGGATAGGGAGGGTGGGAGGGAGGGAGACGCAAGAGGGAAGAGATATGGGGACATATGTATATGTATAACTGATTCACTTTGTTATAAAGCAGAAACTAACACACCATTGTAAAGCAATTATACCCCAATAAAGATGTTAAAAAAAAAAGATTGATACATTTCACTGCATAAAAATAAAACAAACTGGGCAGAGGCTTTCAACACATATCACAAATGGTTTAGCTAATATACAAAGTACTCCTACAAATAAACAAATATTGAAACCCACCCTGATAGAAAAATCAGCCAAGAAAATGGACAGTTCACAGAAAGGAACTAAAAGTGGCTCTTATGCTTGTGAAAAGATGGTCAACTTCATAATTAGGGGAAAAATGCAAGTTAAAATTACTTTGAGGTGGGCTTCCCTGGTGGTGCAGTGGTTGAGAATCTGCCTGCTAATGCAGGGGACACGGGTTCGAGCCCTGGTCTGGGAGGATCCCACATGCCGCGGAGCAACTGGGCCCGTGAGCCACAACTACTGAGACTGCGCATCTGGAGCCTGTGCCCCGCAACAAGAGAGGCCGCGATAGTGAGAGGCCCGCGCACTGCGATGAAGAGTGGCCCCCGCTTGCCACAACTAGAGAAAGCCCTCGCACAGAAACGAAGACCCAACACAGCCAAAAATAAATTAATTAATGAATAAACTCCTACCCCCAACATCTTCTTTAAAAAAAAAAAATTACTTTGAGGTAACTTTAAAACCACTTAGGAGATTGGAAGAGATCTAAAAGTTTGACAAGGGTCACCCGGGGTATGGGGAAAACAGGGCCCGCTGGTTAAGTGTGGAAATCAATACAACTTCTGTGGAGGTGGCCACGATTCAACATCTGTCACAATTACAAGCACACATACCCTTTGAGCCAACAGTTGCAGAAATTGAGAGATACACTTGCTCTTAAGGAAGGGAGGTGTTTCCTGGTTTATTGTAATGCTGTTTATAATAGCACAAGACTGGGAACAACCTAAGTGTCCAACGATAGAGGACGGCCTAAACAAGGCGTTGTTAGGATGGAATATTACACAGCAGCAAAAAGAAGGAAAAAGCCCTTCAAGGGTTGTTCAAGAATCTCCAGGCTACGTTAACAGAAGGAAGCAGGATGCCAAAGAGTGAGTGTACCATATGCTGACTTTTATGGGGGAAGAATGGAGTGAAACAATTATACACATCCGTGTTGCCATCCAGAAAGCAGAACTCTGGAAGGACCTGGGGACTGGAACTGGGTGGAGGGGCTGCTTCAGGGAGGGCAGTGAGGTGGCTGGGGCCTGGGGAGGTATATTTGTTCCCTCTTTTTTGAACTGTGTAAATATATGACCCCTTTTTCAAAAGAGGTGTTTTTAATTGAAAAACATTCCAAATAAAATTAAAAGTTTTAAAATACGGGGAGGAATTCCCTGGCGGTCCAGTGGTTAGGACTTGGCGCTTTCATTGCTGGGGCCCTGGGTTCGATCCCTGGTTGGGGAACTAAGATCCTGCAAGCCGCATGTCCAAATAAATAAATAAATAGATAGATAAGTAGATAAATAAATAAAAATACGGGGAGATAAGGACAGAAAGCAGAGTAATGGTTGGCAGGTGCTGGGGTCAGGGGCTTGGGGAATGAGTCCTTAATCGGTGTGGGGTTTCTGTTTTGGTTGATGAAAAAGTTCTGGAATTAGAGAGTGGAAATGCTCTCTGCCCCACATGGGGAATGCACTCAATGCCACTGAACTGTAGACTTTAAAATGGTTAAAATGGTACATTTTATGTTATCTGTATTATTATGTATGTGCAGTATTACCACGATAATAAAAAATAACAACACAAGTGGCTGGGTGTTATTCCACACTGCCCCCAGAGTCAGGATGACACAAGGATGTAATTTCCCGTGCCCTCAGCTGGCCTCAGGTCCCCAGGCGTCCTGTGTGAGGACATCACAAAGAACATTATGCTTTGGATGCCAGGGCCTTAGCTCAACCCCTTCATCTGCACTCACTCAACTAAAGAAAAAGTACTGGGTCCCCAGCCGGAGAACATCCTGGCGTGTTGGGCTGAAAAGGGAGGTAAACAAATGCTGGTCTCCAAAAGCCACCTTCCTGAGGGGATCTGTGGACATGTCCTAACTGTCCGTCCTTCGCACCTAACTGCTTCCCAAGCTGGGTCTCCTCTGCGCAGAAATGATCGGTTCTAGTCAAATGTCCCGAGTAGGTGGGAAGAAGAAAACTGTCAAAATTATGAAAAGAAAAGAAAAAAAGGAAAACATCCCTAATGTCACAGAACCAAATGCCCTAAGGGACAAAAACTGCAAACCAGCTACTAGAACTGCAATGTGTTCATTCAAATTTTGTCACAATTAAAGCTTCCACAGAAAGACTTTGCTTTCAGCCATAGCATGAAGTCTGGAACCAAATGCATCTGGGTCTCTCCTCACGGGTCCCTCACCAAGTCCTGCAAAGTCATCCTCCTCCTGTGTCCCCGTATGGGGACAGTCCCGTGGTCTACATGGTCACCTGACTAAACCTCAGGGCACTGTCCTCGGCCCTCCCTGCTCATCTCTCGCCCAACCGGCCAAATCCCTCGTGTCCCTGAATCTCTTTGCCTCTTGGCCATCCCCCCAGCTCTGGACCGAGCGCATCCTCCACATGGCCTGAGAGGGGTCTTTCTCTACCTGCTCTATGCCTGTTCGGAGCCCTCCAGGGCTCCCAATACCCTTGACAAGATCCCAGCTCCTCTGTGGTCCTGATGACATCTTCAGGCACCCCTACCAGGCTCCAGCCTCATGCTTCCCCCCAAACATGCTGGGCTCTTCTTTGTACTATGTCTGTACTGATGTCTCTTCTCCCTCTAAGAGCCTAAGCTCCCCTCTTTGCAGGAAAGACCCCACTTCCTGTCAAATTAGAGGTAGGGTGGGCATTCCTCCCCTGGTCTCTCACAATGCCTCAGCTGCCTCCATCTGAGCACAGATCCCACTGGGTGGGGTTTTCAAGCGAAGAAGCTGGGTCTGCTCATCTCGGGGAACCCTGCACCACCCAACACGGGGCCTGGAACGTGACAAGCCTCAGAAAACGGATGAGGAGTGCACGGAAATGAGAAACACACAAAAAGCAAACCCAGGGAGGTAAACCCAGCAAGAGACACAGCAAGAGGGAAGAGATGCGGAGAGAGATGGGGATGGAGGGCAGCCACCCTGCCACCTGCAGGGAATAGTGGAGAGCAGAGCAGGCCGGGTGCACTGTGAGGTTCTGGAAGGGCTGGATTCGGGGCTGGCCCCAGCCCTTCTCCCTGTTCCATTCCACCATCAGCATGTGGTCGGTGAATGTCTTCCCGAACAGCAGGGGCTTGCTGGGGTCAGGCTTCTTATGAGGCTCCCGTGTCCTCTCCAGCTGCAGGTCTGCAGCCTGAGAAAAGACAGGTGTCCTGGAATCTAACCACAACCTCCAATCGAAAAAACTAAAAACTTAGCCCCACAAATCCCTGGGGCTAAGACCCAGTGAGAAGAGGGAACTGTAGCCCCAGAGGCTTCTGGGACATGTGGTTTCTTCTCTTTCCCATGGCCTGATGGCGGGCAATTAGGCTACCCCATTGCCACCCACCTTCACCTTTGGACCTTGGACCTTTTGGAGATGCCCAAATCCAGCCCCCAGCCCTTGCCTCCCTCAGACCCAGTGGTCCAGGCTCCCAGCCCCTCTTCCTTGAGATCCAAAAGTATAGTCCCCTCCTGTCACCTTGAAGCTGGATGAGTCATATCTTCTGAGACCACACAGAAGCCAAGGGACAGGGAGAAATTTTCGGGTCCAAATCTGGGGGTGGGGACAGAAGTAAGAAAGGTGGTGAGGCCAGCAGACAGAGAGAGCAGAGACCCCTGGCACCATCTTTACCACCTCCTACACGTGGCAGGTCCCTCTGGCTGGCTCTGTCCCAGGCCTAGTACATTCTAGACAGGGCACGTGGCCCTGGCCAAGTCCCTTCCCCTGTCCTGATCAGCATGTAGCAGGAGGAAATCCCAAAGGAGGCCAAGTCCCCTCCCTGCCCTCACGAGGGCCATCCAATAAAGAGCTGAATCAGCTCCCATCCCTTCCTCCATGCTGGGGCAAAGTCAAACACAGGCGCCTCCTACCCCAGGGAACTTTGGCCCAGCCCTGAGACCAGATCAGACAGAGGACGACACAGGAAGGTGTGCAGGTAAGTGAAGGCCTCCCCGGGGGGGACCCAAATCCTGAAAAGAGTTAGAAAAGTGATGGGCCTATAGGTCATGCTTCCCCAGGACCCAGGAGCAGGGCCCACAGGTCCCTCCCCCTTCAGACCCAGGATTCCAGGCCCCCAGCCTGATCCTCCCTTAGATCCAGGATTCCAGAACCCCAGCCCCTCCTCCCTCAGACCCAGGAGTCCAGATCCCCGGCCCCTCTTCCCTCAGACCCAGGATCCAAGCCCCCGGCCCCTCCCCGCTCAGACCCAGGATCCAGACCCCCAGCCTCTCCTCCCTCAGACCCAGGAGTCCAGACCCCTGGCACGTCCTCTCTCAGACCCAGGATCCAGGCCCCCTGCCCCTCCTCCCTCAGACCCAGGATCCAGACCCCCGGCCCCTCCTCCCTCAGACCCAGGATCCAGGCCCCCTGCCCCTCCTCCCTCAGACCCAGGATCCAGACCCCCCGGCCCCTCCTCCCTCAGACCCAGGATCCAGGCCCCCAGCCCCTCCCCACTCAGACCCAGGATCCAGACCCCCAGCCTCTCTTCCCTCAGACCCAGAGTCCAGGCCCCCAGCTCCTCCTCCCTCAGACCCAGGATCCAGGCCCCTCCTCCCTCAGATTCAGGATCCAGGCCCCCAGCCCCTCCCCACTCAGACCCAGGATCCAGACCCCCAGCCTCTCCTCCCTCAGACCCAGAGTCCAGGCCCCTAGCCCCTCCTTCCTCAGACCCAGGATCCAGGCCCCCAGCCCCTCCCCACTCAGACCCAGGATCGAGACCCCCAGCCTCTCCTCCCTCAGACCCAGAGTCCAGGCCCCCAGCCCCTCCTTCCTCAGACCCAGGATCCAGGCCCCCGGCCCCTCCTCCCTCAGACCCAGGATCCAGACCCCTGGCACCTCCTCCCTCAGACCCAGGATCCAGGCCCCCAGTCCCTCCCCACTCAGACCCAGGAGTCCAGGCCCCCGGTCCCTCCTCCCTCAGACCCAGGATCCAGGCCCCCAGCCCCTCCCCGCTCAGACCCAGGATCCAGGCCCCCAGCCTCATCCTCCTTCAGACCCAGGAGCCCAAGTCTTTCTCTTTCAGGGTAATAGATCAACTGGGCTCAGCTTACCTGAAGCCCCAATCCCACACCCTGGACACCAGCAGTTCCAATTCCCTTCAGTCCCAGGGCTGAGGGGCAGCCACATGGACCTGAGGACCACCCCGGTCATCAAGAGACACTGCTCAGATGAACACTTCCCTTGTGGTCCTGCCCGAGGCCAGCATGGGAGAGCAGGTCTGGCTGTGTCCAGCAGGATGGCTTCTCCCCAGTGGTCTCTGACCTCACGATACCCCTTTCCCCAGCCTGGTGGGAAGGCAGCTGTGTCATGAGGTTTGGGAGAGACAGAACAGCCTAGCCTGCTTCTGCCCTGTGAGCTGGGGGAACTGAGAACGGATGTGAATGGCAGAAGTCACTGGTCAGTAGGTGAGTCATGAGGAGAGGGGGGCTGCGGAGTTGTAATGTCCTAAAGTCTAGGCCATGAAGTCTGAAGAGTGGTCCTGAATGGTATGGGTCCCAAGAGCTTCTGGGATAATCAGAGTGTGGGTGTGGGTCCTGGGCATGGCCTCTAGGTGGCGCTGTGTAGCCTGTCCAAGCCACTGGCCTGCTTCTGTCCAAGAGGGGACAGGACACCCATGGAATGGAGAAAATTGGGATACGCAGGGCGGAGGCAGCCAGCATGTGGGCAGGAAAGCAGCTCTCAGACTCAGAGGGAGGCCGAATGGGAAAAAATAGGGAAGCGTAAGAATGAGAAAGAGAGACATGGAAATAGAAAACTTTAAAGAACAGAAATCAAGGCCAAGAGATGCCAAAATAGATATGATCATAAAGAGAGATCGAAACTGAGACAAGAGACAAGAGGGAGAGAAATTCAGACAAGGCAAAGCCCGGAGAAATCAAGAAAAAATAATGAAGGCAGGATAAACAGAAGCCATGAGAGAGGGAACAGGAGAAAGGACAGGAACAGACCAAGACCCAACTTAGGCGATAGCACAAAGTGAAAGGGAGACCTAGGGAAATGAGGAAACACTGGGAGAGACAGAGCAATGCCAACAGCTGGAGAGAAACTGTCTCAGTGATACTTGGAGACAGAGAGATCCAGGAGAGACAGAGAGATCCAGGAGAGACAGAGAGGAGAGGCAGAAAAACACACCCACAGGGCAGAGAGAAGGTGCCAGGCACTGTTTCCAGATTATAAATCTGTACTGGCCATAGAGACCCTGTCACACTGGGAGAATCTCCCTTCATCCTCCCAGGACATTTTTCTGGGGGCAGGGGTCTCACTTCAGCTCGGGGAAGGTGCTTCACCGTCTGATACCCCAAACCATGGGGGCGGGCTGGGGGTGGGGAATTGGGCCCAAAGGAGATCTCAGATGATAGATGAGCCTTTGGGACAAAGAGTGTAAAAGGATTGGGGCTGAATCAGGAAATGAGAAATGGTTTGGAGTATGGTGGGGTATGCACAGGGCAGGGCTCTGTAATATGATGGAACCTCCATTGACCCAGTCACAGCCCAGGGCTGACCTACCAACACAGCCCAGGGGTGTCATCATCAAAGCCTAGATTGTCCCAATCACAGCCCAGGCCTGTCTCAGTCATTGAGACTCAGAAGGTAAACATCTGTCCTGCTATCCATCAGGCTGGGATAAAAGTCCCAGATAAAGTCAGGTGCAAAGTTAACAGGAACCACTTCTCCCAACGTTATGCTACAGCTGTCAAGGGTTGTAAAGATCTCCTTCTTTGAGTTGTTATTGTTTCCTTCCTCACTGAGAAGCCCTGTTCTCTAGAATCACAGACTCTCGGAAGCTCTGCCTGTTGACATCCTATCAGTAAGAATGGAGGGGTTCCACTCTCGCCTGGAAGATCTCTGTCACTGACAATGAGATGCTGCCTCGATTTCCAACCCAGGTGCAGAGTTTCAGATAAGGGGTTTCGGGGACACAACATTCTACTTCTATCTTTAGTTCCAAGAAAATAGGGCCTTGGGTCCAATTCCCAGTCCAGACCTAAGACTGAACTCTGCGTTCATCCTACTCCCACTCCAGAAGTCCTGGGCGTCTTATCCCGGCGCTCCCAAAGGCTGACTATTCCCTCCTAATCCCTCCCGCCACCCCAGCCCCATGCTTCTCCCATTACCGTCTCCTCCTCCATGTATCCTTCCTTATATGTCCCATCTGGGTCCCCTTCCCACCGATTACCTCTCTCCCTTCACCCCCCTTAAAGCCTAGTTCTCCTTCCAAGGGGCCCCCTCCTCCTCGGCCCAGCAGCGGAACCCGAGTGCGGGAGGAGCGGCGCCGCGCCGGACTGGCCACCGGAGAGGGGTCCGCCCGGAAGTGCGCCGCACCGCAGGGCTCCCTAGCCCCCGGCACTGGGCCGCGAACCCACCTGCCTCAACGCCGCTGCAGCCATGGTGTGTGAGGCAGGTATCTGTGCCCGCCCAGGGCGCGGCCCGGGATAAAGACGTTCCTGCCCCGCCCCGCTCACGCCTCCTCCCGTGGGATGGCTGCCAGCCTACCACCAAAGGCCGGCCTGGCCTTCCCAGTTACTGGGCGCCCGCGGGGAGCTGGGTCCTGCTGCACAGCGCATGCGCTGGAACCCGCGAGGCGAAGGGAGTACGTGGAAATAAACCCTCCTCCCAGCCCCCACGCTAGAGCGTGCATTCAAAGGTTTTCAAAAATGCATTTCAGTAGGTACAGTACTGTTGTGGAGCGCTGAAGAGGATAAGCAACCCGAGGGGGAAAGGCAGGGAGCAGAAACCTTCACATACCACGATTCTTGGTGAAAAGAAAAAGCACACTATAAATGTCGGTGGGCGCAGATATTATGTAAAAATGCACCGTTAAACGGAAAGGACTCTGAAGAGGGTGGCAGGTAGGGATGAAGGGGGAGCTTCACTCTGTCCAGATACTTCCCTGTTTGAATATAGGTTTTCTTTCCAACGAGAAGATATATGTGTATTCTTTGTAACTTCTTAAGGTATAAACATACACTCGGTTCACCATGCCTCCTTCCAGCTCCCTTCATCAGTGACACCCGAAAAATTTCAATCCCCCAGTTCATCAATGAGCTTCAATGAGCAGCCCGTAGAGCAGGATTTCCTGGTTACTCCCCTTCAAGAGTGTCGCCCCAACTTCATGACCCCCAGGGGCAGAGTTAGACGACTACAGCCCCTCAGGATCCCTCTAATCGCTAGCAATTCAAACCTGCACCAGTGTCCCCTACATCGTGCTCCGCGGTCACTGTGCCCCCCAAACCTTCCGTGGTCAGAGTTCCCCCAACTCCTGCATCCAGGTTACTGTGACACCAAAATATTGTTCCTCCTCTATCCTCGAACTCCGTTCCCTAGGTCACTGAGTCTGCGTAATTCTACCCTGGGACATTTTGCTCCCAAATTCTGTTCCCCAGTCCTAAAAGCCACAGGCCCAGCCAGTCAAATTCTGACCCCACCCCCGCAGGGTGTCTCCCTGTTTTCCTTCCCTCCTCCCCAGTCCTCCCCCACCTCCTCGGCTGGAAGCAGTCAGGACGCGGCGCCGAGACAGCGCCCGCCTCCGCCGCGGCCAATCAGCGATTGCCTCACGCGCCCCCCACCCCCAAACCGCCCACCGCCGCGGCCAATCCGCAGCAGCGATGCAGCTCCACCTCCACACCTGGGGGACTTACCCCCAACTGGGCCCCTCTCCCCACCTCGGGGAACCGAGTCCCCCTCCTCCCAGCCCGGGAGTCCACGCCCCTTAGTTTCCTCCTCCCTCTTCCCTAGTTTCCTCCTCCAGAAACCCAGGAGTCCAGCCCCCAAGCCTTTCCTCCCTCTGACCCGGGAGTTTCAATCCGACGGCTTTCTCTTCCATCAGGACTTTTGGCGCTGGCCACCCTCCTACTCCGCGGGCAGCAAGGTCAAAACTCCTTTTCCCTAAGCGCCAAGAATAAAGTGCAGATCTTTTTGCTTTACCTCCTCCGTTATTTCCTAATCGGAGCTTAATTTACTCTCCCCTACGGGCCTTTTTAATTAGCGAGCTGGTGAAGCCGACCTGCAATACATTTCCCAGGAGACCCTGCCTACAGGCTCCTGCTGCAGAGCCTGCCGGGAGTTGTAGTCCCTCGGGTCCAGGCCACGCGTGGGAATGCGTGGGGCTGGGTGGGGCGGGGGGACGGGGTCCTGGTGTGATAGGACTCATAAAGGGCCGAAAATAAATGTAATGATGGCTTCCTCCTTCTGGCTGCAGAGCGCTTTTAAGGGAACCTGTGCGGTGGTTTGGCACATTGGTAAGTGGGCTTGATGTCTAGAGTTGGGGGGGGGGGGCTGGAATTTGGGAGACTGAGTTTTGGGTGGGAGAGCCCTAGTCAGGGAAGCCCAAGTGGAAATGTGGGAGATCACGAAGGGATGGTGGGGGCCTCCACGGGGGTGCCCCGACCTGCCTTGCACCCATACCCCAGCTCCGCACCCCCAGTCACTAGCAGCTCAATCCCAGTGCAGAAGCTGGCTTCGGAGGCCAGGAAAACAGCGGCAGCCCCCACCTCCGCTGGCTGGCCCATGTGGCCCAGGGGCTGGGGAGAGACAAGGGGAAAAGAAGGGTCAAGAGAAGCCACCACCTGACCGCCACCCCCATGCCACCTGGCCCTGGCTCCCACTCCTACCTGGGCCAGCGTGCCCTCTCGGATTGTGACTGTGGGGTCAGGCGTTGAGGCTGCCAGCTCTTCCCACAGTGGGGTCCAGATGTTTCCTGGGGGGATGCTGGGGTGAGGCAGGAGAGGGGGTCGGGGAAGTCTGCCGCAAACACTGCCTCCTGGGCTCACTCCCAGTCTCCCCAGCTCCCCCAGCAGGCTCTCAGCCCATGTGGAGCTGCTCACCAGTTGGCACGGACACCATATTGACTCTCATCCAGGGCCAAGGCTTTGGTCATGGCTGTTACTGCCCCCTGCAGAAGACGGGACATGGAGAAAGTTCAGACCAGAGAAGATGAGGTTCCTTTTGTCCTCTCCTCCCAACCAGGGGGCATCAAGCAGGGGCATCAGAAGAGGGAAGTCACGCTCTCCCTGCAGGTTTCATTGGGCTGCACCAGGCTCTGTCTCTTGGGAGACCCTTGATGTATAACAACATGTCACAGGTGGCCATGCCTCAGGGCTGAGGTTCCTGAAGGAAGGGGCAGGCTACCTCGGTGGTGTACCTTGGTAGCCACATAGGGAACCGCCTGGGACTGGCCAATTGCCCCAACCAGGCTGGAGATGTTGATGACATTCCCGCGGCTCTTGCGCAAGTGAGGGAGGGCGAGCTGGGGAGACAGAAAGCAGAGTAAGCCACCCAAGCCCCTGGATCTCCGCCTGCCCCGTTGAAATGCATCTTGATGGCCATCTCCCGGGTATGCTCACTAGTTGATCTGGGAACCTGCAGGGGCAGCAGCCAGGGTTCTGGGTGCACCTTCTCTGGTTTGCCCCAGGGCCTCTGGGTCTCACCCCTTAAGGAGTCTCTCCTTGTCTGGAAGGGATTTTTCTGTCTCTGCCTCCCCTTTCTGTGTCCTTGTCCCCCTCTCTCAGGGTCCCTGTGTCTCTCTCTAGGCCTTTTTGTATATTACTCAAAACTCCTGTCCAGGGCTTCCCTGGTGGCGCAGTGGTTGAGAGTCCGCCTGCCGATGCAGGGGACACGGGTTTGTGCCCCGGTCCGGGAAGATCCCACATGCCGTGGAGCGGCTGGGCCTGTGAGCCATGGCTGCTGACTCTGCGCGTCTGGAGCCTGTGCTCCGCAACAGGAGAGGCCACAACAGTAAGAGGCCTGCGTACCGCAAAAAACAAAAACAAACAAAAAAAACTGTCCATAACAAGATAGGAAAATGCAAGAGAGACCAAGATGGCTGCATATTTTACAAAACTGGGAGGAATCTCTTTATCCGTGGAGGGGAAGATGGTTTCTCTGAGTTTTAGGGAAAGCTCTGTGGTCAGAATGTGACATGGGAAGACTTCATGAAATGTACTCCCTATTCTGCCAACAGAATTGGCAACCCCTGGCTATCAGGAGGTCCCTAAACTAACTCTCAACTCTCTCTCTCTCCCTTTCCTTCTCTCTCCCTCCCAGTCGGTCTCTCTGTTCTTCCATTACACATGACCTTGAATAAACTTAAATTCTATCCCTCCCCTTGCTTGCCTTGGGCAAGGACTGTTCCTGCCATGAAAGATTAATGGGCACAGGCTGGCTCACCCAAGGGATACTCAGAATGGGAAGCTAAATTAACTCTCTCTCTCCGGTTCACCCCACCAGCTCTTTCTAACCTCCACTCCCTCAGAAACAGCCTCCACCCTGTCCTCAGTGCTCTATCTTCAAACACTCCCCGAGTTCCAACCTCAGGGCCTTTGCATTTGCTGTTCCCTCTGCTCAGAATGTTTCTCCTGACACAGCATGTGACTCAGTCCTAGGGTGACCAACTTTCCCCAGTTTTCTGGGGACATGGGACATTCGGTCCATAGTTTCAGGGCTAAAGTGGGACAATACTATCCCCTCAGCAACTTCAAATCCTGTTCAAATGTCATCTTCTCAATGAGGATTCCCTCACTGTTCTATTTAAAACTGCAACCTGCCTACCCCTGGGTCCCCAGCCCTCTTCCTGATTCCTTTTCCCTGTGTCACACACCTCCTTCTGACATGCCATATATATTTTTATTACTTGCTTATTTGTTTATTCTGTGTTTCTCCCACCAGAATGCAAAAACCTATGAGGGACGGTTGGAATTTCTTATTTTGATTCATCCCCCATACTAAGGTGTCTGGCACATAGTAGGTGCTCAATAAATATCTTTGGCATCAATGAATGAATTTATTGAGGATCTATTATGCGCCTGCCCCTGTTCTCAGCTATTTTTTTTATAAATTTATTTATTTATTTCTGGCAGCGTTGGGTCTTCGTTGCTGCGCACAGGCTTTCTCTAGTCACGGTGAGGGGGGCTACTCTGCATTGCAGTGCTCGGGCTTCTCATTGTGGTGGCTTCTCTTGTTGCGGAGCACGGGCTCTAGGCGCGCGAGCTTCAGTAGTGTAGCACATGGGCTCAGTAGTTGTGGCTCGCAGGCTCTAGAGCGCAGGCTCAGTAGTTGTGGTGCACGGGCTCAGTAGTTGTGGCTTGCGGGCTCTAGAGCGCAGGCTCAGTAGTTGTGGTGCACGGGCTTAGTTGCTCTGCGGCATGCAGGATCTTCCCGGACCAGGGCTCCAACCCGTGTCCCCTGCATTGGCAGGCGGATTCTTAACCACTGCTCCAGCAGGGAAGTCCTGTTCTCAGCTCTTTACACAGATTAGCTCATTTAATCCTCACGACAACCCTAAAATGAGGTCTAGTCGACAGCGCCTTCCTCCGGGTGAGGAGGCTGAGGAGCGAAAGGGTGACTGATGCTCAGAGGGTCATGTGATCGGTCACGAGCCAGTATTTGTGGCTTGGCCATCTGAGACCAAAACCCATAAGCAAATAAAAGCTTCTGACAACTTGGGACTTCCCTGGCGGTCCAGTGGTTAAGACTCCACTCTTGCACTGCAGGGGGTACAGGTTCGATCCCTGCTCGGGGAGCTAAAATCCCATGTGCCTGGCAGACAAAAAACCAAAACATAAAACAGAAGCAATATTGTAACAAGCTCAATAAAGACTTTAAAAATGGTCCACATCAAAAAAAAAAAAAAAAAAAAATCTAGGGCTTCCCTGGTGGCGCAGTGGTTGAGAGTCCGCCTGCCGATGCAGGAGACACGGGTTCGTGCCCCGGTCTGGGAGGATCCCACATGCCACGGAGCGGCTGGGCCCATGAGCCATGGCCACTGAGCCTGCGCGTCCAGAGCCTGTGCTCCGCAACGGGAGAGGCCACAACAGTGAGAGGCCCGCGTACCGCAAAAAAAAAAATCTTAAAAAAAAAAGAAACTTCTGACAACTCTAAGTGTCCTCCTCCCTGTCTCCCCTCACTCTCACCAGCCTTGAAACCCTGACTCCCCAGGCCCTGCCCTGGCCATATTTCTCTCCTTAATCCTCATCACTCCCTGCCCAGCTGTTTAACTCCCTCCCCTCCCCCAACCTGCAAAGGTGAGGTCCATGGGGGCTGAGACGGGTTCATTCACCACCCTCATCTCAGCACTGGGCACACAGCTAGCGTTCAATAAATATTTGCCCCATGCTCCTTGTGGCCCCTTTCCAGCCCTAACCCAAGGCATTCCTTGGCAGGCATCCTCCCCCACTCCTCCTGCCAAGGTCGCCTGTACCTCTGTGTAGCTGCATCAGGGACCTGCTGGTAAGAGACCTGCTGACTCTCCCTGTCCCTCTTTCCCTTCCTCCCTTCAGACGCCCGATTTGAAACAGCCTGGCTCGCTCAGAGAACTCCTGCAGGCTCTCCCTGGCCTGACTCCAGGTCTCCTAAATGTTCAGGTTCCTGGGTCTGCTTCTTGCTCTCCTCGCCCTGCCGTGGGAACCCCCCACTTTACTGAGTTTCCACCAGCATCTCCTAAATCGCCCTTGGAGCCCCCTTCTGGAGCTCCTGACCTGGCCCCCTCGGGCATTTTCATCTCCGTGTCTCAAGTGCAAAACTTACCCCACTGTCTCCCTCTAAAATCTGCCCCTCTTCCTGGTTCCCAGCCTCTGACATGGGGCCCGCTCCCACCCAGTTTCTCAAGCCGGAGACCCAGGAGATCTGGGGGTCTTCCAGAGCCTCCCTCACCCTCAGTTCCTCATCAGACCCATCACCAAGGAGCTCTTGAATCTCTACAATTCCCTCCACCTTGTTAATTCATTTCACAGACATTTCGTGAGGACCTATTATGTGCCAGGTACTGGGGTAGATGCTGTGGACACTGCAGGAAACAAGACCGGGAGAGATTTCTGCCCTCATGGAGCCCAAGTTCCATGGGGAGGCAGCAAGAAACAGATACAAGTGCACTATGAAATGTTCTAGAGTGTAATTAGGGATATGAAACAAGAAGGAGAGCAGGAGGAGGGGGAATGGGAGTGTTGGGCTGGGTGCAGTTTCAAACAGGGTGCCCAAGGGAGGGCTTTGGGAAGGTGAGATTTGAGGGGTTTTTTTTCATTCTTTTTGGGGGGGTCCTCTCCTCACAGTTTGCGGGATCTTAGTTCCTGGACCAGGGATTGAACCTGTCCATGCCCCCTGCAGTGGAAGCTTGGAGTCTTAACCACTGGACTGCCAGGGAAGTCCCAGATTTGAGCATTTTGAGTCCAGGTGTGAGCTGTAGGCATTTCTTAGAGAAAACCATGCTGGGCAGAGGGAACAGCGAGTGCAAAGGCCCTGAGGCAGAACCAGGCTGGGTGTGTTTGGCAGCCAGGAGGCCGTTGCGGTGGGAAGTGAGATCAGAGGAGCAACAGGGGCCAGAGTGTGTGAGGCCTTGAAGGCCATCTCTTCTCACGTGCACAAGTACGATCATCTCCTGATACAAATTCTCACCCCACTTTGCCCACAGATTTGTTCCTCATACAAGAGACAGAATGATCTGTTACTACTAATGATCTGTTAGTATTAATGGGCTCACATCCCTTCCTTGCTCAAATACCTTCTATGGCTTCCTGTTGCTCTTGAGGTCAAGACCAGATGCCTCGGCATGGCCATCCAAGCCCGATGTATCTGCCCCCCAACCCCTTCCTGTACCACCCCCTTCACTCACGGCACTCAGCACCTTGAGAGCTCCTAACTCTCTCCCACGGCCAGGCCTCTGCACGGGCTGTTCTCTGCCAGGAGCACCTGCGTCTCCGTGTAGCTCCATCAAGGACCCACCGGACTCTTGATGGCCCGACTCCCTCCCTTTGCCCCACCTCTCCCCTAGTTAATGTCATTCATGTTTCACTTCCTCCAAAAAGCCTACCCTGATGGCCAGAACAAACCAGCACCAGAACACACTCACCCATATACACTCGTCTCTTGTTTATTTAGTAACACTTGGCTGCCCCACGACTATAAACTCCACAAGGGCAAAGACCACGTGGTGTATCCCCAGCACCTACGAATGCTTGGTCAGTCTTTGATGACTAAATAGATGAACGAATGGATAGGTCTCTAAGAACCAATCCAGCTCTGAGGGTCTACAATAGACACTCCTGTGCTCAAACATCTTCTGCGATCCCTACTGACGAGATCTCATTTCCTTAACGATATAAATATCCCTAATTCCTCTGTTTTTTTCTCTAGCCTAGGGAATGGCTCACTTTGGCTTGTGTCAGAATCCACCAGGGAGGCCAAAGACCCAGAGATTCTGATTCAGGAGGCCTGGGGTCCCAGAATCAACATTTAAAGAGCTTTCAAGGGACATTGGTGGTGGTGATGATGATGATGGTGATGAAGGTAATGATGATAATGATGGGGGGATGATGGCAATGATGGTGAAGATGGTAATATGATGATTTAATAACGATGACGATGATGGCAGTGATGGTTATAATGATGATGATGGTGACGATGGCGATGATGGTGAAGATGGTAATGATGGTGGTAAATGATGACGATGATGATGATGGCAGTCATAGTGGTGATGGGAATGATGGTGATGATGGTGATGGCAATGATGGTGAAGATGGTCATGATGATGGTGGTAAATAATGATGATGATAATGGTGATGGTAGTGATGGTCACAATGATGATGACGGTAATGATGGTGAAGATGGTAATGATGGTTTAATAATGATGACAGTGAGGGTGATGGGAGCCATGGTGGTGATGATTATAATGATGATGAGGGTGGTGATGGCAATAATGGTGAAGATGGTTATGATGATGTTAATGATGATGATGGTGGTGATGGGAATGATGGTGATGATGATGATGGTGGTGATGGTTATAATGATGACAATGGTGATAATGGCAGCAACTTACACATGTTGACAAATTGCTTTACAACAGGCACTGGGATAGAGGCAGGAAGAAGCAGACAAAAGTCTCTGCCCTCTGAAAAACCAAATGCAATCGGCAGACTTTGGAGCTTGGTGTGAACAAACCAACTATAATAAGACATTTGCGAAAAACTGGGTGAATTTAAATAGGGCTTGGGTATGAAATGGTATTAAGAAATGACTTAATTTTCTTAGGAGATCTAATAGTAATTTGATCATGTAAAAAAGTCTTAATTTTAATTATTAACATGAAGTTAAATTTTTTTTTTTTTTTGGTCACCCCACACTGCTTGCAGGATCTTAATTCCCAGACCAGGGATTGAACCCAGGCCCTTGGCAGTGAACGCGCGGAGTCCTAACCACTGGACCACCAGGGAAGACCCCCCCCCCCCCAAATGTATTTTTAAGTTAAAACAGTATTTGGCTCTCCCTTGCCTCTTAGATAGGGGGATGACTCTGAGGTGCATGTTTCTCGCTGAATCCCAGAGTGCCCCCAGGGGATGGTGCCCCACCTGGTGGTAACTTGCTTGGTGACGCCCTTCATCAGCAGCCTAGCAACTACTCCCCAGGCTGAAGGAAGCAATTCCTGGGATCGCCTTCCATCCATCCTGCCTTTCAATCCCCACCTGGACTCTGCTTCTGGGGGAACCCCGACTAACACAGGTGTGGCCACGGTACCGTGATAAGAATTCTAATAATCTGAATAAGAAAGTCTCTAGATTAGCTAAGATCATGATATCAATGTTAATGTTACTATGACTGTGTAAGAGAATGTTCTAGTTTTTAGGAAATACCCTCCAAAGCACTGAAGGGTAAATAGACATCATGCTTGCAACTTACTCTCAAATAGAGAGATAGAAGAATAAAGCAAATGTGGTAAAATCTTAACAACGGGGAGTCTGCGTGTACAGGACTCCTCTGTATTATCCGGGCAATAAGTCTTAAATAAGTCTTAAATTATGTCAAAATAAAAATAAATAGGGCTTCCCTGGTGGCGCAGTGGTTGAGAGTCCGCCTGCTGATGCAGGGGACGCTGGTTCGTGCCCCGGTCCGGGAAGATCCCACATGCCGCGGAGCCGCTGGGCCTGTGAGCCATGGCCGCTGAGCCTGCGCGTCCGGCGCATGTGCTCCGCAACGGGAGAGGCCACAACAGTGAGAGGCCCACGTACAGCAAAAAAAATAAAAATAAATAAACGTTCTAATCCATTGGTAGTATTTATGAAGTTCTTACTAATGAAATTATATGATATCTGGGTAGGGGATGGCAGGAGGCAATGGATAGAACAAGCTTAACAAAATGCTTATAATTGCTAAAGGGAGAAGGAGATGGAGGTTCTCCTGTTCTTAAAATACACCCAGGTTGTTTCTGCCCCAGGGCCTTTGCACACTCTTTTGGCAAGTGAAACACCCTGTGTCCTACTTCTCTACTTCCTTCCCTCCCATTCAAGGTCGAGCTCAAACTTCACCTTTTCCCTTCTACTTCTCCCAGGATTCATTTGCCCAATATGTATCTCAGAGACTGCAAACCGAGTGAGGTGGATCGGCCACAAGAAACAGGATGGGGCAAGGTTCACGATAAACAATAATACCTTGCAGACAGAAACCTCTGTGCCAGGTATGTTCTGAGGACTTTGTGGGTATTTAATTTAATCTCATTCAATTCTCAGGACAACGCTGTGAATTACTACCACTATTAGCCTCCTTCTACAGATGCGAAAACCTAGGTGCAGAGAGACTGAGAATCTTGCCTGATGTTACAAGTAGGAAGGGACAGAGAACCCAGGCAGGTGGACCCCAGATCTAGACCCTCATGTGAGGCTTCTGCACCAGCCACTCACAGGTAACAGGGTCAGGAGGCCAAGGAGGGAGAGCTGGGGATTGGGGTACAGTGGGGAGCCCTTGCCATGGATGCAGTTGGCCAACTTTTCAAGAGAAACCAGAAATCCAGGTGTTTGTGAGAAATTTCTCTCTTTTTAAAAATGCTGGCAATTAGGCAATTAATGAGGGAAGGAGAGAAAGAAAAAAAAAACCACACACACACACACGGGAAGCCCCTGGTGGTCCAGTGGTTAAGGATCCCTGCTTCCAGTGCGAGGGGCTCAGGTTCGGTCCGTGGTGGGGCAGCTAAGATCTCACATGCCGTCGGCACGGCCAAGGAAGGGAAAAAAAATACACACACGCACTTACCCTTTACGGGCTGTGGTGTGTGCATGCCTTATTGTACGGAGGTGCCAATCTTTTGTTATTATTATTTTGGCCGCATACCACTGACTTGCGGGATCTTACTTCCCAGACCAGGGATTGAACCCATGCCCTCCGCAGTGAAAGCGTGCAGTCCTAACCACTGGACTGCCAGGGAATTCCCAGGAGGGGCCAATCTTAGAAGGTGAACAGAAACTGGGGACAGGAGCCAGGGTTGATTGGTTGAGAGACAGATTATCCGACTGCCTGGGGATATTTCACCTGGATCTCGGATGAGATCTGGGGAAGCACCTGAGCTTCTCCACACAGGTGACCCCTGACCCACTCCGTGCCCCTCTCCCCTCTGTTGACATTCGCTTTCCTGAGCTCCTCTAGCCTCAAGCTGGTGCGCTCCGAACTGATGTCTCCAGGCCTCAACCTTTGCCCTAGACCCATGGCCCGCACACAGATGTCTGGTGGGCATCTCTCACTCGACAGCCCCCCGCCCCGCCTGCTCCTCCCCAGGCTTCCCCAGGGCAGCAGATGCCAACGCCTTCCTGCCAGATGCTGGGGATTGGGGTTGCGGGAAACAAACAAACAAAAACCCCACCCACTCCTTTCTTTCTTAAGTCGGCCGCCACATCTAGTCTATAAGGAAATCTTAAAAAGTCTACCTTTAAAATGCATCCAGGGATTTCCCTGGTGGTCCAGTGGTTAAGAATCCGCCTTCCAATGCAGGGAACTCGAGTTTGGTCCCTGATCAGGGAACTAAGATCCCACATGCCGCAGGGCAACTAAGCCCGCGTGCCACAACTAGAAAGCCCTAACACCGCGACTACTGAGACTGTGCGCTCTGGAGTCCCAGCACCACAACTAGAGAGAAGCCCACAAGCAGCAATGAAGAGCCCTCTCGCCGCAACGAAGATCCCGCGAGCTGCAACTAAGACCCGAGGCAGCCAAATAAATAAATAAACAGAAAAACTTACGGAAAAAATGTATGCAGAATCAGACCATTTCTCACCAAATCCACAGCCACCAGCCTGGTGGGATCCAACATCACCTCCTCTGGCCTGGACCATCCCATCGTCACCTCCTCACTGGCTTCCTGGCCTCTGCCCTTGCCCCCCACTTTGTTCCCCACCTGGCCACCAGACGGCACCAGATCCCACTTACAACAGTTTGAGTTCCTCTGCTCCGAGCACTCTATGGCTCCCAGCTCAGACAGTGTCAAACCCAAGTCCTCTCCAAGGTTTACAAGACCCAGCACGATCTGCCCTCAACTTCCAGCCTCTCCCTGCTTCGTCTGCTTCAGTCACGCTGCCTTCCTCACTGTCCCTCCTACACGCCAAGCACTCCCACCCCAGGGCCTTTGCACTGGCTGCTCCTCTGCTGGACCACAATTGCCCACATACCTCCTTGGGGTCTTGACTCAAATGTCACCTCTTAGAGAAGCCTTCTGACCACCCACCCAGTCTAAAAGAGCACACATATACACACTTAAAAAACAAATTAAAAAAACCCTTATCTAGTAAAGATCATACTGAATTATTTTATTTATGGGTGAAATAATGATATCTGAGATTTGCTTTCAAATACTCCACAAAAGGTAAAGAAAAGAAAAAGTGAGGAGTCAACAAGAAACAAGAATGACAGAATAGGGGCCTCCCTGGTGGCGCAGTGATTAAGACTCCACCTGCCAATGCAAGGGACACAAGTTTGATCCCTGGTCCGGGAAGATCCCACATGCCGCGGAGCAACTAAGCCCGTGCACCACAACTACTAAGCCCGCACGCTCTAGGGTCCGTGCTCCGCAACAAAGAGAAGCCACCGCAATAAGGAGCCCACATACTGCAACAAAGGGTAGCCCCCGCTCGCCACAACTGGAGAAAGCCGGTGCGCGGCAATGAAGACCCAACGCAGCCAAAAATAAATAAATAATTTTTAAAAGGTATTATAATGGGGAATTCCCTGGCGGTCTAGTGGTTAGGACTCTGCGTTTCCACTGCAGGAAGCACGGGTTCGATCCCTGGTCGGGGAACAAAGATCCTACAAGTCCCATAGCACAGCAAAAAAAAAAAAAAGTATTATGATGGTAAATTAAATAAATAAATAAAAAGTACTTTGATGAAAATAAGTTGTTATCATAGAGAACGAATATGTACAAGTAGCTGCCATATGAGCGAGTAGTCAGGAAAGGCCTTTCTGAAGAGATGGTATTTGAACTGAGATAGTGAGTAGGAGGTGATTTGGGGAAGATTCAGAGGAAAGGCGTAGAGGTAGAAGGAGATACTCTTTGCTCCTGATAGCTATTCACTGGGTAGCAAACCTGTGACTGTCTATTACTGATTCCTTGTCCTAACTCCTTTCTCCAGATCCTTAACATCCCCCACCACTACCACCACACCACTTTGGAAGGTTCTGGAAGGTTCCTAAGAAGACTGGGCTATGTAGCAACACAGGTAGCTTTGGCCAGCTGTAGGGATCTGCATGCATTTCTTTTCTACAAAAATGGAGTCCTTCTGGAATAAGATCAAAGCAAGGCACAGAAAACATTTGGCTCTGAGACAAAGTGGGTCTGACAATCTCACTGTCAGGCGGCTGCTCACCTTGGTCAGGGTGTACGTCCCCAGCAGGTTCAGCTCCAGCAGCTGCCGGAAGCCCTGGGCAGAGGTCTCCTCGGGCCACTGCGGAGGTGGATCTAAGGGTGGGGGTGGAAGAGAGAGAGAGCAGACGATGAGGGAACCATGAAGACAGGAGAGCAGGGAAGGGAAATAGGCACTGCGGGGTGCAGGGGGGAGGAGTGGCAGACAAGAGGGTCAAGGGTCCTGAAAAGGAAAGGAGGCTGCATGGTGGTTACTAAAAAAGTAGTCTCAAAATTGGATTAAGAAGATGTGGTTTGTATGTACACTTGGAATATTAGCCTTAAAAGAAAGAATGGGGGCTTCCCTGGTGGCGCAGTGGTTGAGAGTCCGCCTGCCGATGCGCAGTGGTTGAGAGACCGGGGTTCGTGCCCCGGTCCGGGAGGATACCACATGCCGCGGAGCGGCTGGGCCCGTGAGCCATGGCCGCTGAGCCTGCGCGTCCGGAGCCTGTGCTCCGCAGCAGGAGAGGCCACGACAGTGAGAGGCCCACGTACCGCAAAAAAAAAAAAAAAAAAAGAATGAAATATCGCCATTTGCAGCAACATGGATGAACCTAGAGAATATTATGCTTAGTGAAATAAGTCAGAGAAAGACAAAAACTGTAGGATATCACTTATATGTGAAATCTAACAAATAATACAAGTAAATATATATGCAAAATGGAAACAGACTCAGATATAGAAAAGAAACTTGTGGTTACCAAAGGGGAGACGGAAGGAGAGAGGGACAAATCAGGAGTATACAAACTACTACAGATACAAACTACTATGTATAAAGTAGATAAGCAACAAGGATATATGGTATAGCACAGGGAATTATAGCCATTATCTTGAAATAACCTATAATGGAATATAGTCTGCAAAAATACTGAATCTCTATGGTGTACACCTGAAGCTAACATAAGACTATAAATTAACTATACTTCAATTAAAAAAAATTAAAAGGAGCAGGGACTTCCCTGGTGGCGCAGTGGATAAGACTCTGCGCTCCCAATGCAGGGGGCCGACGTTTGATCCCCGGTCAGGGAACTAGATCCCACATGCATGCCGCAACTAAGAGTTTGCATTCTGCAACTGAGAGTTTGCATTCCGCAACTAAGGAGCTGGCAAGCCGCAACTAAAGGAGCCCTGGAGCCGCAACTAAGACCTGGTGCAACCAAATAAATAAACAAATATTTAAAAAATTAAAAGGAGCATCAAAAGAAAAAACAAACAAAAAAACAGTCTCAGGGCCGGAAGGCCTGGGTTCAAATCTTAGCTCTGACACTTCTTGGCTGTGTGACTTTAGGCAAGTCACTTTGCCCCCTGTGCCTGTTTCCTCATCTGCAGAATGAGGATAACACTTTGTTCTTAGGCTTATAAATTTCACAAGTCAATATTTGTGCCTGACACTTAGTACTATAAATGTGTTTGTTAAATAAATAGAAAGAGGGGACTTGCCTGGTGGTCCAGTGGTTAAGACTCTGCACTCCCAATGCAGGGGGCCTGGCTTCGATCCCTGGTCAGGGAACTAGATCCTGTAAGCCACAACTAAAAGATCCCACGTGTCGAAACTAAGACCCGGCACAGCCAAATAAATAAATATTAAAAAAAAAATAGAAAGAACTGGGTGGATGGAAGAGGGACAGACAAATCAACATTCAGAAGAAAAGAAGCAGGAAAGATAGGAGTAAGAACAGGAAAAAAAAAATAGAAACTGGGAAAAATGGACCCTGAACCTTCCAAAGGCTTTAAGAGTCAAAGTGGATGAAGGGACAGAGAGATGGGAAACAAGATAATGGAAAGTTAATGAAATATTGGATTATTCCTCCTGGAGACCCAGGGCTTATGGCCTTGCTTCCTTCAGAGAACGGTTCAAACATCTTCAGAGAATCCACCCCAGACCCTCTGTACAAAACAGCCCCTGCCATTCTCTAAGCCCTCAATCAGATTTATTTTTCTTCATAGTCTTTATTAGTACCAGACATGCTAATATATACAATCAATTATCCTTATTCGAGGCAGCTATAGTCCACAAACTCACAGGGAACACTGAATTAGTGACTATTGACCCATTGCTCCTAGGGGAAATACATGTATATAATATTACATTATAACATATACATGCTATTAACTGAAAGTTTGTGTCCCGCCCCCCAAATTCCTTATGTTAAAATCCTAACCTCCAATGTGATGGTATTTGGAGGTGGGGTTCTGTGGGAGTTAAGTCATGAGGATGGCTCCCTCTTGAATGGGATTAGTGCCCTTATAAAAGAGACCCCCATGAGGTCCTTCATTCCTTCCACCATGTAAGGCCCCAACAAGCAGGCCCTCACCCAACACCAAATCTGCTTCTGACTTGATCTTGGACTTTGCAGCCTCCAGAACTGTGAGAAATAAATGTTTGTCATTTAAGCCACCCAGTCCATGGTATTTCTGTTATAGCAGCATGAACAGACTAAGACAGGACATATATGTGTACGTATATATGTACATATGTATATGTATATAGTTATATGGCTATCTAACATAAATATTATAATCTTAAATCCTAAAAAACAACCCATACTGGCAGACTCTATTTTATTTATTTTGCAAATAAGGAAGTGTTAAGTGACTTGCCTGAGGCTGCCCCACTCACAGATGCCAGAGCTGGGATTCAAACCCATCCAGCTGGCCCCAGCGGGAGCTCCTTACAGACACTGCCCTCTCCCATCTCCACCTCTGGGCATCTCTCTGTTTGAAAGCTAAACCCAGAGGGCAGAGCATCACCATGTTTGACCTTAGCTGGGAACATGTGCTACGGGCAACTCAAATTTTTGCCTCTCTGCCCATGTCCGTGAATACCGGGAAAGCGCAGTGAGTACTGATTCTGGGGTTACAACCCACCCTGCAAGGAGGTGAGTTCGCAAATACGGAATCTGCAAATAATGAGGATTAACTGTATCTGTCTTTTCTTGTCTATTTCCTTCCTCTACAATGTGAATCCCATGAGGACAGGAATGCTTGGTCAGTTTTGTTCACTGCTAAATCCCCAGTCCCTAGGACAGAATGTGGGGCATAGTAGATGCTCAACAAATATCTGTTGAAAGGATCAAGGACACAGAGAGAAAGGATGCACTAGTATCTGCCGTCTCTAAATTCTTACAACAGAGAAGGGAAGTGCAGCCCAGAGAGGGTAAGTCAATTGCTCAAAGTTGCCCAGCCAATAAGAGAGGCTTCTTTCTACCACGGCCTTGCTGTGTGACCCCAGTCCAATCAATTCACCTCGCTGAGCCTTGGTTTACCAACGTGAGGCATTCTTACGAAGGGTAAGCAGGAAGCTGATGGCAATTTTCCTTCAAAGCCTCCACACCAAGCCCTATAGACCACGTGTAGAGAGTACATCACCTCAGTCATGGAAAAAGGGCCATCAGCCTCACTTCATAGATAAGAAACTGAGGCTACAAGATGGCAGCTATGTGCCCAAGACAGTTCTGGCAATTATGAGGCTGAGCAGTTACACTATTCCATACTCACAACGACCCTATAATGATGACAAGGATGGTGATTTTCATTTTAGAGATGTAGAAACGGATGCATAAAAGGGCTAAGGGCACAGGCCTGGGGGCACACAGCAGGGATGGAACAGAGCCAGCATTGGGGTGGGAAGCCAGGAGGTGGGTTGACACCAGTGGAGAACAGCCCTCAGGACTCATGACTCACGGTAGCCAGCGCTGTTGACTACACAATCCAGGCGGCCGAAACGGTGGATGGTCTCAGAAATGAGGGTCTGAGGAGAAAGATATCTCGTGAGTGAGCAGTGATGGTACCAGGCCTTTTGGAGCCGAGGGTCCAAAAGTGAGGTGGGGACAGGAGTCACAGCTGAGGGGCCAGACACCAGAGGGCTGGTGACATTCACACTGCGGTCACTACTCCAGAGACCTGGGACTGGGGTGCGGGGGTAGATGTCAGAGATACTGGCTAAAGAGAAAGACCAGAAACCCTGAGGAAAGAGAAAAACTCTTACAGAAAGAGACTCACTGTGAGGAATTTATTTGTCCCAATCCACATGACAGGTGTGACAAGAGCCTTGAGGGAGTGGGAGATAAAGGAGAATCTTCCCAGGAGACACAGGACCTGGTCGGCAGAGTTAGGGAAAGCCTGGAAATGATACTGAGCTGAAACCTCTGGGACGGGTACAATTTAGCCAGGAGAAGGGGGGAAGGCAGAGGGAACAGCATGTGCAAAAGCCTGGGGCGGGGTGGAGAAACAAGTGGAGATACCGGGGGTAGGGACAGAAAATACGCTCACCCTCACATCTTCCTCCTGAGTCACATCACAGAGCAGAAAGACGGTGCCAGGAAGCTCCCGCTCCAGCGCCCGACCCCCGGACTCCGCAGGAAGAGAAGGGCTGGGGGTCTGGACTCTTGGGTCAGAGGGAGGAAGGGTCTGGGGACCCGGACTCCTCTTGGAGGGGTGGGGGTGAGGACTGAGGGACCCTCACTCACCATCTTTGTCACAGATAACCACTTGGGCACCGCTTTCCACTGAGGATGGGAAGAGAATGGTTAACCCAGCACAGGCCTTTACGAAGCCCTCTGGTGCCCTCTAGTGGCCACCTGAAGTGGGGCCGTCTCCCACTATGCTCCCCTCGTGACCCCAAAGTCTCATGATAATCCCTTAGGACAAAGGGCAGAAGTTTTGACACATATTCTCCTTGGCTGCTCCAGGTGCTTGCTGGAGCTCCTGAGCCTCCATCCCCGGGTTCCAGAGTAAACCCTAAATCTGCAAGAGGCATGTTCCCCCAAACCACCCGTTTTGCAGCCATTACTGAGACCCGCCGAAAGCGAGTCAATGGCGTTTGGAAATCCGCCAAAATCTCAGGCCCCAGGCTACCACTGCCTATCTTTTCATTAACTTTGCAAATGGGATTTTATAAGATAAGAATCTAGATTCCAGTACAGAAGATACTTCTTTCCACACCCATTAATTAGCCCCCGAGGGTCCCTCCTCTCCCAGACTCCCAACGTTCAGAGCCAGCCAGACCCCACTCACCGAAGGCTCGAACGATCCCGGCTCCGATGCCGCGCCCGCCCCCGGTCACGACGACCACCTTCCCAGCATAGCGCGTTCCCGTTGCCATTCCGCGTGAGACTGTCTCTCCCTCTGTCACTCACTCCAGGATTCTATCCACCTCAAAATCCGGTGAGGTCGTGGGGTCGAACGGTAAATAGGGGCTGGATCCTGGAAGCCCGGCCCTGGGGGCCGTTGCCAGGAAAGCCAGAAGCCTGGAAGGTTGGTCCCAGCCCCGTCCTCCCTCAGACCCAGAGGTCCGGATCCCCAAACCCCTCCTCCCTCAAACTCAGGATTCCTGCCGTCTCGCCCCCTCTGCCCTCGGACCCAAAACTCCAGGTCCCTAGTCTTCTCTTCTTTCAGATCCAGGAATCCTGGTCCCCAGCCCCCTCCTCCCTCAGAACCAGTAACCTGGACCCCGAGCTTCCTCCTTCCTCAGACCTACAAGTCCGAGGTCCTTGTCCCCTCCTCCCTCGGGGCCCAGAAGCCCACTACTCCGGCTCTACCCCTCAGAGACACCAGCGTAACAACCTCAGACAGAAAGTTCTTGACTAAAAGTTCAAAGTTTTAATCCAAATCTGGACAAGTGTTGGGAAAATCAAACTTTGGCCATAGAAACCCCTCCCCTTCTAGGCTACCTGAGGGGACCAGATCACGCCCCCAGGTTCCCGGAGAGGCTCCAGATCTCCAGGGGGTACCTCCAGGCCACGCCCTCACTCTCTGATTGGTTGCTACTTTTAGGCGGGTCAGAAGCTAGACTGCAGCAGAGTGACTCGAAGAGGCCACGCCCCCTCGTCTTGGGTTAGGGCGGGAGGAGCGATCCCGGAATCCCACGTCGGCTCCCAGGAGGCGGGGCCTGCGCCGCGCCCACTACCTCTGCGGGAGAACCCCAAGGAGCGGGAATTGGCAGCTGGAGGAGATCTTGGGGGGGAGGACACCTGGGGCGGGGGCTCTGACGGAGGCGGCGGGGCTGGGGGAAGAGGGTCTCCTCGAGACTCCAAATTTCCACCTGGAGAGGACGAATGGGGTATGAGAATGGCAAACTCTGGGACCCAGAAGTCCAGACTCCCCCAGGCCTTTCCTCTCAGACCTAGGAGTCCGACCTCACAGCTCCCTCCTCTCCCAGACCCAGAATTCCTGGACCCTGGGCCCCTCCTTCCTGGGATCTAGAACTCCCAAGCCCTGTCCAGCTCTCTCCTCATAAAGATAAAGGATTCCTCAGACCCCTACCCATCAGCACCTACGATTCCAGGCCTCCGACTCCCTCTTCCCTAAAACCCAGTAGCCCAAAGTCCCCAGCCCATTCTCACCTGTCATCATTCTGTGCCACTGCGACGCCTCAGTGGCCAGGGCTTGAGAGAGGCTGCGAACTCGCTCCCGGTGCCCTTCGGATGTCGGCAAATAAGGGGTGGTGTTCCTTGGACTAGAAAGAAAGAGATTTGGGGAACTTGTATAATTAGCCAGTACAATAAGGACCACAGTGCCCCGCGTGTCCTTCTGGGAGTTGTAGTCCCTAGCACGTGTCTCTAAAGGATTTTAAACTGGGCGCGACCCTCTTTTAAAAAGCCCGCGTGCATTGTGGGATTTGTAGTCCGGTTGCCGGAAATTTTCTCAGATTTCCTGACGGAGGGGCGGAGTTTGATATAGACCAAGGAACTGCAGTTCTCACTGCGAACTAGGGCTTTCTGATTCCTCAGGAACTCAAGCGTCTCTAAAAGATTCTGCGATCTGTACTTTAGTACTCACGAGTACTCAGGAGACATTAATAGCAATGCTACTCTCCTTCCCTTTGCTAATTTCCCTGCTCCTTGCCCCCATCTCCAATTCCTTACCTGCTCCAGGACCCCGAGCTTCTAAGCCATTTCTGGGCTCCTGAGTGTCCCAAGACAGGCTGCAAAGGAATTGGGGCATTAGAATTCCTCATCTGGAAGTCCTCATGTTCTCATTTTGAGGGTGAAGGGGTTCAGAAAGGGGATAAAACTGCCCCAAAGACACTGCCAATTTTTAACTTTACTTGAGCTCCTGGAAAACAAGAAGAGCTCGGAAAATCACCACCCCCCCGCCCCACCAGCCCCTTTGCATTCTGGTAAAAGGCTTACTGCAAAGAACCCCTCTTCTCCATATGACTTAGATAAGACTAATGAAGTAAAATTGCTATTTTAAGGCAGGACAAGAAAAATTAAACATAAAATTCTCTCTGTGTGCTTGAGTGTCCTCCCTCTCTCCCTAATGTGCAGGGTGCATCTGTATTACACATTAACCAGAGCTCCTCAGAGATGGCAGTGCCTGCTCTATCGTAAAGATCATTTTTCCCCCCTTTCTTCCGACACTACCAATGTAACTTCTTAAAAGAACAGTATTCTTTTCCAACTCTGTAGATCACGGTGATTTGCTTCTGGCTTTGTATGTTCTTCCCTAGACTATGTATCCTTGGTGAACTTTTTATGTAAAAATATCAGTATGTCATTTTTTAAAGTTATTATTATTTTTTACATTTATTTTATTTATCTTTTTTTTTTTTTTTTTTGGCTGCATTGGGTCTTCGCTGCTGCCCTGGGCTTTTCTCCAGTTGGGGTGAGCAGGGGTCACTCCTGTTACAGTGCGCGGGCCTCTCACTGCTATGGCCTCTCCTGCTGCGGAGCATGGGTTCTAGGTGCATGGGCTTCAGTAGCCATGGCACGCGGGCTCAGTAGCTGTGGCACGCGGGCTCTAGAGCGCAGGCTCAGTAGCTGTGGCGCACGGTCCTAGTTGCTCCGCGGCATGTGGGATCCTCCCAGACCAGGGCTCAAACCCGTGTCCCCTGCATTGGCAGGCGGATTCCCAACCACTGCGCCACCAGGGAAGCCCATCAGTACGTCATTTTGATGTACGATCCTTTGTCTGGAAAATGGATGTGAGTGTGCCTTTTGACTTCTAACACATGAAACAGTTCTCAGAGCTGTCTGAGAGTCTGTCTCCCAGGTTATAATCCTGTTTCGCTCAAATAAAATTCCCTTTGTTTCTTGTTAACTTGTTTTTAATAGAATTTTCGTCGACAAGATTCACAGTTGACCCCCCGCCCCACCCCGTTTACCTGTGACAAGGCCAGAAACAGACCCTCCAAATTCACATTCCTTTTGTCGTAAATGATTAGCTGGACTCTTTGTCCCCCCCAAACTAGCTAGACATAGAGATAAATGTTTGGTGTTCAGCTGACTTGAGACGCTCCCTGTTTACAAAAACAATCCCAACTGTGAAATCAACCCACTTGTCTAATTCCTTCCTAGAAAAGTCTAAGATGAAACCATCCATGGGGAACTCCCTGGCAGTCCAGTGGTTAGGACTCCACACTCTCACTGCAGAGGGCCTGGGTTCAATCCCTGGTGGGGAAACTAAAATCCCACAAGCCACTGCGCAATGGCGTGGCCAAAAAAAAAAAAAAAAACCCACCAACAGCAAACCAAACAAACAAACAAAAAATGCCGTCCTGCCCGGACCACTCTGATCGTTGGAGCTGGAGTCCTCTCCCCAGCACCATAACATGAATAAAATCTATTTCCTTACTTGATCAATTTTTCTTCTTTTCTTTTTGCCTTTGACAACACATAGTAACTGAAAAGGAAAATTGGGCTTCCAATCCAGACCCGTGACCCCCACCCCCTCCCTGAGGAGGGAGAACGCTGGTGAGGTGGAGATGTTGTCTCTGGCCCACCCTGTCTTCCACCGATAAGGGAGGCAGGATGCTGATTTCAGCACAGGTACAGCGGGGTAAAATCTGGAAACCTGTTCTGGGTACGGAGGAAGGAAACATCCCCATTTTACAGAGAGGAAAACTGAGGCTCCAACTAGGAACTAAGAACCCACTGCTGCTTCACCGCCCCAGCCGTTTCCCTCACTTTTTGTTCCGCGTCAGGCTGGCGTCCAGCTGGGGACAATGTCCTCCCCAGAGTGAGGAGCCGGGGGGAGGCTGGGCGAGGGAGAGGCCGACCGTACTCCTGGTGTCTGCGCATTCTCTCCAGTTGCTCCTGAGCACTCATCCGGGGCCGGGCCAGGGGGACCTGGGGAGATGAGAAACACCGCGATACTCCAACCTTGGCCTCCGTTTTCTCTCTTCCCTGAACCTCTCAGCCCCCTGCCTTGCCCTTCCCAATAAGTTCACCCCCGCTCTCGAGGGCTACTTCTACACCCGGAGCACAGGCTGTCCCTCTGCTGCTCAAGTCCTTCCATGGCCCCCAAGTGCTTTCAGGACAAAGGCATTGGAGGCCCCTTGTGGCCTGGTCCCTACCCACCTCTCCAGCCTCAACTCCATCAGCTGCCCTGTTCAAACCCGAAGCCCCAGACTGACAAACACCCACACTTCCCTGGACAGATCAAGTCTCTTTGCAGTGATAGTCAGGACTCCAGGTTGCTTGTGATTAAAAAAAAAAACAAAACAAAAAAACCTCTGAATCAGCTTTGAAAACATTAAAAGGAAGAATGAGATTTATCGTGTAACTCGATCGTCAGGAGGACCACTTTGGGTTTGTCTGAGGGAGGACTTTACAAGCTCTCTCGCGCCCTCAAAACCAAAGGGAAGAGACACACAGGGAGACTGTCATGTGACAATGGCAGTTATGCTGCCACGAGCCAAGGAGCTTTCCCAGAAGCTACCAGAAATATGGTTCTGATGACACCTTGATCATGATCACTTACTTATAGCCTTAAGAACTTAAAATGCAACAGGATGGAGATAAATCAAAGGGGAACTTGAACTTGAACATTTGGAACATTCGCAGCCTATGTGTATTGCAAGGAAGCTTGTTCTGATGGGAACACCAAGGGTGTGTCCGTAAAACCATTTGCTGAGACATTAGGCATGTGATGGTGTGTGGATCCAGTAAACCAACTCAGCAGAAAAGATGCCAAGTCAAACTGAAGGGGACAGAGATGGGACAAAACGAAGGAAGGCCGTCAGACATCTGGGATGCTACAGGCAGGAAAGTGGCCAATAGAGCTTCAAACGTGTTATCCTTCCAGAAAGGGGGTCATTTGGACACAGACATGCACCTAGGGAGAACGCCACGGGACAACTGAAGTTATGATGCCACAAGCCAAGGAACGGATCTCTCCCTAGCTCCTTCAGAAGGAGCCTGGCCCAGGACTTCCCTGGCGGTCCAATGGTTAAGGCTCCAGGCTTCCACTGCAGGGGGCGCGGGTTGGATCCCTGGTCAGAGAACTAAGATCCCACGTGCCGTGCAGCGCGGCCAAATTAAGTAATTAATTAAATTTTTTTAAAAAAAGGGCATGGCCCGACAACACCTTGATTTCAGACTTCTAGCCTACAGAACTGTAAGACAGTAAATTTATTGTTTAAGCAAAAAACAAAGGGGATGGGGGTGGGGAGAGAACTCTCCACTGCAGTCTCCAACTAGAACATTCTAGGCAGACAGCTTAGATCTGTTGCTATTGTAGGACCAATCACTGCAGTTTACTCTACGTGACTCTGATTTGGTCGATCCTGAGTCACATGCCCACCTGTTAGATACATCATAGTCCCTGTAAATTGACCCTATGTCATTTATTTCTTCATGGCAGGCCAGACCACTGACCCGAAAGCCTGCTAGGGCCAAACTGAAACTTTTACACATCCCTTGTTTCAAAGATAGCTCAAGTAGACAGATATTTTTAGCCACTTAGAGCCTGCCTGTTTTGAATACTCCGTGAAGTTGTATCCAGCATCTGCTAGCCATAGGTAAGATCAACCTGTAGCTATAAAAGCCCCCAACAGGGGAATTCCCTGGAGGTTCAGTGGTTTTAAGGGCTCCGCGCTTCCACTGCAGGGGGCACGGGTTTCATCCCTGGTCGGGGAGCTAAGATCCCGCATGCCTCGCGGCGGGACCAAAACAAACAAACAAAAGAAGCCCCCAACAGGCTGCTGCCCTTAGGAGCTCTCTGACCCAGAGACTCCCCTCTGTGCGGCTAAGCACATCACCTAGACCCTTAAGTCCCTTCTCTAATCTCCTTCTCCTCTGGGAGTTCCCTTGTCCCGCCCCCCTGCTCCTCCTCCTGGGCAGTGGCCCCGAAGCAGTAACCTCTGGAGGATCTAATGCTGTCAGGGACTTTTCCCACAGGCAAATCTGTCAGTGTGGACCAACTAAAGCTCTGTGTGCTACTGCCACCTAGTGGTCATATCTTTTTCCTTGATCAGCTCTGAAATACCTAGAACCTTACACCACCCCGGGATGCTGGCCGCGGTACGGCTGAGGGAGGAGCCATTCTCAAGATTAAGCGTTATTCGGCGCAGCTCCAACAATCCATGTCCTTTATACACACCACTAAGAATAAAGTTCCTCTCCTCCTAAGAAAGGACAGATTGATTACTTGGTTTCCACGGATAATAAGGAAGCACCAAAAATGCTTTTAAACCTATTCGAGGGGACGTCCCTGGCTGTCCATCGGTTAATACTCCGTGCTTCCACTGCAGGGGCACAGGTTTCATCCCCGGTCGGGGAGCTAAGATCCCGCATGCCTCGTGGCACTGCCAAGGTGCGGGGGGAACCACCACCACCAATTCGAACAAGGAATCGTAACTGGCATCCCCGGAACCACGCTCCTGAAAGTCAGCCAATCAACGATGGCGCCGCGTTTCTGAAAATCAGCCAATCAACAACAGACACAAAGCTTCCGCATCTTAAGGTCGAATATACGAAAGTCCACCGGTTTCCGAGCTCTACGCCATATGACATCAGCTCTCCGCTTTGCTCAGAGCGACTGTATCTTACAAGAGGTCTGTCTTGCTTAAGCAAGTAATAAATTCAGCTTTGTTTCCGATACAGAGCTGCAGCTTCTTTATCCCCTCCATGCCTTTGCGTACATAGCCTATTCCCTGTTTGGAGTACTGCTTCCCGCATGGCCAAACTTTTTTCATTCATCCAGACTCACCTTACCTAACATTTAAAAGGCTTCCCAATGCTCTGAGTCCCCCTATGAAATGGCTCAGCCCTGTCGGATGTGTATGAGGATTGCATTCATGCCTCTCCCCCATCAGACTCCAGCATCAGGACTAATTCATGGCAGGGCGCCCCCAACACCTTCCACAGGGGCTGGTCCCTAGAAGACCAGTATGATGAGCAAATAAGGGAGGTCGGGATTTCTTCCTCACTGGCCAAAGTTGAGGGAGAAGGGGAGAGATAGCAACTGCTCTTGACACTCTGCTTGGATTGGTCAGCTGCTGATGGCTTAGTGGGCATCGGAGTGGTCCTGCCAAGTCCAGCAGCCATACTTTTCCTGCCGGACCCCTTTGCCAGTTTCACGATGGGGGAAGCCACAGAAAAATAGGGGTTGTGATGCAGAGATTCACTACGTGGCAAACTCAGAAGGGTAGGTCCTTGAAAACAGGGACTGGTCTGGGGACCTCGCCTTGTAGAGCCTGGCAGTCAAGAAGGGTCTGAGGAATTCGTGGACCTGAATTGAACAACCTGCAGTTGGCAGATGGCATTCCAGAGGTCAGAACTCTGTGCTCCCAAGTGACCATGTGCGGTTGTATGGGTTGCTTACTGCCCAAGGGCTAAGCCCTCCATTGACCACGCCAGGTTCCATCCACGCAGAAGGGGGAGCCTGTCTCTCATTCACAAAAAGGCATTCTGTAGGCTAGCAGAAGCCCTGGCTTCCTAAATTCCCACCTCAGTCTGGACATTTGCACTAGCTGTTTCCCTGATGTGCCAGGGATGAATTCTAACTCAATCTTTAAGGTCTGTCTGCCTCCAGGAAACCATCCCCAACATGCCCAGGCTGCCTGGGAGCTGTCCCCTGAAGTCCCCCAATGCCTCGTGCTTTCCCCATCTCAGCACACGCCTCCGCCTGTTCTGATAGTGCTTGTGTCTGAGGTTCCTGATGCCTGGGATCTGGCCTGATTCAGTTCAGGAACCCCAGTGGCCGGACAAAACCCAGTCCACAAGAGGCCAAGGACCACCCCAGCACCAATGAGAATGGCAAACTTGTTGGCTCCACTTTCAAAGTCAGTTCCCCAAATTTCTTATCTGTCATTTCCAAAAAAAAAAAAAAAAAAAAAAATCTGAAACTGACATTTGTTTTTCTAAATCGGTGCCGATATGCACCCAGTGTTCCTGATGTGAGGCATCGCCTGAGCCACACCCATCGGGCTTCTGCCCTCAATTGCAATTTTCTTGCTTTGTGTTTTGTTTTGTTACTTACGACTTCTAGTTTAATTGCTCTCTGAAGGTGTCAAAAAGAGCCAAAGATCGCCCCAAAGAGAGTGAAAAGAAACAGAAGCATCTGTCACTTCCAAGAGCTCAGAAAGTAGAATCAAGTCAGGAACAGGATTGTGGAGCCTCTACAGGGACATCTCACTAAATAGGACCCTCAAGATGTGATGTGACATAAACAGAAAGACACGTTGCAGAAGTTTTACTGGGACAGTGACACCAGGAACTGATGACAAGTAGAGAAACTCTGCAGAGGGCAAAATCTGAAGATCCGGACCCTGTGTTCATGAGGAAGTAACTGGATGCCCCTGAATGGCCTTTGGTCATGAAACAAGCTAGAACATTCCATGAAGACCAGAACATTGATCATGAGCATCAGCTGGCAACACCAAAGAAGTATGTGACGTAAAATATCTTAATATCTACCTGGGTGGCAGAGCATCTGCAGGTCAGAAATTACAATTGATGAGTTTCCTAAGATAACAGCTGATGAAAACTGAGTTCTGAAAAAAACGTATACGGTGGATAGAGCTCCATAATGTCTCTGTGCTCCTGTAAAAATGTCACCGAGGGGGCTTCCCTGGTGGCGCAGTGGTTGAGAGTCCGCCTGCCGATGCGGGGGACACGGGTTCGTACCCCGGTCTGGGAAGATCCCACATGCCGTGGAGCGGCTGGGCCCGTGAGCCATGGCCGCTGAGCCTGCGCGTCCGGAGCCTGTGCTCCGCAACGGGAGAGGCCACAACAGTGAGAAGCCCGCGTACCGCAAAAAGAAAAAATTAAAAAAAAAAAAAGTCACCGAGGGAATTCTCTGGCGGTCCAGTGGTTAGGACTCCGAGGGCCCAGGTTCAATCCCTCGTCAGGGAACTAAGATCCACAAGCTGCACGGTGCAGCCAAAAAAAATAAATAATCGCCGACAGCAATGAGAGCTAACAATGGCAGGCTTGAAGGATGCCAGGCTCAGGTGGTCTGGTCATGGGCGTGCTGGAGCCACAGGCACACACACAAGACACAGTTGGCAGTGCCTAGAAAAAGCCGACATTCGAAATGTTTGGAATGTGTCTACGATTTTCCTGGGCACTATTATTATGCAAATAAGAAATTGTGGCATCCCCCCCCCCCCAATGTTCATGGCAGCACTATTCACAATAGCCAAGACATGGAAGCAACCTAAATGTCCATCGACAGATGAATGGATGAAGAAGATGTGGTACATGTATACAATGGAATATTACTCAGCAATAAAAAGAATGAAATAGGGGCTTCCCTGGTGGCACAGCGGTCAGGAATCCGCCTGCCAGTGCAGGGGACACGGGTTCGCGCCCTGCTCCGGGAAGATCCCACATGCTGCGGAGCAACTAAGCCCACGTGCCACAACTACTAAGCCTGCGCTCTAGAGCTCGCGAGCCACAACTATTGAGCCCGGGTGCTACAACTACTGAAGCCCGCGCGCCTAGAGCTCTGCAACAAGAGTAGCCACCGCAATGAGAAGCCCGTGCACCGCAACGAAGAGTAGCCCCCGCTCGCCGCAACTAGAGAAAAGCCCGCGTGCAGCAGCAAAGACCCAAAGCAGCCAAAAATTAATTAATTAATTAATTAATTATTTTTTTAAAAGTGCAATTTAAAAAAAGAGAACGAAATAAAGCCATCTGCAGCAACATGGATGGACCTAGAGATTATCATACTAAGTGAAGTAAGAGAAATACCATATGATATCACTTATATGTGGAATCTGAAAAATGATACAAATGAACTTATTTACAAAATAGAAACAGACTCATGGACATAGAAAACAAAATTATGGTTACCAAAGGGGAAAAGGGAGGGAGGGATAAATTAGGAATTGGGAATTAACAGATACACGCTGCTATATATAAAACAGATAAACAACAAGGACCTACTATATAGCACAAGGAACTATATTCAATATCTTGTAATAACCTACAATGGAAAAGAATCACTTTGCTGTACACCTGAAACTAACACAACATTGTAAATCAATTATACTTCAATAGAAAAGTTTTTTAATTTAAAAAAGAAATTGTGGGGCTTCCCTGGTGGCGCAGTGGTTGAGAGTCCGCCTGCCGATGCAGGGGACACGGGTTCGTGCCCCGGTCTGGGAAGATCCCACATGCCGCGGAGCGGCTGGACCTGTGAGCCATGGCCGCTGAGCCTGCGCGTCCGGAGCCTGTGCTCCGCAACGGGAGAGGCCACAACAGTGAGAGGCCCGCGTACCGCGAAAAAAAAAAAAAGAAAAGAAATTGTGTCATCTCTACATACAGCTTGTAACAATAGAATTTCACACTCCGTGAAGAGAAAGGATAAACCACCCACCGCCTTAAAAAAATCAAAAAACAAAAACTGCATACTGGTTGCAGGCATCAGGAACCCAGGACATTTTCCTCAGAAATAAAAAGCGCCTGGGGAAGAAATTGAGACACAGATGTAGAGAACAAACGTCTGGACACCAAGGGGGGAAAGTGGCGTGGGTGCGTGGTGGTGGTGGTGTGATGAATTGGGAGATTGGGATTGACATATATACACTAATATGTATAAAATGGATAACTAATAAGAACCTGCTGTATAAAAAAATAAATAAAATAAAATTCAAAAAGATAAATAACTCTCCAAAAAATAAAAAAATTAAAAGCACCTGATATTTATAAGCTATTTTTATCCCCCTGACTCCATTTAAGTAATTCATTGCTATTTTTTTAACTTGACATTTAAATGGTGATATTATTTATAGCTTTTATCCCATTTCGTATGCATATTCATACATTTTATTGGAGAAGCGGTAATGTGTTTGCTTAAGTGTGCTGCTGCAGACGCGGCAGGCGGTGTTGTAGAACGCACAGTACACAGTATAGGCACCGAATTACTTGAATCTGCAAAACTTTGCATTTTAAACAACATCTGGTCCCAAGGGTTTTGAACAAGGTTTGAAAACCGCTATATCTAGAATCCGACTCTGTCTCGACACCTCCACTTTTTCTAACCTAGTGCAAACAACTGTTCTCTCCCCGCTGGAATAGCCCAGTCACCTTCTCACTGGTTCCCTGCCTCAGCCCTTGTTCACTGTCTGTTCCCACATGTGGCCGCCAGAGGGCGCCAGTGCCCACTTACAGCATCTCAGTGCCTGCTCAGATCCTCCATGGCTCTGCGCTCACCCAGTGTCAAAGCTAAGCCCTCACCTTGGACCACAAGGCCCAGCACGATCTGCCCCTATTACCCCTCTGTCCTCATCAGCACCCCTCTCCCTCTTGCTCGGTTACTCGGTTACGGCCACACTGGCTTTCTAGCTGCTCCTCCAACACGCCAGAGTCTTCTGCCTCGGAACCTTTGCAAACACTGTTCCCTTTGCCTCTAATGCTCTTCCACCAGACATCCCCAAGGCTTGCTCCCTTACCTCCTCCGGGTATCTGCACAAGCATCACCTCTCCAGAAGCCTCCCCAGACCAAGCCATTGACAATTGCACCTCTTCTCCAAGTATCCCAAATCCCCTCACCGTGCTGTTTTTATTTATTTAGCACTTAAAACATATAAAGTAATTTATAGTAAATTATTTATTACCCGCCTCTTCCCACTAGAATGTCAGATTCATGAGAGAAGGATTTTTTTTTTCATCTTGTTCACATTTGGGTCCTGAGCACCTAAACAGCTCTCTGTGATAGAACGTTCCTGAATGATGGAAATGTTCTATATTTTCACTGTCCAACAGGGTAGCCACTGGCCACTTATGTCTCCTGAACACTTGAAATTTAGCGAGTGAGAGTGAATTTTTATTGTATTTCATTTAAATTCATTTAAATTTAAATAGCCCCATGTGACTACTGGCTACCTTATTAGACAGTGAAGAGGGTATTTAATAAGTATATATTGAATGAATGATTGACAAATGAATGAATGAATGAAGTGCTTGCTCTAAGGCACTACTTTCAGGCTTTATGGGCATTCATCTACTTTGACTCTTCACATCAGCCCTAGGTGGTAGACACCGCTATTAGCTCCATTTTGCAGATGAGAAAATGGAGGCAGAGAGATTTCATAACTGATCCAAAGTCACACAGCTTAGAAGTGGCAGAGACAAAATTCAGTCCCAACGCTCTTAATAAATCTCGCTGTCTCTGCTCTAGGGTGTGGCCTTAAAACTCTTCTCTCCCAGATGTTTCCCCAAGAGTGGGGACAGGGGGTCCTTCCTGTGGTGGTCAAAGCGTTACAGTGGACCTGAGGAGGCCAGATGGACTGCCTACCTTGGTTCCTGGCTGTGGGGAAGGGGGGCGGCGACCCTCAGGGCTGGAAGCCCGGGAGACCCTTGGAGATCCAAGACCTGGAGGAGTAGAATGGGACTGGTGAGGACGAGGAATGCCGAGCAAGTCCCTCCCCACTCCAGACGCTTACCTGACCGAGGGCTGGCAAGCTCTCTGTCGCCCCCTGGGGGCCGCCCCCAGTCAGCCTCAGGGGACCGGGGTAGGCTCAGTTCCAAGGACTCAGGCAGGCTCTGGAGAGGCCAGGAAAGGGGAATAATAATTATCATTACCACTATTATTACCATTTTCAAGCACTTAGCAATTGAGACACTGCATAAGTAGGATTAAGATTGAAAACCAGGAGCCAGATCTGGTTTCCAAACCTCAGCTCTGCCATTTTTTTTGCTGTGTGACCTTGGGAAAGTTACTTTACCTCTCTGTGCCATATTTCACCTTTTGATATGAGGATTTTAACCTACAGCTTTTTTTTTTTTTTTTTTTTTTTGGCTGCGTCAGGTCTTAGTTGCAGCACACAGGATCTTCTTTGAGGCATGCGGGATCTTTCCTTGTGGCACGTGGGCTCTTCATTGCAGCGCGCAGGCTACTCTCTAGCTGTGGTGCACAGGCTCCAGGGCACGTGGGCTCTGTAGTTGTGGCGCGAGGGCTTAGCTGCACCGTGGCATGCGGGATCTTAGTTCCCTGACCAGGGATCAAACCTGCATCCCCTGCATTGTAAGGAGGATTCTTTACCACTGGACCACCAGGGGAGTCCCTGATATGAGGATTGAATCGATACATGTAAGGTACTTAGAACAGTGCCTGGCACATGGCAGGGCATTATACGTGTGAGGTTTTATAATGATTATGCATCTGGCACGGTGCCAAGTACTTTACCAGCATTATCTCATTGAATCCCCTCGGTAAATCTATGAGACAGCTATTATTATCCCTATTTGATATATGGGGAAACTGAGGCTCAGAGAATGAGGTCAATGACTGATGTCACAAAGATAGCAAAGCTGAGATCTAAACCCAGGTCTCCCGGATACATGATCTGATGATCGCCTACAACCATTGTGGCTCCTGATTCCTGACGGCTTACTCTGTCAGGCACATTCTAGTCACAGTTTCTCCTTCTCACAGTCCTCTGCAAGGTAGGGGTTAAGATCAGCGGTGTCTGGTAAATGTTTAACAAATGCCCTCTGGGAGAAATGAGCCCTGGTTTGTAGCATTTGCCAGTTTCCACGGTGTAAATACTCCCACCGTGGTCAATTTCAAGCTACCAACATGACATCACTGAATGTGGAGTTGAGAAGAGAGGCAGCCAATTGGACCTTGGGAGGTGTTGGGAACTGGGTCCAGCACATCACTGGACAATGATCATAGTACAACGAATAAGGAAACAAAGGTTTCCAGAGCTTAGGATACATGCCTGAGGTTGGTTAGCTGGTCAAGGGAGAGAGAAAGAGGGGAGATGGTAATGAGCTGGGCCAGGGGCAGATGGAACAGGAAGCTGGGGGTGGAGAAAAAGGTGAGTCTCACCTCCCTCTCTGAGGACTCCTTGCCTTGGAGTGCAGGGGATGGGGAGTCAGGGTCAGTGTGGTGGGGTGGTTTCTGGGGGCCCCCCAGACCTGCCAGTGTGTCTTCCACCATCCACAGCTGTTGTTGAGCAGATGCTCTGTCCTGGGGAGAGGAAAGGAATTTGTTACTCAAAGGTGGGAAAATGCAAGGAGGGTTAAAGTTGATAGGCCATGGAAACGGTCTGAAATTTCCATTTAGATATCCCACTTACCCATTATTATTTATCATAAACATTGTTTTTCTGTATGGCTCTGTAGTGTTACCTCTGTTATAAATAGGTGACCATATAAATAGATGTGAGTCTGTTTCTGAATATTCTATTCTTTCCTTTGTTCCATTTGTCTAATGTTGTGTCAATACTATACTGCCCTCTTATTACCTGTAGCTTTACAGTCAGACTTGATTGATATCCAGTTGTGTCAGTCCTCCAGCTTTGTTTTTGCAGGTTGCCTTGTCTACATTTGGCCTTTTGCACTTCCAGATAGAATTTAGAGTCAGCTTGTCAAACTCCACATAAAAGCCATCTGGAATTGTATTGGGATCGAATATCCCCACTGGGGAAATCACATCTTTACATGAAAGCCCTCACCACATAAAGATGTACCACATCTTTACATTAGTGTCTTTCCTATCCACGAACATGGTACATCTCTCCATTTATATCGGTCTTCAATTTCTCTCAATGACATCTTGTGGCATTCAGAGTAGGTGTCGTGCATGTCTTTCATTATGTTTCTCCCTAGATATTTAACCTGTTTATGTTCATTGTAAACACTATTGTTTATGAATATTCATTTTCTAATTGTTTGTTATTAGCATACAAGAAGACAAGTGATTTTTGCATGTTATCCTTGCATTCAGTTACCTTGCTGGATCGGCTTATTCTACCAATCTTTCTGGAGATTATTCTAGATTTTCTACATACACAGCTTTGTCATCTTTAAATAAAAACAGCTTTACGCCTTCCTCTTTGGTCCTTATACCTTTAATTTATGTCTCAGACTTCCTTGTACCGCCTAGAATCCCTGGGACAAGGCTGACTAGAACTAGGAGGGGCTGGGGGTCTGGATCCTGGGTCTGAGAACTTGTCTTATTCCAAATACTGGGGAAAAGTTTTCCACACTTCACTGCCAACAATCATGTTTGCTGTAAGTTTACGTTTCTTATAGATGCCTTATCAGACTAAGGAAGTTGATTTATATTCCTACTTTGCTGAGAGATTTTATCATGAATGGATATTAAATTTTTAAAATGTTTTTCCTGCATTTATTGAGATGACCATGTGGTTTTTTTTCTTTATTTTATTAAATGTAGTGAACTACATGAACTTATTTTCAAGTGTTAAATTGACCTTGCATTCCTGTAATAAGCCTAATTTGGTTGTGATGTATTTTTCTTTTCTTATATTGCTGGTGCTAAGGAATATCTAACACCAGTAGCTGGGGGATTAGCGTTGAGGGGTGGATTTTAGGAGGAAGTGGGAGGGGGTTAGTATGAAGAGGGTGGGGCTTAAACCTGTGAGTATGCATTTAATACTAGAAGCCAGAATGTTTAGTTGAAGGTATATGATTTAGAAATTCTATTGCTAGGCTTAGAATGAAGACGTGGGTCTGAGGCCAAGCAATGGGGCTTCAGGAGGGGGGCCTGAACTAAGGGATTGGATTTAGAACTGGAGCCTCCAGAGGATAAATTTAAAAGTGAAAGTCTGGATGCAGAATGCAAGAGATGAACTTGCAGGATGGGACAGGGCTGAGGGGCAGAGTTTTGACCCCAAGGGTAGGGCTTCAAAGTAAGAGGAGAGATTTAGAACCAGACGGGGCAGTAGTTCCGAATCTGAAGATAGGTCTTGAAATTAAGGGCAATGTCTTAATTATTGGGCTTTAAATGAAAGGAAAAGGCAGAGGGGGAGGGGCTAAAGATAACATGGGAGGGGGTTTGATTCTATGGGAGGGGCTTAAATGCCAAAAGGGTTTCCAAGTGATCTTGGAGTGCAGGGTGGGGCTTGGGGGCTTGGGGCAGGGGTGTACCTGGGGGGACCCGAGGTGCAGCAGGTACTCAAGGGTCTCTCTCAAGGTGCTCAGCTCCTGTTCCAGGCTGTTGTACGTGTCCCAAACCCGCTCTCGCTCCTCAGGTCCCAGAAAGGGGGAGACAGAGAGTTAGCATGTCCTCCCACCAGATCTTCCCCAATCCCATCTTTTCCTAGATTAGCAGGAGGAAGGGTGGCCTGGCCCCAGGTGCCCTGTGGGGTATATGGACTGCAAGTCCCAAGGGCCTCTTTGCTCAGACTACTGGGAACCCCAGAGTCTATATTGAACCTGCCATTCCAATGAACTGCTAGTGTAGACAAATAACAGCTTTCCCTGAATCTTCTGGATTACCTCTGCACTCCTCTAGGGCAGCAGAGTCTACAGATCTAATGAATTCTTGAAACAGACAAGACCATGAGACCTGTACACCCCGGGCAGCAGAAACTTCCTTGCCAATACCAATAACAAGAGCAGCTAACTTTTTTTGTTTTTGTTTTTTTTTGTGGTACACGGGTCTCTCACTGTTGTGGCCTCTCCCGTTGCTGAGCACAGGCTCCGGACGCGCAGGCTCAGCGGCTATGGCTCACGGGCCCAGCCGCTCTGCGGCATGTGGGATCTTTCCGGACCGGGGCACGAACCCGCGTCCCCTGCATCAGCAGGCGGACTCTCAACCACTGCGCCACCAGGGAAGCCCTAAACAGACTTTTCCTTTCTTTTCTTTTTTTTTTTGCAGCTAACATTTATTTGGCACTTACTGTGTGCCAGGCACTGTTCTTAGCTCTCATTTAATTCTTTTGAGGTAGGTATTGTTAATGTCTCCATTTTACAGATAGTAATAATTACAGTTAACATAAGTATTGCTTACCATATACTAGGTACAAAAGTGTTAAACATTCCTTCATTTACATATATTTATGAAAACTTCACAATAGCCCTATGAAGTAAATATTATTTTTATTATCTCAAGTTTATATGAGAGGCATCTAAGGCCCAGAGGGATTAAGTAAATTCTCTAAGGTCACAAAGCAACAATGAGTGGAAACTGAGATTCAAAGCCAGGAAGTCCGTTTCAAAATCACCCCCTTGGGACTTCCCTGGTGGCACAGTGGTTAAGAATCCACCTGCCAATGGAGGGAACACGGGTTCGAGCCCTGGTTCGGGAAGATCCCACATGCCGTGGAGCAACTAAGCCCGTGTGCCACAACTACTGAGCCTGCGTGCCACGACTACTGAAGCTCGTGCGCCTACAGCCCGTGTTCTGCAACAAGAGAAGCCACCGCAACGAGAAGCCCGTGCACCACAACGAAGAGTAGCCCCCGCTCGCCGCAACTAGAGAAAGCCCTCGCGCAACAATGAAGACCCAACGCAGCCAAAAATAAATAAATAAATAAGAACTTACTAGACTGGAAACTAAATCTATCACAAAAAAAAAAAAAAATCTCCCCCTTAAATGGCTAAATTAAATACTACTGTTTCTTGGCTGCTTGCCCCTCACCCTCTAGGAATGTCAAGATCATTGGCTTAAAATTGGGGGGATTCTCAAGAACCACCTTCCCAAGAGTCTTTGGGGGCAAGTTCCCTTTAGTAACAACCTGTAGAATCCTGGGGTCTCCTTGGAGGTATGCCCCTTCCCAGATGTTCACCTGGGTCAGGTGACAAAGAGCGGCCCTCACACTGACTAGTCGGTCCTGCAGGAGGCGCTGGCGCCCCCAAGCCCTCCCAGGAGCTGCAGCCTCCCTGGTTGTTTGGCCCAGCTGCTGTCGAGTCAATTCCAGGGCTGCTTCTAGCTGCTCCTGCACCGAAAGGGAAGATGGTTAGACTTCTGAAACCACCCCCAGCCTCAGGAAGAGAGAAAAGGTGTCTTCCTATATCCTTGGGTATGCTGGGGATCAGGATGGGCTAAGGGCACGTGGAGAGGCCAGATGCCCCTCCCCTGTCCCAGAGCCCTGTACCTTCTCCTCCTGCTTCTGATCTATCTCCTCCTGCAGCCTCCTCAGGAGCCGGTCCTGCCCACACAACTTGGTCAACAGAGTCTGGAGAAAGGAGGACAGGAGCTATTTATGGACGAGATCTGGCCCTTCCCCCTGCCCCACAATTTAAACATTCTCTCCCCAGCTCTGGGAACTCAGCAAGGGTTCGATCAGGAGAACTTACATCTGTCTCCAAGCTTTGGTGGAAGGTTGAGTCTAGAGGGGGACCCGGCTGAGGAGAAAGAGAAAGGTTGGAGGTCACGTGCCCAAACAGGTCCTTATTGTAGCTCAGCGCTGAGCTGAGCCCTGTTGCTACTAACAGACACCCCTGTCCTTATTAGCTTTGTTCCAAGCTTTAGCAAACCTCAGTAGACCAATTGCCAGACTTTGGGCTTTAGGAAGTGGTCTTTGCTACCAAATAGCTATAGCAAATAAATAATTAATGGAGAAAACTTAGAGAGTTCCTTTATGACTGAGAATAAAATAAGGATGCTCACTACCACTGTTACAGTTTAACACACTATTGGAGATGTTGACCAATGCTATAAGATAAGAAAAAGAATAAAAGTGTAAGGATAGGAAGGGGAATGATAAAACCATCATTATTTATAGATGATGTGCTCATCTACTCCCCCCAAAAAATAGCATAAAAAAATTATTAGAATAAATAAGAGAATTCAGCAAGGATGCCAGGTGTAAAATGAAGTTACAAACATTAATAGCATATCTCTACACCATCAATAACTAGAAAATATTTTTTAAAAAAGAAGAACATACCATTCAAATAACTATAAAAACTATCAGTAGGGAATTCCCTGGTGGTCCAGTGGTTAGGGCTCGGTGCTCTCACTGCCAGTGACCTGGGTTCAAACCCTAGTCAGGAGACTAAGATCCCTCAAGCCGCCCAGCGTGGCCAAAAAAAACCAAAAAACTATCAGGAATTTAGGAATTACCTTAATTACCTTAACTAATAGCACAAAAATCTCTATGGAAAAACTCAAATGACAGACCTAGAAAATTATATGAATGAATGGAGAGATATTCTATATATATATGCCACCCAGTTTTCAGCAGCCCTAGGAAACTAATATATGTCCAGGCACCTTGAAATACCCAGTTTTCTCTAGGCACACTAGTCCAGGAGATGACATTCACCATAGCAAAGAAAGCAAGGGAGGGGGCTCTGGCAGATTCGAGGTGCCCAGGATACCTACCAATAAAACCATGGAAGCCCGGGTCCCGGGAGGCCTTGGAGGGAGCTGGAGATATGTGGAGGAACCAGAGGGGGCCTGGGAGGAATACTGATACAGAGATGTTTAGAGATTGGCATGTCTTACTAACAAATATTAGAATGGATGTGTCCCGAATTGCAGTGCCTTAGGAGACTCTTTGAGGTTCAGAACTGGGCCCCCAGAACTTCCTCAACGATCTGCTCTCCAGCTGTGTGCCATTGGGACACAGAGAATGCTAGTAAGTGGAAAGCCTGGCAAAAGAGTCCCACGGACCAATGGAAGTTGCAGTCTACGCTCACGCTCACATTCGTGGTTAGCTGTGGATTTTCGGGACTACAGTCCCATGATGCTCAGAGGAAATAGTAGGTGACCAACTTAGAAAGATAAACTGGAGACACAAGGCAGATGCAATCGACGCTACCTCTCACAGCATTGTCCTAGAGGAGAGTATTCTGGACTACAATCTCCATAATGCTTAAGGGGTAACGGCCAAAGACCAGCCTGAGGAGAGCCCTGAGAACTCATGGGAGTTAAAGTTCACTCTCCCTTTCACATCTGAACCCAGCTGTGATTATGCTGAACTACAATCCCCATGATACCCAGGGGCCAGTGGCCTAGAGACCAGCCTGGAAAGACAGCCCCATGGCCAAATGGGAGGTTTAGTCCCTCTCCCCATCACCTCTGCTCACCGGTGTTCTGGCCTCCTGACTCCAGTGCTGGGGACTCCTGGGGTCCCTTCCTCCCCCAGCCTCGGAGGAGGGTCCTCGTCGGGGAGTGGGGGGCCTGGAGAGTGTCTGGCGCTGGGGGGCCCAATCCAGGGGAGGCCGGACATCGATGCGACTCAAGGGGGTATGGGGTCTGGCAGAAGGTGCTGTGTCTCCAGAGGAGGGAGGGGGTCTGCGTGCAGGAGCAGAACGGGGCCGGGGGAGGCTCAGAGGGGAGGGAGGGCGAGAGAAGGGTGTGAACAGGCTGTAGGGAAGAGAGAATAGGCGAACTGCGTCAACTAGAGCCCCCTCATCCCACGACCCATCAAGCCAGGCTCAAAGATCTGTCTCCCTTCAGGGTGTCTCACTGTCCCTCTGGAGTAGAACCCTCCTCTAGTAACCAGATCCTGAATAATTTCCCTCTTTATGGTATCCTCTCCTTAAGATTTCTCCCCAACAGGCACTGACCCCACAAGAACCCAGCAAGTCACACACATCAGTGAGAAAGCACTAAGTCACTCCCCTAATCAGTCCCAGCCACGCCCCTCGGCCACGCCCACAGCATTTCCTCTGAAGCTCAGCCCTATAGAAACTTCTCGTCCCAGACTCCCTCGTCCAACTCACTCTGGGCTCCTTGTCCTCCGAATTCGGGGTCCAGATTGGAGGTCAGCCATGGGGCTGGGGGTGAGCAGCCGGCCACGACCTCTGGAGAGACGAGCCACCTCCGGTGATTCTGAGCCGCGCCCCTCTTCCCCTCTGCTCACCTCTGGGGGACCACCGGGGCCGCCAGGGCCCTCCCCAGTCTGGGGACGTGCAGATGACCTGGGTTGCCCACTAACGAGTGGACACAGAAAAAGACATCACTCCTTTGAACTTTATAACAGCCCTAACTGCCATTTCACAGATAAGGACACAGGAACCTACAAAGAAAAAAGGGGAGGTAGTGTACTGTAAATTGTTTTCCCCATTTTGCAGATGGGGAAACTGAGGCCCGAGTTGGAAGTGACTTGTGCAGGGCCACAAGGTCCATCCAGGTCGCTGGGCCCAATGCCCTAGACTATGCGTCTCCAGCCTGAAAATTGGGGCAGGCAGACAGAGCCTGGAGCCTTCCTTTTTTTATTAATCTGACATTTTTTAGGTGGCAGCCTCAGGGGGTGGAGACTTCTGCGGGAGCCAGTTAGAGAGTGAGCAATACTGATGGACAAAACGGTGGGCGGAGCTTACAAGAGATAGACTCTTTGCTGATTGGAGATGAAGTCCCCAGGACGTGGGGCCTGAAGGGCGGAGTTTCCATAGCTAGAAGAATAGTGATTGGACATTGAAGAGGGCAGGGTCTTAAAGGGAGGGGTTAGCCGGATAATTTGCAGGACCCAGACTGGAGGTAGAGTGTCAGGGGCGTGGCCTCTACTTATACTCACCAATCGTCCCCCTCCGCGCGGGAGGCCCGCCCCAGTGCCCGTAGCCAGCCCCTCAGGTCTTCTAGCGTGTCAGCCGCCAGAACGTAGGTCCTCATGCCCGGGTGCTCCGCCTGCGGGAAGAGAGAGCTGGAGGACCCGGCCGCCGGGCCCTCTAAAAAGAAGGATGCCATGGAACCTGGTCTTTATCTCCAGTAATGGATGCTCCATGCCTGCCCCCATCGCCTAGTGCCTTAGTGCCCATGGGGCTTGGATGGACTCACGGTGAAGGTGAAGCGCCGCCCTCGGGGGGCTCCTGGACCATCTGGCCTGATACTGTAGCTGGGGAGCAGGACGCTTCCCAGGACGCTCTCCTCGCGGCTGTCTGCAAAAGACAGGCTGGGGTCAAGTGTCACACAGGGATCTAGAGGCCAAGAGGCTAGTGGAAAGGGAGGGTGGGAGGGGGGCCCGCCCACCCCATGCCAGCTGGGGCACTGACCCTTGTAATAGAAGAGGCAATGGCCAGAGAGGACGAACCAGCGGCGTTTCCAGAGCCGGAGCCCGGAGCTGTCCTGGAGAGACAGAGTGGGAGTAGAGGGGGGAGGGAAAAAAGGAGATGGAGACAGTGACACTTGGGGCCAAAGACCCAAACAAAGGAGAGGGGCAGAGACACATGTTTGGTGCAATAGATTCAGATGGAGAACTGGAAACCAGTGGGTTGCAGTTGAGAGGACATAGATTCTGGACACAGGTGGACCTGAGTTTGACTCTTACCTCCACCACTTTCAAACTGTGCCCTTAAGCAAGTCATTTCCCCACTAGAAACCTCATTTTTTCCTCATGTGTCAATTGGGGATTGAGAAGTTACAGGAAGATTGGGACAGATACTGTACCACACACGGGCAGCGGCTTTATATAGAAAGACTTGGCCCGATCACTATGGAGTGTGAGACACAGAGAGGCCAGGAAGGTGATGCTGAGCCATACCCTGAATCCTGCATCTCCCCATCTCCTCTTCCAGAACTGCTCCATCTCTAACCTTGTGCCCCTCTTCTCCCCTTCAATCCATTCCCACAGAAGCAGCATGATCTTTTAAAATTATAAATCAGACCATGTGAGTCCCCTGCTCAAAACAGAGCTTCCCGTCACACTTAGCATAAATCTCAAGTTCCTTACCCTAATTTGCTGGCTTACGGGGAATCTAAAACTTGGATGCACATAAGAATCACCAGGAGGGCTCATTAAAACACAGATTCCTGGGTCCCATCCCCAGAGTTCTCCAGTCAGTAGATCTGAGGTGGGAGCTGACAATTTGCATTTCTAGAAATTTCCCGGGTGATGCTGGCGCTGCTGGTCTGGGACCACACTTAGAGAAGCTCGCCCCGTCGCCCTGCCGCCCCTCCTCTCTCTCACCTTGGCTTGCTCCAAACACCAAACTTTGGCCTGCTGCAGGGCCCTTTGCTTTCAGATTCCCTCTGCCCCCCAGATCTTAACACAATGGCCTCCTTCTTGACACATAATTCTCAGCTCAAATGTCGTCTCCTCAGAGACGCCTTCCCCAACCAACAGTCAAAAGTAGCTCTCATCCCTCAGCCACTTTCCAGCACATTCTCCTACGTTATTTCTTCACAGTGCTTCATTTCCCACCATCCAAAATCATTTAGTCCACTTGTTTTATACAAATTTATTATCCATCCCTGTCCCACCCCCATCTTGAATGTAGATAGATACTTATTTGTCTTATTTGCATGATATGTGACCCAGGGCTTGGCACATTGTAAATGTTCAAGAAGTGGTCGTTGGACTTTCCTGGTGGTGCAGTGGTTAAGAATCCGCGTGCCAATGCAGGGGACACCGGTTCGAGCCCTGGTCCGGGAAGATCCCACATGCCGCAGAGCAACTAAGCCCGCGCGCCACAACTACTGAGCCCGCGCGCCACAACTACTGAAGCCCGTGTGCCTAGAGCCCGTGCTCCGCAACAAGAGGAGCCACCGCAGTGAGAAGCCCGCGCACCGCAACGAAGAGTAGCCCCCATTCGCCGCAACTAGAGAAAGCCTGCGCGCAGCAACGAAGACCCAATGCAGCCAAAAATAAAATAAAGCATAAATAAATTTATGAAAAAAAAGTGGTCATTGAATGAATGAATGAATGAAAGAAACGACAGAATAAGGGAGGAAACAGTTATCAAAAATATATATCTATTTGGAGAAGACTTGGAAGGAGAGAAACAGTGGACAGCCAGGGGCACAGCCTCTAACATCACTTGGAGTGTCCTTTCCCTTCTTCTGCTCACTCTACCTGCTTATGAAGCCAGCCTCGGATGTGCACGGGGAGGTTAGGGTCCCTTCTGAGCGCATTGCCCCTCTTCCCGAAGGCATGCACCTTGCTTACCGCCCGGGTGGACTTCTGAAGAGACAAGGAGGACAGAAGTGAACATGGCCTTGGGATGGACTTGGGGAGGCGGTGCAGTGGGACTCAGGCAACCCAAGGCCCTCCTCAGCTGCCTTTAGAAACTGGGTCAAGGAGAGAGCTGAGGGAGTTCCCTGGTGGCCTAGTGGTTAGGATTCGGCGCTTTCACTGCCGTGGTCCGGGTTCAATCCCTGGCCGGGGAACTGAGATTAAAAAGTAAATAAAGAGGGATCTGAGTTTGGGGATGAGAATTGCATGTGCATAGTGCAGAGTTGACAGACACTTTTCATGCGTGGCGGGAGGTGTCTGGAGGCAAGGAAGAGGCTACTGGCCACTGCGGAGGGAATTTGGGAATCGAGGGTCCACTGCCAAGGAGAGGATGCTCTTGGCCACCAGAGCCCGAGATGTAGTAGAGCCTTTGGGACCCAAGATGGCAATACTGCCTGGGAGGTCCCCATGGTCAGGAAGGACCTCTGTGCTGAGTCCCTAGTGATGGGTCAGCTGGAATCAAAGGATACCTCAGTGCCAAGGAATGACATTCCTTAGCGATCATGTCCAGGGTGGCGGTGGGAGCTCCAAATCCCTTCATCCCAGTAGATGGGCCTCCCTCTCCTGTGCACACAGATATCCCAGGCACCCATGGCCAGATTCCCACAGGATGCCCCTCCTTGGTGACGACGCTGATCCAGGTCAGGTTCAAATCTACAGAATCTGAACTTGGGAAGCTAGAAATGAGTGAGGGGAATGTCTGGAGGACAAGAAAATGAATGTCATGACTGAACTTTGGGCTGGGGTGATGATTTGGGATGCAAGAATCTCAGGCCACATGGGGCATATTTATTGTTGGAGTAGGGTCTTTCCTTTATCAGATTTCAGAACTGGGTAGATGGGATGGCTAGAGACAGGACACAGATTTCTCAGTCCTAATAAGAGTAGCCACTGAGTTCCTGGCTGGGGAGAGGGGAGGTCACGGCTGGGGAGTGGCCTTATCTTAGCAACCAGAGTTAAGCAGGGCTGTTACTCTGGCTTCGAATTAGGAAAATACAAGGGGTGGGGACAGCTGGGAGTGCCTCTGAATTCCTAGCTGTGGCGGGTGGGAAATTTGGGACCTTGCTAGGTTCGGCACACCCCGTTGCTAAAGATCCTTGCTTTTGACAATCAGAGTCCCTCGGGTGGCACCGAAACCAGGGTTCGGAAACAGGAGGATGGGGCAGCCCAGAGCACCCCCCTCCTCCCCAGCCCCACCAAGAAGCTCGAACCTTGGTGCTCAGGCTGCCAAGCGAGGAGATGGTAGAGGCGCTGCTGGCCAGGCTGAGGCTGCTCCGAGGTCTGCCTTCCTCCATCAAGGGCTTGGGGAGAGGGAAGAAAAGGGGCTGTGTGTGCCTCTCTGCAGATGACCCGGCTGGGGACACAGACAGGGTCAGGGGCTTGCAGGTCGGAGGAGGCTGAGGAGAAAGAGCCTGTTGTTTGGGGCCTGGGGGGACTGGGGGAGGCCCTGGCCCGGGACCGCATACCAAGAGTGATGCCAAGAGAGGTGGGCGGCACTGGCAGCTGCAGGGAGGGGGCAGCTGTCTGCAGCCAGAGACAGAGAATAGGAGCCCCTTTATTCTTGCCCCCCCCCCCGCACGCTGGCCAGGAATTTGACCCTCTCTGTGCTCAAGACCCCCCATTCCCTGTCCCTTTCCAGCCGCCCCCCAGCTACCTGTCTCCTGCCCTCCCACGTGCACCCCCAGAACATCCCCACTGAGACCCGGGCACCAGGAATGTGCACCCAGGCAGCTCCTCCCGCCCAGCCAAGCCAGGGAACTTACCAGCTCTGGGGTCCCAAGGACAGAGAGCGCAAGAGGGCAACGTGGAACCTGGGACACCCAGGCACAGTCCCCCTCCTCCTCTGCCCCTTAGGGGATGACTCTCATAGCCCTCAGTTCTCACCTGCTCATTCACACCCTTTTGTCTCTTTGTCTCTGATAGTGAGTCTTCCTCTCACGCTCTACCTTCCTCTTATACTGTCTCTCTCTCCAGTCTCACCTTCTGTCTCTCTCACTCTCTAATCTCTGTCTCTTCCAATCTCTCTCTTACTCATTCCCTCCTCGGCAGCATCCCCACCCCCATATCACTTTCTCTCCCAATCTTTCTGGTTCTGTCCAAATCTTTTTCTGGGACTCATGGAGTCTCTTCTTTAAGTTTCCATCCCGTTCTCTCTCTCTCTCTCTCTCTCTCTCTCGCTCTCTCTCTCGCTCTCTGTCTCTCGCTCTCTCGCTCTCGCTCTCGCTCTCTCCCTCTCTGTTCCCCCTTGTCTCTCTCTCTCCCGTACACTCAATCTCTTTCTCTTTCTCCGTGGCCCTCCACGTCTACTGTTTCCTCCTCGCTCAGATTTCCCTTCTGACTTTCTCTCTTCCCCGCTCTCCCAGTTTCTCTTTCCTCTCTGCGGGTCCTTCCCTCCGTCTGCCAGCCGCCCACGCGGCTGCCTCCCCTCCCAATCCCGGCTGACCCCGCCCCTCCTGGCCTCCCCACCACAGCCTGACCTCTGGCTCAGCTGACCCCATGCTGAGGGGCCACACACACACCCCTCCCCGATTCCTAGGTCCCTGTTGGGCTGGAGCCTGGGGAGCCAGGGTCCCATAGAGGCTGAAGCTGGGATTTCTAAATGTTTGGAGAGTAGGAGCTGGGCCTGGACTCCAGGGCCTCAGTGGGCTGGTGGTAGTCAGGGGCCTAAGTCATGGGCACCACGCCCCTCCCCCGAAAGGAGATGGCTAGGATCTTGGAAGGGGTGGGGGCTGAGACTCCAGGGTATCTGGGAAGGTGTGAGCTAGGAGTCAGGACTCCGGAGCTGTGAATAGAGCTGGGGGTCTGGAAGTGTGGCTTTAAGTGGATGGACCTCCAGTGAGGAGGGAGTGGCCCCTGATCCCTGGGTGCTGGCGAGAGAATGGTCAAATGGCCAGTGTCAATCTCCACCTCAGATTCAGATGAAAATTCTCTTCTAGACTGAGGTTGACCCCCTCAGGAGGGAGACACGGGTTCTGGGTGTATTTTGAGGGAAAACATTACGGACCAGGTCAGGGGTGGGTGGTGCGGCGGGACTGGGATTGTGTCCCTGGGCCTGGAATTTGTGGCAGAAGACCCCACTCTCCCATGAGGTTCCGTTGGTGCTCCCCAGCCAGAATTTCAGTTTGTGTAAGCAGAGGTTTTGTACAAATTTGAAGCAGGTGAAACCTAAGAGTGGAACCTTGTGCCTGAGACAGGGAAGGGGTCCGAGTTTCTGGTTTCGTATCCCCTCACCACATATTTGTTGAGCACCTACTATGTGCCAGGCAGTGAGCAATGCAAGGTGCCCGCCTTCAGGGGGCTTACACATTCTGTCTTTTTTGCAATGAATCTAGACTCTGCTGTGACCACCTTGAGCAAGTGATTTCATTCCCAAGCCTCAGTTTCCCCATCTGTGAAATGGAAACAATAATACTCTCCCACACCGGGTAGGAAGCCGACCGGATGGGAAAGTGAGAGACTCTAGAGTAGGGCCTGCTGGTTAAATAAGGGGGGAGGCATCTGTCTGCAACAGGGGTTACGCGAGCTCCCTCACTGCTTAAGCAGTTCACGCGTTTGAGAGATAGCTCTCTTGCTTGGGGCGTGGCCACGCTTGGAAACGCCGCCACCGCCGTGACGTCACAAAGCCCGGAATCTCCGCGAGAAGTCCAACCTTGTTTTCCGTTCAGATCCTCGCGTTTACGTTTCGAAACCCCGCCTCCCCTCTTGGCGTTAGCACGTCCGGCAGCGTTGGCCTATAAAAGCCCTGCGGGTAGCGTCAGCGCAAACCCGCTTAGTTTCCCACTTGTTTGTCTTTTTGCGTCTCCCGGCACGATCCCGCGCCCGTTTGTCGCGACAGCACTTGCAGCAGCCGGTGACAACTTGAGTCCCTGAGCCCAACGCCGGAGGGCGAGATGAACGCGCTGGCCTCCCGAGCCGTCCGAACCTGTGATCGCTTGCGGCAGCCCCAGCCGGCGCTCCTGCCCCCAGGGTGACGCACGGTCCCGAGCCGGTGAGTTGGGGGGTCGGAACACCTAGGTCCCCAGGGGTTTGGGGGCTGGGGTCAGACTGCTGGTCAGTCATGAGGAGGGAGCTCGGACTTCAGGGTTCCGAAATAGGAGGGTTCGGGGCCCGGATTCCTGGGTCCTAAGGAGGGCCTGGGAACCTGAACTCTTGTGTATGGAGGGGTGGGACGGACCCTAGGGCTCAGACTTCGGAAGCAGAAGGAATTGGGAACTTGGAGTCCTGAGCCAGACGGAGGAGGGTTCTGGGAGCCAGGCTCTTGGGTCCCCAATGAAGGAACCATCTGGGGATCGGAATTTTTGAGTCTCCGAGGGAGGAGGGTGATGGGGGTCTGATTTGTCAATCCTCAGGAGGGGGAGAGAAGCAGGGACCAGGACTTTGTCCCCAAGAGAAGCAAGTAGAGGACCTGTGTTCTCTCTTCTTGGGACTAGGACTTAATGGGTGAGAGCAGATGGGGCTAGGGGCTTGTTGAGACCCAGACTCTTGGGTATTGAGAGAAGAGGTGGCGAAACAAGGGACAGAGATGGGAGTGGCTGGGATCAGAAAGGAATGTGGGGCAGGGACTCTCCTGTTGCTATTTGTGTTACTGTTTCCGTTGCTATGACTCAGGGTCATCCTCTGATACTATCCCCTAAATGGCTTCTAAACTTGATTCCTTTTTTTTTTTTTTTTTTTTTTTGCGGTACGCGGGCCTCTCACTGTTGTGGCTTCTCCCGTTGCGGAGCGCAGGCTCAGCGGCCATGGCTCACGGGCCCAGCCGCTCCGCGGCATGTGGGATCTTCCCGGACCGGGGCACGAACCCGTGTCCCCTGCATCGGCAGGAGGACTCAACCACTGCGCCACCAGGGAAGCCCCACTTGATTCCTTTTTTTTCTCCCTTTTTTCCAGTCCAGACAGATGGCCCCAGGCCAAGTGCCCCATCAGCCTGCCCCCTGGAGGGATACCCACCCCTTCTACCTCGTGTCCCCGCTGATGGGCCTTCTCAGCTGGGCCTGGAGCCACCTGAGAGGCCCAAGATCTCCAGAGCCCTGGTTGGTGGAAGCAGTAACCGGAACAGATCAGGGAGAAGCTGTCCCGGAGGGAGAAGCTAAGGCTTCTCTGGCCACTCACCATGCCCCCAAGGGCAGGCACCCTCAAGAGGAGACTGGAGACAGTGGAGCAGCTGAGAAGGATGGAGAAGCATCCCGGGGGGCCTGCCCTGACCTGGAAACCAAGTGTTCTCTTCTTGAAGCCTGGGGACTTTCAGATAATGATGACGAAGAGTATGGCAGGGAAGAAGCAACCAGTATCCCTAGAGAGCAGGGAAGTGAATTTATGGATGGCCAGCCTGCTCCCCTGTGCCCCAGCCTTCTGGTAACATCCCTGCAAGACCTTCCTGGGGAGGAGGAATCTAAGGAAGAAGGGGTTACTGAAGATGAAGAAGTGATCACGTTCTCTTTTCCTCCATCACCCTGGGAATGTTGTCCAGGGGTGGAGGAAGAGGAGGATGATGAAGAAGCTGTAAATAAAGAAGCTCCTAGAACATCTGCCTCTCCCTTAGCTCTGGGATCCAAGCCCAGAGCTTGGGTGTGCTGCCCCGTGGATGGAGCCACAGAGGAAGAAAGAACAGAGAATAAAGCAGCCACGAAGACCTCCATTTGCCCCCCATCTGCAGGCTCCCACCTCAGGGCCTGGGAGTGTTGGTCAGGAGAGGAGCCTGAGGAGGAGAAGCCCATAAAAGCTGAGAAAGGAGAAGCTGACCCAGAGCCACACTCCCCAGTTCCAGCCCAGAGCCCCCTGCTCAGGACCTGGCAGCACCAATCCAGTGAGATCACAGAGGAGGAAGAGGAGGAGGAGGACAGTGATTCAGGAGAAGCTGAGGCTTCCTCTTCCATCCCACACACAAGTGCCTTCCTGAGGGCCTGGGTGTATCGACCAGGAGAGGACACAGAGGAGGAAACTGAGTGTGAGGGTGAGAATGAGGATGAAGATGATGAATCAGAAGCAGCTGGCTTGGAACCAAGTCCCTCCCTTCAGACCCAGAGCGCCCTCTTCAGGGACCGGATATATCAGCCTGGAGAGGAAACAGAGGGAGGGGAAGCTGCCACAGAGTGGGGAGAAGCTGAGCCCTGCCCCTTCCGAGTGGCCATCTATTTACCTGGAGAGAAGGCCCCACCTCCTTGGGCTCCTCCTCGGCTGCCCCTCCGTCTGCAAATGCGCCTCAAGTCTGCAGAAACCCCCACCAGGCATCGGGACCCTGAGCCTCCCCTGAAGACCAGAAAGGTGGGTGCTGAGGGCTCAGATTCTTGAGGTTAGCAAGGAGAGGGCTGGGAGCTGAAACTCCTGGGCCTGGGGGCGAAAGGGCTGGAGGCCCCGATTCCTGGGTCCCCCGTGTTGCAGAGGGTTGCATGTGAGCTCCGTTGGGACGGCTGTGTTCACTGTAATGCAATCCTTTGCAAGAGGCTGGGCCCTTGTGGGATGAAGGAGCAGCTGTGCTGATGTCAACCCCAGGGAACTACCTCCATCTTCAGTGAGTCAGATGGAGGATCCGCTGGTGGGTGAATGACTAGCCAGATAACAAGCGCTGTTGTGCAGCTAATTTTTGTTTGGTTCTCTCTGTCTCCCTGCCTCTCCCCACACCCCGCAACCTGTGGCCGTTTGTATATTGTGTCTGTATCTCTGTGTCTCCCCATGTCTGTGACGGTCCATCTCCAGGTGCGCTTCTCTGAGAAGGTCTCCGTCCATCTCCTGGCTGTCTGGGCGGGACCCGCCCAGGCCGCCCGCAGAGGCCCCTGGGAGCAGTTCGCCCGGGATCGCAGCCGCTTTGCCCGACGCATCGCCCAAGCCCAAGAGGAGCTGGGTCCCTACCTCACCCCTGCCGCCCGGGCCAGGGCCTGGGCACGCCTCGGGAACCCTCCCACTTCTCTGGCCACCATACCTGCCCCTACCCCGACCTTACCCATGTCCCCATGCAGACCACACCTTTGAGCCACATTCTGGCCTCTCCATCTCCTCCCTGTGTGTCTCCTTGCCTGGACCTCAGTGGGAGGCGTGGCTAAGATGAAGTAGTTTTCGTGTTATTAACTATTTATTTTTAAGTGTTGATTTATATAAGGAATAAAGCTTTTCATAGTGAGCAGCGTCTCCGTGTGTGTCTGAACTGACACCATCCACTACTCCTGGGTCCCCAAAACAGTTGCGAGAGAACAGCATAAAGGCGAGCCTCTCAATAGAGGATAAATTACATTTCCCATCGTCCCTCTTCCCATTCCGAGGCTTCTTTTGAACTAAGGACTGGTGGCTTTTGTCGTTTTTCTTTGGCTTCCACCTATATTTGATTAAACCCCGGACAGTTATCTCCCCAAGGCAGCTGGGAACTGGACTCACCAAAAAAGGGTTAAGCTCCAGTTTTCTGTGTGTCCTTGGAATACAAAGACTCATCCTCCTACTGGCAGATGTGGTGAGTTCCTCAAGGCTTTCACATTTATGAGTGGGCCTGATTTCACATTTATAAATCATGTGTCCATAGACTCAGTTTCCTTATCTGTAAAATGCGGCTAACAATTGCACATACCTTATGAGTTTGTAAGGCCCCAAAGGAAGTCATAATTAAAACAATGTTTGTCAAATAACATAAGTGTTGGCTAGTATTTATTCTCACTCTCATGGATGTCTTCCAATTACCCATCCTACTTTACCTCACCAGCTTAGAACTCTTCACAGCAGTTCAAACAAAAGTGGCCGGGGGTGGGGGGTGGGGGGCTTCCCTGGTGACTCAGTGGTTAAGAATCCGCCTGCCAATGCAGGGCACACGGGTTCGGGTTCGAGCCCTGGTCTGGGAAGATCCCACATGCCATGGAGCAACTAAGCCCGTGCACCACAACTACTGAGCCTGCGTTCTAGAGCCTACATGCCACAACTACTGAGCCTGCGTGCCACAACTACTGAGCCTGCGTGCCGCAACTACTGAAGCCCATGTGGCCAGAGCCCATGCTCCGCAACAAGAGAAGCCACCGGGATGAGAAGCCCACGCACCACAACGAAGAGTAGCCCCTGCTTGCCACAACTAGAGAAAGCCGGCGCACAGCAATGAAGACCCAACACAGCCAAAAATAAAAAATAAAATTAATAAATAAATAAAATTAATTAGTTAATTAAAAAAAAAAAAGAATGGTCCAAACATCCTGCACCCTATCAAGCCTCACACCTTGTCCCTCCCCATTGGTTCCCCAGGCTCCTGCTACACTATCCTTTCATTCCCAAACCGACCAAGCCCCCTTCTACCTTAAGACCTCTGTATGAGCTGTGGCTACTGTCTGTTCCCGTCCCTGACCCCTCTGGCTCAGCTAGTTCCTTGTGATTCTCAGATGTAGATGAAATTTTTTTTTTTTAAGAGATATCTTGCTCTGACCCAGCCAACTTGTGTGCCTTCCTCATTCATAGCAGACGAGCATTTTGATTTTTTTTGTTGTTTAAGACCCATCCCCCATGATCGGACTGTGATTTCAGGAGAGCAAGTGCTGCCGAACAGCCCACTGCCTAGAGCACAGGACGGGGCACTCAGGCGGCGTCTAATAAGTGTTGGTTATTCGTAAACTGGTACAAAAGAAGGCACGCTGGGGCCCTTTCTCCAAATGAGCAGGCACACAAGCTGATGAGAGTATTTCATTGAACTACTCACATGCCAGCTTCCCATCGAAACTGGACAAGCAGATGGCGAAGGCTTGGAGCGGACACAGTGGGAAGCGGAAGTCCATGGTGAACGTGTCTGGGGCTACGCGACCGAACTGGAGCACCAGGTAGTCCGCTGAGAAGGAAGTCAGGAACTAAGGGGAGCGGGTGTCATTTCCCTGCCGCGGGCCTCTGAGCCGCGAGAACTACGACTCCCGAGAGGCTGTGCGGCGCCCTCACTATGCGCGGAATCCTCCGGAAGTGCAGTTTATATGGCAGAGGGCCTTGTAAACTACACTTCCCAATAGGCTTTGCAATAGCGCGGAGTCGGCCCTGCCTAGAAAAACGCTCAAGTGCTAATGGGAGAAGTAGTTCTTGTCCTGCTCCCTTGCCCAGGTAAACCAGTTCCTAGGAACTCACGGTCATCCGGATGCACGATCTGGAAGTTCTTGATCGAGGTCCTAGTGACGCGACCATGAAAATTGAGCACGTAGGCGCCGCTCTCGTCGCTCCACGATGGGGCTTTATTTTGCAGCAGGACCAGCCCCTGGTTGGCCCCCCGTTGGAGGCGACTCAATAGCGACTCCTGTTCCTAGAGGGTAAAGTGGGGCCGTGGTTAACCAACTACCAACAAGCTTTTTTCCTCCAGACGCAGAATTTTGAGTCCCTAGGCTCTCCTTCCTGAGAAACAAGTCTGACACAGTCCTCCCGGCTTCATATATGACCTTATGCAGTCCATCGGCTCCCTCTCCCCTTAGGACCTATGGCCGGTCCCCCAGCCCTTCCTCCCCATTGACCCAGAGACTCAACCTTGGCGGACTCACATTTTGTGGCTGGACACTGATTCTCTGGTTCTGGGCGTCGATTCCTGGAATGATCACAGTCATTTTCCGGGGCCCTCGGAATCCCAAGATGTTGGTCTCCTGAGGGTAGTATGCTCCATTTGGCCTTCTTCTTTCTCCCTCCCCACCGTCCTGCTCCACTCTCTCTCGTCTCCCAGACACTCACATAACACACAGCCCCCAGCTCCTCCCTGATCCGAGCAGTCTCTGGGACAAAATTCTTCCTTTCTGGATTCACCCCATTGTCGAAGATGGTGAATTTGGTGCCCAAGACATTAGATCTGCTCCAGGAGGGAAGTGGTCAGATAAACATAATAATTATTCCTATTTTACATTAACTACTTTCCCATGTCATCTCATGAACTCTTCCAATCAATCCTCTACAAAAGATTCATGTCCCATGTTCCATGTATCTAGTCCCAGCCCCCTCTCTTTCTTTGGTGAGCCATGATTTTAGCCTCCTGCCTTGGCCCTTTAGGAACGCCCTTCCAAGACAAAAGAATTCACATATCCCAGCCCTCTTCTCCCACAGGAATTTAGGAATGCCAGCCCCGTGTCTCTCAAGAAGTCAAATGTCTTAAATGCCAGCCTCTGCTCCAAAGCCTTCAGTTCTATTTCCAACCACCCTGGGGTTGCAACTTGAAGAACTACAAAACCCATCAGTCCCCAAGAGAAAAAATTGTAGGGCAGGTGGAACTTGTACTCTACAGCCCGCTGGGAAATGTAGTTCAATTGTCCCCTTCCCCCCCAACCCCCGGCCCTCTGCCACCTGTTTATCACACACATCAGGACTCTGCCCACCTGACTTTGCCCACAAAATTTTCCCCATCCCGAGATAGGTCTGTGGGGTCCAGGGAGACGAGGTAATTAGAGGTTTTGCTCCTTTTTCTCTTGCGCCCAGCCAGAAGGAAGTGCTGTGGATGTGAGAAACAGCCCATTAGAATCGATTTCTGGTATTTGGCTAGGGCGAGGGGTCCAAAGACAAGGAAACACCAGGTCCCCAAGACAGAGGAAAGGGTAATGGAGCAATAAGCGTCCCAAGGCTTGCTGGGAGATGCGGTTCTCACTGAAGGAAGTCATCAGCTGGGTCCTGAATGGGGAGCTTCATTTCACATCTTTTTTTTTTTTTTTTTTTTTTTTTTTGCGGTACGCGGGCCTCTCACTGTTGTGGCCTCTCCCGTTGCGGAGCACAGGCTCCGGACGCGCAGGCTCAGCGGCCATGGCTCACGGGCCCAGCCGCTCCGCGGCACGCGGGATCTTCCCGGACCGGGGCACGAACCCGTGTCCCCTGCATCGGCAGGCGGACTCTCAACCACTGCGCCACCAGGGAAGCCCCATTTCACATCTTAATATCTGCCTCTTATTCCTTCGGCCATTGGGTTCAGGGTTGGGGCTGAGCCCAGGGAGGGGCGAGCCTGACTGGCAGGCAGGGCCTGGCTTTGGAGAATAGGAAAGAGCCTCACTTGGAACATCGCAGCAGGACTTCAGTACGTGTTTCATCGGGGAAAAACCAGGTCTGGCACTGAGTAGGGGAAAAGCCTCTTTCTGGGAGAGAATGAGTAATTGAGGAGAAGCGGCCACACTTGAGACAGGAATGGCCAGACTGAGAGGGGAGTCGCTTGGCTTTGGGTGGAAAATCCACGAAGCAAGGGGCTTGGCTCCTGAGAGGCGGGGCCTGTCCCAGGATTGGGTGGGGCCTGATAACACAGAAGGCTCACTGAGGGACCAGACTTGGATCGAAAAAGATGAGGCCAGTACCTCACGAGGGTCTGTAAGGGGTGGGGCTTGGGACCTTCCGACAGGGCGCGGCCTAGCCTTGAGAAAGGCGGGCCCAACTCGAGAGTGGACAGGGCTGGATTATGGGATGGGGAGGGCCTATCGGGCTCTGAGAGGAAAGAATCCTAGTGCTGTGAAAGGCAGGACTTGGCGCTGGAGCTGACTAGTCCTAGTTCAATGACGAGCAAGGCCTGGATTCGCCTAAGTCTTAACCTCGCTCAGAAAGGGGCGGGACTTGCCCTTGGGAGGTGGGACTTGCTTCCGAGGCTACCAGACCGCACCTTTCGGCCGTCGGCCGCCTCCAGGTAGAGATAGTAGAAAGGGAACATGCCCTTGTCTACCCCGCGCTTGTCGCGGCTGATGTGACACTGCACCGTGCGACCGCGCAGCGCTGGCCGCAGCACATACGCTTCCATGTCCTCGCCCAGCCGAGGGCCTGGGGCGCGGGGAGGCCAGCGGAGCGAGCTCCCCACATCGCTGTTGCCCGCGCCGCCCGCGCCTTCCGGGGCCTCGGACACCTCTTCGTCGGTCGCCCATGGGAAGTTCCTCACTGTAGACTCCGACTCCTCTTTCTTCTCTTGCAGGTCTTCGCCCTAGCCCACGTGCCAAATTCAAGTTGAGGGACAGCCGAGACCCGCCCTCCCCCCCCCCCGCAACGCCTTGCCAACTAGCGATTGGCCATTCCAACTCAGGGTTACGCCCTCTTTCGACCGAGTTTTCTGTCTATTGGTCAAGCATCTAAGCCACTTTCTGATTGGCCAGTACATTCAAGGGGCCCACCCCACCAAGCCCTCTTCAAGTGTTGATTGGCCAGCACCATTAGCCTCCCTCTGCAGCCACACCCATTCCACCTACCGATTGGAGAATGCCTTTGAAAGCATTGCCCATTCCTCTAATACCAATGTTCATTGGGTCTACTCAACTGAAACTATCTCACTTTCATCAGTAGCAAAGTGAGGGCCAGTTGGCCCTTTCTCACCCTTTCCAAAGCTCGCTGCCTTTCGAGGGGCTGGGTTTTAATGTATATACTCACATCAATTCAAATCCTCTAGATTGACTCAATAAATGGTGCGCCTCTGCTAGCCCAAACATAACAGGTTCCACTCACCAGTAAAAAGGGCCCTTGACTGGGCTGCAGAATTTTAGAGTCCCGTCCCCACTAGAGTCCGAAACTAGCCCTCCTCCTCCTATGTCCTTATTGCCTGTGCCACCTCCCACCTTGTTGGAGGCTAAGTCTCCATGGCCCCCGTCACCAACCATTCCAGGGTTTGGTCTCGGACTGGGCACCTCGTGTTCATCTCCAACATCCTGGGATTCGCTCTCGTCCTCAGCACTGCCCCCTAAAGGGTGGAAGAAGCCCGAAGAAGACTGAGCTCAGGACACCTGGGTCCCAGGAGCTCGGGACAAGGTCATCAGTGCTAGCTGGAGAAGGCCAGAACCCCTGGGTTTCCGAACCCTACTGTCTTTGACTGCTCTCTGGATCTAAGGACAGGGAGTAGTTAGAGTCCTGTCTTTCCCATGTCCCACAGAGAGCATCCAGGAGGAGGGAGCGAAGTTTGGAGTGGTAACCCAGAGTCCTGTTATTGAAATCGTTGATCATGTCATGAGAATAAAAGGAAATGTCACCACAGTGGAATATTAAGAAATAAAAAGGAATGAAATACTGATAATGCTACAACATAGGTGAACATTAAAAGCATGCTAAGCAAAAGAAGTCAATCACAAACGATTATATACTGTATTATTCTACATATGAATATAGAAATATCCAAAATAGGCAAATCTAAAGAGACAGAAATTAGATTAGTGGTTACTTAGGTCTGGGAGAAATTGTGGGGGGGGGGTCGACTGATAAAAGGTATAGGGCTTTCTTTTGTGGGTGATGATAATGTTCTAGAATTCATTGTGGTAATTGTTGCACATCTTGGTAAATATACTGAAAACCATGGAATTGTAAACTTTAAATGAGTGAATTGTATAGTATGTGAAATATATCTCGACAAAGCTGTTACCAAAAAGGGGGAGGATTTGCCACATAGACCAGGGGACCAGATTTCACCCAATGTCCCAGAAATTACCAGGTCGTTGGCGGGCTGGCCAACCCCTGCGCCGAGTCCCCGGAGGCTCTTCATAAGGAGGTGGTGAGGCAGGAATATCCTCCACGGAGACTTCCTCCAACTCGAGATCGGAACTGCCTGGTAATCAGGATGGGGGGGGGGCGGGTCTGGAGACTGGGATTTCTGAATACTGGGGGAGGAGAGGGCTGGAGATTCAGATTCTTGCGTGTTGGAGAAGGAGAAGGTTCAGGACCTGGACTCCTTGGTGTGAAGGAAACGGGGCCCCTGGGGGTCCTTTGGAGAGCAAGGACTGAGGTTCCAGACTCCTGGGTTCTAGTGGGAGTGGAGTTCCAGTGTATAGGCGGCCCAGGGATTTGAGATTACCTGTTTCTGTCGGCGATACCAGGGGTCCACGGTCGCCACTGCCATCTCCACCGCAGCTCACGGTGCTCAGGACACTGCGGGCACCAGGGCGCAGATGTGTCTCTGGCACGTTCTCCTGAAGGAAAGGGTTCCCGGGGCCTGGGAGAAGGTACGGCGAGGCCCATTAACACGATGTACAAATTCCGGTCATCTGAGAAGATCCGCCTCCTCACTGGTCTCCGAGATATCTTCCCTGATTAACTGACTACCCAAACCCCCAAGACCCACTCAGGACCCTAACTCCATCCCAAGACTCAAACAAGCACAGCCCTACCGCTAAATTGTCTCGATTCCGCGTGTAAACAATCTCACGCGGGCTCTCCAGTACCTCGGCTCTAAATAACCCAGTCCCAGCCCTCGGGCTTCGCCTACTTCAGCAGTGAGGTTTCTTCTGCCTAACTGCAACCCGGAGCTTTTCCAGGCCCCGCCCCAGCACTTTCTGGGCGGTCCCCAGCTGCCCCAGGCTCCGCCCCGGAGCTCTAACAAGCCCAATCACAGGACTCTTTCGGGCCCCACCTCTAGTTGCACCACACCCCGCACCCGCGCTCTCCCTGACCCCGCCCCCGAACTCTCACAGGTCCTTCCCCTGGGCCCTCACAGGCCCTGCACTCAGGCTCTCCTGGGCTCCACCCAAGGGTTCTGTCAGGCCCCGCTCTCGTGCTCTACAAGTCCCCGCACCAGGGCTCCGCCAGGTCCTTCCCGTCTAAGGCCTTTAGGCTCCGCACTCCCACAGACCCCTCCCTCCAGGGCTGTGCTCCTGCCCGACCCTGGGAACCTTTCCTCACCGCTGTCACCCGAGAAGCGCTCCTCCCGCTGCCGCGGTCGCCGGGGCCGCAGGGAAGCGTCAGGATTGGCCTGAACCATGAGGGGCTCTTGGCGCTTCCGTCGCTGCTTCATCTCAAACAACCGCCGCTGCGCGAGCGGGAAAAGGGTGTATGGGCGGGAATGGGAGGGTTGGAACCGGACCAGAAGACATGGGTGAAAGGGCCTGGGGCAAGGGGCGTCCTGCGTCGGTGGGAGAGTTCCAGGCCTTCAGTCCCTCAGCAACTCCTTCCTTAGATCCAGGAGTCCTGGCTCCCAGGCCCCTCCTCCCCCAGGACCTAGGAGTCCTGCTCTCCAGAACCCTTGTTCCTTAGAAATTTTGGAGTCTCATCACCAAGGTTTGCTACTTGAGATCCCAAATTCCTATTTTCTCCTTTCCCAATTGCAAAACTTGAGGCTCCGAGAGAACCAACGAGGACCAGGAGTCCCAGAGCAAGTCCTGGGGGTGGGGCCCCTGGGGAGGTATGGAAGATGGAAGAGTCGGGGGTGGCAGGATTCCCGAGCACAGTACCTGCTGTTCCAGCTTCTGCAGCCTCATGGCGGCAAGCTCATCCCCCAGGGCCCTGAGAGAGGTGCAGATTCACAGTGACAGCAAGCAGGGCACCCTGGTTGCCCAAGAGCCCCTCCCCTTCTTCCCCCTGACCAACTTAGGGTTCTGAACATTTGTGAGGACACAGAAGAGGCAGAACCTGAGCCTGCTCCACCAGTTCTGAAGCTCTTTCTCACAGCACTGGCCTGTCTAGAATCCAGGAGTCAGAGATCCTAGGCCCCTCCTGTCCCAGGACTCAGACCCCCCATCCCTTCCTCTTTCAGACCCAGGAGTCCTCATTTATAGCTCCCTCCCTTTAGGTAGGACCCAGAAATCCAAGCCCCCAGGCCCTTCCTGCAAGGCCAATGGTGCTGAACCTGCAAACATCATTATGAGACCAGAGCTGAGTAGGTGTGGGCATAATCAGACTTTGAGCTCCCCCTTGCACCCCCATCTCCACCCCTGCCCATCTCATTTCCCCCACTCACTCTTTCTTCCATGTGTCATTCTCCTGAGACATCCTGGAGAAGCAAAATGAGGAGTCAGGACCCAGACCCAACATCCCAATGGACTCTTCCCTTCAACACCTGATCTTAAGCTTTAAATTTTCCCCTGGCCCAGGCAGCCCGAATTCCAGCACCAACACTTGCTAGGGACCCAGTAGCCTGTTTCCAGCTTTCGTCACTATCAGGAGCCCAGGAGTCCAGCTCTCTCTTCCCCAAATACCTACCTCTCTCCTTCACCCAGACATGAGAACTCAGGACTCTGGACCCCAAACACCCCATCCCCAGTGATTCTAGACCCCCAGCACCCACCTCCCTAGGATCCTGGAGACTCCCTTTCCTCCTCTCGTGCCTGGAGAGGCTTTTCACATTCCCACCTCAGTTCTTTGCCTCTCTGGCCAATTTCTAAACGTACCTGACCCTATCTTTGGGAACCAGTGACATAATCTCTGGGTCTCTGGGAAGTAAGCAGGGGGGAAAAAGAGGGCTTAGAGGGAGGGGGGATTCCCACTGGGACCTGCCCTAATCCCCTCCCTCCTGGCTCCCCACGTTCCACTTCCAACAAAGCAATGACCCCTGGCCTCTGCTGTAGCCAGGCAACCCTGCTCCAGGGGTTCTGAATTGGAAGAGCATGCAGGTGTTCCTTAAAGGGACCTGACAGAGGCCGCATCGCAGGCTCGCTCTACACCTCTCTCTTATATAATAAACTTATAACGTGACCTGTGCCAACTACTACCGATCTGTAATTTACAGCCACTTCTAGGAGAGAAAACAAATGGGAAAACTACAACTCCCATGAGGCGAAGAGGCCAAGATGCCCGCGGAAGCTGACTCATTTTCCCCTGGCCCAACAGGGAGTTGTAGTTCTCTTTGAAAGTCTCCGTTCTTTCGCCTAAAAAGCAGGGTATGTGGCGTCAAAAGGTAGGGCTTCCGAGAAAGGAGGCTCGGCTTTCGAGAAAAGGCCAGCGACTTCGACAAGGGGCGGGGCCGCTAGACAGGGGCCCGAAACCTGGAGCCAGCGCGGACCAATCAGGCTGCTGAGAGCGGATCCTCTGCGGGGAAAGTGGGCGTGGCCTAGGGGGGAAATCGCAGAGACCACACCGGAGGTCCTAGCCCAGGAAAACGCCCTCTGCGGTGAAGGAGAGGTAAGGGGCTGGAGGGTCCTGGACTCTTGGGTCCTGGGGAGAAGGGAAGCGGGGCACCAGAGGGCTGGAAAACTGAGTCTCGGAGGACACCAGTACCTCCAGATCCTGGGAAAAGAGGAGGCTGGGGCCCTGGACCTTTGGGCCTGGGGAAAGAGGGGGTCGAGATCCCGGAATCCTAGTCTAAGCGAAGAGGGTGCTGGAAGCCAGGACTCCTGGGTCTGAGGAAGGAAAGGCTGGAGGCTCGGAATCCTGGCTCCCGGGAAACGAGACGCTTTGCGTCTTGATTCTTGGAAGGGGGCAGGGAGCGGCGCCGGGAGTCCAGACTCCTGGGTCCAGGGGAGAAGGCGGCTTGGGACAGACTTATTCCACCTCTCCGCCCCCACAGACCACGCCGCCATGCCTCCCGCTGGGCCCCGTGCAGCCCTCCTTCTCCTGTCACTTCTGCTGCTGCTGCGCGCTATTCTGACCGTGCCCCTGGAGCGGGGGGCGCCCAAGGAGGAGAATCCCGCGACCGAAAGCCCCGTGAGTGGCGTGCCCTGCTCGCCAGCCAGGTGTTTGCAGTGGTACTACAATTCCCGTGCCCCCTGGCTGGCTACGGATGCGGCTTGGAGTCTGCCTGCCATTCTTTGCCGTCCCAGGGCTTTGACGTGGTGAAAAACTTGGGGGCGGGTGTGTGTGTGTGAGAGAGAGAGAAAGAGAGAGAGATTTCTAAGCCCCTGACTTTGAGATATGGAAAATCAGGTCAGATTTTAGATGAAAAATCTGCATCACCCCCCCCCCGCCCCACCTAAACCTCTCTGCTCTTTTAAGACGCCCTCCCCTCGAGAAGGACTCAAATAAAAAACTACATTTTCCAGTAGCATCTTGAGCAGGTGGTGTTAGTTAACTGGGGTGTCCTCACATCATGGAGCTCATGGGAGTTGTAGTTTAAATTATGATAGGGCACGGTAACTGCTCATTTATTCCAACTTGTGTTTATCGAACACTATGAAACCTTTGGTCTTAGGGAATTTGGAACTTGGAAAGATCCTCAAGGCCAGTGCCCTGATTTGTGGCCCGAATCCTACAGCTCCCACTAGGAATGGACACACCACTGTCTCTGGAACAAATCATCCCATGCTCCTGTATGACAGGTCCCCACCCAGCAAGTGAGGCCTTTGCTCCGTGAAATCTTTGCAGACACAGAAGGGCAGCTTGAGTCCCCTTGCCTTTCATTCATTCCACACATTTCTTGAGCATCTTCTAGGAGCCAGGCACAGTGCTAGAGCAAGCCCCCTGCCCTCACAGACCAGCTTAGTTTGCTGGGAAGACAAACGGCAGGGCCCTCTGAGAATGGACACCAGGGGTGATGGTCAGGGAGGAAGGAAGGGTCATTTGAGCTAAGATCTGAAGTGCAGGGAAGAATATTCCAGGCAAAAGGAAATGCCTGGGCAAAGGCTGCGTGGTGGAGGAGAGCATAGTGAGTAGAAGGACTTACAGGAGGCCAGTGTGGCTGAAACAGAGTGAGTGAGGGGGAGATGAGGTCAGAGAAGGAACAGGGGGAGATCCCACGGGGCCTTGTGGGCCATGGTGGAGACTTTCTTTATTCTGAGGCTACTAGAGTGTTATAAATGTCGATAACAACAATCATAATAACGTTGACAGCTCTTACTAAGTGCTGAGTTAAATATTTAAAGATATTAACTGCTCTAATCCTCACAACAGTCCCTATGAGGTGGGTACTCACTAGCCTTACTTTACAGGTGCGGAAACTGAGGCACAGAGACGTTAAGTAACTTGCCCAAGGACTAAGATTGCCAGACTTAGCAAATAAAGACACAGGACACTCAGTTAAAATTGAGTGGGTTTCAGATAAACAACGAATAACCATTAGTATAATATACTGAAAGTTATTCATTGTTTTATCTGAAATTTAAATTTAACTAGGCATCCTAGCAGTCCGAACAAGGTCACATAGCTAGTAATTGGCAGATTTGGGATTCCAGCCCACTGTGTTTGGCTGAATGATGGCCCCCAAAGATGTCCATGCCCTAATCCCCAGAACCTGTGAATATATGGCAAAAGAGTGTTTGCAGGTATGATTGAGTTAGGTGGAGAAATTATCCTGGCTTATCCAGGTGAGCCCAATGTAATCACAAGGGTTCCATATAAGAGCCAGACAAGAAAGTCAGGGTCGGAAGCGATGTGATGATGTAAGCAGAGGTCAGAGTGATGCAAGGCCACAAGCCCAGGAGTGTAGGCCGCCTCTACAAGCTGGAAAAGGCAAGAAAGCAGATTGTTCCCTAAAGTCTCCAACATAAGCTCAGCTCTGCTGAACTATCTTGGGCTTCTGACCTCCAGAACTCTAAGAGAATAAATTTTTATTACTCTAAGCCACTTAAGTTTGTGATACTTTGTTACGGCAGCAATAGGAGATTAGTACACCCACAGTGCCATAGCTGGGTGATCGGCTCCCATTTATCACCTATGGTGTGTTCCTCAGCAAATGTAACGATAGTGGGCTTCCCTGGTGGCGCAGTGGTTGAGAGTCCTCCTGCCGATGCAGGGGACACGGGTTCGTGCCCCGGTCCCGGAAGATCCCACGTGCCGCAGAGCGGCTGGGCCCTTGAGCCATGGCCGCTGAGCCTGCGCGTCCGGAGCCTGTGCTCCGCAACGGGAGAGGCCACAACAGTGAGAGGCCCGCGTACCGCAAAAAAAAAAAAAAAAAAAAATGTAATGATAGCTATAGCTATAGTAGACTGAGTATCTTCTAAAGCCTTACCGTGGTGCCAGGCTTTTTTTTTTTTTTTTTTTTTTGGTGCCAGGCTTTTTATCTCTTACTTTTCACCATAGCTCTGAGAGGTAAGAAATTTATTGCCTATTTTACAAATGGAAGAGTGAGGCCCAGGAAGAGGAAAGTGCCAGCCAGCTACACGTGGCAGGGCCAGGAGCCCAGGGATTTTTGTCTGTCTTGTTCACTTGCTGTGCCCCATAGAACAGTGCCTGGCATGTGGTAGGGGCTCGCTGCATGCTTGTTGAATGAACAAATGTATGTTTCACTGCTTTCCAACAAATACCAGTGTGTCCACTCTATGGGCAGTGTTGAGCTGGGTGTTTACCCTTGTGATTTTAATTTCATCTCCACTACAGACAGACCTGGGAAGAAGTAAGAGCTGTGGCCCGGAGGATCAGGCAATTTGCCTGGGGTGACGGAGCAACCAGGGTCTGCTGGCTCTAGAGCCTTTATCCCATGGGGCAGGCCTCCCGCTCAGGGTTGGGGGCTGATCTCTGGGCCCCTCAGCAGGTGCCCAGGGGAGCAGAGCCTGGGTCCTACCTGCAGGGAAGAACCAGAGAGGGACAAGGGCTGAGGCTACTATGTTCATTCTTGTTGCCCTAGGACACAGGCCTGTACTACCACCGGTACCTCCAGGAAGTCATCAACGTGCTGGAGACAGACGGGCACTTCCGGGAAAAGCTGCAGGCCGCCAATGCTGAGGACATCAAGGTGCGGCTGGGTGCGAGCACACTGGGAGGGCATGCATGCTCAGAGGGCAGAATTCCAGGACGAACCAGGTTCCCTCAAGGGGAACCTTCCAGCCATCACAAAACTGAGACTCGGGAGAATTCACTTCTCGGGGTCACATAGCTGGGAAGGGATCTGGGGAAGACAGAATGTGTGGTTAAGTGTGGATGTGGACGGTACATGCCTCCCAGTATCAGGTCTACCAGCTGTGTGGCCTCCCTTCACTGTGCCTCAGTTTCCCCATCTGTAAAATGGGGTAATAATAGAACCTGCATCATAGGCCTGTCCGAGGAAGACGTGTAAAAGGCATGGATGTGCACAGTGGCCATTCTCAGTAAGCGCAATGTGAGGGCTGGTTCTGTGAGTTCTCAGCCCAGTGCTCTTTACACAGGAAGAATTCAAAACACGGGAGATGCTGTCATCACTCACATCATCTCTAACTCTCATGTTAGACCTCTAGAGGAGCTGTGATTCTCCTCATTTTACAGAGGTGGACACTGAGGCCCTGGTAGCAGGGTTTGTCCTTCCTGGAGGCCTGGGTCTCAATCCCTGGACTGACTGAGCCTGGAACCCACATCCCACCCCATCCCCCAAGCAGTGTTCCTTGGAAAGGATGCTCACACACACACACACACACACACACACACACACACACACACACACGCCATGAGGAGACAACACTGCCTGCCACCACCCCACCCCACCTAGACTCCCCTCCCCGTTCAGGTGCATGTTGGAACATCCCACCTGGGGGATCCACCCCGAGTTCTCCAAACACCTTGGGCCAAAGGAGGCCCCAGGGCCTGGGACTGATGGGGGGAGGGCAGCCCCGCTCTCCCCAAAACCTCCCAGCATTCCTTGGGCTCTTGTCCATCCCCATCCACCTGGCCCCCGACAATGGACGGGCATAACTAGAGACTGCTGAGCCCAGCCCATCCCACTGCCCAGCTGAGGAAACGGAGGCCCTATAGGCCACCCAGCTTGTCCAAGGTCATACAAGTGGGAAATGACATCAGAAACAGTGGCCACGTAGGCAGGCAGGTTCTGGAGTGGGACGGTGGCAGGTTCCAATCCCAGCTACACCTCGTGCTCTTCTGCGCAAGTGGTCACACCCCTCTGTGCCTTGGTTTCCTTCTCAGAAAACGGGGAGGCTCATGCAGCACTTTCTGTTGTGGGGAGATGGGGGTGGGGTTGTGTGAATCAGGGATAATCCCCACTTTGAGGCTTTGGTCCAGCCTGTCATCAGCCTTCAGTAAATGTCAGCTGTCCTTGTTACTGGTGGTGATAATCTCAGCCCCATTTTTGAGGTCCAGAGTAGGGAAACAGTGTGGGGTCACGCAGTGCAGTGGTGCCAGGACTGGGATTTGAACCCAGGCCCCAGGACTCTCACTCTGGGGAGACATGACGCCACCTGTGTCACCAGGCTGGAAACTGGCCTCCTGTCCTCACTGTCTGAGGAAGCTTGGGCGAGGGGCTTCTCCTCCTGAACCTCAGTTTGTTCATCTATAAAATGGGGTTGTGGGCAGGATTAGAGGACGGACTCAGTGAGTCCAGTGCAGGACTTGACTCATCGTAGGTGCCTGACTGGTTGAAGTTAACATGACTGGCACTGCGGTCCCTTTGTCCTGCTGCCTCTGCAAAGGCCACGCCCCCTGCAGGCTGGAGAGACCCAAACGAGTGGCTGAGAAAGCCATCTGAGACAGTGCAGGGTGCTGGGGTGGCCGGAGGAGGGACCCAGTCCGTCTGACAGTGAGAGAAAGCTTCTAGGGAATGGATTGTCCCGAGTGAGGTTTGAATTCTGAGTGGGAGTGTCTGGTATAAAAGTTGAAACGGGGGGGGGAGGGGGGAAGGGCAAGTTTTCAACAGTAGAACTGTGTGTACCAGTGAAGCGTTCTGGTACCTTCAGCTGTCTGCTGCTGGCTCCTTATAACTGACATAAAGACAGAGAGATGGGGCTGGAGCGGGGACGGCAGGGAGGAGGGGTAGGCATGGGCAGATGCAGGATCTTGCAGGATCTTCAGTGTTAGGCCCAGGGATTCGGTCCTGTGGGCATTGGGGAGCCACGGGGGTGGGGGACTGTGAGAAGGAGAGGGGTGGGGTCAGCACAATTGAGAAACAGACATAATCCAAAGTGATGATAGAGGTAACTCAGAGAAGGCACCCTGCTCAGCACGTGTGTGTGTGTGTGTGTGTGTGAGAGAGAGAGAGAGAGAGAGAGAGAGAGGGAGAGAGAGAGTGTGTGTGTGTGTGTGTGTGTGTGTGTGTGTGTGTGTGTGTGTGTGTGTGGTGGCGTCAAGGGGGTTGGGGATTCTTCCAAGGGAGGTGCCGTCTGCTTTGAGTTTATTTTGCTTGTTTGTTTTAATTTTATTGAGATACAGTTGGTTTACAATGTTGTGTTAATTTCTTCTGTACAGCAAGGTGACTCAGTTATACATATATGTATTCTTTTTCATATTCTTTTCCATTATGGTTCATCACAGGACATTGAATAGAGTTCCCTGTGCTCTACAGTATGCTTTGAGTTTTGAAGGACTGTAAGGACCTGGTTAGGCTTGGAAAGCAGTGACAGGGAGAATCCCAGGCAGAGGGACCAGCATGTGTAAAGGCCTAGAAGTGGGAAAGAGACGTGAGCCATGAGTGTGATCTGATGAGTGACGGGAAATAAGAAGGGCCTCCAGTGCCAGGTTGAGGGGCTGGAATCTTGTCTCGGGGCCTCTGGGGAACCCCAGGAGGCATCAGAAAGCTCTTAGAAGGCTCCAGAGAGGGCAGCCTGGTTTGTGTCCCCTCTCTCCCGGGCAGAGTGGGAAGCTGAGCCGGGAGCTGGACTTCGTCAGCCACCATGTCCGCACCAAACTGGATGAACTCAAGCGGCAGGAGGTGTCAAGGCTGCGGATGCTGCTCAAGGCCAAGATGGACGCCCAGCAGGAGCCCAGTAAGCAGGCCGGTGGGGTGGGTGGAGCTGGCGATGTTGGGGGTCATGGGGCAGCCTCCCTCCCCGGCCTCCAGGTGATTTTGGCAGGTGGAGCCAACTGGGGCGTCATTCTCTCCACCCCTGTAAGATCTGCATGGAAGATTGATCGAGTTTTCTTCCTAGCACAAGCTACTATTAACATTACTCGGGAGATGTTAGTAATTTTAGTTGCTTGGGTGGTTTTTGATGTGTTTTTAATTTTTATTTTAACAAATCAGGGTCATTTAAAATTTTGATGTCACTTCAAACTTACAGAAAAGTTGCAAGAATACTACCAAAAGCTCTCAAATACCCTTAGCCCAGATTCTGTAATTGTTAATGTTTGCTCCATTTATCTGTAGTTCACATTTGTGAGTTCCTTGCAGACACCGTATTCCTTTATGCCTCAATATTTCAGTGTGATTTTTCTTAGAACAACAATGTTCTCCTACAATACTATAGTACAGTGATCAAAGTCAGGAAGTTCAACAGGTTACACTGTACTTTTCATTGCTTACTTATTCTTTCTCTCCCCCACTAGAATGATTCTAATTTCCTGGCATTTATATGTGAGGCTATATTTTATAGTCTAATTGTGTGGCTAAAAAAGAAAAACAAAGAAAAGAAAGAAAAATGTACCTGGAAGAGGGAGATTTGAGTGGATTTAAATTCCAAGATCCCATCTTATTTCTAACATTCCTAGATACAGTTTCTTCGAGCATGTGTCTGGACCATGCTATTTCTTTTTTTTTTTTTTTTTTTTTTGCGGTACGCGGGCCTCTCACTACCGTGGCCTCTCCCGTTGAGGAGCACAGGCTCCGGACGCGCAGGCTCAGCGGCCATGGCTCACGGGCCCAGCCGCTCCGCGGCACGTGGGATCCTCCCGGACCGGGGCACGAACCCACGTCCCCTGCATCGGCAGGCGGACTCGCAACCACTGCGCCACCAGGGAAGCCCCCATGCTATTTCTTTTAAATGACTTTATTGAGATATGATTCATATACCAAACAATTTACCCATTTGAAGTGTACAGTTCAGTGATTAGTATATTCACAGGTATGTGCAACCATCATCAATTTTAGAACACCTTTATCACTCCAAAAAGAATCACTAGACCATGTAACTATCACCCCTCTATTCCCCACCGCACCCCTGGCAACCTACTTTCTGTCTCTATAAATTTGCCTGTTACGGACATTTTGTATAGATGGAATCATACGATAAGTGATCTTTTGTGTCTGGCTTCTTCTAGTGTAATATTTTCAAGGTTCATCCACACTGTAGCATGCATCACTGCTTTATTCCTTTTTAGGGCCAAGTAATATTCCCTTGTCTGGATCTACCATATTTAGTTTGTCCATTCATCCATTGATGGATATGCGTTGTTTGCATCCATTGGCTACAATGAACCATGCTGTTTTACTCATTGTAGCTTTGTGGGATATTCTGGTACTCCTGGGGCACCTTTTGGCTCGTCACTAAGTGTAAGAACAATCCCATTTTACTGAGATTTACCTCCAGCTTCTTCTTTCATCTCCTGACCCCCTTGAGGCTCCTGTGTTACAGATGGGGACCCTGAACGTTGGTAGATGGTGTTAAGGGTCAGTAAGAGAGCTGAGCTTTGTTTTCATTCCTGTCTGATGCCTCTTATCCATTGATCAAATATGTCTTGAGTTCTACTCTGTGCCAGGCACTGAGCAGGGTGCTGGGGCTCTAAGGTGACCAGACGGGCATGGTCTCCGGCCTCCTTCTGCATAACCATCCATGCCTTCTCTGTCTTGCTGTTTTAATTACTACAGTTTCGGAGTCTGACTCGATCTCTGGTAAACTGGCTGTTCCCTTGTCATGAATGAGAAAAAATCCCTCCCATCAGTTGGTTGCTTATTACATCCCATACGCTAAGCTATGTACTTCAACTTTTGTCCCTTTAACAACTCAGGAATCTCCAGAATCTGATTACTTCTCTCCACGTCCATTGCTGTCACTGGGTCCCACGTGGATCAGCGCAGTCTCCTCCTCCCTGGGCACCCTGCCGCCGCCCTTGCTTTTCCCACTATTTCCTGTAGAACAGCCGTTCTTAACACAATCCTGTTAATATCTGGATTCATTTCCTGTGGCCACTGTAACAAATCAGCAACAACTTAGAGGCTTAAGACAACACACATTTATTCTCTTTACCTTTTGGAGATCAGAAATCCAAAATCAGTTTCACTGGGCCAAAATCAAGGTGTCAGCAGGGCTCTGTTAGTTCTGGAGGTGCTATGGGGGGGAATCTGTTTCCTTGCCTTTTCCAGCTTCCAAATCTTCATTCCTAGGCTGGGAACCTCTTCAAATGCAGCAGCGTAGCGTTTTTCTCCAGTCATCACGTGGCATTCTTCTGTAGTCAGATCTCCCGCTGCTTCCCTCTTACAAGGATTACATTTAGCCCCCTTCTCCAGTTAATCCAGGATCATCTCCCCATCTCAATATCCTTAATTTGATCACATCTGCAAAGTCCCTTTTGCCCCATGAGATCACATATTCATAGGTTCCAGGGATTCAGATGTGGACATCTTGGGGGGGGCCTTTTATTCAGCCTATCACAGCACCCAGTTCAAATCCTGTCCCTCCTGTGCTCAGAACCAGCCATGGCTCCCCAGTGCCCTCAGGATCAAGTCCACACTCCTTGCTAGTTGGAGGCCAAGCTGAGCCCTGCCACGCCCGTCCTAGCCCCTCCTTTCACATGTGTGCCCTCTCACCCGACCCTCTGGCATCAGCATTTTTAGTACGGAGGGTAACACATCTTTCTCACCTTGGGACTTTTGCCTGTGACATTCTTTCTCGGGGCCCTTGGCATGGCCAGTGGAGCTTTGGTCTCAGCCCAGATGTCGCCTCCCTCGTCCTGCCCTGACCGTCCTTTGTGAAGAGTCCTCCATTTGTTTGAGTCCTTTGTGGTCGTGTGTTTGTCCCTTACTCACCTGTTCTCCATCTTGACCGGGTGCTCCAGAGGACAGATGCCGTCACCATCTGTTTCCTGCTGTGTCCACAGTGCTAGGCACAGGGTCGGGCCCAGAGTATGGCTCAACACGTATCTGTGGCATGAATAACGAATTATGAGACTTGATCTGTGCCTGTCTCCTGGGTCTGTCCCTCCTCTGGGCTCACCCAGGCCCAGAGCTGCCGCCACTACAGCCTGAGTCACCTGGATTCCAGCTGCCTGTGTGTGTGCCTTTCACCCCCACCAGCCCAGGAGCCACTGGAGGTGCAGGCCCGGGTCTGGTTCACATGGGGGCCCCCAGCAGGCCTCTCAAGATGTGTGTCCAGTGGATGAGTGGGTGCCAAGTGTGTCCTGGTCTCTCCCTCTCTGCCGGGAAACTCTCATACAAGGAGGCTGCATTACTTTGCTAGGGCTTCTGTAACAAAGTACTACAGACCGGGTGGCTTAAACAATAGGCATTGATTGTCTCACAGTTCTGGAAGCCATAAGTCAAAAATCAAGGTGTGAGCAGGGGGTGGTTCCTTCCGAGGGCTGTGCGGGAGAATCTGTTCTGGGTCTTTCTCTTTGATTTGGAGATGGCCACTCCCCCCCCCCCCGCCCCCGCCATGTCTACTCACATTGTCTTCCCTCTGTGTGTGTCTCTGTGTCCAAATTTTCTCTTTTTATAAGGACTCCTGTCATATGGGATTAGGGCTCATCCTCATGACCTCATTTTAACTTGATCACCTCTGTAAAGCCCCGCTCTCCAAATAAGGTCACATTCTGAGATACTGGGGCTATCAACCTCCCTGTGAATTTGGGGGCACGCAATTCAACCCATAACAGAATTAAGTGTCATGTGCTCTGGAGCCCAACTAATCCTCACTCTGCCTCTTCCTAGATGGTGACCTAGACGTCACTTCCCCTCTCTGGGCCTCAGTTTTCACATCCATAAAATGGGATAATCACAGAACCTATGTGAGATTTTTGTGAAAAGTAAATGCATTAATATATTTAATATATTTAGAGCAGGGCCTGGCACATAGTACATGTTTGATACATGTTGGTTATCATCATGGTTATTATTATTTTCAGCATCAGACTCAGTTGTGGCATCACCTCGTCCAGGAAGCCCTCCCTGATTGCTCCAGGCTTATTCAAGCCATCCTCTGTGGGCTTCTCCTGTGCCCTCTGTGGTCTCCTTTAGAGCACATCCAGCCCAGGATAGTTTTTGTTTGTTTGATTTTTGTTTGTTTTTTTGCTGTGCTATGTGGCTTGTGGGATCTTAGTTTCCCAACCAGGGATCGAACAGGGCCCCCGGCAGTGGAAGCGCTGAGTCCTAACCACTGGACTTCCAGGGAATTCCCGCAGGATAGGGATTTTGAAAGAAAGAACGTTCCATGAGTTGTTCACCCCACCACCACCCCATCTTCCCTCTCATCCAGATGTACAGTTGGATCACCTGAGCCTCCTGAAGCAGTTTGAACACCTGGACCCTCAGAATCAGCACACATTCGAGGCCCGGGACCTGGAGCTGCTGATCCAGACAGTAGGTTGAGGGGGACCTGGGGGCAGAGGACTGAGGGAAGCTTTGTAGAGGGGGAGAAGGGAGCAGACGCTGGGATGTGAGCCCACTCACCCCTGCCTGGTGTTCTCTGAGGCTAGCGGCTGCAGAAGGGCTGCTTGTGCCTAAAAACCTTCCCCAGATTCTCTACAGGAAAGCGGAGCTGTGTGCGTGTGTGTCGGGGTCGGGAGGTTGGCTCCACGCACATCTGGATTCAAATCCCTCTCCTATGACTGGGGGCAGGAATTCCCTCTGTGTCCTTGCTGTAGGCAGAATAATAGCCCCTCAAAAGACGTCACATGCTGTCTGCGGAACCTCTGGCTCTGTGACCTGATGTGGCCAAACAGACTTTGCAGTTGTGATTAAGCTGAGGAGCTTGCGATGGGGGGGATGAGCCTGGGTTATCCAGGTGGACCCTAAGTGTCATCACAAGGGTCCTTGTAAGAGGGATGCAGGGAGTTCCCTGGTGGCCTAGTGGTTAGGATTCTGGGCTTTCACTGCCAAGGCCCAGGTTCAATCCCTGGTTGGGGAACTGAGATCCCGTAAGCCATGTGGTACGGCCAAAGAAATTAATAAATAACATAACATAACATAAAATTTAAAAAGAGGGAAGCTGAGGGAGATCTGACTACAGTAGAGGGCGACAGTGTGACGACCAAAGCAAGGTGGCTCTGCTGCTGACTTTGAAGATGGATGAAGGGGCCACAGGCACGTATGCAGCTCTAGAAACTGGAAAAGGCAAAGAAGGGGGTTCTCTCCTAGAGTCTCCGGAAGGAGCACATCTCTGCCAACACTGTAATTGCAGCCCAGTGAAACTGATTTCAGACCCTGGCCTCCATGCTGTTAAGATGATGAGTGTGTGTTAAGCCACAATAAAAAATAATTTGTTAGAGCAGCACAGGAACAAACGTAGTCTTCATGTGAGAAGTAGGATCTACAACCCTGCCTTGTGGGGAAGGCCAAGTTCGGGGCTGGGGAGTGGCACGGGATGCTCAGGTCTGCCCCTGCCTCTTCCCTGCTCACATCCCTTCTGTAGCTCCCCAGCACCCCCAGGACAGAACCTACCTCTCTGCCTGACTTGAGCCTCAGCCTGCTTTTCTGGCTGACTGGAGCTCCATCTAGTGGCCATGAAGATAATAGCAGCCATTTGATTGAGTCCATGCCTGACCTTCGTCCCCGAGAGACGGTTCTGCCGCTTATTTCCAGAACATTCCAGAAACTGTCCGCTTTCCTGCAGCCGCTCTGTCATTCTCCTGGTCTCAACCCCAGAGATGGGCTCCTTGCTTCTGCCTTCCACACTCAACAGCAGGGTTTCTCAACTCGGCACTCTTGACACTTGGGGCTGGATAATTCTTTGCTCTGGGGATTATTTGTGCATTTTGTGACGTTTAGCAGCATCCCTGGCCTCTACCCACTAGATTCCAGTAGACCTCCCCTAGTTGTGACAACCAACAATATCTTCAAACATTAACTGCTGTCCCCTGGGGACCGCAGTCACCCCAGGTTGAGAACCTCCATCTGTTCCCCACACAACAGCTGTATTGGTTTTCTATTGCTGCCATATAACAAATTACCACAGACTCAGTGACTTAAGACAACAGAAAGCTATCCTCTTACAGTTCTGGAGGCCAGTAGTTGAAAATCGGTATCACTGGACCAAAACCAAGGTTTCCTTAGAGGCATCTGCTTCTTGCCTCTTCCAGCTTCTGGGGGTTGCCAGCATTCCTTGGCTTGTAGACACATCACTCCAGTCTCTGCCTCCACCATCACGTGGCATTCTCCCTGTGTCTCTCTGTGTCTTCTCTGTAGCCTTCTTGTAAAGACACTAGTCATTAGAATTAGGGGCCACCCTAATCCAGCAGGACCTCATCTTAACTAATTACATCTGCAAAGATCCTGTTTCCAAGTAAAGTCACATTCTGAGGTTCTGGGTGCACATGAATTCTGGGGGGACCCTATACAACCCAGTATAGTATTGTTATCACCATTTTCCAAGGCAGAAACTGAGGCACAGAGAGAATGAGTAACTTGCCCAAGGTCACAGAGCCAGCAGGATTTGTTCACGTGGCAGAGCCTAGATTTGAACCCTGGGCAGAATAATTAGAGACCTCATGTTGTTTACCCCCTAGCTGTACTGCTTTCCATATTAAGTCACCTCATGTGCTGTTCCTTATTATTTATTCCTCCAAGATCTTGAGATTGTGGAGGACTTAGAAGAAATGAGTTAAAGTTGCTATTGTGTAACCATCCTCGTCTTTTGACCGAAAAGAGAAGGCTATGTATTATGGGACAAAAGTGACATCGGGACATAAGACCCAGCACACGTGGAAGTTGGGCCAGGTTCAGAGCCAAAGGCCTGGCATTCGGAGTTTGGAATTAGGGGCTGGGCATAGAAGTGAGGTGAGAGTGACCGTCTGCCTTTCCCCAGGCCACCCGGGACCTTGCCCAGTACGATGCAGCCCATCATGAAGAGTTCAAGCGCTACGAGATGCTCAAGGAACACGAAAGACGCCGTTATCTGGAGTCCCTGGGAGAGGAGCAGCGAAAGGAGGCAGAGAGGAAGCTGGAAGAGCAACAGCGCCGGCACCGAGAACACCCCAAAGTCAATGTGCCTGTAAGGACCCCCATTCATGCCTACCCCCCACAACCATGTCCAACTTTCCAAGCGCCACAAGAAAGTAGCTGAAAAACTACAACTCCCAGCAGAGCTTGAGGCAAAAGGCCCCTTTTAATGTACCCAGCTACCTCCAGGGGCTGCTGGGAGTTGTAGTTTTATTGCTTGAGGGGAATGACATTTGAGGGATGGGGGTAAAGGGTTCTCTAGCTTTATCCTATGGGACCCAGACCTCTTGCTCATGAGCCCCCGGCTCTCCCTTCCACAGGGCAGCCAAGCCCAGTTGAAGGAGGTGTGGGAGGAACTGGATGGATTGGACCCCAACAGGTTTAACCCCAAGACCTTCTTCATACTGCATGGTAAGGAGGGAGTCCCAAGACCCAGGCTAACGCTGAGGCTCTGACCTTTCTGGGGCCTGAATGCTAAGAAGGGGTCTCCCTAACTCACGGGGCTTAGGGAGGCCAAAGAGGTCTGAGCCCCTCTCCCCTGGTGGTCTAGAAGGCCCTGTCCCTCCCTGTTGTTGGGAATAGGATGTTCCATGGAAGAGCTCGTCCTTTTTTCTGGGATACACCAGGCCTCTGGGTTCTAAGGACTGACTGGTGTCCCTAACTGAGCAAACCAGGCTATAGCCTGTCACCAGAGCTTAGCAGGGTCTGATTCATTCATTCAGCAAATGTTTACAAAGAGACCTCTAAGGACCAAGCTTCACGGAGACCCTGTGTGTACAGCTGTGAACAAAAGAAAGTCCCCCTGGCATCACAGAACCAGTGATCAGGCAAACAGATAGTTCTGTAGTTCAGTGAATCTAAGTGACCATTGGAACATAAGATGAACACTTGAATTTTACATAAACTGCCCATTAAACTAACACATCATCGATGATAAGATGCCTCCCAATTTTATGGATGATAAAATATGGGGAGAAAAAAAGTGCATCTTAGAAGCAGTGAAGTAGATTCTATAGGAGATGATCAGGTAGTCACATTACCATGGAAAGCAGGACAGTGGGATTAAAGGTCTAGAACGATGATTTTAGATAGCCTGGTCTGGAAAGATTTTTGCTAGACCAGCACTGTCCAGTAGAACTTCCTATGCTGATGGAAGTGTTCTGCAGCTGTGTTGTCCAATACAGCAGCCACCAGCCCCATTTGGCTTTATTTTCTTTTTCTTTTTTGGCTGTACAGCATGGCATGTGGGATCTTAGTTCCCTGACCAGGGATCGAACCTGTGCCCCCTGCAGTGGAAGCGTGGAGTCCTAACCAGTGGACCGCCAGGGAAGTCCCTGGTTTTTTTTTTTAAACGAATGAGGCAATTTATTAACCCAGCATCATTTGTTCTTTCATTTTAATTAATTTTTATTGGAGTATAGTTGATTTACAGTGTTGTGTTAGTTTCTGCTATACAGCAAAGTGAATCAGTTATGCATATACATATATCCAGTCTTTTTTAGATTTTTTTCCCATATAGGTCATTATAGAGTATTGAGTAGAGTTCCCTGTGCTATACACTAGGTTCTTATTAGTTCCCATGTGGCTATTATTATTAATTAAGCACTTGAAATGTGGGTTTTACAACTAAGAAATTGAATTTTAATCAATCAAAAAATTTTTTAATTTATTAAATTTATTTATTTTTGGCTGCGTTGGGTCTTCATTGCTGCGTGCGCACTTTCTCTAGCTGCATTGAGCAGGGGCTACTCTATGTTGCAGTGAGCGGACTTCTCACAGCGGTGGCTTCTCTTGTTGCGGAGCACGGGCTCTAGACGTGTGGGCTTCAGTAGTTGTAGCACGCGGGCTCAGTAGTTGTGGCGCACGGGCTTAGTTGCTCCGCAGCATGTGGGATCTTCCCAGACCAGGGCTCGAACCCATGTCCCCTGCATTGGCAGGCAGATTCTTAATGGCTGTACCACCAGGGAAGCCCCTGATCAAGTAAAGCTTTTAAAATTTGTAATTGTGGTAAAATACACTTGACATAAAATCTACCATCTTAGCCATTTTTAAGTGTACATATCAATAGTGTTAAGCATACTCACATTATTGTGCAGCAGTCTTTTCATCCTTACAAAACTGAAACTCTGTATTAATCATCAACTCCCCATGACCCCTCCCACATCCCCTCGTAACTTCTATTCTCTTTTGTCTATGAATTTGACTCTTCTAGCTACCTCATATAAGTGGAATTGTAGAGTATTTGTCTTTTTTATGACTGGCTTATTTCACTTAGCATAATGTCAAGAAAATGAATCTTTCCTTGTATTCGATTGTTACTCATTTAAATTTCATTTGCCCCATGTGGCTAGTGGCCGCTGGATTGCACAGCACCGCTCAAGAGAGATGACATTTGAACCAAGACCTCAGTGAAGTGAGGGGGTGAGCCTCGAAGATATTTGTCTAGATGGGGGGCATAGCAAGCACACGCAGGGGAGAATGAACCTGGTGGGTTTCCAAGGTCACTGGAGCCGAACGCTTGAAGAGAAGAATGATAAGAAAGGGAATTCCTGGGGGGCGTGGGGTGAATTGGGAGATTGGGATTGACATCTATACACTATTGATACTATGTATAAAATAGGTAACTAATGAGAACCTACTGTACAGCACAGGGAACTCTACTCAGTGCTCTGTGGTGACCTAAATGGGAAGGAAATCCAAAAAAGAGGGGATATATGTATACGTATAGCTGGTTCACTTTGCTGTACAGTAGAAACTAACACAATAGTGTAAAGCAACTATACTCCAAAAAAAAAACTCATAGATAAAAATGACTGGACTTCCCTGGTGGCGCAGTGGTTAAGAGTCTGCCTGCCAATGCAGGGGACACAGGTTTGAGCCCTGGTCCCGGAAGATCCCACGTGCTGCGGAGCAACTAAGCTCGTGCGCCACAACTACTGAGCCTGTGCTCTAGAGCCCGTGAGCCACAACTACTGAAGCCCGCGCGCCTAGAGCCCGTGTTCCGCAACAAGAGAAGCCACCACAATGAGAAGCCCACACACCGCAACAAAGAGTAGCCCCCGCTCGCCACAACTAGAGAAAGCCCGCGCACAGCAACAAAGACCCAACGCAGCCAAAAATAAATAAATAAATAAATCTATTTTTTTTAAAAAATTACCAATTTAACCATTGTTAAGTGTAAAAAAAAAAGGAATTTCCTGGCAGTCCAGTGGTTAGCACTCTGCGCTTTCACTGCCGAGGGCGCGGGTCCAATCTCTGCTCAGGGAACTAAGATCCCACAAACGCAGCCAAAAACAAAAAAGAAGAATGATAAAGACTGCTAGGGAGGTAACAGCCACCCTAAGGGTAAGGAATTTGGATTTTATTCTGTCTTGAGTGAGACACAGCAAAAGGATTTTGAGCAGAGGAACTGACCCCATCTGCTTTAAGGGTTGGCAGGATCCGTCTAGGTGCTGTGTTGAGGACAGGCTGTAGGGGCCAGGGCCAAAGCCAGGACCCTAGTTAGGAGGCCTGAGATGCTGGTGACTGGACCGTGGAAGTAGGGAAGAGTGGTCATATTCTGGATTTGTCTTGAAGGTCAAGCTGGTAGGACTTGAGGATAGACTTGATGAGGATTGTAATGGAACAAGAGAGTCAAGGGTGACTCCGAGGTATTTGGCCTGAGCAACTGGAAGGATGGAGAGAGAAGGGCAAGCATGTTTGTCAGGGAAGATTGGGAACTGGGTCTGTCCATGTCAAGCTAGAGATGTCTATTAGACATTTATGTGGAGATGGAGAGTAGGCAGTTGGGTATTCAGGTGTGGAGGCAGCTTGCGGATGGCATTAAAGATGAGGGACTGGAGGAACCCATCTAAGGAAGTCTTGCCAGTAGAACTGTTTCTGTAATGATGTTCTCTGCTGCCCAGTATGGCGGCCACCAGCCATATGTGGCTATTGAGTGCTTGCCATGTAGCAAGTAGGACTGATAAACTGAAATTTTAATTTTATTTAAACAGCCCATGTGGTTAGTGGCAACCATATTGGACACATCTGAATATTTGATAGGGAAGAAGTCATTGTCCCCTGTCCCCTACACCACCCGTAGAGGTCAGGAAGAGGACAGGGCCAGTGAAGGAAAATAAGGGCAGCTGGAGAGGAGAGGGTGATGTTCTGAGAGCCAGAGGCAGAAAGTCAAGTAAGGTGCAGGCTGAAGCTTAACCATTGGATTTGCAAGGTCAGGGTTCCTGGCCGCCTCCCTGGGACCAGCGTGGGTGCTGATCTGAGGGAGCAGAGGAGGCGAAGGCAGTGGGCAAGGTGCATGTGGTGGAGGAGTCTGATTGGCAGGGAGAGGATTCTTTGGTGATCAGAGTCAGCCCTGGGCTGGTTCTCTGGGAGACGTCCCTGACACCCCTGTATCCTGGGCGAAGGGCTGATCCTGTGCCCAGGTCACTGGGAGCTAGAGATCAAGTCATTCTGCATGACAATGGGCCCAAGAATGGTCCCAATGGAGTCTCAGGACCCTGGTAGGGAAAGGGCTGTCTTAGCAACGGGCCAATGGGGCACTGAAGCCTGAAGGCCACCATCCTACTGTCAGAGACCCGTTGTTACCTATCCGCTGAGAACAGACCTCGCATCAGCCCAGAATTCCTTCTCCAACAGGTCACTTAGGAACTTGACCCACTCCGTCTTCAGTCCCCCAAGACACCTTGTTGTCTCTTCCTCAGATATCAACAGTGATGGTGTCCTGGATGAGCAGGAGCTGGAGGCCCTCTTCACCAAGGAGGTGAGTATCTTGGAAGCCATGGGCGCAGAGGATGCCCAGGTCAGCAACGTGTCCCCTCGGGATCCTAGTACTCCCCTCAGGTCCCCCTGGATGTGCGTTCAGGGGGAAAACTACAACTCCCGGCAGCCCCTGAGGCAAAAAGAGGCTGTCAGGAGTGGCAGGGTGTCCCAAGGACTGATGGGAGTTGAAGTTGTCTGTGTGTGTTAAGAGGTTGGGTAGCCTGGGAAGGAGCTTGCCCTGGACCTCTCAGTACATCCTGCTTTTCGCTTGACCCTGCAGCTGGAGAAGGTGTATGACCCCAAGAATGAGGAAGATGACATGCGGGAGATGGAGGAGGAGCGGCTGCGCATGCGGGAGCATGTGATGAAGAATGTGAGAGGAGGGCCCCGGGCCGTGGGTGAGGGCGGGGGTAGGGGTGGAGGGAGGTCCAGCTCTGTTGCTTACCCTTACCTGGCTCCCCAGGTGGACACCAACCAGGACCGCCTCGTGACCCTGGAGGAGTTCCTTGTATCCACGCAGAGGAAGGAGTTCGGGGACACCGGGGAGGGCTGGGAGGTGAGGACACGGAAGATACTCTGGATCCTGACTGTGTCTCTCTCTCCCAGACCTAACCCGTCTTTTGGGGTCTCTGGCCACTTCTCTTTCTCTCTGGGTCTCTGACCTCCAAGCCCCCCAGCTCTCTGTCCCCCCAACCTCCTGGGTCGTTGTCTTCCCCTCTCTGGGTCCCTGTTCTCCCACTGCTCCACTCTGGGTCTTTATCTCCCTTCCCACCTCCCACTCAGGTCTCTCCATCCACACGCATGGCCGAGGCCTCCCAGCCTTCCCTGAACCTCCTCCATTAGCGGGGCCGGGGCTAGAGCCCCCCTGCTGATGGCCCCTGTCCTCACCCCGGCAGACAGTGGAGATGCACCCTGCCTACACGGAGGACGAGCTGAGGCGCTTTGAGGAGGAGCTGGCTGCCCGGGAGGCAGAGCTCAATGCCAAGGCCCAGCGCCTCAGCCAGGAAACTGAGGCTCTGGGTCGCTCCCAGGGCCGCCTGGAGGCCCAGAAGAGAGAGCTGCAGCAGGTGACTGGCCAGGGAAGGGGGTCCATCCTCTGAGCCCCTGGAGGCCCTTGTCCTAGTGTGTCCAGAAGTGCGGAAGGCTTACAGCCACTGTGTTAATCACTGGTAGATCCTTGGGTAGCAGCTGCCATCTTGAGTAAGGGCAGACGTTGTCCCCATCCCTGGCTGCTCTGTGGCTGCCATGTTGGATAAGGGCAGTGAGGTTGTAAGCAGGAGAGAGGGGAAAGGCCGAGGAGGGAGGAGGAGGCTTCCCTGTCCCAAGGTGTGACCCAAGCCATGACCAGGGAGGGAGAACTGGATCTTTAACTAGTATTAAGCCCAACTCTCAATGAGGGAGAAAAACTGAGGCCCATGGAGAAGGGACTGGTCCATGACCACTTAGCAGGTTGCCATGGAGACTCAACATCATACCCTCTCGCCTCTGTGATCTCCCCCACCCCCTGCAGGCCGTTCTGCAAATGGAACAGAGGAAACAGCAGCAGCAAGTCCACAACAACCCAGCACCCGGCCCCGAGGGACAGCTCAAGTTCCACCCAGACACAGGTGCTGGCCCCTGGGCCCAGGGGGCAGGGAAGGAGCTGGGGGCCCAGACTCCTGGGTCTGAGAGAGGAGGGGCTGGTAGTCTAGTGCTACCATTTTCTTCCTCCATTTCCAGATGATGCACCTGTCCCAGCTCCAGCTGGTGACCAGAAGAATGTGGATCCTTCAGAAAAGAAAGTTCCAGAACAGACCTCCAAGCTGCCCCAGCTGGAGTCACAGCACCTGTGATCCTTCTGGGACGCCGGGTTCCTACTGAAGCTGATGGGGGGGGGATGAGGTGTCACAATCAACCTTCTTTGGGGCCTGGCAACACCTGTGGCCTGCTAGGTGGGGTGGGATGCGGGGACAGGGCACTTTCCGTATTGCTGCCCGAGCCATGTATCTGCTGCCTCAGCTTCCACAGCCTTCCAGTCTGTGGTCCCTTCTTTCTGTTCCCCTCCGAGGGACCTGCCTTCGCTTGTCCAGTCAAGTGGTCACTGGCTCAGCCTACCTTAGGGAAGCCCCCTCCCTCCCAAAATGGTCTGCTCCATGCCGGCCTTTCTAGTTGCTTTGGGCCTCAATGCCCAGGTTGTGGCCACTCTGGAATCCTGCATCCCCACAGCTACTGGAATCCTGCCTGCTGCTCTGGGCCCAGCTTCTGTTGGTTTATGGGGCTTGGGTGGTCCCTTAAGACCTTTCTCTACCTTTTGTGGGACCAGCGATGCCTCAAAAACAGTGTCTCCCCCACGGCTGGGTGTGAGGGCCAGAAGAGTCCTCAGCATAGCTGATCACCTCTCATACCAGGAGCCCTGACGTCTTGGCCCCTAGCCCCTTCCCCACACAACCCCAGAAGGGTCACAGAGCTGACTCCACCCCAGGATCAGGTTCCAGCCCCTCAGCCTTTCTGGCCTTATCTCACGTGGCTCCCTGCCCTGCTCTGTACTCTGGTTCCAACCAAATACACTTCCTGGAACAAATCCATGCGTCTGTTTCTTTGTAAATCCTTTTCCTTCTGAAACTTCAGCCATGTTTCACCTGCCAAAGTCCTCCTCGTTCTTTAAGAATCAATTCAAGCATATTTCTGAGAGGCTCTGTCCTGGCATCTTTGTCCTCTCCTGATGGGTCCGCTGCCTACGCACATGCACACACACACACACACACATGCACCTTCAGTAGGATCCTTTCAGCCACAAGGACAGAAAACCCAAACCTAGGCTTAAACAATAAAGAAAAATGTATTATTGCCCAAAACAAGAAGTCCCAAGGTAGGGTGACTCCAAAGCCTTCAGGGAACCAGGTTCTCCCATCTCCTAGCCCTGCTGTGGGAGGTGTGGGGGGGCTGTACTCCTCTTGTCCCAAAGTGGCTGCAGCTGCTCTGGATGTCACACCTGTCTGCACTAACAGCTGACAAAGGAAATTGGCAGAGGCTACAAATCAGAGCCTCTTCCCACCCCCCCAGAGCCTGTTTACCAACATGTCACTGGGCATGAGACAGGTCTAGTTTAGTGTCCAAAGAGAGGAAGAAATGTGAAGGAGGCCCCAGTGATAAAAAATTATCTGGGATGCTCATTAACAATACATATTCCCAGACCCTGGAATGTCCAAGGAAGTTTCCTGGGAAGGTACATGTGCCACGCCCGCCCTTCTCCCCTGCTGAACCTCAACAAAAATGACCTTTGCAAACAGCCACAGCCTCTCTGCTTCTCTTGGAAAACTGGGAGCTGGGCCTTAGTGACCCAATCTGGAAAATGGGTATAAAATGGTAGCAGCTTTCTAGCATCCTTTGAAGGATCTGAAAATAATAATACACATGAGTGGCATAGCTTCTGGGCTGAAATTTGAGGTTAGCAAGTAATAGCTGTTATTGCTATTAAATGGACATGTCTATACAACTTATGTCTCTGGGAGCCTGTCCTTGACTCCCATATCTAAGGAAACCCATTCTAGTCACCCAGGATGCTTTTTACATTTTTTTTTTTTTTTTTTTTTTTGCATTACGCGGGCCTCTCACTGTTGTGGCCTCTCCCGTTGCGGAGCACAGGCTCCAGATGCGCAGGCTCAGAGGCCATGGCTCACGGGCCCAGCTGCTCCGCGGCATGTGGGATCTTCCCGGACCGGGGCACGAACCCGTGTCCCCTGCATTGGCAGGCGGACTCTCAACCACTGCGCCACAGAGATCTTGGCAGTGGTGGTTTGATGGGAGCTGGAGAGAGCCCACCATCCAAGGGGTCACTAGAGCATAAATCGGGTGGAAGGATGTGCGGGGGCGGGCGGTCAGGATCACATTTCCCACAAGCTCCTGGAGCAGACGTGTATGAGCAAATCCACAGTTTGCCTGCCTCAGCCTGTGTGACCTTGGGCAGGGAACAGTATATGGGTAGGAGGTGTCCCTAACTGCACCCTCCCTTAGCCTCTCTCTGCCTTTGTCTCCTCATCAGTAAAGGGGAGATACCACACTATCCACCCTCTGGTGAGGAGTAAATGGGATGGTATACAACAGGCCTTAGCACACAGCAGGTTCTCTATAGATGTTAGCTGATTGGCCCTTCACTTTGAGGTCAGGCCTCCAGAAGCTCCAGGCCTCCATTAAGGTATAGAGAGTCATTTCAACAGGAACGTTCACAAGTGTTTCAGTGGCCTTATTGGCAAAGCCTGGGTCATATGCCCCTCTGTGTGGAAGGGGTAGGAGATCATTCCCACCCAAATTACAAGCAGTTGGAGGGGGGCTATATGTGGGTGCTTGGCCAACGAATTAGGGTTAACTCTGTGCTCTAGGAAAGATCTAACTTTCATATTTTCCTATAATAGTGAGAATAGGTTAGGTTATGCTGCAGTAACAAACAACCCCAAATCTCAGCTTAGCATAACAAGGTTTTTTTTCTCACTTGTGTTATATATTGACTGAGGGTTCTGGGCTGTATATGTCTGGGACCCAGGCTGACAGAGCCACTACCATCTGGAGTCCTGCCGGTCAAGTGTGGCCAAGGAAGAACACCCTGGAAGCTCTTGTACCAGTACTTAAATGTTCTGACACAAAAATGACATACATAATCTCTTAGAATTTATTGGCCAAAACTAGTCATGTGACTTGAATGAACCACAGAGAGTCTGGGAAGTTCAATTCCACCACACTCCAGAAGATGGAGATGGATATATTGGGTTTATGACACTAATAACTCTCACTCTGAGCACATAAGCAAATTGGTAGAAATTTCAGAACATTGAGAGATTAGAAATCAGTTAAATGAGTTTTCTATTGTTTGCCTATTCCAAGTCCCATTACATATCATTCAGCTATCATCACAATGTGAAACCATTCAGCCCTCTGCTTGCTTGGTTTCAATCATTTGATCGTGTGGCCGATATGCCTAGATGTCCCCTTAATAATTATTCGCCTCTGATAGGGAAGTTTCACTGGACATAGGGCTGCACAGCTAAAGACTACATTTCCCAGGCTCCCTTGCAACCAGTTTCTTGCCATGTAAATGGTTTCTGGCCAGTGGGATGTCTGCAGCATCTGAGATGTGGCCTTAAAAGGCAAGGAGGATGACATCCCTTTCAGTCTCTCCCTTCCTGGTGTAGGGATGTGTTGGGTATTGGTGTGTCCGTCTTACACTGAGATGGAAGTGCTGTGTTGTGAATGGTGGGGCAACAAGCTAGAAGGCTAGAAGAAAGACATGATTATGGAAGTAGGCATGCCCCAAAATCTTCGGGATGAATTGGCAAACTGGAGACCCAGGAGAGCCATGTTTAGTTCCAGTCCAAGTTTGAAGGCATGAGTACCAGGACAGCTGATGGTGTAGTTGTTGTCTGAAGGCTGGCAGCTCTGAAACAGGAGGGAAGGGGGCAGGGCACAACGTCTAAAAGAATGACATAGCCCTTGAGGATAGGACATAAACTGGTTAGAACCAACTAGGTCCAAGATGGCAGAAGATTTGACTTCCAGTAGACCTTGAGCCTCATTCTATGCTCATTGTAATACATTCGCTTATGCTAAAGGGCACACCCACAGGTGCCATGACAGTTCCGGGGCTGACCATAAAAGGCCAAAAAGTGGGCAATGGCCCAATTCCTGGAAATCTCCACCCCTTCTCCAAGATAGTTGGAATAATCCTCCCACTCTTTAGCGTATAAAACTACCCAACCCATAAAAACCAATCACCCCATATTTCGTAGCCTCTCGCCTTCTGAGATGGTCCACACTCTGTGGACTGTGTTTCTCTCTAAATAAATCCACTTCTTACCTATCAATTTGTCTCTCACTGAATTCTTTCTGCAATGAGACATAAAGAACCTGAGCTTCATTAAGATCTGAGACCTGGTGTGTGATCTCAGTTAAAAGACAGTGTGTGGGGGGAATACTTCCCTGGTGGTACAGTGGTTAAGAATCCGCCTGCCACTGCAGGGGACACAGGATTGAGCCCTGGTCCAGGAAGATCCCACGTGCCGCGGAGCAACTAAGCCCGTGCGCCACAACTACTGAGCCTGCGATCTAGAGTCTGTGAGCCACAACTGCTGAGCCTGCGTCCCACAACTACTCAAGCCCGTGTGCCTAGAGCCCGCGCTCCGCAACAAGAGAAGCCACCGCAATAAGAAGCCCGCGCACCACAATGAAGAGTAGCCCCCGTTCACCACAACCAGAGAAAGCCCGCACGCAGCAACGAAGACCCAATGCAGCCAAAAATAAAATTAAAATAAAGAAATTTATATATATTTTTTAAAACAGACACTGGCGGGGTCACTTCCCTGGCAGTCCAGTGGTTGAGACTCTGGGCTTCCACTGAAGGGGGCGCGGGTTCGACCCCTGGTCAGGGAACTAAGATCCCACATGCCATGTGGCGCCGTCAAAAAAAAAAAAAAAAGACACTGGGTTTAAGTCCCACCCCTTGGGTTCAAGTCCCATCTGAATTGTGCAGTTTCATCTTGAGATCCAGGAAGAGCCAATGTTTCAGTTTGAGCCTGAAGGCAGGAAGAAAGCTGATGTCCTAGTTCCTTTTTTTTTAAAAAAATATTTATTTATTTATTTATTTGGCTGTACCGGGTCTTAGTTGCAGCATGCAGGATCTTCATTGTGGCGTGAGGGGTCTTCAGTTGCATCATGCAGAATCTATTTTCCTGACCGGGGATCGAACTGGGCCCCCTGCATTGGGAGCATGGAGCCTTAACCATTGCGCCACCAGGGAAGTCCCTCATGTCCTAGTTCAAAGGTAGTAAGGCAGAAAGAATTCTTTCTTATTCAGAGGAGAGTCAGCCTTTTGTTCAATTCAGGCCTTTTATGCAATCTTCTTTACTAAGTTTCCTGATGTAATATCGATCTCATGCAAAAACACCCTGAGAGAAACACTCAGAATAATGTTAGACCAAACATCTGGGTACCCTGTCAAGCTGGCCCAGTAAAGTTAACATATAAAATCAACCATCATAGTTCCTGACACTGTGGAACTTTACTCACTGTTATTATCACTTAAGGTTGCATATTCTTGGACTGTTACATGAGAGGGAAATAAACTTCTGTGTTGTTTAAATCATTGTTATCGTGGTTTTTGCTAAAGCAGCTGAATTGGTGTTCTACCTTATATTTTCCAAAGATATGTCCTGTCCCCACTCACTTCCCCCATTAAGAAGCAGAGTCGAGTTCCCCTTCCCCTGAGGTGGTGTGCGCTCATGACTAATATGTAGCTGTTGCAACATGGCAGAAGAGTGATGCTGCATGATTTTTGAGGTCAAATCAGGGAAGGCAATGCAATTTCTTTTCTTTTCTTTTCTTTTTTTTTACGCGGGCCCCTCACTGTTGTGGCCTCTCCCGTTGCGGAGCACAGGGTCCAGACGCGCAGGCTCAGCAGCCATGGCTCACTGGCCCAGCCGCTGCGCGGCATGCGGGATCCTCCCGGACCGGGGCACGAACCCGTGTCCCCTGCATCGGCAGGCCGACTCTCAACCACTGCGCCACCAAGGAAGCCTGCAATTTCTTTGTTAGCTGAAATACTCTTGAAACCTTCAGCCATCAGGCAAGTAGTTCAGCTGCCCTGAAGCCACCAAGCTATAAGGAAGCTCAAGCTATCCCACACAAAGAAACTACATAGAAAGGCTTGAGGCTCCATGAAAATATATGCTCCACCAGGTCCCGACACCCTTCAGTCTCCCTGCTCTTTCGGTTCCAGCCACTATCTGACTGCAGACACTGAGTGACCCCAAGCTGGAACTGCCCGGAGAGCCCTTCCCAATCTCACTACCCACAGGCCTATCAAAGATAATAAAATAATTGTTGTTTTAAGCCACTAAGCTCTGGGCTGATTTGTTACACAGCAATAGTGAACCAGAACATCTGGTATAACTTTTATAGTGGGAGAGATGGATTCATTTTTAATATGTCTAAGCAGAAGTGGAACCCCCAAATCCTACTCACCCTTCTCCACCCCAGAACCTTCACTAGATCAGCCACCAGGGTCCTCTTCCCCTGAATAACTTAGCATCTACAACATGTTAGCCCTCTCTTTGCTGTCCTTCCTCTATGTGCAAAGCGTTCTTCCTTTCCTGGAGTGGTAGTCAGTTTCTTTTCTTTTCTTTTCTTTTCTTTCTTTCTTTCTTTCTTTCATTGAAGTATAGTTAACTTACAATGTCATGTTACTTTCAAGCGTACAGCAAAGTAATTCAGTTATATATATATTGAATATATATATTCTTTTTCATATTCTTTTCCATTATAGGTTATTACAAGATATTGAATACAGTTCCCTGTGCTTTACTGTAGGTTCCTGTTGTTTATCTATTTTATATGTAGTAGCATATATCTGTTAACCCCAAACTCCTAAATTCTCTCCTCCCCCCACCCCTGCACTATCCCCTTTGGTAACCATAAGTTTGTTTTCTGTGTCTGTGAGTGTATTTCTGTTTTGTAAATAAGTTCATTTGTATCATTTTTTTATGTTCCACCTATAAATGATATCATATGATATTAGTCTTTCACTGTCTGACTTACTTCACTTAATATGGTAATCTCTAGGTCCACCCATGTTACTGCAAATGGCATTATTTTATTCTTTTTCATGACTAATATTCCATTGTGTATATAGACCACGTCTTCTTTATCCATTCATCTATCGATGGACATTTAGGTTGCTTCCATGTCTTAGCTATTGTAAATAGTGCTGCTATGAGCATAGGAGTGCATGTGTCTTTTCGAATTAGAGTTTTCTCTGGGGTAATCAGTTTCTAAAATGGCTCTCAATGACCTCCACGTCCTGATATTCATGTCCTCATATAATCCCCTCTCCTGTGACTGTGCTGGACCTAGTGACCTGCCGCTCATGGCAAAAGTGATGGGATGTCCCTTCCGAGACTAGGTTATAATAGACTATGACTTCAGTCTTGCCTGCTCACTTTGATTAAGCTTGCTGCCATGTTGGGAGCTGCACTATGAAGGGGTCCCATGGCAAAGAAAGGAGTTCCAGCCAACAAGGAACCAAGATGCTGGCCCTCAGTCCAGCATCTCTCATGTGACCGGATCTTCCCAACAACCATTTATGGGTGCTTGGAAATGGATCCTTCCCCAGATGAGTCATTGGATGAGACCAGAACCTCAGCTGACACCTTTTTTATAGCCTTGTGAGAGAATGCAAAGCAGAGGACCCAAGTAAGCCACCCCCAGATCCCACCGATTATGTCCATCTTGTAATATACATCGGTAACTTTAAAACACCTATAAACTGTATTTTCCTTTGTTAGAAGAGTCTTAAGTTACTTCCCTGGTGGTCCAGGTGTTAAGACTGCGCTTCCACTGCAGGGGGCACGGGTTCCATCCCTGGTCTCGGAACTAAGATCCCACAAGTCATGCGGCATGCCCCCCCCAAAAAAGTCTTAAAACATCATTTTCTCCCTTATCCCTTTGGATATACAATAAATAACAGATTATACTAGATTCATTGTCTTATAATAATGTGTAAGAGAGATTTACTATTACCAGTGAGTCATGGGAGGGCTGTGAGCAGGTGAGGACCAGGGCCAGCTCTGGATATAGAGAAACCCATCTAGGTTCATGTGGAAGATGGGCTGGAGGGGAGGGACAGGAGGTTGGGGCCTATGAGTGGGGCTGAGTAAGAAAGCCCTGTCCAAGTGACACAGGTCAAGCTGGAGACCTGACAGCACCCACAAGAGCCATACAATTCTGGCAAATCCATCTCCTTCTCTGGGCTCTGGTTTCTGCATCTATAAATAGGCCATAATTATCCTAGATGTATCAGTTATCTACTGCTGTGTAACAAATTGCCCCCAAACTTAGCAGTTTAAAGCAACAATAAACGTTTATTGTCTCACACAATTTCTGAGGGTTGGAAATCAATGAATGGCTGAGCTGTGGGGTTCTGGCTTAGGATCTCTCACGAGGTTGCAGTCAGGATGTTGGTGGGGACAGCTGTCACCTGAAGGCTTGACTGGGGCTGGAGGACTTGGTTCCTCGACATGTGTGTTTCTCCAGTGGATGACTGCTTGAGTGTCCTCACAATGTGGCAGCTGCTTCCTCTAAAGTGAGTGATCCTAGAGAGAGTCAGGCAGAAGCTGCAGTGACTTTTATGACCTAACCTTGGAAGTTTCACTGCCATTTCCACAACGCCCTGTTAGTCACGCTGTCAGCCCTATTCAATGCGGGAGGAGACTACACAGGGGCCTGAATACCTGGAGGTGAGAATCATTGGGGTCCATCTTGGAGGTGGGCTTCATAGTTCTGATATAGTATCTTTATTATTGTAAACAATATTGACTTCAGAACTATCTCAAAAGTTTTTTCCCCTCTACTCAACAGCTGTACCATTTAGAGGCCTGTGGCTGCATTAAAAGCCCTTTCTTCCTTCTCTGTAACTGGGATGGAGGGAGGGCTAATTCATTGGGCTGGAATAACAGACACAAATAAAGCCAGCTTCAACGTTAATATGAAACACTATTTCCCAAGGACACGCTTTCTTACTCACACTGTTGGAAATTCTATCAGTAAAAATGAAACATCCCACTTTGCCTGTAGGATTGAAGTCACTTGATACATAGTAGCAGCCTTGATTTCCAACCCAGGTGCAGAGTAAAGGGTTTCTGGACCCAACACTACACATCAACATTCATCTTGCAGTTTGCAAGGATACAGGACCCTGGTTCCTTTTGCAGTCCACACACTGCTTGGCTCTGAGCCTAACATACAGTCATCACCTAAATTCCACTCTTCCTCCAAATCCTATAATAACTCTACCTTTTCCTTTGTCAAGATGCTCCATGGTTTCTCTGTTGTGTGGTCTCCATCATCTCAGTGGGTCAATAAACTTTAATTTGTCAGACTATATTCCTGGTGTTGTCAGGCTGATGGATTAAGATACCTATAATCTTCAATTGCCGTGGCTCCCAGCCACCCTTGGGAGATAGATTCCCTTCTCTTATATGCCCAAACCGTTCATCATCTGGCCCCAGCCTATTTTTCTAATCTCAGTTCTTTTTTCTTCTTACTATTTTCTTTTGAAAGGGAGATATAATCATTTCCATACAGTAAACTGCACGTCTTATGTGTACAACTCAGTGAATTTTTAAATATGTGTATGCCCAAGTAATCACCACCCAGATAAATATATAGCACATTTCGGACACCCCAGGAGCCTCTCTGTCCTCACCCTGCCAATCTATCACCAATCTATCACTTTTTGAACTTCAGATTCTTTTTATTTTCACAGAAACACATATAAACATTCATAGACTTTAGTCATCTGGAACGTCCTGCCTCAAAGAATGCTATCTTTGGCCTCTGATGTTCCTTCTGTCCTGGCAAGGGCTCAAGTCCCAACCGAAACTTTTGAAAATATTGCAGGAATGAATGAATGAATAAAAGTTATAACTGCGATTGAATGCGCGCCTGGTGGAATGGCGCCACAACCACTTCCTAAGGGGAAGTGCTGATTGGGCAGTCACGTGATAGGGGCCGAGCCTTCCCGGAGCAGGTGAGGCAGGTGCGGTCCTGTGTCCGGATAGCCCTGCGGGGCAGCGGCTCGCGGCGGCCATTTTGCGGGGCGATCACGTGAGAGGACGCACGCTCAGCGGGGCGCTCACGTGACCAGGGGCGTGCTGCGGCCGCCCGGGCGGACCCGGCGAGAGGCGGCGGCGGGAGCGGCGGTGATGGACGGGTCCGGGGAGCAACCCAGAGGCGGGGGTGAGGCGGGAGGCGGACGGGCGGGAGGAGGGCGAGCCCCTCGCCGGCCGACCCCAGGATCCCTCCTGCCGGTATGGGGCCGTGCGATCGCCAAGCACTCCGGGGCAGAAACTCCGGGATCCGGCGCTGCCAGCTTCCACCCACTCCCGGGGTCCCGGGCTCTCTGGCCTCTGCGTCCGGATCCCTTCCTGTCTGGCGCTTTCGGACCCCCGAGAAGCTGGGGAGCCCCATAATCCAAGCCCACGGGGCAGGCCCGGGCTTGTTGCCTGCACCACTTCCTGGTGGGAGGGGCGGGTCTCCCCTCAGTCCCCTCAGGCCAGGGGTCTGGTTGCATGAAGTGTTCCCTCAGCCTCCTTCCCCGGAAGAATGAAGGATACAGGCCCAGGACTCCTGCCTCTTTCTCCATCAGGGACTCAGCTGCCTGGGCCCCCAGTCACTTTATCTACCAGGGTCCCCTAGCGTTGTCCTCCCTCAGGGATCATGAGCCACTCCAGTTACCTGGATCCCCCTAGGACCCAAGAGTTCAGGCACCTCTTACCTCCTTTCTCCTCTAGGGCCCACCAGCTCTGAGCAGATCATGAAGACAGGGGCCCTTTTGCTTCAGGGGTGAGTTTGAGGTCTGATTATTGCGGAGCAGATTTGAGGAGTGAGGCCCCATTCTGATTCTGCATTCCCTGCAACTCCATTCCCACTCTAGTTTCATCCAGGATCGAGCAGGGCGAATGGGGGGAGAGACGCCCGAGCTGGGCCTGGAGCAGGCGCCCCAGGATGCATCCACCAAGAAGCTGAGCGAGTGTCTCAAGCGCATTGGAGATGAACTGGACAGTAACATGGAGCTGCAGAGGTGTGGTCCCTGGGACCCAGGAGTCCAGCCAGTGAGCCCCTTCTCCCTCAGAACCCAGGAGTCCCAGCTCCCAACCCCCACTTTCCCTGGGATCCTGGAGTCCAGGCCCACAGCCCCCTTTTCCGTCAGACCCAGGGGTCCAGGGCCCCACCACTCAACTCAGCACTCTGGACTCCCAGCCCTCCCCTGCCCTAGGATCTTGAAACTCTCCTTCAGGGAGTCATTTTCCCCAGTTTCCTCAATGTCCACCTCGTGGCTCTCCCCCATGATGGCTTCCTGGCTCAGGCCTCAGTTTCCTTATCTTTGGTATGGGGTGGACACCAGAGTTTCCACACTCCGCCTGATCCTCCCTCCCCAGCACTGGCTTTCCTCTCTCCTGCAGGATGATCGCGGCCGTGGACACAGACTCCCCCCGAGAGGTCTTTTTCCGAGTGGCGGCCGAAATGTTTTCTGACGGCAACTTCAACTGGGGCCGGGTTGTCGCCCTTTTCTACTTTGCCAGCAAACTGGTGCTCAAGGTGGGCGGCTGCAGGGCTGTGAGCCCAGGCAGGCTCCCCTATGAGGACCTGGGACTTGTGAGGTCAACCCCTGTGGCAGCCCAGTAACCACAGAGGGAATGGAGAGAGGCAGCTATGGACCGCTTGTCTGCTTTTTCATGCATTTATTCATTCAACAAACATTTATGGGGCCTATGGTGTGTGTGACCTGTACTCGGCATCCAGGACACAGAACAGAAAAGGCTAGGTCCCTGCTCTCAGGGAGCCCACGTCGTATGATGAGTGCTGAGCGAAGTAAACTAGGGTGACGTGATTGGGCAAAGAGGTCAGGAAAGACTTCTAAGAGGAGGTGACGTGAAAGCTAAAGTTGGAATGACAAGAAAGATGCAGTGATATATTGTATAAAGATGGGGGAAAAGGCATCCCGTAGAGGGGCAGAACATGCAAAGGCCCTGAGGTAGGGCCAAGCCTAGTGTGTTGTGGGCAATGAGGAGGCCCATGTGGTTAGAACAGAGTGAGGAGGGGGAGAAGGTGAGAGATGAGGGCAGATTGCGAGGGTCTTGTGGGCCGCTGTAAAGACTAGCTTTACTCTGAGTGCGACAGGAGTGATTGGCTGGTTTTAAACAAGAGAGTGAGGTGACCTGATTTATAAATAGAAAAGACTTTTCAAGCAAGGAGAGCAAAATGTTAATTGTAGAATCTAGGTTGTGTGTATATGCCTGTACGCTTAGAAACTTTTTTAACTTTTCTCTTTGAAGAGTCTCATTATAAAATATTGGGGGAGGGGAAGCCCAGCAAATTATTTTGGCCCTTTTGGGTAGAAAAATGGATTATGGGGCACAAGGGCAAAAACTGGGACGCTGACAAAGAGGTACCTGTAATAATCCTGGCTAACGGAAGACTGACCTGGAGTCAGGGGGCAGCATTGGAGGTGGAGAAGTAGATTTCTTGATGTGTTTGCAAGATTGAGCTGATGGGGCTTGAATGTTAGAGGTGAGGGGGACAGCAGTCAGGGTGATGGTAGGGCTCCGTGTGGAGCTGGGGACAGCAGGTGAGAAGCAGCGAGATAAAGGCTGAGTAGGGAAGCTTAGGGAGTTGAAGAGCAGGCGTCAGGCCTTACCTGGTCTGAAGGTCAGAAAGCCCTCTCTGGGGAAGTGACATTAGACCTGAGCTGTGAGGGATGAGTGAAAATTCCCTAGGTTGAGGTCCATTGAGGCAGCAGAATTAGCATGTGCAAAGGTCCTGAAGCAGGTTAAGAATTTGGTGGGAATGAAGATATGGAAGAGGGGTGGGAATTCCCTGGCGGTCCAGTGGTTAGGACTCCGTGCTTCCACTGCAGGGGGCACGGGTTCGATCCCGGGTCAGGGAACTAAGATCCCACAAGCTGTGTGGAGTGGCCAAAGAAAAAATAAAAAAAGTTTAAAATTAAAAAAAAAAAAGATATGGAAGAAGGGCAGTGAGGCACAGAAAAGAAGAGGAAAATTGGAATGTGATCAGGTCAGAGGCTTCACACAGAGCCTTGTGGGCCAAGATGTGCTTTTGATTTTTTATCCCAGAGGTACTAGGGAGCCATAGATGGTTTGTGAGCAGGGAAGTTGACAGTGACCAGATCCACTTTACAATTTATGAAGCTCATTCTGACTGTGAGTGGAAAAGAGACTGCAGAAGGGCAGGAGGGGAGGCAGAGAGTTGAGAAAGGAGGCTGGGGGCCATTGCCCCAGGCAGTGGCGACAAGGCTTAGTCCCTAAGGCCCAGTCCACTCCCTGCAGGCCCTGTGCACCAAGGTGCCCCAGCTGATCAGGACCATCATGGGCTGGACCCTGGACTTCCTTCGAGAGCGGCTGCTGGGCTGGATCCAGGACCAGGGTGGTTGGGTGAGGCCCCTAACCCCATCCAATCCCCCACTCCCCTGGGACCCCTGGGCCTTCCTGAGCCCACCACAGTGGTACCCTCCTCCCCATTTTCGGATCATCAGATGTACTCTGTAATGCGTTTTCTTACATGTCTGATCAACCCTGATTCATATGACACCCACTGACCTCTCCATGACCCTTGACCTCCTGGTGACCTCTGACCCGACTAGTGCCTTCTGCCCTCCCTGGTGCCTCTACTTCCTTCGGAATCCCTCAAGTTCTATGATAACTCTTTGGCCCCCAACTCTTTAGTACCATTAATCTTAGGCCCTTGCCCCCACTCATGCCCTCTGACCTCTCTGTGACCCCTCACGTGCTGGCCCAGGCTGAGCTGCTGAACTGCCTCATGTCCCTATCCCCAGGACGGCCTCCTCTCCTACTTTGGGACACCCACGTGGCAGACAGTGACCATCCTCGTGGCCGGAGTACTCACTGCCTCGCTTACCATCTGGAAGAAGATGGGCTGAGGCCACCAGCGGCCTTGGACTGTGTCTTTTCTGCATAAATTATGGCATTCTTCGGGAGGGGTGGGGACTGGGGGCCATGGGCATTTTTCTTACTTTTGTAATTATTGGGGTGGGGTGGGGAGGAGTGGTCTCGGGGGGCAATAAACCTCTTTCGGGCCACACTTTCAGAGTCTGAGTCACTGGGCCCACTTCCTGGCTGTCGCAGGAGACCAGGCTTCACGTGCTGACCCATCTTATTCTGAGGTTGCCTGGTGCCCTCTATGGGTAGGTGGTGAGTTAAGTCTTGGCCCTGCCCTTAAGGAGCCCACAGTCCTGAGGGGAACCGAGGTGACTCGAGATCACATGACTCATGTGTCACAGCCTAGGGTATTGTGTTAGAGGCAGCACTGTGCCAGGCCCAAACCCGGCAGAGGGGGCTGGGGCGGGGGTGGGGGGTGGATATCAGGGTAGCAGGGTGCAAAGCAGCCTCCTGGACCCTGGGAACTAGGGCCTGGAAGCTTCCACCATATGGGACCACAGGAAGTTGCACATTTACTGAGGTGGAGAAATGGGGAAGAAGCTGGAGGGGGGCAGACCTCGGGAGGACTAGGAAAGCAGGGGAGGGCGCTGGAGCCTTTTGGGGAAGCCCCTGGAGGCTGGAAGGCTGAGGAGGCTGGAGAGAGGGTCCAAGGGAGGACTCCAGGGGAGGCCTGAGCTTGAGCTGTGTGGTTGCAGAGGAGACACACAGGCTGGAGACTGACAGGTTGTGGAGGGAGGGGCTGGAGAAGGAGGAGGAGTCTAGGGTCTGGCCCCGTAAGTGGGAAGGGCCCTCCAGGAGAGGGGCAGCCCCCTGGGAAGATGCTGCGCTCACAAAGAGGCACAGTAGATTGAGCCAAAGAAGGAGAATCAGAAAAGGGAATCACAGAGAATAAGGTCACTCGGAGAGTCACAGTTGGTTGTCACCTCTCTGGCTGTCTTTCTTTGGCCGCGTTGGGTCTTCGTTGCTATGCGCAGCTTTTTTTGTCTCTAGTTGCGGTGAGCGGGGGCTACTCTTCATTGCGGTGCCTGGGCTTCTCTTGTTGCGGAGCATGGGCTTTAGGCGCGCGGGCTTCAGTAGTTGAGGCACGCAGGCCCAAGGGCAGGCGGGCTCAGTAGTTGTGGCTCGTGGGCTTAGTTGCTCCGCGGCATGTGGGATATTCCCCGACCACGGCTCGAACCCGTGTCCCCTGCACTGGCAGGCGGATTCTTAACCACTGCACCACCAGGGAAGTCCCACCCCTCTGGCTCTCCATCCCCCTCTCTCTGGGTCCTTCTGTCCCCTTCTCTGTCTCTGTTCCTGTCTCTTTGTCCCTCTCTGGGTCTTTCTGTCCCCCTGTCTCTCTCTCCCTGTTTCCCTGGGTCACTTGTCTTCTCCTATCCCCCCTGATTCCCCCCACCTTCTTCAGATAATCTTTATCTCACCCCTTCCTCTCCCTCCACCTGTGAGCACTTCCCAGGTCACCTCTCCTTTCCCAGGCTAAAGGTCTTTGGGCTGAGGTTTGAAATTTGGTGAATGAGTAACTCAGACCCCATTGTGACTGTGTGCCTGGGGCAACTGCCCCTCCCCCAGAGGCTTCCCCCGGAGACGGCCAGTCAGGGGAGAGATGGCAGATAAGACAGAAGTGAGGGGAGACTGAGTCACCACCCAGAGAGAGGGGACAATATGGCCACAGGCGGGAGCCCAGGGAAACCATCAAGGGAACTAAAAAGACAGTGCCTTGACAAAGCACTCGAGGTGGCACCTTGGGGGAGGGGGCCAGACTTGGGGCCCAGCCAGGCCTAGTTCCCCGGGTCCCAGGCAGACTGCAGTCCACCCAAAGTAGATGAGGTCAGCGAGCGGGCTCCACCCCGCCCCTCTGCGGGAGCCCCTTCCAGAGCTGAGTTCAGCATGACTCAGCACGGCTGCTCTCCTGGCACTGGCCCAGACACCACTTGAGGACCCCAGATACCAGCCTGACTGGCGTCCCCTTGATCAGGGAGTACCCTGCCCGGGCTGCTTGGGGAGGCTTCTCTGCAAGGTGAGCCCTGACCTCTGCTCCCAACGCCCCAGCGGCTTCAGCTTTCCTGCCCCAGCCGGACAGCTGCCTCCATTAGGGCACTGAAAGAGGGTCAAAGTCCTGTCTTTGTTTCTCCTTCCCCGCAAACAACCACAATGGGAGCTCCTGGAGGGCTCCTTCAGCCAGCTCTGCCACCCAGGCACCAGCCTGGACCAGACACACTTTACAAATGTCCATTGGTTAAAGACAGACATCCCATCCGTAGGTCCCCAGACCCTCCTTGTTTCACCAGGACTCAGTACTTCTCCGTGATCTTGAAGGAGCATGCGTCAGGCAAGACAGGGACAATTTCAGCGAGGCTGCTTCAGCGTCAAAAAGAATTCCCAGTCTCTGGCTGCCTTCAAAGTCATCTCCACGAAGTGCAGCCTCAGAGGGACCCCCAAAACTCCAGTGTCATTTCACCCCTCCCCATCTCAGCTTCCAGAAAAAGCGAGCCCCTAAAATAGCCCCTAGGTATTCCAAGGGGCTCAGACAATCTTTCGAGCGCTCCAAAAGGCTCTCCAAGACCCCTGACCTCTTTAAAAAGCCCCTGCTAGGCTTCTGGAAACATCCCTCTGCCCCACTCCGGGGCTGAACAGCAGGGCTCTACAACTGTCCTTTTAATCTCGCAGATCACTTCAAGGGCCTAAAGATCGCCCTACCCCCCCCCCCGGGGAAGTTTCCAGAAAAATATGGACTTCCACTGTGAACTCTAAAGCTACAGAAACTCCCCCCACCTTTGAACCCCAAGGCTCCAGGTCCTCCCAGAGAGAGACCCAAGGTTCCAGAAATATCATCTCACAGCCTTCCAAACTTCTCAATGATCCGGGTACCCCCTTATCTCCCAGCGCAAACCCCAGTCATCTGGAGGTTTCTGCACCTCTGAGGAACGCCCCCAGGGTTCCAGTAAAGCCCGTGCCCTGACACAGCACCAGAATCCGATCTACTTTCCTGAGACACCCCCAGGACCCAGGAATGATTATTTTCCAGGGTTCCCAGTGTCTTCATTAATCTTTCACCTACTAGAGAGTCTCCCTCCCCATCCCCCCCAAGAATCCCTTGACTTCGCAGAATTAGCCCCAGAGCTGTTGCACCCCGCGAAAACCCCCACACCCCCATTCCCCATTTCACAACAGCCGTCGCCTACAGGCGCGTGACTTCCCCACCTCCGGGGGGGGCGGTGTCTGTCTAGGAGTCCTATATGCTCCTGATTGGTCACGCGTGGGCTCCAGGCCCCGCCTCCCACCACCGCAGATTGGCCGATTGCTCTCCCTGGCCGTCCCACTTCCGAGGGCCTGCGCACTATAAAATAAGCCGCCTTGGCCACAGCAGTTTTCATTGCGCTCGGCGGTTCCCCGGATCTGTCTCTTGCTTCAACAGTGTTTGGACGGAACAGACCCAGGGTCGCCCTTTCTTCCAGCCTCCGACCACCCTCCAACCTTCGGAGTCCCACTCATCTATCCACCTTCCAACCTTCGGAGTCAGCCACTCAGCTGTCCTCGGTCACCGGGACCAGCCAACACCATTTTTTGAGCCGAACTCCTTATTACCGATCAACCATGAGCTCCCAGATTCGTCAGAATTATTCCACCGAGGTGGAGGCCGCCGTCAACCGCCTGGTCAACATGCATCTGCGGGCCTCCTACACCTACCTCTCTCTGGTGAGGGTCCCCAGGACGCCCCCAGCCCAAGTTCCCCTCAGCTGCGCACCTCCGGCCCTCTGCGCACGCGCTGGCCTTCTTTGTCCTGTTGGGTAGTCGGAGGCGGAGTCCGCATGCCTGGCCTCGCCTCCTGCTAACCATTGTTCCCGCCATCTCTTCCCGCAGGGCTTCTATTTCGACCGCGACGATGTGGCTCTGGAGGGCGTGCGCCACTTTTTCCGCGAATTGGCCGAAGAGAAGCACGAGGGCGCCAAGCGTCTTTTGAAAATGCAAAACCAGCGCGGCGGCCGCGCCCTCTTCCAGGACGTGCAGGTAAATAGTGTGTGGGCATTGGACTACATCTCCCAACAGTCCCTGCACTAGAGGCCCCTTGACTGTATTGGTTTAGGCACCGCGTAGGCCTCTCGGAGATTGAGTTCAGTCTTTTGTGGGTTATTACAGCTGGAGATCGAGGCGCACCCAGTTCTCCCAAGACGTGGCGGTCTAGAGCGCAGCGTGTAGTATCCTGGGACGTGTAGTTATAGGACACTGGGGAATGATAGATACAAACTCTTAGACGTTTTTTTCCGATTAAGCCCTCTACTCTCGCAACTACTGGAAAATTAGTTTGTAGTCCTTTCCAGAGTATGTGGCTAGTACTGAGCCGTTTGTTTTCGGTATAGAAGCCATCTCAAGATGAGTGGGGTAAAACTCAGGACGCTATGGAAGCCGCCATTAAAATGGAGAAGAACCTGAACGAGGCCCTTCTGGATCTGCATGCCCTGGCTTGTGCCCGCGCAGACCCCCACGTAAGTATCCCCAGTCATGTCTATGAGACCTTCCCTGGAATGATGCTTACATACGAAGCATTGGCCTCATTTGATTGGGCAGATTTCCTTCTGAGCCTCCTTCCCCCATCTGTCACATTGTTAGATCTGTACGTGGCAACATTTTCTCTTTTATCACTCAGCTCTGCGACTTCCTGGAGAGCCACTTCCTAGATGAGGAGGTGAAACTCATCAAGAAGATGGGTGACCACCTGACCAACCTCCGCAGGCTGGCTGGTCCCCAGGCTGGGCTGGGCGAGTATCTCTTCGAAAGGCTCACCCTCAAGCACGATTAGGAGCCTCCGGAGCCCAGTGGCCTTTGAGGAGCCCCTCTGGTGTCAGGGCTTCTGCCTGAAGCCCCTCTCTGCAGCCAGTAGGCAGCTTGTTAACCACACTGGAGCCCTCTCCCAAGCCTTGGACCAAATGGAAACAATAAAGCTTTTTGCAGCAGCTAGTGGTTTTATGTGTGTATCCTGGGAAAAAAGGTGGGATCTGTTTTCACAAGGCTTCTGGCTGCATTGGGCTGGCAGGGAGAGAGGAGTTTGGCGCTCTACTTCTAAGACATAATAACACCTGTGGGGTGTTGCTGTAGTGGGTTTTCTGCTTTGCCAGGCTGTTAACTGCCCCTCCTAAGATGGTAGAGCCCAGACTCCAGGGAGAGTCTAATAAAACCTGGGGTTGCTAGCTGGAAGCAGACAGCTGTTAAGGAGATCAGTAATGAGAAACCGGTTCACATGAGTTATGTTGCTAGGCACTTGCCAAGCTCTGAAAGTACTCTGCCTCAATTCTGGGAGGCTAAGTAGAAATGTGAGCTCCTTCATATGGGTACGTTGAGACAAACTGTGTAAATTACCCATGGTAACCGGGAGGCACACCCAGGTCTGACCTCCAAAGGCTGTTTGTTACAGGTGTGGAATTCAAGGCACATAATAGGTAGAAACTGGCTAGTGGGTCTGAGCTGCTGAGGGCACATGATGTGAAAGAGGTGCTGAGCTAGGGGGTTCAGGGCTCAGCACAGACAGAAATGGGATGTGAAATTATCCAAATGGGAACTGAAGAAGCTTGAAGATGATGTAAGCAGCTGCTGGGTCCAAGCAATAAAACGATGTCAGCTCTGACCCCCCCACCCCATCTTATTTCTGGTAGCTGAATCTAAGAGGAAACGGCTGCTCAGCACCATGCCTCTCCTGCTGGTAACTCTGGTGGGGGAGGGGACCCGGGTGTCACAAACACTGCGGCTAACAGAGAGATGATCACACATCCAAATTCAGAGCTTTCTACTCCCCTGAAAAGCGATTGATTCAGAGATGCACGTGTAGCCTAGGGACGATTAGAACTGAAAGGAGAAAAAGATTTTTTTCCAGAGTGCTAGAAACATGCTCTAAGCCAGTGCTGTCCAACAGAACTTTTTGCAGTGATGGAAGTGTTCTGTATCTGTGCTGTCCAATAGGGTAGCCATGGGCCACGTGTGGCCACAGTGGCTGTTGAGCCCTTGCATATGGCTAGCGCTACTGAGGAATTTAAGAGCCTGAGGCAACTTTGCCACTTGCAAGTCGAGTCAAAAACAAGAGAGTTGCCTTCCTTTGAAATAACACTGGAATCCAGTGGCAATCCAAGTCTCTAAGACAGTAGAATGAGACAAGAGAACCGGGACCCAGCAGTGGGCAAAGGGAGGAATCAAGAGGTGAAGAGGGAAGGAAGAGGAGGGTGGGGCCAGGATTGAGGCCCACCAAGCCCTCCGGTCAGACTAGACCTGAGATTCTTAAATATAGATGTATTTTTTCATCTCTGGACACACTTCAATCACACCCCTTCTGCCCTCCCCCCTCCCAATTGCAAACCAAGGGCAGCAGACACAGCACAGCACACGTGAGGGGCCCCTCCCTTTCACCAAAGCTGGGGGCAGGGCACAGCTTAGGGATGGAAGAGCCTCGAGGTAAATATGGAGGTTCTAGAATCCAGTGGGCTGAGTTCTAGACCAGAGGGAAGGGACCAGGTTGCAGCAAAGTGGTAAGGTTCTAAATTTGGCAGCTGGGACCTAGAATCCAGTGGTTTCATGGTGGGTCTAGCGGTTGGGGGTTATGTGTGCAGGTACTGGGGAAGACAGCCAGTTGTCCTCAGCAGAGGGATTCCCTGTAGGGCGCAGGAGTTTAGAGATATGGGGAAGAGTTCAGACTCAGGGAAGAAGGAGTAGGGTCTGGTCCAGAAAGGCATCTAGACCAAGACAGCTTGTTCTCCAGTAGGAATGAGAAACCAAGTGGTTCTGCCCCCACTTGCTTGGCCAAAGTGCAGAGGAAGAAGGGAGCAGGGGTGGAGGGATCCTCCAGGCAGAGCCGGACACCCCAGGGAGGGCTAAATCACAGTAAACACGAGTGCACTGGCCTGGAGCCCAAGTTCTGGACTTAACCTGCATTAAGTCCCTGAAAGTGCCCCAGCTCTGGACTTGATTGTCTCATTAGCACGGACTGCACGTGGTTTCCAGTGCTTGGTGGCCCCGGGCCAGGCCTGGGCATGGCAGGCTCTGTATGCTGTAAAATTAGCAAGCCGCAAGGGGATCAAGGAGCCCCAGCATAGAAGGCAACAGAGCAGGTTTCTGAAAACCTCTGGCACCACGGCAGGATAATGGCAGATTCCTGGCCTCTGGGATGGCCTGGGGGACTCCAGGGCACAGATTATGCATTCTGGAACCCAAGAAAGGCACGGCGTTGAGGATTCTGGAGTGTTTGGGATTTCGAGAGAGGAGCTAGAGGGGCTGGAGTGTATGGCGGAGGGGGTAGGGCTGTGGACCCCACAGAGGGCTAGGGATCTGGAGTGGAGTTTAGGGACAGCGCCATTCTGCATCCACCCTCAAGATAAGGGAGGCAGGGTTGGCAGGGGAGTGCGGGTCAGGGGACTTAGTTGCGCTCCTCGCCCAGGGAGCTGGCGGGGCTGAGGGGCTCGCTGGGGGTGCTGACTGAGCTGGAGGGCGCTGTGTCCACCGAGCCGCGCTTGCTCCCGCCGGTTGACGACGTGCAGGAGGCGCGGCGCGGCCACTCCGGGGCGCGGATATTGCGCCGGTCCTTGGCAGCCTCCTCGTCCTCGTCGTAGCGCTCGCCATCTTCATCGGGTGGTCCGTCCCGGGGCTCCTCCTCATCCTCGCTCTGGTGCGGGCTGGAGTGTCTCGACAGTGAGGGCGATGGTGGCACTGAGGCTGGCCGCGGGTAGCGGTAGCCCTGGGTCTGCGTACGGAGGTGTGGGCACAAACTGCATAGTGAGCAGAGGCCTCTGCAGCCTGCCTGGGCGTCCAGCGTCCTTGAGGCCTTGCAACTCCAGGAGGGACACCCTACTTCACCCCACCCTTCTAGCTCCTGGCCCCCCCTAGAGAGACCCCGGATCCACTTACCGCATCAGCCTCGTGGGGCTCGTAGGTGAACTGTTCTGGAAAGGCCTTGGCCAGCGCCATGTGGCGCGCAGACATGTAGTACTTGTTGGGGGGAAAGAAGAGGAGTGGGCATCAGGGGGCAGGAGCCTGACCCCGCCCCCAGCAGGTTTGGAGGTGGGGTGAAGCCTGGTTACACGTTTTATGCAGATGAGCACAACCTGCGGTTTCCAGTTGGCCCCTCTGCTAATCATCCATCTTTCAGGCTCCACCCCTTATGTAGATAAGCAGAGCTGTGAATGGACAGTCTCTGAGCCACACTCCTTTAACAGGGGCGGAATTCTCCAGTCAGGTACCTCTTTGGCCGCACCCTTATGCAAATAGAGAACTTCCCACCTCGGTGGTCTTCCAGTCTGAAAGTTGATTCTTTTCTTAAAGGGACAGCAAGCGTTACAAATAGGAAGAGACCATGCCCTTTGCGCCAGCTTTCGAGGCACGGGGAATCAGAGACCCAGAGCCGTAAGTGACTTATTCACAGCAGAGGACAGGGAGGGGAATTATACCCGGCCTAGGTATTTCCAGTCCAGAAGGTCGGAGAGGCGCTCCGTGCGGTTCCGCTGGATAATGCGCTGCCGCCGGCTCTGCTGGCAGAAACTGTAGAGGAAGGAGGTGAGCTGCGAGCAAGAATCATCCAGGCCTCGGAAACGCCGGTCCAGAATGTAGATGCCTGTCGGGGCCAGAAAAAGTCTCAGAAAACAGATTGGGGAAACCTTCATTGTCTCTGGGACTCTGCAGATACCAGGACGCCTCCTCCCACTGGGACTCAGGAGTCCACCCCCTCCTCTCTTAGTGACCCAAGAGACCACGCCCCTCCTTCCCAGGATCCAAGAGTCCCGGCTCTCATTCTGGGCGCTGACCGTAAGCTGAGGGGTCTGCGATGTGTTCCTCCATGAAGCAGCCGAAACCAGAAAGGTTGGTGGAGACACTGGGGATACCCATAACCGTGCACTCAGCTGCGGGAAGACGTGAGAAAGGTCCGCTTAGCTTGCCCCTCTTTATTGCCTTAAATCCCAGTGAAAGCCCCAATGGCGCCCTCTATTGGCGCCTTTAGTAAGAGCCGGGCGCAGTGCCGCGCAAGTCAGGAACCAGACAAATTAGGCTGTGCATTAAAGTATGATAGTCCCTATTCCTTAGAGGGGAAGCTACTAGGCTCAGAAAAGGGAATTCATTTGCCCCAAGGCCTCAGGGTAAGGAAGAGTCCATAATTGGGTAATAAGGATGCTAATTTATTGAGCACGGTATTCTGGGCCAATGTCTACCATTTTAATTTATCCTCATGACCTGTAAGACACTTTTTTGTGCCAGACTGCACTGTTTTGGTTGTCATAGCTTTATAGTCTGTTTTGACAAGAGGTAAGACAAGGTCTCTCATTATTACTATCACTGTGTACAGAGCACCTACTACACCTCGCTTACTCCCTTAAATAACGCTGAGAAATGCTTCAAGGAGTTTATTATAATTTTTATATAAGTGTTTCTAAAAACCTCTGTAAGCTGCGAAAGTAGGCACTACATATAACAAGGCTTATGGGAAAAATAGGGTTGGAGCTGGTCACACAAAACCTATGCACCATTTTAACCGTGGATGAAACTGGCAAACTTGTCAAATCACTCATCATTTAAGAAATATTACAGCAAATGTGGTGTTTATTTTGCCTTAAAAACATATGAAAGTAGCTTGATTGTTAGAGAACAAGCTGTGCATTTAGCTGTTGTTGTTTTGGGGAACCAAACAGTAGCAAATTGGGAGAAATCACGTGTGAACTCTGACATCAGCCCTCTAGTTACTCACATGAGCTACTGTGTCACAAAAACACATGAACAGACTTGTTTCCATTGTTCCTGTTTTGCAAAGGAGGAGTCTGGAGCTCAGGAAGGGCCAGTCCCTTGTCCTGGGATCACGCCAGACGCTGAACTCACCTGGTGTGTAGCCCCAAGGCTCATAGTAGGAGGGGAAGACGCCCAGGTGGCAGCCGCGGACAAACTCCTCATAGTCCACAGGGAGCAGGGGGCTCGTGGAGGAGAGGAACTCCGGGTGAAAAATCACCTGGCAGTGGAAAACAAGGGCTCAGCCCGAGCACCTTATTTAGCTACTCCCTGGGGATCCCAGCGAGGATGAAAAAGTTGTCTAAAGCCACACAAGACAGTGTCAGGACAAAGACTGGAATCCAAGTCTGCCTCAGAAGCAAAGGTTCTTTCTAAACATTGCAATCCTTTGACATACCAGGGGAGATGGGGAATGTGAGGCTCAGGCTCCAGCCCCCATATCACCGCCCTCCCCAGCACCACCCCACCCCCCCATGCCCAACCCACCCTGGCCAGTGCCCTCACCTTGACCCTGTCGGCACTACTATTGAAGAGGCCAATTCGGCGGATGGTGGTCAAAATAGGATCTGAGGAGTCGTCCAGCATATTGTGGGTGCACACAGGAGGGAAAGACTGCCGCTGTAGGGGCCACAAGTGGGGTGGGGGGGTCAGGGAAGGGACAGAGGGCTTCCTACTTCCCCATGAGCCATGCTCATCCTGGGGATCTAAGGAGACAATTCCCATCAGGTTGTGGAGCAACAAACCCAAGACATTACCAGGAGTTGTAGATTTCCTACTTGGCTCTATCTGTAAAGGTTTTCTTTTCCCTTTAACCACCATAAGCCGAAAAGAAACTACAATCCCAGCTGTCTTAGAGGCAGAGCCAGTGTTAACATGCCTCATAGACTAGAGGGAGTTGTAGCTATCTTGTTCTGTACTCTGGGCTTTCATCAAAGAAACCCAAAGGGACTGTAACTCCCAGCAGTTGATGGGGGCTGTGCCTTTCAGGGGCTGCTTGCCGGAAGTTATAGTTTTCTTATGAAAATCCTGGATCTCTTTCTCTCCAAGTTCCTTTTACTCTCCATCCTGTATTCTCTCCACCTCCACCCTCAAAAGAGGCCCAAAGAAACCACAATTCCCAAGAGCCACTGGAGGAAGACAGAGCTAGTGTGATAGCAGTCCCAGGGGCTGCTGGGATATATAGTTCTTTGCAGCTGTCCCATTATTCCTCTCATTAAAAGATCTACTCATCTTCAGTTTACTGACTCCAGGAGCCCAGGAAACTACAATTCCCAGCAGCCCCATGGCAGAAACATCCTCAGTGAGGCCGACTGCCTTAGGAACTACTGGAAATTATAGTTTGGCCAAAGACAATTCACACCTTGTTTGTGCAACTTGGCTGTCTTGGTTTCCATTCCCCAGGATTGGGGGAAATCACTAACCCTGACTATAGGTACGAAAAACCCTTGACTCCAGAGAATAAAAGAACTCTAATTCCCAGAAGTTTCTGGGGCAAGGGAAGAGTCAAGGTAGCAGAAAGCCCTGGGGGCTGCTGGGAGTTGTGGTTCTCATTTTGTGACAGCTAATTTTCTCCAAGGTTTCCCACCCATCTAATTAACCCCAGATATCTAAAGAAGCTACAACTCCCAGGGGTATTTGGAGACTAAGACACAACCAGTGGGATAAGAAACAGTAGCTGCTGAAAGTTTTCAATGTTCTTCAGTGAATAACTGTTGTTTTTGTTGTTTTTTCTTCTTCTTTGATCGCACCATGCGGCACGTGGGATCTTAGTCCCCAACCAGGGATCGAACCCGCACCCCCTGTATTTGAAGCACAGAGTCTTAACCCCTGGACTGCCAGGGAAGTCCCGAAATAATTTTTTTAGCTGACCTGGCTCTATCCCTAGAGGCCCAACAAAACTACCACTCCCAGCAGTCTCTGGGGGAAGAGGTGGAAGTAGCTTGCAGCAAGGCCCAGGGTTAGCTGGGAGTTGCAGCTCTCCTTTTGCGGCTATCTTGACTTTAGTTTAAGGTCCCTTCCACCTTTTGTTCATGGATCCCCAAGGACTCAAAGAAACTACAACTCCCAGAAGCCTCTGTGGCAGAATAAGCTGTGGGAAAGCAGGCTGCCCTAAAAGCTTCTGGGAATTCAAGTTCTACCAGTCAGCTCACACACACCCTTCTGGCTTCAGAATTGATTCCTTGAATAAGGACTGCCAACAAAGCAGAACTCCCAGCCATCTCTGGGGTCAGAGCTAACACGGCAAGCTGCCTCCAGGGCTGCTGGGAATCGCCATCTTTCGACTCAGGAGTCCAAACCATACCTGCGTGGCAAAGATGGCTCTCTTCATCATAGTGAAGTCTTCCTTGTCCAGCATCTTGTTCATGTCTGGGAGGCTCCCCCTGTAAGGTGAGCAGTGGGATGCATCTGGGAATGGGTGATGAGAGGGTTTAGAGCCCAGGAGGATGCAGGGCTGAGGGCGGGACACTCACACCAGCAAGGATTCATAAAGCTTCCTCCCAAACTTCTCCTTCACTGTGTTGGCCGTATCCCTGGAAGGAGCAGAGCAACAACATCACTTATAGACCAGCTGCCATTTATTGTTAGGCTTCTGGGGCAGCTGGGAAGTTGAGGTCTGAGCAGAGAAGCTCTGGATATTTCTGGCTGGAGGATGGAGACTCAGGGAATAGGCACTGGAAGGCTCGGATCCCTTGTGCTTTGCATCAGCTCTGCGGCCAGGGACAGGTGGCCTTCCCTCTCTGACTTTAATGCCTCATCTGTCAGATGGGGATAAAAATAGAAGCAACCTCAAAGGTTTGCAGTGAGAATTCGATGAGGTCATGACAAAAAGTGCACAGTGCCCATCACACAGAGCCTTCCAAAAATGTCAGCTATTATTAGGACTTAGGCTAGTCCTGGTAGTCGTGATGCTAAGCCCCATTTTATAAAAAGGGAAAATTACATTCTGAGAGAGGAAAATGTATGGACACAAGTAAAGCTAGCAAAGAGTGCCACCCTACAACTTCATTGACATTCCTCTGTTCATGGTCCTCTCGTAGCTCTAGCCTCATTTTCTACCCCATCTCCCTAGGGTACTCTGCTTCAGCCCCGCTGGCTTCCTTGCTGTTTCTCAAACATGCCTCAGGGCCTTTGCACTTGCCATTCCCTCTGCCTGAAATGCTGTTCCCCAGATACACACAGGGTTTCCTCCCTTGTTTCCTCTCTTGGTCTCTACTTGCTGGCACTTACTCAGTGTGGCCTGTCCTGACAACCCTGTCTCATATTCCAGTCCTGCTTTTTTTTGCCAGAGCACTTTCTATAGAACTTTCTAGAATGTGAACACAATAAGGGCAGGGATTTTATCTTTTTGCCTCACAGCTGTGTTCCCAGTGCCTAGAACAGCACCTGGCACGCAGTAGGAGCTCAAGAAATAGCTGATGGCTAACAGGTGTTTTTTACAGATGAGGAAACTGAGGCTTGAAGACGAGGAGTGGTTTGCCTAAAGTCACAAAGCCAGAGCAGGACAGGGGCATGAGCGGGATCTCGCCAGCTTGATACCAGAGCCCTGGTCATGCTGTCACACTTGTCCTGCCTGCGACTGCGACTTCGTACTGCCCCCGAGTTGCAGGCATCTGGAGCAAGTAACTTCGCTGGGAATCAGGTGGGGGATGGGTTGATCATGTCACAGATGACAAAACTGAGACTCCAGGAGAAACAGGGGACCCAAAGCACACAGCTGGGAGTGGGAGCGGCAGGGATGCCGGGCTGAAGGCTGCTGACCAAAGCTGCTTGCGCACGGCTTGGCCCTTAAGGGTTTCCACGTTGAAATTGTTGGTCCGAGCTGGCATGATGAAGAAGGCAACCACTGTCTGCTCGCTGCCATTCACCTGGGGCAGAGGAAAGGGAGGGGGTGTGTGTGTGTGTGTGTGCGTGTGAGTGTGTGAGGATCACATGGGAGAAGGCTGTCCCACCCTTTGCCACCCCCCAAGACCACGAGGACCCTGCCATGCCCCTCACTGTCAAGGAGAATTATAGGACAGAGCTACCATTCCCACGGGGACTCTGATCTTCTTTCTGGGTCCCTACACTCCTGTTTTACACATGGGTTTCCCTGCCCCCACCTCCCCAGGTCTCCGTTCTCCCCAGTCATGTACTGATTTTCTGATCCTCCTTGTCCCCTTGCAGCCCAGGCCTTACTCTGAGCAGATAGTTGAGCCGGGCCAAGGCCTCCAGGAAGACATCGGCCCCCTTGTTGGAGAATTCATAGCGGCCAGCGATAAAGAAGTACAAGGTCTTGTCCAAGTTGAAGTCCAGGTGCCTAAAGAAGCCACAACACAGGGTGAAGCCAAGACCCTCACCCACTAGCCCCAGCCTTGAAACTACAAACCCCAGAAGCCACAGGGGCAAAGAACATCTTAGGACAGAGGCATCATGGGAACTCCTGGGAATTGTTCTTTTCTCCTTAGCTGGGGATTTCCTTAAATACTCAGCCATTGTTCTGGCGCTCAAGAACTCAAGAGGCTGAGTCCTCAGCTGTCCCCTCTGCTGGCCCCAGGAGTCTGGGTTCCCAACCACCCTCTCTCTCAAGACCTAGGTATCTGGCCTACATACCCATAAAAATGGCCCCGCACAAACTCCTGGATTCGAGCCTTGCTCTGAGCATGGAGGTTCTGGAACTCATGCATGGCAGAGAATTTCTTCACATTCAGTCCATTGGGGGTCACGATATCTGGGATTGGGGGAGAAGGTCCCACATTTCATTTCTTCATTTCTTCGTTCAGATCAATGTGGCTGAATGAATAAATGAAGGAAAGACCCCTTTCCTTTCACGATGTCTTTGTTTCAATAGCTCCCCAGTGAGCTCCTGTGGTAACCCAGCTGCCCTGCCACTCAGATACCTTCTTGCCCAATATTGCATGCTTATATTCACAAGCCTGACTACAACTCCCATCAGCCCCTGTGAATGGCTAACCAGACAGGGAACAGAGCAACATCAGGGCTTCTGGGAGTTGTAGGTCTTTTGTTTCCCCTATGCCACCCTGAGCTGGGGGGATGAGTCAATGTCCCCATCCTGCTTCTCTATCTTCAAGCCTCTTTTAGGGCCCCAACCATTTCCTATTATCATAGAAATTAAAGCATATCAGTGAAAAACTATAACCTCCATCAGCTCCTGGGGCAAAATCCAGGAATATAAGGAGCTAGACAGCCAAAGGTATTCTGGGAGTTATAGTTCTCACCTTATACCCAATGAGAATGGATGCTATAGTTTGGGAAGAATAACTGGTTCCAACACTGCTTTTCTCAAAAACAAAATGCAAGGAACCTCCTTCCTCTTTCAGAAGACCAATATCTACATTAGCCAGTAAAAGAATTTTACCATTTCTGAAATTAAAGAAACTACACTTCCCATTAGCCTCTAGGGCATGCAGCCAGGCAGCCTCATATTCAGGTCACCAACCTAGGGCATTTTAGGAATTGTAGTTCTGTGCTATTTACAGCAAAAACATTGCAACAGGCCTTGGCATAGACTACCTCGCTTACGTCTACAGACCCAGGTCTATTTCCTACCTGGTTTCCTTTTGAGTAGGTGCTGAGCCTCAATGGCGGTAATCTGGGACACGGTAGTGAAGACATGAGCGCAGTGGGCTGCCGCCCGCTCCATGCAGTAGCGGTGATAGATTTGCCTCTCACCTGCTTCCTTGTCCACGTTGAACTGGGTAGGGAGGGAGGGCAATCAGGTTAGAAGAACTGGGGAGAAGACAGGCGGTCCAGACTCCAGGGTCTTAGGGGAGATTGGGCCATGAAGCTGGACTCCTGGGCCTGAGGGTGGAGGGGGTTGGGGACTTGGATTCCTGGGTCCTGGGGGAAGAGGGAACTTGATCCCCTTGGGCTTCGCAGACAGCCTCGGGCTGTCCTGAAATATTGGCAACCCCCATCTGCCATGCTCCCAGCTCACATTCTCCAGGTTGTTGTAGAAGTCCACGGCACCGGCACACAGGTATCGCCCCAGCAGCGTGGCGTGGGTCGTGAAGATGGTAGCCACGGGCAGCCGCCGGGCACGGCATAGGCAGAGCCCGATGCCCGCCAACCACTCATGGAAGTGTGCAACCACATGTGGTTTCTCCTCGCTCTGGGCCAGGAACTGTGGGGCAATAGGGATAGGGAGACACACATGTGTCTCCATGTGTGTTGTGAAGACAACCAGCAATCCCCAACGTGGATGAGGAAGCAGGGGAGAGGTCAATCTATCCCCACAACCGCAGAGTGGGTGGTGACCCATTGCAATCCCCATGGGACAAGGAGCTCTAAATCCTTAAGGCAGCCAGACTAGCTAGCTGACTTCATTCCCAGAGGCTGATGGGAGCTGTGTTTTTTTGACCAACCTTCGAAGTCCCAGAAGGGCTGAATTGGAAAGACCAAAGTTTTAGTGTCCCCAAGTCCTGAACACAATTTCTGGACACCTTTTATGTCAATCAAGAGTAGACCTGTACTGGATACTGGTTGAAGGACTACAACTCCCAGAATGCCCTAGGAGCAGCCAATTCATAAACTGTCCCAGGGTATGGGAAACAAGTTTCTTGAGCCTTTTAAAATCTAAGAGAGGGTCCGAATTGGGGTTCCTGGTTCTCAGATAGGCTGGGGATTCCCAAACATCCGGGGACTCATCTGAGAGCCAAGTCCCGCCCATATTAGAGAACTACAACTCCCAGAACTCCCTGGGGGGTGAGCCCTCCCGTCAAGCCAGCCTCCCCAAGAGCTAATGGCTTAGAATTCCTATATTTGGAAGACTGGAGTGAATGAAGCTGGGGTTGGGAGACTGGGTCTTTGAGGAAAGAAGAATCTTGGCCCCTGGATGTCCATATTGCCAGAGATCAGAGCTAATCCTCGGTTTAAAGGACTACAACTCCCAGAATGCTCTGGGAGACACTGGCCACCCTCTGGCCTCGGATGGCCATTGTAATTTGGGGCCTGGGGTCGAAAGGAGTGACACGGGGATTGGCAGTGGGGCCTACCTCACCCAGGAACCAGGTGGTGAGGAAACCAAAAAGGACGGCGTCGTTGCCTTCCCGGTCATACCAGGGCACCCCGATGTTGCACGTGTCCCATAGCTCCCCCTTCCAGCGCTCCAGGGCCCAGGCTGAGGCCCCCACGTCGAGGAGCACCACCAGGGGGCCCCCCTCGATCAGCCAGCGCCCGAAATACACCTGCAGGGGGACACAGGGAGGCTTAGGGTTTTGGCCACCTGTCTCTGGGCACAGCAACTGCGTTTCTCCCATCCCCAGGGAGACGTCTGGGTTCATGGGCTCAGTGCTTCTACCTTCTGTTTCTGTATCTGCTGCTAATTTCTCACCTACTGCCTTATTTCTCTATTTGCCATTAGTTATTCCCACCACAATTTTTTCCCATCTCGGCTGCAGCATCTCCCTATCCCTTGCTTAGTTTCTCTAACAGTTGCCTCTCTTCTCTACTTATAAACCCACATTGCACGTGTCCTGTCTCTGTGCCCCCACTGCCTTATTTCTCCACCCTGCTAATCATTTCTCCAGCTCGCTGCCTTGCTTCTGTGTTCGCTGCCACATTTCTCTCACCAACCATAATGCTGCTTTCTCCCATTATCTTTCCTTTCTGCCGCTCACTCCTTGTACTGGCTCCTTCTTCCACTCGCTCCCTTGTTTCTGATCCTTTCGCCATATATTTGTCACCTGCTTCCTCTTTTCTCTGTCCATAGGCCCATCTTGTACTTTGCAGCCTCATTTTTAACACTGCCCACCCACTTTCCATGCATGGGGGCTACATTTTTCTACCCACTGCCGTGTTTCTAAGCCTCGTGGTCGCATTTCTGGCCCTGCCACGTTTCATTGATCTGTTGCTTTCCTCCTGAGACCGTGATCCAGATTTTGGGCCTGCTGCCAGATTTTGGGCCGAAAAGCCGTCCTACTCATCCCCAACCTGGCTTTTCCCGGCTTTAGGCGCCTGACCCCCTATGCTCCTCCCCCTCCCAGCTGTTGTCTGCCCTTTTGCTGGGGGGGCTATTCTTAGGCCCCCAGCACATGGACAGCAGCTGCCATGGGGGAGGGACTGAGCTGCCCTAGGGTTCCTTAGGGACACAGTCCCGTCTAACTGGACTCCAGACCCCACCCCAAATCAGAGGCTGTGAATGAATGAAGGCAGCATTGTACCTCTCCCTCCCAGACCCAAATGTCTGCACCTCAGCCCTGCTGCCTTATGGCCCTCTCCCTGGGGGACAGCCACCTCTCTGTCCTCATCCTTCAATTCTCAGCGGGTGCCTGGGACTCTCCCCTCCTCCTTTTAATTCCTGGCTGCGCATCCAAAACTCTGTCCCCTGGGTTTGCCTGCCTACCTCTCCTCCCTTCCTCAATATTCCATCTTCCTCTCTCCTTCGAGATCCTTCTCTCTAAAACATCAGGCTACCTCTTTTCTGTATCTGGACTCTGTCTATCTCCCTATTGCTCTAACCACTGGGGCCACCATCACTTTTTGGAACACTCAGCCTCTCTCCATTGCCTGCCTGTCCACCTCAGTCTGCAAGTGTGGCTGCTTTCAGTAATAATGATGATGATAATAATAACCACGACGACAGCTCACAGCTCACAGACAGTACTAACTGCATGCCAGGTCCTGGGCTGAACACTTTTTATGAACTATTTCATCCTCCCAGGAAACCTATAAAGCGGATGCTATTAGCATGTTCATTCGCCAAGGTCACAAGGCAGGAAGCAGAGAAGGCGAATTTGAACTTCAGGCTCCAGAACTCCTGCTCTGGCCTCCTGCCTCACCCCCAAGCCCACCTCCCCTGGGTTTTGTCTGGCTGTCCATCTAGCTCTTTTCCTCTCTCTGGATCTGAGGATCTTGGTCTCTTGGGACCATCTTTCAGTCTGTCTCATACCTGCTGTCTGTCAGTCCATTCACCAATGTCTTAGAGCTGGGGGTTCACCCACTCACTTCACGGGGTCCTGCATCTGTCTGAGTGTCTGTCAGATATCTGCCCGGGAAAGTGCTGGGCCATCCTGAGTTTCTGTCCATGCCTCCCTCTCTCCCTGGGGCTGTCCATCCCCTGCTCCTTCTCTTGCTGCTGCCCCCACCCTGCCCTCAGCTGGGCCATGTCCCACCTTGCAGCCCTTGCTGTTCATGGAGTCCAGCGTCCTCTTCAGGGCTGGGGTCGGGGGCTCGAGCAGTTCCACCTGGGTCCTCACGCCCTGCTCCGTGTACGGTCCCACCAGGTAGTAGTTGTCGCCCCACTCATCCCCTGTCACCTTCGCCTTCGTCTGCAGCACCGTGTAGATGCCACCCACTGTGGGCAGAGGTCCACAGATCTGGGGCCTGGGGCGGGGTGGGGGGTGGGGCCGCGGGAGCCCCAGACCTCTGGCTCAGAGGGAAAAGGGGCCTGGGAGCCCACACTTCAGAGTCAGAGGAAGGAGGGGAGAGGGCAGTGGTGGACAGTACTCCTGGGTCTATGGGAGAAGGGGGCTGGGGTTGGGACTTGAAGGGAGGAGGGTGCTGAGTCTGAGAGAAGGGGCTGGGGGCCTAGGCTTCTAGGTGTGAGGGAATTAGGGGCTGGGGCTGAGGAGGACATAACCTGACAAGGGTTATTAGGGCCTAGCTTCTTGAGTTCCCAGCTTACAGGAGCTGGATTTAAATTCCCAGTCAGGCTCCAGGACACAGTAAGGGAGAATCCCTCTTCGTGGCCTCATTTAGGTTCTCGGAGTTGCCCCAAAGAAGCCAGAGCTGTTATTCCTCACCCCCCACGGACTCTGCCGACCTGTCCCTCAGTTCCCTCTCCCTACATGGGGACACAGGCATGCAGGGCCCTGCCCCTCCCATGACTCCACTCCAGACCCAGGAGTCTGGGCCTCCAGCCTCCTTACCTTCTGAAGCCTGGGCCCTGGAGATCCATGTCTCCATGTTCACAGACCTCCCCTTTCTCTCCCAAGACTCAGCAAAGCAAAATCCCAGCTCCCTTTGTTCTGTGGAGCTAGACTGCCTAGCTCTTGGGATTCCAGCCCCAGCCTTCTCCAAACCCAGAACCTCAGGTCCTTTGGAGCCCAGAACCCAGAAATCCAGGCCCCCAGCCACTCCCATCCCAGGGCCCAGCCCCTGACCAGCTTAGGACTTTCCAGCCTTTCCCCATTCCTGCGCGCACGTCTCTGAGGCTACAGGCTCCTCTACTTCTAAGAACCCAGAGCTCAGGCCCTCAGAACCCAGGCATCCAGGCCCTAACTCTCTCTCACCCTAGGATCTAAGAATTAGGGTCTCCAGCCCCTTCACATCTTTACTCTCAAATGACCAGTTCCCCAAATTCTCCCACCACGATTCACGCATCGTATCTCCAAGTGGGCTCTCTCCCAAATCCGGAGTTACATCCCAAGACCCTTCCCCCTAGGGCCACAGTTCTGAAGTGCAAAACCCCTCCCCCCATCTCCTTCCCTATTGAGGACCCAGGTCTCTGGTCTTTTTTCATTTTAGCCCCCTCACCCCTAGGACCCAGGACCTGGGTTTCCAACCTCCTTTCATCTTAGGCGACTCATCCCCTCCCTCCAGGGCCCAGGAGACAAACTCCAGTCCCTCCCCAAGGACACAGGAGTCACAGGCTCCTTGCCCAGGACCCAAGAGTCATGCCATGCAGCCTCGTTACCCCCATCCCCAACTGCCCTTCTCGTCCGGGTCCCTCCGCCCGGCGTGCTCACCCTTGTTGGCCACCTCCCAGGCCACCTCAAAGAGCACTGTGTTCTCCAGGTCGAATTCATCGTCCCAATCCTCCAGTCCTGGCAGTGAGGACACGGACAAACTGCGGTTTAGAGGCATGGCCGACGCGGTTAGAGGGCTCCGGGGGCCACAGGTGGGGGCCCCAGAGGTGTCTGAGGAATGCACTGGGCAGGGCGCTGGGCCAGGTAGCTGGTGCCCGACGGGAAGCTTGCACCACCCTCAGCTTCCTATTGCACGACCGCACTACCGCCTGGAGCGCTCGGACCGGAGCCGGAGGCGGCCGCAGCGTCACTGAGCCCAGTGGGTTTCCTGCAGTGAAACCTTGCGGCCACCAGGAGGCGGTGCCCGCCCCCCGGCCAGCGCCATTGGTCTGCGCCCGGGGGCGGGGCTCCCGCGTCTCTCATTGGTGAACAGTGCAGGGTTCGCTCAGCCCCGCCCCCGCCTTGGCTGTTGGTGCGAGCTCCAGTGGGCGCTAGCTGATTGGCCTTCAGCTCTGTCAATCCGAAGCTAGAGGCCCCAAAATTGACGGGGGAGGGAAGACGGTGGATAAGGAGGAAAGGGGGCGTGGGGGACGTGTGGTTGCCCAAAGAAGTGTTAAGAATTTTGTAATCGGCCTTAGTAAGGAGGCCTGGGTAAAAGGAGGAGGAGCCACGAGGCGTGGGGAATGGACTCCGGAGTTCTGGGAACTCATCTTCCAGAGCAGCCTGGATGGGCGGGGCCTGAAAAGTGACGCCGCGCCCTGAAAAGTGACGCCGCGCCCCACCAGGAGAACCACCGAGATATTTGGAGGACCTGGCAGTCTAGAGGGGCCAGAACGCCTCGTTCCTAGCGCGTTTCCGTTTCCGCTAGGATATTGGCGGTTGGTGAGCATCATGGCAACCATGGTGAGTGTCGGCGTGCGGAGGGCTGAGGAGTCTCAAGGAGGAGGGGGCTGGACGGGGACTCTTGGATCTTAGCGGAGAGGAGGCTGGGGGCCTGGACTCTTGGATCTTAGCGGAGAGGAGGCTGGGGGCCTGGACTCCTGGTTCTGAGGAAGGAGGGAGCTGGGGGCCCGGGCTTCTGGATCTGAGGGAGGAAAAAAGAAGGGACTAGGATACCGGCATCCTGGGTTCAAGTGAATACTTACGGTCTCAGTGGTCAAATCTGACTCCATCATCTTCTAGGAACTACAACTTCCAATCCTCTGGGCGCAAATAGTGGCCAGTTCTCCAGTCCTTTGCCTTAAAGTCTGATGAGGGTTGTAGTGTCTTGGGCTCCAAGCCATCCAGCAGTCTTGGGTTGTTGATGGTGTGAATAGTACCTGAGTACAAGGAAGAAACACAGGCGGGGACCTGCCCAATGCGCTTCAGATCGTGGAGTTGCTTATTGAGTCTTGAGCCAAAAGAGAGAGTGTTGAGAACCCAGAGGGTGTCAGTAGAGAGCGGAAAGGGCCGGGGGCACAGAGGCTTAGGAACTTGTCATGGGATTGTTTTAGCCATTTTCATATTCCCAGCATTTCATCAGGACATGCCCAACGTGGATGCTCAATAAGTTATCACTTGAATGTATGCATGTGAACTCCATAAAGGAGAGACCAGGTACACTGGGCCAGGCACCTAGTACTTTTCTGAGAAACATCTGAATGAAGAAGGGATGTAGCCGTAGCTTGGCGGTTGGACGTGGCTTCCAGATGCCTCGGTTCCCATGGTGACCCCAGTCAAGATGGGGCTAGGGTCGGGATGAGAGTTAACTGGTGCCTGAGGGGCGACATGTGAGTGTTTCTGTTGTCATGGCAAAGGGGGTGGATGGGGAAGCGGAAGAGGAAAGGGCAGTGGCCACACTCCTGAGACCCAGTTTGCATGGGTGTGGATGAAGTATTGGGAGTATGAGGGGATGGTAGCTCAGTTTTGTTTCCATGGGATCAGCAGGCAGCGCGGAGTAGGAGAGGCTTATGGTGAAAGGAAAGGTTTTGTAGGAGGCAGGTCTGTTTATGTTGGGATTCCTGGACCAATGTGTATTTTTTGTCTCGAGTAGAGTCTGATAGGCTGTATAGGGGTGGGTGAGAGTATGTTCTCAATCTTCTGATAGGGGTTCGGGGGCAGTGACCAACCTCCTATGAGGAGGAGTAAGTGGGAGAGTTCACAAACAGCAAGGGAGGAGGCTTGTGACCATGCCACGGTCAGGAAGTCTGAACTCTTGGTTCCAGAGAGAGGAGGGTTTTCCTTGGGTTGGATGCCTGCATCTCCTCTCATTCTGGTTAGGAGACCTGTGAGGAGGAAGAGGGTTGGGGGCAGGTGGCCAAGGAGCTGGGTCAGCGTGCTGGCTTCTTAGGCCTCCCTTTCTTTATTCACCCCAGGCAACCTCTAATCTACTTTGTGTCTCTAGATTTATTTATTCTGGATATTTCATATAAACGGAAGCATACAACATGTGACCTTTTGTGTCTGGCTTCTTTCACTCAGCATAATGTTTTCAAGGTTCATCCACGTTGTAGCGTGGATCAGAACTTCATCCTTTTTTAAAAGAAATATTATTTACTTATTTATATAAATTTATTTATATATATTTTTGGCTGCGTTGGGTCTTTTTTTTATTTTTAAGAATTGTATGCTGCGTTGGGTCTTCATTGCTGTGCGTGGGCTTTCTTTAGTTGCGGTGAGCGGGGGCTACTCTTCATTGCGGTGCGCGGGCTTCTTGTTGCAGTGGCTTCTCTTGTTGCGGAGCATGGGCTCTAAGCGCACGGGCTTCAGTAGTTGTGGCTCGCGGGCTCTCGAGCGCAGGCTCAGTAGTTGTGGTGCACAGGCTTAGTTGCTCTGCGACATGTGGGATCTTCCCAGACCAGGGCTCGAACCCGTGTCTCCTGCATTGGCAGGCGGATTCTTAACCACTGCGCCACCAGGGAAGTCCCTTCATCCCTTTTAATGGCTGAATAATATTCCGTTTTATGGCTACCCCATATTTTGTTTATCTATCCGTTGATGGATGTTTTGGGTTTTTTCCATCTCTTGGTTATAAATAACACTGCCATGAATATCTGAGTGGATCTCCATTCGGTTCTTGAATTGTCCCAGGCGGTGTTTACTCATCTCTCTCCCCCACGTGAGAAGGGATAATGTCTGACTTTGCTCTTTGGAAAGCTGAGGACACAGGAGACCTCAGTTCCTGCTTGTTGAGTGAACTCAGCACTTCAGGGCGTCATTCATTCAAACTCCAAACATTGAGCCCCAAGGGAGACCAGTGAGATGTGGGCTGTGCCCTTCATGGGACTCACATCCATTGGAGCCAAGAACATTGATCCAACAGTCTACCTTGTGAGTGTGAGATCAGACTCCCAAAAGAGGCCCTTCCTTCTGTCTGGATATCCAGAGACCCTAGAACTAGCCGGGCAGGGGCTGAGGTCAGGGAGGGCCTCCCTTAATGAGTGACGCTTGATCTGATTCAGTGAGGGGGGTGGGGAGAGCAGGCCAGACCAGGGACCTGCACATGCAAAGGCCTAGTGACAGAGAGCTGGGGCAGCGAGGCGCAAGGGGGGCCAGAACACGTCCAAGTTAATGCCCACTCTGCATCTGTCCTCGCAGCTCTGGGGGACGGGGAGGACTTCTTCCTTCAGCAAATAATTCCTGGGCACCAAACATGGGCCCGGCCCTGGGGACGGGGCTGTGAACGAGACAGACACAGTGCTTGGCTTCCTGGGACTGACGGTGTAATGGGGTCAACCCACCAGCCCTAGTGGGTGACAGCTGAGGAGGATCTGGTGTTTGGGATGCCAGCCTGTCTGTGGGGAGGAGTGGAAAGGACTGTCTTGTGGGAGGCGGGCAGGAGGGACAGAGGAGGGGTTGTTGAAAGCTGGGACCGCAAAGGCTCTTACTGATGCGTCTTCCTCCAACCCCAGACAGCCACAACCAAGGTCCCAGAGATCCGCGACGTGACGAGGATTGAGCGTATCGGTGAGTGAGCGTGGGTCAGGAATAGGACCTAGCCCCTGCCTGCCCCCTGTACCCCTGACAGAGCCAGCTTACCCAGGGCCCCCAAGAGGGAGTCGGCCTGCACACCATCCCACCATCCCCCGTCCCCGCTATCTAAGGAGGGAGGTTCCTGAGTTCCAGAGCAGGTCAGATGGCTGGGGGCGAGGGTGGGGTAGACCATGCCAGGCCTCAACCCCAGGCGGTACTGCTGCTGGCTTGGCTTCCCTGGCGGGGCTCCCTGATGCCCCAGCATCCTGCTTGGAAATCGTGAAGGTGGATATTTGCTGAGTGCTGACTGGGGTTGGCCCTGCACTGACTGTCCCAAACACCAGGCACACGCATCGTCTCTTTGAGGGCAGGGACCTGGTCTGTCTCCTTCCTAGCGGTGTCCCCAGCACAGGCCCTGGCAGACCAGACGCTCCACAGATAACTGTTGAATAAGAGTTTGCATCCCTCAAATCCTTACAGTAGCCCCACAAGGTGCCTCTTGTGACTGTCATCCCATTTTTAGCTGAGGTGACCAAGACTCAGAGCAGGCAAGCCCCTGGTCCCAGCTCACCTGGGACCAGGAAGTTGGGGTGTAGTGGCAACAGCAGGGTGCAGCCTTTGCAAAGAGCCTGACTTGCAAGGAGGAGACTACACTTATTTGTTCACATTCATTCATTCAGAGCTTCCAGAAGAGGCAGTAAAGGGCTGCTGGCTATGAACCTGGGTTCAGGAAGCACGCTGCTGGGTGCCACTTCTGAGCCGCGTAGTGAGGGGCTAGTTGCTCTCTGTGCCTCAGTTTCCTTACCTGCAAAATGGTGGGAGAGTAGTTCACCTCCTCAGTTGACATAAGATACAATAAGGTAAAGCACTTAGCTATCAAGGGCCAGCCCTGCTGGGAGCTGAGGACCCAGGAGACTCTAGCTGCACCCAGTCCCTGCCCTCAGCCTGCCTACAGGCCAGCACAGGGGTTGACACATCTTTCCTTAAAGTGCCAGATAGTAAATCTTCTCTGTTGAAAGTAATCAATTCTGCTGCAGCAATGCGAGAGCACCCCCAGATGGTATGTGAACGAATGGATGTGGCTGTGTGCCAATAAAACTTTATTTACAAAAACAAGTGCCCACCCACAGGCTGCAGTTTGCCCAGCCCTGGTCTAGTGTAAAGCATTGGAATCCTGCGTCTTCACCTCTCACTGGCCGTGTGGTCTTGGGCAAAGGACCTAACCTCTCTGAACTCCTCCTCGCCTCCATGTCAATGAGGGCCTGGGGGCGATTATTGAGCCCTGGCCATGATCCAGGGTGATAATAGCTGAGACTCTTGTTCTCAGAGTTACATGGAATGAGATTAGAACCTGGGAGGTCACTCAGGCCACCACGTAGCCTAAGAGCCATTCTTATTTACTGAGCATTTACCATGTCCGGCCATCCTCCCAGTGAGGTGGGGAATCGAGGTGCCCCTGTAACCGAGGAGGAAACCAGGGCTCGGCGGGGAAGCCCCTCAGGCCACACATCGACACGAGCTGGCTGGTAACCGTGTCTTCTGGTTCTTTCCCCACACACAGGCGCTCACTCCCATATCCGGGGGCTGGGACTAGACGACGCCTTGGAGCCACGGCAGGTAGAGCCCAGGGGGCCCGGGTGGGAAGGCTGCTCCATGGGGGCCTCGGGCAGAGGGGACCTAGGGCTGTGGGGAGTATGGGGACTGCGTTATGATCTTCCAGACCTTTGTGCTGTATTTATAAAATTCAGCCGCATGTGCAGTTTTATCGGTCTTTAAAAAATGGGGGTGGAAAAGGCTTTTTTGGCTTTTTTCTGAAGTCCCTGCCAACATGTCCTGTTTGATCTCATCAGGCTAGAGGTGGTAGAAATGCAGTAGTAGCCCAGGAGGAAGTCACCTTGTGTGCTCTGTCACCTCCCACCCCCAGGCTTCCCAGGGCATGGTGGGCCAGCTGGCGGCCCGGAGGGCAGCTGGCGTGGTGCTAGAGATGATCCGGGAAGGGAAGATCGCCGGCCGGGCGGTCCTCATCGCCGGCCAGCCGGGTACTGGGAAGACGGCCATCGCCATGGGTAAGACACCTCTCAGGGCAGGATCTCTTCTGGCCTTGCCAGATGATCCCTACCGTGTAAGTCAGGGTTGGGGTTCAGCCACGTCTAACAGCTCAAAATGGCAGTGTCTTAAACACTATGGGTTTATTCTCTCCCATAGAATAATCTGAATGTAGGCCAATTCAGTCTTGTTGAACAGTGAAGGCTCCTACCTTCCTGCCTCCACATCACTTGCTTCCATGTCAGGGTCACCTCATGTTGCAAGAAGATGGCCTACGCTCCAGCCTTCCCATCCATACTCCATATGGGAAGAAGGAGAAAGAGGAATTGCAATGAGGGTGTACCTCCAAGAGGTAGCTCCCTTTAAGCAGCTGTCTTGGGACTCCCACACTCTCTTGCTTATATTTTATTGACTAGAACTTAATGGCTACACTCTGCTGCACAAGTCAGTGAGACATTAAAACTTATTTTAATATTTTAATTGGGATCACTGCTACCCTAATCAAATGGGGGTTCTGGAACGAAGGAAGATGGGAAAGATGGGCATTGCGTAGACAGCCAGCAGTCTCTTTTGCAATGCATTAGTGATTTAAGATCTTTTTACTCACAACTGTCCCTCATCCTTGTTGAGCTCCTATTCATCCTTCAAAACCCTACCCAGGCATCTTTTCCTCATTGAAGCTTTCCTGGACTCTCCTCTCTTCCCACTCATTCCCACGTTTGTGCCTTGACTGTGGGGCCAGGCAGTGAGAATCAAGGTAATAGCTAGGTCTGCAGTTACGATAAAGTAGCACTCATTCGGGTACCCTGGTGTGCCAGGCCCTGGACCAGACACTGCAGACACTAAGATGATTAAGACCAAAATCCTGACTTTAAGAAGTTTCCGGCCTGGGGGAGGTGTTCGTGGACACGGTACCGTCCAGGGTGATGAACAGAGGAGGCTTCTACCTCCGACGAGGGGTGGTGGGGAGAGAAAACGGGGTGACGGTTGTCGGGAGAGACTTCCCAGGTGAGTCAGAACCTGAACTAAGACTTGTAGGATGTCTGGGAGTCTCCTGGACAGACGGTAGGGAGCAGGACACCCAGGCACAGAGTGTGACACACATCTGTAAAGGGGACCAAGGAGAGTTCCCAGCTCACGCTGGTCAGGAGGGTTCAGTGACTTCCTGTCCGGGAGACTTGGCTCAGAGCTGGGCAGAGCCCTCAGGAAGGGGAGCTGGCAGAGGGGCTCAGTGCTTGGAGTGATGGCAGGAATGGCCCCGCTGTCTACCAGCCAGCTCCAGGCCCCAAGCCATAGAGGAGGCCCGTCCCTGTGCTGGTTCCAGATCGTGACGGAGTCATGGTTGAGCATGCCTCGTAATCGTTCCTGTGCAGGGTGCCATCCCGTGCCAGTGCTTGTCATGTTATCGGTGTATCCCTGCCTGCCCTCATAATCGTTCCTGTGCAGGGTGCCATCCCGTGCCAGTGCTTGTCATGTTATCGGTCCCATTACACAGAGGGGCAAACCAGCTTGGGGAGCAGACTTCTCAAGGTCACCCGGTGCTAAGCCCTGGAGCTGGGATTCAAACCTACACAGTCTGACTCTCTTACCTTCAATTTCAGCCCCTTGTCTCTACCCCTGCTCATCACCCCCAAGCCCTGAGGCTAAACAGCTCTTAGAGGTTAGGAGGAAGGCGTGGCAAGATTACAGTCATAAGGTTTGCCCTCTGGGCTGTGCAGGTTCTGATCCTCCCCATGCGGCCCTCTGTCCCCTGCCTTCTCTGCGTCTCCTTGTCTGCCCCTCAGCACCCTGCCCCTCTCTCCTGCTCTCCTGCCTGAGGAGGGAGAAGAGCTGGTTTGCCACAGAGCGGGTATTGGGGACCTGGTGCCAGGGCTGCCCCCACCTACCCAGGCTGCCTCCCCTCCTTCCCAGGCATGGCACAGGCCCTGGGCCCTGACACTCCGTTCACAGCCATCGCCGGCAGTGAGATCTTCTCCCTGGAGATGAGCAAAACAGAGGCGCTGACACAGGCCTTCCGGCGCTCCATCGGTGTGCGCATCAAGTAAGCAGGGGGTGATGCCAGGTCCCAGCGGCCTTGGGACGTCCCCCCCCACCCCCGGCCCTCGCCAGCTCATGCTGCACCCAAGGGCTCACGGGAGTTGGCAGTTCCTGAGGGCCCAGGCCTCGGGCTCTCTCCTTAGATCTGTTCTCTGCCCAGGGAGGAGACTGAGATTATCGAAGGGGAGGTGGTGGAGATCCAGATTGATCGGCCAGCAACGGGGACGGTGAGTCTGCTCCCGAGTCTAGGCTACCCCCAAGGCTGGAGGGTGGAGGTCAACCTGCACTTTTAACACCTGTAAACAGCCTCCTAAATTAGTCTCATCCACTGCAATTAAATTTTGAATTTTAAAAACATGGTAGGAGAATCTTTAAATATAGGGAAAGCTATTCCCCAGATAGTTCTTTAAATTAGATTTTGATTACAGCAGAAATCCGTGGATACATCCTCCCTTTAAAAATGAACAACCAAAACTCGCTTTAACTCCCTCCCCAATTCCAGTCCTTTTATGCTGCCACCTGTCCCTACAAAGGAAGCACCTCACTATGGAAACAATTCCAGGAAACAGGATAGACTCCAATATGCTGGGAAAAGCCCAGACTTGGTGACTGTTCATCTTGTGAGGAGGGGCGTGGCATTTTGTTTTCTTAGTTGTGTTTAGCTGAGTTCTTCTGGGTTTGTGATCGACAAAAACCGCCTTTCATTTGGGTATAGAAAAGGAGTGTTACGGTGGGACCCCTTCGGCCATTCTGTGAGACCTTAGGTCCTTGTTGTTTTTATAGATTTTGTCTTTTAGGTTTTTGTTTGTTTCTTTACTGGATTTTTAATAATAGCTTTATTAATGTGCAGTTGACAGCCAATAAGCCACGCCCTTGAAGGTTTACAAGATGTTAGGCTTTGACACACATGCACCCAGGAAGCTGTCACTGCAGTTGTGACAATGGATATCTTCGTCAAGCCCCCAAAGCTGCCCCATGTCATGCTTGTTCTGTAGCTGTGTTAGGGAGACATTGGGCCCGTCTCTGAGCCCCTTGCCTGGCATGTCACCCCTCAGGGCTCCAAGGTGGGCAAGCTAACCCTCAAGACCACAGAGATGGAGACCATATACGACCTGGGCACTAAGATGATTGAGTCCCTGACCAAGGACAAGGTCCAGGCTGGGTGAGCAGTGGGGTCCGCACCAGGTGGTCAGGGTAGGGGAGCTCTGGCCCTTCCTTTCCTCACCCCCACCCTTCATCCCCTGCAGGGATGTGATCACCATTGACAAGGCCACGGGCAAGATCTCCAAACTGGGACGCTCGTTCACACGCGCTCGAGACTATGACGCCATGGGCTCCCAGGTGGGCCAGGGCTCCAGGTCCCCTCGGTCAGGCCCCAGGATGTTTCTCTCTCCTCCATCACCCCAGGGCCTACAGGGTCTGGATCCTCCTGTCACCCCAACCCCATGTCCCTGGTACTCCTGGTTCTTCCCTGTACCCTCTAGGACAGCTGGGGTCCCTCAGCTTGGCACTTGGCTCGTGGTTTCTGGGGTCCTCCAGGAACCCCCATATCCTTCAGTGCTGTTGACTGCCCTGGTCTTGACTACCCCTTGGGCCTGGGGTTTCTGGGTGACCCCCATCTGGATTCTTAGTTCCATTCCAGGGAACTAAGAACTCCAGTGAGCAGCAGAACTCCAGGGAGCCCCAGTCTCCCCCAGACGGCCCCTTGGGCCCCCCCTTCATGCTCTTTTCTGCCCTTGTCCACACCGAACCCCACCCCGGCCCCATAGACCAAGTTCGTGCAGTGCCCAGACGGGGAGCTCCAGAAACGCAAGGAGGTGGTGCACACGGTGTCCCTGCACGAGATTGACGTCATCAACTCCCGCACCCAGGGCTTCCTGGCCCTCTTCTCAGGTGAGGCCCAGCCTTCATCTCCCCCCGCCCCGGGGGGCCTGGCAGCTCCCCTCTCCCTCTCTCATTCACCAGTACGGCCCCCCCGTGACGATGGCTTTTCCCCTCTTCCCCCATCCCTGTTCTCTGACTCCCGTTCTCCATCTGTCAGTGTGGTTCGTCTCTCCCCCTGTGTTGCCTCTCTGGGACATCTCCGACTCCCTGGCCCTCCCGTCGTGCTGCCACTCCAGGGGCTTGGTCTCTCTTCCCTCTGTCCCTGGCGTCCCATCCTTCTGCATCTTGGTTCACCCTCCGGCCCTGGATCCCTGTCTTGTCTCTGACACCCCGCCTCCCACAGGTGACACAGGGGAGATCAAGTCAGAAGTCCGAGAGCAGATCAATGCCAAGGTGGCCGAGTGGCGGGAGGAAGGCAAGGCGGAGATCATCCCCGGCGTGAGTACCGGGACGGGACCACGGCAGGTGACGTTGCGGTGGGGGAGAAGAGGGGACACAGGAGGTGGGTTTGACATCCGCCCCCCTGACCCCCAGGTGCTATTTATCGACGAGGTCCACATGCTGGACATTGAGAGCTTCTCGTTCCTCAACCGGGCCCTGGAGAGTGACATGGCGCCTGTCCTCATCATGGCCACCAACCGCGGCATTACCCGGTGAGCCACTGCCAGCCCCTCAGAGGCCCCTGGGGAGAACGGGGACCTCTGGGTGGTGGGAACGGTCACTGGGTAATCAGGGCACGTTTGGTGAGCACCTCGTTAGGGAGGGGTGGGCTTGGCTATTCCCAAGCTCTGTGGCCCAGACAAGACAGTGTACTTTCCCTCAAACTAAAGTAGGTGGCTGGTCAGGGCTGGTGGGCAACTCTGCTCCACAAGGAAGTCCAGGTGCCATGTTCTTTCTGTTTTCTTGTTCCAGTAGCCCTTAAGGCTCCAGTTCCCAAACTGTGTGCCAAGGCACCCCAGGGTACTGCAGAGAACACAGGAGTGCTGTGGGATGTTTTTTTGTTTTTTGTTTTTTTTTTAATTTTTGGCTGCGCTGGGTCTTCGTTGCTGCGCGCGGGCTTTCTCTAGTTGCGGCGAGCGGGAACAACTCTTAGTTGCGGTGCGCGAGCTTTTCATTGTGGTGGCTTCTCTTGTTGCAGAGCATGGGCTCTAGGCGTGCGGGCTCAGTAGTTGTGGCACACGGGCTCTAGAACGCAGGCTCAGTAGTTGTGGTGCATGGGCTTAGTTGCTCCGTGGCATGTGGGATCTTCCCGGACAAGGGCTCGAACCCATGTCCCCTGCATTGGCAGGCGGCTTCTTAACCACTGTGCCAGCAGGGAAGCCCCTGTGGGATGTTTTAAGGTTTTAAGGGATGCACAGTGACGTGTTTTGGATGCTGCAGAAACTACTACAATTAAGTTGCTTACACCTAACTGCTTAATAGAAATAAAGGGAACGAAGCTTAGTACTTCTCTTGACCTAAGGATACCATGGAAAAATTCCTGAGGCATGAAGGGTACCAGACACCATAAAGCTTGGGAACCTCTGCCCTAGGGTGTCGCTGTGCCATGTCCTCCCTGCTGGCTCTTCCCCACCTCATCTACGTTTCAAGAGTCCACAGGAAGGGAGAAGGAAGTGGAGGGCAGAGGGCCCGCAAGAGGCTGGGGCCCAAAGGCTGCACGCAGCGTGGCCACCTGGACCCATTACCCAGGGCTGCTCATGTGTGTGGCAGCACCTGGCTGCACGGTAGCCCAGGGACCAGCACCTCCAGGGCAGCAGCCTTGTGCCAGCTGTAGTGCAGGGAAGACAGGGGCATGGCTACCAGGGGCAGCAGGCAGGTTGTCCTTGGCTCTGTGCTTGGCCCTTTTCCAGGATGAACTGCTCGGCCCCCTCAAAAGAAGCTCGGGAGGTAATATTGTCTCAGCCCTGCTTTATTTTTTTTATTATTTTTTTGGCAATGCGTCACAGCTTGCAGGATCTTTGTTCCCCAATCAAGGATCAAACCCGTGCCCCCTGCAATGGAAGCGCGGAGTCCTAACCACCCGTACCACCAGGGAATTCCCTCAGCCCCGTTTTAAAGATGGGGACAGCAAGGCCTGGTAACTTGCCCAAGGTCACACGTAGAAGGTGGCAGGGCCAGAATTTGGTATCCAGATGACAGGGTTGATTGAGACCAGCTGAGAGCATGTTTGTAGCAGCTGCAGGTCAGGCTGTGGGAACAGGGGTGTCTCCTATGGGGAGCAGCAAACGCAGTCATTCCTCTGCAGATTCCGTATTCGTGGATCTGCTTACTCGCTACAGTTGATTTGTAGCCTCCAAATTGGTATCCATCACACTTTGGCGGTCATTCACAAACGTGCGCAGAGCAGGAAAAAATTGAATCGCCCATGGCAGACCGTCCAGGCGAGGGTCAAAGCAGGCAGTGCTTTGCTTCCTAGTTTCAGTTCACGTGCTGTAAATAAGTGTCCTTTTCCTGATCTGTTTAGTGTGACATTTGTCACATTGTATGCTTTTTGTTCCTGGTCATTTTGCTGTTTAAAATGGCCCCCAGCTGTCCAGTGTCACTAAGCGCAAGAAGGCAGGGATGTGCCGTACAGAGAAAACACATGTGTTAGATGAGCTTCCTTCAGGCACGAGTTCAAGTGCTATTGGCTATGAGTTCAGCATGAATAAGTCAATAATATATATTGAATAAGGTGTCTTTAACCTGAAACCGGGCTATCTATTGGTTGGTTGCCAAAAATTGTGACCAGAGGCTCACAAGAGCCTAACCCTGTATTTGCTAATTGAGTGTTCGCCTCCACTTTGTAGAACGCAGCTACCATGAATAACGGGAATCTGCTGTTTCCTAGCACCACGTGCCAGGCCTTGTGCTGGGCCAGGTGCAGCCGGGGACAGGACCGGCACAGTTGCATCCCTTGTGGAGCCCTGTGTCAGGCAGAGGAGTGGGACCTTGATCCAGTAATCCTGGACACAGATATCTAGCTAAAACCAGCTCAGCTCCAGGGGGATTGATGCAGTCAGGGGGTGGCTGCGCCGTCGGGCAGTGACACCAGCGCGGAGCTGAAGGCTAACCGGTATTTGGTCCAGTGAGCGGGCTGTGGCTGAGGGGGTTGGTAGGGGTGGGGTGTTCTGAGTAGAGGGAATGGAGAGCCAGGTTCTAAGAGCATCACCCTGACAGCTTCCCTTCCCCCTTCTCCCCAGGATCCGGGGCACCAGCTACCAGAGCCCCCACGGCATCCCCATTGACCTGCTGGACCGCCTGCTTATCGTCTCGACCTCTCCCTACAGCGAGAAAGACACAAAGCAGATCCTCCGCATCCGGTGCGGGTGGGGGGGGCCCCCTGGCCTTCCGGGGCAGGACCAGGCTACAGGCCTGAGAGGCAGGGCTGGTGTCCACCCTGTTTGACACGTGGCAACACTGAGGTCTGAGGGGGAGGTCACTGGGCCTGCCAGAAGCAGGACTGGGCTGGGCATCCAAGCAGTGGCCTATGATGGGAGGATGCTCTTTGGAGAAGGGAGGGGTTGTGCCGGTGACTGACCTTGTGGAAAGAGCCCTGGAAGGGAGAGGCTCTGGAGGCCCAAGGTTTGGGCCCAGCCCGTGCCTCGGTGGCTCTTCTGTGCATCTGAGGACGTGGACTCCACGTGTATCCCAGAGGTCCAGCAGTGCCATGGCCCTGGCTGAATGCCACCTACGCCCCCTGCCCGCAGGTGTGAGGAGGAAGACGTGGAGATGAGTGAGGACGCCTACACAGTGCTGACCCGCATTGGGCTGGAGACCTCGCTGCGCTACGCCATCCAGCTCATCACGGCCGCCAGCCTGGTGTGCCGGAAACGCAAGGTCAGCGGCTGCGTCTGCCCAGGGGTCAGATGAGCGAGTGGAGGACATGCTACTACTCCCAGGGCTTTCCCTGGGCAGTTGCATTTAGTCTCAGAACCCAAATTTTCAAAGGCAGGGGACTTTGGTCTCTCAGGTTAATTTCTGTGGCTCCCAGCCTGACACACGGGAGGTGCTGAGTAAATATCTATTGGCTGCAAGTTGATGCCGTTAAGTCCATTTTACAGATGAAGAAACTGAGGGGTGGGGGGGCTTCCCTGGTGACGCAGTGGTTGAGAGTCCGCCTGCCAATGCAGGGGATGCGGGTTCATTCCCCGGTCCGGGAAGATCCCACATGCCACAGAGCGGCTGGGCCCGTGAGCCATGGCCGCTGAGCCTGCGCGTCCGGAACGGGAGAGGCCACAACAGTGAGAGGCCCACGTACCACAAAAAAACAAACAAAAAAAGAAACTGAGCGGTGGGGAGGTGGCCACGGCAGGGTTTGAATCCAGGCGACCTGGCCCCAGAGTCTTCACCCTGACCCACCTCCTGGGAGGGGCCCCACTGAGGTCTCAATTCCCCTATCAGGGCACCGAGGTACAGGTGGATGACATCAAGCGGGTCTACTCGCTCTTCCTGGATGAGTCGCGCTCCACGCAGTACATGAAGGAGTACCAGGACGCCTTCCTCTTCAATGAGCTCAGTGAGTGTCCCCCTCCCCACCTGCCCCAGAGAGGGAGGAGGGAGCCCAGCTTGGAGAGCTCAGGCCCTGCCCTCGGGGCCACACTGACCACGTGGCCTTCCTTCTCCCGACAGAAGGTGAAACCATGGACACCTCCTGAGCTGATATCACCTTCACCCCCGCTTCCCCATTTTCTCCCAGAGTTCTGACACTGTGACTTTGTATAAAATGGTTCTGAAACTGGACCTATTGTGTGTGTTGTGTGTGCGTGTGCACGTACACAGGCACACACACCCTGAGACCCCAGAAAGACACCCGCAGAGTGCAGTTTGAGAAGTCTTTATTAGGAGGCATGGGGAGGAGCGTCTGCTGGCTCCAGGAGTTGAGGTGGGCATGGGAGGTTGGGGTGGGCATGGGAGGTTGAGGTGGGGATCCTTAGAGGAACAGGAGGCCTGGGCGAGGGGAGCGGTCACAGGCCAAGGGCTGGGCTCTGGGACCCCCACAGTCAGAGCTGCTGAGGCGGCAGGGCCCGCAGTGACAGCTGAGGGCCACAGGGAAGGAGACCATTGGGTCCACACCAGGCGGGCAGCCGGGGAGCCGGATGGAGGCAAAGCGCAGCTCGCGGTAGGTGCACACTGGCTGGGGCACAGGCGGCAGGGCAGCCGGCAGCACCCGAACCTGGAGGTGGCGGGGTTGCGGGGGAGGGCTTGGGTGTCTACTTGGGGCCAAGCCCTCCCCCGAGCTCCCTCACTGCACCCTACAGATCCCAGACTCGGGTGTCCAGAGGACCATCTGTGCTCTCCCTCCCACACGCCCAGCCCCTGCCCCGGGCGGCGGGCCACGCTTCTACCCCCGGGGCCACTTCCTGTCTTCTGTGGGCCTGGCCCTGAGTAATCCACCTGGAGCTGAGGTGGCAGCACCCACCCACCCCGGGCAGCTCACCATGCTGGGGCAGTAGCCGGCACAGATGCTGGTGGTGAAGGTGATGCAGACAGGGCAGGCCTCGTTCTCAGCGGCCAGGGTGGCGTTGATGGGCCGGCACAGCGGCCGCAGTGGCCCCCCGGGTGCCCACACCCCGGCCGCGCTCAGCAGCAGCCACAGCAGCAGCCCCTGGGACCAGGCCAGCGCCTCAGGGCCAGCCCGAGCCCTCTGCCCCGAGTCCTTACCACCCAGCCCCCGGCCCTGCATACACACGTTCGGGGACCCAGCTCCTCTGCCTGACGTCTTCCATTCAAGAATCTCCCATCCCCATACCCAGGGACCCCAGATACCCACCCTCAGGCCCTGCACCAGCTGCTTCCCTCCTCCTGCCAGGAAGCTTGCTGGCTCTCCACACCCTTCTAGAAAGAGGCCTCCTTTGCCAGGTCACAGGACTCTCCCTCTTCCTTCCAGCCGTGGCCTGGATGTAGTCGCAAGGGGCCCAGGGGCCCTGTGGTCTTACCTGGAGCATCTCCATCCTCGGTGTCTCCCCTGCCGCGTTTACCTGGTCTTATAGCTGCGGGCTGTGGAGGCGTCAAGGCCACTGGGGGCGGCAGCATGGTGGGGTAACCTGGACACTAATCTCCCCGGGGGCGAGAGGCAGACAAGGTCAGGGAGATGCAGGAATGGCCCAGTGGCGCCCCCCTCCCCCCACTCCCTGAGTGGCTTCCGCTCCAAGAAGCAGAAGACGCCCAAGGTGAAGCAGACTTCACAGACTCAGTCCCCAGGTGCTAGGGAGGCTGTGGTGGGAGCACAAGAAATAGGGTATAGGAGGCTGTGCCCCTTGCCTTGTGGGCCCCCCTCTACCCATCCTGAGGGGAGCCCGCCAGAGGCTGGAGCGCCGCCCCTCTGACAATCCTCCAGTGGTTATAGGCTGAAGCCTCAACCCTGCTCCACCTGCCGTAGACCGAGTCCGACTTCTTAGGAGGGGGGTGGCTTCGATGTTGGATTCTGTCACCAGAGGTGGGGGGTGGCCACCCAGACGCGCCGCCCCTCCACCAGGGATTCAGCGGGAATCCCACCTGCCCCACACTCAGGCCCCCAGAAACCAGGATGCCGGAACTGAACCCAGCAAAGAGCGTGGTTTAGGCTATTTAACTCTGTCGTCGACTGAGATAAGCTCTGCCCTTTCCGCCGCAGAGGGTGTGTGCCACCCTCTAGCCCACAGCCCCAAGGTACATTTTCCAGGCTCAGTCCCGCCCCCGTGATCGAGTGGACCTGTTAGATTCGCCCCGCCCCCAGGTGGTGGGCGGGGGTCCCGTCTTAGCCCCACCCAGTGTACCCCTAGTCCCAGTCTTCCAGGCTCAGCCCCGCCCCCGCTTGGGGGGCGTGTCCAGGGCGGGGCTGGCCCGTCTGGCTCAGGCCAGCGCCGGCTTTAAGCTGCCGTAGTTGAAGTTCTCGGTGCTGTAGGCTTTCGGCACGCTGTAGATGTCTGACTCGGGTTTCCAGTGGGGGCCGCCCCAGGGCGGCTCCAGCGGGCAGAAACGGTCGAGCCGGCGGAGTGGGTGCAGCGGGGGGCTGTAGGATTCTTGAGCCAGAGACAGCGCCCCGCGGTGCGGCACGACTGGCATCACCGGACGGGCGCGGGGCACGCGGATTTTCGGCGGCCGGAGTGGCCGAGAGGAGCACGAACCGGGCGGCTGTTTCGGGCCGGGGCCTCAGGCCTGGGGCGTCTCCCCAAAGCTCCAGGAAGTCATCGAGTCCTTGCGAGGGTAGCCTGACAACTCCTTCCTGTCGGGGTTTGGGGTGGAGGCACGATGGGGAGGGCACAGCTAGATAGATCCTCGAGGACACATTTGTAGGAGTCAGGGACCATTTAGGAAGCATGAGACTGGGGAGTCCTAGCCTGGATTCCTGGGTCCTCGAGGTATTTAAGGGCCTGGAATCTGGGACTTTTCGCATCCTTAGAAAAGTTATCTGGGGGACTCAAATACCAAAGGAAGCCCGCCCTAGACCCTCAGGGCCACGTCCCCAGATCCAGAGCTCCTTCTTGGGCCGTTTGCAGGCTTCCTGTTCCTGAGAGTTGACACTAAGTGTACCAGGGCGCTAAAAAAGGTAGGGGCTGGGTCTGAACTTCTGATTACTGCGCGTGCAGGAGCTGAAGGCCGAGACTACTGAGTCAGAGACGGGGACCCAACACCGGGGGTCTCGGCGTCCCACCAGCCTATGCGGGGGCTGTGCAGGGGGTCGGTGCCAAGGGAGGACCCAGGCTCACTTCGAATAGGCCTGGAAGTCCCGGGCCGAAGTGGTCAGATAGAGCTGATGGCGGTCCAGGATGCCCTGGTCAGAAATAGTGAAAGGCCGGCCGGCCAGCTCGGGGTTCTTCGTCCAGGGGATTAGAGCCTGAGGAGGATTGCGGGAGGAGGGATGAGCAAGAAAGGTTTCATACCCTTTTTCATGCCCTTTGTCCCACACGGAATTCCTCTTCCTTTGGCCTCAACAGCGCCTCTGAACCAGGCCGACACCCGCCCCCAGAATCAGAATCCTTCCTGGCCAGTGCACTTTAGCTTCGCTCCCCAAATCAGAACCGTTACTAGCCTCACCTCCAAAATCCAAATACTTTCTGCCCGTCATCGGACACAAAGCCAAGCACCCAGTCACTAAAAAACCTTCCCTGCTCCTCCCCTAGATTCAAACCTTCTCGGTCCCGCCCCTGGAATTCAGCTGCGCCTCGGGCGACTGTTACTCCTTAACACCACCCTAACAGGGGAAGCCAGCCCCGCCTTCCGCCCCAGACCGGCCTCAGAATATTCAAGCTCCGCCCACACGTACATTAGGCTACCTAGCTCCGCCCACAGCCTCAGAACCGCCTCCTAGGCCCGCCCCAGGATTTACTAGCTGTGGCCCCAGCCTCAGAGCTCGGATTTCGGGCTTCCAGTCCCCTCCTCCTCCTGGCTCCGCCTCAAAAGGCCTAAGCCCCTTCCCCACTCAATGTAACCTCCAGATTCTGTCCCACTCTTTAGACCACAGACTCAAAATTCCCTCAGACCCCGCCCCAGGGCCTCAAAGCTCTGCCAGGTCCTGCCACTGCGGTCTTCTCCGCTACCTGGGAAGGGCCCCCTCGGTTGTGGTCCGCAAGCTCCAGGGGCTGGGGCCCGATGAAGGAGGTGGCGCCCCGGTCCAGGCTGGGCCAGCCGGTGTACTGCGCCCTCGTCTCACTGCACTGGTGCTTTGTGATCAGAGGGAGGCGCCAGCCGCGGTGTCTGAGCTGCAAGAAGACGACGCGGGGACACAACATGAGGGTGCACGGGACTCCAGTGCGGTCCCCAGCCCTGTCTCCCGCGGACCTGGGCATCCCGGAACCTTACTTTTTCCGCTACATCCTTGATCCCCACAATCCGCGTGCGGTCCGCAGGTTCTGGGGCCTTGGGCTGCGCGTAGGGCCCGCCGTGGGTCTTGGGCACGTGAGCCGAGCCCGAGGTTGTCTCCCATCTGTTGGTGACCTCGTTGAAAGCCCAAATATGCAAATCCTGCTTTGCGGCCAGGAGCAGGGGCTCCGCGACCGTGGACTGAGGAGAAGGTGCAGGACGTCAGCTAAAAGGACTCAGGAGTCTCGTCCGCAAGCCCTGATCCTTCCCAGTCAGTCCCCAGCCCTTTCCTACCGCCCGTTCCAGGCATCCAGGTTCCCTGACCCCTCCTCTCTCAGACCCAGTCCCTGGAACCCTCCTCCTTCTGTCAGACAGGACTCTAAGCCCGGAATCCCCTTTTCCCTCAGCAGGTGTCTGGATCCCCAGGCCCCTCCTTCAGTCTGGGCCCCCAGTCTCCTCTTGGCTAAGAGCCTAGGGTCCTCTCACCTGCACAGTGGGCGGGGGAAAGGGCACGGGCGGGATACAGTGGTGGGCGACGCCACTGCTGGTGAGATGCCAGCTGGGCTGGGATCCAGGCACCTTGGTCCCAGAGATGGGGGACCGTGGGGGACCGTAGCGCCGAGCTAGGGTCCGACCCGCCATGGTCCCACCCCCGCCCCGTAGCCTAGCAGGAGCCGGCTCGTTGTTGCTGTTGCCCCGGGTGACAGAACCCGCCCACCCTAAACCCAGCCAATGAAGGGCCTGCAGGCGTGCAGATGGATGGAGTGAGAAAGACACCCAGGCAGGAGAGAGGAGGATTTTGAGAGAGTACAGAGACCCCAAAAGGGGCACAAAAACTCAGAGAAATGGGGGGGGGGGACGGAGACCCAGAGGGAGAGGAGGGCAGAAAGTGCGGGGGAGAGCAATAGAAGTACAGAGTTCAGAGAGTTTGTGACCCAGAGACCCAGAGAGGGAGCAGCAGAGAGAGGGGGACCGAGACCTGGGGCGGGGGGTGGTCAGAGACCCAAAAATAGAGGAACAGAGGGAGAGGAGGGCAGAGCTACTCAGAGCATCAGGGCACCCATGAGAAACATCCCTCTTTCCTATAGGGTCCCTGCCCTCTTGGCCACCGCCTCCCTCTGCCAGGACAGCCCACCTCGGCAGCAGAGGGTAGGGGTGAGGGGCTGGGTAACGATTTCCAGACTTCCCCAGGGCTCTCCCTCCCTCCCTGTGTGTGCTGAAGGGCTCAGCATCAGCTTCGGCTTCTGTCCTGCCTGCCTTTGATTTGGTTGAAAACTTCCACCTGGGTATGGGTGTGGGAGAAGAGGGAGGGACCCACGGGGAAATACTTAGCAATAAAGAGGGGGGTGTGGAAAGAGCTTTGCTGAATGAGAAAGAAACACACACAGGAATGGGTGAGACAGTGAGTGAGAAACAGGGACAGAAAGAGAGCTACTGACCCAGAGATGGTGGGACAGGAATTTAGACAGAGAGACAACAAAGGAGGCGGCAGAAAAGAGAGCGGGAACCACAGACCCAGAACACAGAGATGCAGAAACAAGGGCAAAAGTGTGTGTCTGTGTTTGCATGTGGCTATGGAATGGTAATATATGAAGGGGTGTCCTGAGGGTGTGGGGTCTATCCCTGACTTGTCACTTCCTCACTTTAAAGCCCTTTTGGTCAAAGCCTCTGCCTCCTCAGCCCCCATTATCTCATCCCACCAACCCGTTCTTCAGACAGGGAAAACTGAGGCTGCCTTCTGCAGCCTGGCCCAGGGTGCCACTGACCCCCTCATTCAGGCTTCTGGGGCTGCTTCTCCTGTTGGATTTTCCTGGCTCATTCTAGGATGATCAGGGTCCAAATCACCCCTGATCCCAGCCAGGGGACAGGCCAGTTGGTCAAAACCTCATGCTCTACTCAAGCTGGACAATGGTAAGGTCTATTTCTTTACTAGTATAGGGTAAAGGTTGGGACAGGGAAGAGGGGTAGAAACCTGATTCCAACTCCCCACCAAGGCCAAACTCTTAAGCATCCTGACTTCCTGTCATTCAATCTTGCTTGTGCTCCTGCTGTGATAGGTAGCTCACTACCTCAAAACAGAATATCTAAGCCAACACTTGCCCTATCTGACTAAGTAAGATTTCTCATTTGAACCCCAGCTCCCAACTAGCTGCCTACATGTTCCAGTTTTTATGCTCCCACACACACTTCTTGACATATCCCCTCCTTGTCACTCTCTCCAGGGTGGGCAAGGTGATGTCCTCTGAGATCGCATGGTCAGCAACTTAGAAGCTGAGGGCCTCCAATGGTCAAATCCACCAGAGCTGATCTGACAAGTTGTGTATTAGAGCTCATAAACCGTAGGCACTCAGAAAATATTGGCTATCATCATCATCATCATTATTACCCTCAAGTTCATCCAAGAGAACTCCTATTCATCCTTCAAAACCCCCATTTGGTTTCACCATCTGTCTTTCTTGCCCAGATGGAGCTCTCAAAATCGGAGAGCTGTGATTTTTGTGACCATTTGACGAGTTCCCAAACTGACGCCTAGAGCAGCCAGGCCACCCCTGAGGTCTTTCAGCATCCAGCTCTCTTCTTCCTCTACCTGCCCAGTTCCCAGGCATGGGCCTCAGGCCCGGCCATTCCGGCTGAGGAGCGTGCAGACACAGGCAGTGTCAATTCGAATCCATCGCCAGCCCACACGGCCCTGGGCATCGGTAGTCAATGCCCGCACGTAGGACTGCTTGGCCTTACACTCAGACACCCAGTGCCTCCGGTCCACACCCCGGCAGCCTTCTCCACCCCCACCGGGGCCACCTTCCCCAGCGCTGTCAGCCTTGCAGCGGGTTTCAAAGAAGTACTGGCGAAGGGGACTGCCGCCAGCCGCAGGCACCTCGCCCAGCACCTCCACCTCGCGCCCACGCAGGTCCACAGCAGTCCGGCGGTCTGTCACCCAGCCGCTGACTGCGTCACACACAGCCAGCTCTCCGCGGCGACTCGCTGGTGCTGTCTCACTCACCCCCCGCCGACTGCGGTTGGCCGGGCTGCCAGTTGGCTCCCCAAAGGCTCCAGCCTCCAGCAGGAAGAGCAGAGGGGGCCCAGCGGGGGTACCCCTGGACAGGGCTACTCGGGGGGACAAGAGGTCCCACTCGGGGACTGGAAATGGGGGCAGGGGTGAGGGTGAGGCATGGGGTTCCATTGGGACACTGGGGAGGAGGAAAAGTAGGAGGATGGGGAGGGAGCCTGAGGGGTGGGGGAGCATCTCGCTGAGCACCTGAGGATAGAGAGAGGGAAGCTGGAATTAGAGAGAAGGATAATAACTTAGTGGGGGGGCCGATGGGAACTTCTGTGTGCCAGAACCACAGGGAGGCGGTTCTGGCACTTGTTCTAGAACTTGGGGGGACCCTATATTCTAGGGCTTCGATAATGCTCAACTTCTAGATTAATCATAATTAGTCTACTATGATTACTATTAATAGCCAACAAATGGGGAAATACAGGCTCAGAGAGGTTAGTGACTTGCACCAAGTCACACAGCCAGCAAATGCCAGAAGTGGAACTTGAACCCTGTCCCAGCAACTCCACTCTGCCATCCTGCCTCTACAACCCCAAGGAACCCTAAGCCCTGCAGTGTGGAGGAGGTTTGAGTTTCCAAAATTCTGAGAAAGGTCATGTTCTGGAATCCTAGGGAGACCCAGGTTCAGCTTAAAACTGCCACTGTGAAGGCAAGACACTTCCTCTCAGGTGGGGCTTCAGTTTCCCTGTCCATGAAATTGGCCCAGGGCTGGGAGACACTGGCAGGGGTGTGCATATTGCAGTCTCTCTAGAACATTCTGGAAGCCTGTGGATTCTGGGACAGGATGGCCTGGAGAGGACTGATTAGAAGTGGGTGGTTACCAGACCTGTCAGCACCTCCTCCGCCTCCGAGTTCTGGGGTTGGGGGCCCCCAGGCTCCGGGGGGCCCCTGTGGGGGACGCAGGTGGCCCCCTCCTTCCTGACATCTCAGGAGAGGGAGGGGGCAACCACCTAGCGGAGGAAGGGAACAGGTAGGTTATAGAGGCAGGTGGAGGAGGGGGCCTGAACACTCCCCTTCTCTAAAAGTATTCTTTTTAAAGTGTAAGGGACCAAGAGTCAAGGCTGCATCCCCCTGCCCAGGTGATGGCTCCAGGATGGAAAGCAGATGGGGGGAGGAGAGGGGAGGGGAGACACTGAGGATGAAGGAGGCTGGAAAAGATTACATCCTCCTCAGCCCATTCATCTCTCAGACAGGGCGGGGGCAGGGCTGGCCTGGACACCCGGGTCCCTGAGGGCCCACACTTAAGAAGCCCCGGGTCCCCGAGGCTGCTTCCTGGAATGTTCTCTCCTCACAGGACAGGCCAGGGCCCGTCCAAGACTTCTATTGCACATACCTGGCGTGGCCGCCTGCCCTGGCTGGGAGATGGGGAAATGGGAAGGGGGAATTGTGAAGAGGGGCACATGTTGACCCAACCAGAACCCAAAGTGTAGGTTCCCAGCTGCCTCCTGCCTCAGATCTGGAGTCCTGGGCCCTAGCTGCCCCCTCCTCACTCAGACCCAAGAGCCCCGGCCACAGCTGCCTCCTCTTTCAGGAACTCAGGTCCCCAGCTCCCTCCCTCAGATGCGGGAGTCCAGGCCCCCAAATCCCTCTTCCTTCAAACCCAGGAGTCCGACCCCCAGTGCCCTCCTCCTTCAGACCCTGGAGTTTTGTTGGAGTTCAAGCTCCTTCCCAGGTACTCAGATATACGGACTCCCCGGCCCCCCTCCCCCAGAAGGTTTAGCCAGGGGGTGCGGACTCCTGAGACCCCGCTGGGGGTCACGGGCTGTCCCTCTGGGACACTGCCCTCCTGCCTCAGTTTCCTCCGCCAGGCCCCGCCCCCGCAGGCCCCGCCCCCGTCCCTCCCTACCCGGGGGCAGGGCGACCCGGACGCCGGAATCCCGGGGGAGGAGGCGCGGAGGCTCTTACCTGGGGCGCACTCGTCGGCTCCCCCGGCTGCCCCTGGCGCGGCGGCGGCTCCTCCTCCTGCTCGCTGGCTGCAGGGACGCCCGGTCGCCCACCGGCTCCTCGCGGCACAAGCTCCCGAGGGCCAGGGTCGGGGGCGGGGGCGGGGCGGCGCCCGACGGCGGAGGAGGGGCCGGGGGAATCCCGCCTTCCACACACGTGCAGAGACCTCGGAAGCCCGGCCTGGCTAGCTCAGCCCTCCGCCCGCCTCAGTCCCAGGAGGCCAGGCGCCAGCACCCACCCCTCCCTCCCTCAGACCCAGGAGTCCGGGTCCCCAGCCCCCTCCTCCCCCGGATCCAGGAGTCCAGGTCCCCCAGACCCCTCCTCCCGCAGACTCCGGAGTCCGGGCCCGCGCAGCTCCCTCCTCCTTCAGACTCAGGAGTCTGGACCCCCAGCCCCTTCTTCCTCAGCTCCAGCTGCCTCCTCCCTCAGACCCAGGAGTCTGGGCCTGAGATTCCTTTGCGTTCTTTTGCCAGTGAAGTGTCAATCCCCGGGCAGATTCCCACCCTCTGCTCTCATCCCCAACTCTCCCGGGAGCTCCAGGCCAGACATTAACCAGCTGGGCTCGGGAAGTGATAAGGCCCAGTGATAAGGCCCGAGGCCCCGGGGAGACGCTGGGTGAGGGGGGTCTCTCCCACATAAGTCCTCTCTGCTGGAATTTCCTGGGTGGGGACTGGGGAGAGGGTCTTGTCCTGAGTTCAGATAAGAGCAACTCAAGGTATTCCAGGACCCGGAGATAGACAAAGATATGATTTGGCAACAGAATGACCTGCTTAGAGAAAGAAAGTGAATAGTGACAGATGAAGGGAGGTGGGGGAAAGGCACAAAAATGGAGAGGAAAAGGGGACAGACTCCCAGAGAAAGAGGGAGACAGAAACCCAGAGAGAGAGAGAAGACACAGATGCAGAGAGAGGAGACAGACATGCTAAGAAAAGGCAACAGAACCCCACAAGGGGGAAAGAGACCCAGAGAAAGAGAGACCTTAAGACAGATGGAGATCAGACAGGAGTTGGAGTCCCGGGACAGACTTAATGCTTCACCCCTCCCCTGGAGCTATTTTCAGGAGGAAAGCCGACACCTGCCTTCGTGGAGGTGGTGGTGGGGTCATCCCGTACCCCTCCCTCAGCCTAAATATAGCATGGCAAGGTGGCGGGAAGGGTGTCCCCGGATTAGGGTGTTCCCCTCACCTCTCCCCAGCCGAGCCAAGGCCACACAGAAGGCTGCTGCAGTTGTTTATTGGGGTGGAGGAGGGGCGCTTCTCAGTCTTTGAGTGTCCACTCAGGTCACTTCCCTGACCTCGCCATGCTTCCCATACCCCTAAGCACCCAACATGCCCCACGCCCTACCAGAGGAACTTTATGCAACTTTCAGTCTCTGAAGGGGTAGTAGGGGTGAGTTTTCAAAGAGTAATGGGAAACAGTTTCCGTCTCGCCCTCTCTCCTTGGGTCTCTGTCCCCCTCTCTCTCTATCCCTCTCCTCTCTGTCTGGGTCCCTGTCCCTCTCTCTTCTCTGGATCTCTGGCCCCTCCTCTCTGGTCTCTTCCCCCTTCTATGGGTCTTTGTCCTCCCTCCTGTCTCTTACCCCCTCCCAGACCGCCGCCCTCTTCTCTCCTGCTCTCCCTCCTCCCCTTGGGTATCTCTGTCCTCTCTGCACGTGTCTCTTCCTCTTTGGGTCCCTGTGCTGGGCTCTGTGACTGCCTCCCAGACTCTGCCCTGTGTCTGTCACTGTGAGGGGGGTCTGTCTGTCTCCGTTTCTTTTCCAAATGTGCCTTTCTCTCCATTTCGGAGAGAAGTGTTATATTATTTAAAGGTTACATTATTTTCAACCTTTATCAAACACTTCTCACAACCTGTACCTTCTTCTCTCTGTGTAAAAAGGTGGTTGGATTAAATCAGGGGTTTCCAAACAGAATTTGTTAGCCACATTCTGAGTTGTCAAGAGAGACTCCTCAAACCAGTTCACACCCTCTGATGCTTCACACTGGTGCTCCTAAGTGAGATTTCATTTGACCAAAAAAGAAAGGGGGGTGGTTTCCTAGCTAAAAATAACAACAACAACTCTCTGTAAACCACTGGGTGGATTTTAATAATGAATACAAGTACTTTGAAAGTTACCTGGCACACAGGCAGCCCTATATATGTTAATGATGTAACCATCCTCCTCTTCTTTCTCCTCCAAATGCCCTTTTAGTACTGAAAGACCTCTGACCTTGGGTAACCCCCCACCTCCCTCGAGCCTTAGTTTCCTCATTTGTGAGAAATGAGGCTGTTAGACTCGGGAAGTCCTGTGCAGACCAGCAGGCTGATGGGGACATGTAGGGTCAAGCAGCAGGCCACAAGTCCAGCCCCCCATCCCTCCCCGGGGACAAGCCACGCGACCTTGGGAAGCCACTCCCATGCTCTGAGACACTGCTTTCTCCCCAGGAAGATAGAGTGGGCCCTGCAGTTTGTCTGACACACTTCTTGAGCTGCGGGAGGGTAGGGTGGTGCATCCTGATTTGGGATCCCTTTGTGATTCCATGGAATACACTGTGCATCTCTCTCAGGTTCAGGGGCACTGACTTTTTCTGCCTTTTTCTTTCTTGGTTCTCTTTCTCTGGGGTGCTCTGGTCTCTTTCCAACTCTGGGTCTCTGTCCCGTGCTCTCTGGGTTCCTGATACCTGCCCCCTATGGGTCTCTGTCTCCCCCTCTCTCTGGGTCTTTTTCCCCTCTTGGGGTTTCTTTCTCTTTCTTTCTCTGGGTCTCTATCCCTCCCCAGCTCTCTGTCCCCCTCCTTTGGGTTTCTATCCCCCCATCATGTCTGAACAGAGTACAGTTTCTCCCCCTTTCCCCTTCCCTTGTGGCTCTGATCTCCATGTCTGGAAGGAAAACTCTATGGGAAGACAGATAGAGAAGGGGTTTGAATGGCAAAACAAAGCAGGTGTGGGGTAAATGGAAGGGGCATCTACATCTTCCAAGTTCACCCAGAAGCCTTCTGTGTGACCAACGGAATCTACAAATACAGAACTTAGCCCTGCCCCTTATGGGGATGACACTGGGCAAGCCAGTTCAGTTGGTCTCCTAGAGTCCACGTACCATATTCACTCCTTGACACATGATTCCTTCCCAGTGCTGTTATCCTTGGGTCCTGGCGCTACCACTAAATGCAAAACAAACCAGTATGGCCTGGCCCTGTGGTGCTCGTACATACAGTCCAGCTCAACCGAACGTTCCTCCAGGACTCAAGGACGGAACTTGATGTAACCCAAATCAAACAGTTGTATGACCCAACTGAACTGGTCCTACGAGGTTCACATGATTATACAACTCATTACGACTCAACTCATTGTAGCCCCGACAAACTTCTAGCCATATAACTCTGCACAGTTCAACGCAACAGAACCCTGAAAGACTCCTATGCGCATACATTCCAACCCAACTTAACCTCATATGACCTAGAAAGCTCACATTCTATCACATGACTCTTCGTATTTCTACATGACTCACAAGTTCACAGAACTTAAAATAACATGGCCCTAGAAGAATCACAAAGCCACGCAGTTTCCAGTGTCTCAACCCAACTCTATAGTGCCATGCATGAACACACAATCAGTCCCAACAGTGCCGTGGGTGACCACCTTACTTGATCCAACATGGCCCTAGGGGACTCATAAAACCACAGAATCCTGCATAATGCACTTGGACAAGACTCACCTACACTCGTAACCCAACCCGACCCAACATGGAACTAAGAAACTCACAAAATTATGTGACAAAACCTATCTCCACACTACCCCAAGCTTTACACAACCCAATGCAATACAAACCGATGGAGCCCCCCCCTCAAATCAGCATAACCCATTGCCATTCACTGTCACCTCAGGAGGTACCCACAGGAGCTACCAATCCACAACTCAAGACCCAATAAGACTTAGTGTTCCCCAACTCATTACCACTTAACTTAGTTCTTCCTAAACCCAACACCCTCCCCCCAACTTTCCTTCCTCCCTTCCCTCCCTCCCTCCCTCCAAGGAAATGTGAGGTTCTGCAGACCTCAACTGTCCTCACACTTCGGTGACCATGTGTTTCCCAGGGGGAGCCCAGAGGAGTGGAGGTGGGAGCTCAGGAACCTCTCGATCCACAAACCCCCCATTGACCTTGCCCTCCAGTGGGCAACAGGGCTGCGTGTCCACGTGGCTGTACATCCCAGCCTCTTCGCCATCTGTCTCCCGGTGGTAAAAGTAGCTGAAGTTGGAGACAATGACTGGCACAGGTAGGGAAATGGTCAGCACGCCGGCAATGGCGCACAGAGAGCCCACTATCTTGCCGCCCACAGTGACGGGCGCCATGTCTCCATAGCCAACTGTGGTCATAGTGACCACTGCCCACCAGAAGGACTCAGGGATGCTGGTGAAATGGGAGTCTGCCCGGTCGGCCTCAGCAAAGTAGACTGCGCTGGAGAAGAGGACCACACCGATGAAAAGGAAGAAGATGAGGAGGCCCAGCTCTCGCATGGAGGCTCTTAAGGTCTGGCCCAAGATCTGCAGGCCCTTTGAGTGCCGGGACAGCTTGAAGATGCGGAAGACGCGTACCAGTCGGATGACTCGCAGGATGGCCAGTGACATGGCTGGCTGGCCCACCCCCCGCTGCCGGGCCAGCTCGGTACCCAGTGCCACAAAGTAAGGCAGGATGGCCACGAAGTCGATGAGGTTCATCACGTTCTTGAAGAAGGCTGTCTTGCTTGGGCAGGCTGCCAGGCGCACCAGCAGCTCGAAGGAGAACCAACAGATGCACAATGTCTCCACCACAAAGAACGGGTCATCGAAGGGCAAGCGAGGTGGGGGTCCATGCACTGGGCTGGAGCCGTTCAGCCGAGCTGGAAACTGCAGAGAGGAAGGGGTTCAGGGAGGACCATACCAGGGCTGGGACGCACTGGAATGGCCATATTTCCTGTTTAAATATTCAACTACTTCTTTACAAATTGGTCAATAGCTGCTACCCCCAGAACCCCGGTGACCTAGCTGTAGTACACTCCTTCTCGGGACCCCCAGGGAAGGCTGACTTTAGGGTCCCTGATCCTTCATTGGCAGGGCCTCCTGAAATAATGCTTGAGTAGGGCTCAATCTCTTCCCTCCCAATATCCCACCCCCAGAGTTGAATTTCCAGATGGGGAGGGTCCCCATCCTGGCCCCACTCCCTTGTGCCCTGCCCTCCCCAAACCCAGCCTGGACCATAATGGTTAAACACCTTATCTTTATGCCAAAACCCGGGCCCCTTCCCTCACGGCCCTCAGCTCAACTTTCTTTATGATGGATTCCTTTTGCCCCAATCCTCAGGCCCCACCCCTCCATCTGCAGCTCCCTCGGCGGCTTTCTTCAGGTCCCAGGTCTCACTACCTCCAGCCCATCCTTCCCATTGGTTACTGCCAGCCGTATAGACCCCCAATTTTTCAGTCTCTCCTTATCCCTCAGTTTTGATTTCTTAATACACCTGTCCTCCAATGCTCCTGCCCTCCAAAAGCCGGGTTTCTCACCTACCTCAGCGCACGCCTTCTGAAAAGGCAGGTCCTCCTATGTAGATCCTCAGGCCCCGCCCCATTAAGCTACACCTTTCCCGCCCCCAGCCCAGGATTTAATGTAGGGTTCCCAGGTCTGGCGCCGTCCCTGGCTTGCCCACCTCTCACAGGCCTTTGCCCACCTTTGATTGGTCAGGTCTTCCAACCAGGCCCCCAATGCCTTGCCTATCCACAGCCAGGCCCCACCTTCCTGCGAGGCCCCACCTCCCATTGCCCCTTACCCCACTTTATGATTGGCCAGGACCCCGTGGACCTCGTCCAGCTCCTCCCAAATCCCGCCTCTCCACACGCAGGCCCCGCCCCCTCACCGGGCCAGCTGCAGCCACCGCGGCGAGCCCCGAGTTGTCGCGGTCGTCGCGGAAGTCGGGCAGCGTCTCGAGGCAGAAGACGACGATGGAGACGAGGATGACGAGCACTGAGACAACGGCGAGCACGCGCGCGGCCTGCGAGCTCTCGGGGAACTCGAAGAGCAGCCAGAGCTGGCGCGCGAAGGCGCGACGGGGCAGGGGGCGCTCCGATGGCAAGGGGCAGCCCTCCTCCTCGCGCAGGCGCGCTAGCGCCGCGGCGCCCAGCCCATAGAAGGCCACCTCCTCCAGGAAGACGTCGAGCGGCACGTGCGCCGGCCGCCGCAGGCGCCCGCCCGACTGGTAGTAATAGAGCACCGCGTCGAAGCTGGGCCGGTGCCGGTCGAAGAAGTACTCGCGGCGCGCGCCGTCGTAGAAACGTCTGCGGCGTACCGGGTCCCCGAGCAGCGTGTCCGGGAAGCGGCCCAGCGTGCGTGCCCGGGTCTCGAAGCGCAGCCCAGCCACGTTGAGCACCACTCGCTCGCAGCAGCCGCACGGCTGCGGGCACCCGGGTTCCATGGTGCGCGCAGCCCCGGCGACCTGCGGACGGACGTGTGGCCCCGACGCCCGACCTGGCCCGGCCCCGCCTCGGCCGCCGCCGCCGCCGCCCCAGCCTGGTGTCCGGTGTCCACGCGTAAAAATAGCCCGGCCGTGCGGCCAGGACGCGGGGGAGGGGGCGCCGTGACCCCGGCGGGGCAGAGGGCGGCCGGGCGCCCTCTGCCGGGGCGCCCTCCCTTTACCCCCAGGCGACGCGGCGCTGCGCTTTCTCCGGGTCCACCTGGCCTTCGGGGTTCCTTTCCCTCTGTCTCTCCATCGCCTGAGATCTCTGTCCTGCGTCTCTCCGGGTTTCCGTGTATGTCTCTCGTCTATGTTTTTATGAGTATCTGAGCCGCTCTGTTCGAGTCACAAATTTCCATCTCTTTGTCTCTCTCTCTCGTTCTTTTGTATGTCTCTGTGTCTGGCTGTGTCTTCACTTTGGGTCTCTCTGTATCTCTGATCTCGGGGTTTTATCTCTGAGTATCTCTATGGGTCATTTATCCCTGAGCTTTGCCGTTCTAGGGTCATCTGTGGGGATTCCCGTCAGTCTCTGTGTCTTGGTCTCTCCGAATCTCCGTCTTTCTTATATTCTTGTATCTCTATCTCTGTTTCTTTCTTGTCTCTCTTGGTCTCTGTCTTTCCCCTCTGTCTGGGTCTCTCTGCGTCTTGTCTCTCTGGGTCTCTTCTCTCTCATTACCTCTCAGCCCACTGTGTCTCTGTCCCTGGGATTCTCTGGGTCTCCCCTTTGGGTATCTTTCTTTCCCTGTTTCTCTGAATTACTGCAAGTCTCTGTCTCAGGGCCTCTGGAGGACCGAGCCTCTCCCGAGTCATATCTCTGAATCTCTCTCTGACATTCACCCTAGGTTGTCTCTGCCATTGTCCTGGTGGTTTCCCCATCCTGGGGATGCTCCAGCAGCTCTAAACCCTGAGCGTGTGCCCCCCACATGGGGTGCCCTCGCTCGGGTTGCCCCTACCCCCACCCCCCGGGTCTCCACCTGGATTCTCTGCCAGACTTTCTTAGACCCAGCAAGGCCTGAGCTGCAGCCCTGAATAGTGCAAAAGGAGAGCAGGCCTGCCAGGAACAGGTCAGGGGTGGGCTGGGGAAATGCCGCAGGGTCACTCGAAGGGACCAAAGGACAGACAGACGATGGCCTTCCAGCCACCGGTGTCCTATGACACGGGGTAAAAATAGCCCCATCCGATGTGCTTGGCGGGAAGTCGTGGGGATTGGACACCCGGACTCCAGGGAATGAGGCCCCGGGCGCCCTCTGCTGGGGGAGTAGAGAGAGACACTAAAGGTTTTAACCCCCTAGGAATTCTGGCATGTTCTCTTCCTGTCTACAATTTCTTTCTGGGATGCTATGTCACCATCCATCTGGATTTCTGTTTCCCTCTTTCTGTGTCTGTGTCCCTTTCTTTCATGGTCTTTGGCCCTACCCGTGTCTGGGTCTCTGTCTCCCCATCTCTCTGGCCTTTTCCCTTCTTTCTGGTCTCCTTTCTCTTTTTTTTTCTCATTCTCAGAGCCCACAGAGATCCCTCTTTGTAGGTTTCTGAATGCTGTGTGTGCACCGATCTCTCCTGCCTGCAACCTTATCTCTTAACACCCTCCTACCACTGAGCCTGGAGGTGGGCGCTCCTTCTTGCCACTTCCAGACAATTCTCCCTCCCTCAGCTCCTTTGAAGCTCAAGTTATCCATGGACACCTCTTCCCAGCCTTCCCTAAAGAACTCATCTCTTTCCCTTCTGCCCACTCCCACTCTTTCATGGAAGATTTTCAATGCTGGCTCTATATCCATCACTCTAAAACGACTGTCATAATTCTTAATAATTTCAATATCCCCATATAGATGATTCTGCTAAAACCTGGCCTGTACCCAGTTGTCTTTTCCAAAAAGGACCATATTTTTTGTCCAAGCCATGTCACACCCTATCTTGTGGAGTCCATTCTCCAGCCTTTGGTGAGACCCTCAACGAACAGACCACCTTGGAAGAGACGCAGTGTGATTTCCGAGGTTGGGTCATAAAAGGCAATGTTCCACCCCACTCTTTTCCTTGGGACACTTGTGCAGGCTAGGTGACAAGGCCCATGTGGAGAGGACTCTAGGCTACTAAACTCACAGCTCATCCCCAGCACCAGCCTGCAGCCACGTGAGTGAGCCATCTTAGAAGCACATCCTCCTGCCCCAGCCAGGCTACCCCCTGGAGGAGAGATAAGCCTTCTCCCCGAGGCCCTGCCCAGCTTGCAGACTTGTGAGTGAGATAAATGATCTTTATTGTTTTCAGTCATACAGTCTTTGGGTGGCTTGTTAACACACACCACGATACTAGATAATCCACACGTGGCCTCTTGGTACTCTGAACCCATCATTTCCATCCATCTTGCCCTCTGATCTATCCCAGCCCCCTTCCTTCCTTCCTTCCTTTTTTACAGTTTTATTGAGCTACAATTCACATACCATACAGTTCACTCGTTTAAAGTATACGACATGGGACTTCCCTTATGGTGCAGTGGTTAAGAATCCGCCTGCAGGGCTTCCCTGCAGTGGTTGAGAGTCCGTCTGCCGATGCAGGGGACACGGGTTCGTGCCCTGGTCCGGGAAGATCCCACATGCCGTGGAGCGGCTGGGCCCGTGAGCCATGGCCGCTGGGCCTGCGCGTCTGAAGCCTGTGCTCCGCAACGGGAGAGGCCACAACAGTGAGAGGCCCGCGTACCGCAAAAAAAAAAAAAGAAAAAAAAAGGATCCGCCTGCCAATGCAGGGGACATGGGTTTGATCCCTGGTCTGGGAAAGATCTCACATGCCTCAGAGCAACTGAGCCCTCGAGCCACAACTGTTGAGCCTGCATGCTGCAACTACTGAAGCCCACGCGCTTAGACACCACTGCAATGAGAAGCCCGCGCACCACAGGGAAGAACAGCCCCCACTCGCCACGACTAGAGAAAGCCCACGCGCAGCAATGAAGACCCAACGCAGCCAAAATTTTTTTTTAATAAATAAATTTAAAATAAAATAATTTTTAAAAATAAAGTATACAACACAATGGTTCTTCCTATATTCATAAGAGTTTTGCATGCAAAACTGCAATCAACTTTAGGCAATTTTTGTTTTCCTTCCAAAGAAACTACACCCGTGTCTAACTGTCCCCCTTGATTGTGCTTAAAACTTTTTTTTTTTTTTTTTTTTGGCCACACGGCACGGCTTGCGGGATAACCTGGGCCACAGCAGTGAAAGTGCCAAGTCCTAACCACTGGACCGCCAGGGAACTCCCCAAACTATTTTTTTCTTCCTCTTTTTTGTTTGTTTTTTGTGGGAGTTTAGTTGACTTCCTCTTCTTTTTTTAAAAAATTATTTTATTCAAGTATAGTTGATTTACAATGTCAATTTCTGCTGCACAGCACAGTGATAAAGTTATACATAAATATACTTTTCCTCTTCTTTTCCATTATGGTTCATCACAGGATACTGAATATAGTTCCCTGTGCTACACAGTAGGCAAACTCTATTTTTATCATCCCATTCTCTGTCCATGCACTCCCTTTTCCCACCAACCAACTTTAAGAAAAAAACTTTCAAGGGAGTTCCCTGGTGGCTTAGTGGTTAAGATTCTTGTCTTTCACTGCCATGGCCTGGGGTTCAATCCCTGGTCGGGGAACTGAGATTCTGCAAGCTGCGGGCGGTGCAGCAAAAAAATAAATAAATAAAAATAAAGCCAACTTTCAAGCCCACCAGCAGGTACAATGCATTGACCCCATTAGATTCTCATTATCTTTGACTGCCCCCATCTTGTCCTCCCTTCCCTCTTCCCCCTGCTTCCACCGTTCCACGGTCCCCCATAAAGTCACTCTCCTTTGGATGTCTTTCCCTTCTTAGCCTATGATCCCCTCCAGGGCACTGTTGGGGTGAAACCCTAACCCTGTGCCTTCCCAGGGGGCTCTGAGGGGGGCTGGATCCCAAATCCCAGCCCTCCTGTGACCCTGCTCTGTGTCCTTCATCAAGGTACACTCAGCACCCACCCCCCCACAAGATGGCCATTCCCCATCTTCATTCTCCTCAAATCCCCACCACACCCTGGTCCTCCACCTTCAGTCAGCTGATTCCCTCGCTCCTCATTCTTCTGAAAGCGTAGAGGCTACCAGACACTTCATCTTCCTACAGCCCATTCTGTCAGCTGCCCAGATGCTCTGCTTTTCATCTGTCCCTCCCAACCCAAGACCAACATCTTGCCTTGTGTCCTGGGTCCCATCTCTCTGTCCCGGCTGCAGACTCAGCTCCTGTCATCACTCCTAATTCTCTTGTATCATTAATATGCGAGGCAGAATGATGTCCCCCCCCCACCCCCGGAAGATGTCCACGTCGTAAGTCCTAACTCCCAGAACCTTTGAATATGTTGGGTTGGCCAAAAAGTGCCTTTGGGGTTTTTTTGTTTTGTTTTGTTTTGTTTTGTTTTGCGGTACGCGGGCCTCTCACTGTTGTGGCCTCTCCCGTTGCCGAGCACAGGCTCCAGACGTGCAGGCTCAGCGGCCATGGCTCACGGGCCAAGCCGCTCCGCGGCACGTGGGATCTTCCCGGACCGGGGCACGAACCCGTGTCCCCTGCATCGGCAGGCGGACTCTCAACCACTGCGCCACCAGGGAAGCCCGTGCCTTTGGTTTTTAAAGATACATTTTTCATTTTCACCAAGAACTTTATTGAACACCGTATTCACCTTTTTGTTTCACTGCCTTCTGCCATTTTTCAGGTGACTTCATAATTCCATATTCCCAAAACTTTTAACCTTTTTGAGCAAAGAACTGTTCCAGGTGCCTTTTACAGTCTTCCAGGGAACTGAAATTTTTTCCATTAAGAGAATTTTGTAAAGACCGAAATAAATGTAAATCCGAAGGTGCAATGACTGGTGAATATGAATATGGTGGATGAATCAGAACTTCCCAGCCAAGCTGTAACAGTTTTTGCCTGGTCATCAAAGAAACATGCAGTCTTGCGTTATCCTGATGGACGATTATGCGTTTTCTGTTGACTAATTCTGGACGCTTTTCGTCGAGTGCTGCTTTCATTTGGTCTAATTGGGAGCAGTACTTGTTGGAATTAATCATTTGGTTTTCCAGAAGGAACTCATAATAGAGGATTCCCTTCCAATCCCACCATATACACAGCATCACCTTCTTTGGATGAAGACCAGCCCCTGCTGTGGTTGGCGGTGGTTCATTTCACTTGCTCCATGATCTCTTCCGTTCCACATGATTGTACAGTATCCACTTTTCATTGCCCGTCACAATTTGTTTTAAAAACGGAACGTTTTCGTTACGTTTAAGTAGAGAATCACATGCAGAAATACAGTCAAGCAAGTTTTTTTCGCTTAACTTATGTGGAACCCAAACATCAAAGGGATGAACATAACCAAGCTGGTGCAAATGATTTTCAACGCTCGATTTGGATATTTTCAGTGTCAGCTATCTCCTGTGTGGTATAATGTTTTGTTTTATTTTTTAAATTTTATTTATTTGTTTGTTTGTTTTGACTGTGTTGGATCTTTGCGGCTGTGCATGGGCTTTCTCTAGTTGTGGCGAGTGGGAGCTACCCTTCGTTGCAGTGCGTGGGCTTCTCATTGCGGTGGCTTCTCTTGTTGCAGAGCAGGGGCTCTAGGCACACGGGCTTCAGTAGCTGTGGCACATGGGCTCAGTAGTTGTGGCGCACGGGCTTAGTTGCTCCGCAGCATGTGGGATCTTCCTGAACCAGGGCTCAAATCCGTGTCCCTTGCATTGGCAGGTGGATTCTTAACCACTGCGCCACCACGGAAGGCCTGCGTGGTGTAATGTTGATTGTTCTCAGTTAATGTCTCGATTTGATCGCTATCAACTTCAACTGGTTTACCGGACCGTGGAGCATCGTCCAGCGAGAAATCTCCAGGACGAAACTTAACAACCACTTTTGACATGTTCAGTCAGTCACAGCACCTTCTCCATACACTGCACAAATCTTTTTTTTTGCGTTTCAGTTGCGTTTTTACCTTTCTTGAAATAATAAAGCATAAAATGCCAGAAATGTTGCTTTTTTTCTTCCATCTTCAATATTAAAATGGCTACACAAAAATTCACCAGTTTTGATACGTCTTTTTTAAAATGCACGCTGATATGACAAGCTGTCACATACAATCTAACAAAATTGTTTCAAATGAAGTTAAAGACAACTAAGTGCTACTAGAGCCATCTTACGGAAAAAAACGAATGAACCTTTTGGCCAACCCAATACTATATGACAAAAGGGACTTTGTGGGTGTGATTAAATTAAGGCTCTTGAGTTGGGGAGATTATCCCAGATGACCTCGGTGGCCCCAAGTTAATCACAAGGGTCTTTACAAGAAGGAGGTAGGAAGGTCAGATTCTTAGATGATGTGAGGATAGATGTACAGGTAAGAAATTAAAATAAAATAGAAAATACTTAAAAATGGGGACTTCCCTGGTGGCCAGGTGGTTAAGACTCCACGCTTCCACTGCAGGGGGCACGAGTTTGATCCCTGGTCGGGGAACTAAGATCCTGCATGCTGTGCATGGTGCCGGGGGAAAAGAAGATAAAAGACAAAAAATAATAGTAATTAAAAATGAAAAAACAAAAAAAGTAGAGGTCAGAGAGGAGAAAGATGCTACTTTGCTGACTGTGAAGCTGGAGGGAAGGGCCATGAGCCAGGGAATATAGGTAGCCTCTAGAAGCTGGAGAAAGCAAACAAGGAAATGACTTCTGTCCTAGAGCCTCCAGAAGGAACACAGCCCTGTGGACCCATTTAAGAATTCCAACCTCCAGAACTGTAGGGTAATAAATGTGTATTGTTTTAAGCCACTAAGTTTGTGGTAATTTGTTACAGCAGCCAATAGGAAACTAACGCAGATGTGTTATGTCAATTTCAATGTCAGTTTCTCCTATTCCTCGGTATCAGGTTGTCATTCCTGTGTTATAATAAGATCTTTTTTCTTTGCTTTACTTTTAATTTTGAAATATTTTCAGACTTACAAAAGTGTGGCAAAGATAGCACAGAGAATTCGTGATATCCTTCACCCAGTTTCCCCTAATGTTAGCGTCTCACATTGCCAAGGTTCATTTGTTAAAATGGAGAAATTGACACTGGTACAATGCTGTTGACTAAATGACGTTCCAATTGCCTCCATTTCCCCACTAATTTCCTTTCTTTCTTCCAGGATCCAGCCCAGGGTACCACATTGCATTTAGCTGTCATGTCCCCTTAGCCTCCTGCAATTCTGCAATCGTTTCTTACTTTTTCCTTGTCTTTAATGACCTCAACACTTTTGAAGAATACTGGTCAGTTACTTTGCAGACTGTCCCTCAATTTGCATTTATCTTGCATTGTCTTGTCTTGATAAGATTGAGATTATAGTATTTTGCGGGGAGGGAGGATGCCACACAGTTCAAGTTCCCTTCTCATCACATCATATTGGGGGCACATCATGTTGCTATATCTTATCACCGGTGACATTAATTTTGATCACTTGGTTAGGCTAGTGTCTGCTGGGTTTCTCCATTATAAAGTTATTATTTTTTCCCTTTGTCATTAATGAATTAATTTGGGGAAGCCAGTTTTTTGGTTTGGTCAAGTTTATTGAGATTTAATTCTCATACAATAAAATTGACCCTTTACATGTACACTTCTATGAATTTTGGCAGATAGTTATGTAACTACCACTATAGTAAAGATATAGAACCTTCCATCCTTCCCCCCAAGTTCCCTCCTTCCCTTTGTAGTCAGCTGCCTCCCCCACTTCCAGCTCTTGGAAACAACTGCTCTGTTTTCTCTCCCTCTGTTCTTGTAGTTTTGCCTTTTCCAGAATGTCAAATATAGTTGACCCTTGAGCAATGCTCCAGGTCGGACAGGGGTGCTGACAGTCCACGCAATTGAAAAATCTGAGTACTGTGGTTCCTCCATAACCACGGTTCTGCATTCAGGAATTCAACCAACCGGATCGTTTAGTGCTGCAATATTGACTACGGGAAAAAAATCCACGTAGAAGTGGACCTGCGCAGTTCAAACCCGTGTTGTTCAAGGGTCAAGTGTAAATGAAATCATAGGATATGTAGCCTTTTCAGTATGGCTTCTTACACTTAGCATAATGCATGGAAGATTCATTCCTGTTGTGTGTATCAGTAGCTCTTTCCTTTACGGATTTTTTTTAAATTAATTAATTAACTCATTTTTTGTCTGCGTTGGGTCTTCATTGCTGTGTGCGGGCTTTCCCTAGTTGTGGAGAGCGGGGTCTAATCTTCGTTGTGGTGTGCAGGCTTCTCATTGCAGTGGCTTCTCTTGTTGCGGAGCACGGCCTCTAGGTGTGCAGGCTCAGTAGTTGTGGCGCACGGGCTTAGTTGTTCCGCAGTATGTGGAATCTTCCCGGACCAGGGCTCGAACCCGTGTCCCCTGCACTGGCAGGCGGATTCTTAACCACTGTGCCACCAGGGAAGTCCCTACATTTTATTTTATTTTATTTTATTATTATTATTATTTTTTTTTTTTCTTTGCGGTACGCGGGCCTCTCACTGTTGTGGCCTCTCTCGTTACGGAGCACAGGCTCCGGACGCGCAGGCCCAGCAGACATGGCTCATGGGCCCAGCCGCTCCGCGGCATGTGGGATCCTCCCGGACCGGGCATGAACCCGTGTCCCCTGCATCGGCAGGCGGACCCTCAACCACTGCGCCACCAGGGAAGCCCCATTTTATTTTTCATTGAAGTAGAGTTGACTCTTTTTCATTCTTAACATTCAGTACTATTCCAAGGCATGTGTGCCCATGTGTTTATCCATTCCCTGTATGAAGGACGTTTGAGTTTCATTTAGTTTTTGGCAATTATGGAGAAAGCTGTTATAAAAATTATGTACATGTTTTTGTGTGAACATAAGTTTTCAGGTCTCCTGAATAAGTAGCTAAGAGTGAGCTTACTGGGTTTTACGATAAGTATATGCTTAATTTTTTTTTTTTTTTTTTTTTTGCCATCAGCAGATAATTCTGCTATAAGACCTTCTATTTTAACATCTTTTCTATCCTAAAAAAAAAAAAAAATTCCCTGGAGGTCCAGTGATTAGGACTCCGCGCTTCCAATGCAGGGGGCATGGGTTCGATCCCTGGTCAGGGAACTAAGATCCCACAAGCCGTGTGGCGTGGCCAAAAAAACCCAAACACCCAAAACCCAACCTTCCTTGACTCCACTTCCCTCTCCTTCTATTATCACCTCTCTCTGTTCCCTTTGTAGCAAAACTTCTCTAAAAATTTTTCCCTACCTGAGGTCTCTGCTTCATCTCCCATTGTTTAGTCAAGGTCATCTATGGTAGCCAAACCTCAGTCCTTATGTTTCTGCATTTCTCAGCAGCATTAGACACTCTGAACACTGCCTCTTTTTCCTCCTTTTTTCTTTTCCTGTGTTCTTTTTAAAAAAAATTTTATTGGAGTATAGTTGATTTACAATGTGTTAGTTTCAGGTATACACCTTAGTGATTCAGTTATACATACACATATATTCATTCTTTTTCAGATTCTTTCCCCATATAGTTTATTACAGAATACTGAATAGAGTTCCCTGTGCTATACGGTAGGTCCTTGTTGGTTATCTATTTTATATATAGTAGTGTGTGTATGTTAGTCCCAAGCTCCTAATTTATCCCTCCTCACCATGTTTCCCTTTTGGTAACCATAAATTTGTTTTCGCAATCTGTGAGTCTGTTTCTGTTTTGTAAGTAAGTTCATTTGTATCATTTTTTAAAAATTAGATTCCACATATGAATGATATCATATGATAATTGTCTTTCTCTGTCTGACTTGCTTCACTTAGTATTGATAATCTCTAGGTCCATCCTCCTCCTTTTTTCTTTTTTTATTGAGTGAAAGATTCTTTAAATTCTATAGTGCTTTACAATTTTCAAAAGTTTCACACAAGTGATTTCATATAGTCCCATAATAACCCTTTTTCCCCCCTACCCCTATCATGTCCCTGCCCTCTTCCCTCTCCCCACTGGTAGCCACTAGTTTGTTATCTATGTCTGTGAATCTGCTTCTTTTTTATTATATTTGCTAGTTTGTTGTACTTTTCAGACTCCACATATAAGTGATATCATACAGTATTTGTCTTTGTCTGACTTATTTCACTTAGCATAATGCCCTCCAAGTTATCCAGGTTGCAGCAAATGGCAAAATTTCATTCCTCTTTATGGCTGAGTAGTATTCTGTTGTATATATACACCACGTCTTCTTTATCCATTCATCTGCTGATGGACACGTAGATTGCTTCCATATCTTGACACTGCCTCCTTTTTTTAATTTTCATTTTTTTTATTTAATAATTGTTTTTTGGCTGCGTTGGGTCTTCATTGCAGTGCGTGGGCTTCTTATTGCTGTGGCTTCTCTTGTTGCAGAGCACTGGCTCTAGGTGTGTGTGCTTCAGTAGTTGCAGCACACAGGCTCAGTAGTTGTGGCTCACGGGCTTAGTTGCTCCGCGGCATGTGGGATCTTCCAGAACCAGGGATTGAACCCGTGTCCCTTGCATTGGCAGGTGGATTCTTAACCACTGCACACCAGGGAAGCCCAACACTGCCTCCTTCTTGAAGCACTTTCCTTCTTGGCTTCCTGGACACCCACCCAACTCTCCTGGTTTTTCTCCTACATGTGTGATCACTCCTACTCAGTCTCCTTTGCTGGGTCTTCTTGCTTTATCTGAATTCTGATGGAGGGCCTTGGGACTTGGTCCTCAGATGTCTTCCCCTCTCCATCTTCTCTCCTCTCCTAACTGAGTTCATTCAGTCACATGGCTTCAAATACTACGTCTATTCCAATGATTCCCAAATCTAGGTTTCCAGGCCCAAATTCTTCCGTGATTGCCATATCTTCCAACTTTCAACTCCACAGCTCCACTTGAGTGTCAAACAGACATCTTTGGTGTGTCCAAACCCAGAAGTCCTCCTCAACAATCCCACTCTTCCCCACGTCTTCCCTCTGTAAATTAGTGGCACCACCAATTACCCAGTTGCTTAGCCTACAAATCTAGGAGCGAGGATTATTATTTTTTATTTAGGTGTAGTTGACTTACAATCTTGTGTTAGCTTCAGTGTACAGCAAAGTGATTCAGTTATACATGTATATGTATATAGAGAGATTCTTTTTCAGATGATTTTTCCTTACAGGTTATTACAAAATATTGAGTATACTTCCCTATGCTATACAGTAGGTCCTTGCTGGTTATCTATTTTATATATAGTAGTGTGTATATGTTAACCCCAACTCCTAATTTAACCCTCCCCGCCTTTCCCCTTCGACAGCTGTATATTTGTTTTTCTATATCTGTGGGTCTATTCCTGCTTTGTAAATAGGTTCATTTGTATCACTTTTTTAGATTCCACATATAAGTGATATCATATGATATTTGTCTTTCTCTGTCTGGCTTACTTCGTTTAGTATGAAAATCTAACCCTTTATTATTATTAAGGGAAGATTAGCTTCATTAAAATTTTTTCTTTAAACTTGTAATTTTTAAATCGTTTCAGACTTACAGAAAAGGTGCAAAGAATAGTACAGAGTTCCCATATATCCTTCACCCAGTTTTCACCAACATCAACTTACATAACCATAGTACAATTATTTTTCAGGAAATTAACAAGGGTATAATACCATTAACCAATGGTACAGACCTCATTTGAATCTCAACAATTTTCCACTAATGTTCTTTTTACGGTTTAGAATCTAATCCAGGATCCCACGTTGCATTTAGCTGTCTCCTTAATTTCCTCTAGGAATTATTTTTAATGTCCCTCTTTTCCATACACTCTAATTCCACTTCTATAGTAACTGAGTGAGATCTACCTTCACAATAGATCCTGAATCTTACCACTCCTTTCCACCTCACTGTTATTGTAAAGGGGCAGGACCCTATGGGGTCTTCCCAGAATAGACCCCCTCTCCATGTCCTCCGCCTGCCTTCTGTCTGTAAAAAACTTTAGCCAAAGAATAAATTTCATCAGAAAAATGAAAAAAAAATGCAGAAGCAAAGAAAAGCAGTCAAACAGGACAAAATAATAATTGTTTAGTCATTAAACAAAGTTAAGGACCTTTAGTTCCTCCTCAAGGACTCTTGATAATATTTTGAGTCATCTCCTTTGAGATGTTTTGCAGATACCAAAACCCCCACCAGGTGGAAGAAGTTAACTACATGATAACCAGACTGTAGCCATGACATAAGCTGCTTCATCTTCCACTATTCCGAGAACTGGCCTCAAAGAAATGGGAACAAACTGACTCTGGAACTGAAGATTAACTGTACTTAAAACAATCAAGATGATGCCGATCAGACCACTGCATGATCAATTTCAAGATAATTGTCAAAGCTGACTGTGGTGTTCTGCATGTAACCCCCTCCCTCTGCCTATACATCCCTGAAACTCCCCTTTAAAAGCTCTTGTGGGGTTTCCCTGGTGGCGGCACAGTGGTTAAGAATCTGCCTGCCAATGCAGGGGACACGGGTTCGAGCTCTGGTCCAGAAAGATCCCACATGCCGCGGAGCAGCTAAGCCCGTGCGCCACAACTACTGAGCCTGCGCTCTAGAGCCTGTGAGCCACAATTACTGAAGCCCACGCGCCTAGAGCCCATGCTCTGCAACAAGAAAAGCCACCGCAATGAGAAGCCTGTGCACCACAATGAAGAGTAGCCCTGGACTTCCTTGGTGGCACAGTGGTTGAGAGTCTGCCTGCCAATGCAGGGGACGCAGGTTCGTGCCCCAGTCGGGGAAGATCCCACATGTCGCGGAGTGGCTGGCCCCGTGAGCCATGACCGCTGAGCCTGTGCGTCTGGACCCTGTGCTCCGCAACGGGAGAGGCCACAACAGTGAGAGGTCCGTGTACCGCAAAAAAAAAAAAAAAAAAGAGTAGCCCCCACTCTCCACAATTAAAGAAAAAGCAATGAAGAACCAACGCAGCCAAAAATTAATTAATTAATTAATTTTTTAAAAAAAGCTATTGTGGGACTACCCTTGTGGTCCAGTGGTTAAGGCTCTGCTCTTCCACTGCAGGGAGCATGGATTTGATCCCTGGTCGGGAAACTAAGATCCTGCATGCCACGCGGTGCAGCTAAAATAAATAAAATAATAAAATCTCTTGTGCCCTGATAGGCAGTGGTGAGTTGGTTCTTTGGGACATGAGTCCACCTTCTCCCCAGGTTGTTGGCCTCCTAAATAAAGCAACCTTTCCTTTCCTACCAACACTTGTCCCTGGAGTATTGACTTTCCAGCAGCAAGTAGCTGAACCTGAGTTTGGTAACACTACCATCTTAGTCCAAGCCACCATCTCTTCCCTGGGAATTGTAGCCTCCTAAGCATTTGCCTGTTCCCCTTCAGCCTCTTCCTTTCAATTTTTCTGTCCACAGCCATTGACGTGATCTTTTAAGAATGCAAATTATGTTCTGTCCATCTCCTGATCAAAACCCTTTAGTGACTTCCTATTGCTTTTCAAAAAAAATCTGCCCTCTCCCCCATGTAACACTTTATTCAGGCAAAGATCAGCAATGGCTGCTACAACCATGAGGTGAGAGATGAGGTGGTCGGGGAACAGTGGCAAAGTCTCTCTGCTTAGATTACCAAGGAGAAAATGTACTTTTACAAGGAGAGATCTATCAGTTAGCCCCTTGATCAGGTGGTCAAACTCAGCATCATAATAGTGGGGCTATCTGACATTATTGCACCTCCAGAGGTGATGCAATATGAAGTCCGCAGTATCACCAGGGAAACATTCTTGCCAAAAATGCTGAACGTTAGTCTATTCAAACCTCAGACTCAATTTCCATGTTATAGGCAAAACAGAGGTTTTGGAACACACTAAACACCATGAGGAAACAATCAGACAAATCCAGAATGTGGGATATTCTACTGGAAACTGGTCTGAACTCTGGGGAAAAACCAACAACATATGGGAAAAAAAGTGTGTGGGGGTGTGCATGTGTGTGTGTGTCTGTATTCTATATTAAAAGAGAATAAAGAGACATGACAACCAAATACAATGCATGAAACTTGATTGGCTCCTGGTTCAGATTAAAACAAAATACTAGTGTGTCAATTGGGAAAATCTGAATAGGGACTGGATAAACTTTCTAAGAGGTGAAACTAGTTCTGTGGTTATGTAGAAGAATGCCTTTTTCTTGGGAGATGCATGGTGAAGTATTTAGAGGTGCAGTGCCGCAGCAATTTACTTTCCAGTGGTACAGAAAAAAAAACATTATTAAGGCAGGTTTAGCTTTATTTTCTTTAGATTTTTTATTTTGAAATAATTTTAGAATTATGGAAAACGTCAAAAACATAGTTCAGAGAGTTCCCATATACATACATACATAAAGCAAAAATGTCAAAATATTTTAAACATATTAGTCACTTAAATGTTGTAATAATTTCTGTATTAGTAAACAGCCAATTGCATCTATCAAAAAAACTTAAAATATTTACTTCTTACAGATCTACAGGGCCCTAAATAACATGGCCACCAGTTCTCTGCTCTCTTGGCCAACCACCTAGGATTCCTGCCATCCTTCCTAAGTCAGGGCCTTTGCACTTGCTGTTAATCCCGCCCTGATCTCCTTTCCATCGGGCCTCTGTTCAAACATCACCTCTTCAGAAGAGCCTTCCATTATCATCCTTTCTAAAATAGCTCCTCTTTCGCTGCCCAACGCCCTACTCTCCCCTATTTTTCTTTATTGTGCTGGCCACTATACGAAATTAAATTTATATTTTTAAATGCCTATATTGTCTCCCTCAGTACAATGCAAGCTCCAAAAAGGAAAAGACTTTGCTTTAGTCACGTGCTACATCCCAGAGTCCAAACACGGCCGAGCACACATTAGTCGCTCGATGAATAGTTACTTATTTAATAGGTTAGGCAATCACATCGTTCACAGAGGGATTCTTTGCCAAGCGGCGGAAGGGTAAAGTTCCCAACAAGACGATACACGCATGCGCACAAGATCCGGGAAGTGTGTTAGGGGAAAGGGGTGGAGCATAGAGAGGAGTCTCGCGGACAGAGGCTGTTGGATCCCAGAGCGCGAGGTGGAAGAAGACGGCTTGGGGCGAAGCGCGCGTGCGCACTGTGACCAGCTTGCCGCGGCAAAGGCGTCTAAGGTGCCGGAAGGCGGGGGGGGGTAGTGGTCTTGCGCGTGCGCAGTGCCCGCGGCGGCCCCAGGATCTCCGTATGTGAGTTGTGGTGGACTCGCGCAGCGCGTGCGCAGTGCGAACGGCGGAGGGATTTGAGGCTGGTTCCTCCCCGTGCCCTGTCGCGAGCCGAAGCCGCGCGGGCTCGTGAGCAGCGGCCTGGAGCGCGCGGTAGGCGAGCGATAGAGACTGAGGGCCGCGGACGCCGCCACAGTCGAAGCCAGAGCAGGAGTATCTGCTACTGAGGGTCCGCCGCAGCCGCCGCGAGCCCCCGGACCGTCGCTAGGCCGAGGAGGGCGCCGCGCGGCGGGTGAGTGTGACTTAGTGGCCTTACCGGGTGCGGAGCCGCTACCCACAAGCCCCTGCGGTGTGCCTCAGTCCCTTCCCCGCGGCCGGGTCCCCTTCCCGCGCCACTGCCATAGCACCTTTTTGCACCCCTTATCCAGAGTTCTCTGGTCACTTAGGCCCTTTTCCCATAGTCGCCCTCCTCTTCAGCGGTCACTTCCCCACAGGCCCTTGCGGTGTGTTGCCTTTTTTTCCTTGCCTCCACCGACCCTTACCCATAATTCATTTCGCCTGTGGGGCCCACATTTATTCCTCACAACTCCCTGGCTTGAGGTTTGCTACTTTTGATCCCCTTCCTTAATCGGAGACTTCCTGCGACCCTCGCCCCATAACCTGTTACCCAAGGTATGGGACCACCAGCCGCCACTGCCTTGGACGTCCTTTCTCAGGATCCTTGATTCCCCCACAAGCCCCCAGGGACCCTCAGCCCCGCAGTTCCTTGCTCAGGACTCTGAGACTTCACTACTCAGAAACCCTTTTTCAGTCTTTGTTTCCGTTATCGGCTTCAGTCCTCCCTCCGAAACCTGCTTTCTCATTCAGATTTATTCCTTTCCCTTGTGGCTTAGGAGCACTCTGTGCCCCTACAGAACTTGTTCTGATACTGAGATTTTGCCCCTATTTCCCTCTTTTCTTGGAAGTCAAGGGATTATAGGGGCCTTATCTCTCCCAGCCCACCCTCATATAATGTGGTCCTGCTTCTGCTCTCAGACTTGGCAAGATGACGCAGTTCCTGCCACCCAACCTTCTGGCTCTCTTTGCTCCCCGTGACCCCATCCCATACCTGCCACCCCTGGAGAAACTGCCACATGAAAAACACCACAATCAACCTTACTGTGGCATTGCGCCATACATCCGAGAGTTTGAGGTGAGTTCACTCAGCAGACTTGGGCTGGGATGGGTTCTGGGGTCCGTGGGGCTGGATTGGGGAGTCCAGTCTCTGGCCAGTTTTCCAGCTGTGTGATTTAGGCAGGTGACTTTTATGCTCAGTTTCCCTGTCTTGATTGGGATGGATAATGCATCCCTTGTTGGTTTTTGTGGAAGTTCCGTAACTACCAGTTGAGGATTCAGGCTCTCGAGTTAGGTAGACCTTGGCGCACCATTTAGCATCTGTGTGACCTTGGGCAAGTGGTGCATCCTCTTAGTGCTTTGATCGCTTCATCTATAGCAAGGGGATATTAGTATCTTCGCTGTAATATTGACGGAGAATTAACTGGAAATTTTATGTCATGGGGTTTGATCCTAAGCAGTCAGCAAATGTCAATGTTTATTATTATATTTATCATTTTTGTCACAGGGTGATATTTGTAAAGGGTTAGCACCAGGTGATGGGCTGCTTAAGACTGTGGGCTTGAGAATTTCAGGATAAACACGAATAAACGACTTGTGCTCTTGGGCCTCAGTTTTTTCATTTGTGAAATTGGGATAACAACTTCCACCTCTTACGGTGTATCAGAGAACACCTGAGAAATGCTGCCAGAAATCAGAAGAAGAAAGTTCTGGCATCGAGTGGGAAAGGGGAGATGGAGGAAATTGCAGAGCAGAAGTTAGTTGCGCGGTGACAGAAGATCGGCTCTTTAGTGGGATTGCCACCCTCATTGAACTGGTACTTAGAAAATGTTGTTCGCCAGTTACACTAATTTAATGGCTACAGGCCAGTGGCAGACATGGGTTATGTGCCAGTTACTATTTGATGAAAGCTTGCTGAGGCCTTCAGGAACTGCTCTGGTCCTCAGAGGGTGTTCAGTTGTTTACCTCTGAGCACTGCACTGTCAGCTCCTTTTGCTTCAGGCCTGGTCCCGATTCCTGTTTATGATTGAGGACAAATATGCTGCAGGTTGACTTTCTTGATAAATACAAGAGAGTTTCTTTCATTTTTCTAGTATTTTTAGAGAAAGACTACAAAGTAAAAAATCAAAAATTTTTTGTTAAGTTCAATGGGCATAAAACTCCTCTGTCAGATCGCTGTAGAAGTTTCTGAATACCAGTTCCTGGCTTCTCTACTCCTCTTGTCACAGACCAGTAACAGTTCACAGATAGTATTGGTCCATGGACCGTGCTTTGATCTGCTCCCTGGAACTGTCCATGTTTGTTTGTGCGTGCGTGTGTGTAAACATGCAGGGGAGCGTGGCCAAGATATTTATTATTTCCTGGCTGGGTGTCTCTTGCTGTTTTCCCCTGTCCCTCCCATCCTGTCACCTCTTCTTGTTCCCAGGACCCTCGAGATGCCCCTCCTCCGACTCGAGCAGAAACTCGGGAGGAGCGCATGGAGAGGAAGGTATGTAGTGTCTGCCTTCTGGCCCCACGTCCTTTTTTGCCTCTTTCTTCAGGATGTTCCCTGACATCAGGGCACTTCTGTCTGTATTCAGTTGTCTACCTTTCTCCTGACAGAGACGGGAAAAGATTGAGCGGCGACAGCAGGAAGTCGAGACAGAGCTAAAAATGTGTAAGTCTCTCCTTCCTCCTTTCATCTCTCGTTCAAGCACTCCTGTGTTTCTCTCCGCCAGTCCACCCCAGGACTTTAATTTGGGAAAGCGGGTTGTCAGTTCACTCTTTTAACCCCACCGTTTGCCATGCACTGTATTTGGTTTAGGTATTTAAGCAGGGGAGTGTGGAGTAAGGGTGGGCAGGAAAGGAGCCTGGTACCTTGGGCTGCGTCCTGTAGGAGCCTGCACTTGGAGGCGCTCCCACAGCCCAGCCAGGTCTCACAGGGCAAGGCAGTGAGGTCCCGGCTAGTGAGGCAGTTCTGGCTGCACCTTAGCTCCCTGATCCTCGGACTGCTAATGTTTCATCCCTTCCAAGTACAGGAGGAATTGGAGTTTGGGATAGGGACCTTGTAGCCATTGACCAGACTTCACAAGAGGGTCGCATATCAGTCTCCAATGGCCCTTTCTTGTTAGGGAGAGGGCTTTGTAGTTAGGACTTGGGTTTTCCTCCTATACTTGTGCGTCTATGGTGAATCACTTCACTCAGAACCTTATTCCCTGGAGTGGCCCATTCCTCAAGGAGCTTATGCAAATGCTTCACAACTGAATACCTGGGCATCTAAATGAGAGCTACCTAAGCCCTCACTCTCACTGCCTTCCTGTCTTTTCTTGGACGCCTCAAAGGCATCTCAAACTCAGTGTCCAAACCACAATCAGGATTTCCTCTCCCCAACAACCTGGTCTTTGGATGTTTCCTTTGCTGGAACCTGGTCATCCAGCTTTGCAAATCATGACCTCAGTCATGACCACCCAGTTTGCTTTTAACAACTTTTTCTTGCTATTTCCCCAGCTTGTCACCAAAACCTATCCCTGTCACAAATCTGAGCCCTCTTTCTGTGTCCACCACCCAGGGCCCCTCTAGCCTGGACACGCAGTCTAATGTCTAATGGGGTTTACCTGCATCTCTGTCCCCACCAGGTTCTGGAGGGCTTTTTTTGTTTTTTTTTTTAATCTGTGCTGCACAGCCTGTGGGATCTTAGTTCCCTGACCAGGAATCGGACTCGCACCCGCTGCATTGGAAGTGCAAAGTCTTCACCACTGGACTGCCAGGGAAGTTCCCTCTGTGGGGCTTTTTAAAATACAACTCTGATTGTACCTTTCTCTGCTGACACCCTTTTGGTGGGGGAGGGCGCACTGCGCGACCTGCAGAATCCTAGTTCCCTAGGAACTAGGGCCCTCCTTGAACCCGGGCCCTCGGCAGTGAAAGCGCAGAGTCCTAACCTCTGGACCGCCAGGGAATTCCCACACAGCCTCCTTTTGCTTTCAGCAAAAAGACCGGAGTCCCTTCCCTGCCCACTGGGGATGCATTCTGCCCATGCTCCCCTCCTGCTCCAGCCAGCATGGGCCTCTTCCTTCCCAGATGCTCTCCTGTCACCGGGTCTTTGCCTGGGCTCTTCGCTCAGTCTCACATGATACTTGGTTTATATGGAGCTGCTCTTCGTATCTCTGTCAGCGTCACTCCTCAAGGAAGCCTTTCGTGACTTCCTTGCTCTGGTCCGAGTCCCCATGTACATTGAAAGCCCTGAGTCCTGCTGCAGGTTGGTCACTTCAGCCTGCAGGAAGGATTCACTGGTGAATATCTATCTTACATTGGTTCATAGTTGCTCCAGGAAGGCAGGGTTTGGATGGAATTTGCTCACCATTGTGGCCCCAGCTCCTGTAGGACCTGGCTCACAGAACTGTTGGCAGCAGGTAACTTGGGGAACCTTTCAGCTCTGCTGCTGGGGCACGCACCTTGTAGTCTGACCCACATGAGTTGTTTGTTTGTTTTAATCTTTACTGGAGTATAATTGCTTTACAATGTTGTGTTAGTTTCTGTTGTAGAACAAAGTGAATCAATTATAAGTATACATATATCCCCGTATCCTCTCCCTCTTGAACCTCCCTCCCACCCTCCCTGTCCCACCCCTCTAGGTGGTCACAAAGCACCGAGCTGATCTCCCTCGCTGTGCAGCAGCTTCCCACTAGCCATCCATTTTACATTTGGTAGTGTGTATATGTCCATGCCACTCTCTCAGTTTGTCCCAGCTGCCCCTTCCCCGCCCCCCCGACCCGTGTCCTCAAGTCCGTTCTCTACGTCTGCATCTTTATTCCTGCCCTGCCGCTAGGTTCATCAATACGGTTTTTTTCTTAGATTCCGTATATGTGCGTTAGCATACGCTCTTTGTTTTTCTCTTTCTGACTTACTTCACTTTGTATGACAGGCTCTAGGTCCATCCACCTCATTACAAATAACTCAGTTTTGTTCCTTTTTATGGCTGAGTAATATTCCATTGTATATATGTGCCACATCTTCTTTATCTGTTCATCTCTGACCCACATGAGTTTTAACCCCACCTCTGCCACTTACAGCTGTGTGGCCTTGGATAAGTCACTTCTCCTGTTGGAAATTGTTTTTCACACTTTAAAACGGGGATCCTGGCATGTTAAACAATACTGAGGATGCAGCCAGTCAAATTTAGAATGTGGGAAATTGTATAGGACAAACATGTGATCCAGTTTCTTTAACAAATGTTAAAAGGGTGGCAGGGGGCAGGGAGTGAACCAAATGGATTAAACAGTCAAAAGGCACCTCAACCAAATGGTAAGTGTGGAGCTTGTTTGGATCCTGATTTAAATGAGCCAACTGTAAAAATCCAGTTTTGAAACAGTCAAGGACATTTGAACACTGGGTCTTAGTGAAGTTAAGGAATTAACGTTGAAGTTAAGGAAATAACGCTTTTTTAGTCTTTATTAGCAACTACAGTGGTATATCCGGGGTTTGACTTAAAATCCTGGTGGGGTTAGAGATGTAACAAGTGTAGCCACGTGGTGATAGTTGAAGCTGGTTCAGAGGGGTTCGTTACATTGTTCTCTATTTCCTTAAGTGTTTGAACTTCCCTGTGAAAGAAAAGGAAAAGGAAAGGATGGGTCAAGTATAGTAGGTTTTCTCTGCCCCGAGAGCCTCCATCCCCAAGTACAGAAACTTGCTGTGCCTTGTCACAGTTAACAGCTACCATTCAAGGGGGCCTTGCTCCTTGCTGAACACTTGATGTATAGAATATGTCATGATTTTGACTTACAGCTTCCAAGTGCAGCAGGGGTTATTACTCCTGCTTTTAAGACAGAAGATGGAGGTTTGTGGAGGCCGGGTATGTTTAGCAAGAGCAAGAGTTCTGAGATACTTTCTTCACCATCTCAAAGCCTAATGAGTTTTCTCAGCTCCACAGTCTAGTCCTTTGAGCCCCTGCTCTGGGCTGCTACCTACATAATCCCTTTAACCAAGGATTTCCCAAGGGCAGAGTTGCCAGCGGAGTGGAGTGGAGTGAGGGTGTGTGCCTGTTGACTGGTGAACTGCTCATCAACTTCAGTTCATTGTCACCCTCTTTTAGCTCAGATACGTGGGTACTATTGGCTCAGCTGCACTAGCTTTTACATTTGGTCACACTCCTGGGCCTCTTGGTTAAGCAGAAACTACAGAGACTCGTTTGGTGTGCCCGGGGTGGTTTCCCCTTTTGTCTGCCGGGCTTCTCCGGGCTGCCCATCAGGGAGCTCAGCGCTCTGCGGTCTGGCCTTCGTCCACTCCCCCAGGCAGTGATCGGGGTCCCACTGCACTGCTCCTGCTGTACCTGTTAGACCACCTGCTGCCTGGTGGTGTGAGGTTTATTTCCTGTTAAATACAACTTCAGGTCAAATGTTATCTCAGTGAGGCCTTTCCTGACCTTCCCATTAAAATTCTTCTCCCCATCTGCTATTACCGGATAGAACTAGATGGTTGCCTTATTTACCTTGTTTACTTTCAGCCTCCCTCCAGTAACAGATGAGCTCCAAGAAGGCAGGCATCTTTTTTGTCTTTGTTGAGTCCCCAGCATCTACGGGAGTTTCAGGCACAAAGTGCTTAATAGATATCTGTTGGGTGAATGGATGCAGATTGAGACATTTGGGCACAGAAAATTACAACCCAAAGGGATGAGGTTTGGTGAGGAAGTGAGGGGCAGGCACAAAGACGGACTTGTTTTCAAAGGCTACCATCAGTTTCCAGGTAGTCATTCCCTTAAATTTGAGTTCAGTCTTCTGTTTTCCAAGAAATTCCCTAAAGTCATCCTGAACTTAGGTTATGTCTGCAGCCAACCTCTCTCATGAGAAACAGATCTGTGACCTTTAATTGTCTGGCTTCTCTGAGAAGCTAACATGCAGGGTTCAGCCTGGGGCCTGGGCTGTGAGGTCAGGCTGGGGTGTAAAGCTGAGCTTGGCCTCTGCTGTCTGACACTTCTCCTCTTCCATGCCTCAGGGGCTGGTTGTATTTCCATTTGCAAAATGGTGGTAAATAAGTCTCAGCCTCCAGCAGTGTCTGAGCCTAATTATGTGTTCAGTAAATTATTAACGTTATTCCTTTTCTCACATTCTCATAGAATATGGCAAGTTCTAAAGAAAGTAGCACTGTATTATAGAAGAACCGCCTCCACTGGCAATGGGCAGGGTGCCTTTGGGGCCCTGGCAGGAGTCAAGAGCCATTGTGTGTGCTGGGGCCACCATACTTGGTGAAAAAGACTTCTTTCTTCCCAGGCCTGACCCATCAGAATCACCTATGGAGTTGGTTTTGTAATAAGAGTCTGGTTTCTGTCTGTGGATATGATTATTCCTCAGTGGTCTGGCGGTAGTAAGGCTGGGAATAAGAATCTGACCCGCCTCTTGTGAGCTCCAGCGCCAGCCGTGGGTTCCTCCCTGAGGCCACAGGGCATAGGGCAGAAAGCAGGACTTGGCCTCTGCTAGGCTTCCACTCCCAGTCTTAGGGTTGCTTGATCTCAGGTTTCCCCTGGGGCTGCAGTTGCAGGCCCTGCCTGTGGGTGGCACTGTGGCCCTGCAGGTGAGAGAGGAAGCTCAGTACCTGGAGGGATCAGGCTGCTTCTCCAGAGATGCCTCTTTGAGCTTAGTTACACCTGGGAGGGACCTGGGCCTCAGGATACATACGTCTGAAGTGGCAGTTAGGCTGGCCTCCGTCCTGTCAGCTTGAAGTCAGTCTTACCCCCTCCCTTCGTCAGCCTAAATCAGCCACTTAGATGAAGGCTGCTGTGCTTCGGAGAAACCAGGGCTCAAAGGGACATGCCCAAGGTGGCCAGGTGACCAAAAGTTCTGGGTCTCTGCCCGTCAGTCTGTTTCTGTCTTGCTCTACGATACTGTTGGCACCTTCTACTTAGAAATTCTTTTTTTTCCTGCACAGGGGACCCTCACAATGATCCCAATGCTCAGGGTGATGCCTTCAAGACTCTCTTTGTGGCTAGAGTGGTGAGTCCCCAGCTCCCAATCCCTGGAGCCCCAGAGGAGTCTGGAACCCTGGACTGCTGAGAGCTTGGGTGTGGGCAGTAGACTAGGTCCCGGGGATGTTCTGAGGGCTTCTCCCACTTAACTTCATTTCTGTCTACTTGTAGAACTATGACACAACAGAATCCAAGCTCCGGAGAGAGTTTGAGGTGTACGGACCCATCAAAAGAGTGAGTGGACTGGGGCGCGGGGAGTTTGAGTTGGACGTGTGTGGAGGGAGGGAGGAGGCTGGCTCCCAGCCCTGAGGGTGCATTGCCTCATTTCTGGCTTCGGAGTCCATGGCCTGGGTTTCTATCCTGACTGCGGTTCCATGCGGTAGACTTGGGACAGCAGAAGGACAGCAAAGAGGTAGTGACTACTTGCTGCTGATTTAGAGCACAGGTCGGCAAACTACAAAGTTGGGTTTTGTAAATAAAGTTTTGTTGGTATCCAGCCAGGCCCATTTGTTTACTGTTGTTTGCGGCTGCTATTGCCGTAAGGCGGAGTGGGTCGGGCAGAAAGAGACCGTATGGCCCTCAGAGCTGGAAATACCTGCTGTCTTCTCTATACCTTTATAGAAAATGTATGTTGATTCTTGTTTTAGAACAAGACTTCATGTTTAACTTCCATTTCTTCATTTAATTTAAATGTTCCGGGCTGTAGCAAGGGCTTGAGGCCATCATGCGTATAAACTGCGAAGCCCAGGGCCATTAGAGCAGCAGTCACTCTGGGTCCTTGAAGGGACGGAGAGAGGGTCTGAGGTGTCTGTCGCTGGCATCACCCAGCCCAGGGCCTGGCATACGGGCTGTGTGATTGAGAGGGTGGGATTTCTGTGTGTCAGAGCTGACCTCTGCCCCCCAGATACATATGGTCTACAGTAAGCGGTCAGGAAAGCCCCGGGGCTATGCCTTCATCGAGTACGAACACGAGCGAGACATGCATTGTGAGTACCTCCCACCTGTGCCCTGCCCTCTGACCCTCTCTCTTCTCTGCTGCCCCAGCCCCTTCCCGTCGTCTGTCCCTGCCCCCCTCCCTGCCAAACCTGACATTAGCAATGTCTCTCTCCTCCTCCCTCTGTTTCTGATATATCTTTTTTTTTTTTATATACGTGTTTTTTTAAAAACAAAAACCAAAATCCCCCACAACGTGTGTGTGTGTGTGAACCCGGGGAGGTAAGTGTCACACGTTGAACCTCAGGGGCAAGGAGGGAGCTGGGCGGCGGCTGGGGCTAGCGGGAGGTGGGGGGAGGGGTCGGAGTTTCGGGGAGCCTCTCCCCGTTCCCCCCCCGGAGTTGGGGGCGGCCAGGTTAGAATGAGGCCTGGCCTTTGAACCTGCCCTCTCTTCCCCCAGCTCAGCTGGGGCTGGGCTACCCGACCCTCCGCCTCCCCACCCCAGCCCCCGCCCTGCTCCTCAGCGGGCAGTGGGCTGGTTGGCGTGTTCAGCGCCTGCCCCCACATCTCCAGAGCCCCCTTTGAGGCCGCGGCGGCGTCCACGTGGGCAGGGATGGGTGGGTGGGGGCGGGCAGGGCTGCGGCGTGTCCAGGGGCCGCCGTATTAATTGACTGTTCTTATTGTCACTGCAGCCACCACGCAGCTGGCTTGCAGCTGATGCTTACGCTCCCCTTACAACACCTCAGTGTATGGTTGGTATAAGGGTTTGTATCATGGGTAAGATCATTCAGCACCGCACACCAGCCCAGCTTAGCCAGGCAGCTCAGGAGCAGCGAGGCATCCCTCCTCCCATCCCCAGGCACCCCCCTCAGCCTCCCCGCACCCAGAGCCCTTTCCTCGTTTGGGTGCCCTTGGTCCCATCTGCCCCCCATCCATCTGCTCTCCAGTAATCCTGCTGATCCCAGGAGGGGAGAGATGAACCCCGACGGGAAAGGCAGTTGGGCTCGACCCAGCCCCCTGACTTACCTGGCTTCATGATGTCAGTGGCAAGGTGGCGGGAATACTGAAGACGGGATGCACGGGGACCAGGGCTCCATGTGGAACCCTTCAGCCCTCCGCTCCCTGCCCCTGCGCCTTCGCGGGGCTGTCACTGTGGTGGCCCTGGAGAATCGTTTTGCTTGCTAGATTCGGGGTGCTCTGCCCCCTTCCTGTCTGCCTTATCATGGTTGAGGCCTCCCGAGAGGCCGTGGAGCCCAGCGGCCCAGCTGCTCTCCGGAGTGCATGGGATTGGGGACTGGGGTGCGGGAGGGTTCGAGTGACAGGCCGTAAGCAGCAGAAGGTGGTGTAGATTTTCCTGAAGACCCTTCCACTGTCTAGAGACCTAAGAGAGGGAGAGAGAGTGAAGCCTAGAAATACACACGTCACATGTTTTCTCTGCTGTTACTCCCGGGTTGGGCCTCTTCTGGGGTTTGGGACACAACCAGAGCAGGGTTCCTTCGCTTGACGGTGTTCCCAGCCCTTAACTTCCTTCCCCTACCACCCTCCTCTGGGTTCAGGGGCCAAGCGGCCCCTCCCCCTCGGATCATGGGCAGCACTCCATCTCCTGGACCCCCAAGGCTGTCCCCTTGGGTGCCAGCCTTTGGGCTGAAGCAGGTGGTGGGAGGGAGTGTGGAGTTCGAGGTGGAGAAGTCATTCCACGTGCTGAGAGGGGGTGGGCGTGTGCCTAGTTCAGCATGGACTTTACTGGGGAAAGGTGAAGGTGGACAGGTTTGCCAAGGCCTCCCTAGCCTTCTTTTTAAAATCAAACAAGATAGTCCCACGGCTTTCCAGCTCCCAGACTTGATGTTAACCCTTGTCTCCCCCTCTTTCAAGGCCTCCGTGAGGTTTCTTTGGGGTCCACCACTTCCTCTGCCTGTCTCCAGGTGGTGCAGGAGATGTGGTTCCTCTCCCCCTCCATGGCTCCCTAGAATCCCTTCCCTGTAGCTTTAGCTGACCCCGTGGTGGTGGGTGTGGGGTCTGTGCGCGTGCTCAGGTAAGCTTGGGGGCTCCAGGTAAGCGGTCCCGTGTCCCCCCCCGGGAAGCCCGCCTCCTCGCCAGGCCCCCAGGAGTTGCCGAGCCCCCCCCATCCCGCTCGGTTTGGACACCCGCAAGGCCGGCATCGGTAAATGGCACCTTTTTCTCTTCCTCTGGTTGTTATTTGGGGGGGAGAGGGCTGGGGCGGGGCCGGGTATTGTGGCTGGTTGAGGACGACCCCCTAGGCCAGGGCTGGGGGTGGGAAATAGGGACTTTTTTGGCCTTCCCGACAGCCCCACGTGAGACAGGCCGGGGATCAGGCCTGTCCTTTGCTGTGCCCTGCCCGAGCGCAGGACGTGCCTCTCCCCGCATCTCCCCCTCTACTCCTCACCCTTCCCGAGAGGCTCAGGCTGGGCTTGGCCTCCCGGTGTGTGTTGAGCTGGGGGTGTGGAGTGAGATGGGACAGGGGCTGGGGTTGGGTGGCTGTCATCTCAGGTAAGGCAGGAATTTTCAGTAGCACCGCACATCTCCCGTGCCTCCCTCCACTTGCCCTCTCCCCCGCCTGCTGTAGGGGCCCCTCCAGGCCCCCGGGAGCACCATAACCCGCCCTTCTGCTCCCTGCCATCTCCTAAAGATTTCTCCCACCCCCTTCTGGTTCATTTTCTGTTCTGATGTCTGTTCCCCCCACGCTCACCCTCCCCCCCAAAAAAACACAGAAAAAGGAAACCGGTGTGAACTGGGGTGCAGAGCGGCCCGGCTGGGCCTCCTCCCCCAGCATGATGTTTTAGGGTGCATGCCTGGGGTTGTGGAGGAACCCTCCCCCACAGCAGAGTCCAGCCTTGAGTTAACCTCCAGTTTCTTTGCAGCGACTTTGGCCACCTTGGCGGGAGGGGGCTGCTCTGTCGAGTCGGAGTAGGAATGGCCTGGGAGCCCAGGGGGGTGGTTAGGGTCAGGATGGTGCCTGGGAGTGGTCTCGCCCCCCCAATAGTGATTGGGGGTTGGTAAGGAAGCAGGTGCCGAGATGGAGCAGGCCCCTCCTGGTTTGCGAGAGGGTTGGTCTGGCTGTCGGTTGCCTGGCTGTCTGGTGGGCATGTGTGTCTGTGTGTGCGCGTGTGTAAGTGTGTGGATGGGGACACGGCCGGGGGGTGGGGATGCCACAGAGCTGTGCTTTAGCCTGACTAGAGGACCCTCTGGGGACTCCTCCCCCTTCCCCTCCCCCTCCCCACATCTGTTGCAGCCGCTTACAAGCACGCAGACGGCAAGAAGATTGATGGCAGGAGAGTCCTTGTGGACGTGGAGAGGGGCCGCACGGTGAAGGGCTGGAGGCCCCGGCGGCTAGGTGAGCACATCCTGCACAGGCTGGGCTCGGTGTCCTGCTGGCTGCTTTCTCACCTCTCTTTTCTGTACCCTCTGCTGCTTTCTGTCTTCTCTTCCTCTCCCAGCTGCTCACATGCTCTCTCCCTCTCTCTAGCTCAGCCTTTCTCGTCACCATCTTTCTCCTGGTCTGGTTTCTTACTCTGGGTTACTAGTTAGGAGCAAGAGTACTGTGGTTGAGAAGCCAGTCTGGGATCAGATTCCAGCTTACGTACTTCCTGGCTGGTGGATCTTCCCTTCCTCCTGCCTCATTTTCCTCATCCTGGAAAGTGGGAATAACGGCAAGAGTTAGTGAGCTCAGCATCTCACATAGCCAGCTTGGCAAGCGGCGTACGGTCAGGCTTGTGAAAGTCACTCTCTCGTCCACTTACCCTTTGCTCCTGCTCGTTCGTTCATTCATTCATTGATTCAGCAAACGCCAGTTTGGTCCCCAGCTGTGTACCAGGCTTCTAGTCAAGAGCAAGACATACATAGATGGTCTCTGCCCTCAGAGCCTCCTGCATTCCATCCCCCCCCACTCTCTGTCTCTAATTTGTCAGTCGCCATCAGTCAAGGTCAGTTTGGTAGCAAGCACCAGAAATACATTTGAGCTTCCTAAAGCATAAAGGGGACTTGTTGATACAGAATCCCAGTGTCTTGGAGCCCAGAGACAGGCGATGCCTGTGGGCCTCAAGAGGACCTGGAAGCCGAACCTGAACGGTCAGGAGCCGCCTTTGGCACCTCTGCAGCTTGCTTCTGCCTTGTTCGCTGTTCGTGTGGACTGTTCCCTTCTGTGTCTCTCCGCACTGGCCCAGTGTGGCATTCCACAGTCCAGTCCTTGATGAGTCTCTCTACGTTTTGGGGCGGGTGGATCTAAGTGGCTCAGCATTGGACCTGGACCTGGGGCTGAGGTCCTGCCATCCAAACATGGCTATTGAGGGCCAACTCCTATGAGGGTGAGTGACACAGTTGTCAGAGAAAATGATCTTCCCTGTGCAGACACCCCCGGTGGCTCCAGGACCCTCTGCTCTTATTTCTGCCTCCCAGCCCGCTGTCGTGGTGCTTGACTTGCCTTTGTTGAGTAGACCACACACTCAGCCTGCTGAGTCTCTGAGCTTAACAGATGGGTTCTTATCTCACTGGTTTCTCTGGGGTGGAGTGAGTCCTTCAGAGTCTGCTGCTTCCGACTTTCTGATGGTGACACCTGGTGCATCTTGACCCAGTGCATTGCTACTTGCAAAAAAATACATTTAACCCAAACAGAAGTGTTATGAAACTATCTTTTCTACAGGCAGTGTATACTAGTATTTTATATTCTGTTGCTTTATTATTATTAATATATTGGTTGCTACCAATCACATTTAATGATGTGATCCATTGCTGGGTTGTGACCTGAAAATTGAAAACACTAGTCTCTTCTGCCCCATACCTGTGATATTCCAGAAGCCTGGTCGGTTGCTTGTCCCTATTTGAATGTCTTTGATATCCAGGCCGCCTCTTTTCCTTTTTCACCCTCGTTGCTGAAAGTCATTCCTTATATGGAACCCCAGCCCACCTCACTGAAGCTTCCTTCCAGGCAGTGTGGGGCAGAAGCGTGCGTGAGAGGGCAGCTTCCTGGGTCTCAGCTCTGCCCTTCCTTGCAGAGTCACCCCGGGCAGGTGGCTTTATCTGAGATTGTTTCCCCGTCTGAAGAAGGAGACCGTCCACTACTCCTTATAGCTGTTCAGTCATTTGACTGCTTGCTGCACATACGATTTTATATCCTGGATGCTGTACCACGTACAGTTACAGCGAGCAGAGCCAGACATCGTCCTGACTTTGATGGTGCGTTACAGGCTGGTGGGAGAGGCAGCTGTTAACTCACACATGTCCATGTAAAATCGGAAATTCCACCTGAAGTTCTGAGAAGGAAATGTATGTGAGTCGTGGAGAACAGCTTCATCTGGTAGGTCAGGGCAGGCTTGCTGAGGAAGCGTTGTTTGGGTTAATGTGCGAAGGGGTAAGTAGCAGTTAACTAGACAAGGGAAATGAGATTCCAGGTAAAGAGGTGAATGATCCCCAAAACTGGGGCAGGAAGGCAATGGAGACCATGAGGAGATCTGGGACGTGGAGAGCCAGGGCGCCTTGCTCTAAAGGCAGGAAGGAGCCAGCCATCTGACGGACGTTGCTTTAGGCTGTGGGGAGCCATTGGTGGCTTTGGAGCAGATCACGTTTTCAGTTAGACCATTGCCGTGCCTGAGGGTGAGGGTGAGGATGACTGGAAGACAGGATTTGCCAGGAGGCTGTGCGCGTCTGTAGTGGTGAAGATGGTGAGCTTTGGAGTCAATTACAGGAGCTCCCAGCTCGCGCTGTGGAAGTCCTCTGATCTCTGAAGAGCGTGCGTGTTGTGTTAGAGAAGTGCGGCAGAAGGTCCTCACGGCACCTGGCCCCGTAGGCGCCGGCAGAGGTGCTTGGTGGCCTTTGCCGCGCCCCTTGCTGCCCCTCGCTCGCCCTGCTGTGGGCCCCGCCCGGACTAACCCGCTGTGGCCTGCCCCCGCCCCCAGGAGGTGGCCTAGGCGGAACCCGGAGAGGTGGCGCTGACGTGAACATCCGGCACTCCGGCCGGGACGACACCTCCCGCTACGATGAGAGGTGAGATTGGGCAGCCGGTGTCCTGGGACGGGGGCGGTCAGTGGGGGAGCCCTGCCGCAAACCTCTGCCCACCTCATCCAGGCCCGGCCCCTCCCCGCTTCCCCACAGGGACCGGGACCGGGACCGCGAGCGGGAGCGCAGGGAGCGGAGCCGCGAGCGAGACAAGGAGCGAGAACGACGACGCTCCCGCTCTCGGGACCGGCGGCGGCGCTCGCGGAGTCGTGACAAGGAGGAGCGGCGGCGCTCCAGGGAGCGGAGCAAGGACAAGGACCGGGATCGGAAGCGGCGCAGCAGCCGGAGCCGTGAGCGGGCGCGGCGGGAGCGGGAACGCAAGGAGGAGCTGCGAGGCAGCGGAGGTGGCGGCGACATGGCAGAGCCCTCCGAGGCCGGCGACGCGCCTCCTGATGATGGGCCTCCCGGGGAGCTGGGTCCCGACGGCCCCGATGGCCCAGAGGAGAAGGGCCGGGATCGGGATCGGGAGCGCCGTCGGAGCCACCGGAGCGACCGGGAGCGGCGCCGGGACCGCGATCGCGAGCGCGATCGGGAGCACAAGCGAGGGGAGCGGGGTGGTGAACGGGGCAGGGATGAGGCTCGAGGTGGGGCGGGTGGCGGTGGGCAGGACAACGGGCTGGAGGGCCTGGGCAGCGACGGCCGAGACATGTACATGGAGTCCGAGGGAGGTGACGGGTACCTTGCTCCAGAGAACGGGTATTTGATGGAGGCTGCGCCAGAGTGAAGAGAGCCTCCCACCAGTTGATTGGACGTGTTCCTACCCTCCCTGTTGCTGTCATCCTCTCCCCAAACCTTCTTGGTCACCACTTAAGTTTGCCAGCCAAGGGTAGGAGTCTCCTTATTTGTTCTGGTGTCTTGGATTTAAAAATAAAATTAATTTCTTGTTGATAATGGGCATTTGGTTTTTTCACTGCTCTTACTTTCTTACCCAGAAGAGGGTCACCTTCTGCCTTTTGATAGCCCTGCTTTGGTTGGTTTTCACTTGAGCTTTATGACCTAAGGCTGCGGCTAGCCCCGGTACACCAGAGCTGTTTCAGATGGGGTAAGGAAGCCCTCCCTAAGGGTCCTTGATCCCTTTGTATCTTTCCTTTTTTACGTCTCTCCCACGCATTCCTCGTGCGGCTGTTCATACCCCTGTCTTGGTGCGGGGATGGGGCTTAGGCATTAGAATACTCAGTGGAAGCTACAGCTGTGTGTGAAAGGGAAGCTGTTAGTCTGAGTTGGGGAGCAGGAAGAAGGGTGAGGAAATGAAACATGAGAGCAATGTACAAAAGACAAAACATTCTGTAATACCATATACAGAAATAAACTCAAAATGGATTAAAGACCTAAAGGTAAGACCGGATACTACAAAACTCCTAGAGGAAAACATAGAACACACTTTGCCATAAATCGCATTGAAATTTTTTTGGTTCTGACTCCTAGAGTAATAGAAACAAAAGCAAGAATGAACAATTGGAACCTAATGAAAAGCTTTTACACAGCAAAGGAAAGAAACAAAATGAAAAGACAACCTATGGAATGGGAGAAAATATTTGCAAATGATGTGACTGACAAGGGATTAATTTCCAAAATATACAAACAGCTCATACAGCTCAATATAAAAAATACAAACCCAGTCAAAAACGGGCAGAAGATCAAAATAGACATTTCTCCAAAGAAGACAGAGATGGCCAACAGACCGGTAAAGATGCTCAACATCACATTGCTAATTTAGAGAAATGCAAGTCAACCACAATGAGAGATCACCTCACACCAGTCAGAATGGCCATCACCAAAAGTCTACAAATAAATGCTGGAGAGGGTGTGGAGCAAGGGGAAGCAAGGGGAAGCCTCCCACACTGTTGGTGGGAATGTAAATTGGTGAAGCCACTATGGAGAACCGTATGGAGGTTCCTTAAAAAATAAAATAGAGTCACATCGGCAGGCGGACTCTCAACCACTGCGCCACCAGGGAAGCCCTAGAGGAACTTTCCTGATAGAGAAGTCTCACAATCTTTTCTTTTTTTTTCTTTTTGCCTGCACCGCACAGCTTGTGGAATGTCAGTTCCCTGACCAGGGATCGAACCCGTGCCACCTGCAATGGAAGCATGGAGCCCTAACCACTGGACAGCCAGGGAATTCGCTCCACAATCTTTTTAGGAAGTTAACTGAGGATATACTTTACCAAAATGAGAGATTTAAAAGAGAGGTTCCAGTTCAGCAGAGCAGTGGAGGGAAATCCCAGGATGGCAGTTTCTAGAGAGCATTTGGTCCAGATTGGGGTCAGAGGATTGAAGTTTCCAAGGAGCTTCAGAATAAAAAGATTCAGTAATATACCTTGTGATGGAGAGTTTGAAATAAATTAAGAATGTGATGAAGGGGCTTCCCTGGTGGCACAGTGGTTAAGAATCCGCCTGCCAATGCAGGGGACACGGGTTCGAGCCCTGGTCCGGGAAGATCCCACATGCCACGGAGCAACAAAGCCCATGTGCCACAACTACTAAGCCTGTGCTCTAGACCCTGTGCTTTGCAACAAGAGAAGCCACTGCAATGAGAAGCCTGCGCACCTCAACAAAGAGTAGCTCCTGCTCGCCACAACTAGAGGAAGCCTGCGCACAGCAACAAGACCCAAAACAGCCAAAAATAAATAAATTAATTTTTTTTAAGTGTGATGAAGGAAACAAAAGTAGATAGACATTACAGAAAAGAACAGAAGCTGTTCAAGAAAGGAAATGTAATCACAGGACAACATTTGAGCTCTACAGCCAACACTAAGTACTTAGACATAAGGTGAGTGCTTTATTGATTGACCTAAAAACTGGTACCATAAAGCTACCATGGGAAGAGAGGGGAAAGGTTGTAAGAGCAGAAAATCAATGTGTAATATATTGCTAACATCTAAAATTGAAAAATTGAGAAACATATGTTACTTAGCTGCAGAAGCAACTAGCTGATGAAACATCTATACCTTGTTGCCTCTTGCAGTGGGGAGAGTTAGGACAGGGACAGGGGCTGGTGCTTTTCATTATTCGTCCTTCTGTATTATTTGATTTTGTTTTTAACTCTGTAACTATGTTATTTTTTTTGTTAAAATAAGAGAAATATATTAGGAAGGAGAGAGGGATAGACAAACCTACTCTAGTCCTCTCACTTTGCAAAAGCCCTTTTCTGGACTCCATCCCACTAATGGTGAAGTTAACTGAGGATATACTTTACCCATCCAGCTGATGGTATAAAGCAACAACCAGACTTCTCCAGCCTTGTCTACATCTACGTTTCTTTAGAGCATCTGATACCACTGCCTACTTCTTTCTTCAGAAACACTCTCTTCTCAGGACTTCCTTGGTGGTCCAGTGGTAAAGAATCCGCCTTCCAGTGCAGGGGATGTGGGTTTGATCCCTGGTCAGGGAACTAAGATCCCACATGCCACGCGGCAACTAAGCCCACACGTGTCAACTACTGAGCTCGTGCACCTCAGCTAGAGAGCCTGTGCGCCCCAAACTACAGAGCCCACGCACTCTGGAGCCCACAGGCCACAAGTAGAGAGAGAAAACCCACACGCCACAACTAGAGAGAAGCCTGTGCACTGCAACGAAGAGCCTGCATGCAGCAACTAAGACCCGAGGCAGCCAAAAATGAATAAATAAATAAAATATTTAAAAAAAAATTCTTATGGTTTCTCCCACTTGAGGTTTCCTCCTACATTTCTGGCCATTCTTTGTCTTCTTCCTGAACTTTTTTTTTTTTTTTTTTTTGCGGTACGTGGGCCTCTCACTGTTGTGGCCTCTCCCGTTGCGGAGCACTGGCTTCAGATGCGCAGGCCCAGCGGCCATGGCTCACGGGCCCAGCCGCTCCACGGCATGTGGGATCTTCCCGGACTGGGGCACGAACCCGTGTCCCCTGCATCGGCAGGCGGACTCTCAAACACTGCACCACCAGGGAAGCCCTTCTTCCTGAATTTTAAATGTACGAGTTTTGAGGACTCAATTCTAGGTTCTCTTCATTCTATATTCTCTTGCCTCCAGCTTTCTTGTCCATGCTTATGGTTTTATTTACCACCTTCGCCCAAATTCTCAAAACTGCTTGCAGGCCTTGGATACTGCACGGGCTCCTCAAAGTCAGAATATCCACTATCCCTCCGCCAGCATAGACCATCATAGCAAAAGGCCTCACAAGCACCTTAATATCCCCTTCTCCTCCACCTCCCAGTCCTCATACACAGTTAAGACACGTCCAAACATTTCTAAATCTGTCCACTTATCGTCCATGCCTCTGCGCTGGTTTAAGCCATCATGGGGTTACTGGGATAGCCTCCTGATCTGCCCCACGCTTCCGCTCTTCCTCGCATCCAATCCAGTCTCCACACAGTGTCCACAGTAATCTTAAAATACACATTTGAAAAAAAAAATACACATTTGAATATCACATTTTACTCTTAGGAGTTACCATGAAGTCCAAAATCCTCAGCGTGAGTATGCCAACACACAAGGCTCTGCATCAGCTGTATCCTGCCAACTTTTCACCTTCATCATAAACCACTCCAATCCTTACGCTGTTATCCAGCCACGTGGGCTCTTTCTGTCTGGAAAGTGACCCCGCCCCACCTCTTGATGATCTTACTTTCAAGGGCTCTATGTCAGTGTCCTTCGTAGATCATCACCTCCCCACTCCCAATTCTGATCACAGCCATAGTTGCTTGTCTACCCTGCCCCCCCGCCCACCCACAGACTAAGCTCCGGGAGGGCAGTGGGCTTATCTGCCCTGCTCACCATCGTGTCCATGATCTTGGGCCCAGATGTTTAACATAGTTTGTCCAATGAATGTGGGGAAAAGGGACAGACAGGAGACAGGTGTGGCGAGCAGGACAGATGAGATGTCAGGCGGTGCAGACAGACAGAGGCTGCAGTAGGAGAGGTCACAAACCCAACCAACAGACCGATGGGGTCTGAGGGCAGGGCAGCGAGACCCGAGCGGTTGCAGATGGGACGGTGCGCTCGCTGGGCCTCGCCTCCGCAGGAGGCGCTCGTCTCTGGGGCGTGGCCTCGCGCAGTCCCGCCCTCCTCGCCGGCGACCGCCAGGCGAGTGCCTCGCAGCGGCGGCGCCGACATGGCTGCTCTGGTGGAGCCACTGGGGCTGGAGCGGGGTAAGCGCGCCAGGGGCCCCTGCCCACCCAGCCCCGGCCTGCGTCCCGGAGCCCGGTCCCCTGCCCCTCCCCCGGCAAGGCCCGGGCGGGTGGGCGGGCCCGGCGGGGGTGGGCGGGGCGCCGAGAGTCGGGCAGTCGGTGGGTGTGGGAGGGTCCGTGGGCGAGCGGGCCGGAGAGGGGGCGCCCGCTGCACACCCCTGCCTGGGTGTGTATGGGGATCCTGAGGACGCAGGGCGCCCGACTGGCCGCAGTCTCTGCCACGGGCGACTCTGCGGGTGTCCGACTGGGACTCTGCTGTCCTTCCCGGGGTCTGCGCTCGCCCTTACTTGGTCTCTGGCCGCATCTCTCCGTCCTTCTCTGCGTCTTCACGTCTCTGACACTTGTGTGTCTGTGCGCCCCGCCCCCGCTCCGCAGACGTGTCCCGGGCGGTGGAGCTCCTCGAGCGGCTCCAGCGCAGCGGGGAGCTGCCCCCGCAGAAGTTGCAGGCCCTCCAGCGAGTCCTGCAGAGCCGCTTCTGCTCTGCCATCCGGGAGGTGAGAGCAACGGGGCGCCGAGCCCAATCGGGCGGCCGTGATCCTCTTCCTGGTCGCCCCGAGCCTGGGGACTACGCCTCCCAGCAGCTACCGGGGCGGCCCTCCTTGGGTTGCCCGCGCTTCAACTCAGTGGTTATTTGGGAGTTGTAGTTTCCGCGGCCTCCAGGTTGCGGGGACGGGGCGGATCCTTGGGTGGGAGGGTCTGGGGGGCCTGGACTACTGAGTTGAAGGGAGGAGGGGTCTGGCGGCTCCTTGATGCTGCTGCGTCCTCACCAGGTGTATGAGCAACTCTATGACACGCTGGACATCACCGGCAGTGCTGAGATCCGGGCCCACGCCACAGCCAAGGTAGGCGCCCCCCAGCCCATTGCTCATGGTATCCACTGAATCGCATGGTCTAGCTCAATATCTATCTAATGTCAGTCATTCATTCCTGTATCCTCCTTCATGATTTTTGCCATATCTATGTACCACCCTTGCTATGATTTATTTATAATGTATTTTAAATAATCTTACATTTTTAGTTTGTGTCACATAAAGACATCTTTAGCAAAAAAAAAAAAAAAAAAAAAAGACATTTTTAGCAACTACAAATGGAAACTAGTACCGAATGCCTGACTAGAAGATAACCAATGAAAACAGTGAACTAGCTTTAGTAAACACTGTAATCTTATTAAACTACAGTTAGATGCTATTTCTTGCTGCTTGCTGGAGGCTCTCAGCTCTGTCCAGGCCTTGTTTCCCTCTGTTAAAAAGCGATATTGACAAGTGTTGAGTATTCAAGACGCACGCACACCAAATGGAGACTTTCTCTTTGACAGTCTGAAGTGTCCAAAGTGACTAAAAGGGATGTACTGTCACTACGGAGTGATCTTGTGTTGAGTTCTGTGGCGGATGCCCCGTGCTTGAGGGAAGCTCTCTGGCCTAAATCCCTCTCCCTGACGCAGATCCTCCACCCTAGTCCGCATACGCATCGTGGAGGGGCCCTCACCTCCTGAGGCTTTCTCTCTCCCAGGCCACGGTGGCCGCCTTCACAGCCAGTGAGGGCCACGCACATCCCAGGGTAGTGGAACTACCCAAGACGGATGAGGGCCTGGGCTTCAACATCATGGGGGGCAAGGAGCAGAATTCGCCCATCTACATCTCCCGTGTCATCCCTGGAGGTGTGGCTGACCGCCACGGAGGCCTCAAGCGTGGGGATCAGCTGCTGTCAGTGAATGGTGTGGTGAGTGGGGATCTGAGGCAGGGCTGGCTGGGGTCACAGCTTGCCCAAGGTAGCACAGTCGCTGTTTTTCACATTCACTCAACACGCACTGAACACTGCCTCTGTGTCCGGCCCTGTGCTGGGCTTTGCTGCAGACCCTGAGAGTAATTGGCCACTGCTCCTACATTCGAGGAGTCCCTCTCTGGTGAGGGAGATAGACCCTGACTGAAACAGTCCTAAACCAAGGAGATAATGAGGAAGCACAAAGCACTGTGAGAACCCAGATGTGGCAGCAGACCAGTGTAGATGAGGGGAGTTTTTGCAGATGAAGGAATATTTGAGTTGGGTTTTGAAGGATGAGTAGGAGCTGGTGGAGAAGGGTGTTACTGGCGGAGGGTGTTGTGGGTAGGGTCTGTGACTCTGCACTCCTACGAGGTGAAGAGAAAGGGCTTGGTTCTGATGAAGGACTGGGGCATGCCGGTGATTAAAATCACTGTGCTTAGAGTAGATGGAGGCACGACTAGGTAGGTGGTTGGGGCCAGTCATGCAGGGACTGAGTGCCAGCCTGAGAAGCTGGGACTTTGTCTCAAGCCTCCTGGGGACCCATGGGAGGGCTGTGAGTAGGGGAAGGATAGGCTTAGCCTGGAGGCATAGAAAGACCCCTTTGGGACTCTACAGGGGATAGACTGAGGGAAGAGACTGGAGGCCAGAAGGCCAAGGAGGAGGCTAGGGTGAGGTCCAGTGGGGAGAGGATAAGGTCTGAGCTGGGGCCTGGTGGTGGGGACAAAGAAGAGGGAGTCAGGGCAGGAGGGATGGGGCTGGGGATCATCGGGCTGCCGGGAGGGAGGAAATAAAGACGAGTCTGGAGGTCTAGCTCGGTGACTGAGGGCATATGGGGCTTGTCCCTGACATGGGGAACTTGGAAGGTTTGCGGGGAGGACTCTGAGCCAAGAGTGACTCTCTCATGAGTACATGAGGCCTTTGCATCTTGGGGTTGGTACCAGGGTGGGGGCGGGGTGAGGGTGGTGGGCCCCAGGCCCAGCTGTCTGTACCGCCCCTGCAGAGTGTTGAGGGTGAGCAGCATGAGAAGGCAGTGGAGTTGCTGAAGGCTGCCCAGGGCTCGGTGAAGCTGGTGGTGCGCTATACACCTCGAGTGCTGGAGGAGATGGAGGCCCGCTTTGAGAAGATGCGCTCTGCCCGGCGGCGCCAGCAACATCAGAGCTACTCGTGAGCCCTTTGCCACCACACCCCTGGGGCCCCCACTGCCTCCAGTATCCCCAGACTCCCAAACCAGGCCAATGATTTCTGAGGCCCTGATTGCCACCTCCAGCCCTGGCTCCTTTCCCTGGGATTCTGACCCTTGACCCAGGCTCTCACTCCAAGCCATTCTGACTAAATACCTTAGGGACTGTTAGCTCACTCCCATCCCAAGATCGGGAACCTACTCCCTCTGGAACCCTCAGCCCACTTCCCTGGGCTCTTGGCTCTGGAACCCCAGTCCTGGATCTCTCCCATGCCTCCCCCGGTACCCTCCCCTGAGCTTGGCTTCCCTCTCTTCACCCTCCTTTTAGGTCCTTGGAGTCTCGAGGCTGAAACCACAGATCTGGACCCTAACCCTCACCCCCTCCCCTGTACAGTATTTATTGTCACCAGCTCCTTATTTAAAGATCTTTGACCCTCATTGAGTGTCTGTGTCTGTTCTGCATCCGGGGGTTAGAATGTCTGGAGATGTGGGAGGAGAGAAGCCGAGGTCACTACCAGACCCTTTTCAGAGTCTGAGAGCGGAGCTTTGAGACTTTTCCCCAGGTCCGAAGGGAGAGGCTGCCTGGCCGGCTTCCTAGCAGCAAGTCCAGGTTGGAGGCTGGGACCCGGTCTGGGTCTGAGCGCTGGGTCAGAACTGAAGACAACTCCCCCTACCTTTCAGAGATTCTGAGGGCGGAGGCCAAGCCCCCTTCCTCTGTATCTGGTCTGACAGAGGAGGCCTGAAACGCGCAAAAGTCAGTGGGCGGCCTCTGTGTGGGCGGGGCGGAGCGAACCATTAGCCTAGCCCGCCGGGGGAGCCCTCCCGGCCGCGTAATCGTCTGAGTGGGAGGCGGGGGTGGAGGTGCCACGTGCAGTTCCCGAGGCGGGCGCAAGGGGTACAGAATAAGGTGCGCTAGCCGACTCGGCATTCACCCCACCTTCCAACCCGAGCGCGTGTCTCCGGGAACTGCCCCCGCCTTAAAATCCATTCTTTACTCCCACTCTCCTGTCCCGTGCGGCGCGAGGGCCGGCGCGCGCCACCGCCGGAATCCGGGGTCGCGACTCGCGTTCCACGCCGCGCGCCACTCGCTCCAGGTGACATCATCCCCCTGCCGGGCTCCGCCTCCCGCCCCAGCCGCCTCACGCCGCTTGCCTATTGGCAATCTCACCTTGAGCCCCGCCTCCCACTCTCCGCCCGTGAGACCCCTCCCAGGCAGTTCGGAGGTGGGGTTTAGCCGCCGGCCGGCGCAGACACCGCCTCCCATTGGCCACGCGGCCCCGTCTGTCAGTCTCCTGTTAAAGGGGCCACGACCGCCCCGGAGCTGGTTTGCGGGGGGGGCGGGAGGAGGGAGGAGGAATTTTTTGGCGGGGGAAGGTGGGATTTGGGGGGCGCTGGTGAGCACCCCTGGATCTGGCGGCTGCGGCCTCGCGGGGGGAGGCTGAACGGTGAAAGGGGAAGGGGGCTATTTTAGGGGGTAGAGGGCTGTGAGACCGTCAAGGGGAGGGGGGGTCCCCAGCGCCCAAGCCGGAGCAAGAGACGCGGAGCCCGCGCGAGCGGCGGAGACAGGGCTCCGGAGCCACAGATCCGGGCCCCGGCCGCCGCCAGGGGCCCCGCCCGGTCCCCCCACCCCACCCCACGTCCCTCCTGCAGCCCAGCTCCTCCCGCAGCCGCCGCGGACCAGGTAGGTAAGAGCCCAGCCCGGCCCGCCTGGCAGCGCCCATCCCGGGGACCCGTCGCCGAGCTTCCCCCGCCTCCCTGAGATCCTGGATTCCCTTCTTCATCCCCTGGGACCTCAGAGCCCAGATTTCACAGCCCGACCCCAGAGACTCAGGCGTGCCCCTCCCGGCTCTCAGAGTCCCCAACCGAACCCTGGAATCCCAGGCGTACTGCCGCCTTGCGCCTCCTCCGGGGCCCAGGAGCCTGGATTTCCCAGGTCAGCCCCAGGAAGCCCCTCTGGACCTAGATCCTCCTCCTCGGCCCAGTCCTGGGAGCTCCAGACACCGGCCGCAGCTGTGTCAGACTCCCCCAGCTAGGGCCGGCCGCCCCCCCCCCCCCCGTCGCGTCCGCATAGTCCCCCATTCGCGCACCCAGTCTGCCCATCTCTGGTCCGCCGGCTTGAACAGCCGGCCGAGTCCCTCAGTCCCGGCCGGCTCGGCGGCCGCCCTGGACACAGGCCCGCTCTGGAGCTGTCCATGGTCACCGTTCTCGGCAGCCTCGCGTCCCCCATCTCCTGCTGCTGCCGCCGGGGAGGCGGTGCCGGCGACGCGGGGATATCCCCCGTCGCGCCTTTGACCTGGGGATACCCAGGCCCTCCCCGACCTGGGCGCCCGGGCCTCAGGGTTCCACTGGCCAGGCTCTCAGCTCCACCCTCAACAACCCAGGTTTCGGAGACCCCAGCTTCTACTTGAGGAGTCAGGGCTTCTGAATGTTCCTGCCTGGTGCACCTTAGGGATCTTGGCATCTGGGGACCCAGATCCCACCGGGCTCTGGGAGCCCTGTCAGTCCTCACTTCTTCTGGCTAAAGGCCCCAGCTGGTAGCCCTCACCCCCTCAGGATCTAGGAATCCAGATTTCCAGCTTTTGCTCCCTTCAGAGACAGTTCAACAGCCCCTATGCCCCTCAGACAAATATACCCATCCACCTGGCACCCCAGCATCTGCCCCCTTAGGGATTCAGGCGCCATGACTCTCTTCCTTTCAGGGACTCAAAATGCAATTCTTAATGCAATTCTCTGACTTCTACCCACGCTGACCCCTGGAGACCTAGATGCCTTGTCCCTGATCCTGCCTCCCCTCAGGGACCCAGGAGTTCAGACCCCACTCTCTATTCTGCCCACCAAAGCCATCTACCCCGGCCCTCCATCCAACAGGGACTCAGGCTCCAAACTTCCATCTCCTGGCTTTGGCCTCCACAGCGATTCAGGAGTTCAGTTCCCCAGCTCTGCCACCCACCACCCCAAGTGTCTAGCCACTCAGCTGTTACTCTTTCGAACCCAAGTCCCTACAGCCTCACAATTGCCCATCAGATTGACATCTCTGGTGGCCTTGAAAAACCCCTGCTTCATCTCCGTATCATCTCAGGTTCTGGGCTCCCTGGGGTTTCCAACATTCTCCCCTGAGACCCAGCTTTTTGAGATGTTTCCAGCACTCCATCACGATTCTTTCATATCATGATGTCACATCCTTCGAGTACACTCTCAGACTGGTGAGCCAAACATACATCCCTTCCTCCAGATGTGTTCTATGGCCTAGGTTCATTCTGTGATCTAGAATTGTCTTCCACATTTCCACCTAAACATGCGCCCTGGCAATGCTTCGCGTTCTAGATTCTTCCTAAATCCTAGAACACTCCCAGTCAACATCTTTGTTCCTTTTTCACCCAAGGTACTGTTCTGAAGTCTAGGCTAGATGCTAAATTCGAGGCATGACTTTCCCCAGGTAAATTCAAATATCTAGCTAATGCTCCCAAGCCAAATTCTGATCTCACCCTCCCCTTCGACAAGTTCCTTTTTTTTTTTTTTTTTCTTTGCTGCACCATGCTGCTTGCTGGATCCCCGACCTGGGATTGAACCCAGGCCCTCAGCAGTGAAAACGCAGAGTCCTAATCACTGGACCACCAGAGAATTACTGACATGTTCCAATTTTTAAGAAGCCAGTCCTTGCTTATTTTCTTCTAAAATTTCATTTTGGGTGTGTTCTAGGTTCTAGCCACATCCTTGGCATTGCTCTAGATTCCATTCTCTTCCCAGGGGCATTCTAAGTGCTAGAATATGTGTGTTCCGAGTTTCCCTGGTGGCGCAGTGGTTGAGAGTCCGCCTGCCAATGCAGGGGACACAGGTTCGTGCCCCGGTCCGGGAGGATCCCACGTGCCGCGGAGCGGCTGGGACCGTGAGCCATGGCCATTGAGCCTGCGTGTCCAGAGCCTGTGCTCCGCAGCGGGAGAGGCCACAACAGTGAGAGGCCCGTGTACCGTCAAAAAAAAAAAAAAAAATAGAATATGTGTGTTGCATTTATGTGCTCTAGCCTTTCTCCAAAGTGTGCTATCCATTCTAGAATGCACTTCCTATTTTATTTAATTATATTTAAAATTTTTATTTATTTATTTTGGCTGCACTGTGTGGCATGCAGGATCTTAGTTCCGTGACCAGGGATCGAACCCACATCCCCTGCAGTGGAAGCGCCAAGTCTTAACCACTGGACTGCCAGGGAAGTCCCTGCACTTCCCTATTTTAGATTCCATCCAATTCTACAGTCTTAAATCTCGAGGATTCCCACTGAAGTGTTGTACATTGCATCTTCCTTCCTCAGGTTCTATGTTCTCGGCTCATCCATTCCCACCTTCTCTGTCCATCTTTTCCCTGGTGTGACCTTGGCTTAGAACTTGTCCCCTGGTGGATTGGGGGCTTCCTCCATCTGCCACTTCAACATTCTAAACATGCTCTAGGCTCTCTCCTCTTTTGGAGTCTTCAGCCTAGAAATGTCCTCATTTCTAGAACACACCACCCCCATCCCCACCCCCTTTGCCAGCTCAGTCCTTATGCCAGGAAATTCTCAATTGCCAAAATGCATCTTTCTGCATCTTCCCCCAGGCGATTCTAAGTTCCAGGCAAACTCCTTGCTATTTTCTAGGTTTTCCTTTGCCTCCAGGGCGTGCTCTGAATTCTAGAGCATATATTCTGCCTTCTGAGTTCTAACATTATCTAGATGCATGAAAAAACCAAGCATGCGATCTCTGCTTTATTCTGTAAAGATAAAATATACCTTTATGCCTTCATCCCTGGTAGGTTCTGAGTTCTAGATTATGTCTAGATTATGTCTCCTGACTTAGGTTTGTTATGTACTGCATTAGGTCTGTTCTTAGATATCATTACCCTCCCCTCTGTGTTTGGGGTTCTGGGGTGACCCAGACACTCTTTTAAGTTATTGGATTGCTCTTGGCTTGTTCAAAGTTCCAGACCTGGGCTCTAGAATATGCCCTTCTATCTGGCCCCATGTGTGGATCCTACCCCAAGCACATTGTAAATGTGGAAGTGTATGGCCTTTCTGCACTCTGTACTGTGTCTTCTTGCACGTGGCCTTCTAGATTCTACACCCAGCCTAGCTGAATTTTGTTTCCTTCTCAGGGAATTTGAAGTTCTAGAACAGCCTCCCTAAAACATCCCTAATTGCATCTCATGAGTAGATTCTGGGTTTTAGATACCATGTTGGGTTTTGGTCTAAGTCTGGCCTGCCCTCTTATAAACATTTTCTTGAATCTGACCTCTGAGTGTTGGGATTCAGGTGTCTAGATTCCCAGATGCACCTCTTGAAAGACCCAAGATTACAGGCACCCAGCTGCCTCCTCTCCCAGGTCCCAGGTCCCTCAGTCCCCTCCTGTCCTCCCAGGAGTCCAAGGCCCCAGTCCCAGGCTTAAGACATAGTCCGAATATTGGGTGGAGCTGGAAATTATCCACTCTGAGAACCGGTTATGCCTCTGCCTGAAGGGAGAGAAAGAAAGGAGAGAAGGAGTCAAAGTCCCTCCTGCTTTCGGCTCAGCTAGATGGACCCGTCTGACCTGATGTGTGTGGAGGGAGTGGCTCAGGAGACCTCCCTTCATCTCCACCCGCGGCTCATGCACCTGGACCCCTGGGTCCTGGGGGCCTTGACTTCTGAGTTCTGAGGGGGCAGAAGTCTGAAGGCTGAGATTTCTGGGTCTAGGGTTGTTGGTTGAAAGCCCAGACTCTTGTGTCCTGGGAGGGAGGGGATGTGGTCTCTGATTCCTGGGACTGGGGAGGAGAAGGCTGGAGGCTCAGACTTCTCAGTCTGGGGGAAGGGAGGGATAGGGGACCTAGATTCCTGTGACCTGAGAGAAGAGGTAGCTGGATCTTAGACTCCTGTGTAGTGGGAGATGGCTAGCATTGTCCCCACCATTTTTGTTTTTCCCGACTGGAGTGGGTCTTTAGATTCTCCTGGAGCTAGATATCTAGATATCTGGGAAGTTGAAGGAGGCAGGAGTTGGGCTGAATAGCAGGTGAGGACCATCCCTGTGACATTATACAGGTGACTACGTACCAGTGACCTAATTCTGTGACCCCAGTTTTGTGGCCTCCTGAAGGCATGGTCTCCTTCGCCTGGACCTGAGTTTTCTAGTTCATGCAGTAGGTTGAAGGGGATTCTCAGCAGGGCCAGAATAGACAGTGATGGGCTGGGCCTGAGTCGCTTGAAGGGGCGGGGCTTGGACCGGAGGGGAGGGGCCTGCAAACTTTCCACATTCACTCAGGCAATGGGGCACCCGGCTTCGGTTTCTCCGACTCGGCTGAGCCTAGATTTGCTGCCAGTGTCTGATGGAGTCTGACCTGTTTCTCCAAATGCTCTCACCCAGGTAGCCAGGCCTGGTTTCCTGGGAGCAATGGGTTTCCGTTTATCTTGTGCCATGATTGGAATGGATGGGCCTCAGTTTCTTCTGTGCAGTGCTTGGGTTGTCCTGCCTCAGTTTTCACTATGTAGTATCCCAGTGACCGTGCCTCAGTTTCGCTGCCTGTGCTTTAACGAAGCCCCTCTCGGTTCCCTGCCCCCTCCCCGTAGGCCAGCACCGCCGCCATGATGTGCGAGGTGATGCCCACCATCAGCGAGGATGGCCGGCGGGGTTCGGCGCTGGGCCCGGACGAGGCGGGCGGCGAACTGGAGCGCCTCATGGTCACGATGCTCACGGAGCGCGAGCGCCTGCTCGAGACGCTGCGCGAGGCGCAGGACGGACTGGCTACGGCGCAGTTGCGGCTGCGCGAGCTGGGCCACGAAAAGGACTCGCTGCAGCGCCAGCTCAGCATCGCGCTGCCCCAGGTCTGGGCGGGGCCGGGGCGGGGCCTGAGGGAGGCGGGGCCTGGACTCGCGGAGGCACAGGGAGGGCGGTCCGGAAGGGGCGGAACTTGGCACTTGGAATGGGAGTGGCTTACCGGTGATGGGCGGGGCCTGAGCCGCTTGAAGGGGCGGGACTCGGCAGAGATGGGTGGGGCCTCCAAACCTCCCAGTCCTAAGGAATGAGGGAGATGGGGAAAGGGATTGATCTGATTGTCCGATCCTGCCCACACCTGGATAGGAATTTGCGGCTCTGACGAAGGAGCTGAACTTGTGTCGGGAGCAGCTACTGGAACGGGAGGAAGAAATTGCGGAGCTGAAGGCAGAGCGGAACAATACTCGGGTGAGGGGTCTTGGGGCGGGAACTAAGTGCGGTGGGCGGGGCCTTGGGTGTTGCAGCCTGACCCATTTTTTTCCCTCTATTTCGCCTTCCTTTCTTCTCCCTGCTCCTACAATTTGGTGGGTCTCCTCTGGTCCCCTCCTTCCTTCATGTTCCCTCCCCTATCTCCATAATTGTTCTCGTTTCCTGTACCACTCCTTCCTTGACCTGCCCCCCACCTCTGTTATCGCTCTCTTTTCCTGACCTCTCTCCATACCACTTTGCTTGGCTCCACCTCTTCCATGCGTCCGCCCCACCTGTCTGAATCCTCTTCCTTCACTCTGCCTCTCTTCCCTTCACACTTTTCCTTGGTCCTGTGCCCTATCTCTGTAGCTTCTCCTAGAACACCTGGAGTGCCTGGTGTCCAGGCACGAGAGGTCACTGCGTATGACTGTGGTAAAGCGCCAGGCCCAGTCCCCGGGAGGGGTCTCTTCTGAGGTGGAGGTACTCAAGGCTCTAAAATCCCTCTTCGAGCACCACAAGGCCCTGGATGAGAAGGTATGAGAATTGGAAGAGCCTGGTTGTAGAACAGAAACTCGTGGTTGGCTGGGGCTGTGTTGAACGGCAGAAATTCTGGCCGTGATTGGTTGGGGATGGCCCATGTGGGAAGAATGTTGACTGTAATTGACTGAGACAGGCTATGCAGACTGGGACCTGAGTGGCTGATAATAGAAAAATGTAATAGGTTGGGGGATACCAGCGGGTGAGGCTGCCTTGGTAGCTAGTTGGGGATGCACACATACTATAAATAGAGGAATGCTAATGTCACCCTATCAGGTCCATCCCAAAGGTGTTCTGCATCAACTGTCCTCCATCAGGTCTGATCTCCATCTCACACTGTCTTGCCCCCATCCCCAGGTCCGGGAGCGGCTGCGAATGGCGCTGGAGCGGGTGGCAGTGCTAGAGGAAGAGTTGGAGCTGAGCAATCAGGAGGTGGGGGCGTGACCAAGAAGGAGGAGGGACTAATGAACTACCAATGGGGTGGAACTGATTGGGTGGGTCCTAGAATCTGTTGGGAGCAGGACTAGGGCAGAAGACCAGTGGGGTAGGACTATGGAGAAAACCAGTGAGGTTCCTAAGGAGGAACTCATTGGGCAGGAATAAGGGGAGTACTGCCCTGTGACAGTGAGACTAAGGTGAGAACCAGGGCTGGGGCTAAGGGAAAGAACTGACAATGGTGGAAATGCCTGGGTGGGGAAAGTCAGGACACCTCCACAAGGAGGCTAAGGTTAAGAATAAGGGTGGACTTCTCTGGTGGGGGGCTAAGGAGACATAAAATGACGGCACAGGGTCTAAGGGTAGACTGTGGGATAAGGGTGGCCCCAGCAGGACCAGTGCCAGTGGGAAGTAGAAACAGGGTTTCTAGGACCTCCTGTGCCCTGATCTCCCTTTCCCATTGCCAGACTCTGAGCCTTCGAGAACAGCTGTCTAGGCGCCGGTCGGGGCTAGAGGAGCCCGGCAAGGATGGGGATGGGCAGGTAAGAGGTGGAAGCCTTTCCTTCCGCTTGCTCTTCATTGGTCCTCCTCACTGTGATCCCACTCAGCCCCCTGACTTTGTGATGGTCCTTTTAATGTTTGGTACGATTCTCACTGACCCTAGGACATCTGAACGCCTCAGACTCTTACTGACCTTTGACCTCTGATTCAAGTCAGCTAGCTAACTTTTGTGACCTCCATGGCCCTTACTGATCTTTGATCCCCCCTCACCCCCATCAGTTCTCTCCTTGCATTCTCGATCTCTGTGTTCCCCACTCTGAGTTCTGTCCCTTCCTCCCTCACTGTCCCCATTCCAGACTCTTGCCAATGGCCTGGGTCCTGGCGGGGATTCGAACCGGCGCACGGCAGAGCTGGAGGAGGCCCTGGAGCGGCAGCGGGCAGAGGTGTGCCAGCTGCGGGAGCGCCTGGCGGTGTTGTGCCGCCAGATGAGCCAGCTGGAGGAGGAGCTGGGCACGGCCCACCGCGAGCTGGGTAAGGCCGAGGAAGCTAACGCCAAGCTCCAGCGCGACCTCAAGGAGGTGAGGCCGGAGCCCCTGGTGGGCTGCCCTCTGTCCCTTCCCTCCCCGCAACCCTGCCTGTCCCCCTTTGCCCATAGTCACAGAACTCACGAATCTGGATTCAGTCCACAAGCTGTGTGGACTCTTCTCCTCTCTGAGTCTCAATTTCCCCACCTAATGGTATTTATGATCCTTGTCAGAGAGTTGGCACATGGCACATCTTGGTAGTCACCCAGTATCTGGTTGTAGTTATTATTGTTATCATTGGGAAATTCTCTTGCACCTCTTAACTGAACTCCTTTGTCTGCATTTCACCCCATCCTGGCTGAGGTTCCTTGACCTTAACTCCCATGCTGCAGGGACTGCTGTGAAATGTAGGGCATGGATTCTTGAAAGCATTGAATGAGAAAGAAGAGAGAGCACTTTAGTTTTCATCATCCACTGGGGCTTTTACCTCGGATTTCAATTGTGGATGGCCCCAGGGCTTATTGGGAAGTGTGGTCCCACCACACCGGCTCCCAGGCAGGAGTCCTTCCCCCGTGAGACCCTGGAGCACCTTCTCTGGTTTTCTAAGCATGCGCTACCCTGGGGGCTCTTGGGAGATGCTGCCTCCCAGGTGGAAGGGACCTTTGTTTCCTATGAGACCCTAGGGCACTTGCTCTGTGATTCTAAACCTGAGCTGTGCCAGAAGTTGCTGAAAAATCTAAGGCCTGGATTTTTGAGGCTAGTGGGCTAAGAAAAGTGGAGACATTCCATCTCATGGATCTTAGGTCATCCATATGAGGAGGGTCTAAGCCAGTATTGCCCCAGAAGTTTATGGGAGGGGCTGTACCACCATTTTAACTATCAGGTGGCAGGGGATCTAATGTTGGCTATGCCTGGGAGCTCTCGGCAGGTGTGGTTCCACCATTCTGACACCCGGAGGGCAGGGGACTTCATTTCCCAGGATACCTTGGAGTGCCTGAACTGGGGTTCTAAGCCTAGGCTACCCCCACGGCCTTCTGGGAGCTGTAGTCCACGCGGCCTTCTGTCACCTCTGCAGGCGCTGGCGCAGCGGGAGGATATGGAAGAGCGGATCACAACGCTAGAGAAGCGCTACCTGAGTGCCCAGCGAGAGGCCACGTCTCTGCACGACGCCAACGACAAGTTGGAAAACGAGCTGGCCAGCAAGGAGTCGCTGTACCGGCAGGTGGGAGCACGGCCGAGGAGGGGCGGTGGGGGCGAGGCCGTGGCTAGTTTGACCTAGCTCCTCCCTTCCCCCCCGTCTGTGTCCCCCAGAGTGAAGAGAAGAGCCGTCAGCTGGCCGAGTGGCTGGACGACGCTAAGCAGAAGCTGCAGCAGACGCTGCAGAAGGCGGAGACCTTGCCGGAGATAGAGGCACAGCTGGCCCAGCGAGTGGCGGCGCTCAACAAGGTGAAGGGAGGCCTGGGGCGGCGCCTTGAGTCTCTGGGGCAAAGGGGCGGGGCTTGGAGGAGGCAGGGCCTGAGTCTGGAGGGATAGGAGACCCACAGCCCGAATTCTGCTGGAAAGGGTAGGGCCTGGGGTCCAGGGAAGGGACGTGACTTGGGATGGTTGAAGGGCCTGGAGGTTTGGTGGGGGCTGGTGCTCTCTAGTTTGGACTGAACAGATGGGGAGAACATGAGAAGGGGACAGGGCTGGAGACTAGAGGAGAGGGCAGGGCTTGAATCACAAGGGCAGGGTCTGGAGTCCTGTGGGGGAGGAGCCTGGGGCCTGGAAGCCAGCCTTGGAGGAGGTGGGGCCTGGAGGCTGACTGCATCCTACTGGGACAAAGTCAGATGCCATGGGTCCCATCCTCTAGGCTGAGGAACGTCATGGGAATTTTGAGGAGCGGCTTCGGCAGCTGGAGGCCCAGTTGGAGGAGAAGAACCAGGAGCTGCAGCGGGTGAGGAGGCTTTGAGGCTTGGGGGATACGCCTGGGTGAGGGGGCTGTGCTGGGGGTCGGGAGCTCGGAGCAGGAACAGCGCTCAGGGCTTGAGCGCCTCTGCTCTCTTCTCCTCTGGGCAGGCCCGGCAGCGGGAGAAGATGAACGATGACCACAATAAGCGGCTGTCCGAGACAGTGGACAAGCTGCTGAGTGAGTCCAACGAACGGCTGCAGCTGCACCTCAAGGAGCGCATGGGGGCGCTGGAGGAGAAGGTGGGCCCCAACCTAGGATTCCAATAAGCTGGAATCTTGGGGCCCCAGACCTTTCCCCAAACAGTTATCTGAGATCTCCCCCAATGGGGGCATCCTGAGTTTGAAACTGATAGACTGCTCGATTGCTGGGACCACCACACTTTCACCTAGTTTAAACACCCTAGAGCTGAACTCTGGGGCACCCACGGCCTGAATTCTTGGCTTTTGCCCAAGCCTCTAACCCTATGGACCCTCAAACTCTGAATCCGTGGAAATTTCACAGGACGCTGCATTTTGGGCTCCCAGGGACTCTCTGCCTTAGCAGCATCTTCGGCTCCACAACCCTCTCCCCATGCAGCTCACCATTCAAGCCCACCTCATTCCCCCTGGGGTCCCCTCAGGCCTGTCTCTGTTCACTGGAGGCTGCTTCCTGATTCCGCCCCCTCACTGCACTCCTGCCCCCCACAGAACTCACTAAGCGAGGAGATCGCCAACATGAAGAAGCTTCAGGATGAGCTGCTGCTCAACAAGGTAGGGAGGGGGCCAGGGGCGGGGGGTGGGCCTTGGGTGAGAGCCAGAGAAATGGAGCAGGCATTGCTGGGGCTGGAATCAGCCTGGCTGGGAGGGGCTGATACTCAGTGGTGGGGAGGGGGCAGATTCTGACCTGACATCTCCAAACTCCTCCCCCCAGGAGCAGCTCTTGGCGGAGATGGAGCGGATGCAGATGGAGATTGACCAGCTGCGGGGGAGGCCACCATCCTCCTACTCCAGGTGACAGTCATCTTCCTGTCCCACCTCTGCCCATGGAGCCCCCTTGTCCAAGCACATCCCTTCTGATACGAGGTCTCCCCCACCCCACTCCCTGTCCTCCTGAGATTTCCGCTGGTCCCTTTTATTTTTGACCCCTGACTTCATGACCTCTGACCGCAGACCCTTTTTCCTGACCTTTGACTTCAGATCCCTCTCCCAATCCTATGACCCCAAGCCCTTCCCCATGACCACTCACCTCTGTTTCCTTTTCCTGACCCCTTGGTCTCTGACTGCCCTCTCTATGCCCACAGATCTCTCCCTGGCAGTGCCCTGGAGCTCCGTTACTCCCAGGCACCCACATTACCTTCTGGCGCCCACCTGGATCCCTATGGGGCTGGCAGTGGCCGGGCAAGCAAGAGGGGTCGCTGGTCAGGGGTCAAAGATGAGCCCTCTAAGGTCAGCAGCCACTTCTGGGGCCTGGACTGAGCAGGGCTCGGGAGGGCAGCAGTAGGAGGTGGAGCCCAACATGCAGGGCTCTGGGCGGGGACTGAGTTGAGAAGCAAGGTCTCCTGGACTCACACTGTCTCCTCTTCTTCTTCCGTCATCCCCACTTGCCCCGATGGCTCTTCACGTGGATGTCCTGCTGCCTGGTGAGAACTTTAGAGGAATGATGGGGTGGGAAGAGGGGTGGGTTTGGGGGGATGGTATGCAGGGTGTAGAATCCTAGAATGGATGGGGCCAAGTGAAGAAAGGAAGTGGGCTGGGTCAAAGAAAACAGTGGAATCAGGGGAGAGGGCAGAGTCAAGAAGAAGGAACCACCAAGAGAGAAAGCTGGGCTGGGAAAAGTGTGGGGGGCTGGGTCACATGGTGAGGGCGGTCAGTGTCAGGGGACATGGGCAGGGTTATAGAGGGTGGGCAAGGTCAGGATAGGTGAGGAAAGACCTAGCACCTACCTCGGCCCTTGTCCACCTGGCATCTCTCTGTCTCCACACAGAGATAGGAGTGGGAGCGGTCTACCCCTGCAGGGTCCATGCCACCTCCATTCCCTGGGGAGCTGGATGGCTCAGATGAAGAGGAGGCGGAGGGGATGTTTGGAGCTGAGTTGCTATCTCCCAGTGGGCAGGCTGATGTACAGACACTGGCCATCATGCTTCAGGAGCAGCTGGAGGCCATCAACAAAGAGATCAAGTGAGCACTGGCCCAGTTCTTCCCCACCCTGCCTAAGCTTAGCCCAAGGCCTCTCTGGCTCTGGAGACTGATTTGCACACCTAAGCCCAACTCCTTTCCTAAACATCCTCAAGGAATTCTGCCAGTCCAACACACTATCCAGGAATCCCTGAGGAAATACCAGGAAGTCTCCTATGTGCTATATATGAGTTACACACGCCCCGGCCGGTACTCACAATTTCCCAATATATCCAAGACTGCATCCCCAAATGCCAAAATTCACAATCCAATCCGTCAAGAATCCTCCATTACATCATGGCTTTCATGGCTTCACGCAACAATTACCCAGTGACTCCCAGTACCCTGCGAATCTCAACACAACACAAGGTCCCCCAGTCCAAAACACCTTGAGAACCTCAACTCTAGATAACAAGAATTTCTACCTAATATAACAACAATCCTCAATTTATTAAGAATCCCCCATCACATAAAGTCTACCCTGATTCCTCAGAAATTGCCCTATTTAACAATTCTCTAATAAAACTAAAACACTTTCCATGGGCCCCAGCAAATGTATCAACATGACCATCATCTTCCACTCAAACTTTTTGTGATTTGAGACAGTGACTCTCACCAAATGTCTCTATGACCTTCCCAGATCCTAGGTTGACCTCAGAGTCCCTGATCTCACTCTGCTCTTACTATGAGCTTGCTCTTGCTGTCCTCCTTGGAACTTGACCTCTTGCCCATAGTAATCCATTTATGCTTTTCCATAACCACTTGTTTATTATCAGCATAGTCCTGATGCAGATCCTGATCATCCTGTCATCCCTAATCTCTCCATGACCTCCTGAGCCTATCATGATATCTTGACTCCCCTTGAACCTGTGAGGCCATCAGGGATCCACCAAGACCCTCTAACTTCATTGTCCCTTCCTCAGAATTATTTTTGCTCTGCCAAGCCTTCCTGGCCCATTGGGAGTTGGGGAACTCCCTCTCCTATTGTCTGCCTGAGTCCTCTCACCCCATCTCCCCCTTTTCCTCCTCAGGTTAATCCAAGAGGAGAAGGAGACAACAGAACAGAGGGCAGAAGAGCTGGAGAGCCGGGTGTCTGGCTCGGGCCTGGACTCACTGGGCCGCTACCGCAGTAGCTGCTCACTGCCCCCCTCCCTCACCACCTCTACCCTTGCCAGCCCCTCCCCTCCCAGCTCTGGCCACTCAACACCCCGTCTGGCACCCCCTAGCCCTGCCCGTGAGGGCACCGACAAAGCTGTGAGTATTCTTAAGTCTCCTCAGCTTGGTGGTGGTGGTGGGAGGTCATAAACAGGGCTCCCTAACAAAAAGCAACAATGACCAACACACCAGTGATTTTCAAAAGCAACCTTAGCTTTCCCTAAAAGTTCCAACTCAAAGGGCAAATGGGAGGCTGAGCCACTGGGTTCCTGAACCCTAACTTGTACTTTAGTCAGATGTGATCTACTTTTACCTGTTTTACACATTAAGTTTCTGCATAGGATTTTTTTTTTTTTTTTTACTTTTTTTTTTAAAATTTTTTTTGGCCATGCCATGCAGCTTGAGGGATTTTAGTTCCTCCACCAGGGTTCGAACCCTGGGCCCTGTCAGTGAGAGCACCAAGTCCTAACTACTGGATGGCCAGGGAGTTCCCACTGCATAGGATTTTTAGAAAAATGTCTCTGTGACCAAATATACATTTAAGAACTACCATTAGATCCTCAGAATTGACCTTTGAGGGAGGCACAATATCTATATGTCCTATTTTATTGCCTTAAACTCAGATTTCCTACTTTCAGAACCTGTAACTCATTAGCTTTCCTTGAGGCTGAGCAGATCCCACTCCTGACACCAGAAGCTAAGACAGTATAAATATGGGCTTATCAAGCTCCAGGGGGACTGCAGTTATTGCCTTTATATTTCTGCAACTCACCCGCACATAATCTAGGCTATCTTTAGAAGTGGTTCCCCAAATCAGGGGTATCCCAGACACCTCGTAGACATCCCAACTAATGAGCCCCCAACCTGACCCCTCCGATTCAATATAGCATCTCTGTCTCCAGAATCATGCCCCCAAGGAGGAAGCTGGGGCTCCACGAATGGAGGGACCAGCAATCCCAGGAGACACCCCACCTCCCACTCCTCGTTCTGCCCGCCTTGAGAGAATGACCCAGGCCTTGGCACTGCAGGCGGGATCCCTGGAAGATGGAGGGCCCTCACGGGGAAGGTCAGTAAGAATAAGGGATGGGACAGGGAGGGACTTGCTTGGGAGGAGGCGGTGGGAGTGGACAAAGACTTGGGATGAGAGGAGGCATCCCAGATGGGATCTATCTGTTCTGCCTACCCAGTGAGGGCACCCCAGATTCCCTGCACAAAGCTCCCAAGAAGAAGAGCATCAAGTCATCCATAGGCCGTCTCTTTGGCAAGAAGGAGAAGGGGCGAATGGGACCACCAGGTCGGGACAGCTCTTCTCTGGGTGAGTCCCCTGATTCCCTCTCTCCCTTCCTTTCTTCCTTCCTTCTTCTTCTTTACATATTCATTTGACATACAATCCTGTCTTCATTCATTTGGTAATTCATTTAGAACGCTGGAACCTTGGCAGAGGTAGAGGGGAGGAGAAGGGACAAGGAAAGGGCACTCTGAGGCCTGCCTGAGTGACTGGTGGGCAAATGAATTTGTTATGTTATTTACCTATTTTTTAAATAGAGAAAGAGGGAGGAGCATCCTAAAAGCAGGGCGTCTGATGGGCTGGAGCCTGCTTGTCTGGTTTGTGAAATCCAAGTTAGTTAAATTTTCAGGAATTTTATGAGCTGCTTTGACGTCACATTGGTAGCTTGAAATTGGTGGGATTATTTACACCATGGAAATTGGCATATGCTACAAATCAGGAAATACCTTCTCCTTCCCCAGGGAGCCAGTTGTTAAATATTTATCAGCACACCACTGCCAGCTTACCAAGGCCAGCCCAGTGAATCCAGCCCTATTTTGGGGATTTCTCCAATTCCTTGCCTAGGAGGTGACATTGGTCCCTGTCTGGTTTTATCACTCCCTCTGTGTGGCCGCATTTACTAATCCCTCTGGGCCTCTGCTTTCCTGGCATCCTTCTCAACCCCCCAGCATCAAAGATTCTGCCTCCCCTTTGAGACTCTCCAAATTTTGGCCCCTCCCTGCCTCCAGCTGGAACACCCTCAGACGAGACATTGGCCACTGACCCTCTGGGGCTAGCCAAGCTGACAGGCCCAGGAGACAAGGACCGAAGGAACAAGAGGAAGTGAGTGTGGGTGTGTGCTGTGGAGGTGGGGAGGGTTGGTCATAAGTGAGAAGAAAATTCTGGGAGGGGGTGTCCAAGATCCTGAACTTGCTTGCCTGGGAACTTGGGAACCCCTAGAGTTTTTCTTTTCTTTTTTTTCCCCTTTTCTCTTGATTAGTGTGGATCTGTTGTGGGGAGGGAAGGTGGATTACAAAGATTCACATGTATTTTTTTTAGCCTTCTGCCATGTTTTTTACATTCATAAAAATTGCTTTGGTGGGGGGATGCGGTTGGTGAAGGGGGCCATGCAAGAGGGCTAGGTGTCTCTGTCCCTGCGATCTCCTGCCCTTCTCCCCAGGCATGAACTTCTGGAAGAGGCCTGCCGTCAGGGCCTGCCTTTTGCTGCCTGGGATGGGCCCACTGTGGTCTCCTGGCTAGAGGTACTGGGGCCCAGAAACGTCCTGACTCTTTATCCCCAACTGGTCTGAGAACCCCACCCTTAGGGCTGGCTGGGTCCACCTAGTACCATCCTCCTAACTCAGAGGTGGCGGTGGAGAGGAGTTGGTGGTGGGGGGAGGCCCTGGGAGGGGTCGGGCTTCTTGTAGATCTTCCTGTTGCTCTTTTTCCTTCTCCCCTCACCCCTGTCCTTCTGGCCATGCCCACCTTGGTCTTGTTGTCTCTCTCTATCTCTTTGTGTCTTCCTATGTCTCTCTCTCTGTGTGTGTCTCTATTTCCCTGCCTCTCTCCCCATCTCTGTGTTTTTGTCATTCCCCGTATTTCTTCCCATGTCTATGTCTTTTGCTCCTTTCTTTCCCCATCTCTGCCTCTCATCTCTGTGGGTCTCTCCTCGTCTCTGTCTCTCCCCATCTCTCTCTTTCCCCTCTGACTCTGGTCTTACCCTTCTATGGCTCTCCTCCATTGTTTTCCTGTGTCTCCCTCTGACCCTCGCATCTCTTTGCCTTGCCCTCCTCTCACTGCTTTCTCATGTCTTTCTGTTTCTCGCCCATTTGCCTTTCCCCATCTCTCTGTCTCCCTCTCTCCCTTTCTTTCTGTCCCTCTCCCATTTCTCCCGTTTCTCCTCCCGTATGTCTCTGTCTCTCTGTCTCATTTTTTCCCCATTTCTCCCTTCCTCCCTCTGGTCCAGCTGTGGGTAGGCATGCCTGCGTGGTATGTGGCCGCCTGCCGGGCCAATGTCAAGAGTGGTGCCATCATGGCCAACTTGTCAGACACAGAGATCCAGCGCGAGATCGGCATCAGCAACCCACTGCACCGGCTCAAGCTGCGCCTCGCTATCCAGGAGATGGTCTCACTCACCTCACCCTCTGCTCCTGCCTCCTCCCGCACTGTGAGTGTCCAGGGCCCAATCCCAGCCCTTGCTGTCTCAGGGCCCCGCCTACTGTCCTCAGAGTAGCCAATCCTGGGCCCGCTCACTCCAGCTCTGTCTGATACACCCTGCTCCCCACAGTTTCTCACCTGGATTATCTCTTGAGAGTGGGGCTCCCTTCAGGTCACTCTGCCTCCCCTCAGGCTGTTTTACACACTGCAGCCAGAGGGATCCCATCCCGGAGAAAAAGCCAAATTCATATGGTTCTCTACAGGGCCATTGATGAGGGGCCCCTACCCACCCCTCCCTTTTCTACTCTGCTTCTTGGCCCTTGCTGCTCCCTTTCCTAGGAGCACCCCTCCCTCTTTTTCCCCCAAGGCTGGCTCCTGCTTATCCTTGAAGTCTCAGCTTAAATGTCACCACCTCCAAGAGGCCTCCCTAACTCAACAGCTAAACTAGTACCGGCCCCATCACCCCAACACATGAACACCTATTTTTTTCCCCATAGCACATACTGACTTCTAAAATTTTATCATTTTGTTCCATACAGAAAATTATGTGTTCCCATGCCTAATTCGGCTCCTCCAGGAGCACGACCCCCTTCCCCTCCCCTGTTCAGAAGCCCTCTCTCAACCTCTGTAACACCCCTCGCCCCTCAGTCCACAGGAAACGTGTGGATGACACATGAAGAGATGGAGTCCCTTACCGCGACGACCAAGCCTGTGAGTGCCCCCTGCCGGTGGCCTTGGGTGGCACTAAATTTCCTTCGGGAGGAGCGGCGGAGTTGGGGGGCAGATGAATCTGTAGCTGTCTGTCCGTCTGTTCGTCCCTCCCGCCCTCCTCCGCCTGCCCCTTAACCCACCCCTTCTCTCCCCTCTTCCCACTAACTGGTCAGGAGACCAAGGAGATCAGCTGGGAGCAGGTAGGGGGCGCGGGGTGGGCAGTGGGCGCATGAACAGGCTGTGCACGCTGCATGGACGCCCCTCCTTCTCCGAGCCCCGCCCCTCCCCTCGCCGGAGCATTCCATCCTCACCGTGGGAGGGGGGCGCTGCGCGGAGCTCTGCTCTTGTCTGTGGCTTGGTGGGGGTCGGCGTAGAAGCCCGACTATTCCACTGTTAGTGGTGCACGGATCATTCCATTATGCTGGGTTGCGGGGGCTCCAGGGGCAGTTTCATTGCTCTAACTAGAGGGAGGTGCTGAGCAGCTCTTTTACCTAGAAAAGAGGGAAGTGGGATTGTTCCACTGTACTGGGGTGAAAAGGGAAAGCATTTGGGGCGGGGGGCGGGGGGGCGGCAGGTCAGGGTGAGAAGTTGGGGAGAAGGAGCTACATTTTGTTCTCAAGAGGGGAGCGGGATGACCTCACCTGAGACAGAGGAGCTATGCTGGGTCTTTGTTTCCCAGCAAGGGGGAAGGTATGGATTATTTCCTTATGCTAAGAGGAGTGAAGGATTTGGGGTTGATCCAGAATATTGTCCTGGGCCAGATATAGCTAGACTAGTATTTTGGGGACAGTGCAAGAGTGGTGGATAGATCCATTATCATTTGTTGGGGAGAGAGCTACATTGGAAAATCCGTTGTGCTGACTTGGGGGAGTAGTGATGTTGGACTGATCCATTGTTCTGAGTTGGGACTTTAGACTAGAGCTTCTTAAACTTTAATGTGCAGTTCAGATAACCTGAGAATCTTGTGAGAATGCAAATTTTGATTCAGTAGCCTAGGGTCTGAGATTCTGCAATTCCAGCAAGTTCACAAGTGATGATAATGCTGTGGGTCCAAGGACCACACTTTGAGTAGACAAGGGTCTATGCTGTCATAATGAAGGAAAGGGAGACAATTTTGGATTGTCCATTGTCCTGAGCAGAGATTGGCCATTGTCCTGCTATAGGATGGAGAAAGAACCACCTCGGATCTGGGGGAGGGGGGTTGGACTGTACCCTTGCATACATACATGGGATGGGGTCAGAGGGCCTGACTCCTCCCCCACCTGCCCATGGCCCCAGATCCTGGCATATGGCGACATGAACCATGAATGGGTGGGGAACGACTGGCTGCCCAGCCTGGGGCTGCCCCAGTACCGCAGCTACTTCATGGAGTCGCTGGTGGATGCCCGAATGTTAGATCATCTTAACAAGAAGGAACTCCGGGGCCAACTCAAGATGGTGGACAGCTTCCACAGGTGGGGGTCGCCTGGCCCATGGGGGCAGTCCAAGGGGGTAAGCCCCACTTCTAGAGAGTCTTTGGCAAATAGGACCAGTGATGGGGAATTCCTTGGACTATCTTTGGTCCTCTAGCCCTGATTGTCAGGCAATCAAGACTCCTGTGCCCCTTCCACCCATAAGAAGGCCCACTAGGAAAAGCCCAAGTCCTGAGACAGCTTAGCTAGTTGACCCCATACCCCTTACAGGTGGGCTAATAGGAACTGCTTTTTGAAAATATGGCAACTCCTGGGAAGGTCAGCAGTCAGTAGAACAGATCCAATGGAGCAATTCCCCAACCTCTGCCAGAAGACCACAGACAACGGGGAGAGCCCAATAGGAGTAGCAGTCATTGGGGTATGAGGGCTCATCTGTAACTCCACTATCTCTGCTACTCAGGGTGAGTCTGCATTATGGGATCATGTGCCTGAAACGACTCAACTATGACCGGAAGGACTTGGAGCGGAGGCGGGAAGAGAGTCAGACCCAGATCCGAGGTGAGTCGAAAAGGGTAAACGTCCAGCTGGGAGCCAAGTTGGAGGGGTTTGGAGCAGTGCTGCAGGAGGCATAAATAGGGGAGGGAAGGGAGGCCAGGGAAGAGGGGATGGAGCCAGCATAGGGGCGCGGCCAGGAAGAGGAAGTGGGGATGGACATATGGGATAAATTGGAAGTGCCTGGCCCCAGGAGGGGAGCAGCTGAGGGTCCCTTCTGTCCCCAGACGTGATGGTGTGGTCCAATGAGCGGGTCATGGGTTGGGTGTCCGGGCTGGGCCTGAAGGAATTCGCCACGAACCTCACGGAGAGCGGGGTGCACGGGGCGCTGCTCGCCCTGGACGAGACCTTCGACTACTCTGACCTGGCCTTGCTCCTGCAGATCCCCACACAGAATGCACAGGTGAGCTGCCGCTAGGCCCTGGGCATACTGGGCATCCCCACCTCACAGATTGCACGCTGAAACCCCTCTCCCACCTCTCCTCCCCAGGCCCGGCAGCTCTTGGAGAAGGAATTCAGCAACCTCATCTCCTTGGGCACAGACAGGCGGCTGGATGAGGTGGGCGCAGCAGCAGCACAGGAGACTCCACTCCCAGCCGCACCTCTAGGCTGGGAGCTGAAGGGGTGGGGCTTGACTTTGCCAGCGAGTCGTGGTTGGAGGAGGTGCCAGAAAAGGGGCGGGGTTAAAGGAGGGAAGGACCCGGAGAGGGGTGGGGTCAAATGAAGGGGCGGAGTCGGAACGCGGCCCTAGTCCCTCACCGGCTGCCGGGCCCCTATACCTAGGACAGTGCCAAGTCCTTCAGCCGCTCCCCATCCTGGCGGAAGATGTTCCGAGAGAAGGACCTCCGAGGCGTAACGCCTGACTCAGCTGAGATGTTGCCCCCCAACTTTCGTTCGGCCGCAGCAGGGGCCCTGGGCTCGCCGGGGCTCCCTCTCCGCAAGCTGCAGCCGGAAGGTGGGCGGATCCCAAACGCGACAGCCTCTCCTCCCCTCCCTTTCCTCGGGGGTAGGAACCTCCCTCTTCAGGTTCTGAAATGGCCTAGTCCTTTCTCCCCCAACCATAACAAATGGACCGCTCCTATAAGCCAACCTCCGCAACCCCACTACACCCCCTTTCCAGGGTGGGAAATGAACTCGTCCAGTGTCACCTGGGATACTTTGAAGGAATCCAAGGCTATGGGAAAGGGGGAGAAACCGGCTTGGAGCTAGGCGGTCGTTGTCATCTCGGAAGGGGAAATCCAAGGGAGGACGCTTGGGGTTGAGGATCGGAGAAATACTGAGGGAGGAAGTGGGTGGGTGGGTGGGTGTGTGTGTGTGTGTGCGCGCGCGCGCTTTCCAGGCTGAACCGCTGCTCACTCTCCCTCCAGGCCAGACTTCTGGGAGTTCCCGGGCAGACGGCGTTTCTGTCCGGACCTATTCCTGCTAGTGTACGCCTCCAGGTGAGGACTGTACTGGGCGCTCTTGGGGTTCTGGGCGGCACAATGGATCTTCACAGCTGCACGCACTGCCTGGCGTCAATGCAGGTGACCTTACTCGGACGGAAGAACCTTTCAGAGGTTGGGCTGTTTCCCCTCCTGCCCAGAGTATGGTCTCGCCGGGGAGAGCTTGCTGGGGAGCTCACGCCACGGACTGGACCATCTGTACAGACAAGCGGGGAATGCCGGTCCCTGCCTCACAAATGGACTGGGCCTGGACCAAACCACATGCACTGGACTGAGAGGGGGGAAGAAGAAGGCAGGAAGAAATCCCGCCCCAAACTTCCGCCTCTCTTTCCAATACTTTGTAATTTATTGATCAGTTTCCGATGGGAGATGGGTGCCCTTTCCCCGCGGGAAGTGGGCGGGGCTTCCCTCCCGGGCCGCATGCGGGGAGAGGCTGCCCCCTCCCCTTTCTTCCCAGTCGCGGGGCCCAAGTCGTCCTTCTTCGTCCGAAAGGAGGGGAGGGAGGACTCGCTGCTAAAAGCCTCGCCCTTTGTGCCACTCAGCCCTGCCCCGCGGCGTCCGGTCGCCGCTGCCTGGGGTCAGCCGCGGGCGGGGCTCCCTCTCTCTCCCCAGTGTCTCGTGTCCCCGAGGCCCCTCCGCCCCCCGTGCTGTGGCCGTGTCCGTGCCCCGGGGGGGGGGTAGGGGGTGCAGAACTGCGCTCCCCGTTCCGCTCCAGCTCCGGGGTTTGCATGGGAGAATCCTCTTTCCACGATGCCCCTGGGCGACGTGGCGTGGGGAGAGGAAAGACGGTGGGGAAGCCCTCGCCCCCGACTCTTGGTCGGCCTCCCTGCCCCAGGCGTCACTCAGTGATCACGGGTAAAGAGAACTGTTTCAAAAAGCTCCCGTGTTGACTGATTTATTTATCAGGACCTAGCAACCAACCACTTCGAGGAGTCCAGGCCCCTTCTCCCTCAGACCCCACCCGCATTCCCCGGTGCCCAGAGGATCCAGACCCCAGGCCAGACAATGAGGTTTCGGGGAGCACGTTTATTCAGAGAAATAAATATGGCCCGTGGAAAGGGGTTGGAGGGCCAGGGAGATGTATCTGCGCCGCAGCCGTGTGTCTGGGTTAGGGTTTCGGAGTTTCCAGCATGTCTGCCAGGGCTCTGGAGAGAAGGACGCAGAGGTTGGACAGCCGAAGTGTCCAAAGCTCACACCAGGGCGCTTAGAGGTCGTTAACCTGCTCATTTCACCAAGGGGGGACTAGAGGCTCAGGGCTTTCCAATAATTCATAGCGGGACAGCACCTTTCTAAACGGGGCCCTTAAACATCCCCCCTCCACACACTTACTGGTACAGGGACGAGGAGAAATAGTCGACGTAGCTTCCTGTAGGAGAGAAGAGGCTTGAGGGGTACACCACGGGTGAAATTGGGGGCCACTTTTCACTCAGTCCAGGACCAGGACTAGCTCCGCCCCCTTTTCTGGATTCCTTCCCCCAAACTAATTCCTTCTACAGCGACTCCTCCCTTCCTCCTGGCTCTAAGTGTTCCCATTCTCCAATAGCCCCACGCCCCGCCGCGTCCTTCGAATTCCACTTGCTTTGGCCCCAACCTCTTGGTTCTAGGCTAACCCCTCAATCCGAACCTCTTAGGTTTTGGCACCTATCCCCAACCTTCCCTCTGCCCGGCCCCGCCCCTCCGTGCTCCTCCCGCTCGTCACAGAGTCCCAGCCTTGGCCACGCCTCCGCACATAGCCACGCCCACAACCTTCCAGCCTGCTCCTCAGGTTGGCTCCACCCACCAGGCCCCGCCCCTTCATCAGGTTTCTTCTGGGCCCCACCCATGCTCACCCGGAGTGCAGACAGTTTCGCAGAGCAGCGGGCAGAGGTAGCAGAACTGGCAGTGCTGGGGGCGGGGGTGGGGAGAGAGAATGAGCGGTACGAGGTGGTCAGGGGCGGTGTTAGGATGGGGCGTGGGCCGTACTTGGGCAGGAGGCTAGCTAGGCGGAGGTTAAGGTCAGAGGCAGGATCGGGTTTGGAGTCAAGGCTGCATCAGGGGTAAGGGGTTAGGTCAGTTTGAGGGCAGAAGATTTGGGGCTGGGGGTGCTCAGATGGTCCCGGGCTGTCGGGAAACCTGGTGGATCCTTGAGTCTGGGAGAAGTCTCACCTGGCACTGGTCGCAGTGCTCTCCCATGTTCTCCTCGTCACAGTGACAGTTCTCACATTCAGTGCATCGCTGGGGACCAGAGGAGCCTGGTTAGGCAGGGAGGGACGTTTGGGAGCCACCCGCCAGTCCTCCACCCTGCCCACTGGACATATCCCCAACTTCTCAGCCTCATTACTTCTGACACTGAGCTCAGTATCTTCCTCCAACCTGCTTAATCTGCTTCCCACCCCCTCATTTCCCTATTGCAAGGCGCCCCGACGTCCCCTTGTCTCTGTGGGCTGGACCTTTGGGTACTCTCTTCACCCCCTCTCTTCCTATTCTCCCCATAGCCTGTCAGTCTCCAGTCCTGTCCCACCTCCCTCGGCTCTGCCTTGAACCTTCCTCCCTGTCCCCACATCTGCAAGTGCAGCTCAGGCCTCACCCTCTCTTTCCTGGACCACTATCCCAGGCTCCTCCCCAGCCTCCTGGCCTCCAGTCTGTCCCCGACTTGGCCCCAAAAGTGTCTTTGTTTACTCGGGCCCGTTGCTCAGGGCCCTCCCAAGGCACACCAGAGCCCAGAAACAAACTCTAGGAACAGCTTGGTGGGTGGAGCTGGGTTGCGGACATACATTGCAGATGGAGCAGTAGCCACACAGGGACCCTGGCTGGTAGTTCCCATACTCCTGGGCATCCTGCTGATCTGTGGGGACAAGAGGGCAGCAGTGACCCAGGTTGACTCCGCTCCTCCCCACCCCCATCATCCAGTCAGATCACTTACCCATGTCCTCACCACTCTCCTCTTCACTGGAGGCACCTCCAGACACCTCCCTCCTGGCCAGTGGGTTGGGGATGATGGTGAAGGGGAGCTCATCCTCTTCCAGCCCCTCCTCCTCATCTTCTTCCTCCTGGTGGTCTTGGCTCAGTGGGACCCAAACCTCAGCCCTCTCTTCCCTCCTCTCCTCCTCCTCTTCCTCCTCTTCTTCCTCCTCCTCCTGGCTCAGGCTGAGGCCATGACCTTCCTCCTTGTCTTCCTCATCCTCTTGGTCCAGGCTGCCATGGTGGGTACCTTCTCCTCCCTCCTCTGAACCTTCATCATCATCTTCATGGGAGCTGTGATCCTCTTCCTTCTCTTCCTCTTCCTCCTCAGAATCACTCTCCCTTAAATGGCTTCTATCCTTTACCCCCACGTATTCTGGGGACTGGTGGTTAGTCTCCTCTTTGATGGACCCTCTGTGGCCAGTCCCTTTATCTCTGTGGCTTTGCTGCCTGTGGCTGGGAGCCTGGTGGCCAAGCTTGGCAGAGGTGTCCTCATCTTCCTCCTTGGGGACTCCGTGGTGGTGATGGCCATGGACTGCTCTTTCATGTTCCTCTGGGAAGTCCTCCTCCTTAGTGCTCTTGTGGCCTTGGGGCTGGTGGCTTGCAACATGGTGGCTGAACTTGACTGTGATCTCCTCCTCGTTGTCTCCAAGGCCATGGTGGGTATGTCTGGGAACCTGGTGCCAGTGTTCAGTGGACACATCCTCATCCTCATCTTCCTTGTCTCTGTGGCCTTGATGTCTGTGGCTAGGGATATGATGGTGGTGTTCATCTGAGACATCTTCATTGTCTTCCTTCCCATGGCCTTGACTCCTGTGGGTCTGGTGTATGTACTCAGTGGAGACATCATCATCATCATCTTCTTCTTCTTCATGGCCTCGGTGTCTGTGGCTGGGGCCATGATGGGGGTGTTCATCTGAGACATCTTCATCCTTTTCCTTCCCGTGGTCTTGGTGTCTGTGGACCTGGTGTCCATACTCAGTGGAGACATCCTCCTCTTCCTCTTCTTCATCCTCCTCTTCTCCATGACCTCGGTGTACATGCCTGACGATATGATGGTGATGCTCACTGGACACAACTTCGTCTTCATCTTGATGGCCATGGCTCCTGTGGCTGGGGAAGTGGTGCCCGTGCTCAGCTGAATCATCCGCCTCTTCATTCCCATGGCTTCTGTGCCCACGGGCCTGCTGAGCATGCTCTGTGTGTTCCTCCTCATCAGAGGTGTTCTCATCTCCCACCGTGTGGCCTTGGTACCTATGGTCTTGGGATTCTCTGGAGACATCTTCATCCTCTTCTCTGTGGTCTCCGTGGCCCCAGAAATGATGCCCACTCTCCGTGGAAACATCCTTGTTCTCATCTCCATGGCCTCTATGGCTGTGCGTGGGGTGGCCAAACTTGCCCGATGCGTCCTCTGAGGGCTCCGAAGCTCCTGCATTGTCGTTCCAGTTGCTGGGCCCCAGCCCAGCCCCTCTCAGCTGCTGGGTCACGGCAGTGGGGAGAAGCAGGCTGGCCACTGCAGCCCAGAGGAGAAAAGTGTGCAGCCATGGCCCACAGTGGCCCATGGGGACAGACAGGCAGCAGAGCTTCTCCCAGGGCTGGCTCCCACTGTGGCTATGGCTATGTGGATGAATGTTGGGCTCCTTCTGTTTCTTTCTCCCTGTGTTGTTCCTTTGCTGTGTCTCTCTCGGCCTCTGTCCCCTGGCCCTCACAGCCAGGCCCTCTGAGGCAGTCTCCAGAGCCCCTTACCCTCCTCTCTGGCCCTCCCTCCCACTTCCCAGCCAATAGGGTCTCTCCCCTCCCCTCTCTGTGGCTAAATTTACTCTCAGCCCCGAGTTATTCTGGGTCAGTCCCCATCTGCTCCTCCCCTCCTGCTCCTCCCCCTCCCAGCTGGGGAGGGGGTGGATGAAGGGGTCTCTCCTTGGCCAGGAGAGGGGAGCCAAGGGATTTGACTTTGGGTTGCCAACAAGTTCATGTTTGGCAGCTGCAAAGACAATGGCTAGATTTTTAGTAGGCCAATCTGGGGGGAGCCTGGGCCATGGGGGAGGGTAGCAGGAGGGATGTATCTGAGGGGAGAAACCCCTGCCCAGGAAGGACTGGGGGTTAGATTATGGGGAGTTTCTGGCCAGAATGGGCTACTCTGCTGAGAAGGTGGATGCCAATATGGAAGCCCTGGAATGGCGTGAAAGGAATTTTGCTCCAGCACACATACCCATGACCTCCTGTCCCTGGAACTCAGATCTGGGGGCAGGGGATGGCGCCAGGCCAGGGCTATAAATACAACGAGGGGGGGCAAGGGGCTCAGGTTACCCAGGAGGCCGCAGCTGTCCCTGTCAGAGAGTCGGCAGGAGACATGTGGCCCTGCCTGTCCGCATAGCAGTACCTCCCACTCCTCATCCTGTCACTGTCGCCCTCGCTCTTTGGGTTCCCATCCTTCTTTATGGGTCTCCCCCTCTCTGTCATTGTTTCTTCACCAGCTCTCTCTCAGGGTCCCTGTTGCCCCCCTCCTGAGGATTCTGTCCCCTTCTCCCTCTCCCTCTGAGTGTCTGCCACCCATCTAAATCTTTCTCTCTCCCTCTTTGGGTCAATGTAGCGCCCCCCCAATCTCTGTTCCCCCTTTCTGATTCTCTGCCCCCGCCTAAGTCTTAGTGTTTCCCGCCCCCCATCCCCCGACCTGGGTCAGTGTGCCCTCTCTCTCATCGCTGGCATTTCCTCTCTGCGTCTCTGTCCCCCTCTCCCTGGGTTCCTGTCCCCCTCTCCCTGGGTCCCTGCCCGCCTCTCTCTGGATCCTGTCCGACCCTTTGCCCCGCCTCCCGCTCTACGCTTCTCCGAGATTCCCCGCCCCCCAGACCTGGCCCCGCCCAAGGCTGGGCTGGGAAGTGGCGGATCCGGTTTGTTCAGGGCGCATCTAGAACCCGGGTTGGTGGATCGAATGCCGGGAGTCGGATAGGTTTCGGTGGCTGCGGCAGCATGGTGGGTGCAGAGAAGGAGCAGGTACAGCGGCCGGACCCAGGCCTGAGGGAACAGGGAGCTAGGGCCTGGCCTCCTGGTTTCCAGAGAGGAGGGTGCTTGAGACCCAGATTCTTGGGTCAGACAAAGGAAGGGGTTGCTGGGGGCCCGGACTCCAGGGTCCTTGGGGACGGATTGGTGAGGGGGTTGGGGGGGTCGAGTCTCCTGAGTCCGGGAGAGGAGGGCACTGGGGTCCCGGACTCCTGGGTCTCCGGCTAGGGCGCGGGTGGGTCACGGAGTGACCCTAACTGGATCCACCCCACCACTCCTTGTTCCTGTCTCCAGAGCTGGATCCCCAAGATCTTCAAGAAGAAGACGTGCACGACTTTCATCGTTGACCCCACAGATGCGGGGTGAGGAGTTCGCCCCGGGGACAGACCCCAGAGTGTCCCGGGTCCGCTGACCCCGCCCACCGCAGACCCCGCCTTTCGGTTCCTTCCCTTCCCCAGTCAGAGCCGGTACTCCCAAGGGCGTTCCCTGGTGGCTCTCTACCTCGGGGAGGGCTTGGGTCAGTCTGCAAACACTTCCAATTTCCCATCCTCCCGCTCAGGTTCAGTGTTCAAGACCCAGGGCTGGGTTCTGGTTTTTTCCTTCCCCGTGTCCCTTCTGTGTGTCTCTGCCTCCTGGTGTCACTTTCTCTTGTCTTTCTTTCTTGGCTGTCTCTGTTTCATCCATTCACTTGTTCGTTCATTCCTCCAAGAAATTCTCACTCAGCACTTCCAAGGGGGCATTATTTTCAAGAGCACAGGCCCTGCCAGGGTTCAGATTTCAGCTGGGACACGTGCTGTGTGGCTTCGGGCAAATCATTTCACTTCTCTGGGCCTCATCTATCATCTGGGCATAAAAACAGGCTCTAGGGCTTCCCTGGTGGCGCAGTGGTTGAGAGTCCGCCTGCCGATGCAGGGGACACGGGTTTGTGCCCCTGTCCGGGAAGATCCCACATGCCGCGGAGCGGCTAGGCCCGTGAGCCATGGCCGCTGAGCCTGCGCGTCTGGAGCCTGTGCTCCGCAACGGGAGAGGCCACAACAGTGAGAGGCCCGCGTACTGCAAAAAGAAAAAAAAAAAAAAAACCAGGCTCCATTTCCTGCGGATATTGTAAGAATTAAACAAGTTACTGCGTGTGATATTTCTGAAACAGTGCCCAGCACATAGTAATCACTGGAAAATATGTCCATAGGAACCACCGGAAGGTAGCAATTACTAGCATGTGTAGGGCCTGTGCTTGTGCTGGGTGGCTGAGGGGTGGGGAGTGGCCACCATTAGGAGTTCCTGGCCTTCAGTGATGGTCTCTCAAGTGGGTTCTGGCTTTCTAGTGTCCTCAAGGCAATCTTTGGGGTATGGGAAATGTCAACGTTCCTAATTTAGTGTGTGTTTTATTATGACTATATTAGTGCAGGATGGCTTGAATTATGTATAAATAAACATATATATTATTTGGGGGTGAGTGCTCAAAAACTTTTACTGATGGAAAGGGCGGTCAAGGAATTTTAGGAACCTCTGGTCTGGTGGGAGGAAGATGATTATAAGGCAAGGAGATGGGAGCTGCAAAGGACAAGCCACTGGGCCCAGTGGGAGCCAAGAGGAGGCATCTGGTTAAGTCCGAGGAGGGGACACAGGGTGTCACCAATGGCTTCTGTAGGAGGAGGGGCTAATGAGGTGACATTGGAAGGTGATAAAGTTGGAGTTTGACAGTTTGAAGGTGGGTTGGATTCCAGGAGTGGGAACAAGTATAAATTGCCCCCTATTGACTATGTGGCTTGCAAATGGGGCAGAGTTCAAGGTGCAGAGAGCATCTGAAAGAGGATATCAAGCAGGAGGGCAGGGCCAGTAGTCAGACAGCCTCAAATGTCACCCCGAGGGGTTGGGACCGAGTCTTGGTGTTCCGGGGAGCCATGGGAGGGGCAGAGTCAGCTCTGGGTGTGGATAGATGCCCTGAGGGCCACATGAGGATGAATAGGAGTTCAGGAAGCTGGGGAAGAGGCTGGGCAAGGGACAGGTGGGAGGAGAACAGGCCTGAGGCAGGCCAGGGCTGAGGGGACACAGAGAGGTGGGGACAGGGCAAAGATTCAGGGGCAGGAGCTTGGGGACCGATGGATTTGCAGAGTGAGAGGGGAGAGGGGAGGATGGGCCCAGACATCTGGTCTGGGGCCTGGGAAACAGTGAGCTTGTCCCCGAGATAGGAACCCAGGTGCATGAGTAGGTTTGGGAAATGTTGCCCAGCTCAGAGTGGGATTTCGTGTGTGGGAGGGGCCTGGGGGAGCCAGGGGCATTGCAAACCTGGTTCAGGGACTCAGGAAAGGTCTGTGACTTCCATCCAAGATTTGAGAAGTCCTAGCTGTAGGTGGTAATGGAAACTGAAGTGGAAGTAGGATGGGGGGAAGAAAGTGTAAAATCAGAGGAGGTTGCAAACTGGCAATTCTATGGCCGATGTTTTCTTTTTTTTCTTCCACGGAAGAAAGGATTGCTAAAAACTTGTCTCTGAATGCTTCAAGACAGACATGCTGCCTCAAGTCAGCACAGCCTCCGGCACATCCGCTTATAATTTTCCACCTGATGCTTCTTTCTCTTACGTAATTACCTGCCTGGCCCTTGGGGCCATTGAGTTTGAGACCCATGTAGGGAAGACATGTGGTCCTGGCTCTGGGGAACACCTACACTCAAGGGAGGCACAGAAGAAGAGAAAGCCACAGATGAGGCAGAGACAGAGCAGCCAGGGGAACGGGTGTGCTCTGCCAGGGAAAAGCTTTTCTAGAGTCAGCCTTTTAGATATGACCAGTGCTACTTTGTCGGAGTCAGATGAGACCTGAATAGGAGCCATTGTACTCGGGGATGTGCAGGTAATTGCTGATTTTTATCGGGAACAATTTCGTTTTCAGTGGCCACACAGAGAAAGGGGGGTAGGAGATGAGACGGACAGAGGGGGAGTCTGCCAGTGCTGTCTACCAGAAGTTTCTGCAATGGTGAAAATGTTCTATATCCACATCCAGTATGGCAGGCACTGGCCACGTATGGCTCCTGATCACTTGAAATGTGGCCAGAGCAACTGAGGAACTGAATTTTTAGTTGTATCTAATTTTAATTTATTTGACTATAAGGAGCACGGTGTGGCTAGAGGCTACTGTACTGGACAGTTCAGGTTCTGGAACATTCCATGAAGAAATTTTGCCAGGAAGGGCTCGTGGGAAGTAGATGGACAGGAATGAGGGGGGGGGGGTCCAGGGACGGGGTTGAGATAGGTGAAAGGATCAAGTGGGTAAACTGAGGCATGCCAGGACCCTGGAGGTAGACTCAGGAAGAGGGAGGGATGTATCCTATAGTTCTCACTGTGCCAGGAGCTGGTGTATTCTGTTTGGATTTGTTGGCCATTCTTTTAGTGACTTTACAACTCTTGTCAAATCCATGGACCACCTGTGCTATTCTTTCCGTAAAATTAGTCCTTAAATCATGGCTCACTCTGTTTACATAAATGCAGGTCTCCCCCGATATTTGAATCCCTTCTGGAATCAGGGACCAAAGAGATTTAGATACATTTTCAAATAAATCCCTCATCTCCCAAACCTGTGTGGTTTGCTGTTTTTAAACTCAGGTGCCAATCCCATTAGGTAACAAGGGATACTTGCGTATTTATTTAGGGGGAAAGAAGTTTCATATGTGATCACCGTAAATGCAAAATCTGTTCCATTTGCCACAAAGAGAAAGAAACAAGCCATAAAAGACAATCACAATGAAAACCAGGTGAAAAGTATTTACCGTCTAAGTGGATGCTGTTGCCAGCCCGGCTTTCTGAGCCTGAGGCCAGCTTTTCTCTGTTAAAAAGAAAAAGTAAAGAGTTAGGCATTAAAAACATTCTAGCACCCAGCTGATCCTCTCTCCTTGACAGTAATTAGGAGAACTCAAAAAGGAATGACTTTCTTACTGTGTTGTTCAAGGTTATTTAAAGCTCAGTGTGGAGTTCACGGAGACCGGATCTGGTATGCGGCCCCCATTTTAGGAAATGTTGTGTTATTTCATTGGCCCCTCACAGTTCTATGACGGAGGCTGGGCTATCATTGCCTTTCCATTTGAGGTGGAAATTTAGGCTCAGAGAGATGAAACTACTTGCTCAAAGTCACACAGCTGCCTTGGCCTCTAGTGCATGCGTGCTCTGTGATCACTCTCTTGATTTTCCTTTTCGTGTGAATACCATCTGTTTGAACTGGGGGCAGCAAGGACATCCCCAATGGCCCCCTGCACTTTTCCACGTCAGGCCCTGAAGGCAGCAGTGAGTGTGGGATCTGGTATGCAGACCTCCCTGCTCAGGTGCTCTTGAGCCACTGTGGCTTCCTGCTGGTGGGTGAGGTGACTGTGGTTGTTCTGCCCCAGTCTCTCCCTCAGGCTGGTCAGAACCATGGAGGGCCAGGGCCAGGGTCAGTATGGACTGTGAGCTCCTCTGGAGGGAGATGCAGAAATATGGACATTTCTACAGGATGCTTGGGGTCGGTGCGGACGCCTCTGGGCTTCATCCTCCTCCTTCCCCTCCCCGCTCAGGGGGACCTTGTGCCAGTGTGGGCAACCCCGGTGTGCCCACCCATCAGTGGCTGTGGAGGATGCATTCGGGGCAGCCGTGGTGACCGTATGGGACAGTGACTTGCACACCACGGAGAAGCCCACAGATGCCTTCGGAGACCTGGACTTCCTGGGTGCCGGCCGCAAGGCCAGCAATGTGAGGCTTGCATGTCTGGGCAGGGCCAGGGTTGACCAGTGGGGCTGCATGCCTCAGGGGCTCCCGGAGCCAGGGTCTGGGGGTATCCCAACTGAACATTGTGTCTCCCCATTTACCCATCCCTATCTTCACCTCTCCTGGATCCCTGTCCCCTCCACCCCTGTCTTTTCTAAGCCTGTCCCCCTCTCTCTGGGTCTCTGTCCTCCTCTCTCTGGGTCTCCATCCCTCCCCTCTGGGTCTCTGTCCCCGTCCCCCCTCCCCCCATCTCTGTGCTCCTCTCTCTGCGTCTCTGTCCCTTTCTCTCTGTCTCTGTCCCCTTCCCCGTGTCCCTTCCTCTTGTGTGTCCACAGTTCCTCCGGCTCTCTGACCGCACGGATCCAGCTACAGTTTATAATCTGGTCACAAACATATGGGGCTTCCAGGCCCCGAACCTGGTGGTGTCAGTGCTGGGGGGGTCGGGGGGCCCCACCCTCCAGACTTGGCTGCAGGACCTGCTGCGACGCGGGCTGGTGCGGGCTGCCCAGAACACAGGTGACTGAGGGTGGGCATCTGCCTCCTGGGCCGGGGCCGGCTGCCCCCCCCATCTCCCCCACTTCCCTGGAATTCTGTCTTTCCCCACTCCCGCCTTTGTGTGTGGGGTTTTGTCTCACTCTCTAGTCTCTGTCTGTCTCTGCACGCCTGTGTGTCTCTGGACCTCACCACCAGTCTGTGTCGCTGTGTAGGGGCCTGGATCGTCACCGGAGGGCTGCACAAGGGCATTGGACGGCATGTGGGTGTGGCAGTGCGGGACCACCAGACAGCCAGGACTGGGGGCAACAAGGTGGTGGCCATGGGCGTGGCCCCCTGGGGCGTGGTTCGGAATAGAGATACCCTCATCAACCCCAAGGTGGGACCCAGGGTCTTGGACAAGGTGGGGGTTGGGGGCCAGGAGTCTGGGGTCTGAGGGGGTAGGGGCTGGGGGCCTGGACTCCTGGGTATGAGGGAGGAGGGGCTGGGGACCTGTAGTTCTGGGTCTGAGGAAGAACGGGGCTGGGTGTCTGTCCTCTTGGCCCTGATGGAAAGACTCCCTGGTCTGGCCACTTGTCCCCCAGGGCTCGTTTCCTGCGAGGTACCGGTGGCGCGGTGACCCCGAGGATGGGGTCCAGTTTGCTCTCGACTACAACTATTCGGCCTTCCTTCTGGTGGACGACGGCACCCACGGCCGCCTGGGCGGCGAGAACCGCTTCCGCTTGGGCTTCGAGTCCTACCTTGCCCAACAGAAGACGGGCGTGGGAGGTGAGTGGCTCCTTCCACCGGGGATTCACAGCCCAAAGCTCAGGATCCCAGTGGTCAGATCTGGTAGGAATTTGGGGGTTGCGGCCAGGGGGAGTTTCCTATGGTCAAGTGCCTCCTCCCATCATTTGCTGTGTTTGAAAAAATCATTATCTTGAAATCTACAATACCGAAAGGTGGACAGCTTGATGATTTTTTTTTTTTTTTTTTTTTTTGCGGTACACGGGCCTCTCACTGCTGTGGCCTCTCCCGTTGCGGAGCACAGGCTCCGGACGCGCAGGCTCAGCCACTCCGCGGCACGTGGGATCTTCCCAGACTGGGGCACGAACCCGTGTCCCCTGCATCGGCAGGCGGACTCTAAACCACTGCGCCACCAGGGAAGCCCAGCTTGATGAATTTTTAACAAATTGAATCCACTTATGCAGCCAGCACCCAGATCAAGAAACAGTAATACCAGCCCCCAGAAGCTTTCTGCCCACACCCAAGAGCCACCCTATCCTGCTTGTCACAGCAGAGTAGTTCTGACTGTGTTTCATATGAATACAATCACACCAAACCCATGTTTTAAATTCTGCCTTCTCATATTCGACATTATTTCTGTGAGATTCATCCATATCATTTCATGAACTGTAGTTTGTAAATAACCCATGGATCAAAGAAGGAAAAAGAAAGAAGCTAGAAAATATTTTGAACTGAATGATAATAATGTTATGACATACCAACACTTTGGGGATGCAGCTATTGCAGTACTTAGAGGGAAATCTGTAGACTTAAATGCTTACCTAAAATGAAAAGAAAAGAAAGATTGAAAATCAATGATTTAAGTCTCCAATTAAAAAAAATCCTAGAAACAGAAGAGCAAATCAAATCTAGAGAAAGTAGAAGCAAGGATATAATAAAGACAGGGCAGAAATCACTAAAACAGAAAGGAGGGCTTCCCAGGTGGCGCAGTGGTTGAGAGTCCGCGTGCCGATGCAGGGGGCACGGGTTCGTGCCCCGGTCCGGGAGGATCCCACGTGCCGCGGAGCGGCTGGGCCCGTGAGCCATGGCCACTGAGCCTGCGCGTCCGGAGCCTGTGCTCCGCAACGCGAGAGGCCGCGACAGTGAGAGGCCCGCGTACCGCAAAAAAAAAAAAAAAAAGAAACTGGCAGCTTTAAAAAAAAAAAAAAAAAAAAACAGAAAGGAAATGTCCAATGTGGAAAGTCAACTAAACAGAAACCTGCTTCTTTATAAACATTTCCTGTATTTTAAAAAGTGTCCATTTAATTCTTTTTTTTTTTTAAGTATTTATTTTTGGCTGCATTGGGTCTTCGTTGCTGTGCGCGGGCTTTCTCTAGCTGTGGCGAGCAAGGGCTACTCTTCGTTGCGGTGCGCAGGCTTCTCATCGCGGTGGCCTCTCTTGTTGCGGAGCACGGGCTCTAGGCGCATGGGTTTCAGTAGTTGCGGCACGAGGGCTCAATAGTTGTGGCTTGTGGGCTCTAGAGTGCAGGCTCAGTAGTGTGGTGCACGGGCTTAGTTGCTCCACGGCATGTGGGATCTTCCCGGACCAGGGATTGAACCTGTTTTTCCTGCATTGGCAGGCAGATTCTTAACCACTGCACCACCAGGGAAGTCCCCCATTTAATTCTTAAACTTTACTTAGCTTTTCGGCAACTTTAATCTTATTTGTAAAATTATCTTTTTGGGGTGCAAACTGACTTTTTTGGGGTGTATAATTCTGTGAGTTTAGGCGTGTGTAGAGATTCATGTCCACAGTCAGGACATAGACCAGTTCTGTTACCATGAAGGCATTCCTTTTGCACCCAGCCCCTGGCAGCCACTGATCTGTTTTCCATCACTCTAGTCTTCTCTTTTCCAGAAGCTAAATAAATGGAATAATATAATACATGACCTTTTGAGACTGGCTTCTTTCACTCAACATAATATTTTATGGCAGCTTTAATATGTGTTTACTGGAACTAATCAAACCATGCGAAGGTATATAAGGAAATTCATAGCATTGCCTGAATTGTAGTTTGTAAATAACCCACTGGTCAAAGAAGAAAATAAAAAGACGTTAGAAAATTCCCTTCCCAGCTCCAATCCCTTCTATTGGGGTAATCTGTGTTATATGGTTTGGAGTTAATCCTTTTATATCTTTGTCTATGCTTATAAAATCCTATGCTATGCTCAGTGGTGTTCCTTTCTCTCTTTTATACTATACATATACATATCACTTTCTTATAACCATCCCTTTTAGGTACAAACTTCTCTATCTTGTATCTCCTTTTAATAGTTGTATGATATTCCTTGGTAATGGTTGTACCATCTGTTATTTAAATTTTTCTCAATTGGTGGATACTTAAAGTGCTATCAGTGTTTGGCACTACAAACAACGCTGAATAAATATCTTTGTATGAACATCCATAATTACATCCAGGTGTTTTAAATTCTATACAGTAGATCCCCCAAGTGAGATTGCTCTGTGTGTATACTAATAGATAGTACTAGATCACTTTCTTAAAGTGTGTAGCAGTTTTCACTCTCATCGAGAATGTGTGAGAGTTTCCTTTTCTGTCCAGTCTTAACCGGCTCTGGATACTCTTGGTTTAAATTTTTTTTTTTTGGCAAATTTGATGGGTAAAAAGTGACATGCCACTTTTCATTTGATTTTTTAATTTATCTAACCACTGTTAAAAGATATAAACGTATATTTTGTTGGCCAATCAGATTTCCTCAATTATGAATTGTCTATTCATATTCTTTGCACATTTTTGAATTGGGTTATTTCTTTCTTGTCTTTTTGTAAGAATTCTTTGTATCCTGTCCTTAGTAACGCTTTGACTGTTAGATGTAAAATTTTTAGAAGATACTTTAATTATGGTGTCTACTTCCATAAAAATTCTATCATTTTTATGTGGTTAGATATATTTGTTGTTCCTTTTATAGCCCCTTGGTTTCCCTTGGTTTTTTAGGAAGGTCCATTTCACTCCAATGCTATACAAATATTCTAAGTCTTCTTTTTTAATATCTTATATTTTTATGTTTAAACTTTTAATCCATCTGGAAATGATTTTTAGGTGTTTTGAGATAGGGAGTCTACATTTTTTCTTCCAAATGGGAAACCACATTCTCTTCATGTCCATTTAATAAATAAACCATCTTTTTCCAGCTAAATTGAAATGCCACTTAAGTTGTATATTCAGTTCCTTTATATGTTGAAGTATTTCTGAACCTTTTTCTCTTCTACCTATTTATTCCTGTGCCAAAAATATATTTTGTTTGGGACTTCCCTGGTGGTCCAGTGGTTAAGACTCTGCATGTCCAATGCAGGGGGTGCAGGTTCAATCCCTGGTCAGGGAACTAAGATCCGACATGCTGTGCAGCATGGCCAAAAAAAAAAAAATTATATATATATATATATATATATATATATATATATATATATATATATATATATTTGTTCCTGTTGTTGTTTACAGCAGTTTAAAGACGTTTGAATATATATTAGGGAAAGTTTCTCCCTACTGTCATTTCTCAAAAATTTCTTAACTCCTCTGATATTAATTCTTTCATATGAATTTAAAAATTATTTTGTTCCATTAAGAAAAAAACAGGAAAACACTGCCAACCTCCTCCTACCTCCCTCTTTCTCCAAACTGCATTGAATTTATGTGTTACATTGTGAGAGGTTAACATGGTATTTGTTTTTCCATTTATTCAGGACTTGTTCTTATATAATGTTTATCAATTTCCTTATAAAAGTATTATACCTCTGTATGAATTAATTCCCAGGTATTTTATCATTTTTGTGAAAACATGGATAAGATACATATTATAATAGTTGTAGAAAAATTTTTTATTTTTGTGTAATTTTTGTATTAATTCTCTTAACCAAATTCTCTTATTAATATTTAGTTATTTTGAGTGGAGTCTCTCCAATTTTCTGAGAATATAAATCATCTTTCCTTCAAATAGATACCTTTGTCTCTTTCAGCTTAAAAAATATATGTACAAGTTTTCATTCCAATTATTTCATTTTCTTGCATTGTTACATTAGCTCAAAACTCCCAGATAAGTGTGAATAGTAGTAATGTTGTTTCAGTTCTTATTTTATTGGGAATAGAGTTCGTAAAAAACTTATATGAGTTTGCTATTGGGCTTTGATAAATATCTTTATTGTATTTGGATAGTCCTTTCTATTCCTTATTTCCTTTATTTTCTATTTGCACTTTCATCCTCTCCTGGCTCCTGGATGGTTAATCAGTTATAGGATTGACTCATACCTCATTCGGGAACCCAGGAGTCCAGGCTCCCCGCCCTCTCCTCCCTTGAGAAATTGAACATTACTGTCTTCAAGATCTGGCCCCTCCCAACATCCTCAAAGGCATGACAGTTCTCATGTGCCTCCGGACAGAGGATTAGGCAGAAGCCAGCGTTTGCCCTGGGGACTGCTGGGAAACGTGGTTCTCTCCCATCGCTGACAGAGGCTGATGGGAGGTGACCAAGCCCTGTGCTCTCTTCTCTCCTCAGGGACTGGAATTGACATCCCTGTCCTCCTTCTCTTGATTGATGGTGATGAAAAGATGTTGAAGGTAATAAGGGCTCAGGTGCCTGGCTCTAAGGGGGGGCAGTAGCCGGGGGCTGTACTCCTGTGTCCTAGGGGAGGAGGGGGCTGGGAATCTAGACTCCAGGAGGTGTGAATACTTTCCTTCCCTAACCTGACTCCCCCTTTTGTCCTGTAGCGGATAGAGAAGGCCACCCAGGCTCAGCTCCCCTGCCTCCTGGTGGCCGGGTCTGGGGGAGCTGCAGACTGCCTGGCAGAGATCTACACTCTGGCTCCAGGGACTGGAGGAGGCAGGCGATGTGAAGCCCAAGATCTGATTAAACGTTTCTTCCCCAAAGGGGACCCTGAGGTCCTACAGGCCCAGGTATGACATTGGGGGTCGAACTCTGGAACCTGAGATGGGGGGGAGCTGGGAACCTGGGCTCCTGGACCTTGAGAGGTGAGGATGCTGAGGATTTGGAGACCTGGATCCAAGGGAAGGGGAATGGGGGCCCAGCCTCATGGATATGAGGGAGGAAAGGCTGGGAGCCTGGACTCCTGGGTTTAAGGGAGGAGAGGCCTGGGGGCCTGGATGCCCCCTAGGTTCTGGGAGTAGAGGGTGCTAGGCACCTAGACTACTGGGTCCTTCAGGGGAATGTTCTATATCTCTGTGGACAGGGCCAGGGAGTTGGGTGTGGGTTGCAAAACTTGGTATTCTGCAGGTGGAGAGGATCATGAGTCGGAAGGAGCTGCTGACAGTCTATTCAACTGATGATGGCCCTGAGGAATTTGAGACCATTGTTTTGAAGGCCCTTGTCAAGGGTAAGGCTTGGAGTCCCAAAACTTCCCCCATTGTCAGCTCAACTTTGGACACCTCTCTTGGCCTCGGCACTTTATCCATCCTCTCTAATCTAAATTGTGCCCGTTTTTTTTTTGTTTTTTTTTTTTGCGGTACGCGGGCCCCTCACTGCTGTGGCCTCTCCCGTTGCGGAGCACAGGCCCCGGATGCGCAGGCTCAGCGGCCATGGCTCACGGGCCCAGCCGCTCTGCGGCATGTGGGATCTTCCCAGACCAGGGCACGAACCCGTGTCCCCTGCATCAGCAGGCGGACTCTCACCCACTGCGCCACCAGGGAAGCCCTGTGCCCGTTTTTATCTTTTTCCTTTTATCATTGCCTTTTGGGGCTTTGCACGGTGCTATTTGGACAATTTTCCCAAGATACTTTCATTATGTTCCAACGTTGCTTTCCTTCTGTTGTATCCATCCACCCATCCTTTCATCCTTTATCCATCCATCCAGCCATATGTACATTGATCTTTCCATCTACCCATTATTCCATTCATCCTTCATGCTGCCATCCATCCAAGCATCCATCCATCTTGCCATCCACCCATCCTTCTACCAGTTTATTCACACATCTAGTAACAATTCCATCCACTCATCATTCTTCCATCCATCCATTCTTCCATCTATTCACCCACTCACCCTTTCTACTTTTCCTATATGCCTCCAATATGTTTTAAGCCCTGAGGGGTGGTGGCATCAGAGAAAAACCAGAGTGCTGTCTCCCAGCAAGGAACTCCTGATATTTCACTAGAGGAATGAATGATGAAAACCAAGGTAGGGAGCATAATGGCTGCTTGGTAGAGGCTGAGGATGGAGCTCATTATTCATTCAACAAAGATTAGGCTCAGAGATAAAAGCAGATCCTACCAGGGTTGTTTGGACATAACCTTAAGTAAAATTCAAGACAAAAGCATGGGAGAGGAACTGCTGTCAGAAAGGGGAGAAAAATGGGGAGGTGGTATTTAAACCGGGCGGCCTTGAAGAGCCAGTAGAATTGGGAGTTAGTAGGATGCGGAGGTGGGATAAATAAGTGGTAAGGGGGATCCCCAGGGCTCTGTGGGGATGTGGGCGGGGAGGGTCATTTTTGGTGTCAGAAGAGTTTTACAGGGAAAACACCCACTTAGATAAAAACTCCCAAGAGGCATAGTGTCAATTTGTAATGCGTTCTGAGTTCCAGGTCCCCACCCCAATTGCATCTACCATGTTCTGTGGTGTGGTAGTTATTTTTGACTTTGGAATCAGATAAAACTAAAATTTGAGTATCAGCTTGGCCCCCTCTCTGCTGTGTGACTTTGAGAAAGAGACTTTCCCTCTCTGAGCCTTAGTTTCTCTCTCTGAAAAATTGAGATAATACCTGGCAGGAGTGTTGTGAGCCTCAGAGGCAGATGATGGGCAGTGCCTGGTCCCCAGGGGGAGCCTAATAAACGGGAACTCTTCTTAATATGATTCCGTTTCTTGTGGGGACACATCCTTTAATAGAGGATGACAGTCAGTGGGCAAATCGGATTTACTTTACAGAAGTTAACTCATCAGCCTCCTGGGAGGAAACACAGCAGCTCTCTAAGATGTGGTTTGAGGGGGTGGTGTTTTAAGTCTGTTGCCTGCAGAAGTACAAGTGATCACACCCTGCTGGGGAAACTGGAGATGGCTGGACAGTCTCAGTGTTGGCAGAGTTGAAGGGATGGGGTTTCAGCAGGTGAGGAAGGAAGAGGGAAGGGGATGAATGCTTCATAAGAGTCTAGGAACAGCCAGGCACCGCGCTGAGCAGCTGGCACACATTATTGCCCCTGATCCTCTAACCCTTCCTGTAAGGACCGTCTGCCCAGTTTGCAGATGAAGAAACTGAGGCTTAGAGAGGGGGAAAGTGACTTGCCCAAGGTCACACGAGGCTGACCGCACACTTTTGGATCCATTAAATTATCCGATCAGATTTTTAAAGGCCACTTGTTCTTCCTTGTTCTATTTAATGACCTCCAAGGTCTTCCGAAGTCCGGCTAATGTTTACATTTTTTCTGCTACTTTTCGCCTCACAAATATTGCCAAGTTGCAGGAAACCAGAGTGACTCACATTTGCCATCATAGCCTGTGCTTTCCTGCACCAAGGCTTTTGCTCAAGCTGCTCCTGCTGCCCTGATGATTCTTTTCTCATCTTAGATGCACACTTCCAAATCCTACTGGTCTTTCAAAAGCCCTACCTCAATGTGCATCCCCTAGGAGGCTCCCTTGGGTCTCTCCATACCTCTGTGACTGTAGCCTCCCCTGGGTCCTAATCACATTCTGTGCCCTCCTCCAAGGGCACCGATCACTCTAAGGGCAGTTGTGTGGTTCTGGGACGTATTTCCCAGGAATGAGCTCCTTCAGGGTAGGGACTGTATCCAGTCTCTCTCCATCCCTCTTACTGCCTGGTCTGCAGCCTACCTCAGTAAATGTTAAATGAATAAATGATTCCCTTTCCTTGTCTTGGGGCCTCTCAACCACTGGTCTGAAGAGTTTTACATTCACCTCTGCCCCTGGGTTTGAATGACCTTATGCTTGTAATAGCCTGACTTCTTAAGACCCCAGACTCTGCCCAACAACACTGCCTTTATACGGAGTTTAAATGTCAGGCATCTCGAGTAGAAGTGATACAGACACCCATCAGATCTTCCCAACCTCCCCTGACTTCTTGCCCCCTCTCCTTCTCACCCTTTCAGCCTGTGGGACCTCTGAAGCCTCAGCTTACCTGGATGAGTTGCGTTTGGCTGTGGCTTGGAACCGTGTGGACATTGCCCAGAGTGAACTCTTCCGGGGGGATATCCAGTGGCGGGTGAGGGGTTGGGGCCTGGCGACTGGGGATCCTGACAAAAGGGATGCATTTCCCCCACTCCCTGACTCCTTTGGCATCTGGCTCTATCTTCCTTTATGGCGTGTCCAGCTTTCTCTTAATTGTCCATCCATCTCTGGTTGTCCATCTGTCCCCATCTTGTTCCCTCTCTCCCCATCCATCCATCCATCTACTTGCCCACCCATCCATCCTCTCATCCATCCCTCCACCCATCCATCCATCTGACCATCCATCCATCTATCCGTCACTCATAGCTCTGTACCCCCAACTCTTGTCCTTAATCTCTGACCTCACCTGGCCTTCTGCCTGTCTCTGTGCTCAACTCTTCCCCCGTTCATTCCACCCCCACCAGTCTTTCCACCTGGAAGCCTCCCTCATGGACGCCCTTCTGAATGACCGGCCAGAGTTCGTGCGCTTGCTCATCTCCCATGGCCTTAGCCTGGGCCACTTCCTGACCCCTACGCGCCTGGCCCAGCTCTACAACGCAGCGCCCCCGAACTCACTTATCCACAGCCTTTTGGACCAGGTGTCCCACAGCACAGGCAACAAAGGCCCAGTCTCTGAACCCTCTGCGGAGCCACAACCCCCTAAGGTGGGGCAGGTGCTGCGGATGCTGCTGGGGAAGTCGTGCGCACCGACGTTCCCCGCCGGGGGCACCCACCTGGGCGATGGCAGCATGGAAAATGTAAGGAACGGGGTGGGTGGGGGAAGCACAAAAGGGTCTGGGGGCGGGGCTATGCCAGGATGGGGCGTGGTCAGAGCACGGGGTGTGTGACTGAACGGGGTGTGGGGCTGATGGTTGGGGCGGAGTCAGGAAAGGTCTGGGGCGGAGACAACGCTCACCACGCCTTCCTCGCCTCCAGTCGTTTCTGCCGTGGGACAAGGCCACCTCAGAATTTCTGCTGGAAGCCGTCCCCGAGCAGGCACCCTGGAGTGACCTGCTCCTCTGGGCACTGCTGCTCAACAGGGCTCAGATGGCCGTGTACTTCTGGGAGATGGTGAGTGCTGTCTTGATCTCTGATTCTACTTGCTCCTACATTCCTGTCCTTTATTTCTACCGAACTCCAATGCTTGAGCAGTAAGATTCCCTGACCTAGGATATCACTCGTCCCCCACCCCACTCCATTCTTGATATATGACCCCGAGTGCTGTTTCTTCCTCCCCACCCCCACCCCCCATATCATGAATTTCTTGTAACTTGCTTTCTCCATTAACAATATATATTGGGCATTTACCCTTGCTCATATATATGCATCAATCTCATCCTTTCAGAGTGGTCGCTTGTAGGAGGAAGTGAGACATTATCTGTAGCTGATGGGGATTCATTTCAGCATAATTGTGCTTGCAGTTTAGATGCATTGTCGTAGTTGCAATGCAGAAGGGGACAAGACTAGAGGCAAGGATGCCAGGTAGGAAGGTAGAGCTTCAGGCAGCCAAGATGGGGGCCTGGATTAAAGCTGGTGAGACGTAGGTGTTGGGACACATTTGAGAAGTTTAAAAAAAAGTCATGGTATTCGAATAGGATCAAAGATAGACCCTATCTTTATGTCAAAGAAATATCTTGACAGGAGTTCTTCAGCCCTGGGTTATTTTCAGCCCATCCGGTCATTGGTTAAAAATAAATAGATTTTTCTTTTTTAATTGAGATAAGTGTTCCTCAGTGTTGTAGCATGTATGAGAACATCCTTCCTTTCTAAGGTTGAATTATATTCCATTGTGTGGATATACTACCTTTTCTTTATCCATTCATCTGTTGATGGACATGTGGATTGTTTTGACCTTTTGGCTATTGTGAATAATACTGCTATGACGAGTGTACAAATATCTGTTTGAGTCCCTGCTTTCAGTTGTTTTGAGGACATATCTAAGAGTGGAATTGCTGGACCATATGGTAATTCTAGGTTTAATTTTTTGAGGAACTGCCATACTATTTTCCACAGTGGTGGTACCATTTAAATTTCCACCAGCAATGCACACAAGTGTTCCAATTTCTCCACATCTTTACCAACACTTGTTATTTTCTTTTCTCTTTTCTCGTCCTTCCTCTCTCTCTCTGTCTCTTTCTTTCTTTTTTATAATTGACATCCTAATGGGTGTGATCTGTGTTTTTTTTTTAAAATATATATTTATTTATTTATTTACTTGGCTGCGCCGGGTCTTAGTTGCGGCACGTGGGATCTTAGTTGCGGCATGCAGGCTCTTGGTTGTGGCATTCAGGATCTAGTTCCCTAACCAGGGATTGAACCCAGGCCCCCTGCATTGGGAGCTTGGAGTCTTAACCACTGGACCACCAGGGAAGTCCCTCTCACTTGATTTCTTTTTTTTTTTAGTTTTATTTTTATTTATTTTATTTGTTTATTATTTTGGGCTGCATTGGGTCTTCGTTGCTGTGCGTGGGCTTTCTCTAGTTGTGGCGAGCGGGGGCTACTTTTTGTTGCAGTGCACGGGCTTCTCATTGCGGTAGCTTCTCTTATTGCAGAGCACAGGCTCTAGGGGGTGCGGGCTTCCGTAGTTGTGGCATGCGGGCTCAGTAGTTGTGACTCATGGGCTCTAGAGCACAGGCTCAGTAGTTGTGGCACATGGGCTTAGTTGCTTCATGGCATGTGGGATCTTCTTGGACCAGGGCTCGAACCCACGTCCCTTGCATTAGAAGGCGGATTCTTAACCACTGCGCCACCAGGGAAGTCCCTGGTTCCTTTTTATAATTTCTATATCTTTATTTCTATTCTCTATTTGCTGACACATCATTCTCCTGGCTTCCTTTAGCTCTTTGTTCATAATTTCCTTCAGCTTTTTGAGCATATTTAAGACAGTTGATTTAAAGTCTTTCTCTAGTAAGTAAATCCAGTGGCTACGTTTCCTAATTTCTTTTGTCCTGTGAATGGGTCATACTTTTTTGTTTCTTTGCATGCCTCATAATTTTTGTTGTTGTTGTTGTTGAAAACAGGACATTTTGAATATTATAATATGGCAACTTTGGAAATCAGCTTAACTCCTTCCTTCAGGGGTTGTTGTTGCTGCTTGTTGTGGGTGGTTGTTGTTTGTTTAGCGACTTTCCTAAGCTATTTTTGTAAAGTCGGTATTCTTCATCATGTATGGCCACTGAAATCCCATTCTGTTAGCTTAGTGGTCAGCTAGTGACTTGACAGAGATTCCCTTAAATGCACAGGGGTGGGGGAATAAAGCCCTTCCACTTTGCAGGTTGGCTCTTTGTGGAGCTGACTTTTAACACTTAGGCAGGCTGTTTACAATCTGCCTTTAGCCTTCACTGCCTGCTTTTGCTGAGCCTAAAGGTGAGCCAGAGGTGAAAGCTTAGGGCTTTCCATAGTCTTTTCTGAGCATGCATCCAGTCTTGGTCATGTTTGTAGCCTTCTAGATTTCCTGGTACATGTAGGAGCTTTTTATTTTTTTGTTTTATTTTTACTTCTTGATTTATTTGGCTGTGCTGCGTGGCATGCGGGATGTTAGCTCCCCAACCAGGGATCTAACCCATGCTTCCTGCAGTGGAAGCTCAGAGTCCTAACCACTGGACCACCAGGGAATTCCCCATAGGAGCTTTTAAAACCCCTCACTCCCTCAAGCATCTCCTTCCCCAGCTGCTTCCCTCTTCTCTCCGAAGCTGTTCAGAGTATCTGTTGCTTGCCTCAGCTACTTGAGGCCTGTCTCTGTCTCTCCAGGGTTCCAGTTCTGTGGCCTCAGCTCTTGGGGCCTGTTTGTTGCTGCGAGTGCTGGGGCGCCTGGAGGCTGAGACTGAGGAGGCAGCACGGAGGAAGGACCTGGCAGCCAAGTTTGAGGGGCTGGGTGTTGGTGCGTGGGGCATGGGTGCCTGGCGGGGCAGAGACAGGGAGCTGCCATGAAGGGGGTTGTAAAACTACCCATTCCTCCTCTCGTCACTCTGCCTCTTCCCCTTCAATCGCCTCATCTCTTCCCTCACACCATCTTCCTACTACTTTTCCTCCCTCTCACGTAAATGTCCCGCACCCAGACCTCTTTGGAAAATGCTACCGCAGCAGCGAGGAACGGGCTGCTCACCTGCTCCTCTGGCGCTGCCCACTCTGGGGGGATGCCACCTGCCTCCACCTTGCCATGCAGGCTGATGCCCGTGCCTTCTTTGCCCAGGATGGGGTACAGGTGAGCATCTGAGACACCAACACCCCAAACAGTTCTCAGCCGGACTGTGGGATGTCTGGAGGATAAGCCCCCTGCCATGGTGGGCAATCTGGGGTCTTGACCAGCCTCTCCACCTGGAGACAACCCCTCTCCAGAAAGTCCCAGCCTTCTCCTGGAAGGGTTGCTCTTCCCAAAAGAAGCCTCACACCCTGCCACAGGAAAGCCAACCCTCCTAAAAAGTTCTATTCCAGGGAATCCCCCTGGCAGTCCAGTGCTTAGGACGTGATGCTTTCACTTCCGTGGCCCAGGTTCAATCCCTGGTTAGGGAACTAAAAAAAGTTATATTCCGGATAGAGGAGTACCCGGGACTTTAGTAAGAAGTCTCACCTCTCACACAAGAAGTCCTTCCCATTTCCTTAAGAGGGATCCACTGCCAGGCTTCAACAATTAAAAGGGTGTCACTGGACAATTACTTAGTGTTTTGGACATAGACGAACTCTGGTTTAGGAAATCCTACCCTTCCTTTGGGAAGACCTGTGTGCCCCCATAGTCGCTCCCATCCTGCTAATCCTGACATTCTGAAAACACTCTCGGTCTCCTTAATCTAAATCTGACAGGGGCAAAGAGAGTCCCATCCTCAGTACAAGAAGTTTTGCCTACCCAGCAGGAAGTCCCATTTCACTTCTTGGAATGATCTGTTGGCACCTCAAATACTTTCCCAGAGTCCTTTGCTTTGAATGGTGGTGAAACTCATGGATTGCAGCTTTTGCCTCTTCTGTAACCTCCCTGTGCTCCATCCATCTGTGAAAAAGGAGAAAATATTAGTACCTGTCCTCCTGGAGGTGTGGAGGGTTAAGTGAGCTAATCTATGTAAAATGCTCAGCCCAGTATCTGGTATATCATGTTAACAAATGTGGGCTGTTTAATGCTATTACAATCTGGGACAGGTGTTCCTTGCCTTCGACTCCTTTCCCCCCACCCCCAGTGGTTATGGCCCTCACAGTGAGCATTTGCCCTGTGCTCTGGAGTGTGGCTTGATCCTTGTCTGGGGTCTTTGGGAGAGGGCTGTGGGGAGATTCAGCCTCCTAATCCTCCCCACATCCCACAGTCTCTGCTGACACAGAAGTGGTGGGGGGAGATGGACAGCACCACACCCATCTGGGCCCTGGTTCTCGCCTTCTTTTGCCCCCCACTCATCTACACCAACCTCATCACCTTCAGGTCAGTCCCCTGGGGTTAGATGGGCAGGAGGAGGGGGGAGGGGAGATCAGTCTCTACTTCCTGCTGAATTCTGGCTGCCTTTCTACTTGGTCTGTCCAGTGCTTCCCCCACCCTTGTTCATTCTCTTTCCCTCCCCCAGACTGGGAGCATGCTGTGGGAAGCAAGCTTTTGGGGTGGGTCTCTGCAGTATCTCTAGTGGCAATTCCTCTGTCCTCTGGCCATGGCTCTGGGGGGAAGGTCACTTTGGGATGATACCTCTCATTCCCTGCAGTGTCTCTGGGTGACTGAGTTTGGCTTGGAGAATTCCTCTCCCACCTGCCCTCCCCTTATTTCTCACTCTGTGTGTCCCTCCATGCCAGGAAGCCAGATGAGGAGCCCATGCAGAAGGACCTGGCATTTGACATGGACAGGGGCATCAGTGGGGAAGGGCCTGGCGAGTGAGTGAAGCACCAGCACTGTGTGGGGGTAGGGGGCACCCTAGGCAGCTCCAGGAGCACCAGGTAATGGGAGCAAGACCAGAGGGGAGAAGTGGGGCTTCGGGAGATGGTGGTTTCATGAAGCCACTGAAAATACTGAGGAAGTTTCCCAAATGCCAGGCTCAAGGCTTGGTTCAACTTTGGTTCTGCCACCAAGGAGTTCCTCACTGAAAATCAGTTTGCTTCATGATACATGTATTTCTGTCTTGATAAAGCAAGTGGAATCGGGTGGTTTTGGTTCATTTAGGGATCTTTTGCCAATTTTTTTTTTCCGACTCCAGGGCCTTTGCTCTTAATCTCTGTGCTGTGGTACCCATGAAGGTGTTGGCAAAATCAGTCCTAAGCAAATGAAATTGAATATTTATCGATCTGCTGTTAATTCTGCAGAGCAGAGGTGCTGGGGGACTTGGCTCTGAGTCAAGCAGAGCGGGGTTCAAATCCCGACTTTGCCTTTGTAAGTGGCTTCACCCCTGAGCCTCAGCTTTCTTTGCTATGAAGAGAAGGTTGTACGTGTGTTAGTCAGGTTAGGTTGAGTAATGCTGCAATGACAAAGTATTCCAAACTCTCAGTGGGCTGGCAACAGTGAGGATTTAATTGTCATTCACGCTCCATTTTTGGGTTGTCTGTGGCTCTGCTCCACGTGGTCTCCACTTCGGGATAAGCAAACACCTCCTAGCTGAGATGTTGCTGGTCTCATGGTAGAGGGAAAAGAGACATGGCAAACCAGGTTCTGGACCTTAAAGCCTCCACTTGGAAGTGACACGTGTCACTTTTGCCCACATTTCATTGGCAAAAACTAGTCATATGATAATTCCTTAGCTCTTAATTCTCCCACTGGGAGGGAACCAAAATATTTGGTCCACAGTAATACAATATACCACAATGCCTGATGGAACAGTTGGGAGGATTCATGGAGATAATGTGTATTAAATGTGCATATTGTAGTGCCTGGCACAAAGTAAGTGCTCAGTTAATGGGGACTAGCATTACTACTGCTATTATTGATACACTTGTTTTGTTGAATGGTGTGTGTGTGTGTGTGTGTGTGTGTGTGTGTGTGTGTGTGTGTGTGTAGGTATAAGGGTCTAAATCTATGGTAATAGAGAAACAGAGGAAGAGGCCCCATCTTTGCACCCTCCATCTCTACTTTAATCATCTGAATGGGAACAGGGAGGAACCTCAGCCCCAATATTCCAGAAGAAAAAGTGTTTCTGGTAACTGTTAGAAACATCATCAGACTGCCAGAAGTCTATAAAACCTACCACCTGCTGTGAAACAAGTCAAATTTAAATGTATTACGTATATACAAATTTTTGTGAGACAGTGCACAAAGAATACAAAATATTTGTCAAGGTAGAAGAGAATACTAAGAAAAAAATTTGGACCACTGAAAAAAATTAGACAGAGGCTCCCAATGTCAGGATCCATAGTGGTATCCTTGTCTGGTGAGTTCCCAACATTTGTACCATATGATGAGGACAATAGCTGAGGTTACAGAACACTCACAGTGGGCGGCCAGTGCGCTAAATTGTTTTGAAAATCAGTTCATTTAATTCTCTCAACAACCCTATGCCATAGGGTCCATTATTATCCCCATTTTACAGATGACATAACTGAGGCATTAAGTCACCCACCTCAGATCATGTGATTGGTCAGTCGTGGAGCTGGGATTTGAACCCAGATCTTCTTGTTCCTGAATCTGTGCTTTTAGTCACTGTAGAATGCCACCTCCCTGGAGAGCTTTGTAAAAGGACAGATTCCTGGATGCTTCTCCTCCAGGGAAGCATCCAGGAATCTGTGTGTCTCCTGCCTGGAGGTGATTCAAGATGGCAGACTTTGGGGAGCATTCTGACCCACCACATATTTTTGTTACCAGGTCTGTTTTCTCTTATTATTGGGGAGCTGGTTCTCCTCTCTGCATCTCACTTTCTTTAGCTTTTACTGTTCTTTCTGCTTATTTCCTTTAGAACAGCCTGAAAAAAACAAAAAAAGAACAGCCCTATTGAGATACAGTTCACATACCATTCAGTTCACCCATGTAAGGTGTACAATTTTCAGTCGTTTTCAGCATATTCACAGAGTTGTAAAATCACAAAATTTGAAAACATTTTCATCGCTGCAGCAAGAAATCTTGTACCCATTAACAGTCTCACTCCCCACTCCTCCCTTCTCCCAGTCCCAGGCAACCACTAATTTACTTCCTGTCCCTACGGATTTCCCTGTTCTGGACATTCCATATAAATGGAGTCATACACCAGGTGGTCTTTTATGACTGGCCTCGTTAACTTTAACATCATGTTTTCAAGATTGATCCACTTTGTAGCATGTGTCAGTGCTTCATTCCTTTTTATTGTTTTTTGATTGTTTTTGCGCGGTACGCGGGCCTCTCACTGTTGTGGCCTCTCCCGTTGTGGAGCACAGGCTCCGGATGCGCAGGCCCAGCGGCCATGGCTCACGGGCCCAGCCGCTCCGCGGCATGTGGGATCTTCCCAGACCGGGGCACTAACCCGTGTCCCCTGCATCGGCAGGCAGACTCTCAACCACTGCGCCACCAGGGAAGCCCCTTTATTGTTGAATAATATTCCATTGTTTGAATCTACCACATTTTATTTATCTATTCATCAGCTGATGGACATTTGGGTTGTTTCCACTTTGGGGTTTTCTTTCCACTTGGTTTATAAAGAGAGGATGCCTTTCCAAGCCAGTTTATTTTTCCTTTTAGCTTTCTGAATTTATTATTATTTGTATTATTCATTTTTCTGTTTCTGATTTGAGGTCAGAATTAAGAGTTAGGATGAAACTGGGACAGAGGATCAAAACTCAGGTGAGAAGGGTCAGAGATATGAGTGGACCTAGAAGCTTAGAATTCAGATACGGCTGTACAGTCAGAAATCAGATATAGGGAAGGAAGAGTTATCTGAGAAAACTGTGCTGGATAATCTGATATCAGAATTTATGGGTTAGAAGTTAATATTCAGGGATGGGGTTGTCAAACCTGGTGAACCAAGGCCATGAAAGTGAAGGGGTGAGAGGTCATATTTGAGGGCCAGAGGTCAGATAGATGGTCCAAGGTCAGACAGAGAGTCAGAGGTTGTGAAGGTGAAAGAAGAGGGACTTGGAGACAAAAGCCAGACAAGAGTCAGAGGCCAGCCCAGAGGCCAGAGGTCAGAAAGGTGGAAAAAGTCAGAGGTGCAGGCTCAGCAGTCTTGATGGTAGATTTCAGAGGTCAGAAATTAGATACAGGGGTCAAAAGTCAAGGTGATGGCGGACATCAGACTTAGTTTCAGGTCAGGCAGGGTCAGAAGTCGTGAAGGTGGGGAATGTCTGGAAAGGAGGATGAGGAGGATATGAAAGTTTAGAGGTCCTGATAATGGTGACAGTCAGGTGCAGAAGTCAGATTGAGCCCTTCTCCCTTCTCTCCCCCAGGCCCACAGACCCTAATGAGAAGATGCCCTTGAGGGTGTTGAGGCCGCCCAGCCGCAGGAGCTGCTGTGGGGGGTGCCGCCTGCGCCGCTGGCCCCAGTTCTGGGGAGCACCGGTGACTTCCTTCATGGGCAACGTGGTCAGCTACCTCCTCTTCCTGCTGCTCTTCACCCACGTGCTGCTCATTGACTTCCAGCCCGAGAAACCCAGCGCTCTGGAGCTACTGCTCTACTTCTGGGCCTTCACCCTGCTCTGTGAGGAGTTACGCCAGGGGCTGGGTGACAGCTTGGGCAGCCTGGCCATGGGGGCCCCCAGGACAGACTCCCACCAGGCCCCACTGCGCCGCCGCCTGCACCTCTACCTCTCAGACGCCTGGAACCAGTGCGACATGGTGGCCCTGACCTGCTTCCTCATGGGCGTGGGCTGCCGGTGAGTGCCCTGTGACCCTACACTCCCGGCCCATGGCGGCCTCTGACCCTTCCTTCCTGGGGGTGGGGGCGTGGGAGTGGGGATGGGGGTGAGGGGTGGGGTTGGGGGTCTCAACTGTTGGGTTCCCTGCGGCAGGCAGAGGCTAAATCCAACTCCACTTACTCTTTTCTTTTTTTCATTGAAGTATAGTTGATGTACAATATTATATAAGTTGCAGGTATACATATAGTGATTCACAATTTTAAAATAACTCTGCTTATTCTTTTTTTAAAATAATTAATTAATTTGGCTGCATTTGGTCTTCGTTGCAGTGCGCGGGCTTCTCATTGCGGCGGCCTCTCCTGTTGCGGAGCATGGGCTCTAGGCGCGCAGACTTCAGTAGTTGTGGCTCGCGGACTCTGGAGCTCAGGCTCAGTAGTCGAGGCGCACTGGCTTACTTGCTCTGCGGCATGTGGGATCTTCCAGGACCAGGGCTTGAATCCGTGTCCCCTGCATTGGCAGGCGGATTCTTAACCACTCCGCCACCAGGGAAACCCCTGCTTATTCGTAAAAAAAAAAAAAAAAAAATCCCATCTTGATTGAAAGTACTGCCTAAAGATGTTCTGTAAGCCGTTTGCTCACATGTGGATATCGGGCTTTAGGGCTGATAGGATAAAATGAGAACCCCACTGATCTTCATTCTAGATCTGGATTTTACAGGATGTTTCTCTAGTCCTCAACATGGTCCTGTAGCTGCACCCCTGCCCTGGACCCCAGAAATCAGGCCACACACCGAGTACCACCCTCACCTCCTCCCTCCTCTTCCTCTATAGCCCTGGGTCCCAGGCCCTGTCCTCCTGGCACTTGACTTTCTGTCTCATCCCCCTGTTTACTTCCATGCCTGCCTCTCCCACTTGGACCCTTGCCCCAGCCTCTCTTCCCTCCAGTCCATCCCCCACAGGGCCCGCAAGGGTGTTTCTACACCCAGAGCTGGCCTGTCTCGCCCTGCTTCTTGGGGCTCGCCAGCGCCCGTGGACAGCCCCTGCCCTTCTCTGCCAGGGCTGCCTCCCTGATTTCTTTCTCTTTTCTTCATTTACACTCTGGCTTGTCTGAGAGCCACTTGCAGTTCCTTCTTCACAAGGCCAGTGGCTTTGACCGTGATCCTTGGTATTTTGAATCTGCGTAATTATAAAATTGCAGTTAGAATTTTACCAGTACTGACGGATTCTTACCAAGGAACTATTTTCTAGTTACTTTAAACTGCCTTGATTGATTTTACATTGCAGGACAGTGAAAGTACCTTCAATTATTTTCTTTTTCAGTTTCTGAAATTATTTCAACTTGATTAATTATTGTTTGGGTTAAGTTTTACAACAAATATTTGGTTCAACATTTGTGTTTTTGTCCTATCAAATTTTGCCAAAATCTAGGGTCTGTGTTTGTGAATTTTACTTTGTGGCTTTTATTTCTTGCGTGTCTGGTTTTCCTGGGTCAAATTTCATAATTTTAAATTTCATCAGGGAGGCCTCAATGCTTTGTCAACTTTTTACTCCATAAAAATCTTGACTGTTTCTGCTTATTTCTTAGCTAATTTACAAAAAACTTAACTGTGAGGAATTACCCTCAAATATTTTCTGTTGCGCAGACTGGGCTATATAATGTTAGTTCATTTCTTCCACAGTTTCTAGATTGTATTGTGTGGTGCCAGAGAGAGGGCAAAGGGCAAATCAAAATGTCCTTGGGAATAAATTGTGTTGTCTTTGGGTCTTGGTACATGCTGTTCCCCCTTCCTGAAACACTTTTCCCTCCTCTCCTTGGCCAAGCCAACTCCTACACTTCCTCTCAGCCTCAGCTTTGCTGTCTCTGCCTCTGGAGGTCTTCCTTTCTCCTACCCAGACTCTGGGTCTCTTGTGTTCCTCTAACATCCTGAGAGTCCCCCCAATAGTGCTTTGACCATGACTTTTGCTGTCGCTCTCCTCACACAAGATTATAAACTCCTCAAGCCACATCTATCTTGTCTCCCAGCAACTTAAAACATCTTTGAATATAGTCTATGCTCAAAGAAATGCAGAAGTGTGTCCTTATTGAACAAGATTATATTCAAATGAAGAAGAGCATAGAACAGAAACGGATTATCTTCCTCAGCCATTTCAAGCTTCCTCCTTTTCTCAGCAGTTACCTCCATCAACAGTTTGGTGCACATCCTGCCTGTTCTTTTTCTATGCATTTACCTACTTCTTTTATACACAGATATTATACACAGATGATACTATATTTTATTATTCTTTTGCAACCTCTTCTTTTCCTCTGTAATATGTCCTGACATTCTTTCCATGTCAGTATTTGCAAATATTCCTTATTCTTTAAAAATGTTGCATCAGATTCCTGAAGAAGGGTTTTAGTCTTCGCTGGCTAAAGCAGACAAGACAGACTTCTTCTTGCCAGATTTAATAAATGAATGAATTCCTTTCATGAGGCAGTGGGACAAAAATTCTGAACTTCAAGAGATAGAATTAGGCCCAAAATTTCTCTACAAAGCTTCTTTCATTTTCTACTTGAGATAACATGAAGTTATAATCAGATATTAGCTGCTCTGGGTCCAGTACTCTGATGGTGAGTTGTTTTTTTGTTTTTTGTTTTTAAATAAAGTCCTACCTGTTAGGACACCACTGCTTTTGAACAGAGCAGACAAAGAACTTTGTGGTCACAACCTAGTGACTGTTTACAGGGGATGAAGTGTCCTGACATCCCCTCTTATAATCTGGATGGTTGACAGCAATGACCCCCTACTCTTTTCTCAGTTGACACACTGAGAGGTATGCTTCCTCTATGCCTTGCTAAAAATGGCACAAAGTAATTCGACATGAATAATTTATTAAAACAGCAAGACAAGAAAGTTTTGTACAACACTGTGCTTCTGTTTATTCCTTGTATTTTGTATAAAGTATCTTCTGAGAGGAAAGGGCTAGGACCATGTGCTACCACCCTTTAGGAATACCAGTGGTGTTTTAGACATTTTTGTCAAGCTCATCGTTTTTTAGGTGGGGGAAGAATTATTGGACAGGAAAAAAAATTCCAAAAAATCTCATTTTACACAGGAGAAATTTCCTGTGTTCTCCAGAATTGAATGGATGAATCGTTTTATTTTGCCGATCCCTTCCGGATGGACATTTCAGTTGTTTCTAATTTTTTATGATTCCAAAGTAATAATACATCTGAGATGTACACTTTGTGGGTCAAAGGGTATGTGTATTCTTGATGTGGAAGGCTTTCCTTGTAAAATAGATTCTTCCGGTTACACATCCACCATCTGGGTAAGACACTGCCCCCTTGAGGACATGCTTGATGATACCTGATATTTTCAATCTTTAAAATTTTGTAGCTCTCAATTTAACCTTTACATGTTTTGACAATCTGATGGGAAAAATGACCTCTCCTTGTTTTAATTTATGCATCCCTGACTCCTAGTTGGGTAAGTTGGGCATCTTTCATAGCTAAATGGCACATGTACTCTGTCAACTGTCTTTTCATACCCTTCGCCCCAGTTTTTAATTTATTGTGTTCACCGATCTCTTGCATGTATATATTTTTTGGTAGGTGTTCTCCTTATACTCTGGATCCCAATCCTTGGTGGTTTTGTTCTAAGTATCCTCTTACAGTCTGCAGCTTGTCTTTTCACTTTTGTATGTTCTTTAAACATTCTTTTATTCTTTAACTTTTCATTTCGAAAAACCCCTAGACATAAAAAAATTTTGCAAAAACAGCACAGAGAATTCCCATACACCATTCATCCAGATCCCCCAAATGTTAACATCTTATATTATCAGAACCAGGAAATTTTATTTAAATTTCATCAGTTGTCCACTGATGTTCTTTTTCTGGATCAGGAGCCAATCCAGGATTCCATGTTGCCTTTAGTTGTCATGTCTCCTTAATTGTCTCTAATCTGGGACAGTTTTTCAGTCCATCTTTGGCTTTTATGATCTTAACACTTTTGAAGAGTCCAGACCAGTTATTTTGTAGAATTTGCCTCTGTTTATGTTTGTCTGGTATTCCCTCCTGATCAAATTTACGCTATGTATTTTTGGCAGAAAATTTTGTCTTTCTCTGTCCATCATATTTATGTTATCTTTTAATACACATGAGTTTTATATTTTAAAGTAAATATTCAGTCTTTTCCTTTATTATGATTTTGTGCCTTGTATATAAGACTCTTTTTCTTATATAACATTTATCTTATGTCAAGCTTATGAAGAAATTCTATATTTTCTTACTAAGATTTTGATGTTTTGCCTTTTACTCTAGGTTTTTAATCCCTTCAGAGTTAAAGTACATGATGCAAAATAGAGATATAATTTTTATTTTCCCCATAGGGATTGCTGATGTTATTCACCATTTGACTTTACTCTGTGAATTGTGTGTTGTTATCCTTTATCCGATTTCCTGTTAGGTCGTTTGTCTTCTGCTTATTGGTTTGCTGGAACTCTCTATATTTTGCCTTGTATAGGTTGGACAAATATCCCTGCAGTTTTCACAACTTGTTTGTTACAGGGACCTCCCAGCTTTTTGCTAAGGCCGTTGTTCATGCAGCCATTATTTAGTGGGTACCAGCGCCCTGCGTAGCCCAGCTTGGCACTGTCACGGGTGCCAAATTTTAAATTTGAGTAAACCCCGGGTGAATCGGGGTAGGGGGGTGGTCCCAGGTCTGGCCCTGGGGAGGCCACATCCTCACCTTCAGCCTGGTGTTGGGAAGACTCAGGGTTTTGCTTTACACCGTGTAACCCTTGAGTGACCCCTGCCGCGTCTGCCATACCCCAGGCTGACCGCAGGACTGTATGACCTGGGCCGTACTGTCCTCTGCCTCGACTTCATGATCTTCACGCTGAGGCTGCTGCACATCTTCACAGTCAACAAACATCTGGGGCCCAAGATCGTCATCGTGAACAAGATGGTGAGGGGTGGGGTAGGACTGGTGTGGGCGGGGCCAGAGGAGGAAAGGGGCGGAGCCAGAGAAGGTGTCGTGGAGTCTGGAACGCAATGCCAGGGAAGGAGGCAGGGCTTTGGATGCAGGGGCGGGGCCAGAGTAGCGAAGGGCAGGGCCCAGATTGGTCTCATCTTCCTCTTCTGTAGATGAAGGACGTGTTCTTCTTCCTCTTCTTCCTTGGCGTGTGGCTGGTTGCCTATGGGGTGGCCACGGAGGGGCTCCTTAGGCCCCAGGACCGTAACCTCTCGAATATCCTGCGCCGGGTCTTCTACCGGCCCTACCTGCAGATCTTTGGGCAGATCCCCCAGGAGGACATAGACGGTAAGGAGGGCATAGGCGGTAAGGAGGGATGAGAGGGCCTGACACCCTCCCTCTGAGTCCCCTCTCTCTCTCCTCTATCTCTGGGTCTCTGACCCCTCCTCCTTCTCTTTGCGTCTCTGTTCTCCCCTCTTTCTGGGATTCTGTCTCTCTCTGCTCTCCCATGCCCGTCTGGATTTCTGTCTTCCTTAGGTCTCTGTCTCTCTGGCTCCATCTCTATCTCCCTTCACAGCGAGCCTCATGAAGCCCGACAACTGTTCATCGGAGAAGGGCATATGGGCGCGCCCCTCAGGGACCCAGGCAGGCTCCTGCATCTCGATTTATGCCAACTGGCTGGTGGTGGTCCTCCTCATCATCTTCCTGCTCGTGGCCAACATCCTGCTGGTCAATTTGCTCATCGCGATGTTCAGGTGAGTCCCCACTGCTCTCTGATGATCTGACCTCATCTGGGTGACCTCACCCAGCATGACCCTTGACCCCAGCGTGATTCTTGATCCCAGCTTGACCCTTGACCCCAGTCTAAGCAATTCTAGTTTTAGTCTCTGACTCTGATTTAAATCTAATGCTGGCTTGTCCCCAAACCCAGTCAGAGTCTGCTCCTGACCTGGACTTTGGAACCTGATCTGCTCTCTGAGCCCAGGCTGAAGATTTAAAAATTTTTTTATTGTGGCAAAATATATATAACAAAATTTGCCATCGTCACCATTTTTAAGTGTACAATGCAGTGACATTAATTACATTTATAATGTTGTACAACCATCACCACTATCTATTTCCAAAACATTTTCATCACTCCAAACAGAAAGTGTGTACGCATTCAGCAAGGGTTAACTCCTCATTTTCCCCTCCCCTGCCCAGTTCCTGGTAACCTTTAATTTACTCTCTGTGTCTATGAATCTGCCTCTTGGAGGTGATTCATGTAAGTGACATCATACAATATTTGTCCTTTTGTGTCCGGCATAATGTTTTCATTGTGCAATCATGTTGTAGCACGTGCCACCACTCCATCCCTTTTTATGGCTGAATAATACTGATGTATTGATATAAGACATTTTGTTGATCCATTCATCTGATGATGGAAACTTGGGTTGGTTCCATCTTTTGGCTATTGTGGATAATGCTGCAATGAACACTGCTGTTCACAATTGCTGTTTGAGTCTCTGTTTTTTATTTCTTTTGGGTATATTTCTAGAATAGAATGCTGGGTCATATGGTAATTCTGTTTAGCCTTTCTGCATCCTTACTAACAGTTGTTATTTTCCTTATTAAGAGGTTCTAGCCATCCTAGCGGGCATGAACTGGTTATTTCATTGTGGTTTTGATTTGTATTTTCCTAATGACTGGTGACATTGAGCATCTTTCCATGGGCTTATTGCCCATTTGCACATCTTTAAAGAAATGTCTGTTCAAATCCTTTGCCCATTTTTTAAAATAAATTTATTTATTTATTTTTATTTTTGGCTGTGTTGGGTCTTCGTTGCTGCGCAGAGGCTTTCTCTAGTTGCAGTGAGCGGGGGCTACTCCTCGTTGCGGTGCGCGGGCTCCTCATTGCAGTGGCTTCTCTTGTTGCGGAGCACGGGCTCTAGGCGTGCGGGCTTCAGTAGTTGCAACACGTGGGCTCTAGAGCACAAGCTCAGTAGTTATGGTGCACAGGCTTAGTTGCTCCGCAGCATGTGTGATCTTCCTGGACCAGGGCTCGAACCCGTGTCCCCTGCATTGGCAGGCAGATTCTTAACCACTGCGCCACCAGGGAAGCCCCCTTTGCCCGTTTTTTAAATTGAGTTGTTTGTATTTTAGTGTTTGAGTTGTAGCAGTTCTTTATTCTGGATATTAAACTCCTATCACATATATAATTTGCAAATATTTTCTCCCATTCTGTTGGTTGTCTTTTCCTTTTCTTGATAATATCCTTTGATTCTTAAGTTTATTTATTTATTTGTCTGTGCCACACAGCTTGCGGGATCTTAGCTCCCTGACCAGGGATCGAACCGTCATCCCCTGCATTGCAAGGTGGATTCTTAACCACTGGACCACCAGGGAAGTCCCTGGGATTTTCTATTTCTATATGTAGGCTATATCATCTGTCAATGGAGACAGTTTTACTTCTTCCTTTCCAATTTGGATGCCTTTTAGTTCTTTATCTTGCTTGCTGTGGCTAGACCTTCCAGTATAATGAATAGAAGTGGTGAAATTGGGCATTTTTAAAAAATATTTATTTTCTTTATTTTTGGGGCTGCATCGGGTCTTAGTTGCGGTATGCGGGCTCTTTGTTGTGGCGCGCGGGTTTTTCTCTCTCTAGTTGTGGTGCGCAGGTTCCAGAGCATGTGGGCTCTGTAGTTTGCGGCACTAGGGATCTCTCGATGAGGTGCAGGAGCTCAGTAGTTGTGGTGTGCGGGCTTAGTTGCTCTGCGGCATGTGGGATCTTAGTTCCCCAACCAGGGATCGAACCCACGTCCCCTGCATTGGAAGGCAGATTCTTTACCACTGGGCAACCAGGGAAGTCCCAAAAGTGGGCATCCTTGTCTTGTTCTTGATCTTTGGGGAAAGTTTTCAGTCTTTTTTCATTGAGTATGATGTTAGCTGTGGGTTTTTCATAAGTACCTTTTATCATGTTGAAGAAGTTTCCTTCTATTTCTACTTTTCTGAGTTTTTGTTTTGTTTTTGTTTGAACCATGAAAGGGTGTTGGATTTTGTCAAATGCCTTTTCTGTGTCTCCATGTCAATTGAGATGATCACGTGGTTTTTCCTTTGTTCTATTAAGGTGGTATATTACATTGATTGATTTTTGTATGTTGAACTACTCTTGCATTCCTTGCATATATCCCACTTATAATCTTTTCAATATGCTGTTGCATTAGGTTTCTAGTATTTTGTTGAGGATTTTTGCATGTATATTCATAAAGGATATTGGTCTGTAGTTTTCTCGTGATATCTTTATCTGACTTTGATATCATCATGGTAATGCTGGCCTCATAGAATGAATTGGGAAGTGCTCTCCTCTTCAATTTTTTGGAAGAATTTGAGAAGGATTGGTGTTAAATCTTTTTTAAATGTGTGGTAGAATTCACCAGTCAAACCATCTGGTCCTGGGCTTTTTTGTTGGGACATTTTAAATTAGTGATTCAATCTCTTTACTTGTTATAGGTCTTTTGAGATTGTCCTGTTTCTTCTTGAATCAGTTTAGGTAATTTGTGTGTTTCTAGTAATTTGTCCATTTCATCTAGGTTATCTAATTTGTTGGTGTACAATTATTAATAGCATTCTCTTATAATCCTTTTTATTTCTATACGGTTGATAGTAATGTCCCCATTTTCATTTCCTATTTTATTATTTGTGTCCAGGCTTTTTTTTTTTTTTTTTTTTTTTTTGCGGTATGCGGGCCTCTCACTGTTGTGGCCTCTCCTGTTGCGGAGCACAGGCTCCGGACGTGCAGGCTCAGCGGCCATGGCTCACGGGCCCAGCCGCTCCGCGGCATGTGGGATCTTACCGGGCCGGGGCACGAACCCTTGTCCCCTGCATCGGCAGGCGGATTCTCAACCACTGCGCCACCAGGGAAGCCCCAGGCTGACTTTTGAACCTGACTCCAATCTCTACTTAATTCATGATAGCTTTCCCAACTTGACCTATGACATCTGACCCTGGACACTCCTAACCCAGCTATTAATTGCGTCCTGTAATAACCTCCAACTTTATTGATCTTGACATCTGCCTGCTGCCTTGGGCTTCAAACAGATATTGCGTGACAGCTAATCTTCATCCTCTCTTCCTGAAGGGGCGTTGACCTCCAGTGACCCTTGATCTCTGGTCCCCACAGCTATACCTTCGGCAAAGTACAGGCCAACAGCGACCTCTACTGGAAGGCGCAGCGCTACAGCCTCATCCGGGAATTTCACTCTCGGCCCGCACTGGCCCCGCCTCTCATCGTCATCTCGCACGTGTGCTTACTCATCCGTCGATTGCGCAGGCTCCGGGCCAGCTTGCCACCTTCCGCAGCCGTCGAGCATTTTCGTGAGACCCCCGGCTTGGCCCAAAAGAGAGAAACCTAGGGGGCGGAACCTGGAGAGAAAGAAGAGCATGTATAGGCTGGAGGAGGAGGACGCCCAGGAGCACTAGTGGGCAGGGCTTAGTCTGTCAGGGAGCTGGGCGTGGGATATTAGTGGGAGGCCTAGAACGGCGAGGGGGCGTGGTCTGGGAGATCACCAAAGCTCACGGTTTTGGGTGGGGAAGCTGGGTCTAGGAGCAGGCGTGGCCCGAGGATGGGCGAGCCCTTTGACTCTCTCCTGACCCCACTGTCCAGGGGTCCACCTCTCGAAGGAAGCGGAGCGGAAGCTGTTGACGTGGGAGTCAGTGCAAAAGGAGAGTTTCCTGCTGGAGCGAGCTCGGGACAAGCGGGAGAGCGACTCTGAAAGTCTGAAGCGCACGTCGCAGAAGTGAGGGCGGGGCCTGGCTCTGGGCGGGGCTTTTGGCTTAGGGAACAGAGCCCATGATTTAGGTCCTGCAAAGACCCAGGCTAGAGGTGGAGCCTGCAGGCACAGGGTCCTGGAATGCTAGGGAGAAAAGCTGAACCACTGAGGGCGGGTCTTCGAAGGTGGGCGGGGCTGGTAGGCTGCGGGCACCGATCTGAAACCCTGGATCCCCAGGGTGGACACAGCACTGCAGCAGCTGAGACAGATCCGCGAGCACGAGCAGCGTCTGAAAGGACTGGAACAGGAGGTGAGAATCCCGGGCCAGGCTGGGGGAGTATGGCTGGGGTGAGGGGCAGTAGGGTTCCAGTCTGGTGCCCTGAGGTCCTCCCTGCTCCCCAGGTCCAGTACTGTAGCCGTGTCCTGGGCTGGGTAGCCGAGGCCCTGAGCCGCTCTGCATTACTTCCCCCAGGGGGGCCGCCGCCCCCAGCCTCACCTGGGCCTAAAGGTCAGTGTGTGTGGTGTACCTGTATCTCTGGCATCTGTCACTACCTACGTCTGTGTCCCTACTTTCCGGGTCTCTCTTCCCCTACGTCGGAGTGTTTTTCTCTTTTACTGGCTTTCCTTAGTCCCTGGTTCACTCTCAGTCTCCTTTGGGCTTTTTGTACATCTTTCTTTTTGCCAGTCTCTTATTTTTTTCTGTCTTCGTCTCTATGCCCACCACCTCTTCTCTCTTCCCCCAGACTGAGCCCTGCTGGTGGACTTCAAGGAGGAGCTGCCATAGGGAGTTTTGGTCCCAGAGTAAGGCCTAGCAGGTCCTTGACCCCTGCACCTGGCGGCCTTGTCCTTGAGGTGAACCTCATGCCCATGGACTACCACCTCAGCTGCTGTCACGATCACTGCAGGGAGTGTCATCCATGCAAACCACAGCAGGCTTGGATCCTCCCAGAACCAGCCCTACTCTGGGAGCATGAGCCGCTGGAGCCCAGGCATTCATTGCCTTTCAAGGCTGTACCACAGTCTGCTGGGCCAGAGAAGGCTGCAGGGTCATTGAGGTAAAGGACCAGAGCCCACTCACAGCTCCCCACACTGGGGAAATAAAGCCATTTGAGAGGAGTAGCATCCGGATGCTTGATTCTTGGGGAACTGGTGGGTGTATAGATCCTTTGGGGATGGGGGCTGAAGCTGGGGATGTGTTTGGGGTCCTTGGTTCGTTTGCTGCTTTATTTCAGGTATCCCCCAGCTGTTTCTTCCTCTCAGCCCCGCTATTCCTGTGTGACTCAGGCCCAGCACCTCTTGTCTGCACTATTTTGATGACTCTCACTTCAGTGGGACAAGAACCCCAACCATCTGTACCCCCCCCCCATTCCTGCCTACCAATGAAAGAAGAACTCAGAGATAAAAAGGAGAGTATTTCCTGGAGTGGGGGTGGGTGGGTGCTATGTACATCTGCTTTGGCAATAGGGGTACAGATGATGCAAATTTGAGTAGATAACTGCATATGTGTCTTTAAAAAGTCTAATTAGTGGAAAATTGCAGGCCATGCACGCACGGAATTGAGGCAAATATGCATCATTATACATGCCGTTTAACTAAACAACCCATAACAAACTAAACTGGTAATGACAAGGTTGAACTGACAGCAATTATTAGTAAAATAGCAAAAAAGCCACCAACAACCAACACATCCATAAATGCAAACCAAAACATCCTTTTTCCAAATTGGAGGAATTCCAACTGTCTGCCACTTTGGATGCAGAGTAGCTCTGAAATATTGCCAAGTGTTTTGTGGCAACCAGATTTTTCTGGAAGATGCTGAATCAATTCTCACTAACTCAAGTAGTAATAATAACAGTAATGACGACGGTGGCAACAACAACAACAGCTAACACGAGTGCTATGTGTCTGGCTTTGTGTTTAAGTTCTTCACAGGTGCTAAATCAAGGAATTCTCATGACAACCATATATTAGGTAGGTACTAATGTCTCCATTTGCAGATAAGAAAACTGAGGCACTCATAAAAGTTAAGTGACTCACACAAGGTCTCACAGCTAGAAAGTGGCCGAGTTTGAATAGGAATCTGGGCCATCTGGATCCAGAGCCTTTGTAAAGCACTAATTTATATTTAGAAATGTTAAATGCTACGAAGCCCTAGGAATTCACTCAGTGGGCATGCTGCTTTATTAAGCTGTTGTCTCTCAGCTCCAAATCTGCCCTTCTGTATACTCAGCTCTGTGACGCTGGGGCTGGGACTCCCGCAAGCCCCATTTGTTTTGCCAGCTGGGTTCCTATTAGACTCTGCCTAGAGGGGGCGCTAGAGGGAGAACGGTGACTGGTGGAGGAAGAGGGGATTTGCTGCTTCCTGTTCCTGAGCGTAGCCCCAGAGCATTGCTTTCTCTGGTTGCAGCTTTCAGCTTCCCCCGCCCCAGCACTCCCACAAGTTCTGTTTATGCCCTCAGTCACACCCGCTCCATCCAGGCAGCCCCTTTTTCTAGCCTGAGTTTCAGCTCCCAGGGTCACGTCTCCAAGAGTTTAGGTTCTGATAACTCTGTTCTCTCCCATTTTTCTCTCCAGTCCTGGGGGTGATATTTGCTTCGTGCAGTTTACTATTTCTGTGCTAACTCTGCTTCTTTATATTTATTTACCAGTTTTCTGAGACCCGTTTAATATATCTGAGACCCCTGTATTAATTTATTTCTGTTGGAGAGATACAACCTCCACTTCATTTCCACACATAAATCAGTTTGGAAACCAAAAGACCTGTAATTGAAGAGGAGGCTAGGCGCTCTTGAGGAATTACAAAATACTCCTAAAATTTATATTTAAATCTTTCTTACTTGTATCTTTTCCCGCAGTGAACCTACTTCACTTCTCTGTTGCACAGCCCTAGTACAGTGGGAATCCTGGCCCCTTAAAATGACAATTGGTGACCACAAATGTCTCCACTTGTCTTGGTGCTGTGTTTTTGGAAGCCACACAGAGTTTAACTGGGCCATTACAAAGGTGGAAGATACTTCCTTTTAGGAGTGAGGAGGACCTCTTGCTGGTCACCAGCAAGGCCAGTAAGTGACTGGGTGTCCATTAACCAAGAGTGAGCAGCATAGCCATGATCTGCTACTCTAGGGTCCTCCGGAGGGGTTGCTGAGGGCATGCAACAGCTGTGGCATTCACTAGCCTGTGATCCAAAAGAACCCGTAAGATATGTGCTCCAGTCTCAGATGTGGGAAGGGAGTGACTGTCAGTAGAATATGTAAGCCACTAAAACCTTAAACAAATGGGTCATTTGAAAGAGAGGTGTATTTTATACAAAAACGAAAACTCCAGATAAGAGGCTGCAGGTTGTCAGAGAAAAGGAGGCAGCAGGGTGGAGTGAGGACTCAAGAATGCATGTGCTTTGTGAAGGCTGAGGACCTGCTCCATTAAAGGGACAAGTGGGGCTAGAGGAGACAGCTGTAAAGGCTGCTCAAAGCTGCCGCCAAAAACTGGAATGGATTTGGTAGCTCCTGTGAAGCCTACTTAGACAAGCCAAGGGGCTGATACGCAAACCTAGACTGAATTAGAGAAAACTGGGTATCGGATATGTTTTTGTTTCTCTTGGGTAAATACCTAAGATTGGGGTGTCTGGGTTGTATAATAAGCGGGATCTTAGTTCCCCAACCAGGGATTGAACCCGGGCCCCAACAGTGAAAGTGCTGAGTCCTAACCACTGGACTACCAGGGAATTCCACTGTATAACTTTATCTGAGGCTGCTTAACTCTTTTCCTAAGTGGTTGCACATTTTACATTTCCATCAGCAATGTTATGAGAGAATTTCAGTTGCTCTGCATCCTCACTAGCACTTGCTATTATCAGTATTTTTAATTAGCCATTCTAAGAGGTTTGTAGTGGTGTCTCACTGTGTTTTTTTTTAATTTTTAAAAATCTTAAAAGATTTTATTTAGGGCTTCCCTGGTGGTGCAGTGGTTGAGAGTCCGCCTGCCGATGCAGGGGACACGGGTTCGTGTCCCGGTCTGGGAAGATCCCACATGCCGCGGAGCGGCTGGGCCCGTGAGCCATGGCCGCTGAGCCTGCGCGTCCGGAGCCTGTGCTCCACAACGGGAGAGGCCACAACAGTGAGAGGCCCGTGCACCGCAAAAAAAAAAAAAAAAAAAAAAAAAAGGAAGATCCAAAAATGCTATCAGCAGCTTTGACCTAAATGATATTTATAGAAACTCATAACTGCAGAATACATACACTTTACCAGTGCTAAACCATAAAACAAGTATCAATAAATTTACAAGGATTGAAATCAGAGTATGTTCTCTGACTACAACGTTAGTAAATTTAAAATCAGTAACAACATATTTAAGGAAACTCCAAATACTTGGAAATTAAAGAATATATTACTAAATAATCCGTAGGTCAAAGAATAAATCACAAAGAACTACCAAACACTTTAAACTGAAGGATAATAAAACTATAAAATATCAAAATTTGTGGAATGCAACAAAAGTAATGCTTAGAGAGAATTTTATAGCTTTACATGCTGAAATTAGAAAAGAGGTTTAAAATCAATGTCTTACAAGAAGGTTTCAAGAAAAGAAGTAAATCTAAAATGGAAAAAAAGGAAAATATAAAATCAAAAATCAATGAAATAGAAAACAGACACTAGATGAAAGTAAGAAATCCAAAACTGGTTGTTTGAAATGATCAACAATATAATAGGACAGAAAGAGATATGCGCGTCATCAATATCAGGAATGAAAGAGGATTATTACTACATATCCTATAGACATTAAAAGGATAATAAGAAAATAGTATAAGAATTTTATGCCAACAGACTTAACAACTTAGATGAAATGGGGGAATTCCTTAAAAATACAACTTAACAAAATTGATATCAAATGACATGGGAAATCTGTATAGTCCTATGTCTGTTAAATACATTGAATTCCTTATCAAAACCCTTCCCACAAAGAAAATTCCACACCCAGATGGTTTCAAATAGTGAATTATATAGAATACTGAAAAAAAAAAACACCAAGAACAAGTACTTCGAAAACAGAAAAGGAGGAAACACTTTCCAATCCATTTTATAAGGCTACCATTACCCTAATGCCGAAACCTGATAAACATATTAGTAAAAGAGACCATTTAAGACCAATATCTTCATGAACATAGATGAAGACAAAAATCCTCAACATAAGTTAGAAAGCAAATCCTGCAATATATAAGAGTAATAGCTAATGATCACATGGAGTTTGTCCCAGAAATGCAAGGTCGATTTAACATATGAAAGTAGCAAGGTAGGAGACTTCCCTGGTGGTCCAGTGGTTAAGACTCTGTGCTCCCAGTGCAGGGGGGCACTGGTTCGATCCCTGGTTGGGGAACTAAGATCCTGCATGCCGCAACACGTGGCCAAAAGAAAAAAAAAAAGTAGCAGCAAAGTAATTCAGAAATAAACCATATGGTCCTTTTTTTTTTTTTTTTTTTTTGGACCACGATGCACAGTATATGGGATCTTACTTCCCTGACGAGGGGTGGAACCTGCACCCCCTGCATTGGAAGCACAGAGTCTTAACCACTGGACCACCAGGGAAGTCCCAGCATATGGTTTTTTGATTCTTGAAATAGAGTACAAAGACATCCAACTAGGAAAGAAAAGTCCTTTCTGGAATAACTGAATATCCATATGGGGAAAAAAATGAAACTCGAATCCCATTTCACACCATATACAAACATTAATTTGATATGAATCATCGATCTAAATGTAAAATCTAAAACTATAAAGCATTTAAAAGAAAACAAAAAAGAATACCTTTGTGACTTAGTGGTAGGCAAAAATTTCAAACATAGAACATAAAATGCAATCATCTTTAAAAATTGATCATTTAGATTTCACCAAATTAAAAACCTCTGCTCATCAAAAGACTTAAGAAAATCAATAGGCAAGTCAGAGACTAGGAGAAAATGATCCTGAGATACACAGCTGACAAAGACTTGTATTTAGGGAATATAAAGAACTCCTACAGCTTAATTAAAAGATATACAACAGGGGTATGGGAATAATAGGTACAAACTATTATGTATACAATAAAAAAGCTACAAGGACATACTGTACAACACATGGAATATAGCCAATATTCTATAATAACTATAAATGGAGTATAACCTTTAAAATTTGTGAATCACTATGTTGTATACCTGTAACTTATGTAATACATCAACTATATCTCAATTTTAAAAAGATATACAATTAAAAATGGGTAAAGTATTTAAAAAGACACTTCACAAAGACATACAAATGGCCAATATATTAATACATCTGAAAAAAGTCCTCAACATCATTAGTTATCAGAGAAATGCACATTAAAATCACAGTAATAGGGGCTTCCCTGGTGGCACAGTGGTTGAGAATCTGCCTGCTAATGCAGGGGACACGGGTTTGGGCCCTGGTCTGGGAGGATCCCACATGCCGCGGAGCAACTAGGCCCGTGAGCCACAACTACTGAGCCTGCGCATCTGGAGCCTGTGCTCCGCAACTGCGCGATAGTGAGAGGCCCGCGCACCGCGATGAAGAGTGGCCCCCGCTTGCCACAACTAGAGAAAGCCCTCGCACAGAAAAACGAAGACCCAACACAGCAAAAATAAATAAAAATTAATTAAAGCTCACACCAATCTCATGATGTTAGTTTAAAAAAAAAATCACAGTAATATACTATTAAACCCCCAAAATTAAGTATAATTGGTACAAGACTAATGGTGTCCTCCCAGATACTTTGCAGAAATAAACCGAAATCTTTCCTGCAGTAAGACACCTTCATCTTAAGGCCTTAAATTATTCCTACAAATAACTTGTCAAGAACAGGGAGAATCATAGCACATAAGGGGAAAAGGGCACTAGTGAGAACTGACAGAAACAACAGATGGCAGAATAAAATGAGCAAAGACATCAAATAAAGGAATCATTAGACAAAGTCAATAAAATAACTGGTTTCTATTTTTTAAGAAATAAAGGAAAAGTTTGAAAATATCTGAAGGGAACAGGACTCTATAAAAAGTGATTTCACAGATTTAAAAAGAAATGAAGGACACAATAATTGAAATTAGAAGTTTACTGAATGAATTTAACAGTGGATTCAATTCTGCTGAAGACAGTATTTGTGAACCGAAATACTTAGGTCAGAAAAACAACCAAGAACATAGCACAGAGAGATAACAACATGGAAAATACAAAAGGAGGTTAGTAAACACAGAAATCAAAGAAATTTTTGAAAGTCTGACAGATATTTAATTGTTCTTTTCAGAAGGTAAGAACAGAAAATGGTGCAGAAACAATGTCTGAAAAGATTAAGACAATTTTCCAGAACTGGTGAAATAAACCAATCTCAGATTCAAAAAGCCCAATGAAGTCCACTGGAGACAAAAGGAACTCTGTATACAGACATTATTTTATATAAAACACTTATAAGAAGAATACAGACTATTGCAAAGGAGAGACATAAAGGTGACTTCTCAATATCAAAAATGGAAGCCACAAGACAATGGTAGGATATGATCAACATTGAAAGAAAAAAAGCCTCCCCATCTAGTACCTTAAATCCTAATAAAATATTTTTAAATGAGGGTAAAATAAAAATAGTTTACAACAGACAAAAACATTTTGACAATCAGTCACCAACACATCTTCATTAATGGAAATTCTAAAACATCTTTCAAGCAGAAGGAAAGTAATCCCAGATGGGTGATTTGAGAACCGAGAGAAATAAAGGACAAAAAATACATATGTAGTAAATATGCAAGAAAATCCGAATAAAAAAATAACTATATGAAACAAAATAATAATGTCCTGGAAGGTTAAAAAGTAAAAATAAAAACCATCAAAATAATAAAATATAAGTTGAGAAGAAAGTAAATAGAATTCAAATATTTTAAGTTCTTTGTATCTTCTGGGAGAAGGGGAGACATACTGTAACTTCAATAAATTAAGTGTGCATTTTTTAAGTTCTAAGGTGATCACTAAATAAATACAGAGTGTACAACTTTATAATTGTAAGGAAGAGAACATTATAATGATTTAAAAAAATACTGGTCTGTACCAAAATTGAGAAAATTACGAAGATTAACACCAAATGCTGGCAAAGATGTGGAGCACCTGGAACTTTCATACACTGTTGCCAGGAGTGTAAATAGTACAACCATTCTGAAAATGGTCTAGCAGTTTCTTATGAAAATGGGCTTTTTAAATCTTAGTTTCTTATTAAACTGCTAGACCCTGTAATTCCCCTCCTATGGATTTACCTAAGAAAAATAAAAACATATGCCACAAAAAGACTTTTACAAGAACAGTCATAGCAGTTTTATTCATAATAGCCCAAACTTAATGAAATAGAAAACAAACAATAAAATCATCAACAAAGCCCAAAAGTTCTTTGAAAGAACTAATAAAGTTGACAATCTTCTAATAAGCTTGATCAAGAAAAAGGAGGACTTCCCTGGTGGTTCAGTGGTTAAGAATCCGCCTGCCAATGCAGGGGACATGGGTTTGAGCCCTGGTCCGGGAAAATCCCACATGCCATGGAGCAACTAAGCCCATGTGCCACAACTACTGAGCCTGCGCTCTAGACCCTGTGAGCCACAACTACTGAGCTCGCGCGCCTACAGCCTGTGCTCCGCAACAAGAGAAGCCACCGCAATGAGAAGTCCACGCACCGCAACAAAGAGTAGCCCCCACTCACCGCAACAAAGAGTAGCCCCCACTCACCGCAACTAGAGAAAGCCCGCACGCAGCAAGGAAGACCCAACGCAGCCAAAAATTAATTAATTTTTTAAAAATAAAAGAAAAAGTACAAATAACCAGTATTAGGAATTAAAAAAAGGGGACATTACTATAGATGCTGCAGATATTAAATAAATAATAATAAAGAATATTAACATTACTGCACCAATAATTTCAAAAAATAGGTGAAATACTCAAATACCTTTTAAAAATTAACCAAACAACTACCCAGGAAAAATAAAGAACCCAGGAAGTCCTATAATCATTAAATAACTTGAAACTGTAACTGAAAATCTTTCAAACACACATATGTGTTCATGCACACACTTACACAGACATATATGCAAACCTTTCTAATCCTAGATGTCATTAATGGCAAATTCTACCAACCTTTAAGAAAGAAATGCTCTTCTAGAAAACAGAAAGAGGAACACTCCCCAACTTATAAGACCAGCTCAACCTTGATACCAAAATTTATCTGAAAACTCAAAAGCCCCAAAATAGCTAAGATGCTCCTTAATAAAAACAAAGTGAGAAGACATGCTCTAACAAGTATTAAGCCTTATTATAAATTTGTAGTAAGGCAGTGTGAATTGAGACAGGGGCAAACAAACAGGCTAATGGAACAGAACAGAGAGCCTAAAATTAGACCCATCGTTATATTAAGTCTGATATACGATAGATATGCCTTAGCAGACCTGTAAGTAGGGGGTGAACTTCTCAATAAATGGTGCTAGAACAACTGGGTATCCACACAGCAAAAAAAAGAAACTGACCCCTACCTCAAATAACTGCAAAAATCAATCTCAGAGGGACAAAAGAAGTAAATGTGAAAAACAATACTATAAAATGCTAGAAAATATAAAAGAATGATCACTGGGTTATACTACTCCAGGGGACAAAATTACTGCTGATGTGAATGGTGCCCCTTGAAACACCACACCTTGGTATAGGAAAAGATTTCTCATAAAAGACACAATAAGCAATGACCATAAAATTTCAATTTGATACATTTTACTACATTAAAATTAAAAACTTCCTTTTTCGAAAAGACCCCAAAAGGAGAACAGAAAGAAAAACTGTAGAATGGGAGAAGATATCTGCAACCTACCTAACAACAAATGACTAATATCCAAAAGATATAAAGAACACCTACGAATTTGGAAGAAAAATACGGACAACCCAATAGGAAAATGGGCAAGAGGCTTGACAGGCACTTCATAAATATTTTATAATATTTAAATAATTATTAAATAATTCATTTAATTAAATTATCCCAATAACTATTACAAATATGTCATTAATAATCAGTGAAAGGCAATTAGAATTACAGTGAAATACAACTGCACACCAACCAGATTGGGAAAAAATGGAAAAGTCTAATAATACCAGGTGTTGATGAGATGTACAGCAACCAGGAAGTCTCATCCTCAATTAACGTTACTGTATATTGTCATAACTACTTTGGAGAACAACCTAGTATTAGTAGTAAAATCAAATATACACATACCCTATGGCCCAACAACTCCCAATATATTCCCTAGAGAAACTCTTTCACTTGTGCAACAGAATACAGTAATAATAATAACTAACACATTGTGCTTGCTTTGTGTCAGGCATTGTTCTAAATGCTTTACATTTTTAAATTACATTACTCTTCACAATAACCTTAGGAGGTAGGTACTATTATTACCTCCATTTTACAAAAGTGAAAAAAATTTAAACAAAAAGTTACACGACTTTCTCATCGTTACACCTCCAATGAGTGGTAGTCAGGATTTAACACAGTCTGGTTTCAGAAGCAGCTCTTAACCAACTACATTCTTCTACTTCTCACAAGAATGTTCTCCGCAACATTATTCATAATTGTCATAAAGTTGAAAGACACAAACGCCCATCAACAGTAAAATGCATAAATCATAGACTATTCAAACAAAAGAATACTATGCATACGTGAAGAAAATAAAGGAACTACAGCTACACTCAACAATATAAATTTCACAATGTTGAGCAAAAGAAGCACAGCGTAAAATATTCTAGACAGAATAAGTCCCTATTTCTAAGTTCAAAACAGAAGCAAAATTAAACTAGTAATTTAGGGATGCACATATACATGGAAAAAGTATAAAGAAAATCAAGGATATGATCACCACAAAAGTCAGACTTGAAGTTACCTCTAAAAGGGAAGAAGGGGTACTTGATTGTGAAATGATAATGAGAGAAGCTCTTTCAGAGTCATGGTAATATTCTTCTTGATCTGGGTGGCAGTTACACAGATGTAAGCTTTATAATTATTCATTTAAAACTGTTTATACATTCTATGCCCTTTTATACATTTTATACATTCTATGCCCCTTTGGGGATGCATATTTCATGATTTAGAACATTAAAAATAAAATATAAAGAAAAGAAGAAGAAATGGCCAGAGAATTAGGAGAAATGCCAGAAGGAAATGCTGTCACAAAAGCTAAGGATATGAAAAAGAAACAGAGAGCCTCAGATTATCAACACAAAAGCAAGTAAGAGAAACTCTAAAGCGTGTCCATAGTGAATTCTTTCCTTTGGGTTTCAGAATAAACAGAAAAACAGAAATCTTAATTCAATTTGTTCAAAAGTTAACCAAGAAGAGGAAGGTGGTGGGATGAATTGGGAGATTGGTATACATATGGAGATACACATACACTAATATGTATAAAATAGATAACAAATAAGAACCTGCTGTATAAAAAATAATAATTAAATTAAATTAAAAAAAGAAGAGTCGGCAGCTTACCTAAGATCACAAATCTTCACTATTACTAGATGGTTTGCCAGCAGCTGAAATGAACCATAACTCAAAATTACAAGGAGTACTTCTGATTCCCATAATGCATGTTAACACTGACCCTGACACTGAGTTCCACTAAACAAAGGAAAACTGTATCCATGAAAAATATATCCACCTTTCTTGAACACATTCAGAAAGTGTATTCTGGTAAATTGGTACATTTACCAGAATTTACAAGTTTTCTGGTAAACCGGTAAATCTGACTTACAGCAAACAGATTCTGCAAACCGGCCACTGTGACACCTAGAAAGCCCCTTGCTTCCCTGGCAAACCCTTCCTCGCCGCCTGGAGAGGCCCTGATGGTGGCCCAACGTGTGAGGTTCTACATCACCCTTCCCAGCAACTGCTCTCCTAGGCCCATGCCTTCCGGAGAGCGCTCGGGCCTCCCAGAAATGCCCGTTCCTCTCCCTTTACCTCCTCCCCTGGAACTATAAACCCCAAAGATGAAAGCAGGGAGCTGGTGTCCAGCTTCCTCAAGGAGCAGGCAATAACTTCGTCCTTAACAGGCGTGTGAGGAGGCTAGACCCGGTCTCTGCCGCCCGGGAGCCCGAACCAAAAGGCTTCCCCAATTGGGCAGGGACCGACGGCCGCTTCCTGTGAAGGTCGGGCCTTGGGATTGGCTCAAAGTCAGATCTGGTGAGCGAAGGGGCGGACGCCAATTTCCCAGGTCCTAGGGGAGAAAAAAGGAGGGCCCTCTCGGGCCGTTTGACCTCTCAGCTCCACAGAGCCCGGGGTCTGGGAGGCTCTGTCAGGTGGCCTGTTATCCCTTGGCGAAGTCCAGTGACCCCAGGGGGTGACGCCCAACCTCACACACCCCAGATTTATGAACGTTTCAGGGATCCTGCGGGAGCCAATTCACCCTCACCCTCGAGGCCTGGACCCTTCAGTCTGGTCAATCAACCGAAAATAAGGGTCTAGAAGGCTCAGCTGAGGAGCCTAGCAACCACCTCGGGCCCCTTCAAGGCTCAGGCCTTACCGCGCAACGCTCCTTGCTCTACCTCAGGCACCGACTTTCCCGCGTTCCTCTGCGCATGCGCCGCCGCTCCCCTCGCTCACCTCTCCTGACGGAGGGAAAGATCCTGCGGCTCCACCCCCTCCAACAACCCACCTCGCTCCCTACACGCGCGCACACGCTCACACATGCGCATGCGTCCCTCCTTCCTTCCTTTCCTCTCGTGCAGTTTAGACCGCGTGCCCAACCTTCCCTTTCCATCCTCCTGCACTGCTCAGTCCAGGCTCTAAGCCGAGTCCCTCGTCTGGAGCATGGGCTTCACTTCCAGTCCCCCGAGTAATGTGGAGGTGAGGATGAGGTGGGAGGATTGGTCTTCCAATTCATTTCTTTTTGCCTTCAGATCTTTGACAGTAAAACTTAAGTCTCCCCATACTACTAGCCAAACCTTAAGTATGTGTCCAATAAGACAGACGGGAACCTTGCCTCCAGAGAATTCTGAAGTCTGCTGGGCTTGCAGACAAGAATAAAAAAGCTAAAGATTGGGCTTCCCTGGTGGCGCAGCGGTTGGGAGTACACCTGACGATGCAGGGGACACGGGTTCGTGCCCCGGTCCGGGAAGATCCCACATGTCGTGGAGCGGCTGGGTCCGTGAGCCATGGCCGCTGAGCCTGCGCATCCGGAGCCTGTGCTCCACAACGGGAGAGGCCCGCATACCGCAAAAAAAACCAATAACAACAAAAAAAAAAAGCTAAAGATTTACTCGAGTTCTTGGTCTCAGGACTGCTTTTATACTCTTAAAAATGAAGGACCCCAATAATTTATGTGGGTTGTACTTATGTGGATTGTTTATGTGAGTTGTATCTATCAATATTAAAACAGACATTTCTGAAATACGTATTATCATCAAAAACTCATTGTGTAAACATAACATTTTTAATAACTAATTTCCACACCAAAAATAATTTAGAGAGAAGAGTATTTTACATTTTTGCAGATCTCTTTAATGCCTGGCTTACTAGAAGACAATTGGATTCTCATATCTGCTTCTGCACAGGGTTTGTCAAAATAGCTCATGTGCTGTAGCTTCTGGAAAACATCACTGTATACTCAAGAGAAAGTGAGAGTGAAAAGGCAAATGACATCTTAATAGTATTACGAAAATAATTTTCACCTCATGAACCCCTGAAAGTGTCTCAGGAACCACCAGCGGTCCCTAGGCCACATTTTGAGAACCACATTTTGAGAACCACCAGTGGTCCCTAGGCTTAGATCATTATGACTGAGCAAAAAAGATGTAAAGGAAAATGTCTAGGTGCTGTAAGAATACATTACAATCTGGGGAAATTATTCAATCCTTAACACAGAGACCTAATTTGGAGAGAGTGTTTCTGAGCCCAAGCTCATGCTGCTGATCGCACATCAGGCCAATAAATCCTTGCTGGGGCAAGGAATAGCAACTTTATTTGGAAAGCCAGCATACCAAGAAGATGCTGGACTAGTGTCCAGAAGAACAATCTTACCAGAGTTAAAATTCAGGCTTCTTTTATACCTATGTGACCTGTAGGTCTGGTCACAATGTTCCTATAAGCCTCCAACAAGACAACTTATTTTGTTTTCCAATTTTTTATCTTTATATGAATGGAAGAGCATTATACATTTAAAGGTCAGAGCCTTGAGAATGGGCTATCATGTGTATTTCAGGCTTTGGCAACATTCTTTTACAAAGATGCAGAGCCAGCATGACTAAGCACAGGCAACAGAGCACAAGGGTTAGAACTAAGGGAATAGATCCAATATGGAGTCAGGCTTGTTCTTCTCTGTTACAGGAGGAGTTCCCTGAGGAAGTAACACTGAAACTGAGACTTGAAGGTTGATTTACTAGGTGAAAAATGGAATATGAACATCTCAGCCCCTGAGCCTATGCAAAGCCCTGGGGCAGGAAAATCTGTGAACTCAAGACACCAGTCAGTAAATGTTTATTGAATGATATGTGCCCCACACTGCCCTAGACCCTAAGGATACTGTATGAAAAAGATTTTACATTCTAGTTGCAAAAGCAGGAAACATGTAAACAAATAAGAATTTCTGAGAATGGGAGTGCTGTTAAGAAAGCAAAACAGAGTATGATGAGGGGACAAGGCAGAGAGCTGTAGACAGTAGTCAAGTAAGACCTCTCTGAGGAAGTGACATTTGGCAGAGCCTTGAAGGAGATGAGGAAAGGAGCTAGGAACAACATGAGGAAGAGCATACCAGGCAGAGAGAACAGCAATGACAAAAGTCTGGAGGCAGAAGTATACTTGACAGGTTCTTGAAACAGCAAGGAAGCCAGTATGGCTGGATCCCAGTGACTGAGGGAAGGGTGGTAGTAGGTGGAATGAGAGAAGTGGCAGGGGCCAGAGTATTGAATGGAGGCCCTTAGAGGTCATGATGGGAAGTTGGGTTTTTTTCCTGAGTGAGATAAGAAGCTATTAGAGGGTTCTGAGTCAAGAAGTGACTCATGTTTTAACAGGAGGATCCCTTTGGCTTCTGGGCAGACAATAGGATCTGTGGGCTAAGGGTAGCTTCCGGTGGCTCAAGGCATTCCTTGGCTTGTATCTGCATAACTCCAATCTCCACCTCTGTCTTCTCCTTCTCCTCTAGGAGTGTCTTTCCTCTGGGTGTCTCTTTTAAGAATATTTGTCATTAGATTTAGGGCCCACTTAGATAATCCAGGATAATCTCATTTTGAAATCCTTAACTACATCTTCAAAGACCCTTTTTCCAAATAGGGTAAAAAAAAATAGGGTCACATTCACAGGCTCCAGCAGTTCGGACAAGACATATATTTGGGGGGACTACTACAGTAGGTCTGGGATGAGGACTTAGAATATGTTAACAAATTCCCAGCCGACACTGATGCTGCCTGTGTGGGGACCACAACCAGTGATGCAGAGAAGTCAAGTAAGATGCGGACCAAGAATTGACCACATGGGTATCACTGGTGACTTTGACAAAAGTGGTTTTGGTGAACGAGTCAGAATGAAAGCCTTATTGGAGTAGATTCAAGGAAGACTTGGAAGAGAGGATTATAAGCTAATATTTTGGATATGTTGGGTTAAATAAAATATATCATTAAAACTAATTTCATCCTTTTTTTTAATGTTTGTACTGGTGTGATCTGTAATAATCAAAAAACTGGAAACAACTGTGATGTTCATCAATAGTTGAATGCATAAATAAATTGTGGGATATTCAGACAATAAAATACTTGAAAGTGGTGAGGATATAAGAAATATTGCTACTTATTCCATTGATGAATCTCATAAATATAATGTTGAATAAAATTAAGTTAAACACAAAAGAATAAATACTGTATGATTCCATTTATATCATGAAAAACAGGCCAAACCAAAATATAGCATTATAAGTCAAGAGGAATGGGATAGTGATTTGCAAGGGAGAAAATGGTTTCTGGGTCGATGATGATGTTGATCTTTGTTACATGGGTATTAACATTGTGATAATTCATTGAGCTGTATATTGTGTTTTGTGAACATTATTATATGTGTCATCCTTCACCGTAAGAAAGCGGTAAAAAAATAATATTATGCACTCAAAACTACTAAAAGAAAAATTGAAAGCACTGGAGTTTATCACAGATCTGAATTTTGATGCTGGCTAAAATGCAGTGACAGGTATTTTACCTGTAGCCGTCAGGATTATTAAAGCTAGTTGCTTTAACACACAACCCTATTTACTAATACTAACAAACAAATTTTATATACTAATAAAATATTATATAGCTTAATGCAATAAATTCTTACTTACATAAAGTCCAAAAGGCTCTCTTCCAAGGAGAAACCAGGTACCTAAGCTCTTTTATCTCTCGGCCCTCCCATCCTTAAGTCCTCCAATAAATTCTCAGCTTACAGACAGCCAATGATGAATGAAGAGAGACAAGGTAAAAATTGTACAGGACATTTTATGGCTGGGTCCACAAATGCCCTACATCACTCTGCACCCACTCCACTGGCCCAAGACCAGTCACATGGCCTCAACTTCACTGCAAGGAGGCTTGGGAAATGTAGTCTTCCTGTGTGCCTAAGAAAGAGGAAACCAAATTGGTGACCATCTAGCAAACCTCTGCCACCTTCCTTTGGATCTCCAGGAACTCACGTACTCATCTCTGAGGAAGCGAACAGTGGGTAGAAAAGTGGAAGATTGGTGTATTAGTTTCCTGTGACTTCAAGAACAAATTATCACAAACTTGGTAGGTTAAAACAACAGAATTTTACTCTCACACTATTCTGGAGGCCAAAAGTCCAAAGTCAAGGTGTTGACAAGGCTGCATTCCCTCTGGAGGCTCTAGGGGAGAATCAGAGAATTGCCTCTTCCAACTTATGATAGCTCCAGGAGTTTTTTAGCTTGTGGCTACATAACTCCAATCTCTGCCTCTCTCTTCACCTGGCATTCTCCTCTTCTCTCCGTGTCTTCCTATGTGTCTCTTATAGGACACTTGTCATTAGATTTAGGGCCTGAATAATCAAGGTTGATCTCATTTTGATATCTTTAACTTAACTACATCTGCAAAAAACATCTTTTCCAAATAGGATCACATTCCAGGCCATGGATATATCTTTTGTTAGGGGAGGGGGGTCACCATTCAACACATGACAATCATTTCAGAGGCAATTATAATTATTTGTGTGGAAAATAATAAGAGCCTGGATTAGGATGGTAACCATGGAGTTCAACACAAGTGGATGGATTCGAAATGTATTTTAGTAGTGGAGCATAAAGGACTTCATGGTGGTTTAGAAGTGGGTGCTCAGGGGAAGGGGTGGTGAGTCAGTGTCCTAACTGAGATTTGAACATAGGGCTGTGTAACCTAGGTATGAGCTTCAAAAAGTCTCTTTTGGAGCCACGTAAGGAATCGACTGGAGGGGAGAGAATAAGGCCAGGGAAGGGCCTGATGTCTGGGTCCAGGTGGGAGAACAAAAGTCCTGAGTCAGCCCGAGCCACGAGGACAGAGAGGAGGGGACAGAGTAGAGAATCAGGGGGAAGAAGGGATTGGCTTAGGGACTGATGGGCCATATGAGAAAGAGGGAGAGAGGAAATGAGGACATCACCCAGGGGTTGGTCCACCAAGGAATAAAGAATCTGTGAACTTGAAGACAGATATTTTGACATTATCCAGTCAGAGGAGAAAAAAAAAGAATGGAAAAGAGACAATTCAGTTTGTTTACATTTTGTTGAGGATTGTGGCATCTATGTTCTAAACTTACACCTCAAGGAACTAGAAAAAGAAGAAATAAGCCCACAGGTAGCAGAAGGAAGGAAATAATGATTAGACCAGAAATAAATGAAATAGAGACTAGAAAGAAACAAAATAGATGAATGAAACTAAGAGTGGGTTTTTTGACAAGATGAGCAAAAATTGAAAAGCCTTTAGCTAGACTAAGAAAAAAGACAAACGGCTCAATTAATAAAATTATAAATGAAAGAGGAGACATAACAAATGATACTACAGAAATACAAAGGATCATAAGAGACTACTATGAGCAATTATACACCAACAAATTAGATAATTTAGAAAAAATGAGTAAATTACTAGAAACATACAACTTACCAAGACTGAACCATAAAGTAAATCTGAACAGACCAATAATAAGCAAGGAGATTGGGTCAATAATCAAAAATCTCCCAACAAATAAAAGCCCAGGACCAGATAACTTTATGTGTGAATTCTACCAAACATTTAAAGAAGAATCAATACCAATCATTCTCAGACACCTCCCAAAAGTTGAGGAGGAAGGAACACTTCCAAACTCATTTTATGAGACCAGCATTACCCTGATATCAAAGCCAGACAAGGACACTGCAAGAAAAGAAAATTATAGGCCAATATCCTTGATGAACGTAGATGCAAAAATCCTCAATAAAATACTAGCAAATTGAATTCAACATCACATCACGAGGATCATACACCATGATTTAGTGTGATGTATCCCTGGGATGCAAGCATGGTTCAACACATGGCAGTCAACACATGTGATATGCCACATTAACAGAATGAAGGATAAAAAGCATATGATCACTTCATTAGATGCAGAAAAGCACTTGACAAAATTCAACATCCTTTCATGATAAAAATTCTCAACAAATTAGGTATAGAAGGAATGTAACTCAACATAATGAAGGTGAAAAGTTAAAAGCCTTTCCTCTAAGATCAGGAATAACACAAAAATGCCTACTCTTATCATTTCTATTCAGCATAGTACTGGAAGTCCTTAGCCACAATAATTAGGCAAGAAAAAGAAATAAAACTTATCCAAATCAAGAGGAAGAAAATTATCTGTTTGCAGACAACGTGATCTTATGTAGAAAACCCTAAAGACACATCAAAAACCTGACTAACAAATGAATTCAGTAAAGTTGCAGGATACAAAATCAACATACAAAAGTCATCTGCAGACTTCCCTGGTGGCACAGTGGTTAAGAATCCGCCTGCTGGGCTTCCCTGGTGGCGCAGTGATTGAGAGTCTGCCTGCAGATGCAGGGGACACGGGTTCGTGCCCCGGTCTGGGAAGATCCCACATGCCGCGGAGGGGCTGGGCCTGTGAGCCAAGGCCGCTGAGCCTGTGCGTCCGGAGCCTGTGCTCCGCAATGGGAGAGGCCACAGCAGTTAGAGGCCCGCATACCGCAAAAAAAAAAAAAAAAAAAAAAAAGAATCCACCTGCCAATGCAGGGGACATGGGTTTGATCCCTGTCCAGGAAGATCCCACATGCCACAGAGCAACTAAGCCCGTGCACCACAACTACTGAGCCTGCACGCCACAACTACTGAAGCATGCACTCTCTAGGGCCTGTGCTCCACAACAAAGGAAGCCACCACAGTGAGAAGCACGCGCACTGCAACGAAAAGTAGCCCACGCTCACTACAACTAGAGAAAGCCTGCAAGCAGCAATGAAGACCAAATGCAGCCAAAAAAAAAGTCAGCTCCATTTCTATACTCTAACAACAAACTATCTAAAAAAAACTTAAGAAAGCAATTCCATTTATAATTGTATCAAAAATAAAACACTTAGGAATAAATTTAACCAAGGAGGCAAAAGACCTGTACACTGAAAACTATAAGACATTGAGAAAAGAAATTGAGGAATACACAAATAAATAGAAAGATATCCCATGTTCTTGGATTGAAAGAATTAATATTGTGAAAATGCCCATAGTACCCAAAGCAGTCTACAGAGTCAATGTAATCCCTATCAAAATTCCAATTTTCACAGAAATAGGAAAAAACTGTCCTAAAATTTGTATGGAACTATGAAAGACCCTGAATAGCCAAAGCACTCCTCAGAAAGAAGAACAAGGTTGGCGATATCATACTTCCTAATTTCAAACTATATTACAAAGTTATAGTGATCAAAGCAATATGGTACTGGTATAAAAACAGGTACATAACCAGTGAAACATAATAGAGAGTCCAGAAATACACCCATGCATATACAGTCAACTAATTTTTGAGAACAGTGCCAAGAACACACAGTGGGAAAAGGACAGTCTCTTCAATAAATGGGAAAACTGTATAAGCACATGCAAAAGAATGAAACTGAGCCACTATTGTACACCATTCACAAAAATTAACTTGAAAAGGATTAAAGACTTAAATGTAAAACCTGTAACTGTAAAACTCCTAGAAGAAAAACATAGGGAAACAGCTCCTTGAGTTTTACCACATTGGTCTTGGCAATAGTTTATTGGATAAGACACCAAAAGCACAGGAAACAAAAGCTAAAATAAACAAGTGAGATTACATGAAACAAAAGAGCTTCTACATAGCAGAGGAAACAATCAATATATTGAAAGGGCAACCTTTTCAATGAAGAATGTGAGAAAATATTTGCAAACCATATACCTGATAAAGGGTTAATATTCAAGTTACATAAAGAACTCATATAACTCAACAGCAAAAAAGCAAATAACTCAATTTGAAAATGGGCAAAGGACCTGAATAGACATTTTTTTCCAAAGAAGACATACATGTGGCCAACAGAGGTATGAAAAGGTGTTCAGCATCACTAATCATGAGGGAAATGCAAATCAAAACCATGAGATTCCACCTCATAACTGTTAGGATGGCTATTATCAAAAAGACAAGAGATAACAAGTGTTGGTGAGGATGTGAAGAAAAAGGAACCATTGTGCACTCTTGTGGGAATGTATAAATTGGTGCAGCCACTATGGAAAACAGTATGGAGGTTCCTCAAAAAATTAAAAATAGAAGCACCGTATGCTCCAGCAATGCCACTCCTGGGTATATATCCAAAGGAAATGAAGTCAGTATCTTGAAGAAATATCTTTTCACTCATGTTCATTGCAGCATTATTCACAATAGCCAAGATATGGAAGCAAATGTCCTTCAACAGATGAATAGATCAAGAAAATGTGATACATCCCTAACCCTAACTTTAATATATATATCACAATGGAATATTATTCAGCCATAAAAAAGAAAATTCTGCCATTTGGGACAACATGGATGAACCTGCAGTGGGGGGAGGGGGAGGGGGAGGTGGCATTCTGCTAGGTGAAAGAAGCCAGAGAAAGAAAAATACTGGTACCATTTTACCACGTAAAATCTTTTTAAAAAAAAAATTTTTTTTTTTTTTTAAATTTTAAAGGCCAATTTCATAGAAACAGAAACACATTGTAGAATGGTGGTTGCCAGGGGCTGGGGAGTGGGGAAAATGGGGAGACACAGGTCTAAGAGTATAAACATTCAGTTATAAGAGGAATAAGTTCTGATCAGAAGATCTAACGTACAGCATGACAATTAGAGTTAATAATACAGTTTTGTGTGCTGGAAAGTTGCTGAGAGTAGATCTTGAGTGTTCTCACCATACACACACTAAGTTTACTATGTGAAGTGATGAATATGTTAATTAGCTTGAGCCTGGCAATCATTCCACTACATACATATAGGTATATATGTATGTACATATATACATATAAAATCATCATTCTGTACACTTTAAATATGTACAATTATACTTGTCAGTTATTCCTCAGTAAAGTTGGAGGAAAAAAGAAAGCCCCGAGTCAAAAATCAGAATACTATTAATATGAATTGATTTTTGATGACATTAATAACAAATAATTACATTTGGAGACTTAAAAAAAAAAGTGGATGAGATCGCTCAGAAGAAAGAGAGGGTACTGGGTCTCTAAGAAGGTCTGGTTTTCCAGGGCCTGGGTGGATGTCAAGATGGTAGGAGCATCCATGATGTTAAAAATCCATGAGGCGTTTAGGACTTGACAAAATTGAGGAGCCTGCAGGGCATCAGGGGAGACCTCAAAGGCTGCTGGCTGCGGGGCTCGGGCCTAGAGAATCAGGTACTGCACACCCGGATCTAATGGCCAAGGTCCTGGGCTTAATCCTGACTCCCGTGGGGCCTGCCCCTCTAGGGGCCTCACTGCAGAAGCAGGAAGTACTGCCTGAGGCTCAGCTTCCGCTCTGGGTGTTCTGGTACCGCCAAGTCACCCCCTCACACTGGGGACCTTCCCACTTGGGACCTGCAGCACTTTCACTTCCCCCAGGTGCGCAGCCCCTGGCCCAGCACGTGGGAGGACCTTGGTCTACACTTGTTGCCAAGAACAGGATGCAGACTCCGAGAGAGGGGCAATGTCGGGAAGGTGGGGGAAGGGGGTAGATGAACAGAGAAAGAAGGGCAGGCACATAGATAAGGGGCCAGAAACCAGACAGGGAAAGGATAGAGACCTGGGGCGGAAGGGGACAGAGACCCAGAGGTAAAGAGAGGATAAAGATCCAGAGAGAAAAGAACAGAGACCGAGAGAGAGGAGGACAAGAAACTGGGAGGGCCAGGAAGCGGGGACAGAGATGAATGCAGAGATGGCAGAGCTTTGCAGGCGGTGAGGTCAGAGTGTCTGTGAGGTCGGCGGCTGTCCAGGGCCGGCCTGGGGTCCTGGTGCCCAGAGTAGGTGGGTGCAAGTAGATCAGGGTTCCCTGCGCGTCCCCCAGCCTGAGCCATGGAGACCTGGGAAGAACTGCCTGGTGTGTCCTCGGTGCCCACCAATTCCAAGGCCCCTCAGGTACTGGTGTGTGCATCCCAGTGGGGCAGGTGAGGGAGATGGGGACAGAGACACAGAAGAAAGTCACCTCGCATGTAAAGGGAGGGGGTGGGGCTCTGCCCCTGGAACTTCCTCTTTCTCTGAGTTCTTCCTTTCTCTTCTCTCTCGGCCTCTCCCTATCTCTCTCTCAGGCCTGCGTCCCCCTACTGCCACCACCCCTTCTGTCCTGTCCCTCCCACTGTTCTCTCACACCTCTAGGAGAAGATGTCAGCCCAGGACAGCTGCCTCAGCCTCATCAAGTACCTCCTCTTCGTTTTCAACCTCTTCTTCTTCGTGAGTTGCCTCCCGGCTCCCCAGCCCAGGCCCCAGCCCCTGCCGCAGCTGCCCAATCTCAAACCCCCCTTCGCCCACCGGCCATGCTCTCCTCTCCTCTCCCCAGGTCCTAGGCAGCCTTATTTTCTGCTTCGGCATCTGGATACTCATCGACAAGACCAGCTTCGTGTCCTTTGTGGGTAAGGGAGCTGGGGCAGTCCGGGTGGGCCTTCCTGGAGCAGGCATGAACTGGGCTCCCTTCCAAGGACCTCCTGTGGTCTCCCTCAACCCAGGGAGGCCCATGGTGCCCAACTCCCTGTTCTGATCGCAGGCTTTGCTCCACCACTTTCTACTGCCATAACTCTCCGAGCCTCAGCTTCTTCCTCTGGCAAATGAGTTGTGCATACCAGTAATAATAATGGCCATTTCTCAGACACTTCCTAGGTGTCAGATCTTGGGCAGAGGCTCATCAGATTCTCCCATAAATCTTCCCTCTCTTGAGGCTCAGAGAGGGGAAGACACTTACTGGATGTCACACAGCAAGGAAGTAAAAGAACAGATCAAGACTAATAATAATTGTAGGAAAATAACAATGGGGTAATAGTCAAAATCCTAATGGCTCATATATAATGTGTTCGCCCTGTGTAGAGGACCAGTTGAACACATGCCTCCCATGTGTTGCTCAAAACAACCCTAGGAAATAGATAACATTATTCCCTAGGTCTCAGGGAGGTTTAGATGGCTGATCCAGTGTCACAGAACAAATGATGGGGCTGAAACTATTGGGGGTGGGTAGGAGCTGACGGAGGAAAGAGAGACTAAGAACAAGAGGGAAAGACAGAGACCAGGAAGAAAGAGGGACAGAGATCTAGAAAGAAGGGAACAGAGATCCAAAGAGAGAGAGGGACAGAGACCCACAGAGAGAGGTGGAGAGAATCCCAGAAGAAAAGGGATAGAGAGATTCAGGGTGGGACAGGGACAGAAACCCAGAGAAAAGGATGCCAGGAGCCCAGGAAGAGGTCCCCCAGGTTACTGTCCCCCGCTTGGGTAGTGTGTGGGTATGGAATGGGGCTGCCTGGAGCTGTGCACATGGAGCCAAACGTCACTGCCTCTCACCTCCCCCAGGCTTGTCCTTCATGCCCTTGCAGATCTGGTCCAAGGCCCTGGCCATCTCAGGAATCCTCACCATGGGCCTTGCCCTCCTGGGCTGTGTGGGGGCCCTGAAGGAGTTCCGCTGCCTCCTGGGCCTGGTGAGTGCCCCTCCCCCCTCCACCCCTAGGCTCATTCACATCTTGCCCTCAAATAGAGCCCTGGCAGCTCCTTCATCCTGCGGAGGGATTCAGCCTGACCTCTCCACTCTGCCTCTCCCCAGTATTTTGGGACACTGCTGCTCCTGTTTGCCACACAGATCACCCTGGGAATCCTCATCTCCACTCAGAAGGTCCAGGTGAGTTCCCCTTCTCCCCCTGCCAACCCCAGCTAGTGGGTGGTAGAAAGAGACAGAAACAAAGGCAGACAGGGGCTGACATAGACAAAGAGAAATAACAGAGATAAAGAAGACAGAAAGAAACAGAGATACGGAAAGACAGAGACAGATGCAGAGACTAGCAGAGAGACACAGAGAAGGAGCTAGAGACAGGGAGGGCCAGAGAGACTCACCGACACGGACAGAGGAAGAGAGACACAAATCCAAAAGGAAGCAGGAAAACAAACAAACAAACAAACCTCAGAGAAACAGAAGGCTCCGAGAAAGAGACAGAAACCGAATGAGATCATGGGAGATAGTGGAGAAACGGAAAGACAGACGATAGAAACAGGCAGAGAGAGAGAGATTTTGAGGGATAGAGACATAGCTAGCCATTCAGCGAAAAACCGAGGCCGACCTGAAGATGCTCAGGGACTACCTGAGGCTAAGACAGCCACGGAGTGGCTGGAGTGGGTTGGGGCAGATGGCGGTGGGGAGGCAGGTAGTGGTTCATCCTCACTCTCGGCCTATCAGCTGGAGCGGAAAGTGGAGAACGTCGTGCTGAAGACGATCGAAACCTACCGCGCCCACCCGGAGGAGACGGCTGCGGAGGAGAGCTGGGACTACGTGCAGTTTCAGGTGCGTGAGGCCCCCACCCACCAGGATCCCTCCCTCTAGCTCTGGGACTCTGACGTGGCTCCGCCCACTGCCTGGAAGAGACTTGGCCCCGACGCGACCCGAGCCCCCTGCTCTAGGACCCTAAAGTAACCCTACTCACCTACTCCACCTCCAGCCGCGGCGACGTGGCCCAGTGCCCCAGCTCCCAGCTCCTGCAGTGGCTCCGCCCCCCGCCTCGACAAGACTCCACCCTCAGCCCCAAGGCCCTAGCGTGACCCCACTCCCTGCCCAATAGTGACTCTGGTTCCCAAAGGACCCGGCCCAAGTGAGACTCCATTCCCTGGTCACTCACATGACCCCGCCCTCCCAACCATTTGTCCCCTCCCTGAGGCCGAATTGTACTGCCTATCCACTCTTCAGTCCACAGCACGATTCTGCAGTTCCTCCCCCGGGCCCCATGACCCCTACCCCCGTGACTTGTCTCTCCCAACCTCATGTTCGCCTAATGTCTCCTGGCCCTGCCATGACCCCAGCCCAGCTCACAGTCCCCCACCCTGCACTCACCACTTAGCCCTCTACTCCCCAGTATGACCTCATACCCATCATCCAGTCCCCTGATCCCCCAAAGCATCTTGCATCCCTCCAGCCCCTGTTCCTCTGACTCTTGTCCCTCTCCTAGCTGCGCTGCTGCGGCTGGAACTCTCCTCAGGACTGGTTCCGTATCCCCAGCCTGAGGAGCAACGAATCGAGAGGGCCTCGCGTGCCCTGCTCCTGCTATAACTCATCGGCGACCAACGACTCCGCAATCTTCGATAAGATCTCCTTCCCTCAGTTCAGCGGGCTCGGACAACTGGCGCGGCCCCGACACAATGCAGACATTTGCTTGGTCCCCGCGAACAGCTACATCTACCGTGAGGTGGGGAGGATTTGGAGCGCAGGACGTGGGAGGGGCCTGACAGGGTGGAGCTACGAGAAAGGGAGGTACTACAAGAGGGGCAGAGCTCCAAGGGGCGGGGTCTTTTGAAGGGCGGGGCCTAAAGAAAAGGCCTAGGCGAAAGAGCAGGATCTGGAACGCTGATGCCTGGGGAGGGGGAAGGCTTGGACCGTCCGAAGCGGAGAGACTAGAGAACCCTGGTAACTAGGGAAGGGGGGCGGTACCTGAAAGAAGGGTTAGGGCAGGGCGGAGGAGAACAGTGGGCCCAGGCTTGAGGGCGAATCCCCAAAAGAACCCTACCTGTAACCTCTCCCCTATATCCCCAGGGCTGCGCACGGAGCCTCCAGAAGTGGTTGCACAACAACCTCATCTCCATAGTGGGCGTTTGTCTCGGCGTGGGTCTACTTGAGGTAATCTGGTCCCGCCCCCACTCGCGATTGGTCTAGATGGCCCCGCCCCAAATTGCGCGTCCAACCATTCTCTCAGGGAAAGGCTCATGCGTGTACAGCGTCAGCCAATCCAGGCCCTCCTGAGGCTCCACATGGGACGAGGGAGGAGACCTAGCCTCTGTGAGCCCTGATTGGTTGCGCGGAGGGAGCAGGCGTTCCCACCCTTCCTCGCGAGGCTCCCATTGGTCCTCCTTGGCATATCATCCTCCTGCTATTGGCCGCAACATCCCTCCCCTTTCCCCTCAGGTGAGTGTGGCGGGGCTGAGCCTGCTACTACCACGCAGCATGCTCCACCGGGAACGGCAGCCGCAGGTTCGAACTGCGGGCCCGGCCCGAGCACCGATGGCAGCGGCAGGCGCTATGGTGTGCTGAGCAGCAGCGGGCGTAGCGGCAGTCTGTGGGTTGGCTGGGGCATGGCGGTGCCTGCCCTAACTGGGGGGACAAGGCCCCGCAGGGTAAGCTGCCCATGGCTCTGGGGCCCTGGCCCCTTTGGGATCAAGACGAGGAACAACCTGAGACCGGGAGTGTAGGCGCGGAGATGGAGGCCGAAATGGAATTAGAGGCCGAGACGGAGGGCGAGATAGATAAGCCTCCGGAATAAAGGACTTTGGGCTTTCTCCGGATCACGCGGCTTCTCAGACTCTAGACCTATGCTAGACGCAGCTGGATTCCCTCTACCCCACCCTATTCCTTCCTGCTTCAACTCCGCTCCCACCCCTCCCCGGCCCGCCCTTTGGTGTCCTACCCAATGACCTCTAGCCCTTTTACCCTTAATTCCGCCATATTCTCCAAACTCCCGTCCCTGACAGTCTTTCACGACCAGGCCCAGTTGTCCCTCTAGTCCCGCCCATCTCCTACCTGCTCCCTTCTCCACACCTCCCATGACGCAGCCCCGCCCAACTCGCGGGCCCTTATTTTCTTCCCCTGGCCCCACCCCCTAGGTTTTTTCCCTGGGGACCCCCAACTCTCCCCGGCACCCCCTCGACCTCTCTGACCGCGTCTCCTTTCTCTATAGCTCAGCTTCATGACGCTCTCCATATTCCTGTGCAGAAACCTGGACCACGTCTACGATCGGCTCGCTCGGTACCGATAGGCCCCGACCTTCCCGAAGCCCTGCCCCGCCCCCCTCAAGTGCCCTGGGCATTTAGTTCCCTGTCGCCTGTAAATATTTGTTTAATCCCCAGCTGGTCCCAGCCATTGAGCCCTCATTCCCCTCGGGGACCCAGAGGTCTGCCTGACCCGCTGTTGTCACCTCTCCCTGGGGACCTGGGGTTTCCGGCCACCAGCTTCCTGCCCCTAAAGACACCTCATTTCTTTGCCTCTTCTGTCGGCCTACCACCTCCCACTAGATTATTTTTAGCCCAAACGCCAAATAAATCCCCTGCGTTTTGGTAAAATAGCTTTATCCTCTGTCAAAACACAAACCAACACACTTTGGGGGGAGGGGAGGAGAAGGCGGCAACACAGTCTAGCCCCACGGCTCATTTAGAAGAGGACATGAGGTTTAAAAGCCTCACCCCACTGCTTGCCCAGCTGAGAAAAAGTCACGACCCTAACACCCACTTATAAATATCTCTTGTTATATTAAAAAAAAAAAAAATATTTCCAGGGCCCACCTGGCTCTACTCCTGCACAGAAAGGGTTAACCTTCAAAATTCAATATCAGGGTCCTGGGATGGGGCTGGTAAGGAGAGGCAGATTGGGAAGAAGGGGGGTGCTGAAAAACAGAGAGGGACAAGCCAATGTGTAACTGGGGCCCTCCAAGACCTCCACAACAGAGAAGGGGGAGGATGCCTGTCAGAGACAGAAAACGAGTGCTGTCTCACCGGTTGTCTCACTCCTGTCCCCAGTGTCAAATGCTCTGGAGTGATCTGTCCTTTCAGACACCCCTGTGAGGTCCCAATATCAGGATCCATCCTTCCCCCTCAGTCCCAGCCCATTCAACTCACCACTGAGCTTTTAAGGTCCTAAGAGGGAGCAGCCCACCCCCCCCACCCCCCCGCCAAGTAAGAAACGTGAGGAAAGCTGGAGGTCCTTCCTGGGAGGAGGGTATTCCGGGGGTGAGCCACTTCTGGGGTCCCCCTTCAGTCCCTGACCAGGCGGTAAATGTGGTGCTGGGCCCCCCGCTCACTGGTGGAGACCTCGAAGACATAGGCGGTGCAGAGCAGCAGTTCCTGGGTGTCTCTGTTTGTCACCACCTGCCAAGGAGGCCAGGAGAAGGGGTTTATGCTTAGAAGGGAGGGCAGGGAACACTGTGCCCTGCCCGAGGAATCATGGGATACCCAAGAAAGGGATCCCCACCATGTCATGTTCCCCCAGGTAGATGGGATGCCAACATGCCAGGTTCTAGGTCTCAGGGTCAGTAGGGAGGGGCCTCACATCAGATGCTATATCACATTATAGGGTCAAGGGGGTCCCCATCACATCATACTTCCCAAAGTTAAAGGAGATTCTACCATATCATGTTCCCTGGGCTAAGGTTAGGTTCCCTGTGAAGGGGGTCCCCTAGGCTGAAGATCCACTGTGGGGTGTCCTCCAGGTCAATTTCCCTTTTATGAGAATGCTGTGGAATCCCCACCATAACAGTTCCCTGGGTAAATGGGTCCCCTAAGCTAAGGGTCAAGTGTGAGGTCCCCACTGTGTCAGTTTCCCAGGTAAAGGGTCCGTAGGCTGAGGGTCTGTTGCAGGCACTCCCCTCCATATCAGGGTCCCTGCTCAGGCCCAGCACCAGCGCATCACCTGGAGGATGGTGAAGTTCTCCAGGACACTGTTCATCATATAGCGCTCAGGCAGCTGCCGCAGCTTGTGCAGAAAATTCACCAGGTACTCACACATGGGTGAGCGCAGTAGGCGGTACACGAACCTCCCGTCCTCCAGCTGGGCACGCTCCGTCTGAACCAGGGGACAGGGAGTGGAGAGGACAGTGACTCAGAGACACAGGGGTCACCCCAGGAATTGAATCCCACTCCACGCCACCTCTCAGATGCCACACCCACTCCCCACTGCCATCTTCCCCCCATTGCCCCATCCACAGTGACCAAAGATGGGACCCTGAACCCTTGGGTACCCAGCTCAGGCTCACTGAGCCTGGAACTAGGGACCCCTCCAGCCCCTCAAAGCTGTGCTCTGAACCCTCAAAACCCTCCAGGCCCTCAGATACCCTCAAACGCTCCAAAGACCCTCCATGAGATCTCCAAAGTCTATTTGACCTCTGTACTTGAGAGCCCCCTCAAGCCCTCCGCAACCCCTAAGTGTGACCCTTGAACCTCCTTGCCCTACGGACTCCTCCAAATCCACAAGAACCTTCTGAATCTTAGTGACTGTAAATCTCTGTACCACACAGTATCTTTAAACCCTCAAAGTGACCTCTACACATCACTTTGGAACTCCGTATTAGCTCTAAGCCCGTGCATTAAAGAGGTTAGGACACCCCCCACCCACCATGCAGACCCCCAAAGGCCTGAGCTGTCGTGGCTCCCAGTCCATTTAGTCTGCATCCCCAAAGTGGCAGGTGGCTGGGCACTCACCCGCCCAGAGCTCCACCCCTCCAGCCTCACCTCCACCTTCTCCACCACCTGCTTGCCAAAGGAGCAGACCTTGGAGGAACAGGTGAGGGTCATGTGCTCCAGGCTCTCGTACTGGCTGCTCACTCCATAGAAGCCACCACTGCTACCGCCGGCCCCCACCTCCTCGCCACTCGGGCCCCAATTCAGGTCCGCCTGGGGATGGGGAGGCACAGGTAAGTTGGAGGGGGTGTCCCTTATAAACAGTGGGGACTCTTCTAAAGTGGGAACTGTGCTTCATGGCCTGGTGTCACCCATTGCCCTGCAGTTGCCCATCTCTTTTCCTCAACATTTAAAGTCCCCACCTCACCATGGGCCAGTTTCTGGAGAAGACCCACCGTTCCTTCCATCAGTGTTAAACATGTCTGGGTCCCCCATGGTCCTGACCCTCTCTCCTCAGTAACTTCCCCACCAAGGAGGCCCTGGAATTCAACTTTTTCTCCTGAAACCCCCAACTCAGGTGTTCAGCCCCTTCCAAGGGCCTGGTTACTAAGGAGGCAGCTATTCCCTAGCAACCAGAGGCTCTCCCTCAGGGCCCTTCCTGACCCTGGTTGCTAAGACAAGTGGCTATTCCCTAGCAACGGGGCATGGTGAGGTCTGGGGAAGCCTGACTCCTCTCTAGAAAACTCTCCCAGGCCCTTTCAGCCAATTCTCAGGTGTCAGATCCCTTCATGACCCCAGTGGCCAATTGGAAGACAGTCCATTAGGCCAAGTGGAGCCTAATGAAGCCTAAGACCCCATCACATCTTTGGTCTGAGCCCCTTGGTCACCTTCCCAGGAGGCATCTCTCTTCCTTTTCCTAACTGTAGTTGCTGACTTGGTCAGGTCATTCTCCAGGGTGGTTTAGTGCTCTCCTCAGAGGCCTGACTCCATCCATCACCCTGGCAACAGGGCCTTGTGAAGCTAAAGAAAACAGAAGGCCTTCCCGGCCACTCCCCTGCAGCCCTTCACATACTGGGCTTCTGAAGGGTTGCTCTCCAGACCTGGGACCTTGTGAGGCGTGTCTTAAGCCCTAACAATGCCTAAAACTTCAGCAGCACATCCTCAGAGCCGTCTCAGGCCGCCACATCACATACCAGAATGCTTCATAACCATGGAAGCTACGGGCTTTCCTTCTTGAAGACTATGTATATCCCTCCACAGCCCTGGTTACCACAAGAGTTAGCACCACCTAAACATTCAAATATTGATTGAACCCCTATATATAGCATCAGTCATTGTACTGGACACCACACCAAATAAGCCTAAGAAACCCTCTTATTCACAATTACATACCTGGCTCAGGGCTTATATACATTAAGTGCTCAATAAATGACTGCTAAATAAATACGGGACTTTACAAAGCCACTCCCCAGCTCCTTCAGTCCCTTCCTCAAGGCCAGACATTCTTAGCAACAGGGTCTGGTGAAACCCAGTAAAGAGACCAAACACTTTGGTCTCTTTAGAGACCTCTTTAGAGACCAAACACTCCAGGATTCATTTGCTAAGGGGAAGGAGCCATTCCTTAGCAACAAGGTTTGGTGTGGTCAGGTGGGACACAGGGAAGTCTGAAATGTCACAAGCAAATCCCCAGGGCCGTATAAGTTGCGTGACTGGGTGTGGCAAAGTCTAGTGGGACCTGGGGAGGCTGGAGGTCTCCACACCTGCTCTGGTCCCATCCAAAACTCCTTGGTGTTCCTTGCTGCTGAGGGGGCTGACACTCTGAGCCATGAGGACTGGTAAGGCCCAGGCTGACCTGGTAAGTCCTGAGACTCTCCGTTAGAGCCAGTGGCCTTAGCTAGGAGGCCACGTGACTTGTGAGCACTTTTGCTTTTGGTGGTGGAACTCACCCAGAACTTGACCAGGAAGAAGGCGTGGGGGGGCCCACGATCATACAGCTCCCGGAGACCACCCTTTTTCTCAGGGAATTTGTCATAGATCTGCCGGACGTCCACACTCTCGAGGGGGGGCGCTCCGGGGCTGGGGCAGTGCTGGCTGATATGTACAAACAGGTGCCTCTGGTACTGAGGAGGGAAAGCCACGGGTGAGGAGTGGGAGATGGGCTGGACCCCCAGCCCTCGCTGCCCAAGCCCATCCCACACCCCGTCACCATCGCCACAGCTCCTGCTTGCTGTTCCACTGGGCCCAGCTCTCAGGCACTGTCCCCACTCCCTGCTGCCCCTTTACTCCCACAGTATCTCAGTCCCCAAGCCCTGTCCTTACTGTCCAATTCCCTGCCCTGTCCCCTGCTCTCCATCCCCACAGCCCTGTCCTCTCCCACCCTCACCCCAGCCTTCTCCCTGGCCTCCCAGCCTCCAATCTCCTCTTCAGTTCTTCACTCACATGGCTAAAGAGCTAACCCTGGCCCTCTCCTGCTCATAATCCTCCCATGGCTCTCCAGTACCCCTAGGACAAAGCCCACACCCCCTCAACCTGACCCTGTATTGAATAGGTATTCATGGATGGATGGATGGATGGGTGGAAATCCACAGAGCCCACATCAGGACTTCCTATCTGTTCTTATTCTTATCACTTCTGTCCATACCTTGAAAATATTCCCCTTCTTCTCTTCCAATACAAATCCTCCTTCTGTCTTTCCAGGCCCAAGTCCGTCCAAATCTGCCTCTTCCTGAAAGCCTCCCTTGATCGCAATCAGATGGCATCTCTATACCCTACCTTTTCCGTGGTTCCCCATTACCCTCTAAACAAAGTCTGGGTCCCTCACTCAGCTTGGCAATGTCAGTTCCTCCAGAACCAGCACCTACCCACCTATCTGCAGCCTCACCAACTCCCACCATATTCAATTATTTGTTTCCCTGAAAACTTCATGCTGTTTCTCTGTGTCTGAAACATCCAGTTCCGCACATGGCAAATTCATCTCAGGGAAGTCTTCACTCACTCCCCAGGTATAATTACTCCTCTGTACACCCACAGAAATGTGAGCTTCCCCTATCCCAGCACATACTTGCTATTCAACAGACATCTGTCAAGAGACCTACTGTGTGCAGGCACTATTCTGGGTCCCAGGGCTACCTTACCTCATGGAGCTACCGGCAGAGACAGAAATTTTAAAAAATCATTCCATGGATAATATAACCTTCAGAGAGTGACATATGCTATAAAAAAATAAAGCATAGTAATGCTGGCAAGACTGTCATTTTCCATAAAGTGACTTGGGAAAGCCAATCTGAGAAGACAAGCAAAGGCCTGAATGAATGGAGGGAGAGAATGGGGATATCTGGGGAAAGGACATCCAGATGCAACGGCCCTGAACCAAGTGTGGGCCTGGCATGTTTGAGAAAGGGCATGGAGGTCAGTGTGGCAGAGCAGAGTAAACAAGGGTGAGAGGGCGGGAGGTAAGATCAGAACAGGAATGAGGGTCAGATCAACCAGAGCTTTGTAGGCAACTGAAAGGACTTTAGCTTTTGCTCCAAGTGAGATGGGAGGGTTTTAACCTCATCTGACTTGGGTTTTACCAGGACCACGATATACAGCAACTGGCGTTTAGGTCACTATGGCAGAGACTCTGTGTTCACAAATCCCAGTTCCTTTTCACACAGCTAAACTACATTTCCCAGGCTCCTTTGCAGTTAGGTGTGATCACATGACTAAGTTCTGGCCAATGGGATGTGAGCAGACCTAATAGTTGCCACTTCCAAGCCAGATTCATAAAACCTGCATAAGTCTTGACTCTCTGCCTTCCACCATCTGCCAGCCAGATGCAGAGCATCCAGCAGCATCTTCTGAAGCCCTAGAAAATGGCAGAGCCGCAAAATGGAAGAAGCCTGGATTCCCCAAATCACTGTGTGGAAGGCTCCTACCAACCAGCCACACTGAAATGTTAATGAGTGAGAAACTTCTATGTTGTTCAGTCCCTGAGGGTTGGGAGTCATTTCTTCTAACAGTCAGTCCACTCTGACTAATATGGCATCTGTCTCCATCCTAGGCCAGGAAAGCTGGCACCTAGAAACAGATTTTATTCTCCAGGCTCCCAGTATCCACCCCAAAGCCTGGCACACAGTAGGCACTCAAAAATGTTTACTGAATGAATGAACAATGTCCTGGATGATTTCTCTGGCCTTTCCAATCCATGACCCCATGACCTTCCACTTCCTTTATTCTAGTAGTTCTCAAAGTGTGGTCCCTGCACCAGCAGCATCAACATCACCTGCGAGCTTGTTAGAAATGCAAGTTCTCAGATCCTACACCAGAACAACTGAATCAGAAATTCCAAGGGTGGGCCTAGCAATCTGTGTTTTAACAAGCCCTCCAGGTTATTCTGACACATGCTAAAATTTGAGAACCCCTGCTTTATGCTTTCCCTTCCTATAACCCCCTTCATTCCAAAACTCCCCAGTGACTATCCCAAAATTTCACTCACAGAGTCAGCTGCATCCGGAGGTTCCACAAAGGCTGAGAACTCTACCAGCTGCAACCGAGCAGTGCCCAGAGCCCGAGCCTGCCAGGCTGGGGGTGATGGGGCAGGTGGGGGCAAAGCAGGAGGTGAGAGGGCTTGGGGGGGCTCGTACCCTAGAGAGAGAAGAACAAACAATAATAATTGCTAACATTTATTGAATATATCAAGCACTGTTCTCTCTTGCCTGCCTCCACTTAGAAGCTGAAAAAGCTAAATACTCACTTTCCCAGCCTCCCTTGCAGCTAGAGGTGGCCATGTGACACAGTCCTGGCCAATGAGACGTTAGGGGAAATCTGCTGGGGGGCTTCTGGGAAGGAGTTTCTTCCTGAATGAAAAAGACAGAACTTTGGGAGGAGAAAGCTTTTGGCTCTGGCCAAGTCCTGCTTGGAATGTGTTGCCTGGAGTCACAACAGCCATCTTGGGATAATAAAACAGAGGCCAAGAGACCTATAGAGATGCCAGTTCTGGTACTGCTGAGCTGCTGAACCAGAACAGGAGCAGCCCACCTCCAGATTTTTTGTTATGTGGAATCATTAAAGCCTTTACTATTTAAGGCACTGTTAATTTGGATATTCTGTAACTTGCAGCCAAAAACATTCCCAATTGATGAATCTGTGGAACCTGAGAGCTCTCTTTCACCAATGTGAGTACTTAGGACCATATCAGCATGGACTTCTGGAAGCCATCTTTGCTGCCAGGTGGGCAGAGCCTGCCTGGGAATGAAGCCACCACAGAGGAAAGCAGACCCAAGCAAGTCCTGATGCTACCATTTGAGCCCCTGGATCCAGCCATGCCTGAAGCCGTAACTCCTGAAATAACAGTTACCTGAACCAATAAATTCCCCCCCCCCTTTTTTTTTGGTCATCTAGCTTGATTTGGGTTTCTGTCATGTGCAGCTAAAGAATCTTGATTAATATATCAATATCCCTGATGTCCTTTAGGTCAGCAAGTGACAGACCATAAACCCAGTAGATCTGGCTACAGAGGCCAGGCTCTTAACCACTATAAATTCTGTGACTCATCTTTCCATACCCCCACAGGCCCTGCCTGAGAGCTGGATCTCAGTAAGAATGTATCCCCTAATCAATGGAAGGTTGAAGGAAAGGCAATCAGGGCTGAGAAGAGAGAGGGGAAAACAAGAGAGGGTGCAGAACAGGCTCTTACCTGGGAGGTCAGTAGATGGAGGAGTCAGTGACAAGGAGAACGGTGTCTGCGAGAATGGCTTCACACTGAGGGAGAAAGGAAACTGGGGGTCAGTAAGAAGGAAAGATGCTAATCATACCATCTAACATTTACTGAGGGGCCATGACAAGCCAGACCCTGTGCAAGTACATTATGGGCACCATTTCATTGAAGCCTCAACTATACTTCAATAAAATAAATATTTAAAAAATAAAATAAAATAAAGCAGGGCTGTCCAATAGAATTTTCTGCGATGATGGAAATGTTCTGTATCTGTGCCATCCAATACAGTAGCCACTGGCCACATGTGCCTACTGAGCACATGACCTGTGACTACTGAGTATGAATGTGGCTAGGATATTTGAGGAACTGAATTCTTTTTTTTGGCCACGCTGAGTGGCTTGCAGGATCTTCCCAACCAGGGGTTGAACCCGGTCCACAGCAGTGAAAGTGCCGAGTCCTAACCACTCTACCGCCAGGGAATTCCCAAGGAAGTGAATTCTTATTTAATTTTAATTAACTTAAATTTCAATAACCACATGTGGCTAGTGACTGCAGTATTCAACAACAAGGCTCTAGAAGCCAATAACCTATGGGTAGCCCAGGAGATAGTGGTGAGGAGACTGAGATGTCAGAGGGCAGGCAGAGGCCAAGTGTCAAAAGATCAGGATCAGAAAGACACAAACTCCGTGGACATTTAGACTTGAACCCGCAGAAACCATAACCTAGTACTTGCCATCCCAGTTCTGAAATCTAAACCCCAATACCCTACCCTCTTACCCATTAGGGCCACTGCTCAAATGCCACCTCCTCAGAGAGGCCTCTCATGACCCCTGTCTAAAAAGAGGATATATACCCTGCTTTATTTCCCACATTTATTCTTTTCTTATTAATGCTTATTTATTTATCTATATCTTTATTGTCTGCCTCCTCCCCTCTCCAAGTATATAAGCTCCACAAAAGCAGGAATTCTAATTTGTTCAATGCTGGGTCCCCAATACAAAAAGAGTACCAGGCACTTCGTAGGTGCTCAATAAACATCTGACTGACCAGCCAATGGCTTAATACTTCTCTCAGTTTCTGGAACTCCCCAAACTTTCACACCTCAGGGCCTTGGCACATGCTGTTTTCTCTACCTAAAATATTCCCAACCCCGTTATATACCTTACTAAGTCCTACTTGGCCTTCAGTGTTACCTCCTCAGAAAACCCCCCAGAACTCTCTCCGTCACCCAAGAACTTGTTTTGATTCTCCACACTACGGCACACACTTCAATTTTGTGTTTATTTAGGTGATGATTTAATTAACATTCGTTGCCCCCATTTGACTATCAGCTCCATAAAAGGTGGGACCCCGATGCCCAGTGCGATGGTTGCTGAACCACCCCTCCTTCCAGCCCAACCCTCTCCCCTGCAAACCTGTAGTTCCTTCAGCCCCCAGGGACTTGTTCTGACCCTTTCCTGTGTCCCCATCCAGCAGCACCTCCCCAGCAAACTTTTTTCTCTCCCAGCCTGGATCCACGGCCACCTCCATGGGCTGAAAACTCCATTTCCCATGAGCCTCTGGGGCCCTTTCTATCTTCTAGGCTTAAAACATATCCTGTCACCCTCAAGGCTCTCTCAGAGCTGAAAAGGGGCCCATTTTCTTCCTTCCGACTCTGAGAGAAGATAAAGAGCCCTGCTCTACCCTCAGGCCCAAGAACCACCTTTATGGGATGAGAACAAGCCTTTCCCATGAGCCTCTGGGGCCCAGACAATCTCACTGGGAGGTCATTATCCCCATGGGCATCCTACAGGCCCCCTCACATTCATCACATCAATCCCATGCTGAGCTTATTTCCTCCTCAAATCCACTCCTTCCCCAGGTTGCACATTTCTGGATGGTCCCACCAACCCCAGTCACCAGCCAGACCCCAAGCACTCCCCTTGCCTCGTCCCTCCTTCTCAGTCCATCAGGCCCCAGCCCCATCCCTCCTTCTCCTCTCTTCCCCATCCCCTCCTCACTATCCCAGCTCAGACCTAGTCTTCTTCTCCGGATCACTGCCCCAGCCTCCTCCCTGGGATTCAAATTCAGATAGCCTGACTCCAGAATCTATGCTCACAAAAGAGTTGGGAGCTGGAAGATGGGGTGAGAGAGGGCTGGAGGTGGGGGGAGGGGGAGTAGGTGCTGAGCCAAAATAGGAAGTACTTACTCTGGAACATTCCAGGGGGGCCCAGAACCCCCCGACCAAAACTGGAAAAGCTCTGGGGTCTGAAGAGACAAAGAAGGGGGCTCAATCAATTTCCTGTTGAAACTGCAACCCCACCGCTCCAGCCCTGAACCCCACAATCCCCAACCCAGGCCACCTGAGGACCGGTGGGACCAAGTTTGGCCTGCAGGGAAGGTGCTGAGATGAGCTGGGCTGAGGACATGGTGGCCATTGTCTGGAAAGCCTTGTCCTTGGAAACCTGGTCCTGGAGGAAATGTTGGAGGTCCATGTTAGTGGGAAGTACCAGTCGACACAGGAAGGGTGGGACAATGACATGGCAGGGCAAGCCCGCAGAGATGCAGAGCCAAGGCGAAGGGTTGGGTGAGGGTCCAACCCCTCTCACTACAGCCCCCCGCCCCTCCTGGCCTCCTCAGGAATGTCTGGGAAAGGGAGAGGGTGGGAGGATGCGTAAGGGGACTTACCACATTCAGGGCCTGCCCATGGGGGGGGGGTGAGGGTGCCAAAGGAAGAAAGAAAACACGACTTAGGAAATGAGGCCTGGACTGCCCCACTCCACCTTCCTGCCCTCCCAATCCCTATAGTCCAGCCACCCTGAGCTGAGCGATGGAAGGAAGGGGGAGCAAGGGATGAATATAGAACAGAAAGTAGAGAAAGCCAGGCCTAGAGGAGGAAAGGGGTTCCCAGGCCCAGAATAAAAGACAGCAATGAGGGTTTCTAGGTTCAGAAAGAGCCGGAAGTGGAGGTTTCCGAATACACAGGCAACAGGAAATGAGACTTTTAAACCCAGAGAGAAGAGATGGTGAAGGTTTCCCAGCCCAGAAAGGAGGGGGACAGTGAGATCCACAAAAGACCAAAGATTGGGAGTGAAGGTTTTCAGACTTAAAGAAAAAGGATGGGGAGGCTTCTGGGCACAAAAAGAACAGGAAGTAGTGGTCCCCAAGTCCTAAGGAAGAGGCAGAAAAGACCCCATACTCAGAGGAGTAGAAAATGAAGGTCTCAGGCCAAGATGGAACAGGAAATCCAGAGGATGCAAAAAAGAAAAGGGATATGAACATCTCCAAAAGGAAATGAAGATTTCTGGGCACAGAAAATGCAGGCAGGCAACATGGAAAGATGAACCAGAAGGAGACAAAGAGGAGATCCTCACAGCATAAGAGGGAGAAGGCAGTGAGGGGAGGGGAGGAGAGGAGAGGGAGGGTGAAGACAGCAGTAGTCAAAGGACAGGCCCAACGACCCATCCTTCTTGCCTGTCCTAAGCTAAATCTCGGTCCCCCTCTCTCTATGACACTCTTCCTACCCAGGGTCTCTATTCACCCCCTTGCTGGGCCACTAACCCCCACCTTGGGTCTCTGTTCCCCTCATCTGTCTACCTCTGTGTGACTCTGTCCCCATCTCCGGGCCTCTGTCCCCCACCCTGGGTCTCTCCCTCTTTCTCTGGACCTCTGTTGCCCTCTCTCTCTGGGTCTCTGTCCCCCTCTCTCTGGGTCCCTATCCTCCTCTCTCTGGGTCCCTATCCCTCCTCTCAAGGTCTCTGCCTCTCTCTCAGGGTGTCTGCCACGGTCCTTTGACCTCTACCTTGAGCTTGGACTGGATTTCCCTCGATTTCCTTCGGGCCAAAACCTGGATATGACTAGAGACCTGAAGGGAGTGACAAAGAAGCAGATTCAGGCCACAGCCACTCACCCCTTGCGTCCGTACCCCTTCCCTCCCTCCAGGTGTCCCATGGAGCTGCTGAAACACGAAAGATAACAAATACATAGAAAGTGCCAGCTGTCTTGGAGCGTAAGAACACAGATGTGTCCATAAAGGCTATTCTTTTCTCAATAACACTACTGATCATCCCAAGACCCAGCAAATCCGGGTCTTATTTCTCTTCCCCATCCTTTTCTCTCTGGCTCTTCTGGTCTGTCTTACCCTCTAGTTCTCATGCAACTGCTAAGAGAACTACACCACAATAGGCACAGTTAGAGTGTACTAACAAAGGGGCCAAAAGGAAAGGCAAAAACACACGAACAAGCCTCTCCTCTAATGTGAATCTGCTGGTAGGCTGACCCTGACAAGACAAGCCCACTCCAAACAGAAGCCCACAAGGCAGTCCTGAGACCTGTTTGCGAGTTCGAGTCTTCCCTGTTCTCAGCTTGATGTAGCGGGCAATCAGTTCATTCCGACCTGAAAAGTCAAAGATGGAACAGAGTTAGACCTTCAGCAGAACTTCCCAACAGAGAGGACACCAGGGGAGGAGAGAGAAGCAACATTTCCCAGAGGTCCACAGCAAGCCGGGGGCTATAAGGGAGAGGAATTATGACTGCAGGCTTTGGAGCCAGGCTGCCTGGGTTCAAATCCCAGTTCCTCCACATACTGGTTCTTTGTGGCCTCAGGCAAATCATTTAGCCTTGCTGGGCCTTGGTTTCCTCATTTGTGCAAATGGTGATGCTAACTCCTACCTGAGTCATTCTGAGGATACAATGTGCTTTTATGTGAACTGTGCTTAGAGCTCCATCAGTGTTGCTTAATATTTTTATTAACCAGTGGGGGCTAAGGCAAAAGAGCAGGCTGGACTCACCATACATCTTGCCTTCATCGGACAGGATGATTTTCCGCCGGCCACAGGGTGGGTAGATGGCCAGGGCCTCCTGGAAGCTCTGCTCGATGTCTGGACTCCAGACACCCTCTGCGTCTGGGCCCCCGTCTCCCCCCGCCCCCTCACTGCCGCCAGTGCCCTCCTCGCTTCCTTCCTCACTTCCTGTCCAGCCGCTGCCATCGTCCAGGGGGGCCCCAGCCCGGGGTTCCCCCATCTGGGCCTGGAGGAACACAGAGTTCAGCAACATTCCCTTGACCCACCCAGAGGGACCTCAGAGCAGGGTGGGCTAGAAGTCCAGACTGCTGGGTCTGAGAGAGGAGGCTGGGGGCACCCAGACCCTTGGATCTGAGGGAGAAGAGGTTTGGGGATCTGGACCCCTGGGTCTGAGAAAGGAGGGGGCTGGAGGCCGAACTCCTGGATCTGAGGGAAGCAGAAGACTGGGGGCCTGGACTCCTGGGTCCTGGGGGAGAAAGGGGCTGGATTTCTGGGGAAGCTTAGGGTGAGAGCGTTCTCCTGTGTTCTCAGGGGAGCCTGGATTGTGATGAAGTCTTGAAGACCCCAGAGTAATAACTAGGGTCCAGGAGGGCTGAAAATTTGGGTGTGGATTACTGGTTTAAAGAAGACAGGAGTCAGAGCCTATTTGCAGGGAAGGGGGACGTGGGTGAGATCTTCTCAGTCCCACCCCGAGAACAGGTGCCAGGATGTGAGCAGCAGCTGCTAGAAAAGAAGGAGGGGCACAGGCCCTAGTAAGGCTGAGGGGAGATCCAGAGAGAGGGGGACAGAGACTTAGAGAGAGAGGACAGAGTCCCAGAGACAGGGAACAGAGACCCAGTGTCGGGGGGACAGAGACCCAGAGGGCAGGGGACAGAGACTCAGGGCACAAACTCAAGCCAAGACCAGGAAAGACCTACAGAACCACAGACTGGGGGACAGGGGCGCCCTGCCATCAGGAGAGTCAGAACAAAGGGCCCAGGCGTCCCCTCCCCCAGTTTCCCACAACCCCCATCAGGGGAGGGGCTGGCCAGCGAGGGCGCCTCCTCTCTGGCCCCCGGCCCCGCCTCTTCCCTCCCCTTCCTCCCCCCCCTCCCCCCCGCCCCGCGGCATGGGCTTGGATCCAACTCAAGTTCCCAGTGACTTTCCGGAGGCCGGGAACAGGGGAAAACTTTTTCCAATACAGTCAGATCCCGCCTCCCTGGCGGCTCCACGTCTTCCACAGCTTTCCCAGGACCCCAGAGTCCAGGCCCCCAACCCCCTCCTTCCTCGGACCCCGGAGCTCCGGCCCAGACAGACAAAGACCCCTGGCCGAGCCCAGTGGCGCTGAGGCATTCAGGACCCCCGTAGGCCAAAATCCCAGCCCAGCTCTCCCCCATGTGGCCAGACAAAGGGACAGAGGAGCTGAGTCAGAAAGGTCCCCACTAATTTCCTGCCCCAGGCCCCAAACCTCCAAAGAGACAAGACCGAAGATCCAGAAAGCACCGTAGCCCCCCCTTCTGCCACCCAGGAGGCCTCCTTTCTCCATGAGGAGGACCAGGCGCCCACAAATGACACACACAAACCAATTCGATCAGAAACAAGCATGGGGCCCTTTCTCACTTGAAACCGATACCTCCACGGACATTCCCCCCACAGTCCCCCATCCTCACCGACTCCCAGGCGCACACTCCCAAACTCAGACCCATCAACAGACACCCCAACTCTGGCAAAAGTTCCAACTCCACACTTAGGCTCAGTCACGAGCGCAAACTCGGGCCCCCCCCCCCGGCAAAAAGAGGGCTGCAAGCAATTCAGAGACGGTCCCACAAACACCGCAATTCATAACGCATAACTTCCCACCCGAACTCACACACCCCAAAGCAGGATCCCCGACTCCCGCCGGCGCCTTCCTACCTACCTCCCGGCCTGGGGCTGGGGAGCCGCGGGCGGGCGGGGCGCTGCGAGGGAGAAAGTTGCCCGGGAGCTTTGTTTGGGAAAAGTGGGAGGGACCGGAGGGGGGGCGGGTCCGGGCGCCGGACAGCGGGAAGGGGGATCCGACGGTGACAGTCTGGGAGAGGATTTTTGCTTTGGGAAAAGACAGGTGAAGTCTAGCTGAGGCCTGGTGAGAATTTCGGGATTCTGATGCTTGGATCCCTGAGAGAGGAGGAGAATTGGGGGTCTGGACACCTGGGTCTGAGGGAGGATTGATGGGGACCAGGAAACCTGTCTGTATCTGAGAGAGGAGGAAACTGGGGGCCAAGATTCCTGAGTCTGGAGGAGGAATGGTCTGGGGGCCTGGACTCCTGGCTACCCTCTAGTGTAGTTTGTGTGTTGGAGATGTGGAAGTGATTGATAGGACCACAAAAGAATCCTGTTCAGCGTCAAGTATATTTTTGAGACTAGAGGTATGGGGATGGGTTTTTGATTGACTTCCACTGATTTCTTTTGATTGATTGGTTTCCTTGTGACCTCATCAGAGTTAAGGGTCGTGGGCAAGACGACTAGGAGTTTATTGGAGGTTCACCAAGGTGGAGACTCCCGCATCCACACGCACTAGTGGACTAGAGGTGGCAGCTCTCCCAGGACCCAGGGAGAGCCTCGGTGCCTGAGGAAAAAGATGAGGGTCCCGTAATTATACCCCTTAAAGATGAAGGGTCCCTTAAAGATGAGGAGTTGAGTGTTCAAACTCAAGAGACAAGAGGGGCTGGGGTCCAGACTCTGGGGTCCTGAGGAAAAAGGGAGTCCGGATCCCGGGTTCCTTGTAAGGTGGTACAGAGGACTGGATTTAGGGTTTCTTGAGAGGGTGGAGCTTTTTAGTGGAACCGAAGAGGGCTCGGGGTTCAGCGTCCCTACATTGCACTCTATTGAGCGTATTAATCGTTTCAAAACCTGGAGAAGACGAAAAAGGACACGGAGAAACTCTCAGAGATAGATACAAAACTAAGCAGTGGGATAATCAGAAGGACTGCTCGGACGCGGGTATTTCATGAGCAGAGAGAGCCTAAGAATGGAACTGAGGGCGCTAGGGGCAAGATCTGGGGCACAGAGGTGTGGCCTAGGTGCGGGGGCGTGGCTCTAAGACAGGGGCGGGGCCACCTGCGATTGCAGTGACTCCGGCACGATGGCCACGATCAGAGAACAGGGGCAACACTGGGTCTCCAGTGCCGAGGTCAACCGACAGGAGCGTGGTCTGACTATGGGGGTGTGAACTTGAAATCAACGCCCGGCTCTGGCTCAAGGGGCGTGGCCCTTCCCTTAAGGGCGTGACTGTCCAATAGAGGGCTGGGCTCATGGGTGAGGTCAGCAAGTGGGGGCGTGGTCAGACAATAGAGGCGAGTCTAGGCCTCGAGGAGCTCCTTTAGCGCTCCAGGTATCCGGCCTGGGCTCGAGATCAGAACTGTTTGGATTTAACAGTCCGTGGACGGCCAGAGACTGAAAGTCCGGTGACCAGGCTGTGGTCTAGTATAAAGGCGGGTCCCAGAAGAAGGGGCAGGGCGTGGGAGAAGGTGAGGAGGAGCGAGGTCTGAATACGAATGTGGGCGAAGAAGAGAAACGAGATCTGTTGTGTGAGGCAGAGCCCAGAAGAGACGGGCCTGAGGGGAGGGGAGGGGCCTGACACAATGGAGGAGGTTGGAGCAGAAGATAAGGGGCGGGGGGGGGGGAATGGGCGGGGTGTGCGGAGTTCCTGGGCCAGGGATAGGAAGGAGTTGTTGTCTAGCGTGGGGGTGTGGGCACTTAGGGGACGGAGCCTTTATGGGGGGCCGGGGGGGCTCTGACCCCTGCCCTTGCCATAGCCTCCCGGCCCGCCCCGCAATGTGGCACCCGCTAGTCCTGTTGTTGCTGCTCCCCTCTGCCTCGGTGCCCCCCTCCACTGCAGCCCCGATCCGCGATGGTGACGCCCAGGAGAGCTCCTCGGGTTTTCTAGGTCTCCAGAGTCTACTCCAAGCCTTCACCCGGCTTTTCCTGAAAGTAAGCGCTGCCGTGTGTTGGGGAAAAGAAGAGGTACAGAGAAGAGGGACAGGGGCAGATAGTGACTGAGGGATGGAAGGGGTTCAGGGAGACAGAGTGGGAGACGGGTCGCGGCCAGATAGAAAGATAGAAAGAGGAGTCAAGGGACAGAGAGAGCGTGCAACGGGGAGACCGAGAGATAGGAAGAGAGGGAGGGAGACAGGCAGAGAGACAGACAGACAGACAGGCGGAGAGAGGGATGGGGACAGAGAGACAGAAGACTGATGGAGGCAGGAATAGGAAAGTAATGGGACAGATGGGGAAAGGAGGTGACCTGGTTAGGCCCTAAGGGTCAGAGGATGGAGAGAGAAGGGGATGCTGCCAAGGATCCTGCCAAGATGTCCTGGGGAGTCCGGAGGTCCAGCAGCTCACCAATTCCTCCCCCAGCCCCAGGATGACCTGATGCGGAGCATGGACAGCTTCTTCTCTGCTCCTATGGACTTCCGGGGCCTCCCTAGGAACTACCACCAAGAAGAGAACCAGAAGCACAGGCTGGGAAACAAAACTCTCTCCAGCCACCTCCAGATTGACAAGGTGCCTATGCCAGGAAGTCCCTCCTGGAGTCTCCCTAAGATCCCTCATGCTGCAGTATCTGTCAGGGAGGAGGGCATAGGAGGAAAGAAGTTTTTTCTTACTCTTCTTTGGGTCCTCACAGGTGACCAACAACAAGACAGGAGAGGTGCTGATCTCTGAGAAGGTGGTGGCATCCATCGAGCCAGGAGAGGGGAGCTTACAGGGTGACTGGAAGGTTAGGACATGCCCCCAGCAAAGTATCCAAGCCCAAACACTTTCTGTAGTTTAGGAGGAAAAGATGAATTGACTCTCCCACTCCCTCTGTGCTGGACACCCTCTCTCTGGGCCTCAGTTTTATCATCTGTCAAAAGGGACTAACCAGCTCTCAGAAATGAGGTTTACAACCTCAGAGTACATCCTTGCTTGCTTCAAACCCCAGAGGGTTTTGTAAGCCAGACAGTGCTTTTCATTCCAAGTGTTTGGTAAGATTCACCCTCGTAAACCTCAAAGTGTGTTTTGATCTCAAAGTGCTCTGCAAACCTCCAAGGATTTTTTAATCTATCCCAAAGTGCTTGGTAAATCTCTCCCTTGTAAACATCAAAATGTGATTTTTAATAATTCCTAAGTACTTTGTGAACCCCAAATGCTCTGTGTATCTCACCTTCGTAAACCTCTAAGAGTGATTCTAATCACAAAGTGCTTATTTTTTGATCCTAAAATGTTGTAAGAACACTCAAGTGCTTGGCAAACCCACATGGTTCTCCCACACACACTCCCAGTTTTTTATTTTAAAGATTTCAAATCTACAGAAAAGTTGCAAAAACAATAGTACCATAAACCTGTATCCACTTTTCCACAGAGCAGGGTTTCTCAACATCAGCACCATTGGCATTTGGGGCTGGATAATTTTTTGTTGTAGGGGGCTGTCCCGTGCCCTATACGATGTTTAGCAGCATCCCTGCCTCTACCCACTAGACGGAAGTAGCACCCACACCCCCTCCAGTTGTGACAACCAAAAATGTCTCCAGACTTGGGTTGAAAACCACTGGCCTAGTTTCACCACTTGTTAACATTTTACCATACTGACTTTCTTTTTACTTTTTTATTTTTGAACCGTATGACAGTAAATTATTGACATCATGACACTTCACCCCTAAATCCTCCAGCAGATATCTCCTAAGAATAATGCATTCTCTTGTGTGTTACCGTAGTCCCATTTTTACACCCAAGAAATCAGACTATTATCTCTGTATTAGTTTGCTAGGGCTGCCGTAACAAAGTCCGGGTGGCTTAAACAACAGACATGTATTGTCTCATGGTTCTGGAGACTAGATGTCCAAGATCAAGGTGTCAGCAGGTTGGTTCCTTCAGAGGGCTGTTGGGGAGAATCTGTTCCATTCCTCTTCCCTAGCTTCTGGTGGTTTGCTGACAATTCTTTAGCATTCCTTGGCAGGTTGAGGCATCATCCCCATCTCTGCCTTCATCTTTGCATGGGGTTCTCCCTATGTGCATTTCTATGTCCAGATTTCCCCTTTGCATAAGAACACCAGTCAGATTAGAGCCCACTCTAATGACCTCATCTTAACTAATGAAAACTACATAGTGACCCTATTTCCAAACGAGATTACATTCTGAGCTACTAGGGTCCTAATGGACCTCAACATATGAATTGGAGAGTGGGGGAGACACAATTCAACCTGTAACCGTCTCCTATGGGGCTTCCCAAACCTCAACGTACTGAAATGTAGACTCTGATTCAATAGGTCTGGATGGGGTAGGGCCCGCTCATTTGCATGTCTAACAAGCTCCCAAGTGATGCTGACACTGCTGGTCCACAACCCTCACTTCGAGTAGCAAGGACCGAACAGACATTGAAATGTCCCAAAAGGACATTTCATAGCTGGACCAAAAGCTGTCCACAAGAGCTGATGTGATTGATGTTTGATCCAGGATTCAGTCAAGGATCACATGTTGCAACTGTAGTCATGATTCTTTAATCCTAAAGTGCTTTGTACATTTCAAACTGCTTTCTAAACCCCGGGGAATGCTTAATCCTAAAGTGCTTCTGAAACCTCCAAAATGTGTTTTCAAACCCAGAGTATTCTATAAACCTCAGAGTATTTTTAATTCTAAAGCGCTTATAAACCCGAGTGTTTTGTAAACTGCAGGGTGAGCTTTTAATTCCCAAAGCACTCCATAGGTGGCAAAGTGGGTTGAGTATGCCAGGGGAGCATCTTGAGGCTGTCACTTGGAGTTTGAGAGGGTCTCCTTGTCCCTCTTCACCAGGTACCCAAGATAGAGGAGAAGGAGGCCCTGGTGCCTGTCCCAAAGGCCATGGACAGCTTCCACCCGGAACCCCACCCCCGAATGGTCTTCTGGATCATGAAGCTGCCACGGCGGAGGTCCCACCAGGATGCCCAGGAGAGCGACCACTGGCTCAGTGAGAAGCAACACCGCCTGCAGGCCATCCGGGATGGGCTCCGAGAGGGGACCCGTGAGGACGTCCTCGAACAGGGGACCCAGAGCTCCTCTCATGCCAGGCTGCCTGCCCGCAAGACCCACTTCCTGTATATCCTCAGGCCCTCCCAGCAGTTATAGTGGGGGGACTGGGGAACACCTGCATGTACCCCCCCACCAGACCCCACCCCAGGCACCATATGGAAATTAAACTTTTTCTTACATCCAGCAGCACTGTCTCCTTTGGAGATCTGTCCTCAGGCCTCAGCCAGCCAAGCCATGGCAAGTCCCCCCAACCTTATCCTTCAGCATGACATCTGGCTGAGATGTTAGTTCCTGCCAATGTCTCTGTGTTGTTTTCTGATTCAGACGCCATCTGTCTTCTGACTGAGCAACTCTGTGACCTCCAGCCCCATCAGTATCCTCAGTCCCCAACCCTGTCACCTCCAGCTCTGTCTGCCCTCCAGCTCCCAGCTCTTTCACTCCAGTCCTGTCTGTCCACTCTGCCCTTGCATTAGTTTCCTGTTACTGCTGCAAAAAATGACCGCTAATGTAGCAACTTAAAACAACACAAATGTATCCTCTCACTGGTCTATAGGTCAGGATGGCTGGGCTGGTCCTCTGTGCAGGTATCACAAGGGCAACATCAAGGTGTTAGCCAGCGGGGTTCTTACCTGGAGGCTCTGGGACAGCTCTGCTTCGAAGATCATTCAGGTTGTTGGCACAATCAAGTCCCTTGGGGTTGATCTGAGGTCCCTGCTTCCTTGCTGGCTGTCACCTGGGCCACCCACACTTAGTTCCTAGAGGTCTCTCTCCGGTTTTTGCATGTGGATCCCATACTTCAAATCTCACGCGTGGAATCTCTCTGTATTTCCCTTCTGCCCCATCTCCCTTATGTGTTCCTCTTCCTCTTCCAGCAGGAGAGAGTCCTCTGCCTTGAAGGGCTCATGGGATTGGATTGAGCCCACCTGGACAACATATTAAACAGGTTCCATGAATTAGAGAGGGGCCATCTTTGGGGGGCCATTATTCTGTCCAGACCCTGTCACCTCCAGCCCCCAAGTCTGTGTTTCCAGCCCCATCTCCGTTACATCCACCTGTCTCCACTCTCTCATCTTTGTCTTTTCATTCCCTGATACTCAATTTACATGCTGACTCCATTTCGAATTGCTCTGTGTCTCTCTCCCTTTGTCCCTCTGTCTGTCCCTCCATGAGCGTCACCTCAGACTCTAACTCTGCAAGCCAGGCCTGCTGCCTCAGCCAGATCTGGAAGCTCAGAGACCCTGTCTTGGGTGCCCTGCCACTGTGCCCCCATCCCCCATCCCCAGAGCACCCCCTATTCCCTCCAAAACCCCTCTCTCAAGACCCACCATTGACGGAGTTCCCTGGCGGTCCAGTGGTTAGGACTCCACACTTCCACTGCAGGGGGCACAGGTTCGATCCCTCATTGGGGAACTAGGATCCCGTACGCCATGCTGTGTGGGCAAAAAAAAAAAAATTGAGAAGGCACATGAGGGTCTTTATGGTGCTGCGTCTTGTAGGGGTGCAGACACAACATGCACTTTCTCCCTCGAAGCCCAGGTTCAGGGTTGGATCACCCCACAGAGAGACTCAGCACATTCAGGAAACTAGCAATGTGTGGGCATAAATAAAAGAGAACTTCCTTTTGAAAAAAATAGGTTTTTGATTATTCCAAATAAGCATCAATATGTCCTCATGGAGAATATCAGAACTTGACTGGCCTTTCCATACCTTCTCTCCCCACACCCCCAGTCCCATTCACTTTCCCACCATTGACACTATTTCTTGTGTTTTTGGTAAGTGTATTAGTCGCCTAGGACCACCATAAGAAAAACCACAGACTGGGTGACTTAAACAACAGAATTTTATTTTCTCACAGTTCTGGAGGTAGAAGTCTGAGATCAAGGTGTCGGCCAGTTAGGTGTCTTCTGAGGCCTCTCTCCCTGATTTACAGATGGCCATCTTTTCTTTGTGTCTTCACGTGGTCTTTTCTCATGCACGCACATGTCTGCGTCCAAATTTCCTCCTCTTGTAAGGACATCAGTCATACTGGATTAGGGCCCATCTTAGAGACCTCATCTTAATTTAATAATCTCTTTGAAGATCTGTCTCCAAATATGATTGTATTCTGAAGTACCAGTGGGTAGGGCTTCAACATATGAATTTTGGGGAGGACACACATCAGCTTCTAACAGTACATATTCTTGCTAAATATGATCATTCCTTTTTATGCATTATTTGTAATTTCCATAGGTGGTATTACACATGTCATTCTTATGGGGCTTTTTTTTTTTAGCACCTTCTTTAAGACTCCTCCATATTGCATTGGTACATCCAACATCCATCCAATCCACTGAATAAATTCCATGGTCAGTCTTCACCACATGTAACCTTTCCACACTCTCAGTGATGCACAACTGAATTGCTTCTGACTTCTCACCATTACAAATAATGCTACAATAAACATTAGTATATATGTCCCCCTGTGGTCCAGAAGGAGGGCAGGAGGGATCTGGGGAGCTATAACCAGAAAAGAATTGCTGGGTTGTAGGGGATGCATCTATCTATTTTGATTAGGTAAAATGTTCTGACAAGTCTACTCCCTCTAGCATTCCATGGGGATTCCATAACCTTAACCACACCTGGCATCTGGGGAAATCGATGTTTCCCTGTCTGTAGATCAATAGAAGTATGCATCCATAGGTGATCCAGATACTGGCATTATCAGACACAGACCTTAAGGGAACTATGATTAATATGCTCAAAAAAATAGATGAAAAGATGGAGAATTTCATCAGAGAACCGGAACCTAAAAAGTGGGGGGGAGGAGATGGAATCCAGTGTAAATTTTAGAACTTATAAATAAATTAAAAATTCAGCAGATGGGTTTTACAGCAGATTAGACACAGTGCAAAACAGGTCAGTAGAAATAGCCAGACTAAATCAGTGAAAAAGGATGGAAAATATACAAAAGACGTATGAGACATACTGGTCATGGTGAAAAAGCCTTTCAAACATATACTGAAGTCCTAGAAGTAGAGAGAAAAGAGAAAGAGTACTAAGCAACATTTGAAGAGACACTAGCCAAGAATTTTACAAAGTTGATGAGACATCAACTCACAGATTCAAGCTTTAGGAATCCCAAGCAGAATAAACACAAAGAAACCACACTTAGGCATATCACATCAAAACCTATGAAAACCTAAAACAACAACAAATCTTGAAAGCAGCCAAAGGAAAAGGACACTTTACTTCAAAGAGGAAATAAGACAGACAGCTGACTTGTAAATAGGAAAAAAAAATGGAAGTCAGAAAACAATTCAATGACACAGTCAAAAGGCTGAAAGAAAGCCATCGTCAATCTAGAATATCATACCCAGTGAAAACATCCTTCAAAAGTAATGGCAAAGGGACTTCCCCGGTGGTCCAGTGGTAAAGAATCCACCTTCCAATGCAGGCAACACGGGTTCAATCCCTGGTCGGGGAACTAGGTTCCCACACGCTCCAGGGCAGCTAAGCCCACGCATCACAACTACTGAGCTCGCATGCCTCAATGAGAGAGCCCGTGTGCCACAACTAGGACCCAATGCAGCCAAAAAAAAAAAAAGTAATGGGAAAATAAAGACATTTTTTTCAGACAAAATGAAACAAAACATTTATCAGCAGCAGTCCTGCACAAAAAGAAATGCTAGAGTTTGTCAGGTAGGAGGAAATGCCTCCAGATGAAAGTTCGGTAATGAGGGGAGATATAAAGAACCCTGAGGTAAGTATGTGCCAAATCTAAATGAATACGGACTGCTTAAAACAATAACAATAATATCTTGTGGAATTTAAAATATATGCAGAATTAAAATGAACGACAGGGAATTCCTGTGGTTAGGACTCAGTGCTCTCACTGCCAAGGGCCCGGGTTCAATCCCCTGTCGGGGAACTAAGATTCCACAAGCTGCTCGGTGCAGCCAAAATAAATTAATTAAATAAATAAATAAAATGCAAGACAACAGGCAGGAGGAGCTAAATGGAATTAAAGTGTTGTTAGGTCCTCATGTAGTCCAAGAAATGATAAAAGTACTAATTTAAAGTAGAACTCTAATAAGCCAAGGATGCCTATGGTAGTCTCTAGGAAAACCATCAAAAAAAGAATAAAAGAACATAACCATAAACATAACAGAAGAAGAAGAAGAAAACATAACAGAAGAGGAAAAAAAACAAAAAACTTGACTAATATAAAAGAAAGCCAGAAAAGAAGAGAATACACAGAACAGATTAGATGGGGGAAATATAAAACAAATAGCAAAATGGTAGATCTAAAGAAAAATATCAGTATTACATTAAAACTAAATGGAACTTTATCAGAATTGTTCCGTTAAGACTCGTGCATTTTAACACATGTAAAGTTTACCTGAAAATAAGAAATGTTAAAAAAAATAAATAACAATATAAAGTGGGATGAGGGTACAGGTATAAATAAGAGAATGGCAGAATGTTGACCATTGTTAAAGCTGGGTGTTGGATACATGGGGCTTTGTTCTGCTCACTTTGTATATATTTGAGGTTTATCCAAATGAACGGTTTTTTTTTTAAGTAACTGGAACTAAATACTCCCAATAAAGGCAAAGATTTCCTGATCTACAACTATATGCAACTGTATAGCTGAATTTCACAACAATTGAGCAAAAGAACCAGATCACAAAAGAGTATATACTATATGGTTCCACTTATACGGAGTATGAAAACAAGCAAAAGTAATCTATGCTGTTAGCAACAAGGGAGGGGGTACCCTTGGGGAGACTGCTGGTGCTGTGTCTGGGTGGACAAGGGTCTAGAGTTATTAACTTTTGTCCTTCCCGGTAGAGAGGGGAGAGGGAACACCTTTACAAATTTATATCCATGGGGATTCCTTGGTGGTCCAGTGGTTAGGACTCCAACCTTCCACTGCAGGGGACACGGGTTCCATCCCTCGTCAGGGAACTAATATCCCGCAAGCCACATGGTGCAGTCAAAAGACAAACAAACAAACAAAACAAATTTATATCCAGCTTTTAGGCAAATAGGGAAGGGCAGAGAGCTTTTCTTGTATCTGCTTCTTCTCAATTGTGTTCAGTTCAAAATGATCCTTATGCCACAGTTGGATATTTTGGGGTGGCATATTCTGCTACCCTTTAGTGTGTATAAGATTAATATACCCTAATCAATTATATTCCTAAACATTAGGAACAAAAAGATTTTTAATGCAGTTTTTAAAAATATGATTTGCATTAGCAAAACAAACAAAATACCTAGGAATAAACCTAACAAAAGATTTGCTAGATCTCTGACATTACTGAGAGTAATTAAAGAAAATCTGGATAAATGATTCATAGTCACAGTATACTTAATTGCCAAAAAGCAGAAACAACCCAATGTCCATCGAGAGTAAAATGATTCAGTCATGGTGTATTCGTACAATGGAATATTACACAGCAGTGAAATAAATGACCTACTGCTACATGAAGAATTCTATAAATATAACGTTGAGCAAAAGAGGCCATAATTCAAGGCGGTTACTTTTGGAGGGTAATGATTAAGAGGAAGTGTGAAGATTTCTGGGCTGCAGGCAATACTCTTTTTTTATATGGATTGTTTCATTAATGTATTACTCTATAAAAATTTAATTGAGGCGTAACTTAAGATTTAGCACTTTATGTATAACTACACTATAAAATGGTTTTTAAATTATTTTAGGTTTTACAGAATTATTTTCCTCAAAAAAAGGAAAAAAAACAAGAAATACTGAAGGAATAAAATAAAAGAATGAAATTATACTAATAAAGTTAACGATGTCCAACACTTACCAGCCAGGGCTAAGAAAACTCTAGGCAAACATTCTTATTGAACTCTCATAAGACCCCATAGGGTGGATATTACTTGTTCCCATTTTAGGGAAGAAGCTGAGGTTCAGAGAGGTGAAATCACTTGCCAAAGTCACAGAGCAATGGCACTAGGTTTGTCTGATTCCCTACCTCACACTGTTAACCATTCACCACATCACCTGTCAAACAGGTTCTTTCCCAGGTCTTATAACAAGCTGCCACCTAATAGCCAAAATAATAACTATCAATTAACAAGGATTACCACCTTAAGTCCTCAAGGTGACCTAAGAAGCAATTATTATCTCCATTTCTGGGAGGAAAACTGAGGCTCAGAGAGCGTAAGCCATTGTGCCAAGGTTACAGGTAAGAAGTGATGGAGCCAAAATTCAAACCCAAGAATGTCTGACTCCAGCCTTATCATCACTCTAACACTGACCAGTAGTTACCAGGCACGGATTCTGTCCCTTCATTCATTCACTCAACGAAAAATTTTGAGCGCCCACACTGGGCCAGCCATGTTCTAGTCCCCAAACAGCCTCCTACTGCTCAGAGCTCACATTCCAGTGGGGGGTGACAAAGACAGTACACAAATATAGAATATGTCACGTGGCGAGACGTGCCACGAGGACCAATAAAAAAGAGTAAGTAGAGAGATGGGGGGTCTGAATTACAGGCAGTGTGTCAGAGGAAAGCCTCTCTGAGGAAGTAACACTTGAATGAATAAGGATGGGATGAACGGAAGAATGCAAAATCATTCCTTTTCTGTGTCTAGGCTAGCAAAGAGGCCGAATGCGTGGGACATCTTTTACCCCTAATGCCCCTCCTTAGGAGTCAATTTGGGATATAATTCTCTTCCTCGCTCTAGCCAGAAAAGCTGAGGCTATTTTTCCTCCACTCTCTCCTAAAAGGAATGAATAAAACGGTTTGGGAAAGAATCTTTCGGGGACCTATCAATACATGGTGACTGGAGCCACAAAAAGGCATGAGAGTGGTGAGGCAGGACAGGGCAGGGCATCATTGTGACGGTGACCGGCAACCTGGCACGGAACAGAGGGCAAAAGGGAGACGGCTTGCTGACTGATAAGAAGTGGGGGATGGACCAGGGGTCCCTCAGGCCAACGCTCCCTTGCTTGGGCCCATTTCACCTAGGCTTGAGGGCGTAGAGACGACTCCAGCGCACGTGACGCAGCCTCCGCCGCCCTCTCCCGGCAGCTGTAGTCCCTTCACCCTTCGCCCGCTCGGCCAATACGCATGCGCCCCCTTCACGAGCCTGGTCGCGCGCCCCGGCAGCCCTACGCATGCGCGGCCTTACAGGTAACCGACTACACCCGCGCACGCCTGGCCCCCGCGTGCGCCTGCGTCGGGGGAGGAGCTCTGAGACGCCGCGCGCGCTCTCGGTCCCACCCCGCCGCCTTTGCTTTTCCGGGCGGGGTCAGCGCAGGCGTCTCTCCTCAACGATCCAGGTGCCGTTTGTTTGTCGTTCGTGGCCCTCAGCTGTGTCCCTAGACTGGGACGTGACCTCAGGTGCGCCCTGGCCGTGGCGAGGTTCCCCGGACCAGCCGGGTCAGAGCCCCTCCTGAAATCCTGGCAGAGCCCCCAAATCCTAGGGGAGAGTCCCCAATATCAGGGCCTTCTAAGGCTTGTTAAAAGTCTTTTTGAAATCCTGACCAGATCCCCTCAGAAATACTGAAAGGAACCCCCCAGGAAATCTTGTAGATGACCCCTGAAATCCTGTCAGAATCTTCTAGAAATTCTGTCAGACTTCTCCCTCAGAGCCTGTCAGAGACACCCCCCCAAACCCTGTTTCGCTCCTCCCAACTCCTATCAGAACCCTCCCCCCAAGTCCTGCCAGAGGTCCGCAGAAACCAAAAATCCTGTCAGATTCCCCTCCAAAATCGTGTTAGAGACGCCCTCCCCCGAAATCCGGAGACTCCCCAGAAATCCAGTCAGAGACCCCCTTGAAATCCCCACAATGCTTGCTTGGGTCCTCCTCCTGCTAGAATCTCCCCGTCAAAGACCCCTGAGGTCCACCAGAGCCTCCCTCGGTCCCTCACCAGGAGTGTGTCCCCCAAGCCCTGTCAGAGGCTCCCAGGGCCTGTCAGCACCCTCGCTCGCAGGGACCCTTCCCCATTCAGGCCCCACAGCCGTCACCCCCCTTCTGCACCCCCCAGCCTGGTCCACACTCTGGAAGGGTCTCTCTTGAAAGACCCCTTTTTCTAGGACCTTCTAAAAGCCACCAGGAAGTGTGCACTCCACAGCTGTGGACCCCGTCTGGCACCAGGGAGAGCAGGGCGTGGGGAGTACTTGGTGAGGAAAAGGGGGGCTGAGTGGGTGGGGTGAGGACAGACAGGCCCCAGGTGACCGTATGTTGATCGTGTGCCCCAGTGTGCCCAGTTCAGCCTTATATGGGCACCATTGTCTGTTGTCATTATTCGTAGCTCCCCTTTCACTCTTGAAAGTGTCCTGGAGTTGGGACAGTAAGTCGTATGGTCAACCTGGGTATGATGGAAGCAGGACAGGGCACTGTCAGGGCACAAAGGAGGGAGTCCCTAACTGCTCTAGGCACTCAAGGAAGGCTCCCCAGAGGAGCTGGGAGCCTGGGCCTGGGAGGACCGTGGGAAGATGCTGAGTCCCTATATGGGCCGTGAGGGACCTGGAGGTCGGCCAGTGGAGAGAAAAGTGGCAAGAAGAAGCCGGGAGTTTCAGGGACCGCTCTGTGCTGCACCAGCCTGAGGGGCTGGACTTAGCCCTGAGGGCACTTTTCCTGATGTGCGCCCAGTGGTGCCAGGACACCCCGCCAGGTTCCCATCCCCATGGGGATCACTTTCATGGTGTGGGGCCCTCTGGTGTCAGTTCACTGCGGCCTGGATCCCATGGCCTCGGTGCCCCGGGCCGCCTGCTGGGGGGTTCCAACTGAGGGCACTAGGGAGCCATGGGAGGGCTGGGAGCAGGAGAGAGGTGGGGATCAAACTCACAGGCGAAGCCAGCAGTTCCAAATACAAGCTGATAGGGCAAGAATGTCAGTAGCCCAGGGTGGTGTGAGAACCCAGGGACAGCCCCTCTTTCGGAAACGTTTTCCAGAGGAGGGGACATGGGAGCTGAGACAGGAAGGGCCAGTGAAGAGGATGTCCCAGGCAGAGACCTGGAGGTGGGAAGAACTGGCTCAGTTTGGGGAACAGCACACAGTTCAGAGTTGCTGGAGCAGCAAGTGGGATTTGGGGTCAGGGAGACAGGTGGGATCAGGCCATGAAGGGCCTTCGATATCAAGTCCAAGGTCTAGGCTTTGTCCACGGGGTGCTTGGGCGCTGTGGAAGGACATTGAGCAGGGGAGGGGCGGGTAGCTCTGGGGCCCTGTGAGGATGGATTGGGGCGGGAGACTGGAGTCAGGAAGCTGGGTCAAGGGCCCAGGGGGAGAGGCTGAGGCCTGACCAGCGGCCATAGGGAAGGAGAGGAGGGGTCAGGGGAGAGTCACTGGGCAGGAGGGACAGGGCTGGGGAACTTGACAAACTGCGAGGAGGAGGGATGGCAGGAAGGAGTGACCCTACCCACTTTGATCTCTGCCACCCACTCCTTGGGGCCCCCATTTTCCCAGCTCACACCTCCAGTCCATAAAACAGGTCTGAGTGGGAGCTGCACTGATCCAGGCAGGGGTAGGCAAACTGGTTCTGAGAATCCAGAGCGGCCTGGCGCACAGGTGGGGCAGGGCAGGTCTCCATCCACGGGTGGCTGGTCTGAGGACGCCATTCCCCTGTTTGTCCTTCCAGGATCTCTTGAAGAAGCTGGTCCCTTTTCGGTCCCTGCCAGTGATGTGGGGGAGCTGTTAGCTTCGCCAGCAGCTGCAGAGCAGCGGGGGTGGCCCATGGACCTGCCAGAGAGCCAGGCGGGTGGCCCTGCTGCCGAAGGTAAGTGGCTGCGTCCCTGTTTGTCCCGTGGGAGGATGAAGAGGGAGGAGTGGGTGGATGGGACACCAGGCTGTGACTCGGGGACTTGGGAGAGGTGGCCTGGGGTGGCTGAGCCTCCACCTCAAGGCAGGGTGGGCGGTAGGGAGGGATCCTTGATGAAGTGCCTGCTGTGTGCCCACCTGCCTGGACACCTTATTTCATTTGCTCTGGGGAGGCCAGACTGGGAGAGTAGAAGCCTCTGCATGCGCTGTGCCCCCTGCCTGGAGCACCCTCTCCAGTGACCCACAGGCTACCCTCACTTCATTCAGATCTCTGCTTTCTGTAAAGCAGCTGCCCTGTCGCACTCTCTCCCCTTTCCTGCTTTACTTCTCTTCATAGCACTGACATCTATTTGTCTGTCTGTTTAGACTCTGTCTCCCCCACTAGAACATGAGCTCCACAGGGCAGCCTCGGTTTTATTCACTCTGGTATTCCCAGTCCCTAGAGCTGCGCTGGTCAATGTGCGAGCCATATATGTAATTTAAAATTTTGTTAGTAGCCACATTGAAAGAAAAAAAAAGAAACAGACAAAATGAATGGCAATAATAGATTTTATTTAACCCCATATATCCAAAACAGTATCCTTTCAGCATACAACAATATAAAAATGTGTTGGAGTCATTCTCTTTTTTTCATACTAAGTCTTCAAAATCTGGTGTGTACTTGACACTAATAGAGCACCTCAATTTACACTCACCACAGTTCAGGTCTCAAGAACCACTGTGGCCAGCGGCTGCCCTGTTGGTCACGCTGCACTGGAGCAATGCCTGACATGTAATAGGAACCCAGTTGCTAAGTCCTTGAATAATTGGATGGATGCAGACCAAATGGGTGTGAAAGCGGCTTCGGGAGGAAGATGCTGGGTTGCCCTTCCTGAAACTCATCTATTAAGTGAGAGAGCCCGAGGGAGACTGCCATCCTAGAGGAGAGGCAAGACCCCTTTCTTAGAGGCTCCTAGCAGGCCTGGACTCTGGCCTCAGGAGGCTCTCCAGATAAGAAGGTAGGAGGCAGACACCGGGGTTCGGGAAGTGAGGGCAGGCTGACCGAGGGACCAACATCTAAACATCTAAACTTCGTCTGCACCAGCAGAGGGCGTGCGGCCACCGAGGAACCATGGCCAAGGGCTGAGCCAGCTTTGGGAGGCTCCCGAAGGAAAGGGAGGAACACACCCAGAAGGGATGGAGACCGAGGAAGGCAAGGAGGGAGAGAGAAGGCTCAGGGAACGGAGAGTCGCTGAGTTGTGGGGAAAGAAGCACAGAGACAGGGAAGAAAATGGGAGCGGTGGACATGGAGACAGGCAGGCAGGACTCAGGGGACAGAGAGATGGGGAGGAGGATGGGGAGAAAGAGCCAGAGAGAAAAAACTAGAAAAGGGACAGGACAGAGACAGAGGTAGAGACACTGAGGAAGGAAATGAAGGAAAGAAGACAGGAGAGAAGCAGAGTGACATCTTCCTGAGGGGCCCCGGGAGGCAGAGTGTCACATCTGCACTGTAGATACATGCAGATCCTCCGATCCCACGACATCTGGAGCCAGCCAGTCCTGGGTGACCTCACTGGGCCTCAGGGTCCTCCTCCATAACATGGGGGCACAGTGAGAGGAGGTGTCTCCCCTAACTATACATTCCCACTCCCCTTCCCTAGAAGCATGAGTTCAAACCCAAGGGGACAAATTTTAGCTCACTACAAAGAACCCTTGAAGAATCAGGGGGATGAGAAAGGGCACTCATATGTTGAACATGTGACCTTGGGCAAGTTTCTAACTTGCCCGTCTCTAAGTATCCTTATCTTTAAAGTGAGGCTAATAATAGCAGCCACCATGGTTGGTGTAAGATGCTCAGAAGGGGCCTGGCTCCTATTAAAGGCTGAATACATGTTCAGTTTTATTACTGAGCTCCCACCATGTGCCAGGCCCTCTGCCAGGACCTTTCCAGATTTTATCTCATCTCTTCTCCAGGAGCGAAGTAACCACCCCCCCACCCATTTTCCGGAGGAAGAAACTGAGGCTCCAAGAGCCTGAGTCCCTTGCCCAGATTGCCCCCTGAGTCTGTCAGACCTTGCAGCCTGTGCTTGGCCCTCTGCTATACCCAGCTGTCCAGGGTCAGGGCAGGGAGCCTCATAGGTCACTTCCAGCCCTGGGAAAGAGGCTGGGCTGGCCCAGTGGGTCCTGGGGTAGAGAATATATAGGCTCCTTCTATATCTTGGAGCATTTGTTGAGTACCTGTTATGTGTGGATACAGCAGTGGACAAACAGACCCCAGGATATTCACATTGTGCAGAGGCAGGGGAGAGGGGGTGCTCTTCAAATACATAGACCTAGCCCTCCCATCCCTGGGAAGGGGAGATCACTCTACCCACCCATTTTACCGGTGGGGAAACTGAGGCTCCAAAAGGAGAAAAGACTTGCTCACAGTCATGAAGCTGGACTCTGAGCTCCTAACTGCTCCCCACCCACCCACCCTGCCTGGATTGCCCCATCCCCCTTCGTTTCAGGCCCCAGGCCGTGGGCACTGATGTCGCCAGCCTCAGGGATGTGGGAAGGAGAGAGACCCAGCCCCGAGGCAGGCTGGGAGACCGGAGATGCTGCCGGGAGTGATCGATCCAGGCTGCCCGCGCGATATTGGATTGTTCCTGGCTCCTGGGCCCACCTTCACCCTCGGCTTCTCCCAGAATCCTCTCTTCTTTGCCCTCCTCCACCCTTAGCCCCCTCTGAGCCGAGCCTGGGAAGCAGGGGAAGAGAGGAGGAAAGGCTGTACTCAGAGTATTTGTTCAGTATCTGGGCTCCTGAGCCAACTGAACACAAAGGATTCAACAGCAGGGGCACTTCCTGGCCTGAAAGATGGGGCCCACATTCCCAGGTCAGGGGATGGGGGAGGTGACTCAAAGACCCTCACATTGTGGCTGCCACCCAAAGCTTCCTGCGGTTCCCCACCAGCCCAAACTCCAGGCAGCTTGAAATGAATTCCTTTCCCTCTGCAGGAGCCAGGACCTGGGGTCACCCCTCTTTGCTCTTCATCGTCCCCCCTCCTCATAGGTGGGCTGGCACTCTTGTCTCCTCAGTGTACCTCTCGGACCAGCCAGAGGAGGGGAGCCTGGGGACACCGCTCAGCTTAGAGGAACAAATACTCAACTCCACGTTTGAAGCTTGTGACCCCCAGAGGACAGGTCAGAGAATCAAGGAATTATGAGGGATGGAGATGGGCGGCTGGGAACTGGGGAGCCATAGCGAGAGGGATGGGCTAGGGTGAAGTGGATGATTGTGGGAAGCTTCCGGAAGGAAATGGATAAGGGGATGGAGGCCTTTCAGGACAAGGACAGTGAGGGGAGGAAACTTGGGGAACCTTAACAGAGGAGGGTGGGGCTTTGGGGCCTGGGAGAGGGAGGAAGGGCAGCCACTGTGGACCTGGTGGGGCACAGCTGGTTCTCTTCAGTCCACCTTCTGCGGTGGGGATGACTGGGCCCCATTGCCCAAGGGCCATGGTGCTGGGGTGCCACCAGCCCAGCCAGTGGTCCCACTTCAAAGCCATTGCCTGTCCCCATCCCCCACCCCTCACCTGCCCGACTCCCTCACAGCCTGCTTTATCCCCAGGCACTGTGGCTGTGACCCATGTACTAGCCTACCTGGAGGCTGTGACGGGACGGGGTCCCCAGGATGCACGCCTCCAAACACTGGCCTGCAGCCTGGACCCCAATGGCGAGGGCCCTCAGGCCACTGTGGACTTGGACACCTTCCTGGTCATCATGCGGGACTGGATTGCTGCCTGTCAGCGGGATGGGTGGGTCCCCGCACCTCCCCCCTCCCCCAGGAAACCCTTCCTAAGATCTAACCTCATACCTGCTTACTGTAGCCAGCACCCTTTGGGCACAGCGACCTGCTGTAGTTGGAAGGAAGCTGAGGAGGAGAGAAAAGTAGAGATGGGGTTGGGAGGGGGTTCTGAGGACAAAGTGCCTGAAGTTGGGAGGCAGAGGGAGTCTGGGGGCAGAAATAAAATGGGCTGGAAGGAGGAGAAGGGTGATTGTTAAGGGGCTGACAGAGGCCTGTCCCTATCCCTCCTCCAAACCCAGTCCTTGCCCCTCCTGCTTTTCCATCTGGCCCCGGGCGCTTGCCATCTGGCCTCACCTTCCTCCCCACGGTGCTCACTCTCACCTGACCTGTCCCCTCCCACCACCCGCAATCCCCCTGCCAGTGGCTGGTCAGGAGTGGGCAGGTTGTTGCAGGGAGCTCTAAGCCTCATCCCTTTGATACAGGGGATTAGAGCTGGAAGAGGAGACCGCCTTTGAGGGAACCCTGACCTCCCAGCAACTGCCATCTGGTGAGATTGTTATATATAGAATGAAGCAGGCAGGCCCAGGGTCAGACAGTGTGGGGAACTTCCCACCCAGGGGCAGAGCAGGGGATGGGGCAGGACTCCAGAGACCTTTGCTCTAACCTGGAGCTGCGAGTTTGGCTTTCTAGATGCCTCCATGACATGACTGCCTCCCAGCTGCCCTGAGCTTTGGGGTTTATTTGTTTTTTTCCTCACGGGTTCTTTCTAACTCCTCCTAACACCAGCCCTGTTACAGAGGCCCCTCCTACCTCTCATCATCATCTCCATCACCATCATCAAGCTGGCCCCTCCCTGTACTCTAGTCCCTGCATTCAAGGTCCCTCTGGTCTTGTTGCTGGCACTGCCCCGCTCCGGCCTGGCCTCAGCTCAGGCTGTTTCTCAGCCTAAACTTTCCGTGTCTTCTCTAATCCTTCACACCTGATAGGGAAGCCCTGGTGGGGAAGGCCTGGGATGCTGCAGGCTAAGGTCCCTTTCTTTCCAGCTCCCTCAGCACAGACCTGCAGTCCTCCCCTGCAGAAATCTGATTATCTGACTCATTACCTGCCCTGCTGTTTGGTTGGCTGGTTTGCTCACCATTCTACCCCAAAGTCTTCACGCACAGGAGGTGCTCCATAAAAAAGTGTTCATGTTCTATTTCTCCAGGCTTATAAAAACAAAACAAAAGTCAAAAAATATAGCTTTCTTGTTATTCTCTGGAACCTCCTCCAACCGGGCTGTGAGCAGGGAAGGGGCAGGAGAGGGGAGGAGAGGCTGGAGGCCAGGAGTCCAGGGAGGAGGCTGTGGTGAGGATCCAGGGGGAGAAGGTGAGGCCTGAGGCAGGAGGAGTGAGGGAGCCAGGACAGCCCAGGGGCTGGGTGGGTGAGTGGGAGAACTGGGAGGACAGACAAGTTTGGGGCAGTTGAGGTGCTGCCCAATGTTGGGCATGATGAATGTAGGGTGGTTGGGGGCTATGGGGAGATCCAGTCTGAGCTCAAGGTACCCATGAGCAAGAGGCTTTCTGGATGGTGTGTATAATTGCAACCCCAGGAGCAGATGGGATCACCCAGAGTGAATCTGAGGATGGAGGCCAAAGGAAGACCAAGGCCGGAATCCTGGAGCAATCCAACATCTCAGGCCACCTGGGAGCCCACCACCCTCTGTCTGTCTCCCTCCAGGATGCTCAGAAGCTGAGGATCCAGCCAACCTGGAGAGCTTCGGAGGCGAAGACCCCAGACCTGAGTTGTACCTATCCTCAGCCCCTCCCTGCCCTCCCCCTGCCCATGCCCTCCAGCCTGCCTAGGGCCCAGGGCCTGGCCTAAGGCTTGGGGTCCTTCGGGAAGTGGGTGAGGGACACAGGCTGTGCTAATAGCGCAGGGAGAGTGGGGCAGTCTCCTATTTCTCTTTCTCTAGAAGAGCCGCATCTCCCCGACACCAACACCTACCCCGACCTGGGGAGAGGAGGCCAGGGCTGTGGGCAGTGACCCTGGACCTTCCCTGTCCCCAGGCCCGCCACAGCTGACCTGCTGAGCAGCCTGGAGGACTTGGAGCTCAGCAACCGCCGGCTGGCTGGGGAGAACGCCAAACTGCAGCGCAGTGTGGAGACAGCCGAGGAGGGTTCCCTGCACCTTGGGGAGGAAATTTTGGCTTTGCGCAAGCGGCTCCGCAGGTGGGCCCGGCCCCGCCCACCCTCCTGCACACCCCCGTGTCCCACCTGCCCACAGGCACAGGCTCACTGCCACTTTCTTAGTATTTTAGGTAGAAACTGGGTTTCTGTCCCCCACACTCAGTCTCTTTCCCTCCTTTTTCCTCTGGGTCTCTGTCTGGGATTTCTCCGTTGCTCTGAGTGGATCTACATCTGTGATCTCTGTCTTCCTCTCTCCCATGTGGCCCACCTGCCCCTGCCCCCACTCAGTACCCAACAGGCTCTGCAGTTTGCCAAGGCCTTGGATGAGGAACTGGAGGACCTGAAGACTCTGGCCAAGAGCCTGGAGGAACAGAATCGCGGCCTTCTGGCCCAAGCCCGTCAGACGGTGGGTTTCTGGCAAGGGGCACAAAGGTGCACTCTTCTTCCTACTATCTTGGAGTCTGAGCAACAGAGACTGACTATGGAGTGGGAAAGGGCAGAGGTCTCCCGGGCTTCCTCCCTCAGTCCAGGCCCTGCTCCCCAGACTTTGGATCCAGATCTACTTGCCATCCCTCTCATGACAAAGGGGACAGCAGCAGTCAGCAGGGCTCCCCAGACGCATTCCCCCAGCCCTGCTCTTCAGTGACCCAGGCCCAAGTTGTGTGCCCAGGGGTGGAAAAAGGGCAATCTGGGGGCAAGGAGGCCTGAAAAGGCAGCTTTGTTCTCTCTCTGGGCTCGGTCAGGAAAAGGAGCAGCAGCAGCTGGTGGCTGAGATAGAGAGTCTGCAGGAGGAGGTGAGCTGAGGCCCAGTGCCCACCCCTACCCCTTCCCCAGTCCTCAGGATCTCCCTGCCCTACCCACTGCTGCCCCAAACACCCCCAGCCGCCTGCAACAAATACCCTTCAGTCTGGTGAGGGAGACCTCAGAAGCCCAATCCCAATGTGTGAAGTCCCTGAAGGTCACATGGCTGCATGTGAGGACTGCCACAGTCGGTAAGAGGGTGGGGCATGGGGCGGACTCCCGGTTACGTGAGGCTGCCTACATAAGCATGGGCCAGTCTGCCCTTCTCTGTGCCTCAGTGCCCTCACCTGCGAGAAAGGGAAAAATAATGGAATCTCCCTGGTTGGATTGTGTGAGATTTAAACAAGAGGATGCTAGGTACAAGGCAGGACACATGGAAAGAGCTCACTAGAAGATAGCTAGTGTTGTTCATATTTTTTATGGTGGAAAGAGCACAGGCCTTAAAGTCAGCCCTGATTCAAATCCCGTCTCTGGGAATCCCCTGGCAGTCCAGTGGTTAGGACTCTGAGCTTCCACTGCAGGGGACACGGGTTCGATCCCTGGCTGGGGAACTAAGATCCTACATGCTGCACAGCACGACCAAAAAGAAAAAAAACAAATCCCATCTCTGCCACTTACACAACAGACAGCCTTTAGGTATGTGACGTGCCCTTTCCGAGCCATAGTGTTATTCTCTAAGAACAGGAGAGAAGGGTATCTGTTCGTCAGGATTGCTGTGGGGATTAAATGGCCACTTTTAGCCCAGAGCCTAACACATAGCATGAAGAGGCCCAGTCCAGCCTCAGGGCTGACTCAAGCCCCATTCTGAGACAGAAAACATCATCTTAGTTAAAATTCTGGGTCCACCTACTCCTTTTAGGTGGAAATAAAGCCCACACGGAAGGTGGCATCTAAGTTGCTGGAGATCCATGCAGCATCTCAGTGCTCCTCAGTCAATGTCTGTTCTCTCTGCTGGTCACAGACTGATGTTCGTTGTCCCATCTGGTCCTTAGCCTTAGTCACCACTGCACGCTGGCATCCACTGGGGGGCTGGCATTGCCTTCTGGTCTCTGGATGTACTGTCCTCACTGCATCTGCTGGTGGTATCCCTCGACGGAACCCGACAACCCACAAATGCCACTGGGGTTCCTCCACACCCTTTTAGGGGCACAGAGGAGGTTTAGCTGCTTTCCTGTGACTTTGTGTCTATAGGGGCCTCACTGGGCCTTCTGTGCCTTAGCTCCTCACACAGCCATCTCTGTTCTATTTTTCACACACCTTGCTGCTTCACAGACTGAGCTGGGAAACACCTCTCTCGGATTCCCAGATGTTCCAGAGGTTCTGTGGTTCAACTGCATCCATCCTGTCCAGCCGTCTAACCTGGGACTTGGGACTGGCCTCAGGGCCCATTTTCACTCTGTTGTTCTCTTCTTTGACTCTTCCTGAACTCCTCCTCCAGCGCTGAGGATCTCTGCCCAGTCCAGGCAGTAATACTCATTCTGCCTGATCCTCCCACATCTCTGTCCTATGTCTGTATTATGGCTTTTACACGTAAACCAAAAAATTTTCCACTATCATTCCCTGGCTCTTCCATGAAAATTCCCTCTGTCGGGACAATGGGAATCTCGCTGCAGGATGGCTGCCATGGTGTGAAGCATGGGGTGCAGACAGGATGTGACTGTTTCTTCTAGAACATCTCTTTTATTGGGGGTATAGTTGTTTTACAACGTTGTGTTGGTTTCTACCGTACAGCAAAGTGCCGTAGAGTTCCCTGTGCTATACAGCAGGTTCTCATTGGTTATCTATTTTATACATATTAGTGTATATATGTCAATCCCAATCTCCCAATTCATCCCACCCTCTCCCCCAAAACATCTCTTTTTAAGAACAAGAAGAGGGCTTCCCTGGTAGCCCAGTTGTTGAGAGTCCGCCTGCTGATGCAGGGGACACGGGTTCGTGCCCCGGTCCGGGAAGATCCCACATGCCGCGGAGCGGCTGGGCCCGTGAGCCATGGCCGCTGAGCCTGCGCGTCCGGAGCCTGTGCTCCGCAACGGGTGAGGCCACAACAGAGAGAGGCCCGCGTACCGCAAAAAAAAAAAAAAAAGAAAGAAAAAAAAAGAACAAGAAGAAACTTTCCCTGAAGCCCCATGACAGGACCTCCCTCTCATATCTCATTGGCTAAAGTGACATCAAATGATTATAGCCGAACCACTCCCTGACATGGATAACACAGCCACCGATAGGTCTGGGATACTTTCAGCTCGGAAGAAGAAAGCACCAAAGAACCGGTGGCTTCAGTCTGAAGGACACTAATTAACTTAACAAGAGGTTTTGAAGGTTCTGGGCTGGTTTGGCAGCTTTTTGACTTGTTTGTCTGCCCGTGGCCTCGGGATCACGGATGGCTACAACAGCTCCAGACCTCACGTTCTCACTCAAAGCAGGACAAAGAGGGACAAATGCTCCTCTCACGGCTCTCTCTCTTCATAAGAAGGAAACATTTTTCCAGGAGCACCTCCACTCCACCCCCGCACCAGCAGACTCCTCTCACAGCTCACTGGATTACATGACGAGAGGCTGGGATAATATCTGACCTTCCTCAGCCTCTGGAGTGGGAGGCAAACGAGTGAGAGGGGGTGAGAATGGCTGCTGGGTTAGCTAACCAGCCGGGTATCTGTCCTGAATCTGCTGAGATTTCCATCTTGATTCACCTCCAGAGCTGCGGCTGGGACCCACCTGCCCGCGTGGATAGTGGACCCCCAAGGAAAGTAGGAGAGGGAATAAGCAGGGTGAATGGCAGCCGGCAGTCTCTGCCTCCTCCTGGCCCAGAAGGCCTGTGCCAGGTCAAGTGCCTTGAGCAGCGCCTGGGACATCCTAGGCGCTTGATAAACAAGCTATTCTTGGTTCCCTTCCCCCACCTTTCCCTTCTCAGCAGCTGCCTACAGACCATCTATAGATCAAGTTCTCAAGTTACAGTAGAATAATGCTGGAGTAAGGGACACTCAGCTTTCCTACGAGAACGTACAGAGCAGGGCTCAGGTTACTGCAGAAGGAGGCAGGAGCGGCTGAGTAACCAGGTTCCCTGCCGAGTGGCCCAGGATCCAGCCTGTAAATCCCGACCAGGTGGACAGATGTTGACACAGCATTCCTGGCCCGTCCTTCCTCTGCCCTTCACCTGGCAGCCCAGGCCCGCTGAGCCTGAGAGGGGGAGAAGGCGGCTGATGGAGGACTTGGAGCTGAGCCAGGCTGGAGTGAGGCGGGGAGCTGACCTTGGTATCCCTAAGGGCGCAAGGAGGAGGGATGTGGCCAAGGGTAAGTCGACTGCCTCCGTGCTCCTGAAATGCTTTCCCCAGTGACTGCCTCATGTCAAAACTCAGTGCAACTTGCTAGGTTTTTGGTGCCTGGAAGCTCTAGACTGGAATTTGGTCTGTTTTATTCTCAAATCCCATTTTGTGGCTGGCGTGGGCTGCCCTCTCCCAGCCCCCTTGTTTTCGCAGATAACTCTCTTTACCCTTGAGGACTCAGACCCAGTACATCCTCCTTGCAAAGCCTGGGCTCCCACAAGGCCCAGGGCCCTAGGCCCACCTCATGTATTATCATCTGCTTCTGTGTCAGTCTCCACCTCCAGTGATGAGCAACTTGAGATGAGGGACGAAGCTCGTTCCCCATTCTCATCCAGGGCTGCAACTGGCTCAGAGGAGTCTGGGAGTTAAAAGTGCAGGATTCGGGCTTCCCTGGTGGCACAGTGGTTGCGAGTCCACCTGCCAATGCAGGGGACGCAGGTTCATGCCCCGGTCCGGGAAGATCCCACATGCTGTGGAGTGGCTGGGCCCATGAGCCATGGCCGCTGAGCCTGCGCGTCTGGAACCTGTGCTCCGCAACGGGAGAGGCCACAGCAGTGAGAGGCCCGTGTACTGCAAAACAACAACAACAAAAGTGCAGGATTTGGAATCAGATTTGGGTTTGAGTCCACTTACTCTCCACGTGACCTTGGCCAAGTTTCTTAGCCACGCCAATCCTTAATTTCTTCTGTAAAACTGGGGATGATTACAGTGTAAAAATTAATAATTGGGACAGCCAGACTTTACATTCTTCCTGAAAGGCACAGTATAACGCATACAGCAGTATCCATGAAATCTTCCTTCCAAAAATTAAACAGGAGTCTGGACAAGGCCCTGGACCTACACATCAGTTTATAGCAAATAATGAGGGGGGAGGAGCATGGTAAATATCCTGCACAGGGAACAAGAACACAGTAAAGCAAATCCAAACACACCAATTCTACAGGACAAATGACCTGGTTTCTTCTACAAATGAAGGACCTGAAAAAATGCCAGGACTGGGGAGGCTGGGGATCACTGTCAGATGAAAAGAAATGGGAGGTTTCAACCAAAAGCCATGGTGGACCTTGTTTGGATCCTCATTCAAAGAAGCTAAACGTGAAAAGACATTTGTGAGACAACCGAAACCAAAAAAGAGCACTGGGTGTGCAATGATATTAAGGAATTATGAATAATTTTGTTAAGAGTGATCACTGTATTGTGGTTTTACTAGAGGAAAAGTCCTCAAGTAGAAAATACAAATGCTGGAGTAGTTACAGGTGAAATAATATGATGCCTGGGGTTTACTTTAAAATACTCTGGTTAAACAAAACAAAACAAAAAAATTTGAAAAATATAGAAGAAATAAATGGGGAGAATGTATATGATTATTGAAATTGGGTGATGGATAATGGGGGTTCATCATACTGGTATTTTTGAGGGGGGCTGTGCCCCGCAGCTTGTGGGATCTTAGCTCCCCAACCAGGGATTGAACCCAGGCCCTCAGCAGTGAGAGTGTGGAGTCTTCACCATGGACTGCCAGGGAATTCCCATCTTTATCTTTAAAATAGGGCATAAGAAATAAGCTAACACTGGCAAGGTGTTCAGTAACTATTAGCAATAATAATTAGCTCATTTAATCCTCACAGCCACCCCGTGCATCCTATCTTATCTCCATTTTTGCAGCTCTATTTTGATTTTTCATCCGCAAATCAAAGCTGAGATCCCATAGGATGGTTAGAAGGATTAAATGGGCTAAAACATAGACAGTGCTGAGCATGAGGCCCAAGGCACATCAAGTGCTCAGCAAATGTCAGCCATGAATATTAACATGGCCGTTTGCTGAAGTGAATGTGACCAGGGTCCCTTCTTTCAGAACGAGAAGCTGCTGGCCGAGCAGGATGGAGTGAAAAGGAGGAGTGAGGAGCTGGCCACGGAGAAAGAGGCTTTGAAGGTGCCACCCGTCCCTAGCACCTTGACAACTTCCTACCACCCCGAGGCCATTTTTACAATCACCAGTTTCAGCCCCCGTGGTCTGGTGAGATCAGGGACTTCAGTCAAGCCGTCAGGTTCCCAGGGCCAGTGGGCAACTCAGCTGAAACCCCTCTCGGTGTAGCTGATGTCCAGAGACATGGATGGAGGTTGAGGAGAGGGGCTCGGGAGAGTGGGCAGGCCAGGGAGGGCAGGCCAGACAGATGGACGGGCTCCTTCCTTGGCAGCGGCAGCTCTACGAGTGTGAACGCCTCATTTGCCAGCGAGACGCCATCCTCTCCGAGGTGAGGGGGCTGGGGGAAAACATTTGCCTTCTGTGTGTCTCCTGCCCCAAGTCTGCAAAGGGAAGTCCTGCTTGGCTGTAATCCTTGGATAATTAGCCAGGAGAGATCAGAGTGGTTCCCGGGAAACTGGTGCTCTCCCTCAGGCCCTAGCTCTTCCCCCAAGCCCACCCCGCCTGTCCCCCCAACACCCAGCCTCAGTGTCTTTGGAGGGCTGGGCCCAGTCTCAGTGAGCTTTGGGCTTTCCCAGCGCACTCGCCACGCGGAGAGTCTGGCCAAGACCTTGGAGGAGTACAGAACTACAATCCAGGTAACCCACTGGCCTGGCCCCACTCTCCCCACTTCTCTTTTGCCATCTCTGGGATTTGCTGCCTGCTTCTGTCTCTGTTGATCTTTTTCCAAGTCTCCACGTCTTGTTTCTTCCATCGCTACTGTTTGACTGTGTGTCTCTCTCCCTTTCTGTCTCTCTCTGCCTTTTCACTTTTCCTCTGTTCCTTCCTTTCTCTCTCTCTATCTCCATCTCCTATCCACATTCCTTTTTTTTTTTAATATTTATTTATTTATTTGGCTATGTTGGGTCTTAGTTGCAGCACACGGGGTCTCTGTTGCAGCGCACGGGCTTCTCTAGTTGCGGCACGCAGGCTTCTCTCTAGTTGTGTGCGGGCTCCCGAGCGCGCAGGCTCAGTAGCTGTGGCGCGCGGACTTAGTTGCCCCAAGGCAGGTGGGATCTTAGTTCCCCAATGAGGAATCGAACCCATGTCCCCTGCATTGGAAGGCAGATTCTTAACCACTATACCACCAGGGAAATCCCTCCCATCCACTTTCATTCTCTGTGGGTGACTTCTCACCACATCTCCCCTCCTCCTATTTCTGTATCTCTGCCGGGCTTGTTTAGATTCTTGTCTCGGCCTCTCTCTGGATCTAGTCCCTCTGTCTCCTGAGGCGACTCCTCTCTCTATACCTTGTCTTCAGAGTCTCTTGCACCCCATGTGTCTCTTGCCTCTCTGTGAATCTGTTTCTGTGTCTCTCGTTTTTCCATGTGTTTTATCTCTGCCTTCCTTTTCTTAATTTTCCTGACTGATAGGTTATCTTCTGGGTTCCTGTTACTCTTTGCCTCTCTTTGGCTTCCTAAGTTTCTGTCACTGTTTCTTCCCCTTCTCCCTTGGCAATATGTGTCTGGAGGAGCCCAAAGAAGTCACAGGAGTGGAACTGACCTTGGAAGAGGAGCCCAGGCATGGGGGGGTGGGGAAAAATGGAGACCCAGGGGTCCCCCACTTCGTCCTTTGCAGGAACTGAAGCTGGAAATTTCACACCTGGAGGAGCAGCTGAGTCAGACCCATGAGGGGCTGGATGAGTGAGTGGAATGGCAGGGGTGGAGGAGGCAGGAGGGGAGCCCCAGGACAGGGACCCCTGGCCTCCAGCCCCAAGGTGGGCAGGGCAGCAACCCCAGCATAGGCTGACGGACAGGTGGTGGGCAGGCATGGAGGCAGCTTTCCCCGTCCTGACTGTGTGGCCAGGCTACCCGAAGGGGCTCAGGTGAGGAGAGTGGACTGGACCAAGCTGCCACGACCATCGCTGGGTGTGGAGATCCAGGCCATTCGGCAGGTGGGCCTGACACCCCCAGAACACCCTAACCCACCGCCAGCGGCAACTCTGACCCAGCCCTCTCACACCACCCCAGTTCCCCCAGGACCATCTCAGTCCTTAACTTCATCCCTAACCCAGTCCTTGGTCTGAGCACCAAACCCCTGCCGGGTGCTGCCCCCACCGACTCCCCAGCCCAACCTCTCACACCACCTTCTTGCCACCTCCCATCCTCACGCCTCAGCCCATCTCCATCCCACCTCTGACCTGTCTTCTGCCTTAATCTGACTCTCCATGGCCTCAGAAACAACTTCTTCTCTCCCAGAAACAGGAAGTGGCAGCCGCCGATCTCTCCAACCCTTTGTGTGGCGTGTGGCAGTGGGAGGAGGTCATCAATGAGACCAATGAGGAAGCTGAGTTTCCACCTGAAGCCCCAACTGGGGGGCAGGTGAGCACAGGAGGGACTCTGAGACCACTGGATCCAGGGGCCGGGAAAGGGGCCTGGGACACCATGTGCCTTCACTGTTCCCCATCTCATAGACAGATGTTGACTGAGGGCCTGCTGGCTGCTGGCCAAGGAGCCCCCAGCCAGACAGGACACCACCCCTGCCCTCTAGGGACTGGCCTGCTGGTGTGGAAGACAAAAGTGAACAAAGCAAACACACAAATTGCATGCTAGTGGTTGTCCTTATTTCAAATACACTGTCAGGAATCACCTTATTTAAAATGGGACTACAGTGGGAAGGGAGTAAGTGAATTGTTCTTCTTGACACCATAAAGGTACAGTAAGCATTTACCTTTTGAATATGTCACCTTTAAGAAAAACTTAACAAGCCCTCTACGTAATCTTGAATTCAACAATAGCCATTGTTTTATGACTTCCGTAATTACCTGAACAATATTTCAAATGTTGTTTGAAACAACGAAGACAACTCATCTTCAGTGTTCACAGCTGAAAAGTGAGATTTTAAGCTGTTAGTGCCAGAAGAATTCCTTTTTTTTAAGGAAATATTGCTAACAGCTCTGTAAACAACGCTGTATTGTCTTGAAAATTATACTGCTTCAAAGCTGTTCATCATCCTTAAAAGACAAACTCGTTTCTCTGTTCACTTTTTCCCTGAGTTGAGAGAAGCTTCTGTCTCTCTTTGACACCAGCGCTCCTGTGGGATTCCTCACTGACCTCTCCCACTGCTTCTGCGAGGTTTAGGCACCCTCATCCCTCATCCTGTTACTCATGGGAAACTGAGGCTCAGAGGGCGATCACACAGCTTGTGGGGGGCGGAGCCACGCTCCTCAGGGGAAGTGTAAATTAGAGCGAGCTTCTGCTGAGAGTGGTCCGTTGCCTCCTGGAGGGGAAGGCTGACCCGGGCCTCCGGGTGCTGCCTGCGCTGGCTCCTGGGGATACAGAGCGGAGTCATTCAGGGCCTGGCTTCTCCAGCGCTCAAGGCCTGGTAGAGACCATGCAATCAGGCCATCCCAATGCAGGATGATCCATGTGCTAGACGTGGGCGGTGGGCCCTGTGGGAGCCTCGAGAAGAGAGTTTCCATGTTGGGTAGGCGACTGAAGGAGATATCACAGGGAAACTGACACGAGTTTATTTTGAAGAAAGAAAGAAGTTAAGTGGTGTGATAAAGGAGAGGTCTTCCAGGCAGTGGGAACAGTAAATGCAAGGATGTGAGAGCGTGAAACCACATAACATGTTTGTGGAGCAGAGGGCAGTGGGGGTGACTAATGAGAGATGAGGTCTGGCTGGATAATGAAAGGAATTCCCTGTCAATGAAGCTGAGAGGTTGTGCTTTTCTCCATCAAGCCACAGGAAGGCTGAGGGTAGGGAGGGGCAGGTCACCTCTGGATGTAGAAAGACCCCTCTGGGGCCACATGGGGACTGACTGGAGGCTGAGAGCCTGGGAGGCCAGGGAGGAGGCTGGGAAAGTGATCCAGAGGTAGAGGGTGAAGGTTGAGCCAGACCAGGGCCTTGGGATAGAGAAAAAGGGGCAGGGAGACAGAGCTGCCGACCTGCTGACAGCGGAGTTGAGGGCGCTGGATTCCGGGAAGGGAGTAGACAGAAAGACGCTGAACTTAGCTTGCCACCCTGTGAGGTAAGCACCCTGAGGGATAGGGGGGTGCTTCTCAGGGGCAGTGGGTGCACAAGGCTGGAGCTCAGGGATGTACTTATAAAAGTGTCGAGTTGGTGGTTGAGACCACAGGCAAGGATGGATGTCTCCAGAGAAAATGGAGGGGGACCTGGGTCCCCAAGACTGGGAACTTGGGAGGAGAAGAGTGTTGGAAGGGAAACGTTGAGCCTCTTTGGGGCCCAGATGAGTGTGAGAGGCGCAGGGGTCCTGAACTCCTGGGTCCTGAAGGAGAAAGGGGCTTGCTGGAACAACTGTCCTGCTTCTGGCTTCTGCTCCTGGAGGGATGCTAGAGCCACTCTCAAGTGGGGCCCAAGAGGAGGGCAGGGCTTAGAAGCAGGTGGTGAATTCTTGGCAGGTGTTGCAGCCTGGGAGACCTAAGCTTTTCTTTCCCACAGAGAAACTTCCAGGCAGAGCCTGCATACCCTCATGAAGGAAGGAAGGAGCGATCAATGTGGTAAGAAGATTGGTCCTCCCTGAGCCATCCCTCTGCCTCTAGCTGACGCCAACTCTCAGATGGCTAGAGTACAAGGCCTGGAAGAGCCCCGAGGGAGTGCATCACTCATTCCCTCGTTCATTCATGCTGAGGCCACCCTGGGCCTGCAGACCAGGATGAGTGAGACCCAGCCCTGCCCTCAGACCCTGATCGTTCCAGAAGGACATCCAGCACCCAACCCCACCTGGGGGGAAATACTTTTGGAGGAGGCCCTGCTTGGGATCCTTTAGGAGTGGTATTCGTATAGGAGGCCCTTAGACAAGAAGACAGTTGTCAGGCAGATGGGACAGCTCAGTCACTAAGTCACTGTCACTGAACACACCTCTCCCAAGGCCTCCAGGGAACTGTGGGATGAATGAGACCAAGACTGTGCCCCAGGAGAGCAGCCAGACAGTTGGGAGATCATCAGGGGCTCTGGAATCAGACAGCCTGGGTTCAGATCCCAGCTCGGTTACTTTGTGATGGGGTGGAGTGAACCCCTGCCCTGTGATTGTTACCGACTGTTACGAGGCTCATGTGCAGCCTCGGAGGATAGAGAAAGCACTAGATGTCTGGGCCCACCCTCCTCCATGGGGCCTCTGCCTTCCTGCGGTGCCTCTCTGTTCCCCCTCCCCTCTTGCAGGCTCCCGGCTGCGGCAACTAATGAGGCTGCCTGCCGCGGCCTCTAATTGGACTTGTCTGGGAAAGCTGAGATTGGGCAGGATGGGGGCCCTGGAGCTGTGACCTCCCCCAGCGTCACCAGGGAATGGAAGAGGGGGCTGAGCAGCGGCGTAGACAAGGGCTGGCGTAGGGGCTGGACATCCGAGCAGGGTGCGGTGGGTAGGGGCAGCATGATCCACAGATTGGGAAGCTGGGAGTGAGGGAAGTGGTGAATCCTGTGACCCCTAGACGTGACCAGGGGCGAGAGCTTGGACCTTGAGAGAGGGGCTGGGGGTCCCCGAATAGAAGTCCCAGAGGATCAGACAGCTGTGTGTCTGACTGGGGCAGAGGCTGGGGCCCACGAGCCTGGATTGGATGGGAGTTGAGGAAACAGCTGTATCCTGAGGGTGTTGGGCCTGAAGCTGGTAGCTAAGGCTGGAAGGCTGGATCCCTGATCCCCAGCGAAGGTGGTTGGCAGGTGTTGTGGACCTCTGGGTCTCCAAGGGACGTCAGGGCTGGCCAGCTTGAGGCCTGAGTCCCCAGAGAGGCATTTCAGGGGCTCAGACAGCTGTGACCACAGGAGGCGCAGAGGCTGGAGCTTGCACACTTAAGAGAAATGATTTGGGATGGGGGCAGGGCCCACACAGCTGGGGCCTGGAAGTCTGGAGTCAAGGAAGTCTGAGCTGGAGTCCCAGTTCTCAAGACCCAGTAAGACCGAGACTGACTGAAAATGGCCCAACCCACCAGGCAGGAAGCTGGGCCAGGGGGTGGGGTCCCGGAGAGATCTGAGTCTCTGGTGTTTTGGGTGTGAGAGAACCAGAAGCCTCTGATCAACTGGGGGATCAGCTGGGAAAGTAGCAGCTGAGAAAGCCAATGAGGTGGAGAGGCCCCTGACCCTGTAGGAGTCACATACTCTGGAGAATTTGGTGAAAATTCCCTTGAAAAAATACAGATGCTGAGACCTACTCGCAACAGTTTGCTTGTTGGCAAACTCCAGGATATCCTCCAGGTCTCTCCACGGTGCCCATCCATGTTAAGAGCCCTCCTTTAAAGGTTCTGCCACACAGCGGGCGAATGGGAACCAGGCAGGGGAGACAGATGCTTGCAGCGACTTTCTTGTCACCCCAGGTTACCCAGGAGAGAGGAAGAAGAGGAAGCAGAGATCCCGGTCATGGTACGCAGTCCCCTGCACCATCCACTGCAGGCCCTCAGATGAGGCTGCTGTAGTCACAGCTCCTCCCCAGCCCCTGCCCACACCCACAAGCAGGCCAAGAGATAACGATGCCCTCGCTGCAGCTAATGAGAGGAGACGGTGCTGGAGAGGGAGGCTGCAGGCCAGTGGGCGGCCAGAATGTTCCCAGGGGACCCCCCCAAGCACACATGCAGGGCCGCAGCCGCTACACCACAGACGTGGCTACACCCCCGGGTTGCAAAAATGCACAGGCACAAGCGCCCACACTCAGGAAGGGCCGGGCCCTCCCTGGCCAGCCCGGAACGCCTTTGGGGCACCGCACCTGTCACAGCTGCCCTGCCCGGTACCACCCACACCAGCTCCTTTGCTTCTCAAAGTGGCAGGTGACAATCCTGATTCTTAGGCAAGGGAAGAGAGGGAAGGAAATTTGGCGAGGTCAGAAGCCTGCAGTCCTCAGATAAGAACCGTGAGCCCCGAAGGTGTGCCAGCCTCCGTTCCAGGCACCTGGGACCCTTCAGGGCCCACACCGTCCAACATGGTCTCTCTGAGCAGCCTGACCCCAAGCCCACTTCTTTCCCACCACACCACGCTCCCTTCCATGGAGACTGGGGCCTCACCTCAGTTTCCTCGCGGCTAGTGTGACAGCAATCTTTACCCAGCTCTCAGGGTGAGGATAAGTGTTAAGGATCAGGTAGTAAAGTGCCTGGCACAGAGCAGACACACAGGAGGCGACAGTGGTGAAGATAGTGGCTGGAGTTGGTGTTCCTGGAACTCTTTATTTATTATTGTATTGTTATTACCATATCATCATCCACAGAGCAAAGGCATGGGTGGGAAAGCCTGAGATCTGCAGAGGGGATGCCCTTTCAGAAAGACACGGGGGATGAGGTGGGAAAGTGAGTCAGGAGGAGTATTGGGGGCTTTAATCTTAAAGTGCCTGCTGGGCCTGGCACAGGGCAGGAAGATGGACCCAAAGAGTATACATGGGGGCTTCCCTGCTGGTGCAGTGGTTGAGGGTCCGCCTGCCGATGCAGGGGACACGGGTTCGTGCCCCAGTCCGGGAGGATCCCACATGCCGCGGAGCGGCTGGGCCCGTGAGCCATGGCCGCTGAGCCTGCGCGTCCGGAGCCTGTGCTTCACTACGGGAGAGGCCACAACAGTGAGAGGCTCGCGCACCGCAAAAAAAAAAAAAAACAACAGTATCCACGGTGGACTAGGCCCAGCCCAGGGCTGGGCTCCTCAAGAATATGGGGTCTCTGCCCTCAGGGAGCCTGTATACTTCCAGAATCAGATAGAAGATGGAAATAATAATGTTGAGTAGCTCACGCAGTTATTGTACGCTCACTGTCTGCCAGGCACTGTTCTGAGCCTGCCTCCTGATATTTTGGTTTTTGCCCACATTCACTCATTCATTCTCCACTTCAGCCCTGTGAGGTGGGTGCCGTCATCATCCCCATCCAGCACGTGGAGAAAGTGGGGCCTGGAGAGATGGGGGAACGTGCCAAGGGACACATAGCAGGAAACTGGCAGAGCTGGGAGCTCAACGCAGCAGTGTGTCTCCGGGAGGCTCACGCACTGAACCACTGTGTCCCACCCCCTTCCATGTGGTCGCTTCTGTCCAGCGGGCTGAACCTAGCACCGCTCCCAATCCAGGACCCAGTGTCTCAAGTTTGTCTCCTTTGTCCTTCCAGGTGGATCTCCCCATCCCTCTGGGAGACTCACACCCTGGAGACATCCCAGGAAGCCCTCCTGAGAGGTAGAGGGACCCAAGGGCCTGGGGGCAGACTTGGGGGCAGAGAAAAAGTCCAGCACCATCGCCCTGCCTTCCTTTCCCCCCAGCAGGCCCTCAGAGCCGGAGCTGCAGCAAGCCCTGGTGCCGGTGGTGAAGGAGCTGGTCCCAGTCAGGAGGCCAGTCTGGGGCCACCTCTGCCTGCGCCCCCTGCACCCCCAGCAGCTCAGGTGCACCCCAAGGCGTCTCCAGAAGGAGGGTGATGGTCAGACAGGGCACTTCCGGGATACCATGGGCTCCCCTGGGCCCCCCAAGCACTGTGCTGCCTCCCCACAGAGTCACTCGGCACCCGCTGATCCTGGCGCCAGTCCTGGGCCTGCTGCTGCTGCTGCTACTGCTACTGCTGCTGCTGCTCTCGGTCCGGCTGCTGGGCCAGTCCCCGACCCCCACCTGGCCCCACCTCCAGCTCTGCTACCTCCAGCCGCCTCCAGTGTGAGGCACGCATCCCGCCGCCTCAGAGCGGCGTCTAGTTCAGTGATTTAACAGGGGCTCTTTTTACTGTTAATCCCGTGGGTGTGCCACTGTGATTTGGGATTATCCCACTGCCGGGACCCTAGATACAGTGCTGCAGGGTCCACAGTCCTGTATTGGGTTTTTATGTGAAGTCTCTTGTTTTTTTAACGTTGACAACTACGTTTCTTAACAATAGCAAAACACAACCAGTAATGGATTAAGCACTAGGGGTTATATTTCCCTCACAAAACAAGTCTGGAGGAGGGCAGTTGTGGACCCACAGCTCAGTCTGCATAGCACAGGGACCAGCATGCTGTGATTCTCTGTGACTCTCTTGGCCCTCCCCCTGTGCTCAGGAGGTGGCAGGTGTTGTAGCTTCATACATCATATCTGCAGGGAGAAGGGGACACATCTCTTCCTTTTTATAAAGAAAAGCAATAGCCTTCCCAGAGCCAGCAGCAGACTCTGTCTCATCGGCCAGAACTGTTTGGCATGACCACCCCTAGCTGCAAGGGCAACTCGGAGAGCATCTCTCTTGGCAGAAAGAGGGAGAACAAGATGTGGGCCAGGCATACACATAGATGTCACCAACGGCCAGCAGGAAACGGTGTGCCATTTGTTCATTCAGCAAACACTTAGTGATCATCTATTTGCCATGGCTAGACCTTAGAAGACAGAAAAATAGACCCTCCAATGCCAAGCTGAGGAGCATTGATTTTTCTCCTGAGGATGATGGGAGTTTGGGGGACATTTAATTACTTGTTTTTGGTTATTTACTTTGTAATTGAGGTATAACTTACATACAATGATAAATGGACAAATCAAGTATCAGCTGGATAAATTACTGCACATGTAAACATCCATGAAACCAAAACCCGGGTCAAGATATAGAACAGTTTCAGCACTGTAGAGGCTTCCTTGGGAGAGCTTTGAGCCAGGCAGGACAGTGATAGAGGTAGCTACAGGCTCTGTGAGAGCTCAGGAAAAGCACCTAACCCAGCCTGGGAGGTTAGAGATTTCTTCCCAAATAGGTGACATCTGCATTTAGTCTTGGAAGATGGGTAAGGTTGGTTATAGTAAACAGAGGTGGGGGAGGGTGTCCCAGGCAGAGGGATAAAAGTGTGTGAAGACCAGGTGGTTGGAAAGCACCTCTGTGTGTAGAAAGCCATAGGCAGCACCATGTTGCTTGGATTTAAAAAAAAAAAAAAAAAAAAAAGCCAGGGAAGGATTTGAGGCTTTAGAGTTGTGAGAAAAAAGATAGGCAGACAAGAGCCCATTAAAGGGTTTTGAACACCAGCTTGAACTCTACTGCCAAGTGCCCAAGAAAGTGCTGTGATCAGGGAAGGGGCAGAATCAACTCTGGGTGGGAAAGAGACCTTCTGAGCCTGTACAGAGGATGAATAATAATGGAGTGAGGCTGGAGGCAGGAGGTGGGGAGAAGGCTGGGGCCATGGTCCAGGTGAGAGAGCATGAGGCCTGAGCTGGGCTGGGTGCATGGATGGAAAAAAGGGCAGGGCAGAAAGAGGCAGAGCAGGAAGGACAGAGCCAGGACTGACAGGCTATGAAGGAGGATGAAGAGGGAAGAGGCAAGGACTGCACCTGCATCTGACCCACTGACTCGTAGACAGTGGAGCCATTCCCAACATAGGTAACCCATGAGAAGGGGTGGGCTTGTGGGGGACACTCTGAGCTCATGTGGGGAGGAGTGAGTGTCTGGGTTCCAAGAAGTGGCTGGAGCCCTGAGCACTGAGCATTCAGTGTAGAAATGGGGGTCTGGATGTTATTAGCTGTGATGGTGATTGAAATGTGGGGATTGCTGAAATTTCCTGAGGAGAAGGGAGTAGAGTGGGAAGGGGTTTGGGGCACCATTTTGTGAAAAGCCTCAAATGCTAGACAAGCGATCTGGGAGGATGGACTTCCCTGGTGGTCCCGTGGTTAAGACTCCCCGCTCCCAACGCAGGGGAACCAGTTTCGATCCCTGGTCAGGAAACTAGATCCCGCATGCTGCAACGAAGATTCTCGCAAATAAGACCCTGCGCAGCCTAATTAATAAAAAAAAAAAAAGTGGGGAGGAAGTACAGGAAGAGCACAGGCCAAGACGGAGTTACCAGGCCCTTCAGCAAACAGAGGATGAGGCTTCTCACAGGGTTGTGAGGCTGAAAGAGCCAATACAATGGTATGTGGAAGAGTGCCCAGCATACAGTAACTACTCATAACATTTTAATTCTATTTCTCCATGAGAGTAGTGGAATGGTCTAGACTTCTGAAGTTGCACAGATTTGGGTTCCAATTATCCTTCACTAGCGCTGACAACTTTCAGAGCCATGTTTCTTTGTAAAATTTGGCCAACTCCAGATAGTTGTAAGGAATAAATACAGTTATTCATTGTTCAGTATTTCTGAATAACAGGGAAACAGGCCACATCCCACAGCCTAACGGCCAATTAGGGCGCGGTCCGCCTCTCGGAAATGCAAATTACGGGAGAGCTTGCCAATCACCAAGCGCCAGCCCCGCCCCCTTTCCCCACGTTGACTCGCCCAGCTCCACCCTCTTCTCTAGGCCAATGAGAGCGCAGTCCGTGCGAGCTGCGCCATGGGAGCTAGGTTCAGAAACCTCGCAGTGCAGTTAAGGGAGTGAGTTGCCATGGTCACCACTGAGGGGCGGGGCGGAAGGGCTGGCCGGGGAGAGAGAGAGAGAGAGAGAGAGAGAGAGAGAGAGGGAGGGAGAGAGAGAGAGAGAGAGAGAGAGAGAGAGAGAGAGAGAGAGAGAGATTGATTCTGATTGGCTGCTTCCTTACTTCCTTCACCGGTGGGCCAGGTGTTTCCCCGCCTCCGTCCCGTGCCTCCAGGAGCCTAATGCCTTTCTCCTTTCTCCTCTCCTCCCGCCCCGACCAGGCGCCCCAGTGGTCTCCCGGGAGGCGCGCAGTTAGAAAACCCTGAAGAAACTGCTGCAGGCTGCTGCAAGAGAGGCAGAAACCCTTCTCTATTTTTTATTTTATTTTGGGGGGCTGCGGCCCCGTGGCTTTCGGGATCTTAGTTCCCTGACCAGGGATTGAACTCGCCCCAGCAGTGAAAGCGCCGAGTCCTAACCACTGCATCACCAGGGAATTCCTGGAAACCCTTTTCTAATAATGTGTTTTGCTTCCAGAAGGGCGTACTTAAGTCTTCTAATGGTGTATCTGGTTTAATCCTCAAAATAATGAGGGAAAGGAGGCTGGAAGGTTAGAAGCCGTTCCCAATACCACACAAGTAGGTTTAGGGGAACCTGGTTTTGAATGGCAGATGCATCTCCAGAGTCCCCCCATCGCCGCCCCCCCCCCAACTTTCCACTGCGCCCAAAGAGAAGTCGGGAAGTGATGCGAGAGCGGAAAAAGAGAAATTCAGAGAAAATGAGAGCCGGGAGAGAGACGAAGACCTAAAAGAAGAAAGAAAGAAAGAAAAAAAAAAGACACGAAGGAGTCAGGCAGAGAAAAAAGAAAGTGATTAAGAATGGAAGGAAGAGTTTTAGGCAGAAAGAAGAGTCGAGAGAGGAGACAGAGATTCCCCAGAAGGCCGGGAAGCCATGAGGGTGAAAAAGAAGTATAGAGACTCAGAGAAGGACAGATACCCAGAGAGCAACAGAGACCCAGAGAAAGGGGCAGTGACTCGGAGGGGGACAGAGACCTGGGAGGTTACAAAGAACAAGAGGAGAAGGGGACAGAATCGGGGATGGGGTGGGAGCAGTTATGCGAGCGGAGAGGAACAAAGGCACAGAGTGAGAGGAAAGGACAGAGCTGGGGCGGTAGTGCAGAGAGAGACAGGATGAGTAGAGGGAGAGATGAGACAGGGAACTGGAGGTAGACGCCACCGTGCACACACACACACACACACACACCCTCCCGCTACACACACACACACACACACACACACACACACACACAGAGGCGCAGGAAGGAGGCGCAGTCCCGACGCACAGCAGGGTCTTTATTAAGGTGGGGCGGACGGGACGTTCAGGGCGCGTCCAGCACCAGCAGCTTGTGCATGTAGGAGTTCAGCCAGTGGCGGCGCTCTAGGGCGGCCAGCAGCCGCGCGCGCTCTCGGAAGGCCGCATCGTCCGCCAGCGCCAGACTCCGACGCGACTGGGGGGTGGCCGGAACCGCCCAAGCCCGGCTGGGGGTGTGGAGTCTGCCGGGAGATGGAAAGAGGCGGTTTCCATGTGTCCGGGCCCGCCGCCCGCCACCTGTCCTCCCCGCGGTCTAACTCGAAGCCCTGTTACTGCACTGTCTGTGGAGTGGCTCAGTCTCTGTCCCCTGTCTCTCTGTTTCTCTGTGTGGGTCTCCGTCTCTGTGTTCACCACGTTCGGAGCCTCCTGAGTACAGAGACTGAGTCTGATGCACCTGTCCGGCCCCAGCGCCCTGCGCATGCCTGGCACACACCAAGACCCAATAAACGTTGCTCAAGGAACAAACCCGTTCCTGCTTCGGCTCCTTTCAAGTCTCTCAAAGCCTTTCTCAGAATCCTTGTGTATCTCTTTGTCTTGCTGATTCCCTGTCCACCCCCCATCTCTGTCCTCTCTCTGGGTCTCTGTTCCCCCTTTCTGAGTCTCTGTTCCCCATTCTCTTTGGGTCTCTCCCCACCTCTCTGAGTCCGCACCCTTCCTGGGAGACCTGGATGTCCTACGTACCTGAAGACCCCCGCGGGAGGCAGGGCGGCTCCTGAGGCGGTGCGGTGGCCCCAGGACACAAGTAGCAGCAGCAGCAGCAGCCGTGCTCGGGGGCTCCTGGGTACCTGGCGGGTCTCCATCACCTGTGGAGAGATAGGAAAGAGCTCAGTGAGGCCCGCGTCCTGGCCCAGAACCCCGACCCCACCATCCACCCACCCCCTGCAGCCCGTTTGCGGGGCCCCCTACCGCGCAGTGGGTTCCGGCAGTGAGGCTGGCAGCCCCCTTATATCGCCTCCACAACCCCCGCAGCGGGCAGTGACGCAGACCAGGGGGCTGGGGGCGCCAGGTCACCCCCCCACACCGGCTCATTAGGAGCCGCCAGCGATAATGAGGAGCCGGGGGTGGGGGCCCCGCCGCTGCCTTAGCGGCCACCCACTAATTGGGACCAGGAGCTGGGACCTGAAGAGAATTGGGAGGGGGAGAGACAGACAGAGAAGTGGACACAGGGGGTGTGTCAGAGGGATAAAAATAGAGACCGGCGGAAGGACCATCAGAGCAGAAGCCAGAGACACAGAGAGAGAAAGAGAGACAGGGGGAAGCAGCAGAAGAGGGACTGATGGGGAGAAGCAGAGACACAAAGAGATGAAGTAACCATGACAGGGAAGGACAAAGACAGAATGACAGAGAAAAAGGAAGAGAGGAAGAAAGGGAGCAACAGAGGAAGAAAGAAGGGAAAAGGAAGGAAGAGAGAAAAGAGAGGGAAAGGGACCAAGAGAGCCAGCTAGAGATGGAGGAATGAGGGAAAGAGGACTCAGAACGACAGGAAATGGAAGGACAGCCAGCCTGGGCAGAGAGGTCCAGAGATGAATCCAGACAGTGAAAAAACCAGAAAGAAAGGGTGAGAAATGGGGGGAGAGGGTTGGTAGGAGAAAGCGAAGGATATGTGTGGGGGGAGGGACGGTGAAGGCAGGTATAGTGACAGGCAAAATCAGGAAAGTCTTAGAGACGCTGCAAAGAGGGGAAAGAGACAGACAAGGACCCTGACTACCCTGAGGATGTGTCCAAGCCCTTCCCGGGGAGGAACTTGAGGGAGTTGTGAAGATAAGGCCCAATCCCCCTAACACTGGCTCTTAAGACGGTGCTGTCTACACAATGGAATGGTAGGCAAAGGTTGGGAAGTCCCAAAGGGCAGTAGCAATCTGAATCTCTGATTGACAGGACATGGGAACCTAGACTCCTAGTTCCCCAGAGAGGAGGGGAACAGAGCCTGGCTCTGGGAAACTGGATTCCTGGATCTGAGGGGAGAGGTCTGAGGGTCCTGACTCCTGGCTCTTGAAGTGGGAGGCTACCCGAGACCTGGATTCTTGGGTTTGGGTGTAGGAGAGGGCAGAAGGCTGGGACTCTTGGCTTCACAGGGAGGAGAGCTTGGTTGGGCCACATCCCTCCACCAAATGATCCAGTCCCTAACTCCCTTCCCCGCTCCAGAGACAATGTCCCTTATCTCTGTCCCTTTAAAAGTTCAAACCTGTTGCTAGGCTCCCAGGATCCCCAGGGTGGGGGTCAGGTGCGTCATGTGCACCCCTGGGACCCTACCTCCTGCCGCCCTGCCCAGAGCCATTCTGCAGCATTCACTGATCTCTGCATTCAGCTCTGCTCACCTGTTGTTATCTTGGACCCCACTGAGCAGGTAAGAGACCCCAAACCCCAAGTGACGCTGTCTCATTTGGGTGTACGCCCACCCCACCTCCACCTGACCACAGACCTAGGCATCTCTGCCCCAGACCAGCCCCTGAGACCTTGAGATCCCAGCTCCATCCTCAATAAACAGAGACCTGAGTCCTGCCCCACAGCTCTTTCCTCCTGAAGGCTGAGGAATCCAGACCCTTACACACCTATCTCCAGAGTTCCCAATTTCCTTCTAACTCAGGACCCAAGAGTTCCAGACACCCATTTCATTCCTCCCCTGTAATCCAGCCCCCCTCCAAGCTTTGCTCCCTCAAAATTCTAGGCATCTGAACCTTCAAGCCTCTCTTTTCTAAAGAATTAGGAATTTAGACCCACATTTAGGGCCCTCCACCCTCTGGGAGCCAGGAGGCTGAACCCCCAGCAGCCTTCTTGACCAGGATCCAGGAGTCTCCCTCCTCCCCCAGTGACAGGCATTTAGGCCCCCTCCTCCCTCAAATCCAGGCGTTCAGGACCCCAGCCCCCAGGCCTTCCTTCTGAGCCTCCTCTAATGTAAACAACTGTTGAGTCAAGGTGTCCCCAGGGCCCTTGGAGAGGAAGAAATCCCCTGTTCCCCTCAGAGGTCTACACCCTTCGAAGCCGAAGTCAAGGAGGTCTGGGGGCTTGGAAAGGTGTGTTTCTTTCCCAATTTTCCTGGGACCCCTTAGGGAAACAGATAAGGAAATTTACTGCGACTCCCAAGAAGCCCTGCGTCTCAGTCTCCCTTAGCTACGGCGGCTACGGCCTCACAGCCTTCAGGGAGTTGCAGGTGGCTTCTTTCCCCGGCGCCCCGAGCTGGGCGGAGACGCGGTCTACCCGGAGACCAGTGGGCGTGGCCTCCGGCGTCGCCTCCCTGGCGACTTCTGGCTTTAACCCCTTCCTTCCCGCTCTCCCACTGCTACAGGTAAATTCCAGAGCTATGAAATCCTTCAGCCCGATCCTCTTGCTTCTCGTCTTTCTCTTCGCCTGGCTGGGTTCCAAGGCTGCCCCTTGGGCCTCACCGCCTGAGGGTTCCGACTTCTCGCGGATAGACCACCCCTCTCAGCCCTCCCCTCCTGCATCTGAAAATTCCACTCTCAATGGGCCTAACCCAGAATCCCCCAGGACGGCTTATCCTGAGCCCTGCAAGACACCTCATGCGGTTTCCCCTGAGCCCTCCCCCCTTGAATTCACTGAGACCCCCAACACTGACCTCCGAGAAAGCCCACACCCTGACCCTCCTGACCCCAAACCTAACTCACTCAACACCTCAGTATCAGAATCCCTGGACATCCTCCAAATTAAACCCTCCAAAATGACATATCCAGAACCTTCTGAGACCCCCAAACCTGACCCAACTGAAATTCCACACACAGAATTCCCTGAGACCCCCAAACCTAATTCCTTCAAAATTTCACACCCAACATTTCCTGAAACCCCAAACACCGACCCTACCCATACTCCACACCAAGAATTCCCAGAGATTCCCAAATGTAACTCCACTGAAATCTCACCCACAGAATCCCATGAGACCCCCAAAACCTAATTCCTCCAAAACTTCACACCCAGAATTTCCTGAAACCCCAAACACTGCCCCTACACAAACTCCACACCAAGAATCCCCAGAGATTTCCAAACATAGCTCCACTGAAATCTCACATGCAGAAGCCCCTGAGATCCCAAATCCTGACCCCACCAAGACCTTTGACCCCAGATCTCCGGAGACCCATGACCCTGACACCACTGAAAACCCAAATTCTGAATTCCTCCAGACACTCCATCCTGACCCTACCGAAACCCCCCACCCAGCGTCTCATGTAGGCCACAATCCCAACCCCACTGAAATTCCCCAAACAGAATTCCCCACTCCCGCCTACCAAGATGCAACAGAGATTCTCCCAGCCTCTGATCCTGAGATCTCCACTAGTCTTCCCCCAGAAACACCTACACCCTTCAAGGAAGAAGTTACTGCCCTAAATGAGCTGCCCCTGAATCCCAAATCAGAAACCCTTGCAGCCACCCAGCCCGACGCCCTTAAATTGCCCACCTCAGAATCTCCTGGGGCCGTTGATCTGAAAGTCCCCCAGAACTCTAGCCCTAAAGGACCCGACGCCCTTCCTCCCTCAGCCCAGACTGTGAGGTCCCCTGCTCCTCCAGGGCCCCCCAGTCAGCCGGCCCCTGTCACTCCGCGGGCCCCCCAGCGGCGCAGCCGAGGTGAGAGAGTCAACATTGTCATCGTGGTGGAGCGAGTGAAGGAGACTGGTGAGGGACTAAGGCCCGGACTCCTCGGTCTGAGGGAGGAGGGCCCTGGGAGCCGGACTCCTGGGTCGAAAGGATGAGAAGGCTGTAAGCCCCCCTTCGGAGTCTGAAGTGGGGAGGAGGCTGAGGGCTGGTACTGCAGGGTCTGAGGGAGGAGAGACTGGGGGCCGGGGCTCCCGGATCCAAGGAAGGAGGAGGGTGGCATCTGGATTCCTGGGTCTGAGGGTGGAGGGGGCTAGGAGTTTAGACTGCTGTTCCTGGGCCTCCTTCCTTCAGGCGTGACCCTGGTGGGGCGTCCCCCGGGCGAGGCAGGCGGGGCCCTGTGCCTATTCCTCGCCGGGACCGGGCTGCTTATTGGCATTTTCCTGCTCCTGTGGTGTCTCTACCGCCGGGCGGCTCGACACCGGCCCTTCGCACACCACCGGCTCCCAAACGACGGAGATGAACCGGGTGAGCCACCCCTGTAGCGTCCCGTTCCTTGAATGCCTGCACGTTTCCTTAACCTGGTTTCACCTGGCACTTCAGGGCGCCCTACCTAAAAGTACAGGTCCCCATCCAAGGTCAGTAGAAGCCCTGAACCCTCCAGGGTCAAGTTCTGCCCCCCAATCTTCTGAAATTTCACACACACATGTCCAGTTCCGCCCCCAGCCCAGCCGGGAGCTGCCGCACGCTCGGAGCCGCAGTTCCCTACAAGGCCCGCCCCTTTCCCCTCCAGGAGCGCGGCAGGCCCCGCCCCTGCTGCGTGGACGCCACGCCCCCTCGTCTATTCAGGGGTCCTTTAATTCGAAAACCCCGCTCCAATGGAAGGTCGGAATCCTCTTCCCTGTCTCCTCATTGGCCAGCGGCTCAGGAGAGGGGACGGGCCCCCTGTCAGCCTATGGATGACCTCGTTCCTTTGTCCCCACAGTTATGCATTTGGATGCCCCGAAGGACCCCTACAACCTCTACTTTTATGCGCCGGACGCCTGGGTCCCTTCACACATCGCTACCAAGCAGCCACTGCCCACCCCCCCACTGCCACCCAAGCTGCCTCCGCCGTCCCGCGGGGGCCGCCCCCAGCGCCTGGAACCTCTCTCCCCCTCCACGCTCCCCAACAACTTCGTGTGAGCCCCTCAAGACCTGCTCCTTCCCCAGACGGAGGAAGGACCCAGAGGTCCTGTCCTCCTGGCCTGCTTTGCTACATAGGGGTCCTCTAGGATAGAGGGTCCTACACGCAGAGATAGATGCTTTAGATATCAGTGGAAAACATATTCTGAGGACGAATAAGTCACGTGTTCCCACAGCTAGACAACTCCTCTGGCCTAAGTCCTGGGGGAGGAGAGTGGTTGGGGTCCTAGAATCCCGGATGTGAGGAGGGAGGAGGCTGGGGGCCTGGACTCCTGGGTGTCAGGGAGAAGCATGTTGGGGACCCCCAAGGCCAATGACGACTGGGTGTGTACACCAAAGCATTTTATTGGGAGAGGGGCAGGGCAGGATTTACAATCACAGAGACAGAGACACAAAGACACAACCCTGCCCCGGGGAAAAGCACCCCTTTTCCCCAGCCCCATTCCCTTTCCTGGGATTCTGTGACTTCTCCTATGTATGTTCCCCAAATTCTAAGCCGAAATAGGGGAATCTGAGAGGGGAAGGATCCCAGATTTGGAGTCATTTAGCCCCTGAGGGAGGCAACAAATGGCCACTGAGAAAATGAGGGCAGTTTGAAACCACCCAGAAGAATAAAGTGCAAGGAATTGGGGGGAAGAGGAGCGTCTTGAAACCACCATGGGAAAGTTCAATGCCGGTGGCTTCAAACCATTGAGTTGATGGACTTGAGCAGCCACTATTTAGACCTGAAAACCGTGTCAGAAAAAGTGCATGGGAGTGAAGAGAGGCATATTGTTAAAACTGCCATTTTGGTTGTTTCCCTAGGTATTGTGCTAAGCTAGGGAGAAGGTCTTGGGGAATTTGGTGCTGCAGCAGAATATGCTGGTGGAGGGAGGGGTGAAGCGGGGGGGGGGGGTGCTTGAAACTGCCATTTCCCCTCAGAAACGCTGGTGAGAATCAATCCCTAGTATGGCAGGGATGGGTGATTAGGTAAACCAACTTGGAAAATGCAGAATAGAGTTGGGAGAGATTTGAAACTTCTAGAGGAAGACCTTGAATTTTTCTGAAAGGGGAGAGGGGGCTGAGTAATCTCAGGGCTTAGCCTGAGAGTCCCTGGGGTTCAAGGAAAGGGGGAGGTGCCCAAAACCACAAGAGAGAGTGAGAGATTGAACGGTCCATTCAAATAAAGCCCTGAAAGGAGAGATTTGAAACCACTGAGGCAGAAAAAGTGGAGAAGGGAACCTTTAGGGGAATTTGGGTATCCTTGAAACTGCCAGTCTGCAGCTTCACTACCCCTGAGAGGCATTTGGGAGGGGAAGAGGATTTGACAGCACTGGGAACAAGGGAGAGTGCTTCTTAGGCCTGAGGCAGGACAGAGAGGACTGGGGTTCCTTGACACTGTCACTCAGGCCAGAGATGTGTGGAATGGAGGTCCTGGAAACTGCCATCCAGTGGGAGGCACATGGTCAGTAGTCCCGGACAGGGGGTGGGGGTCTTGGGGGTTGAACTGTGCTGTGTGTAGCTCCGTAGGAGGGAGGGGGAGCAGGGGGTGCCCCGGGGGGCTCAGCTTCATCCTCCATTTCGCTTTCATCACTGCCAGCCAGCTGGTCGTGGCCAACAAAGCCACATTTCTCTTCGCTCATCTCCTCAGGCTCCGCCCACGGCTGCTTCTCTCCGGAAGCGAAGACCCCGTAGAAGATAACTCCTCCATAGTGCACCAGGGAGGCAATGAGGAACACATACTGCCACTCCTCCCGAGTCTGGGGAGGGGACAATGGTGAGGTGAAGTCAGAGGACAGAGAAACAGGAGGTGGAGAGAGAACCTGAGTGGGGCGGGGTGGGGGGGAGGGAGGCCCAGAGAAAGGGAGACCGAGATCCAGAAACAGGCTGAAAGAGACCCAGAGAGGGCAGGGATGGAGCCCAGGGAGGGTGATGCACGTCAGGAAGGTAATATACACAAATTTGGAGGGCAAGTGGGCCAGGGCCCATGCACGGACCTTGTGCTTAGTCATGGCACCCACGATGATGGGGCACACCATGCCGGACAACGTGCCCACGCCGTTGGAGATGCCCATGAGGATGCTGGCATAGCGCGGGGCGATGTCCAGGTGGTTCACGTTGAACCCTGGCGAGGCGAGCCAGGAGATGTCACAGCCGATTCTCGCTCGAGTGACTCCTCCCCCACCCCTACCTCCCCCCTCCCCGCCGTTTTGCTCTTTCGAGTCAACCTTTTGCGAGGCTGGGAAGTCCCCTTCCTGAGCCAGGAAGTTCCCCACAGAGGTGACCAGAGTTCCCCCAAGGGGCGGATCGGCGGTTCTCACCGGAGATGGCGAAGCCGCTGAAGCCCACTGCGAGGACCAAGAAGGAGATGGCCACGCCCTTGGAGTGCGAGTAGCCGACCACCAGCAGCAGCGTGGCTTCCATGCCAAAGCCTATAGAGAGCCGCTTATCTGAGCGCAGGCCGCCCCACGCCTCTCCAGACCCGTTCCCGCCGCAGCCGACCCCTATTCGCCCCAATCTGGGCATTTCCACGCCTGTCCCTGGCTTTGTTCCCCATTCTGTCCGCGCCCGCCCTAACCAAGCCCTCACCTCCCCAGTGCCTGGCCCTTGACCACGCGCACAGGTTCGCCGCCCCGACCTGGCCCTCCGTGGCCCCACCCACTGACTAGGCCACGCCCTGAAGACGCAGGGTCCAGGCCCCACCCAGGCACCTTCGCACCTTCCCTCTCTGTCCCTATTCATTACACTCTGACCTTTGTCTCTCCAGGTCCCCCCTCTTCATCACCCAGTTCCCATCCCAGCCTCGTATAAACCCCGTCCTTCCAGACCCAACGTGGTCTCGCCTTTGCTCCACCTGGACGGCCATACCTGCCTTGCCCTTCTACCCCTCGGCCCCTGAGGCTGCCACCTGCCATTCTGTTCCAGCCAAGTCTGGTCTTACTCTGGCTCAGCCTTTTTGGACGCGCCCCTGTGCACGCCCTCTGACCTCTGCCCCTTCCCCAGAGTCCGGCCCCCTAGATCTGCCCCACGGCGCTCTGCCCCTCCCAAGCTGTCCCAGACCAGATCCAGGCCCCGCCCCACTCACCCCCACAGTTCATCAACTTGCGCACGTTGGTGGTGGACATGATGCGGCGGCTCCTGAGGAAGTCAGCGATCTGGCCTCCAATGGGCACGATGATAGTCATGACCAGGTGAGGCAGCGCTGACACCAGGCCCACCTGCGCCAGCGGGTGTACAGGGAGGGGGCTCAGGGGCCACGGGCCCGGGGTCTCCACGGCTCAGGTACCACTGGCTCCTCCCTGTGCCCCGTTCCAACCCCTTGGGATCCAGGTCCCTCTCCTTCTCCCCTCAACCCCCGCCGCTCCCTCAGCATCCTCCTTTCTGGGCCCAACCTTGCTGATCTCAAAGCCGAACACTTCTTCGAAGTAGGCGGGCTGGGAGATAAGAAGCAAGTAGAACGTCCAACTGCGGCAGAAGTTGGCCACGATAATGGCGTAAACTGGCATGGACGTGAAGAAGCGCCGCCAGGGTGTGTTAAACTTCTGTGGTGGGCGAGAGGAGGGACGGCTAAGACAGAGAGCAGGGCTGGGCGCTCTCCGTGTCCCTATAGGGCTCCCGCTGTAGTCCCGCAGAGACCCAGGTTTCCCGATCTCACTAAAACCTCCAAGGACGCAGGGTCGCCAGCCTGACCACGTCCCCATGGGAACGTTGGCGTCCTAGCCTCACAGTAACACTTCAGGGATGCAGGGGTCCCGACTCTACAGTGGCCCTCAGGTTGGCAGGTGTCCGGAGACCACGATGACCTTCAGAGACTCATAAATGTGGACCCAAGAGTCTCTTTCCATCCAATTACGCCCCCTAATTCTAGCCTCACCCACCCCAAGGTCTAAGCAAAACCTCACATTCTAATCCGCCTCTGCAGGTTTAATCACGCCCATCAGTGGTTCCGCCCACCTGGCCACCTCGCCCTGCCCTCAGCACCTGCTATTGCCGTTCTCTCCGGGCTTTAACCCCGCCTCCTAGGTTCTAGCTCCATCCACCTTGCGTTCCCATCAAGTCTCCTCTAAATGTCTATGGAAGCCCACCAAGATCTACATGCAGTGCGGGTTCAAAGCCCATTTTTTTCCTGCGTCCCCGCCTCGATATCTCTCCTCTCCCCACCACGCCCCCGCCCCGCAGGTTTGGGCCCGGACCGTGACGGGGTTCATGAGTTTGGCGCTCTCGCCGATGGCGTCCTCGATGTACTTGCGCTCCTCCTCGGAAATGCTAGGGTGCAGCGCCGGAGACTCGTAGGAGACAAGCAGCCAGAACAGGTACCAGAATATCCCGAAGCTGCCTGGGGGGGTCAGGAGGGGGATGGAAGCGAGGTGACGACCGGCCTCTCTCTGCCCCAGCGCCACCCGGACCCAGGCGTCCGGGCCCCTCACCGTAGACGTAGAACACAGAGCTCCATCCTGAGTACTGCACCAGGACCCCGGCGAGAGGCATCGCGACCACTGCCCCAGCATAGGAACCTATGGGGGATGATACAGGATGGAGAAGAGTCCCATTCTCCCTCAAATGCAATAGAGCGGATTCCCAGCCCCCACCTTTCTGGGACACAGATGCACAGGCCACAGCCCCTCCTCCCTCAGATACTTCAGTCTGGGTCACCAGCCCCCTCCTCTCTCAGACCCGGGAGTCCAAGCCCTCAATCCCCTCTTTCCTCAGACCTAAGAGTCCATACTCCAGCCCCCTACATCCCCAGACTCACAAGGCTGGATCCCAGCCCCTTCCTCTCACCGCAAAAGGCTGTTGTTGCCAGGCGACTCCGCTCTAAGGGCGGGGCCCATTTGCTCCAGATCCCGTGGCAGGCGGGGTACGTGACCCCCTAGGGAGGAGAAAGCCAAAGTCAACGAGAAGAGGCGGAGCTAGAACGGCGGCGGGGGTCATAGGGGGCGGAGCTTTACCTCTACCAACCCCTGCAGGATCCTCACGAAGATGACACAGCCATAGTGGACACGGGCAGCCGAGGGGATCAACATGTTTAGAGTGGAGGTAGCCACAATAGCAAAGCCAAAAACCCTGATAGGAAGAGTTTGTGGTCCGAGAAAAGAGTCCAGCTATCCCGCCATACCTAGGATTCTGCCCTTTCCTCCCACAGCAGGCGAGGCCCTGCGCCCCCCGAACCCCAGGCCCCACCTTCTCTGTGACCCCCACCTTCCACAATCACAAGCCCCGCCTTTCTCTAGGACCCCGGTCCAGAACCCAGGCTCCTCCCATTTTCCCGGAGTCAGACCCCAAATGCAAGGCCAAACCCTCTAGCTCCACCCACACTCTGCCGCCCACTTTGAGACCCCACCCCATACCTGTTGGCTGCGAATTTTTGGCAAATAAATCCTCCAGGAATCTGGGTGACAATGTAGCCCCAGAAAAAGGAGCCGTGTATGAGGCCAACAGTCTCTGGATCCCAGGTGAACTGAGCTTGCTGTGGGCCAAAAGTCACATCAAACCAGCGTCTCTGCCCCAGGTTCTGCTCCTCCACCAATCAGCACCCACAGACAGTCCCTCATCCAATCAGCAACAAGGATCCCCTCTCGCCTTCAAAACACCTGCCAATCAGATCTCGTGCCACCTACCCCCAACTCTACTCCTCCATGTTGCTGGGACCGCACTACCTTAGCAGTGGGGCCTGTTGCTGCCTACAAGCCTAGCTCTGCCTGTTTCCCTGTCTCAGGGTCCCTTCTCTGAATGTCTAGGGGCCCATATATGGGGGTGGGGATTCTTTCTCCACTTTTAACCAATGTACAAACCGTTTGCTGATTGACCAGGATGGGGTCTAGGCAGGGACAAGAAGTAGCCAAAGGGTCGGGCCTGATTGGAAGGGAACAAGGGGTGGGTAGGCCACAGCCCAAATCAGGAATTTTTTTCTGAGGTAGGGTCATGGCCTATACCGAAATTAAAATAGGGAGAAAGTCTGAAATGAGGCGGGGCTTTAGGTAACGACCAGAGCAGATAGGGGAGGGATTTAAGCAACGGTGGAACTTCAGAAAATCCAGAATCAAAATTCACGGTGGAGCCTGAGTTGCGCCTGGGATTAAGATGCAACACTGGAACAGTTGTGGGACGCAGGTGTAGTAAAGTTGCTAGGAGGCCCAAAATGGAGCAGGGGCAACACATAGGGAACCTAATGACTGGCAGTCTGCATTTTGAAATCAGAGACCTGAAACAAATAGGGGCGGAGGTTCATTTAGATAGGGGCGGGGCTTAGGAAGGGAAGAGCCCCGAGATGAGATGGAGCTGAGGGGGCAGCACAAATGGGCGGGGCTACTCAGGCTGTGGTGTGGAAGGGGCGTGGTGTGGGCGGGTGTGACGTCATCAGAGGGCGTGGGCAGTGTTATCAGCAGCCTGAGGTAGCGCCCGCCCTGAGCTACCTGCACCACCACGTGGCCCCCGCGGTGGGTCGTGCTGTTGTTGACCATGGAGACAATGGCCACGCCCAGGTTGCAGCGGATGCCGAAGCTGATGCAGAAGCCCAGGCCGCTCATGATGGCGATAATGTAGCGGCGAGGGAGACCAAAGCAGGTGCAATCCACGACCGGCGGGTCCCGGGTCTGCGTCGTCACCGGGCGCCCATCAGCACTCAGCTCCAGCGTCTCTGCACCTTCCTGCCGCTTCTCCAGAAGACTGAGAGGCAGCAAGGGTCAGACACGGACGTCCAGTCCCCAGCCCCCTCCGTCCCCAGCCCCCTCCTCCCATGACACAACAGTCCAGGGCAAAATCTGCTTTTCAAGACCCGGGATTCTAAGCCTGCACGCCCTCTTTTCCCAGAAGTCCAGCCCCTGATTCCCTTCTTCCCCCTCTGGATCCAGGAATCTGGACCTCGGTCTCAATTTCCCTCAGATGAGGAATTCGCACCCCCAGGCCCTTCCTCCCTAAGACTCGAGTGGGGAACTCCTCAGTTCCTTTCTCCCCCAGCCATGTCACCTCTTGACTCAGTTGTTTTAGACCCAGCCTACCCTTTGCGATCCAAAACCCTGTGACCCCAGCCCTCCCCGCCAAGGTCCAGAGACACACTCCAGCCCCCTCTTCCAGATATGAGCCTGTTTGAGGAAGCAAAAGGCGCTAAGGAGATGCTTCAGCAAAGGTGTCCAAAGAACAGATGCTTCTCAGCCACGTCTGCTATATATACGGTCCCCTCTCCTCCCCTGCCCCCTGTGGCACGCCCTTCCCTGCTTCCAGGCACCAGTTGTGGGCCTGACATCCAACTGACTCCATTCAGCCACTGAAAGCCCATTCCCAGGGATTGGGGGTGCAGAGATGTCCAGGGCACTGGAATCCAGCAGCCCAGCTGGATATCCCTGGAGAGCCTTGAGTTCAGGCTGTCAGCCTAGGGGGTAGGGAGGAGGAGTGGTGGGAGGTGTCCTGGCAAGGGACAGATGGCCCTGGTAGGGGGATTGGCTCAGTCCCCAGCGAGGCTCTCGCCCCCGCCTGTTCTGGATCCAGGATTGAGTCTGTGATGACGTATAGGGTACTTGGAGGGCCACCTGAAATCCAGAGAGAGGCTGCAGGGAGAAAGAGGTGCCCTGAGACAGGTGTGGAAAGAGTCAAAGGGAGGGCTATAGAGACAGGGTGGGGAGCGCAGAGGCTGAGAGAAAGAGGGTCAGAGACACAGAGGAAGGAGAGAGACCCAGAGAGAAGGGGACAGATATCCAGACAGAGAGAGACAGACATCCAGTCAAGAAGAGAATAAGACAGGGGCAGACACCCTGAGAGAAGGTGGGGGACAGAACAAAGACCCTGAGAAGGAAAGGGACAGAAACCCAGAGAGGGACCCAAAGTCAGGTAGGGACAGAAACCCAGGAGAGAGAACATAGAGGCAGAGACCCAGAATGCTGAGAGAAAGATGGAGAGACTATAGGAGCGTGAGGAGAGACAGACTAGGGATATGACTTGTGAGGTGCGGCCCCACTCCGAGGCGGGTAGGCAGCCAGGGGATCGGGCTGGATCCCAGGAAAGGGCTAGAACAGATGGAGGCGAGGGAGACTGGGACGGGGGAGGAAAGAACAGCCAGACGGTCTGGGAGGAGGCGGGTGGAAGAGATGAGAACAGCAGCCCTCCCCATCCTAGAACTTAAGGAAGTGGAGGAGGGGGTTAAGAAACAGGGGGTGGGTGGAGAAAACGACGGGGGAGCTGACAGAACCTGGGGGGATGCGGAATGAGACCCTGAGCAGAGAGTTAGAGAGAGGGGAATGGAAGTCCCCAGAACGAATAGCACAGGGTGGTAGGGACTGCCCCCCCATCAGAACAGGCGCGCCAATGAGATTAGAATTGGACCCAGGTTGCTCTCACATGCTATTTGACTCTGAAACTCAAGATATGATTGCAGCCCCTGAAATGTGATATTCATTGCTAATACTAGGACATAGATCTTAGATCAAGGCTTTCTAAACCGAAGGAGGCAGTCTCAGTATTCCATACCTATAAAATGGGGGCAGGAGTAGAATGTGAGGTTACAAAGAGGGAACTTCAAGGTGATATTATCATTTCAGAAGAAGAGAACCAGGGATGTAGAGATGAAGGTGGCCCCAATGCTTCACAGAGGACAAGAACAGAGAGGGGAGACGCTGGATGGGGTCTCTTTCCTTCTCTGGAGGCCTGGAACTCAGGTCTAGGGACTTGGTGGTGAGGAAAAGCAGCACTTAGGAGGCAGGTAACCAAAATGAAAACGGTGTCTCAACCTCCCTCTCTGGGTCTCTGCCTCTGCTTCTGCAGATTCTCAGTGCACTCCCCTCTCCCCCCTCCCAGGTCTCTGTCCTCTTATATCCCTTTGGTTCTCCCTTATCTTCCTATTGTACAACTGAGGAGACTGAGGCTCAGGAAGCGGAAGTATCATGTCCAAGGTCACACACAAGAGTAGCAATGGGGCCTGATCACTTCCTGGCCCTCAGCATCACCCCTCCCAAGGCCTGGCTCTCAGAAAGGAGGTATTTTGGCTCCTGTCTCTCCTGTATTCCCCTTCCCCCCCCCCTTGTCCTTGTCCCAAGTCACCTGGGTTACCGTGTGTTTCCTGGTCTGAGGGAGTTTTCCACCCACTCCAGCATCACTCATCTCGAGGAAGTCTGCAGCCTCCATCCCAGACTTGGTAGGGAGACTGACCTGGGTTCGAATGATGCCATATTTACTCAGCCATTGTTTTCCCCCCCTTTTCCAAGTGTGCCTCAGTTTTCCCAGCTTTGTCTAGAGGATTAAAAGGAATCAGGGTGTTATGTCCAATACAGGGCATTCCCCCCCTCTCGCCAACCATCAAAGTGAACCCCAGGATTCAGATGCTCTTCTGGGCTCAAACTCCTTGGTGACTGTCCTGGTGGGAGCCCTGAACTCTGGGGTCTGTAGGGGCTCAGAAGGCAGCTCAGAGAGGTGACGGTAAGGCAGAGACAGATGGAGAAAAACCCAAACACAGAGAAGCTGAGAAACGGAGACTGAGGGAGAGCGCCTGAGAAACACATCCCTCCCGCTGCCGTCCCCCTTCCCAGCCCCTCCACCAGCACGTCTCTCTCCCTCTCCTGACTTCACACTGATGTATTTTGAGAAACTCGTGAAAGGAGGTGAGAAAAAGGGTGGGGAGGGGCTGGAAGATTAGGAAAAGAAGGGGTGAGGTTATCTCATCTCCCCACCCCTCTCCCATCACTGTCATCCTCCTGCCCCCTCCCTTCTGTCCAGCTTTTTTCCCATCTCTCATGTTACTGGAGGGTGGGGTAATTTTGGAGCTAGGAGGTGATCTGCAGCAAGCAGGACTAGTGTTAGACTTAGAGAAGGACTCGCATGGTCTAGTGAGCTGGTCAATCAAGGATGGGATCAGAGCTGTGGGCCAAGGGGACCCAAGGGTCTGAGGGAATGGCGGCAGGGGCATGGTACTGATGAGGCCATCTCCTCCCCGCACTGTGGCCAGATATTTTTAGGCTTCTCCGCAGCTGAGTAATTTCTCTGACTTGGAGCCAGGGCTGGGGTTGGGGGTGAGGGACTCGGGAGAGGTGTCCAGACTGCTCTGGGGACACCCAGGTCACTGGGGTCATCTCCTTGGCTGGAAGGAGGTCTCTCTGAGCTCTAGCCTGTACCCTTTGGGAAGTCTGTCTTACCCCAGGAGCCTAATTTTTGGCCGGCAACTCCCTTCTCCACTAGAGACCCAGGATACCCTGGCTTCTTCCTCCCAGCTTAACTCTCCTCAAGGACAAGGACCAATGGGCCCCAATCCGATTTAGCTTCAGATTAAACCCTCTGAGAGATGGAAACTGACAAACACACAGAGATGGAGAGACCCGGGGTGGAGAAATAAAAACCCAGAGAGGGTCAGAGACCCAAAGGAGAGGGTCAGAGACCCTAGGGCAGGGAGTTGGGGGACAGAGATTCAGAGAGAGAGCGACAAAGACCTAGACAGAGGGGTTGTAGAGAACTAGTGAGAGCAATGGCCAGACAGCGGGACAGACTCAGAGATAAAAGGAAACAGAGACCTAGAGAGAAGGAACAGAGATCTCAAGAGAGGAGCCAGAGAGAAGATAGGTGAACGGAGACCCAGAAGCGGGGGAGGGAGTCAGAGACCCAAACGAGGGGGATATATAATCCCAGAGAAAAGAGCAGAGCCTGGGATGGGGTGGGGCGCAGAAGAATGATGGATGAGACAAGACTAGGGAGAGCGGCGCCGTCGGAGACTGAGGGAGAAAACTGGACAGATGGGTGCCCCCCCACCCATGGGTATCGTCTGTCTAGCTGTCCGACTGCGCCCAGGTGGGAATGGGCGTCCTCCTCGGACCCTAGCGCTCTTCCCCGCCCAGGACCCCCACCGTGCTCACCGGTGCAGCCTCCCGAGGGCACGACCCGCCAGCTTCCGAAACTCCTCCTGGCGGAACTCCATGGTGGCTGCCCCTGCTGCTGGTCCCTCCCCCCCCCGCCGATCCCCCCGCCCGCGGGCCCGGGCGGCCGCGTCCGGGTACCCGGGGTCCGCCCCGGCCCGGCCGGCCCCGCAGCTCCGCTCGGGGGGAAGGAGGCTGCGAGTGCGGGCTGTCTGGGGGCTGTCACTGGACTCAGCGTCGGGGGTGGGGTGGGGCAAGGAGAGGCCCCGCCCATCCATGCTAGACCCGGCCCCTTGTATTCTAATCCCGCCCACCTTTCGCAGCTCCCCATGCCGGTTCGTGCCCCGCCCTTCCACTCCAAGACCACGCCTCTGGGTTCTGAACTCACTTGTCTGGGTTGTATCGCCCCCAGTTCTGTTCCTTCCCGGAGTTACTCCCCACTCATCCATCCCCCACCAGCTCCTTCTACCCAAGATTTTCTCTCCTCCCCATCTGAGATTTGCTCCCCCCAATTCATTCCCCCTAATTTCGTCCCCGCATTTTCATCCCCTACAGTTTCATCTTCCTCTGAATTTCCTTTGCGTTTCATCCTCCCAGCCCTATCCCTCCGAATTTCTGTGCCCTTCAGTTCCACATCCTGCCCAGCGCCCTCCATCCCCAGGCCGCCATATCCTCAATTCCAACTTTCTCATTCAGAGGGTTCTTTTCTCATTCAGGGAATTCCTTCCCCCTCCCTAGATTCCAACCCCCATTTCGATACACCCATTGTCCCTTCTAGTTCTTCCCCATCCAGTTTCTTCGCCCTTGACTCCCATCCACCTGTTTCCATTTTCCCCTGTTGAATTTCATGTCCCTCCAGTTCTATTTCCCCTCTAGGCGCATCTCCCCTTCCAATTCCTTCATTTCCGATTTCCTTCCCATCTGGGTTCATCCCTTATAGTTATACTCCCCGCACCCCCAGTTGCTGGTCATTATTCCCTCCCTAGCCTCGGATCTATCTCCACCCTTTGAGTTCTCTCCCCACCCTGAGTTCTGTCCCCACCCCTTGAATTGTGTCCCCTTGATATTTCTTTACCCCTGAGTTCTGTCCCCTCCCCTGGGATCTGTCCCTGCTTTGATTTTTGCCCACACCCCCTGGAATCGGCACCAGGTATACGTTCGTGAGTTCTGTCCCCAGCTACTGAGTCCTCTCCCCGCACCTGCGTTCTGCCCCACCCTTTGGGATCTGTCCCCGCCCCACCCGGGATCTGTCCCCGCCCCCTGATTTCTTACTCCACCCCTGAATTCCAGCCCCGCCCCTCTGGGGTGGAACCTCAACCTGTCTCCAGCCCGCTGGCAGGTCCTGTCCCGCTGCTTTCGCCGCCAGCCCCTCTCTCCGACGCCAGATCCAGGCCCCAGGAGGGTGCTCCTTTCCTCACTGCCTCCCTGGGTCTGGCCAAAAATACATTTGGGATTAAATTTTCATGATGTGACACAGGTCCGCGAGGGAGTGAGAGGGAGCAGCCGGCGCGGCGGGCGGGCGCCACGGAAGGGGTGGCCCGGCAGCCGCTGCCGCTGCAGCCTCTAGCTTTGTCTCGCTGGGCCTCTGAGTGTCACAATTTTGCCTATGTTTGAGAAAACCCCGGATTGCCAGGGAGGAGAGGCTGGAGTCTGGGACTCCTGGGTCAGAGGGAGGAGGGAGCCTGGGGCTCGGACTCCAGAGTCTGAGGGAGGAGTAGCCCGCGGATTCGTCCACACGCGCCACCCTGTGGTGACAGAATCCCCGGTCTGGGTGCGGAGGCGGCGGTCGCGGCTCCGGGCCAGGTGTGAAGGTGGAGCAGATGGTGAGGAGGAAGGAGTGGGAAGGGGGCCCAGCAGCTGCCAAATCCCGGACTTTCGCCGGAACCATCACCATGGAGACCGAGGAAGGCAGAGAGGACCCAGCCCTACACTTTCGGGACCCGGGAATGAGTTCTTCCTCTCACGTAGGGTTCCCGTGCAAACTACAAGTCCCAGCGGCCGCTGGACTTCATCATTTGCTTCTGAAGGGCCGCTTACTCCGAGGGCCGCTGGGAGTTGTAGTTCTCTGAGACAACGGACTTAAGTTGCGTTGCGCCCTCTGGTGGACACGGCGCCCAAGTTCGCCATTTCCGAGGCCCAAGGGACCCTACTCAATGTCAACCCCAAAACTTTTCACCTTCTCACCATCTAATCCCTCTTTCCCCACCCAATTCACTCAGTTCCAGCCACAGTGGCCTCCCCGCTGTTCTTCCAACATCTATCCCTGAGGCTCCTGCATTTACCTATCCTCCTAGGATTCACTATGGAAGGTGTGTTGGCAGTCATTCATGAACTCAACAAATATTTATTGAGTTCCTACTAGGCGTCAGGCATTGTCACACCATAGGGGACATAGCTCTAATGAGAGTATCACTGGGTATTGGGGACCACCAGAGGAGGATTCTAACTCAGCCAGGGAAGATCAAAGAAAGCCTGAAGTTTGAAAAGCTTCCCAGGAAAAGCTCACTAAAAGGGATGACTGGGAGGGTCGGGGTAGGGCATGGGTGTAGAGTAAGGAGATGTGCCCTGTGAGGGCAAACAACCAGAGGTACTGGAGTAGACCTGGGTAGGTGTACTGGAGGAGAGGATACTAAATAGGGGAACAGCATAAAAAACTGGTGTGGTCAGGACACTGCTCAGTATGACTAGCCTGAGTGACTGGGAGGAAGAGACCACAAGGGAACATGAAGGGGGACTTCCCTGGCAGTCCAGTGGTTAGTACTCCACACTTCCACTGCAGGGGACATGGGTTTGATCCCTGGTCAGGAGCTAAGATCCCATGTGCCCTGTGGTGGGAAAAAAAAAAAAGGGAACATGTAGGCGACCAGACAGCACAGAACATTGAGTGCTAGCTGAGAGGCTTGGACTTTCTCCTAGGGGCGCTGGGGAGCCAAAGAGGGGCTGTGAACAGGAGTGAGGCAAGGGCAGCTCTGGGGCCTTGAGAGAAACTAACAAGGGGAGAGACTAGAGGCCAGGAGGCCAGGGAGAGGATCAGGGGAGAGGACGAGGCCTGAGCTGGCGGAGCGACCTCCATGGGATTCTAGTCCAATGTCCCTCTTCCCTCCCACTCCCCATTTACTCCTAGCCAGACAAAGAACAAAGGCAAAAATCTTTTATTTCAATTTTAGGGAAGCCACCATCCTCTTCCCTCCATGTAGAAGCACAGGGAGACACCCAGTCAAGAAGGCATGGACAGAAGGGGCATCGCCACCATCAATTGCTGAGGAGAGAGAGGAAGGGGAAAGAGGTTCAGGACCTGGGGATCCAGCCCCCAGCCCCCTCCTCCCTCAGACCCAGGATCCAGACCCCCCAGCCCCTCCCCCCTCAGACCCAGGGGTCCAGGTCCCCAGCTCCTCCTCCCTCAGACCCAGGGGTCCAGGTCCCCAAGTGTCCCTGGTTCCCCACAACCCCCAGCCCCCCAGGTACCTTTCTCTTCTGATGGAAGGCTGCCTTGCTCTCATCACAGCTGATTCGCAGGGGGATGTAGGCATCCAGATGGTACAGCTGCTGGGGGCCCCCCATCACCAGGCGATTCTCCCCAATCTCCAGCGACAGTCCCAGAGCGCCTTCCTGGGGATGCAGTGGAATCAGCCCACCCTTCCCTTCCCAGCAACAGGACGATAAGAACACAGACCAGTGAGAGAACTCTCGCGTGTCGGGATACCATATTTAAAGAGTCTCACCTCCCAAGAAAAAAGTGGGACACAGTAATTACAGGTTTATGACTGAGCACTTACGATGCACTGGGCATCCTCAGGACAGCACCGGAAGTGGGCCTGAGGCCCCCATGGGACGGAGGAGGCAACCTGCTCCGAGTGCAGCACTGGCCAGGCTCACACAGGTCTGACAACGAGCCCGCATCACTCCCCCTCCAAGACCCCGACCCTTCCAGACCTCATTCTCCTACTCTGGTGGAGGGTGCACTCACCAGTTTGGGGAGGTCAATTTCGGCCAAGAGGAGGTCAGGGGCCTCCAGCCAGAGGTTCAGGTGAGGCTTCTCAGGGCTGGGGAGGAACCAGACCCAGAACTCAGAAGAGCCGCCAGGTCTTTACCAGGGCCGCTCCCTCTCTTTCTCCCTCCCAGCCCTGCAGCCTCAGGACACCTTCCCAGAGGGAGTTCTGCTTCTCCTCCCTCTGGGTTCCCAGAGCCCCAGGACACCAACACCTACAGGATGGCGGGAGAGATTCCAAAGAATGTCGGGGAGACAGGAGATAGGGAGCCCACTGAATGCCCACCCTTTCTCAGGTCTCGGGGAGTCGGGCATGTACAGGTTCCCCAGCTCCTGGATCCGAGGACGCTGCTGGGAGCGGATATTCTGCTGGGAGATAGAGCCCAGGAAAGATCTGTTCTTCAATATGCGCCACTCTGAGGGGAAGGAACACAGGATCAAAGGTCACATGGCTCAGGGTGTCCTTTGCTCCCTCCCCTAGAGGAAGAAGGGGGTCTTGCACTGCGAGAGCCTCATGGGAGAGGCTCCGCCCTCTGCCGAGGATACCAGGGATCTGACCACACCCCCAAGCTTGACTTTAGGAGGCGTGCCTGCCTTAGCCCCGCCCCTCGAGGCTCTCAAGACCCCTGCCTGCTCCCTCTCCCCCTTCCCAAGACTCACACATCCCTCTCCCTGAACTCCACAGCCCAGGGGCTAATATAATCCCTGCCCACACGAGTCCCACTTCTCCCAGGGGCCGCCCCCAAGCTCCTCCAGGTTTGGCTCCTCCCTGTGGCCCAGGCCCCGCCCCTCACCTGGATTTAGTGGCAGGCTGTATTTGTCCTCAAGGCCCTCCCTGGCAATGGTGATCACGAGCTCCTGCAAGAAATCGCTGTTCTAGGAGTGAAAGAGGGAGAAGAGATGTGGGAGGGCTGGGTGATGGAGGGAGAGGCCCCGGCCCAGGCCTCCCCTGCAGGCCCGCCCCCAACCTGCATCCTCCGGTAGAAGTCGCTGTTGACGGCTACGTCGTAGGCGGTACAACCCTGGCCTTCTGCCGGGAGAGAAAGGGGGTGAGACCCCAGCCCTCGGTGGGAACCCCACGGCCCAGGCACAGCCAAGGAAAACACAATCAAGAATAGCAGCCACAGACCCAGAGACATTAGGAAGTCAAGACACGCGGCTGCCAGTCTGGATTCACACCAGCCTCGTCTCCCAGCTGCAGTCTCTTCCCCTCTGGTCCTTCCCCACCATGTCCCAGAGCTGACCCTGACCCTCCCCAGTTCATAGTCCTCCCAAGGCCCCCCAGCACCCGCAGTGGGGGGACTGAGTCCTTCAGCCTGGCACTGGAGGCCCTGTGTGGTCTGCCCCTCCCACCTGGAGAGAGTTCACTTCTCCAGCAACCTCATCCCTTTAAATTTCTTCCAATCACTCTTGATTACTGATCAATTCAATTCAATCATTTCTCTCCAGCCTCTGGACCCCTCTGTCCTCTCTGCCTAGAACCCTCTTTTCTGTCTTGGCCTGATGAACTGCTCTGGTTCCTTGAAATCTTATATCCGACGTCTCCTGCTCCAGGAGGCCTTCCCTGATCCCTCAGTGGGAGTGAAGAGGCCCCCCACCCCACCCCGAGCACAGCACAGAGTCACACCACATTGAAATCACATCTGCCTCCTTCATCCTCACCCATGACTGAGAGTTTCTCAAGGGCAGGTTCTGGGTTTTGATAAGTCCCTACTCCCCAGGGCACTGGCCAAAGCTTCATCCCAGGAGGCTTCAGGGGACATATGTGAATTGAAAACACAAGGATGTAGAGACAGAAACTCCACAGAGACAGAGGTGAGACAAGGCAGAGACACAGAGACAGAGGAGAGGGTGGAGGAGAAAACAGGGATGGGTTAGGGCTGGCCGAGGACTACAGCCAGGAGATCAGTTAATGAGCACCTGCCCAGCCCTCCCTTGCCCTGGGGTGGGGCAGGGAGAAGTGCCAGCCTGGCCAGGTGAGCAGAACCAGGACTGTCCGGTGAGAGTTCTGGATGCCCAGGAGGCTAGGGATATGCCATGGGGAAAAGGATCAGTACAGGGGTGCCAGGTTTCTAGGTCCCGAGGGAGGAGGGTCCTGGGCCCTGGATTCTAGGGAAGAAAGGACCGAGGGGGCTAGATTCCTGGGTCCTCTCAAGGCACTGACTTGCATCCAGTTCGGCATGCGGCTCTCCCAGACTCATGGGGATGCGAAACCCGGCTTGGTCCTCCTCCAGCATTTGAAGCAGCTCATCCTCGGTCAAGTCAGCGGGAGGAGGGATGGAGGGAGAGTGACAAATGTTGATGAAAACCTTCCCTTCAGATGATTTGGTCTTTATGCAGAAACCTGATGGGAATGGGTTTGTCCTTGACCATCTGTCTCTGCATGGGTCTCAATGTCCATCCTTCTCTTGATTTGTCCCTCTCCTAGAGTATTAGTCCTCCACTTTCTGGGTCTGTTCCCCTTCCTGCCCCTGGGATTTCTGACTCTCTGTCTTTGAGTCCTGTCCACCTAGTCACCCCACATCTCTCTTTTTTTTTTAAATTTTTATTGTAGTATAGTTGATTTACAATGTTGTTACTTTCTGCTGAACAGCAAAGTGAGTCAGTTATACATATATATAACTCTTTTTTAGATTATTTTCCCATATAGGTCATTAGAGTATTGAGTAGAGTTCCCTGTGCTATACAGTAGGTCCTTATTAGTTATCTATTTTATATATATTAGTGTGTATATGTCAATCCTAATCTTCCAATTTATCCCTCCCCCTTACCCCTCCTCTCTCTGGATCTCAGTCCCTTCCTTGCCCTCTCTGGGTTTCTGTTCACTCCCATCACCCAAGGCCTCTATACACCACTACTGTGTCTCCTTCCTCTCTCCTTTCCCTATGTCCCCTGCCCCCAGTCTGTGACCACCTCTCTCTGGGACTCTATCCCTCTCTCTTTGGGTTTCTGTCTTTCTCACCAGGTTGAGGTTTTATCTGTGTAGATTCTGGTCTGCTTGTCTGGGCTTGCTGGAGCTCCTTGGAGGCCTGTGTGAAAGAAAACAACGTCCAGGCTTGGCGTTTGTGCTGTCAGAACCCCCTCATTTGTTCCTCAAATGTTTAGTGAGCAATTTTTACGTATATGAGCTAGGCAGGGCATGAGACATACTATGTCCCCTTCCTACTTTGAGGAACCCGAAGGACAACCCTGATCCCACTCCCATTTCTTCCAGAGACTAGCGAACAGCTAGCAGTAGCAGTAGTTAAGCAACTACAACTCCCGTAGGCACTGTTTCTCCACCACCACCCCCGCCGCCAGTGTATTCTGGGAACTGTAGTCCCGTTTCTGAGCGCGCGCGCGCGCACACACACACACACACACACACACACACACACACTCTCTCTCTCTCTCTCTCTCTCTCTCTCTCTCTCTCTCTCTCTCTCTCTCTCTCTCTCTCCCAAATCCTCAGGGACCCAGGAGTCCGTTCAGTCCGCACCTGCAGCAGCAGCTCCTCGAAACGCGCCGTCTCAGCGCTCATCGTCTCTGCCTCGTTTACCTCCGGTACCAGCAGCTTCAAGTCGGCCATGGCCCTGGGGAAGAGACCTAGGCGACCTCAGCAACAACCTTCGGTTGGATCCGAACTCTGAGGCCTGCTCCCGGGCCCTCTTGGGAGCCAATGTCTCTAGATGCCCTCTAAGCCCTATGTGCCAAGTGTTTAAATGAGAGCCACTCTTCTGGTCTCTGCGTAGCCAGGAACTTCCGACTACCCCAACGCTCCTTCATCTATCCTGCAACCGCATTCGGTACCAATCACAGAACAATCTAGTCTAAATCTGAAGCCGCGCCCTTCACCTCAACCAATCAAAACTAATCCAAAAGCCACTAAACGCCACACTTCCGATATGGATTAAAGCCACACTTCCGCTCCTTCCCTACAGCCACATCTGGCCAGGTTACTGGGCAAAGCTGGCACACTTTTAAAACCTTAACTTCAGTGTCCATCCTAAAGGACTCCCTTCTGATCTCTGAACAATCACCTCGTCCCCAGAGGTAGACTAGATTCTCGAGTAAAGATATTTCGGGCTAAAAGCTGCACTTTCGGTCTCCAATATGAACAGGGTGGTGGGAAGACGCCAATACGGCCACTCTTCTAAATCTGGAGGCCTCGTACCTATTTGAAGGCATCCATATTTTCGTTCCCCACTCCCCCAGCTTTGAGGAATGCGCATGCTCCAAACTACACTTCCCGGCGCAGACCTATAAGCGGAGTCACCGGGTCCTAAGGCGGGGTTACGCTCTATCTCCTGTAGCCCCGCCCTTTGGCCTGGAGGGGGCGGTGCCGCCCTTCAGACCTCGAAGTTCTCTTGGGGAGAGAGTCCCGCAGTCCGTGGAAAGCGGCCTGGGAGCGTGATGGCTGCGACGCGCACAGGATCCCGCGCCTGCGAGATCTTCACCACGCTGGAATACGGACCGGTGCCGGAGAGCCACGCATGCGCATTGGTGAGGGCTTGCCCGGCCGGCGCTGCCCATCCCCCTTCCTAGTCCTCCGGGCCCCGTTTTGAGCGCGGACTCCCGTGATCCACCGCGGCAGCTCAGCAGCTCCGCCCCTCTCAGCTCCCGTGATTCCCGCCGCTCCTTAGGATCCACCCCGGAGGACGTTCCCTTGAGCCCTTACGGTTGCTGCCTGTCAGCTCTTTAGTCTGTTCTCGCGAGCCCTAGTGGCTGTCGTGTTCCACGGTCCAAAACTCAAGGTGGTGCTTCTCCTATTCTGCAGAATCCCCTGAGGGGCTTCTGTGATTCTTCAGGGCCGCCTCAGAGCTTCCTGTGATCCCCTGGGACTCAGAATTCCTGTGGGCGTAGACTTCCCGTGATTCCTCAGAATATCCTATGGCCCCCGGGGTCCCTCGGAATTCCTGGGGGGGGCTCCCTTGGTCGTCCGGAGACCTCCGCGGAGCCCCCGTGAGTCGTCAGGGTCACGTCAATACTTGTGGGGTTCCTGTAATCTCGGGAACCCTCGGAATCCCAGAATACATCAGAACTTCCTGTAATTACCTTCAACCCCGCAGAATAACCCCGTGGGGCTCCCGTGATCCCTCCGTGTACTTCAGAACTTCCCTAAGGCTCCCGTAATCCCTCAGGGTCCCCCAGAACGATCTTGGGGTTCCCATGTATAACTTCGGTGCCTCGGATTTTGTGTAGTTACCCAGCCCCCTCAGAATTCCCCCATGGAGCCATCCTGATCTCACAGGGCCCTCTAGCACCTAGGTGTGAGAAGCTTGGGCTTCTCTGGAGGGAAAGAGGAGGTTAGAACAGTGGTCCACGTGGAAGAAGATGAGACCAGAGCCTGGTGCGGACTGTAGAGATGGAGAAGAGATGAGGCACAGATGCAGGAGGAACAGGGTTTGGGGTATTGAGAGGACAAGGACAATGCCTCGGGTCTGGGTTTGGCTGTCTCTGTCCTCCCCCCCCACCCCATGGTGAACCCAAGAGGAGTAGGGTGGCAGAAAGTTTGGGAAAGACTATGGGCTTGGTTATCACATGGTGATGATGAGAGGGAAAGCCTTGGGCCATGTGCAGGAGTCAAATACTACTTGTGCCTGAGCCTCGGGCCTAGAGACAGGGTCCTCACAGTAGGAAGATAATTGAATGGTGGGAATGATGAGATTATCTAGAACTATAGTGTAGACTCAGATAAGAGGATCTGGGATGGAGTATAGAGAATTCCCATACTTGGAGGTTGGTTAGAGATGGACTATTCTGAAATAGCAATAATGTGATAATAGCTTATATTTATTGGGTGCTTTCTATGTGCCAGCCTCTGTGTTCAGCATGATCTCATTTAATCCCCAAAACAGTAATTGTCATTACTTTAGTGATAGCAGACAGAAGCTTAAAGAGGTAAGTAATTTGCCAACAGTCAACACATCTTAAAAAATGTGAAAATGAGATTTGAACCTGAACCCTGGGATTCCAGAGCCCATGCCCCCCATCCCCCCACCCCGCCCCCCAGTTCAGTCTTACAATCTGTGGGCCAGACTCAACCAACAAACATGTTTTCTTTGGCCTGAACTTTATTTTTTTAAATGTGAATTCGGGGACAAGTAATTTCATGTAAACATCCGGGATTCCAGCTTCTCTTGAAAATAAAAATCCAAAGTTTGGCAACCTTTGGCTCACATACCCTGACAAAGATTATTTGGCTCCAATAGCTAACTGTCTTTTTAGACAAGTCATTAGTTCCTAGTCTCCACCAGGGCCCTCTTCTCACACCAGGGTGGCCTGCCAGGACCCTGTGGAACATTCTTTCTGGGTTCTATTTTTCTTTGCGGGGGGAAATTTTGCAAAGTCACACAGAGTACTTAAATTATGAACTCCCATTTATCCATCATCACTCAATGTCAACAATCATCAACATTTCATCCAATGTTGTATCTCTTTGTTTTCTCTTTTTTTTCCTGGAGTGATTTAAAACCCAGATGTCATGTTATTTTCCCATAAGTATTTTTTTTTTTTTTTTTTTTTGCGGTACGCGGGCCTCTCACTGTTGTGGCCTCTCCCGTTGCGGAGCACAGGCTCCGGACGCGCAGGCTCAGCGGCCATGGCTCACGGGCCCAGCCGCTCCGCGGCATGTGGGATCTTCCCGGACCGGGGCACAAACCCGTGTCCCCTGCATCGGCAGGTGGACTCTCAACCACTGCGCCACCAGGGAAGCCCTCCCATAAGTATTTGAATCTTCATTTCTAAGAGGTAAGGACTCATTTTGTAACATAACCACCAGGCTGTTTTAACATTAACAGTCGTTCTTTACTATTATCTAGTGCCCAGCCCATGTTCATATATGCCCGACTATTTCAAAAATATGTCTTTCCATCGAGGGGGCATCTTTGAATTTGAAACTTACGAATTTTTACTTTACTTAAAAGTTTGGGGGGCTTCCCTGGTGATCCAGTGGTTAAGAATCCACCTGCCAACGCAGGGGACGCGAGTTCAACCCTGATCGGGGAACTAGGATGCCACATGCCACGGGGCAACTGCACTCGTGTGCCTCAACTAGAGAGAAGCCCACAGCGAAGAAGCCCACACGCCCCAGTGAAGACCCAGCACAGCCAAAAAAAAAAATTTTTTTTTACTTTAAAGAAAAATGAGGAGGCCCAGTTGGTAGGGTAAGAGAAAAATCAGGAGACTAAGGCATCAGGGATGCTAAGAGAAAACAGTTTGGGGAATTCCCTGGCGGTCCAGTGGTTAGGACTCCTTGCTTTCACTGCAGGGGGCCCGGGTTCAATCCCTGATCGGGGAACTAAGATCCCGCAAGCCAGCGGCCAAAAATAACAACAACAAAAGCCAGTGTGCAGAAGGAAAAAGTGGAAAAGATGTCTTGGATTTAGAAAGGATTTAGGGAAGACAGGGAGAGAAAGAAACAGGAAACAGACAGGGAGAATGAAATGCAATAAAATGAATAGGAAGTCTTAAGTAAGTGCTGTTCTGAGCCTATGACACATATGGATCCATTTAATTCTCATCACTGTCATGTGAAATAGGGAGAGACTGTGATTATCTCCATCTTCCAGATGGGTTAGCCAAGACCAGGGTATTTTAAGACCCAGGCTAAGACTGCACAACAAGGAAGTTTCAGAGCCACGATTCAAACCCAGGCCATGTGGCCCCAGGCTCCAGGGACTCCCTACCTTGGGCTCAGTTAGGCACTTCACAGCCAAATAAACTTCACCTGGCAAGGCAGCAGCAGGCCTGTGTCTTCAGTGGGGGGGCGGGGGGTGTCACATCCTTCCCGAGTGATGACAGCTGAGGTGGGAGGGAACGCCATCTCATGTGGGAAGGTATGGGAGTCCCCTGGCTTAAAAGCCGCACCTCCCAAAGAGCACGTGATACAGTCTCATGGGCATTGCAAGGGTCCTGGCAAGGAACATGCCCATCACAAGAATGCAGAGCACTCCAGGAAGCCCCAAAGTTCTGGCTTCCCACTGGATATTTAGGGTATATTCCCAGTTTTCCCAGTCCAGGTGCAGTGGACCAGTCGGGGGTCAATATTGTCTAGAAATATAACTGAATTGTATCAGATTTCCAGGGAAATAGAAAGTCATTTCTATTCAAGAAGGTCATTTCTCCACGGAGAACAAGTTTTATTAATCCTTTGTTCACATTCTCCATGTGTAAAAGTCAATAGGACGTCCCTCATATGTTGTTGGTGAGAATGTAAAGTGATGCAGCTGCTGTGGAAAACAGTTTAGTGGTTCCTCCATGAATTACTCAGAGCATTGCTATATGAGCCGCAGCTCCACTCTGAGATATATGCCCAAAAGAAGTAAAGACGTTATTCGAAGAAGGACTTGTACGTGAACATTCACAGCAACACTATTCACAATAGCCAAAAGGCAGAAACAACCTAAATGCCCATCAGCTGATGAATGGGTAAAGAAAATGTGGTCTCTCCAGACAATGGAATATCATACAGCCATAAAGAGTAATGAAATTCTGATCAATGCTACAGTGCGGATGAATCTCGAAAACACCAAGCTGAGTGACAGAAGCTAGACACAGAAAGTCACGTATTGTAGGATTCCATTTATATATGAAATGTCTAGAATAGGCCAGTCCATAGAGACAGAGAGCAGATTAGTGGTTGCCAGGACTTGGGGGCAGGGGAGAAGGGAGGGTGAGCTCTTAATGGGTATGGAGTTTCCTTTTGGGGCGATGGAAATATTCTGGATTTTTTTCTTTTGCCGTGCTGCTCGCCACGTGGGATCTTGGTTCCGTGACCAGGGATCGAACCTGGGCCTCCAGCAGGGGAAGCGTGGAGTCCTAACCACTGGACCGCCAGGGAATTCCCTATGTTCTGAAAGTAGATAGTGGAGATGGTTGCACAATGTTGTGAATGTATTGTTAGAAAATGCCCTGAATTTACACTTTAAAATGGTGAATTTCATGTTATGTATTTTTTATGTTTATGTGTATTTTCCTCCTACACGGGAAAATAACTGATGGGGCAAAGGGGGCGTGTATTCTCTTCCCAGAGGACTCTGGGTAGGGATAGAGCTCCGCCAGCTGCCTCTCAGACCCCTTTCCGAACTCTCTCCACCTCCCCCAGGCCTGGCTGGACACCCAGGACCGGCACTTGGGTCACTATGTTAACGGACGGTGGTTAAAGCCTGAACACAGGAGTTCAGTGCCTTGCCAGGATCCCATCACAGGTATGCGGTGTCCCCCAGTCATGGGAAAGAGGTGTCTATGGCCCCAGGTGTACCCACCAACAATATACCATTCTCTCTGCTCAGGGCCCTGAGAGCAGGGAGCAGCTGGTGGGAGAAGGCGGCTGAGATTTCTGGCTCATCTTGATAACAGTCCTCCTAATTATGGTTCCAGGTCCCTGTGAACACTTTTTTTTTTTTTTTTTTTTTTTTTTTGCGGTACGCGGGCCTCTCACTGCTGTGGCCTCTCCCGTTGCGGAGTGCAGGCTCCGGATGCACAGGCTCAGCGGCCACGGCTCATGGGCCCAGCCGCTCCGCGGCATGTGGGATCCTCCTAGACCGGGGCACGAACCTGCATCCCCTGCATCGGCAGGCAGACCCTCAACCACTGCACCACCAGGGAAGCCCACTGTGAACACTTTTGAAGTCATTGTCTCCTAAAATCCCTTCCTTGCCTGTGGGAGGCAGTCAGAGCAAAGACCTATATAGATTTATCTGCATTTGTCAGATGATAAAACTGAGAACCTGTGTGGGGTAGGGGGACCAACTTTACTGCCTTGGGGTGCTCCTGGGCTCCAAAAATGTCAGCCCCCCCAGTTCTGACACGGGTTCCCCCCACCTGCCAACTGGGTTCCCCCCATTCATCTCCCCAGGAGAGAACTTGGCCAGTTGCCTCCAGGCACAGACGGAGGATGTGGCAGGAGCCGTGGAGGCTGCCAGGACCTCGTTGGAGAACTGGAGCACACAGCCTGGAGCCTTTCGGGCCCAGCATCTGACCAGGTGATGCACTTGAGGTTTGGACCCCAGGAGATGGAGAAGGATTTGAGAACAAAGACTCTATATTTCCCAGTATCCCACTGAATTCACTGGCTGCTAAGACTCATATACCCAGCATGCCTTTGAGCCTTTAGCAGCTAAAACATCCATTTCTTACTGTTCGCTGGGACTAGAAATGACAAAGCCTGTTTCCCAGCATACCCTTGGGACTCATCCAGGCGCCATTTCTCAACAGCTCACTGGGCCTGGTGAAGCTCCTGAAACTGTTTTCTAGCACATTCTTGGGGAAGTTAGAGACAAAGATTCCATTTCCCAAAGAACAATTGAACTTAAAGGCTAAGCTTTCATTTCCTAGCACATTTGGGGGTTACAGGTGGCCAAGATCTTTACACAGCACCCTGAGGTTTTGAGTGTTTACCAGACTACATTTCCCATACATCTTTAGTGCCCTCCACCACTGGTAAATAGTGCTGATGCCCCAGGGGTTCCTGGGGATTGTACTTCAGGTATACACAGGGCGTGTTCCAGGACTCTATCAGGCCAAGGGGCAGTGGGAAATGACCATCCCAGGACTTCCCTGGCGGTCCAGTGGCTAGGACTCTGCGCTTCCACCGCATGGGGCACAGGTTCGATCCCTGGTCGGGGAACTAAAATCCCTCAAGCCGTGCGGGCGGCCAAGGAAAAGGAAAAAAGAAAAAAATGACCATCCCCCCTGCTTGCTCCACAGGCTGGCCAAGATGATCCAGAAGCACCAGCGGCTGCTGTGGACCCTGGAGTCCCTGGTTACTGGACGGGCCATTCGAGAAGTTCGAGACAGGGATGTCCCTCTGGCCCAGCAGCTGCTCCAGCACCATGCAGTCCAGGCACACACCCAGGAGGAGGCGCTGGCAGGCTGGGAACCCCTGGGTGAGAAGCAGGAGTCCCAGCCCCCAGCCCCCTCCTCCCTCACCATCCAGCAGTGCCTGCGCCAGTCTCATTTGTTCTTGCAGGAGTGATTGGTCTCATCTTGCCACCCACATTCTGCTTCCTTGAGATGATGTGGAGGATTTGCCCTGCCCTGGCTGTGGGTAAATGATTGGTGGGGGTTGGGACTCCGGGGTCTGAGGGAGAAGGGGGCCGGGGGTCTGGACTCCAGGGTCCTTGAGCTGCCTGCCTTCCCCAGGCTGCACGGTGGTGGTCCTCGTGCCCCCAGCCTCTCCGACGCCCCTCCTTGTGGCCCAGCTGGCAGGGGAGCTAGGCCAGTTCCCAGGAATCCTCAATGTGATCAGTGGCCCTGCCTCCCTGGGGCCTGTCCTGGCCTCACAGCCTGGAGTCCAGAAGGTGGCCTTCTGTGGAGCCATCGAGGTATCTTCAGGGGTGGGAGGGTGTCTGGACACAGCTGGGGGGCTGGAATGCTCCTCCCCGCTGCTGACCCCTGCATGGGTCCCATAGGATGGTCGTGCCCTACGGCGGGCCCTGGCGGGCCAGGGTCCCGAGCTGGGCCTGGCACTGGGGGCTGAGTCGCTGCTGCTACTGATGGAGACGGCGGATGTGGACTCGGCCGTGGAGGGCGTCGTGGATGCAGCCTGGTCTGACCGCAGCCCGGTGAGACCTGGGGGCTGGGCCTGTCTGTCTCCAGACCCTGGGGCCCCATGACTTCATTCATTTTATTTATTTATTTTTTAAATTAATTTATTTGGCTGTGCTGGGTCTTAGTTGCGGCATGCAGGATCTTCGTTGCCACGTGTGGGATCTTCGTTGTGGCATGTGGGATCTTTTAGTTATGGCACGTGAACTCTTAGTTGCGGCATGCATGTGGGATCTAGATCCCTGACCAGGGATGGAACCCGGGTCCCATGCATGGGGAGCACAGAGTCTTAACCACTGGACCACAAGGGAAGTCTCTTCATTTGTTTTACTTTTCAGTTCTTTGTGTCTCCAAACTCCTATCTGTAGACCATCGCGTGTGAAGGTCCTCATCCTCTCGAGTTTCTGAATCTCCACGTTCCCGGCTCTCCTGGGCTTCCAGGCTTGGGAGCTCTGTGTCTGTTGTTCTTTAGGACTCTTCATTTTTCTGAGTGTCCATGTCCTAGTTTTCTAGCGTCTCTCTTCGCTCTGCGTCACCAGCTTTCTGTAACTCCACATCCCCCCTGGGGTTTGGGGCCTCAGGGAGTCTCCTGGTCCTCGGCCACTTCTCCCTGACCCTCCTCTGATCTGTGCACATATGTCCCCCAGGCTTGGCCCTCTGCGGGGTTGTGACCCACCCACGTAGGCTCCGAGTTTGCCCACCCTATCCCTCCCTTTTCCTAACAGGGGGGACTCAGACTTCTCATCCAGGAGTCCGTGTGGGATGAGACAATGAGGCGGCTCCAGGCGCGGATGGGGCGGCTTCGCGGTGGCCGAGGGCTAGACGGAGCCGTGGACATGGGGGCCCGGGGAGCTGCTGCACGTGACCTGGCCCAGCGCTATGTGCGCGAGGCCCAGAGCCAGGGTGCACAGGTGAGCCTGGGCACAGACTCTGGGGTGCTGGGGGAGGAGGGACCTCAAGATCTGACTCCTGGGTCTGGGGAGGGATGGGTCTGGGGGCCTGGACTCCGGGGTGTGAGCAAGGAGGGCCTGCGGGCTGGACTCCTGGGTCTGAGGGAGGAGGGGTCTGGGGTCCAGACTCCTGGATCCCTGGGGAGGAGAGGACTGGAGTGAACTTGCAGATCTATTTCTCTGTCTCCCTAGGTCTTCCAGGCTGGCAGTATGCCTCCAGACAGCCCATTCTTTCCCCCATCCTTGATCTCTGACCTCCCTCCAGCCTCTCCATGTAGTCAGGCAGAGGTAAGCCCCTCAGGGTCTCAGAGACCCTAGGCCATCCACCCATCCTCAGCCGGACATGGGTGGCACAGCACAGAGGCCCCCAGAGTGACCATTTGGACTGGGTCTGGGGGCTGCTGACTGCTGTAGGCTGGACTCCTAGTGGGTGGGGTGTTGGAGGGAGGGGCTGGCCAGGCCGCCTCAGCTCCCTTGTCATCCCTTCCAGGTTCCGTGGCCTCTGGTCATGGCCTCCCCTTTCCGTACTGCTAAGGAGGCGCTGGCCGTGGCCAACTGGACGCCCCGAGGAGGCAGTGCCAGCGTATGGAGTGAGAGACTGGGGCAGGCCCTGGAGCTGGCCTACGGGTCAGTTCACACCCCCTGGGCACACAGGGGGCCCTGCTGGGATGGCCCCAGCTTCAGTCTCGATGTCTTCCCCTCTCTCTGGGTCTCTCCCCGCCTCTCTGACTACCCCTCCCCACCTCGAGTTTGTGCATTTCTCTCTGATGTCCCCTCCTCCCCACAGGCTCCAGATGGGCACGGTCTGGATCAATGCCCACGGCCTCAGAGACCCTGCAGTGCCAACAGGTGGCTGCAAGGAGAGTGGGTCTTCCTGGCACGGGGGGCCAGATGTGAGTGCACCCCTCCCTGCCCATCACCACCCCTTCATCCACCTTGTGCCCTTCTCACGTTCTCTTGACTCTGTCCCTCTCTCAGGGTCTGTATGAGTATCTGCGGCCCTCAGGGACCCCTACCTGCCTGCCCTACCTGTCGGAGAATCTGAACTATGACACCTTTGGCCTTGCTGTTCCCTCCACCCTACCAGCTGGGCCTGAAACAGGGCTTAGGTGAGCTGTTCTAGGGACCACAACTCTCAGAATTCCTGGAGTGTGGAAGGGGAGAGGGGAAATTGTGGCAGGCTCCTCCATGGACTGGAGGGAGGTTCCTGAGAGTCATCAAGGGGTCCCTGAGTCCTGCTGAGAATTTCATTCTGGGTCTTACGGCTCACCCCCACCCACCAGGCCTGATGAGAGTCTCAGGTCTGCTAAATGAAGGTCTGTGCTCTCCCAGAGACTCAGGGGGCCAGGAATGTGGGGTCCCGCAGAGGCTCATGGGAGCTCGAGTTGTCCATCCTGTGGGGTGGGGATGGGGTCTGAGCAGTCCCTGCCCCAGCACCCACCCTCACACCTCACCCTACTCCAGCCCAGCACCCCCCTATGGGCTCTTTGTGGGAGGCCGTTTCCAGGCTCCTGGGGCCCGGAGCTCCAGGCCCATCCGGGATTCGCAGGGCAATCTCCATGGCTACGTGGCTGAGGGTGGAGCCAAGGATATCCGAGGTGCCGTGGAGGCTGCTCACCAGGCTGCCCCTGGGTAAGGAACGGAGGTGTCACATGAGATAGCCCAGGGGGCATGGGGTGTCAGAGGGGGGAGTCTGAAATCCCAGGACTAGCTGATGCTGATGGGACACGGGGTCTGGACCCCGAGGACTGTGGGCTGTGTAGTCTGAGCTCCCAGGGCTGACGGGATGTGGGTCTGGCCCCTCACTCTCCTCCCTGGGCAGATGGGCTATGGGGCCTGGACCCCCAGAGTAGGAGCTGTGGACAGAGGTGGGGCACCTGGAAAGAGCCAGGATGAGGAAACCAACCCCCAATGTGCCCTGTCCACCCACAGCTGGGTGGGCCAGTCGCCAGGGGCCCGAGCAGCCCTACTATGGGCCCTGGCGGCCGCACTGCAATGCCGAGAGTCCACCCTGGTCTCGAGGCTGGAGAGGCATGGAGTGGAGCTCGAGGTCGCCAAGGCGGAGGTGGAGCTGAGCGTGAGGCGGCTTCGGGCATGGGGGGCCCGCGTCCAGACCCAAGGCTGCACCCTGCAGGTGAGAGGGGTCTGTGGGCGGGCAGACAGGGCAGGCAGTCTGGAGTGGCGTCAGAGGAGGGGCTCCGGAATGAGCCAGACTGAGGGTCCCGGCCCCAGTGGCCTCACCTGTCTACACCTTGATTTCATCCTCTGTATAATGGGTATCCAGCCCACTTCATAGAGTAGTGTTTCAAATTGTTGTTAGTGACCTATTACTGGGCCATAAGACCAATTTAGTGGGTCATAGCCCTGCTTTGGTATTTTTGTTCTTGTTTCTTTTTTTAACAAAAGACAACAGGATAGAAAATGTAGAGTGCATTGCACTGAGTATTGTTTGGTATGATTTTTGTTTTGTTTATATATATAATATGCAGCTAAATATAGATATTAGGTTGGTCTGAAACGTATGGTGGGTCCAGTGAAGAAAACGTGAGGATTCAGTGACTCAAGCAATGGCATGGGCACACTCAGGGATAGAGATAATAGAAAGATAATGGAAAGATAGCTAGTCATTTGACCTGGGCTTCCTCCATAAATGATATACAATTATACAGTGGTACCAACCTTGAGGAGTTGTTATGAAAACTAAGTGAACCGAGCATTTAATGTCTGACGTGTAGCCAAGGGCTCAGAAAATGTTTGCTTATGGATGGCCAATAAGCACATGGAAGAATGCTCCGCATCATTAGTCATTGGAGAAATGCAAGCCAAACCACCATGAGGGACCTCCCTAGTGGCGCAGTGGTTAAGAATCCGCCTGCCAATGCAGGGGACACAGGTTTGATCCCTGGTCCAGGAAGATCCCACATGCCGAGGAGCAACTAAGCCCGTGCGCCACAACTACTGAGCCCACACTCTAGAGCCCGCAAGCCACAACTACTGAAGCCCATGTACCTCGAGCCCGTGCTCTGCAACAAGAGAAGCCACCGCAATGAGAAGCCCGCACACCACAATGAAGAGTAGCCCCCGCTCTCTGCAACTAGAGAAAGCCCATGCACAGCAACGAAGACCCAGCACAGCCAAAAATAAATAAATAAATAAATTTAAAATAACACACACACACACACACAAACCTATAGGCTAGATTTCGAGACCTCTACACATATTAACTCATTCTATTTTAACAGCAAATCTCTGAGGTAGGCACTATTATTATCCTCATTTTAAAGATGGGAAACTGAGGCCCAGAGAGGTTAAGTAACTCACCCAAGGTCACACAGCTGATGTGAACCCAGCATCTGGCTCCAGAGTCTATGCTCTGAAATAACACCTGGTTTTATTATTTATGATTGGAGTTGTTATGGAGAAGCAAAGTTGGGGATGAGAGGAGAAAAAGGGTGGGTGATACATGAGACCAAAGGAGGGCAGTCAGGCTCCCCTGCCCCGCCATTGACCTCCTGCCTGTCCCTGCAGGTAGCAGGGCTGAAAGGCCCCGTGCTTCGGCTGCAGGAACCTCTGGGTGTGCTGGCTATTGTGTGCCCGGAAGAGTGGCCCCTGCTTGCCTTCGTGTCTCTGCTGGCCCCTGCTCTGGCCCACGGCAACACTGTGGTCTTGGTGCCCAGCGGGGCCTGTCCCATCCCTGCCTTGGAGGTCTGCCAGGTACAGTCGCCTGCCTGCCTGCTGCTGCTCCCAGCAGCCTGTGGAGCAGCAGATGGATGAAAGATGCCCCAAGACCTGCAGGAGCTCAGCTCTCACCCCACCCCCTTGGTAACCATGGTAACCTGCATCCTGGCACAAAACCTTCACTCCTCATAGACCTAGTGACGGTTCTCTCCAGACTGTGAGCCTTCACCAGTCATGACCCCAGTTCCATTCCTTCCAGGACCCCCACGGCCACTCCCCATTTGCCCATTCTTCACCCTCCCCGACAGCCCTGGGGGTCTCTGACTCCCTCCCAACCCTGGGTGACCCACTGTCCCATCCCCTAGGATATGGCCACCTTGTTGCCAGGGGGCCTGGTGAATGTGGTGACAGGAGACCGGGACCACCTGACCCGCTGCCTGGCCTTGCACCAGGACATCCAGGCCCTGTGGTATTTCGGATCTGCCCAGGTACCTTTTGTTTGCCATCTCCAGTGTCTTAAACTTCACCAACAAACTCTTCCTTTTCTGGGGACATGGCTGCACCCCCTTAGAACACCCATTGCTAAGGGGGAGAAACTCCTTGGCAACCACGTTTTGAGATCCTGCCCCTTTACAGCCCTGGTTGCTAAGGAAGAGGATCTCTTTAGCAGCAAGGGCCTGAGATCCTGCCTAGCCCAAAGACCTAATCTCATTGGACAACCCATTGCTAAGGACCACACCCTAGCAACAGTGTCAGAAGCCTACAGTCCACCCTCTTAAACCTCCTGATGGTAACAGATGGGAACTCCTTGTTAACGATAACTTCGGGCCCCATTCCTTTGAGTGTGGGCTGTTAAAGGGGAAGAAGTTCCATAGCCGTAAAGGTCAACCTTGTTTCCCTCAGCATCTGGAAGGTTTGCTTTCTAGGAGCTGAACATTCTAGCCACAGAGCCTAGGCAAGCCTTCAGGCCCCTCCTCAATAATAGTCCTTGTTGCCAAGGAAGCAGCTGCTTAGCAACCAAGCCAATGGAAATGCTGACCACGCCCCCCCATCTCCCCACGCCAGGGCTCCCAGTTTGTGGAATGGGCCTCAGCAGGAAACCTCAAGCCCGTGTGGGTGAACAGAGGCTGCCCGCGGGCCTGGGATCAGGACGCCGAGGGGGCAGGCCCAGAGCTGGGGCTGCGGGCAGCACGGACCAAGGCCCTGTGGCTGCCCATGGGGGACTGATTGCCCAAGTGCCACCCACTCTATCCTGGACAGAGGACAGATGGACCCCAACCGATGCCAGACGTCTGGAACATTCCTCTTATTATGGTTCCAATAAACTCTGACCAATCTTGGCTGTGCCTCTGAGGGGAGGAAGGGAGGAAATAGCAACTTCTGGGCTATTGAGGCCACTTCAGTTCTGAGGCTCAGCAGCCGCATGGGCTGGCGCCAGGACAACTCAGTGTCTGTGAAATAGATACAAAGGGACTCTAAGAACCTTTGGACAGGGCCGCAGCGACTCTTGTCTCTTCTGGTCTTTTCTATCCAGTGGCTCCTGCTCCCTGGTTTTCTCTGCCTCTGCATTGCCTCAGGATCTGTGGTGTGCTGGTGAAAATAAAATACAGTAGCTCTCTGGAATAAAATAAAATTCATGGTTAAGTAACTTTAGCCAGTTCCATGGTGCTCCTACCACCGTGTCCGTTTCAAGCTCCAGATGATTGAACAACCGGCTGAAAATTCCTGAATTTTTAACAGTTCCCACGAGCCACCCCAGCATACCACTGTTTGAGAATTCTTTCTGATGCAAGGAACCCACACACACTAGCTTAGGATAAAAGGACATTTTCTGGAAAGCTACAGAGATATGGAAAATAGGGCAAGATACACAGCCGGGAACCCCAGGTCCTGAGAACCCGAATGCAAGCAGGAGCTGTATTCAGGTCCCGTCTCAGTGGGTCATGTCATTTCTTGGGTCTTGTATCTGCCTGTCTGCTTCATTCCAGATCCTTCTAGCCATGTGACTTTAGGAAAGCTTCTTCACTCTTTTTTTTTATTTATTTATTTTATTTTTGGCTGTGTTGGGTCTTTGTTGCTGCGTGTGGGCTTTCTCTAGTTGCGGCGAGCAGGGTTACCCTTCGTTGCGGCGCGTGGGCTTCCCGCTGCAGCGGCTTCTCTTGTTGCGGAGCACGGGCTGTAGGTGCACGGGCTTCAGTAGTTGTGGCTCGTGGGACCCAGAGCGCAGGCTCAGTAGTTGTGGCGCACGGACCCAGGTGCTCCGCGGCATGTGGGATCTTCCCGGACCAGGGCTTGAACCTGTGTCCCCTGCATTGGCAGGTGGATTCTTAACCACTGCGCCACTAGGGAAGCCCTTCACCACTCTTAAGCCTCAGTTTCCTCATCTATAAATTGGGGCTAATAATTCCAACCTCACTGGGTAGATTCTGTGATGGTTACACAAAACATGCTGTTAATTAGAGGTTGATTTTGTCCTGGGGCAAATGAGAGCAGACAACCTCCTGTCAGTATTTGACTAAAGCTGGGCAGAAGAGATAACCTCTCCCAGTATCTGGACGTTTGGACAGGAAAGACACAGGAACGTCTTGGAGGAAAGTCCCTGGAAGGCTCTACTTCCTCTGGGGTTTGATAACTTCCCCCCAGAGTCCATGGGCTGCCTCAGTGACCTTCCTGTTAGTCCTGTTGCTTTAATCAGCCAAAGCCAGCTACAGGAGGTCTCTATAGCCCCAGCCCAGACCACAGAGGACACTTAGTGCCACATCCACAGGAGAAGAAATCTGATTGGCCAGACTGGGGTAGATGTCCACTTCCGGTCCAGTCTTCTCTGGCTTAGGCGCAGGAGCTCCTAGTTAAGGCAGCCATCCAGTTGGTCAACAAAAATCGGCTGAGTGCCTGCTGTGAGTGGGGCACTGTTGTAGGTGCTGGGGAGGGCCATGAACAAGACAGAACTTAGCCTTGTGAGCTCATGCAGTGGATGAGGGGTATATTCATTTCTTGTCAGTGCTGTGACAATGACCACAAAGTTAGTGGCTTAAATAAAACAAGGCAAACATATTATCTTACAACTCTGGAGGTCAGAAGTCTGAAATGGGTCTCACTGAGCTAAAATTAAGGTGTCAGCAGGGGTTGGGAATTTGTCCCAAGGGCACTAGGGAGCCATAGAGGATCTGTGAGCAGAGGAGAGGTAGGCTTAGCTCTGGCTGAAAGACACTGATGTAACCTAAGGTGACAGGTACAGTACTATAGCAGTGGTAGAAGCTCAGGGCACTCTGGGGGCCTGAAGAAGACACCTTTCCCAACTTGAGTGTGTGTGTGTGTGTCTGTGTATGAGGTGAAGGCGACAGAGATGGCAGGAATCTTCCCAAGGCAGGTGCCACTTCACTGAGTTTTTTTTCCCCCAGCCTTACTGGGGTATAATTGACAGTTAAAAGTTGTGTATATTTCAGTTCTACAATGTTATTTCTTAAGGTGTGCAACATGATAATTTAACATACATATGCACTGTGAAATGATTACCACAATCAAGTTAATTAACACATCCGTCACCTCACATACTTACCTTTTTTATTTGTGGTGAGAACACTGGAGATACACTCTCACGGGACTTCCCTGGTGGCGCAGTGGTTAAGACTCCGCCTGCGAATGTAGGGGACATGGGTTCCAGCCCTGGTCTGGGAAGATCCCACATGCCGCGGAGCAACTAAGCCCATGCATCACAACTACCGAGCCCACGTGCCACAACTACTGAGCCCGCGTGCCTAAAGCCCGTGCTCCACAACAGGAGAAGCCACAGCAGTGAGAAGAAGCCCGCGCACCGCAACAAAGAGTAGCTCTCACTCGCCACAGCTAGAGAAAGCCCACACGCAGCAACGAAGACCCAACACAGCCAAAAATAAATAAACTACTTAAAAACAAAAAATCCACTCAGCCACTTCCAAGTATACCATACAGTCTTGTTAAATACAGTCACCATGCCATGCATTAGATCCTCAGAACTCACTCATAGCTAAAAGTTTGTCTTTTCTGACCAACAACTCTGTTTCCCTGACCTCCCAGCTGCTGGCAGCCACCATTTTACTCTCTGGGTCTATTAATTTGCCTTTTTTAGATTCCCCATATGTGACACCATACAGGATTAGTCTTTGACTAATTTCACTTAGCATAATGTCCTCCAGGTTAATGGCAGGTTTTCCTTCTTTTTGTGGCCAAATAATATTCCATTGTGTGTATATACACACATCTTCTTTATCCATTAGCCAATGGACACTTTTTTTGTTGTTCTTTTGTTCTTGGCCGGGCTGCGTGGCTTGTGGGTTCTTAGTTCACAGACCAGGGATTGAACCCACGCCCTCGGCAGTGAAGGCAGTGAAAGCGTGGAGTCCTAACCACTGGACCACCAGGGAATTCCCTCTAGTTGTTATTTTGCTAGGGATCTTCACACCTTTTTCCATAGTGGCTGTACCAGTTTACATTCCTCCTCACCCTCTCCGACACTTATCTGTGTCTTTTTGATAATAGCCATCCTAACAGGTGTGTGAGGTGATACCTCATTGTGGTTCTGATTTGCATTTCCCTGGTGATTAGTGATTGCACTGGGTCTTGAAGGACAATGAGGACCTAATTAGGTTAGAAAAGTGGTGGTGGGAGAGCATCCCTGGCAGAGGAAACAGCCAGTGCGGCCTTTGCACATGCTGTTTCCAGAGGTGAGAAACAGCTTTGAGGGAACTAGTGGTTTCAGTCGTGGCCCCCAAAAGATAATGTCCTAACCCCGGAACCTATGAATGTAACCTTATTTGGAAAAAGTCTTTGTAGATGTAATTAAGTCAAGGATTTCGAGATATCCTGGGTTATCCAAGTAGACCCTACATCTAAATACAAGTTCCCTTATAAGAGGCAAAAGAGGAGAAGACAGAAGAGGAAAAAGCCATGTGAAGTTGGAGACAGAAATTGAACTCAATTTCTAGCCTCCCTCCCCTTCCCTCGAGGTTGGAGGTGAGAGGTCGGTAAGTTAGACTTCTTCCTGAGCCTCCAAGCCCCAACCCTCTAATCACATGACTGGTTTTTCTGGTCCTGACCAGCCCCCATCCTGAGTCCCTCATTAGTGTAAACTCAGGTGTGGTCAGGGAGCGCCCCTCATCTATGAATAACAAAGACAAGCCTATCACCTGGAAGTTCCAAGGACTTAGAGTTTGTCTCCCGGGAAACAGCCGGAGACCAGATGCATTCTCCAATATACCACAACAATGCCGAAGGGGCCAGGATCCACTTGTTCATTCATTTAACAAATGTTGACCGAGCACTTGCCGTGAGCCACGCACAGTTCTTGGTGCTGGAGATCCAGCAGGGTAAGCGGACACTCACCGTGGTCCTCCCAGAGCTGACGTCCTCATAGGGACAACTGACAATAAAGAAGAAAAGTAAACGGCAATGGTGTGTCAGAAGGTCATGAGTGGCGAGGGAGAGAGCAAAGCAGGGATGAGTGGGAGTGCTGGGAGGGGGGTGCAACTTGAAAAAGGGTGGTTGGGGAAGGCTTTGCCTTGTGTAGTTGAGCAAAGACCTGAATGAGATCAGGTTGAGCCATGTGGGTATCTGGGGGAAGGGCATTCCAGGCTGAGAGAAGCACCAGTGCAAAGGCCCTGGGCCAGGAGCATGCCTGCCTTAGGCCAGCTTGGCTGGATTTGAGCGAGGAGGGAGGAGAGAGGAGACAGGGGACAGGGCCAGATCCTGCAGGTCTGTCTAGGCCACAGTGAGGACTTGGACTTTTGTGGCAGGTACGGGGTTGGGCGGTGGCATTGGAGCAGAGGAGGGACGTGAGGGGACTTAGGTCTTCACAGGCTCCCTCTGGCTGCATATGGAGAACAGGCTGTGGCAGGTGAGGGCTGAGGCAGGGAAGCTGATAAGGTGAGTAGGGAACAGTGATATTCAGGCAGGTGATGGTGGTGGCAGTGGGAGTGATGAGAGGTGGTCGGATTCTGGATACATTTTGATGGTCAGCCAACAACTTTGCTGACGGACTGGACTGTCAGCGGATAGTGAGAGGCAAACAGAGTCACAAGTCCCCTCCATGCCTTTGGGCCTGAACACCTGGAAGGATGGAGCTGTCACTTACCTCGATGTGGAAGGTGACCGGGGTTGGGGGCTGGGGCTGAGGTTTCAAGGCAAAGATGAAGGGCTCAGGGTGACCGCCTCCTGGCCCTGTGTGATTAGCTCTAGCTAGAGGCAGATCCATGTTGGAACCGCAGCTCCCCATTCACTGTGTCCCCCGCCTCCCAGGGAACAACCCAACCTCAGCCCGCTTGAGCGGGAGTCCCACTGAGGCGCCCTTTGCGGCGTCAGCTGCCACTGTCACCACCAGGTGGCGCCCCTTGCACCAGCCCGATTACCCCCCCTCCCAGCTCACTATCTCCCCCCAATATTTCCTTTCACTTTCGATCTCTGGCTGTCACCCGGCGTGGCCCCTTCCACACCCAGCTGGGGCAAGCCTGGTGCGTGAGGAGAAAGGGGATCCTGGTCCCCGAAGGGCGGGGCCGGGATCCCCCTCTTGGGGCTGAGCGGAGAGGGGTGGGGGTCGGATTCCTGGGTCCCTGGCCCGGGGAGGGCTGCGGGCACCGGACGTCGGGGTTCTTAGGAGAGATGAGGAGTTTTCACCATAACCGTGCTTCACGCAGGAAGCTCTATAGAGTAGGAGGCGGAAACTTAGCCACATCAAAGGACCGAGGGAGGGGCGGAGGGGCGGGGATGGGGAGGGGCGGGGAGGTGAAGGGGCGGGAGGGGCGGGCAAGGAAGGGGCTGGGGTGCGGGGGTCCGAGACTCGCTCTTCTGTCCCTTCCAAGATCCGGCCACAGGCATGAGGGGCCCCGGGCCGAAATGATAGTGCTGGCGCCAGCCTGGAGCCCAACTGTGCGTATCCCTGGGGGTTAAGGTGGGGGGAAGGAAGAGCGGTGTCAGGATGGGCAGAGCTGAGAGGGGAGATGGACAGAGTTGGGGTGGACAGGGTGTGGGGAGATGGACAGGGGTGGGGAAGATGGACAGAGTTGGGAGGAGATGGACCGAGTTGCGGGGAGATGGACAGGGGTGGGGAGAGATGGGTAAGGGTCGGGGGAAGAAACAGGGAGGTGGGTACAAATGGTAAAGCTGGGACCCAGATCTAGGGAGAAACAGGAGAGATGAGCATGGAGGGGCAGAGGAATGGACAGAGATGAGAAAATTCTGGGCAGAAGTGAGCAGAAGTGGAGAGAGATGGGTCGAGGTGGGGAGATGGGGGGCGAAACAGATGGGGCAGAGGAGGTGAAAACTGGTCAGCGCCCGACCAGAGGCAGAAAGAGATACAGGAAAGATGGTCAGAGGTGGGCACACAGGAGCCAAGAGGAGGAGGAGCTGAGAAGTGGAAGAGCTGGAAAGGAGAAAGAGGGAAGAGAGACAAGGGGGCCGGAGGGGGCAGCCTCGACAAGGGAGGGGGCGGGGCGGGGCCAATGGAGGCCTCACCCCGCGCCGCCCGCAGACCTCGCTGCTGCTGCTGCTGCTGCTCAGCCCCCGCCTCCGCGGGGCCCCGGACTGCTCCTTCCCCCACAGCCCCATCTCCTCCACCTTCACCAGCACCATCGGCAAGCTGGTGAGCGTCCCTGCTCCAAATCTGAGGCCCAGGTTCTGTCTCTAGGTCTGAGTTCCCCCTGTCTAGGTCTCGGTGGGTGGCTCCCTGTCTCCCCACTCTGGGTCCCCGGCTCTCCTCCCCCAAGTCCCTGCTCCCTTCTCTCTGGGTCCCTGTCCCCCTCTCTCCGGGTCCCCGCCCCCTCCGGGTCTCTGTACCCCTCTCTCTGGGTCCCCATCTCCCCACCCTGGGTCCCGCCCCCTTCTCTCTGGGCCGCTGTCCCCCCGCCCCCAGGTCCCCATAGCTCTCTTTCCTCCTGTCTGCAGCCAGGCCTGACTTTGTTTTCTCCCGCAGTCTGACTACCTGCTTCAAGATTACCCAGTCACTGTTGCCTCCAACCTGCAGGACGTGAGTCACAGATGGGAGGGGCCCGGGATGGAGGTGGGAAGGAGAGATTCAAGACTCACCACCCCTCAGGGAGCCAGGCTAGTGTGCTGACCCGGCCCCCTCCTCCCCCGGGACCCTGGAGTCCCGGCCCCCAGCCCCACCAGTCTAAGCCCCCTGCCCCCTCCGCCCACGGGACCCAGAGCCTGGGTGGTCTCTCCCCAGGACGAGCTCTGTGGGGCTTTCTGGCGTCTGGTCCTGGCCCAGCGCTGGATGGGACGGCTCAAGACTGTGGCTGGGTCCCAGATGGGGAAACTGCTGGAGGCTGTCAACACCGAGATACACTTCGTCACCTCATGTGCCTTCCAGGTCAGCCCTGAACTGGGGGAACAAGTGAGGGGAGCGCGATGCTTTCCTAGGGATTGGAAGCAAAGGTCTGCTAGGACTTACTGGAGATTTCCTTTGACCTGATCAGCCTGAGGGAGGTGGAGCTGGAAGCCCAGTCCTGCTGGGGTCCCTCAGTGCTGGGAAGGGACAATTCTCTAAGTACTGGAGGATGGCCAGGGGTCTGAGCCCAATGCACCAATTCTAAGTTTGTTTCTCAGGCCCTGTTGAAGGATATTGCTAAGGGGTTCTCACCCCTAGCAACCCGGAGAAGGAGGGGATCTAAACTCCCTCCTGATCCAGGTCTGACCGCATTGCTAAGGAGGCTTCCCCCTAGCAACCTGGGGGAGCAAGGCTCCAAACTCTCTGTGAGACCCAGGGCTTGCCCTTGACCTGAGGTGACGCTAGGGGTGATGCCGTGGTGACGTCTCCCTCCCCTGCCCCCAGCCCCTCCCCAGCTGTCTTCGCTTCGTCCAGGCCAACATCTCCCACCTCCTGCAGGACACTTCCCAGCAGCTGGTGGCCTTGAAGCCCTGGATCACCCGGCGGAATTTCTCCAGGTGCCTGGAGCTGCAGTGTCAGCCGGGTAAAGGTGCCCAGCGCCCCATAGCCCACCGCCCCACCCCCTCCTCTCCCACCTTCACTAGGCCCTCACCCCTTCCACTCAGGGCTCCCCAGACCCCACCTTGTTCCTATGGGCTGTGTGACTTTGGGCCTGTCATCCCCCTCTGGGCCCCAGTTTACCCATCTCTGAGAAGGGATTAACCAATCCTGCCTGTTTCTCTGAGGTAGCTGTATGCCATAGAAATAGAATGAGAGTCACACATTTAAGTGTAAATTTTCTTGTAGCCATGTTTAAAAAAAGTTAAAAAGAAAAAAGGTTAATTCACTTATTTTTCAGGATTCTTTTTTTTTTTTTTTTTTTTGTGGTACGCGGGCCTCTCACTGCTGTGGCCTCTCCCATTGTGGAGCACAGGCTCTGGACGTGCAGGCTCAGCGGCCATGGCTCACGGGCCCAGCCGCTCCGCGGCATGTGGGATCTTCCCGGACCGGGGCACGAACCTGTGTACCCTGCATCGGCAGGCGGACTCTCAACCACTGAGCCACCAGGGAAGCCCAGGATTCTTAATGTTTGTTATTTTTTAGCGTATTATTGGTGGATTTATTTTTAAAACTTTTTTATGTTGGGATAATTACAGATTCAAAGGAAAGGAGCATAGAAACTGTACAGGGAGGTCCTGCACACCCTTCACCCAGCCTCCCCAGTGGTACCTTTTGCTTGGTAACATTAATTCTAGCACAATGTCAAAACCAGGAAATTGACATGGGTGCAATCCACAGAGTTTATTCAGAGTTTACCAGTTATATATGAGTGCATGCATGTGTATGTGTATTAGTTTGTTACAGCTGCTGTAACAAAGTACCACCAACCAGGTGATTGAAGCAGCAGCAGTTTATCTTCTTACAGTTGGGAAATTGAGGGGTGAGCAGGACCAGCTTCTTCTGAGGGCTGTGAGGGAAGGATCTGTTTCAGGTCTCTCTCCTTGGCTTCTAGATGGCCATTTTCATGTTCACATGGCACTCTCCCCCTATGCATATCTCTGTGTCTAGATTTCCCCTTCTTATAAGGATACCAGTCATATTGTATTAGGGCCCACCATTAACAACCTCATTTTAACTTGATCACCTCTTTGCAGACCTGATCTCCAAATAAGGGCACATTCCGAGGTACTGTGGGTTAGGATTTCATCATATGAATTTTGAGGGACACATTCAACCCCTAAAAGAGAGAGTGTGTGTGTGTGTATGTATGTGTATCTATGTAATTTTTTCACACATGTAGCTTTGTGTAACCACATGTGAGTTTGTGCAACTAGATCTCGTCCTAAAACTCCCATCCTAACCCCTGTCAGCCAGTAATCTGTTCTCTATAATGATGTTATTGAATTTATTATTATTATTTTTTTGGCTGTGCTGCATGGCTTGTGGGATCTTTGTTCCCCAACCAGGGATCAAAGCCGTGCCACCTGCAGTGGAAGCGCATAGTCCTAACCACTGGACCGCCCGGGAATTCTGTGATGTTATTGAATTTATTTATTTATTTAGTGGAGCCTTAACCACTGGACCACCAGGGAAGTTCCTTGAATTTAATTCTCATAATTTTATAATTTTTAAAATAATATTTAAATCACAAATTTTGGGAGGGTGCACGCCCCGCAACTTGTGGGATTTTAGTTCCCTGATCAGGGATCGAGCCAGGGCCCTCGGCAGTGAGAGCTCAGAGTCCTAACCACTGGACCGCCAGGGAAGTCCCTAAACCAGAAATTTTACTAACTCAATATTTTTTATTTAACCCAATATATTTTAACCCAAAATAATATCATTTCAAAACATAATCAATATTTTTAAAAATTATTTTATGAGGTATTTCACATCCTTTTTTCCCTACTAAGTCTTTAAGAAGTGGTGTGTATTTTACACGGACAGCACATCTCAGTTCAGATTGGCCGCAGGTCACATATTTATTCGCCACGTGAGGCAAGTGGCCGCCATATTGGATGGGCCAGCCCTAAAGTTTCAAAGTGGGGAATTCCCTAGAGGTCCAGTGGTTAGGACTCTGAGCTTTTGCCGCCAAGGGCACAGGTTCAGTCCCTGGTCAGGGAGCTAAGATCCTGCAAGCCACGCGGTGCGGCCAAAAAAAAAAAAGTTTCAAAGTGAAATAACTTTATTGGAATATGACGAGAGACCACGCCCTGTGAGAACTTAACTTGTTCAGTTTATTAAGGTTTCCTTTACGGCCAAGTATATAATCAGTTTTGTAACTGAACAAGGTCTTAGGAAAATAATAGTTTGTTTTGTTTTTTGGTACGATCAGGGTTGAATCAGTGTGTATATATTCTATCAACCTTACCTTGGTATTATCAGAGACTTTCTGTCTTCGTTATATTTATCTACAAGATGTGTCAAGTTCTGAGAGGGATGGTTAAAAACCTCCCGCTCTAGGGACTTGCCTGGCGGTCCAATGGTTAGGACTCCATGCTTCCACTGCAGGGGGGCACAGGTTCCATCCCTGGTCAGATCCCGCAAGCTGTGCAGGGGGTGCACAGACATAAGAAAACCTCCCACTCTAATTATATTCTTCTCAGTTTCTTCCTGCATTTCCAATCATTTAGTCATTTATATATATTTTTTTAATTAATTAATTTATTTATTTTTGGCTGCGTTGGGTCTTCGTTGCTGCGCGCGGGCTTTCTCTAGTTGCGGCGAGCGGGAGCTACTCTTTGTTGCAGTGCGCGGGCTTCTCATTGCAGTGGCTTCTCCTGTTGCGGAGCACGGGCTCTAGGCGCATGGGCTTCAGTAGCTGTGGTGAGTGGGGTCAGTAGTTGTGGTGCATGGGCTTAGTTGCTCCGCGGCATGTGGGATCTTCCCGGACCAGGGATCGAAGCCATGTCCCCTGCATTGGCAGGCGGATTCTTAACCACTGTGCCACCAGAGAAGTCCTAGTCATTTATATTTAACGTTGTCATTTGTATTTACATGTATCACTAATCATTCATTCAACCAACCTTTATTAACCATCTCCCTGGCGCCTGGCATTGGAGACACAGCACAGAACAAGATCAAGTCCATGTCCATGGGAGGCTGACCTGCTAATCAAGGAGACAGACGATAAACATGTAAACATATAATTAATCAGGAAAGTGAGTGTAATGAGACCCATGCAGGCAAATTAAAACAGGGTGATGGAATCATGGGCTGAGGTGGTTAGCTGGAAAGTCACTGAAAGTTGTGAAAAAGGGAACAGCCAGTGCAAAGGCCCTAAGGCAGAAACCTGCCTACCTGTTTAAGGAATCATGAGGAGGCCCCAGTGGCTGAGGCCAAGTAAGCAAAGGGGAGAAGGTGGGTGGTGAGGGTACAGAAGGAACAAAGGGGCCCAGATCAAGTGGGGCCTTGTGAGACATCATAGCTTCACACTTTGTATCTTCCATCGTTCTATTATCTGTCCATTCATCCACTCAGATATTTACTTTATGTAAATTAAACTATTAGTTAGTAAGCACTAAGTAGTAGGTTCTGGCAATAAGCCTCCTGTCACCCTCGTGTAGCTCATAGACTATTGGGGGAAGAAGACAAATAAGCAAATCGATACATAAGCACTAGACACACATTTGTCCCTTTATAAAATAAAATGTAGGGAATTCCCTGGAGGTCCACTGGTTAGGACTTCCACACTTCCACTGGCAGAGGCCTGGGTTTGATCCCTGGTCGGGGAACTAAAATCCCACATGCCGTGTGGGCAAAAAGAAAAAAAAAGTACAATGATATATTTGAAATAAAAAGTTATTAATGGCTTTAAAAAATAAATAAAATTCAACCTTACTACATGCTAGACACTGTTCTAAGCACTTTCGGTATAGTCATGCATTTAATCTTTGTGACAACCTTATGAAGTCGATACAATAATTATCCCCATTTTATGGATGAGGCGACTGAGGCCCAGAGAAGTGAGCAGCCCACCTGAGGTCACACAGCAGGACCAGGCAGGCCTTTTTTTCCTTCCCTGGCCTGCCCCTTCTTCTCAGTCACCCAGCCTCCTCTCTCCTGGCAGACTCCTCCACCCTGCTGCCCCCGAGGAGTCCTGGGGCCTTGGGGGCCACATCCCTGCCGGCCCCGCAGGCCCCTCTTCTGCTTCTCTTGCTGCTGCTCCTGCTGCCCGTGGCCCTCCTGCTGCTGGCCGCTGCCTGGTGCCTGCACTGGCGAAGGAAGAGACAGAGGATGCCTTACCCTGGGGAGCGGGTGAGCCAGTGGGGTGGGCAGAGGGCGTGGCCGGAGTTAGCTGATCCTTTGGGGGCCATAGGTGCCCTGCCTAGAGCACTGACTCCTCATCAACCTGAGGACCCTGGACTTGGTGTTGGCGTGGGTGGCATGTGTGGTGGGGGCCGGGTGGGGAACTTGAGTAGGGAAGGGGTGGGTCAGTCCGCATGCAAGAAGACCCTTCTGGGGCCATGGAGGGGGACAGACTGGAACAGACAGCAGACTGGAGGCCAAAGAGGAGGCTGCTGGGCGAGGGTTCAGGGAGAGAGGACAAGGCCTGAGCCAGGGCCGGACCATGGGGACGGAGAGGAGGGGACGGGCAGAGTCAGGGGTCAGGGATCATCGGGAGGGATGGGGCTGGAGACTGACAGGCTTGGTGGGGGGTGCGAGGAAGGAGGAAGGGGAGGTGGCGCAAGCAGAGGACGCTGGGTCTGGCCCAGTGGGGAACCTGGGGGGAAGTGGGAGATTCGGGAAAGACAGTGAGCTCAGTGGGGACCTGCAAGCATGAGGACACCGCCCACCCCGACCTCCAGGGAGGTATACAGGAGTCTACAAGCCAGGAGAGAGCGGCCTCCTGGAGCAGGCAGAGGGGACCACCTCTGCAAAGCCCTCCTGGTGTGAAAAAGGTCAGAGGGATCTAACAAGAAACATCTGGCGTCAATGGCTCACACGTAGAGTGCCTCAGTGTCTCAGGTCTTGCGCTGGAGCTTCCTACAGATTAAGTCACTTAATTGAGAAGCTGGTGCCATTATTATCCCCATTTCACAGAGGCGGAAACCAAGGCCCAGAGAGGTAAGTCATTTGCCAAAAGTCACATAGCTCGTGAGTGACAGAGCCAAGATTTGACTCTGGGCCTTCTGATTCCGGCTTCTGTGCCTTTCACTCTTTTGCCTCAGTTTCCTTATCTGCACAAAATACTCTAATAATAATCCTTCTACCATAGAGTTGTTGAGAGGTTAAGGGAAGTGACCACAAAAAACCCTTTAAGCAATGCTGTCCAAGGAAATAGAATATAAGCCACACCACACATGTGATTTTAAATTTTCTAGTAGCTGAATCTTTTTTTAAAGTAAAAATAAGCAGGTCAGTATAAAGAATATATTTTAGGGAATCCCCTGGTTGTCCAGTGGTTAGGACTCTATGCTTCCACTGCAGGGGGCACGGGTTTGATTCTTGGTTGGGGAACTAATATCCCGTAAGCCCAGTGGCGTGGTCAAAAAAAAAAGAATATATTTTATTTCACCCTGTGTATCCAAAATGTTGTCATCTCAACATGTAATCAATACTTTAAAAAATTATCAATGAGATATTTTTACATTCTTTTTTTCATACCAGGTCTTCAGAATGTAGTGTGTATGCACCACTCACAGCACATCTCAATGCATATGCCAAATTATCAGAAATATTTGATCAGTATTTAGATTCCATGAAATTTACAGTTGCATAAGTAGATTCGTATACTCAAGTTCTTTGAAACCTACAGAAGTTTTCCAATAACTAGATCACGGAACAATTTCTAAATTAAATGATCTTTCATGTCAGCATTTGTTTTGGGGAGTACTTTTTTTTTTTTGGCTGCATTGGGTCTTCGTTGCTATGCACGGGCTTTCTCTAGTTGTGGTGAGCAGGGGCTACTCTTTGTTGTGGTGCTGTGGTGCGAGGTCTTCTCATTGCAGAACACAGGCTCTAGAGTGCAGGCTCAGTACTTGTAGTGCACGAGCTTAATAGCTCTGCAGCATATGGGATCTTCCCAGACCAGGGCTCGAACCCTTGTCCCCTGCATTGGCAGGCGGACTCCTAACCACTGCGCCACCAGGGAAGTCCCGGGCAGTACTTTTTATTACAATTCTTTTTGAGATACAATTTTTTTTTTTTTTTTTTGGCCACGCCTCGCTGCATGCAGGAGCTTCCCTGACCAGGGATTGAACTTGTGCCCCCTGCAGTGGAAGCTCAGAGTTTTAACCACTGGACCGCCAGGGAAGTCTGAGATACAACTTTTTTTTTTTAAACACATTTTCTATCTTTTTTTTTTTAAGTCTTTATTGAATTTGTTACAATATTGCTTCTGTTTTATGTTTTGGTTTTTTGGCTGGGAGGCATGTGGGATCTTAGCTCCCCGACCAGGGACCAGGGACCAGGGATCGAACCCGCATGCACTGCATTGGAAGGTGAAGTCTTAATCACTGGACCACCAGGGAAGTCCCTGAGATACAATTTTCAGTTGAGAAGTTTTCCTCCTACCCTTGTCCCTGTTCACACCCTGTTTTCCCACTCTCCCAATAACCACACTATTAGTTTAAGTTTAAATTAGGTAAAATGAAAAACTCAAGTGTCTCAGTTTTGCTGGCCACATTTAGAGTGCACAGTATTCACATGTGGCTGGTATCACAGCTGTCCTGGAGAGCGCAGATCTCTCATGGTTGCAGAGAGTTAGTTCTCTTGGCCAGCAATGCCCAAACACACAGTGAGCATTCAGGGTGAATGGAGTTGTTTTTGGCATTGAGACTGTGCCAAGCCCTGAGCTTGTTGCTTTCCTCTCCTCTGTCCACGGAGCCTCAAACAGCCCAGTGAGTCATCTATCATCCCATTTTACAGAGGAGGACACTGAGGCCCAGAGAGAGGAGTCACCTGCCCGAGGACACAGAGTCGGAACTTGGAGGAAGTCAGCTAGAAACTGGTCCTTTCCTTGGCCACATTGCTCCTGTCACTGTCTCCCCAGGATGGAGGCAACGCCAGCACCCAGCAGCAGCCCCGGCCTCACCCTCCCCACTCTGTACAAAGCCCTTGTCCCCAGGAAAATGTATATAAATCATCCTTTTCTACCAGCTCTGGCCAGGCCTGTCTGTGGATGGGACAGGGTGAGTGGATGGGGCAGTTTGGGTTTGGGTCTTGGTTTTTCAGTTAATGCAGTGTTTCATTCAATACCTATTCTCTGAGGCCTCCTGGGCCCCAGGGCCAGTGCAGGTCAGGGCTGGGACCCACACGTGAGTGAGAACCAGCCCCACCCTCTCAGGGTTCCTGGTCCATGGGGGAGAAGACAGGGGCCCCAGAGAGCCCCAGTACAGGATGACACACGCTCTAATGGAGGTAGCATAGGCACTGTGGGAGCCCCGAGGATGTACCTGAGCCAGCCTGAGATAACAGGGAAGCTCTCTAGAGAGAAGGACTCAAGCCAGATTTTAGAAGGTGGGGGTGGAGGGAAGGGCATCCCAGTCAAGGGGAACCGCCAAAGCAAAGGCTTTGTCCAGAAAGTCCAGAAAGTGAGAAGCTCCTTTGGGGAACACTCAGGCATCTAGAAGTCATTCCTTCATGCGTTAGATCTCATGGGGAAGACGATCTCCACCTTTTTGACAGGTGAGGACACTGAGGCCCATACACGGCCAGGGATTTAGCCAGATCACAAGGAAGCCGGACAGGCACCGGAATCCAGATCTCTAAGCCTAGACTGAGCGCAAAAGGGCATGCCTCGTTGCCCGCTGTGGGCCTACACGTATTATCGCTTTAGGGGGTAACAGCGCTTCTCCTCCAGCCTTCTCGCCCCCGCCCCACCGCAAACACAGCGGACAACTCACGCGAGGATTACCAGCCCCTCCTAAATACGGCAACGGAGGCTGAACAGCCCCGCCCCCGCAGAGCCCCCTCCTACCCCACGTGATCTCGCCCGGCACAGCCATGGCCGCCTAGGTTCGATAGAGACGATACTGATTGGACAGTCAAAAGACGACCCGCCTTCCAGTGAGCCTTTCTGCGCACGCGCACGGCACTCTGGTCCGTGAAAAGACGGAAAGCGGCCGTGTTGCGTCACTTCCTCCGCCCCTGTTTCAAGGGATAAGAAACCCTGCGGTTAAGGTTCCTTCTTTCCCAGGCGGCTGCCGAAGATGGCGGAGGGGCAGGTACAGGCTCTGCGCGGGCCGGGGCGGTGTGGGGCCGGGGTGGGGTCGAGACCGGACCGGGGTTGGACCTCTTTTCTCTCGTAAGTGTACTGTGGAACTTAAGATCGATAACTGAGCAAAACAGAAAGCTTTCGGGGTAAGAGGAACCCAAAACGGGAATATAAAGCGGTTTTTACGCTTTGGGCTGGCTAGAATGCGGCATCATTTTTCCCCCAGGGGGCAGTGATTGGGGCTTCCAGCACAAGAAAAGTTATTTTAAAACTAGGCCTGATTTACCTTGATCTTGGCCGGGTCTTGGCCGAATTGGGCCCGTGTGTCCTCAGCGGTGGGGAAGCACGCGGAAGGCAGCTGCGCGGCCAGGGGACGAAGAGAAGCCGAGGATTGGTCAAAATGGAGGGTACTTTCGCCCTGCCCAAAGCGCGGGTTGTTTCGGCCTCGTGGGAGTGCGTATTAGGGGTCTCCTGCAGCTGTGGGTATTTTAGCGCGAAATCTTTGCAGCGGGTCGAGAGAGCTCCTGCCTACAGGGCATGCAGGCGCGAGTTGCTCTTTTCCTTTCTCCTGGGGGTCGAGGAAATCTTTAAAGGTCTGCTGGTGCTGGAAACAGGATTGTAATGAAATGTTTACAGCAGTGGGATATCCTTTGTCCTTAACGATCTGGAGGTCCTCAAGGACGGCAGCAGAAACTTAACTCTGACTTGGCCCAGTCTTCTTTGGTAACCAATTAGATATAAAGGAGGGGATGGCTCTGGAAGGGGTGTACCTGTGATGGGTCTATGGTTCCGGAAGGAAAACCACGTTTGGGGCCAGGCAAGTGGTAGAGTTCTCCGAACCTGTGTCCCTGCATTTACGGCTCCTGGTATAGTTTGCCTTGTATTCTGTGTAATTCAGCTCATTTAGTGTTCCTGAGGCAGATATTGGAGATTTGGAGGGTTTTGACCAAAGTCACATTGTCAGGAAGTCTGGTTTTAGATTCTGTAGCCTTTTACACCGGCTTCCAACAATCACAACATGTATAGGAAGCCCTTGGTAAAGAGTTGGGACTTTCACTTTTGACAAGAAGTTGAGGATTGGCGTTTGAGCAGTTCGCGGGAGGATGCAAATCTAGTCAGTACCAGAGCCAGCCAGGGCTTTTGACTACCCTTCCTAGTTTCATCTGCTCTGAACCTTCATGCTAGAAAAACATCTTTGAGACCAGGACAGAATCAGATTCTGTCGAGATTCTAAGGTTTGTATCCAGATCACAGGTTCTTCTGCCTGGAGGATCAGTATTGCTAGTCTGGATTCAGATGGTAGCTCATTCGCTGACTGTCAGGCATAATCTGGGCATAAAGATTCTTGCCCTTCAAGCAGCTGAGATGTGAGGGGAGTCCTTGGGTATCTTACCCCACTCACTGAAATCCTGAGTCATTTGCTCTCTTGGCCTTCTCTGTATAGTGAGGCTTAGTTCCTAGTTCCTGTGTCTCTTACTTGGTTAGCAGGCACCCTGGGAGGTAGGTGAAATGATCAAGTAGGGAGGAATGATTGTTTGAGGTGGGGAGTCAAAGCTGTGGGTGCCTCTGAGCCCTCTCAACCTATCTCCAACAGGTCCTGGTTCTCGATGGCCGAGGCCATCTCCTGGGCCGTCTGGCGGCCATCGTGGCTAAGCAGGTGCTTCTGGGTAAGTCTGCCCCCTGCCCACAGCTTCCCCAGACATGAGCCTCGAGGTCAGTGATGAGCAAAAATCACCATCTTTCGTTTGAGTCTGACGACCGTGAGATCAACCCCATGCACCGCTCTGAGACCTACCAGGCTCCTCCCCTCCTAGGTTGGGGGCTCTGGGCTCTGTCAGACTAACAAATTGAACTTAAGCACGAGTCCAGCTCCGCCGATTGCTGGTCTGTGACACGGGGCAGGAGACTCCGTGCCTTCCTTGTTCATTGTGGTCGGTTTGAGACAGAAGGAGCCTCCTTTCTGGGTCCTTAGCAGTAATTGGGCCTGCTTCCTAACCTTTGACCTCCTTGATTGTCTCATTTTCCATTCCCTCTAGGTCGAAAGGTGGTGGTTGTGCGCTGTGAGGGCATCAACATTTCTGGCAATTTCTATAGAAACAAGTGTGAGTGAGGGCCTGGGAGGAGGGCTGGAGAGGGTGGACCTCTGTGGGGCTCACACTTCACGGGCTCCTAAGCAGTCCCACCAGTGGGGGGAGGTCCTAGTCTGAGTTCCCGAACACGCCCTCGGAAGAAAGGTTGTGTGCTGCGTTGGAAGGAGTTACCATCTGCCTGAGGACTCTTGAGGCCTCACACACTCTCCCCTCTTGCCAGTGAAGTACCTGGCATTCCTCCGCAAGCGGATGAACACCAACCCCTCCCGTGGCCCCTACCACTTCCGAGCCCCCAGCCGCATCTTCTGGCGGACAGTGCGAGGTGAGCTGGGCCTGAGGACCACAGGGGCTGATGGGGCGGGTGGCCGGTGATGAAGACTTTTCCCACTCTTGTTCGAGTTTCCCAACCATGAGATGACTCCACATGCACTACCATCTGAGGCCGCCTGCCTGCCCGCCCGCCCAGGTGGGGCAGCGGGGTCCTCGCATGCCCCGCTGAGCAGGTCTGTTGTCCTCTGCCCACAGGCATGCTGCCCCACAAGACCAAGCGAGGCCAGGCCGCTCTGGACCGCCTCAAGGTGTTTGATGGGATCCCGCCACCCTATGACAAGGTGAGCAAGACCCATCTCCCTCAGCAGCATCTTTGTGTCTGGCGTCTGTGATGTTCTGCAGTTACCTACATTGTTTGATCCTCGTGAAAACAGCACTGGCTGAGACGCCAGCCCCAGCCAGCCTTCTTCCCTGTCTGTCCCTCACTCCAGGTCTCTAAGTCCCTCTTCTTCTCTAACAGAAAAAGCGGATGGTGGTTCCTGCCGCCCTTAAGGTTGTGCGTCTGAAGCCTACACGGAAGGTGAGTTCCGGGGTCTGCTGAGTGATGCCTTGGGGTCCCAGGCTTCCTGGAGGGTGCACCTAGGGCCCTAAGACTGGCAGATGATGTTTTTTTCTCACGATGGTCTGCGGATGCCACTGTGGGCAGTGCCGATAATGCCAATGGCTCAGCTGATGCCAGGAGGAGCAGAGAGCCCTGCCAGGGGTAGCCGTGTCTCTTGAGCATGGGCTTGCTGAAAAGTTGTATGGCTAGACTGGGATCTTCTAGGACCGGATGTCAGCTCCCTTCCCCTAGTCACCCTGGCCTCTTCTTACAGCTTCGTTTCTCCCTCTCCCCCCCCAGTTTGCCTACCTAGGGCGCCTGGCTCATGAGGTTGGCTGGAAGTACCAGGCAGTAACGGCTACACTGGAGGAGAAGAGAAAGGAGAAGGCCAAGATCCACTACCGGAAAAAGAAGCAGCTCATGGTGAGGGTGGGGCTGTGGCTGGAGGGGCACCACGTTTTCTGGGGCAGGGTCTGGGAGCTGATTACTCTTAACTTGGGTCTTAGTTGTGCCCTCAGAAGGCTCTGCGTAAGGCCCAGTGTGGGTGGCCCCCTGGGATAAGGGCAGTCCTAGGGAGCAGCCACTAACCACCACCTGTCACCTTGACCCCACAGAGGCTACGGAAGCAGGCCGAAAAGAACATAGAGAAGAAAATCGACCGATTCACAGAGGTCCTCAAGACCCATGGATTCTTAGTCTGAGCCCAATAAAATTGACTGTTTCTTCTTCATGCTTGGCCTGGCCTGCCCTTCCTCCATCGCCACCCTAGGATGTGGGGGACCCCAGGGGCTGCCATCCAGGTGCCACAGGCAGCCTGGGGCTTAGAAGACTGGGTATAGCAAAGGCGCCTTAGCCACTGCTGTTTAAGAAAGGCCTTTTTAAAAGCGTAGACATTTGTAAGGGCTGTGCAGGCAGAATTTGCCTGTGACCTATTCATTCATGAGAGTTTTAGGACATGGACAGTTCGAACAACCAGTGCTGTTGCAATACTGGCAAAAGTGAGTTGGAAGACCTAATTGGAAGGGCCACTCACATCGCTTACAGGGAGTCTGTTTAAGCTTCCCACATGGTCAGGTACTATACTCTGCAGCTGTTAGGATGTGAGAGAATGCTTGGGCAGCACGAGTCTGGGGTTCTAAAAGGTGTTTATGGGGCTTCCCTGGTGGCGCAGAGGTTGAGAGTCCGCCTGCCGATGCAGGGGACACGGGTTCGTGCCCCGGGCTGGGCCCGTGAGCCATGGCCGCTGAGCCTGCACGTCTGGAGCCTGTGCTCCACAACAGGAGAGGCCACAACAGTGAGAGGCCCGTGTACCGCCAAAAAAAAAAAAAAAACTTCTAAAAGGTGTTATGGAAGGGAAGTACGGCCCAAGGGGTCACAGGCATTGCCCTTGTGTCTTCCCTATATTTTGTGATCCAAAACTAATAAATTATTTTTAAAGAAGTTTGGCGTCTTTGCAGTGTGTGTCTGCCATAGAGGCAGGCCCAGGGGAGCAAGGCCCTCGGCGGATGGGAGGCTTTGAAGAATAAAACTGGCTGTGCTCTTTCTGCAGATGATGGATTAGAAACTGCCTTTCGTGGAGGAGTTGGCCCTTGTAGAGACTGACATGCCAAGGAATTTGAGGTGCCTATGAGATTGGTATTTACGACCTGTAGAGCCTGGTGTTGCCCAGTTTGCATAAAGTTGTCTTCCCTAATTCAGCTGCAAAGTATGGAATTGCCACCATTCTCTAAAACTGGTTCCTCACTGTGGGGCATGTGGTCTCTTCCAGTCTGCCACGCCAGGCCACGCTTAATGTGAAGAAATGGACAAGAAAAACACTTTGTAAATGGTGGTTAGGCATTAGAGAAAGTGGGATTTGAAAGCTCTTGGTGCTTTGTAAGATTAAAACTAGGCTGGTTAGATCTGCCAGGGTGAGTCCCTGAAAGGGTAAACATTAGGGTACCCAGCCCTGGACAGTCACCCTTGGTCACCTCTCAATACTTGACCCAGGTGGGCCCCCATCCCCATCTTACTGATGAGAGTTATATGCAGTCAGCAGTGTCAGCCAGGATGACACTCAGGGGTCTGGTGTGACGAAGGTACGCACATCTGTACTGGGAAGAAAGCTAGATTTGTGCTGCCCTTGGGACTGGTAGGCAATACTTGCTAGTTGGTTCACGGGGCAGATCATAACTTGGCGCACTGTGCCGTTCTCTTGCTTAATCTCCAAAATGTCTAATATACCACAGTGGCTTAAATTTTCTCTAAGAAAATCATTTTGCAAGTGGGTGCCCTACCCCTCCTGGGGCTCCTGCTCACCAGCAGAGCTGCCTACAGAAGCAACTGAAAACCAGAGTTTAAGTCTTAAGTTTAATAGGACTGCATGTAAAAGCACAATATAATCCCCTGGAAACCACAATCCCTTATATTTGGCTTAAAAATGTAAAACTTGCCACTTCTAAAGACACCCACCATTAAAGAGATGAAGACAGGTCAGACTGGGAGAAGTTATTTGCATATCATCTCTTGCAGGACTTGAATGCCAAATATATAGAAAAACTCTTTAAAACTCAGTAACAAAGAGATAATCAAATAAAACCGGCCAAAACATGAAAACACGTTTCACCAAAGAAGATACACAAATGCCAATAAATACATGAGAAGATGCTCCTCATTCCTCAGAATGCAAATGAAATCTCCAGGCATAACCTTAATCATTCCTGCGGAACAAGTACAGGGAATCAGAACCTCTGGGCCAACAGAATGAACGTTTTCAAAGCTCCAGTTCCATCTTGCCCAACTGCCCACAACCAAAGCACCCTCCAACAGAACGTGACGTGCCAGTCCCAGGTCAGCCTCATCTCCTGGTCTGTGGGTGGGGTGCAGGGATAACGTCTTGTTTTAATAGACATTTCTGTGCTCACTGGGGAGGGCGAGGGTCTCCAGGTCTCCTAGCTTTTGGATTTCTGTTGTGAAATGCTAGTAAATGTCTGAAATCTGGCAGAGACAGGGAAATACGCCCTCAAGTGGTAACTAGAGTCAGCTGAAGTTTATTATTGGGCACCAAAGCTGTTCACACTGCAGTTAAAAAAATCGATGTGGTGGGTTGTAAGTAGCCTTAAAATGATAATGAAATTGAGGGGCTTCCCTGGTGGTCCAGCGGTTAAGACTCCACGCTCCCAATGCAGGGGGCCGGGTTCGATCCCTGGTCAGGGAACTAGATTGCGCATGCCGCAACTAAAAAGATAAGGATCCTGCATGTCACAACTAAGACCTGGCCAAGCCAAATAAATAAATAAATAATTTAAGTAATAGTGATGATAATGAAACAATATAAATGAAAAGGAAAAAAATCAGTATTACAGAAAGGAAAGGAGAGAGGTAAAAGACTGAAAAATTAGAAAAGAGGCAGAGAGAAAGGCAGAGGAGGCTGAGAGAGGTGTGTGTGTTTGGTCACAATGCAAAATGCATTTCCTACTGTGGGTTGTGATCAAAAATGTCTAGGAAGCTAAGGACCTAAACATCTCCAGTTCGCCCTCACCCCTTCAGAGTGAAGCAGTATTTCTTTTTTTTTTTTTTTTTTTTAGTATTTCTTTTCTTTATTCTTCCCTTATCAAAATCTCACCAGCTGCTCTGAGCAATTTGCAAAATATTGAGCATTTAAGACACCAGACAGGAAATCATACCTAATCTCACCACCTGGAGATGTAAACCACCAGGGCAATATCATGCATTTCCTTCCAGGCTTTTTTCTAAGTTACAAACTTTTATGCAGACTTTTATAGGTAACTTTTGTACATAGTTTAGCACACATTGTAGACAGCAACTCCGGGTCCTGCTTTTTTTTTTTTTTTTTTTAACTAAATATCATAAATCCTTTCTAAGTCATTCAAAAACTCCAGAACTTACTTTTTCTTCAAAAAATAAATTATAAAGCTACTACAAGGTCACTGGGGGGAAGACATAGCAGGTTCTAAAATGAAAAGTCCCTCAATGCCACCCCAGAGGGACTGAAACAATGATAATTAAAAATGTATCATTCATCACCTATATGTGGAATCTAAAATATGACACAGATGAACTTATGAAACAGAAACAGACTCACAGATATAGAGAACAAACGTGGTTGCTATGCGGGGCTGTGGGGGAGGGATAGATTGGGAGTTTGGGATTAGCAGATGCCAACTATTACATAAATAGGCTGGGAAAGCAAGGTCCTACTGTGTAGCACAGGGAACTATATTCAATATCCTGTGATAAACCATAATGGAAAAGAATGAAAATGTATATATATGTATAACCGAATCACTTTGCTGTACAGCAGAAATTAACAACATTGTAAATCAACTATACTTCCATAAAATAAATTTTAAAAAATGTTCAAAATTCACAAAGCTATTAAGTGTAAAAGAAATTTAAATAAACTTCAAATGATTTTTTGTAAGTTTGTAGCATTTATATTTCTGAAGTTATTACAACTTAAAAGACATCATATATATTACATATACATATATATGCAACCAGCCTTCGCTGTCTAGAAGGGCATTTTTTTTTTTTTTTTTTTTTGCGGTACGCGGGCCTCTCACTGTTGTGGCGTCTCCCGCCGTGGAGCACAGGCTCTGGACGCGCAGTCTCAGTGGCCATGGCCCACGGGCCCAGCCGCTCCGCGGCATGTGGGATCTTCCCAGACCGGGGCACGAACCCGTGTCCCCTGCATCGGCAGGCAGACTCAACCACTGCGCCACCAGGAAGCCCTATGAGGGCATTTTTTATGTTGATAAAAAATATTCTAAATCTTCGCTGTTCAATATGCAAGCCACTAGCCACATGTGATTACTGAGCATTTGCAGTATGAATAGAATGAGTGAAAAATTGAATTTTAAATGTTATTCAATTTAAATAACCACATGTAACTAATGGCTGTTACTGGACAATGTAGTCTATAATACCTAAAAAGATAAGCCACACTATATCATGTAATAAGCTTTAAAAAATGCATTAAACAACAAGGACCTACTGTATAGTACAGGGAACTGTATTCAATATCCTGTGATAAACCATAATGGAAAAGAATATGAAAAAGAAATATATATGTAAAAAATTGCAGTCGTCCTATAGATTGTCCATAAACATTTGAATAAATGGGTCATGCCATGCCTCTTGTTCTGCACTTTGCTTTGTCCACATACAAATTCAACAGAGGGTAGAATATTTTGGAAGACACATTGGCAGATGATAACAGGGTGACAGCAATTGCTTCTGCAGAGGGAAACTGGGTGCACGTGTCCGGGGAGAACAGTGAGGGAAAGATTCATCTTTCACAATTTACTTTGTACTTCTAGAATTTTGTACCATGTGCATGAAATCCCTATTCAGAAGTCATCGCAAATTTAAAGATTAAAAAGTGAAACGTGTTTGGCAGCGTTTTCATTTCCGGATTGGTTGACTTACCTCATGTTTATTACGTGCTTGCAGAGTGGTCCACGATCAAGCTATGCCAGGATTTACCCATCTGCCTATAAGTGGACATTTTGGTTTATCTAATTCTCCATTCATTTGGTCAGTTATTTAACAAGGACAAACTGAGCACCTACTATGTCACAATCACCAGAAGCCCTGGAGAACAAAGGCAACGAAAATTCCTGCCCTCATTTTAGTGAGGAAGAGGAAACAAAGGATAAATAAGAAAGCATGAAAGGGGAGGGGGCAGGGGGAGTTTGGAATTAACATATGCACACTACATAAAATAGGTAAACGACTAGGTCCTACAGTATAGCACAGGCAACTATACTCAATATCTTGTAATAACATAATGGAAAAGAATCTGAAAAAGAATATATATACATTTATATGTATAACTGAATCACTTTGCTGTACACCTGAAGCTAACACAACATTGTAAATCAACTATACTTCAATTTTTTTTAAATTGGAGAAAAATCAAAAGAATAATATTTTGTGACCCGTGTAGAAGTTTGTTGGGAGCACACATTTTATGTTCTAAATGCAATGCTTAAAAAAGTCTTTACTAGGGAATTCCCTGGTTGTCCAGTGGTTAGGACTCTGGGCTTCCACTGCCATGGGAACTAAGATGACACGAGCTGCATGGTGTGGCCAAAAAAAAAAAAGAAGTCTTTACTAGACTCATAAGTGAAAAAAACAAAACTCATGTCTTCTTCTAGTACATTTATGGTTTCATTCCCCAAACTCACCTAAATTTTATCCTTACACATCAGAAATTTACTTTGGCATACAGTAGGTGGTAGAGATCCAACTTTATTTTTTTTTCAGATGGTTGCACACTTGTCCTAACACGAAATCACTGAATATTCTGTACATTCCCCAAAGGTTTTATTATTTATTTATTTATTGTGATAGGTAAGAAGTGGATTTATTTAGAGAGAACCACACTCTGTGGAGTTAAGAGTGCTGGGAAATTTTAGACCAAGACTTAACTAAGGAAAGAGGCATAAGACACCTATCCGTGCCAAGGTCTGGAGTTTGAAATCTCCCAACAAGGTGCAAGTCAGTTAGAGTGTGGACAGCTGTCAGGGTTGGTTTGAGACACCGGGTTCTTGCCACCACTGCCCAGAAGGGGACCGGGTACCAAATAGGTGCTCATTAAGTGTGAAGTGACTGTAAAAAGGACTCAAAGCTTCCTTCTTTAAAGGTTAGTGACTAAGAACGCTGGAGCCAGACTGCCCAGGTTCAATTCCCACCTCTGCCTCTCATTTTCTGCGAAACCTGGAGCAACTAATGCCTCAGTTTCCCCATCTGCAAAATGGGAATAGTAACCGAACCATCCTTAGATTGTTAGCACAATGCCAGGCACATGGCAACTGCTCTGTTAGATTTTGCTTGACAAGAATTTAAAAAACAATAAATTAGTATTCAGTTATAGACGTGCACTGACAAACGCAGCAGATACTAGCCCCATGTAGCTATTTATATTTAAATCGAATAAAATTAAAGTTAGGGCCTTTCTCACCTTCTGGGATGGCCCACACTCTGTCTGTGGAATATGTTTCTCTCTAAATAAATCCACTTCTTACCTAAAAAAAAAAAAAGTTAAAAATTCAGGTCCTCAGTCGCACGCACCCCACTTCCAGTGCCAGTGACTACTGTGCTGGACAGCGCAGACACAGAACATTTCATCACAGCGGAAACTACTATTAGACAGCGCTGTTACAATCAGCAGAAGACCTTTTTATTTTTTTAATTTAATTTTTTCCCGAAACCATTGTCTGGGGATGAAATGGCCCATAGAGGAAAACAACGTTCACTAAACTGCACAAAACTCGTGGGTAGTGCCCGCTCCTCACAAAGATGGCGGCGCCGCAGAGCATGCATGTTCCTAAGACTTTCCGGTCTCCGGTCCTGCAAAAAGATGGCCGCCGCCACAGCCCGTTTAAACCCTGAGCGGACACAGCCACACTGTCCCCAAACCCCACGTGGTCCCACTCCCCGCAGAAACAAGGCCGCCTCCCGCCAACTCTCGCGATAACAAGGCTGGCCACTCTTTCCCACCGTGACCTACCGCGACGGCGCGCAAAGATCGCCAAAGAGTCTCGCGAGACAGTGTCTGTCGCTTCCCGCCCCTCTGCCATGAACGTCATGGCAGCGTCCGTGCGGTCTCCGAATCGCGTGCTTGGGTAAGGCAGTCCGTCAATCAGAGTCTCGCCAAGGCTCCGCCTCAAATCGGGTTACCCTGCCCCTTTTTCGTCACTTCCTCTCTAGCTTCTGTGCAATCGATAAGGAAACCGGGACGCCGTCGCGGCTTTCTTTTTTTCAGGCGGCCGGGAAGATGGCGGACATTCAGGTTCGGGCTCGGGGCTGACGCAGACCTAGCGGGGCCCGGGCTTCAGGGGCGTGTCCTGGAGAGCGGGAGTCCGCGCCCCAGTTTGGGGGTTAATTCTGGGCGTCCTCGATTTCCCAGGGAAATTCGGGCAGAGGGCGCGTGTCTTGGCGTTAATCTCGATTGGCGCCTCCTAAATCTTAGGAACTCCGCATTTAGGATGTAATTAAGCCTCAAGCTTTTTAGGAGTTATCTTTTTTAAAACCCAAGGTTTACAGAGTGTTTTTCTGGAGGCCTTAGGCTGTAGGGTTAATCCTGTGAGAACTGAGTCCTAAGGGCTACTCCAGGGAGCCCATCGTTTCGGTATTTAATTTTGGAGCCACATGTAATTAATAAGGAGTGACTCCTGGGTGGGTATCTTTGTGTCTTGGAGAATAATTCTTGCTGAAGGGTGTCCAGGGTGTTAGAGGGATGGTTCTGTATCTTTGGGTTTTAAGGGGTGAATTCTGCAGGCGGTGGAAGGTGTTTTAGACCGTAAATACCGACGTAACCTCGGGTTTAGAGTTGAGTCTGGGTTAGGGGTAAATTTGGGTGAGTGCAGCGTTTGGGGAGTTAAATACTGCAGAGGATGAGATCTGGGGGGTTTGTGAAGCTTTCCAGACCAGGTTGCTGCCTGCTGCAAGCTTACCAGCTTCCACCTCATCCCTGTAGACTGAGCGTGCGTACCAAAAGCAGCCGACCATCTTTCAAAATAAGAAGAGGGTTCTGCTTGGAGAAACTGGCAAGGAGAAGCTCCCGCGATACTACAAGAACATTGGTTTGGGCTTCAAGACACCGAAGGAGGTACGGGGACCCTCAGAAGAAAGAAGAAGATCCCTGTTTCCCTGCACGTGTGCCCAAACTGAGTTGCCCTATCCGCATCTGAGTGGCTGTTGCTGGGGCTGCTGGGAAACGTAGTTTTGTGTCTACAGGGAGGCCACACCCCTGTTCTTTTCAGGAACTACCATTTAGGGCTCGCTAATCCTCCTTATCCCTTCAGGCCATCGAGGGCACCTACATTGACAAGAAATGCCCTTTTACTGGTAATGTCTCCATCCGAGGGCGAATCCTGTCTGGTAAGTGAGGACCTCTGGGGGCTTGGGTTCAGATTCCCGGGTCTGAGGGAGGAGGGGCTGGGGACGCTGAGACCCCGGGGTCCTGGGTGAGGAAGGGGTTGGCAGACTCCTGGTTATGGCGGGCACTGGCAGATGATGTCTGTTATTTTCACGATGGTCTTCAGATGCCCACCGCAGGCACTGCTGAGAAAGCAGTTGGCACAGCTGATGCCAGGAGCAGGGCTTCTTGGGAACCCTGCTCAGCGGCCCCCGATTCCCAGCATGCCCTGGGCTGCCCATGGCTCCCTTCCGTATGGGGCCTGACCTGGGATCTGCCCCTTCCCGCCAGGTGTGGTGACCAAAATGAAGATGCAGAGGACCATTGTCATCCGCCGAGACTACCTGCACTACATCCGGAAGTACAACCGCTTTGAGAAGCGCCACAAGAACATGTCTGTGCACCTTTCCCCCTGCTTCAGGTGAGCACGGTGGCCCCAGGTAGCCCCACTGAGCTGCCCTCCCAGGCAGAGAGGAGGAGGTGGGCTGCACAAGAATCTGGGTGGCTTGGGATGTGCTTTGGCCGTTAACAGGACGCCCTGGCTGCCGTGTGAAGGTAGTCAGCTGTTGGGGGCGGGGGCGGTTAGTGAGGGGACCCTGTATCACCATCTTTGGGAGCCTCCCGTTCTCTGCAAAATGGAGGTGCTAGTTGGAGGTCTTCTGTCCTGGAAGGGTAGGAGCATTCTCTGCATGGCATTGAGCTTGGCGCCTTTCATAGTTATTGCTCATTAAATAACGACAGGGCGGCGTGCAGTGCAGATGGAACTGGAAATAGCAGCTTGGTTGGGGTTTGGAGGAGCCAAAGGTGACAGGTCTCCACCTGGAGACAGTCAGGCACCTTTAGGGCCTGCTTGGGGCAGAGTCCCTCTGACATGGTGCTGCTCACCCCCACAGGGACGTCCAGATTGGTGACATTGTCACAGTGGGCGAGTGCCGGCCCCTGAGCAAGACGGTGCGCTTCAACGTGCTCAAGGTCACCAAGGCTGCCGGCACCAAGAAGCAGTTCCAGAAGTTCTGAGACCAGACCCCTGCCCACTGCCCCAAACAAAATAAAAGTTATTTTCCCAGTCACGGGCCAGGTTCTGTATCCATGCCCTTATCAGAGGGAGGGCGTGTCCCTGGGAATTAAGTGGGGTTGATGTGAAAGATGGGGCTGTTTTTCATTCTCTGGGGGCATAAGGATGGGGACCAAATCCTGCTTCCTGCCCTCTCGTCTCTGGGTGAAGACAACCTGTAGCAAGATGCTGCCCCTCTCTGGTCTTTTGGTGTCGGAGTACCTAATGCCTTCTACTTGGTGTTGAGCTCCCCCTGCAAGTCTCTGGGGAGGAAGTGAGTGAGGGTGGAGGTTCCTGGGTTCTCTAGACTCTGGGCCCTTTCTGGCCTCCGAGGGGACGGTAAGGAAGAAGTAGTGGCCCTCTGGGCTTTGCTGGGGGTCAGCATGTGTTGGGTGTGCTTGAGGAGTACACAGCTGCGCGGTTCGGAACTATGAGGGTCTTGACTTCAACCTGGGACTGTACCCTGACAGGGAAGGAGTGGGGCAGGGAAGCGAGGCACCCGCCCTCCTGCATGCTCCACAGTCCCCTCCTAGGTGGACACCATGCCTGTTTGCAGATAAGCAAACTCATCTAAGGGGGCAAGTTCTCTGCCTGGGGTCCCCCAAGGAGTAGCTGAGCTCCACGTGTCAGATTATGGACATTTTCTTTGCCTAGGAATGCAAGTAAGGAAATTAGCCTTTAAGATAAGTCGCTTAGTAAGGCCAGCCAGCAGTGCGGGGCTGCAGGCTGCTCAGAAATGGATAGGAAGTCCGTGGAGGTGGGACTGATCTGGGACAGACCAAGTGGGGTGGCCTTGGGTGAGGAGAGAAATTGGAGATGGGGAGAAAGGGGACAGAGCCAGGCAAATGAAGGGGAAGGGATTTCTGACAGGGCAGGACATGGTGACCTTGACTGTCAGGGAAAAAACCTGGGAGATGGAGAGAGCTTAACAGCTGGTAATGGCAGGAAGGCTTTCTGTTAGAAGCAGAGAAAAATGGGGAAAGGAAGAGGGAACTTGAGTGTCAGATACAGAGATCAGGAGAGAGATTTGGGACAGAGCCCTCAGCTGAACACCAAACGGACAGAAACCACAGCCCAGGGACAGACTCAGATTCCAGAGGCAGAGATGGGCCTGGAGAACATGACAAAGAGGCACGCGTGGGGTGGGTGGCAGGTGCGGACAGAATGAGAAACACCACAGAGAGGGACCCAGGGACTTGGGGATCTGAAGCAGAGACCCTCACCAGAGCCACAGCTGGGCAGAGATGGAGGCATAGGCAGAAGGGAAGTGCCGGAGTCGCCCCGCTGCCTTCACCCCTGGGGGCCTGGCGCTGCTGGGTCCCCAGGTCCCTGACCCCCATGCCTGTACCAGGGACTGAGGCACACACTGGTACAAGGGTTGGGAGACAGGGCCGTGAGGAGAGAGGAGCCGCCGCTGCTGCCTCCCAGGATTTGGCCTCTGGACCGGCCCGGGGGCTCCTTTTTACCCAGGCCCGGCGAGGGCGGGGGTTCCTGCCAGAGGAAGCGGGGGCCGCGTCAAAGAGGGCAGGAAGGGGCAGGGACGGGTCAGAGGGGGGCACCGCCCTGAGGTTCAGCCTGCACGCCTGCCCCACCCAGTGCTGGAGGGATAGAGACCCTGAGGAGGGGGACTGGGACCCAGGGGCGGGGGGACAGAGCTGCGGAGAGGGAACAGAGACCCAGCGGGGGATCTGAGGCCACTCCAGGAGCCCACACCCACAGGTGTTTCCGTTTGGGGTGGGGCCGCCGTGTTTACAAAAACAACAGCCCAGCTCCCCTGCTTCCTCCCACGCGGCGGGTTCCTGGGCGTCTCCTCGGCACCCCATCATCAGGCTACCTAGTGTCGGTGAACATGTGCCTGGTGGGGACACCCGACAGGCTTCCTGGTGGGTCAGCTCACAAACTCCAAGGAGAAGGCTCCCCGGGCTGTACCAGTTCTCTGGCCTGATGAGTGGGAGAGGACTTTACCTGCCTTTCTTAGAGAACTGTGACAGCTAGAGATTCAACTCCTAGGCCCAGGTCACAGCCTCAGAGCTTCCCCTCTGCCTACCTGCCTGCCCCCATCCTCACTCTGCCTGCACCCCTGACTTGCGCCCTCCTGCCTTTGCACTGGCTGCGCCCTCTGCCCCGAGGAACCTCTAACACCAGGCTTCCACCTGGCTCCCTCCCTCATCCCTTAATCTCTAATTCTCACCAACCTCTTTCCACTTGGAGAACCTCCAACCCTCCCAATCTCCCTTCCCTGCTTGAATGTCTTACATAGACAGGAAAACCCGTTTATGGCATATTTGCTGTACAAATCCTGTATGATATGGCACGTTTATTTGTTTACCTGTTGACCCCTGGAATACAAACTCCAAGAAGACACGGAATCTCTGCAGCCCCAGCGCCTGGAACAGATTGTAGGTGCTCCAAACATGTTTAGTTGAGTGAATTTATTTATTTATTTGTTTGTTTAGTTTTGGCTGCACCATTCCCTGACCAGGGATCAAACCCAGGCCCTTGACAGTGAGAGCGCGGTGTCCTAGCCACTGGACCGCCAGGTAACTCCCGGAGTGAGTCCATTTAAAGTTAAATCCTCACGTTCTCACAGGCCAGGCTGGACTCCTAGTGTTACCCAAAAACTGGGTTCACCTCTTGGTGGGTGTCGAGTCAAAAGACACACAGAGCGAAACATCAGGAGAACGAAGGATTTATTACCTGCGGCAAGTAAGGAGAACACCGGGGATCTTTCCCAAAGCAGTGCCTCTCCAACAGCAAAATTGGGGAAGTTTTAAGCTAAGACGACATGCATATTCATGAGGGGGCTGGAGCAGAGAATTCAGCACAGAATTGGGGCAAAGGTCGCCAGGGTCCAAGCTTTAGTTGATTGAAGTCAGGAGGGTCAACATTTTTCTGTCCTTCACCTGGCTGGGGGCCTTAGTTCCTGAAGAGCTCAAAAACTGTATCAGACTGTTCTGTACATCCCTTGAGGAGGAATTAGGACTCTGATTATTGTTGAACTATTGTTTCTTTGACTGCTTTTCCTTTTCTCTTTGTTCCCTAACTTCCCTTAAGATCAAGGATTACTGAGACCTGTTCAAGGGCAAGCATTGCAGCCAGGCTTAGATCACAAAACGGCTTAAGCCAGAATGGCTTCTCTTATGTCAAGAAAGCCACTCCTGGTTCTTTTTTTCCGGGGACCCCCTAACCTATCTGTTTACACTAGGTCTCAAGGCATGGAGTAACCGGAAGCAGTGAACATGCTGAGAAATCTCCAAATGTAAGCATTAAGCCTGCGGGCTCTGTTCCAGATTCTAGCCCTGCTGTCATTAGCTGCATGACCTTGGGACCTTGGGCTTGACTCCCCCGAGAACCACAGAGCTTCAGTTTCCTAATCTGTAAAATCTTGCCTCCCTGCCCCACTGGGAGGATGAAATATGCTCACCTGTGTTGTTTGCGGTAGAACTAGTTCCAGTAAGTGATACTTCTTAGGGAAGTGATTATGTCGCATTCCTGAGCCTATTGTTAGAACAAAGCCCAGTGATGTCTTGGTGTAGCAGGCCCTGAGTCCCTTTGGACAGGCCCAAGGACAAGAGTCTTTGGCAGGTAGCCCCAGAGGTATTAAATGGTTGTGGAACCCTGGGTCTACTATAGCAAATCCTAGTGGTTTGTCATGGGATCTTGAGACTATTTTAGCATGCTTCTGGAATATTCTATCGTATGCCTCTTACAGGAGGCCCCAGTGGCCATTTTGCAGGGAAATTAGCTCCAAGCGCAGTTTCATAGCAGGGTCCTGGCTTATGATGACAGCGGGTGTCAGGCCTGTTACATGAAAACAGGGCAGATATTGGTTATATCATAATGTATCATGGCCTCACATCTGTCACAGCAGACCACAGGATTGTTCTACTGTAGTCATACTGGCGAGCGTCACTGCAGCCCCCTGCGGTATTACAGCAGGACGTAGTAATGATGGATTGTAGTGGGACCTCAGGGTCTTGTAGCAGGTTCTGTTGGCGGTTGCGACACCCAGGTTGTATGAGAGCTGGCGCGTGAGTATTATGTGTGGAGCGGGCACCAGGATTCATTTAACTGGCCCTGAGGTCTGTGAGTGGAGTCTAGGGAAAGGGGATCGGAGCAGGTTCATATGTTTGAGCAGCCCTGCTGCTATATTTTAACACTGCCCTGAGCGCATCAAGGGGAAACCCTGGGGTCTCACATTATAGGAAGTCCCAGCTCCCAGACCCACGGATTGTTTCAGGGGTGAATATAGATTCTGCTAGAACACTCTAACAGGATACCAAGGCCGTTCTAGAAAAGTTATAGGGACATATTAAACCAGCCCAGGGTCATTCATTGTTGGCTTCATTCATTCTGCTAATGTTTCCTGTGCTGGCCCCTGGGGATGCAAGAGTGAGCAAGACAGATCCAGGGCCTGGTGTCTGCGAGCCTACCATCAAGTGCACCACTGGGGACCTTAACAGCATCCTGAGGTGGGGGGCAGTATGGGGAAGAGGTTATTACTATGCTCTACTATGTGCCTTGTGCCAAACCTGTGAGTCGTTAAAGCCTCTCTACCAAAGTAGGTACGATTATTATCCCATTTCACAGATAAAGAAACTGAGGCTCAGAGAAGCCCACCTGGAAGAGGCAGGATTTGGTCTTGAACTCAGGTGTGATTGCTTCCTGGGGTCAGTAGGGGGCACTACAGTGCAGGTGCAGAGAGGAGGGGCGGATGTTAAGGTGGTGATTCAGGGAGAAAGCTTGGAGCTGCCAGGGGCAGTCCCCAGGGACCAAGGCGGCTTCATGGGTGAGCGCTCCACGCTGTTCAAGCAGTTGTTCCAAAGGGACCCGCGCTTGGTTAGTTTTGAAGTCGGAACGAAGGGCCCCACGTTTTCATTTATCACTGGGCCCTGCACATTAGTAATTGTCCTGCTGGGGCTTTCTATTGCTTTATGATGGGCCCCTGAGGACATGATAGTAGGCCCCCAGGGGATCTAAAGGGCATAGGCGGAGGGACTTCCCTGGTGGTCCAGTGGTTAGGACTCGGTGCTTTCACTGTCGTGGCCCAGGTTCAATCCCTTCAAGCTGCACGGTGCGTGCCACACCCCCCAAAAGAAAAAAAGGGGGGAGGTGTAGGCAGGGATCATTAGAGCATAGGACCCTGGGGATAAGACAGGAGACAGCCAACAGATGCTGTAAATGGTCCCTGAAGACACAGCAGGACCCCAGGATACTTAGCAGGGATTCCCAGTGGGTATTAAGGGACCTTGAGGGCTTTTTCTTTTGTAGCAGGAAGGAGGGACATTATGGGGAATGTTCAGGCCGACCTCTGAGAGGCCTCATGGCTAAACCCTGAGACCATTCTAACAGGAGGGAGAGGAGGTCAGAATGGGGACTTTACAGCAGGGGCACGGGAGGGCACCTTCCATGACCTTGACTGTGGTAGGCTGGATAAGGATCCCTCAAAGATGTCTGTGCCCTAATCCTCCAAAACCTGTGATTATGTGACCTTGTATGATAAAAGGGACTTTGCAGATGTGATTAAATTCAGGATGCAGAGATGATCTTGGATTATCCAGGTGGGACCAATGTCATCACAAGGGTCCTTATAAGAGGGAGGCAGAGGATCAGAGTCAGAGAGTTGTAAGGAGGACCACAGAAGTCAGAGAGGAGAGAAGGTGCTGGCTTTGAAGATGGAGGAAGGGGCCACAAGCCAAGGAATGCAGGCGACCTCTAGCAGCTGGAAAAGGCAAAGAAATGGATTCTTCCCTGGAGCCTCCAGAAGGAATAGTCTTGCAGACCCGTTTTAGATGTCTGACCTCCAGAACTGTAAGAACATGTTTGTGTTATTTTAAGCCACTAAGTCTGTGGTGATCGGTTACAGCAGCCATAGGACACTAATACAACATTCTAGACCCACTGTGGACGGCCACTGATGCAGGATCCCAGGACGCATGGATAAAAGCCTGTGGGAATTTTCCCAGAGCGCCATAGAACACAGAATAGCAGGCCCTTGGTATGTTCTAGCAGGACCCTAAAGACTTCCTGGTGGGACTTCCCTGGCGGTCCAGTGGTTAGGACTCCAAGCTTCCACTGCAGGGGGCATGGGTTCAATCCCTGGTCGGGGAACTGAGATCTGGCATGCTGCACAGCGTGACCCCAAAAAACACACTTCATGGTAAGGCTAGAGGCATTCTAATAGGGTCCTGGCAGGGCCCCTAGGGCTTAGAGAGGACACCCCAAGTTCATTTTGGTGACCCTCAAGGCCACATGAGGGAAGACTAGACATATTTTAGCAGGATCCAGGGGACCTTCTGAGCATGCAGTGGGAGTATTGCAGGATCCTGGGGACGTGTTAACAGGAACCAAAGGACTTTTTGGCAGGACAGGTAGATTAGGGGTCCTGAGAGGTGTTGAAGTGACACCAATGGGACATTGTAGTAGAATTGAGGACACCTAGAGGAACTACCCAGGGCTGGGTAAAGCAGGAGCTGCAGAGGGATGTGAGCATCACAGATGGACCTGGGACCACTGGCAAGGCCCCCAGGGGCAATGTACTTGGGTCCTGGGAGCATAGTGACAGGAACCCAAGGGCTTGTCATCAGGGCTCTGGTGGCATTATTTTAGGGTCCTAGGCAATAGAGGAGAATCCTACAGGCTGTGTGAGCCATTGGAGTAGGACTCAGGGTATCAAAAGGGGATACACAGAGCGTGTAGCAGGACCTGAGGGCCCTTTTTTTAAAAACTATTTTTAAATTTTCATTTTATTTATTTATTTTTAATTTTATTTATTTATTTATTTACTTTTGGCTGCATTGGGTCTTCGTTGCTGCGCACAGGCTTTCTCTAGTTGTGGTGAGCGGGGGCTACTCTCACTGCGGTGGCTTCTCCTGTTGCAGAGCACGGGCTCAGTAGTTGTGGCTTGCGGGCTGTATAGCGCAGGCTCAGTAGCTGTGGCACACAGGCTTAGTTGCTCCGCGGCATGTAGGATCTTCCTGCACCAGGGCTCAAACCCGTGTCGCCTGCATTGGCAGGGGGATTCTTAACCACCGCGCCACCAGGGAAGTCCTTTTTTTTATTCTTAGGTCGCACCAGGCAGCTTGTGGGATTCCCCAACCAGGGATCCACCCCGGGCCACGGCAGTGAAAGCGCAGAGTCCTAACCACTGGACTGCCAGGGAATTCCCTGAGGGTCCTTTTTTACTGGGGTCTCAGGATGAGGGAGCAGCAATCCAGCTGGAAGAGGGGCCACAACAGCAAGTTCCTGGGAAATGCGGAAAGTTTCTTGCCTGGTAGGGATGTTATAGAATGTCCTAGAGAGTCTGTCTATCTAATTGTTTCTGTTTTTCTTTTCTTTTCTTTTTTTTTTTTTTTTTTTTTGGTGGCATTGGGTCTTTGTTGCTGTGCCTGGACTTTCTCTAGTTGCGGAGAGGGGGGCTACTCTTCATTGAGGTGCACAGGCTTCTCATTGCGGTGGCTTCTCTTGTTGCGGAGCACGGGCTCTATGTATGTGGGCTTCAGTAGTTGTGGCACGTGGGCTCAGTAGTTGTGGCCCACGGGCTTATTTGCTCCACAGCATGTGGAATCTTCCCGGACCAGGGATGGAACCCGTGTCCCCTGCATTGTTGGGCGGATTCTTAACCACTGCACCACCAGGGAAGTCCCTGTTTCTATTTTTCTATCTGTCTGTCTATCTGTCTACCTGCCTACCTACCTATTTGTCCGTCTGTTTTGTCCGTCTGTCTCTATTTTTCTAGCATCCATCTGTCCGTCGGTCTGTCTGTCCGCCTGACTGCCTGCCTACCAACCTATCTGCCTATTTTTCTATCTATCATCTATCTACCTCCTTACCTACCTACCTATCTATCCATCTCTCTGTGTCTATCTGTCTTTCATGGGGAGGTTCTGGATAGGGCAGGGCCTGGTGAGAGATAGTAATAGAGAGAACCCAGGAGTGGGCCTGGGGAGCCCCGCTCCGCTTTCTGACAGAACCTGAAGGATTCGCTCAGGTTCGGCAGCAGGGAGCGAGCCTGGGGCTGAGGGCACTTTGTGGCCGTTCCTGAGTGGGTCACAGCAATTGTTCTGCGAGGGCTCAGGACTGATTTAGCAGGATTCAGGGATGGCGTGGCCAACTCTGTGGGATGTTGGTGTAGCCTCCTGAAGACTCTATCACTGGGTCTCAGGATACTATCTGGGACCCAAGGAGCTTGGGGGTGGGAGCCTGAGATTTTCAGAGACCCAGGGGCATGGTAGTGGCCTCTGGTGATGGTCCAGGAGAACTCCAGGGACACCAGCGTTAAAATTAGTTATGTCCATTAACAGAGGAATGGTTAAAGAAGATGCGGTACATATATACAATGGAATATTACACAGCCGTTAAAAAGAATGAAATAATGCCACATGCAACATGGATGGACCTAGAGATTGTCATACTGAGTGAAGTAAGTCAGACAGAGAAAGAGAAATATGGTATGATATCTCTTACAGGCAGAATCTAAAAATAAATGATACAAGTGAACTTATTTACAAAACAGAATCAGACTCACAGACTTAGGTTACCAGGGGGGAAGGGTGGGGGGAAGGGACAGTTAGGGAGTGTGGGATTGAAATGTACACACTGCTTTATTTAAAATGGATAACCAGGGACTTCTCTGGTGGCGAAGCGGTCCAAGGAACATCAGAGTAGGGTCCTGAGGGCCTTTAAAATGAGAGCCCAGGGGCTGGAATGGTGCTCCGGAGACAGCTGGATCCCAAGGGACGTAGAGGTGACGGTTGGGCATGGCAAGTTCCCCAAGGTATTTTAGGACTCATGGGACATGAAAGCGGGATCCTTCAGCATCAGGGTGGATCTTAGTGGATATTCTAGCAGGACCCAGGGAGAGTCATGAAATGAACAGAGGTCCCTCACTTAGTTGAACATAGATTTACCATCTGTCATCGTTTAACCCATGTGTCAACGTGGCTGGGCCACAGTGCCCGGTTGTTTGGTCCAACATTACTCTGGATGTTTCTGTGAGGGTGTTTGGGATGAGATTTACACAGAAATCAGCGGGCTCTGAGTAAAGCCGACCACTCTTCAAAATGTGGGTGGGCCTCATCCAATCAGTTGAAGGTGGAAAACTCCCCTCCCCCCAGCAAGCAAAGGGGAACACTGAGAGCAGACTGCCTTTGGATTTCATCTGCAAGATGAACTCTTCTTGGTTTTCCAGACTGCCTGCCTTTAGACTTGAAATGTAACTCTTTCCAGAGTCCCCAGCCTGCCGGCCATCCCTATCAGATTTTGAACTCACCAAGTCTCCACAATCACGTGCGCCAATTCCTTATACCAAGTCTCTTTATATATGTGTATATATATATATATATATATATATATATATATCCTGTTGATTCTGTTCCTCCAGAAAACCCTGACTAATACATCATATGACCACCTAGCAAGTCCACTCCTGGGTATATACCCAAAAGAATTGAATACAGCTATGCAAAAACAAAACAAAACAAAAAACTTGTACACAAATGTTCACAGCAGCATTATTCACAATAGCCAAACAGTGGAAACAACCTAAATGTCCGTCAGTTGATGAATGAATGAATGAAATGTGGTCAGTCCCTACAATAGAATACTATCCACCTGATGAATTGGGAGATTGGGATTGACATATATACACTAATATATACAAAATAGGTAACTAATAAGAACCTGCTGTATAAAAAATAAAGTAAAATTCAAAAAAAAAAAAAAAAACTATCCCCCCATAAGAAGGAACGAAGTCCTGATACAGGCTACCATGTGGATAAATCTTGAAAACAATCTTCTGGGGCATTCCCTGGCCATCCAGTGGTTAGGGCTCCGTGCTTTCACTGAGATCTTCCACAAGCCGTGCAGCGCGACCAAAAACAAACAAAAACAGTATGCTAAATGAAAAGCCAGACACAAAATGCCACAATATTGTAGGATTCCATTCATCTGAAACGTCCAGAATAGGCAAAATCCATAGAGAGAGAAAGTAAATTTGTGGTTGCCAGGGGCTGGGGGGAGCAGGGGCCCCTTAACGTCTCTAGGGTCCCCTTTGGGGTGATGAAAAAGTTCTGGAACTAGATAGCGGTGATGGTTGCACAACATTGTGAATGCACGAAATGTAACCAATAGTAACTCCTTTGTTTTGTGCACTTTACCACAGTAAAACAAATGAATGGGAGCATTATAGCAGGAGTGTGGGCTGCCGGTGGGTGGTTGGAGGGTGCCCCGAAGCATGATAGAGTATACTGGGTCTGTGCGTTATTGAGGTCATATCAGAAGATATTAAAGAACTGCAGGCGCACTTTAAGGGGCCCCTTGGGGGAGGGGTTGGAAGGAGGAAGTGTGGAAGTATCTGGAGGACTTTTATCACAGCAGGAGCTAGTGAAGGGCGTTGGGGGTGGTGGGGATAGGCAGCGACCTAAGAAGGGGACGCACACAGACCTCCCAGTTTGGGACTCCGATAATGTTGATTCCCAACTTCGTCATGAATTTGCTGGGTGGCTGACACCCTCAAGATAAGAAAAGCAACAGAGAGAGAAAAAAAAAAAAAAAAAGACACAAGTTTCTAGAGAGAGGCAGAGACCAACACTCAGGCTGGGCCCAGGGCCCGGGGTGTGCCCTGCAGCTGGGGGGCGGGGTTGGATATTCCTGGAGTCGAGGAGCCGTCTCCGGACAGGATGTGAGAGAGGAACTGGGGTCTCTAGTCACGGGAGCCAGCTGGGGCCGCAGGAGGGAAGGGATCGCGGCTGCCGTGAGCAGAGCTGGGGCCCAAGACCGAGGGTGGAGAGGGCCGGGCGCCCGGACTCCAGGGTCTCAGGGAGGAGGGAGCCGGGGATCTGGACTTTGGGGTTTGAGGGAGGAGGGGCGCGGAGGGGGGGGCCGGGACCCGCGGGTCTGAGGGAGGAGGAGGAGGCGGGGCCGAACTCCGAGCGAGGACTCTCAGCCTATCCAGGCTCTGTAACTAATTAACCAGCTCGGATCCAATTAAGGGGTGAAAGTTCATCGAGGAGGAGGGCCTTGTTGTCATCCTCCGGGATCGAACCCCTCCACCCGCAGTCGCTGGCGCGCGGGGTGGCCGAGGGGAGCCGAGCGGGAGCTGGGGGAGGGAGGGAGGGGCGGGGCGGGGGTCCGGAGGAGTCACGCGCCCGCTCCCGCCCCAGGTCTCCCATTGAGGATGCGGGTCCGCCGGCCTCAGCCCTGGGGGCTCGGTCTGCTGCTCGTCCTCCTGCCTGGGACGTTGAGTGCAGGTGAGGGGGCTCGGGGGGACGCCGGGGCTGCCGCGGACGAGGGAGGTGGCGCCCTCCGGGAAAAGAGCAAAGGAAGCGAAATCTGTGGTCCCACTCGAGCCAGGCGCTTTCTTCTTTGCCTCATTTGACTTCGTTTCTCACGATCTCCTCCCTCTGGCGGTGTGTCTGGGAAACACCTGTCCCCTTCTTACTGGGTCTCTGTCCCTCTCTCCGGGTCTGGCCCTCCTCTCAGGTTCCGACCCCTCTATCTGCGGTGGGGTCTTTTCTCTCTCGGGGTGTCTGTCCTGCTCCCATCTAGGTACCCCGGCCCATCTGCTCTCTTCACCTGTGTCTCCGGCAGAGAGCCATCGCTCCCTCCTGTACCACTTCACGGCCGTGTCCGCCCCCGCCTCGGGGACTCCTGCCTTCTGGGTGTCGGGCTGGCTGGGTCCACAGCAGTACCTGAGCTACAATAACCTGCGGGCTGAGGCTGAGCCCTACGGCGCTTGGGTCTGGGAAAGCCAGGTGTCCTGGTATTGGGAGAAAGAGACCACAGACCTGAGGAGCAAGGAGAAGCTCTTCCTCGAAGCTCTCCAAGTTTTAGGGGAAGGAGGTGAGACTGGAACTCCTGAGTCTGAGGATGGACGGTGCTGGGGCCTGGATCCTGGGTCTGAGGGAGGAGGGAACCAAGGCCCCTGCTCCTGGGCCCTGCTCATCTGTGTTTGGGCATCCCAGGTCCCTACACCCTGCAGGGCCTGTTGGGCTGTGAGTTGGGCCCTGACAATGTCTCGGTGCCTGTGGCCAAGTTCGCCCTGAATGGCGAGGAGTTCATGATGTTTGACCCCAAGCTGGGCACCTGGGATGGGGACTGGCCTGAGTCCCAGACCATCAGTATCAAGTGGACGCAGCAGCCCGAGGCAGTCAACAAGGAGAAGACCTTCCTGCTCTACTCCTGCCCCCACCGGCTGCTGGGGCATCTGGAGAGGGGCCGAGGCAACCTGGAGTGGAAGGGTGAGCAACCCCGCTGAGAGTCCTGACGCCCACGGACCCCTTCATCCCCACAGCCCTGCCCAAGGCCTCATCTTCTTCCCCAGCCTCTCCTCCCCAGCCTCCAGGCTTCAGTCTACCCCGCTTTCCTGCAATCATGTCCCAGAGGGTCTTTCTCCACCCCAAGCTGCCCCTGCCCCTCTCCTGCACGCGGCCCTCCTGTGGCTCCTAGAGCCCTTGGGGCACAGCTCAGGCCCCTCAGCCGGGCATTGAGACGCCATGTGGCATGGCCTCTGTCCCTCTCCTCAGCCTCAACATTTCTCCATCTGCTCCATTTGGCCAGACAGAATCACCCGGAGCCCCTTCAGCCCACACCAGGCCTCCCATTTCTTCACCTTTGCCAGTTGCACTGGTGCCGGATGCCACCGGTGTCAGGTTCCACTCTGGCCCATGAGGCTTTCGCTTGCCTCTTTTGGACACCCACAAGATCTTGTGTGACCTCTGTTACACACAGCGTATGTCACTCTGAGCTATAATTACACACACGGCAGGGGAACTTAAGGGCTGTAGTTACAGCTGTCTTGTCCTCAGCCTCCCCCACAGTGCAATTCCTACTTCCATCTCGGCCCTCAATGTAGGCAGTCCTCCACCTAGCAGCCAGAAGAATGTTTTAAAAACATAAATGAACTCCCATCCCACCAGTGCTTAAAACTGTCCCATAGATCCCCACTAGTCTTAGACTAAAATCCAGATTCTGTTCCAAGACCTGCAAGCTCCTCATGGTCTGGCTGCCTTCCACCACTGTAATTTCACAATACGCCCAACGACAGTGGCCTTCTCCCTTTCCTCCAATATGTCAGGTTCTTTCCTTCCTCAGGGCCTTTGCATCTGCTGTTCGCTCTGCTTTTGATTCTCTTCCTTGGGATCCAACCATGACTGGGTCCTTCTCATGCTTGAGGTTTGACCTTGGATGTCAGCTCTTCAGCAGGGCCCTCCCTGACCACCCTGGCTAGGAAGTACCATCCCACCCCCATTATTATCTCTCATGCCACTGTTTTGTCCATTCATTCATTATAGCATCTTTCTTTTTTTTGTTTTGTTTTGTTTTGTTTTTTATTGAGGTGTGACTTACTTACCTAAAATACACGGCTCAATTAATTTTTTAACTTTAAAAAAAAACACATTTATTTATTTATTTGGCTGTGCTGGGTCTTAGTTGCGGCACGAGGGATCTTTAGTTGTGGCATGCGGGATCTAGTTCCCTGACCAGGGATCGAACCCGAGTCCCCTGCCTTGGGAGCATGGAGTCTTCACCACTGGACCACCAGGGTAGTCCCCTCAATTAATTAATTTTTTATTTTGGCCGTGCTGCACGGCCTGTGGGATCCTATTTCCCCAACCAGGTATCGAACCTGTGCTAGACGGCAAAGGAAGTCCCTCTCTTCCTTTCTTTCTTTTTTTTTTTGTCTCTCTCTTCTAGTCCACTGATTATTGGACTGAAATTCAGCCAATACCTCACTCTCTTGATTAATGTAGCTTTATAGAAAGTTTTGATATCTAGCAGTTAAGTTCTTCAGTTTTATTGCCTTGATTATGCCATGTCATTTGCATCTCTAGATACATTTCTGCTTGTCAATTTCTGCCAAAAATTCTGTTGGGATTTCAATAGTGATTGAGTTGTATCTATAGATTAGTTTGGGGAGAATTGACACCTTAACAATATTAAGTTTTCGAATCCATGAATACAGTATATCCCTCTACTTGTTTAGATATCCTTTATTTTCTCTCCGTAATATTTTGTAGTTTTCAGTGTAGAGGTCTTACACCCCTTTGGTTAGATTTTTTTCCCTAAGTATTAGACATTTTTTGATGCTTCTGTAAATGGTAATTCTAAAAATTTCATTTTCTTATAGTTTGTAGTTTATAGAAATACTATTGGTTTATAGAAATACTATTGAGTTTTATATATTTTCCTTGTATTCAGAAACTTTGCTGAATTCACTTACTGCTATTAATTTTTCCTAGATTCTTTCGGATCATGTCATATTTGACATGTTTTATTTATTTTCTTTTCTAGTTTTAGTAAATTTTATTTATTTTTCTTATCTTAGGATCCCCAGTACAATGTTGAATAGAGTGGTGATAATGAACATCTTGTAGTCTCAAACTCACAGGGAAAGCATTCAGCGTTTTACTATTAAGTATTATGTTAGTTATAGATTTTTATGTTGATGCCCTTCGATGAATTAAGGAAGTTTCCTCCAACTCCTAGTTTGCTAAGAGTTTTTTTTTCTTTCAATTTAAAAAATATATAAATTTATTTATTTATTTGTTTTTATTTTTGGCTGTGTTGGGTCTTCGTTGCTGTGCGCGGGCTTTCTCTAGTTGCGGTGAGCGGAGGCTACTCTTCATTGTGGTGTGTGGGCTTCTCATTGCGGTGGCTTCTCTTGTTGCAGAGCATGGCCTCTAGGCACATAGGCTTCAGTAGTTGTGGCTCACGGGCTCTAGAGCACAGGCTCAGGAGTTGTAGCGCAAGGGCTCAGTTGCTCCGTGGCATGTGGCATCTTCCCGGGCCAGGGATCGAACCCGTGTCACCTGCATTGGCAGGAGGATTCTTAACCACTGCGCCATCAGGGAAGCCCTCAATATTTTTTTCTTTAATAGATCTTTATTGGAGTATAATTGCTTCACAATACTGTGTTAGTTCCTATTGCACAACAAAGTGAATCAGCCATATGCATACACATGTTCCCATATCCCCTCCCTCTTGAGCCTCCCTCCATCCTTCCTATCCCACCCCTCTAGGTCATCGCAAAGCACTGAGCTGAGCCGATCTCCCTGTGCTATGCTGCTACTTCCCACCAGCCAACTATTTTACATTCGGTAGTGTATATATGTCATGTTACTCTCACTTTGCCCCAGTTTGCCCCTCCCACCCCCAGTCCTCAAGTTCATTTTCTATGTCTACCTCTTTATTCCTGCCCTGCAATTAGGTTCATCGCTACCATTTTTTTTTTTTTTTAGATTCCATATATATGTGTTAGCATACGGTATTTGTTTTTCTCTTTCTGACTTACTTCACTCTGTATGCCGGACTCTAGGTCCATCCGCCTCACTTCAAATAACTCGATTTCGTTTCTTTCTATGGCTGAGTAATATTCCATTGTATACATGTGCCGCATCTTCTTTATCCATTCATCTGTCGATGGACATTTAGGTTGCTTCCATGTCCTGGCTACTGTAAGTAGTGCTGCAATGAACATTGTGGTACATTGTCTCTTTTTGAATTATGGTTTTTTCAGGGTATATGCTCAGTAGTGGGATTGCTGGGTCATATGGTAGTTCTATTTTCAGTGTTTTAAGGAACCTCCATACTGTTCTCCATAGTGGCTGTATCAATTTACATTCCTACCCCAACAGTACAGGAGGGTTCCCTTTTCACCACACCCTCTCCAGCATTTATTGTTTCCAGATTTTTTAATAATGGCCATTCTGACTGGGCGTGAGGTGATACCTCACTGTAGTTTTGATTTGCATTTCTCTAATGATTAGTGATGTTGAGCATCTTTTCATGTGCCTCTTGGCCATCTGTATGTCTTCCTTGGTGAAATGTCTATTTAGGTCTTCTGCCCATTTTCTAAGAGTTTTTCTGTTTTATTTTTTTATTTTGAATGGTGCTGAATTTTATCAAGTGACCATTTGCTTTGTCCCTTTTATTCTAACGTAGTGAGTTGTATTAGCTGACTTTCAAATGTTAAACCAACCTTGAATTCCTGGAATAAACTTCACTTGATCATAATGTGTTATCCTTTATATAAGTTGCTTGATTCTATTTTCTAATATTTTTAGAGACTTTGAGTGTATTTACATGAGTGATATTGGCCTTAAATTCCCTTTCTTGTTATGTCCTTGTGAGGTTTTGTTATTAAGGTACATTGGCTTCATAAAATGTGCTGGGAATGGTTTCTTCTTTTTCTGTTCCCCGGAAAAATTTGTGTAAGAGTGGTATATTTCCGGCTTCCCTGGTGACGCAGCGGTTGACAGTCCGCCTGCCGATGCAGGGGACACGGGTTCGTGCCCCAGTCCGGGAAGATCCCACATGCCACAGAGCGGGTAGGCCCGTGAGCCATAGCCACTGAGCCTGCGCATCCGGAGCCTGTGCTCCGCAACGGGAGAGGCCACAACAGTGAGAGGCCCGCGACCGAAAAAAAAAAAAAAAAAGTGGTATATTTCTTCCTTAGTTGTTTTGTATAGTTCATTAATTATGTCATCCAGACCTGGATTTTTTTTTTTAAAGAAGGTTGTTCTATTTATTTATTTTTAAAATATTTATTTTATTTATTTATTTGGTTGCGCTGGGTCTTAGTTGGGAAGAACTCTTGGTTGTGGCATACATATGGGATCGATTTCCCTGACCAGGGATCAAACCCGGGGCCCCTGCATTGGGAGCTCAGAGTCTTAACCACTGCGCCACTAGGGAAGGCCTTGGACCTGGAATTTTATTTGTAGAAAAGTTTTAAATTATTGATTAAAAATTTTAAATAGTTACAGGATTACTATTCAATTGTAAAACTTCTTTTTGTGTCAGTTTGAGAAGGTTGTGTTTCTCAGGAATTTGTCCAGGTCATTTAAATTTCAAATGCGCTGGCATGAATTTTTTTTTTTTTTTTTTTTTTTGTGGTACGCAGGCCTCTCACTGTTGTGGCCTCTCCCGCTGCGGAGCACAGGCTCTGGACGCGCAGGCTCAGCGGCCATGGCTCACGGGCCCAGCCGCTCCGTGGCATGTGGGATCCTCCCGGACCAGGGCACGAACCCGTGTCCCCAGCATCGGCAGGCAGACTCTCAACCACTGCGCCACCAGGGAAGCCCATGAAATTTTTCATATCCTCTTACTATCTTTTCTTTCTTTTTTTGGCTGTGTTGGGTTTTCGTTGCTGCACACGGGCTTTCTCCTGTTGTAGCAAGCGAGGGCTACTCTTCATTGTGGTGCGCGGGTTTCTCATTGCGGTGGCTCCTCTTGTTGCAGAGCATGGGCTCTAGGTGCGTGGGCTTCAGTAGTTGCAACACGCGGGCTCAGTAGTTGTGGCTCGCAGGCTCTAGAATGCAGGCTCAGTAGTTGTGGCACATGGGTTTAGTTGCTCCGTGGCATGCAGGATCTTCCCGGACCAGGGATCGAACCCATGTCCCATGCATTGGCAGATGGATTCTTAACCACTGCGCCACCAGGGAAGTCCCTCTCTTACTATCTTTTGAATGACTGTTGGGTCTGTCTTATTTTCCCTCATCACACTTTCATAAACTCTTTCCATTTTATTTACATGTACACAAATAATCGTCTCTCTCCCCTCATTAGAACACAAGCTCCATGAGTACAGGGACTTTTGTCTGTCTTGTTCACTGCTGTATCCCCAGTGCCTAGAAGAGTGCCGGGCACATCACATGGTAGATGCTCAGTATGTGTCATTGTAGGAAGGACTGGGTGAGAGATGGATACCCTCATGGTGGACAGGTTGGGTCTCTGTACCCCTGGGAAGGCCCTTCCCCCTTTACCATTATATTCTCTAGGCTCAGGAAGTCGCAGGTCACGTGGTGGGGCCTCCTGGATAGAGTGGAAGGAATCGAGTCCTCTCTATGTCCCTCTCCAACCCTGGGCCTGGCCTTGAGGGTTCATGGGCCTGGGACTTAGGCCTGTCTGCCTCTTTGTCTGCAGAGCCACCCTCCATGCGCCTGAAGGCCCGACCGGGCAGCCCTGGCTTTTCTGTGCTCACCTGCAGTGCCTTCTCCTTCTACCCACCTGAGCTGCAGCTGCGATTCTTACGGAATGGGATGGCAGCTGGCTCTGGTGAGGGTGACATTGGCCCCAACGGCGATGGCTCCTTCCACGCCTGGTCATCACTGACAGTCAAGAGTGGCGACGAGCACCACTACTGCTGCGTGGTGCAGCATGCAGGGCTGGCCCAGCCCCTCACTGTGGAGCTGGGTGAGGTCCCGCTGGGGGTGATGCTCCCTGCTTCTGGTTGCCTTTTCTCCCTCTACTGCAGCAGTCCTTCCTGAGTCTGACCACCTTCCACTCCACTGCTGCTAGTTCTTCTTGCGTCTGACTGTTTTCTGCCTCACCACTGCCAGTTCTTCCAAAGCCTGACAGCCTTTTGTCCTGTGTTGCTTGCCTCCCCAAGTCTGAGTGCCTTTCATCCTGCTGCTGCTGGCCTCATTGAGTCGGGCCACCCATTAACCACTATGGAAAGTCCTCCCTAATTCTGACCACCTTCCGTCCTGCTGCTGCTGGCCTCATTGAGTCGGGCCACCCATTAACCACTATGGAAAGTCCTCCCTAAGTCTGACCACCTTCCGTCCTGCTGCTGCTAGTCTTCATGGAGTCTGACCGTTCGTTGTCTGCTGCTGCCAATCCTCTATGAGTCTGATGTTCTACTGCTCTGTGCCCACCCCTCCTCTCCAATTTGGAACACCACCCACCCTGCTGCTACAGGTCTCTTGACCAGAGTGACTGAGACCCCTCTTGCTATGGCTGGTTCTTACATACAACCTGGGGGCTTTCTAGACCTAGAACATCATGTGAGTGGCCTTTCCACTCCCCCAAAACTTGGTGCTGGGATCTCTGAGCTTGGGAGGGACTGAGAACCCCCAGTCCCCTGTCCTGACTCAGATGTGCTGGAGGGTCCATTAAATATATCACAACATTCTCTGGCTGCAGAATCACCAGCCAAGTCCTCGGTGCCAGTGGTTGGAATCGTCATCGGCTTCTTACTGCTCATGACAGTGGCAGCAGGAGGAGCTCTTCTGTGGAGGAGGATGAGGAAGGGGCTGCCAGGTGTGGGACAGGAAGAGGGAAGTGCCTCAGAGAGAGGGACAGAGATCCCCCAAAAAGAGGGAGACACATTCCTGGGGGGACAGAGGTCTAGACAGAGAGGGACAGAGACCCAGAGAGTGGTGGGGACAGAAAAGTGGAGGGGTGAAACAGACTCAGAGCGTATAGAAACCCACAGGGTAAGACAGAGACTGAGACAGACACACACACACACACACACACACACACACACACACACACACACACACACACACACACACACACACACACACACACACACACACACACACACACACACACACACACACACACACACACACACACACACACACACACACACACACACACACACACGAGGGGAAGTCAGAGACCCAGAGGATTTCAAAGATTCTAATCTCTCCCCCTTCCCTCTTTCCTCAGACCCTTGGATCTCTTTCCGTGGGGACGATGTAGGGGCCCTCCTACCCACTCCTGGCCTGTCCAAGGAAGCTGAATCTTAGGATATAAATGCATTCGCAGCGACTGCGGATCGTCCCCCATCCTGGCTGCTACCAGCTAATGTAGTCAGGTCCTTTTCATGCTGTGAGACCTCTTGGAATCCTGGTATTTCTGAGCCTCCAGAAGGAGCCCGATGTCTGCCCTCTGAATTTCTCCTTCTGTGGCCTGCCTCAGTTTCCCCTCCTGATATATATGGCTCTCTTCCACCTCCACATATAACATGGGTTTGGGCCCGAATCATTGTGTTCTCATCGTTTCAACTTTTTAGGAAATTGTGGGGGGAATAAATGGTGTAAGCCTTGGGCTTCAAATCTCTCCTGAGGCTAATTTGTTGCCATAGTGGAATCTACCAATTTTATATACCAAGTCATATATTTTTAATAAATTTCACAAATAATTACTGGATGTTTGTGCCCGGCATTTTGAGGAATTCTTGGCTTGGAGTCTGACCTGACTCCTTGGAGGAACGGAAGAGTTATTCCCTCCTTGAGGGAAAGGAAAGCCTCCTCAGGCTTCTTGCTTCCCTTCCTTCCTAAAACTTGCGGACAAAGGGGAAGATAAAACTACACCTCCCGTGAGGCTTTGGAGCTAGAACAACTGCAGGTGGTCGGGCACGGCGCCCTGACGCCTGCCGGGAGTTGTAGTTCCCCCGGCCGTGCCACTCCGGTGTTGCCCACCCCGCCAGCCCTGGGAAGGGGCGGGGCGAACCTCAAGGGGCTGCTCTTTCCTTTGTGGACGTGGCGAGGGGCGCCCTTGGCCCGCCCAGCTCTCATCGGCCCCGCCCCATGAGGCCCTCAAGATCGTTCATTGGTAGGAGGGCGGGCCTCTGCGCTGCAGGAGGCGGGGCCTGGCTGGAGAGCAGCCAAATTGGGCATCTTTTTGGAGAACTCGGAGTGGAATTTAGAGAGCGAAGTGAAGCTGCCTGACCGGGTAAAGGGAGGCGGGGGCGGCTGCCCTGCCCAGCGAGGACGGTTCGGGTCCACTTGGGTGGAGGATTGGGGACCAAGCTGAAAGCGATGCCCGGGGGCCTGCATGATTTCTTTCTGGCCACGACCCCGCCCTGAACTATGCTTGGGAATTGCGCCACGTCTCCCGCTTGAATCCTCCCCACTTGCGGCCCTGGTACGCCTCTGGGACTTCCTCAGAGGATTCGGTCCCCACAGCTGGCTTAACCTCAGAGAACCCCGCCTCCCTTCTCCCCTTCCTGTCCCTTCTTGAGCTCAAAACTTTGCAGCCAGCTACCAACTCTCTGTCCTGTCCTAGGCTCCCCCATCCCCATCCTCCTGTCTCGTCTCTGTCCTGTTCTCTGTGACCCCTGACTCCTAGCCTCCACCACTCCTCAGGGACTGATGATGTGGCAACCGTCACTTCTGCTGCTGCTGTTGCTGCTCAGGCGCGGAGCCCAGGGAAAGCCATCCCCTGACGCCGGCCCTCATGGCCAGGGGAGGGTGCACCACGCGGCCCCCCTGAGCGAGGCCACTCATGATGACGCTCACGGGAACTTCCAATATGATCATGAGGCTTTTCTGGGACGAGAAGTGGCCAAGGAATTCGACCAACTCACCCCAGAGGAAAGCCAAGCCCGTCTGGGGTAGGAGAGAGATGGAGGGGGAGGAGGATTCAGGGTTGTAATTTTAAAGAGGGAGGAGGTCAGGGGAGGCCTCGATGAGAGGGTAATATATGAGACACGTGGGTGTATGGGGGAATAGCATTCCAGGCAGAGGGAACTGTAAGTGCAAAGGCCCTGAAGCAGAATCGGGCCTGATGTGCCTGATGTGTCTGAAGAACAGTGAGACCTATGTGACTGGAACCCAGTGAGTGGAGGGAGAGAGTAGAAGGTAGTGGCAGAGAGAACAAAGGGGTCAGGTTGTGCAGGGCCTTTGGGGCCACAGTGAAGTTTTAAGCTTTTCTCTGAGTGAGATAAGGGCTGTGGGATGGCTCTGAGCAGAAGGAGGACGTGAGCTGACTTAGGCTTTAACAGGATCCCTCTTGCCATGCAGGGCACAGACTATAGCGAGCAAGAAGCAGGGAGCCCAGTGAGGAAGTGACTGCAGTCTTCCAGGTGGGAGAGAAGAGACTAGGGTCACCAGATTCAGGGTGGAGATAGCGGTGGTGGCCAGGTCCGCTGGCTGGGATATTGTGCATGGATGGGGTTGGGTGTAGAAAGGACGGGGGAGGAAAAGCAGTGATAGACTTACACATAATACAGTGCCTGGAGCTGTTCAAAGTGCTTTACGAGATTTAAGTCGTTTAATCCCCACACGGATTATGAGGTATGTTCTGTTATTTATCCCCATTTTACAGAGGGGGAAACTAAGGCACAGACAGGGTAAGTGACTTGCCCACGGTCACACAGCCAGCAAGAAGAGGTGGCAGGATTTGAACCTAAATGTCTGGCTCTAGAGCCCAAACTCTTAACCACCGCTGGAACCTCAGGGTAGCCGGACCCCTACGAAACAGAGCAGAGACAGCCTAGCGCGGGAGGAAGGGATCAGCGACCTGGGCAGGGCCATCTCAAATTCAATTCTGGGGACTGGTTTGCGGGGATTTCGGGACGGTGACAGGAAGAAGGGCTCCACGTGGCCTGTGTTAGCGCTTGGGCGAGAACACAGACCAATGACGGGGCATTGCCAGGGGAGAGGGATGGGACCTGGGAGCCGAGAGGCGTGGCTCGAGAGACGGGGCATGAGGTGGGGGCCTAAAAGGGCTTGACATGTGACATGGAGGTGTACAGGATCAGGCTGGAGCACGGGGAGGAACGGGTGGAAGCCGAGCCTGCAGTGTTGGGGCTGATGGTTGGGGCAAAGCCTGATAACGGCTGGGAAAGACTAGAGAAAAGGGGCGAGTCGCAGCATACCTCGGGGCTGCAGGGATACGGGCCTGAAATTGACGCTCGCAGCCCGGGAGGGGGCCGAGCAGAGGCCGGGGCTAGAGGGGCTAGAGGTTCTGAAGACTGGCAGAGCCAGGGGAAGGGGGCGGGGCCTGAGACGGCAAGAGGTCTGGAGAGTCTGTAGCCGTGGCAATCGGAGTTCAGAGTGAGTCTTGGGACAGGGAATCTGCGGGCGAGGGGCACGGTGTGACTCCCTGCCCCCTGCCCCCCTCCCCAGCACGTGCAGGCCAGAGTGGAGAGTGGGACCCTGGATTGTCATAGGTCCTTTCCCCAAGCGAGCATGTCGTGGACCGCAGTGCCAGCCACAGGCCCGCCGCGTCTCGGAAAGGGCGTTATTGCCTCTGGGAGCGGACCCTGGATTAAGGGGGGGCAGAGCCCTGAGGAGGGCGTGGAACCGGGATTGACAGGCGCCTCCTCCCAATTTGCTGGCGACTCAGGGACAACATTTTCAGCCCTATGTGGGGGTGTGTCTCGAGTTCCTGGAAGAAGGCGGGACCCGGGGGTCGGCGGGGCCCGAGACTGACGTGTGCCCCGCCCCGGCTCGCAGGCGCATCGTGGACCGCATGGACCGCGCCGGGGACGGGGACGGCTGGGTGTCGCTGGCCGAGCTCCGCGCGTGGATCGCACACACGCAGCAGCGGCACATACGGGACTCAGTGAGCGCAGCCTGGAACACGTACGACACAGACCGCGACGGGCGTGTGGGTTGGGAGGAGCTGCGCAACGCCACCTACGGCCACTACGAGCCGGGTACGCGAACCGACCCCTGCTCCCCACACACACCATGACCCGGACCTTTTTGACACCTTCATCCTGAGAACGTTAAGCCCGTTAACCAGATTCATGACCTTTGACCTCCGACCCTTGACCAGGGTCTACCCACTTCTAGAACCCCATCACCCTGAAACCCCCAACCCTTTATCTCTGGTTTCTCGTTCTGACATCCACTGGGGAACTTCAGATCCTTGACCAGGGACATCTACCTCCTAAGCCCTATCGGCCTGACCTTTGATCTCTGACCTCTCATCCTGAGAGCCCCAAGCCATTTATTCCTCCTCTGCCTCTGGATTCCCTCCTCTCCAACCCCATGCCCCAGTCCTCGGCCCCCCACGGCTCTTAGCCACTCCCTCCTGGACCCTCAACCCAGCCTCCGCCTCCAGCCTGTCCCTCGCATACACCCAGAGGGATCTTTCCACACTCAGAGCTGACCTTGACCTTCCCCTGCTCACAGCCCCCCATGGCTCCCCAGGGTCCCCAGGAGAGAGTCTTAGCTCCTCAGCCCAGTCTCACCCAACCATCCACCATCGTTTTTCTGCATTTTCTGCCCCAGCTAAATGGATCTTCTGCAGTTTCCCCGAACTCACAGTGCTCTTCAAACCTCTACACTCTGCACATACTGTTCCCTTTGTTGAAAATGTCCTTCCCCTCCTCTGTGTCCAGCAAGCTGAGTCAGTATACTGCACCAGAGCGTGACTTCGGGGCCCAGTGGGCCAGTATCAACTCAAAGTCCATCCTTCCTGGCTGCGTGACCTTGGGCAAGTTATTTCCTCTCTCTGACAGTCAGCTTTCTCCTTCATAAAGTAAGAATAAATGAAAAAACGGAATTCCCTGGAGGTCCAATGGTTAGGGCTTCGTGCTTTCACTGCCAACCGTGCGGGTTCAATTCCTGGTCGGGGAACTAAGATCCTACAAGCCGCTCGGTGCAACCAAAAAAACCCCCCAACAACAACTACTACAAAATAACTCATTTTGCTTGCTTTTTGTGAGAATTAATTGCAATTTTGTAGATAAAGAGCTTAGCACATAATAAGCTCTCACTACAAGGTAGCTACTATTAATTATTATTATTTCGGTGGAGGTCTCCCTGCCCTGACTCCCCAGAGTTAGATTCCTTTGTCTTTTTTTTTTTTTTTTTTTTAATTTTTGGCCACACCCTGCTTCATGTGGAACCTCAGTTCCCAGACCAGGGATTGAACCCGAGTCCCCTGCATTGGAAGGTGGAGTCTTAACCACTGGACCACCAGGGAAGTCTCAGATCCCTTTGTCTTAAAGCACATCCCACCAAGATCCCTCCTTCCCCAGGTGAAGAATTTCACGATGTGGAGGACGCAGAGACCTACAAGAAGATGCTGGCTCGGGACGAGCGGCGTTTCCGGGTGGCTGACCAGGATGGGGACTCAATGGCCACTCGGGAAGAGCTGACGGCCTTTTTGCATCCTGAGGAGTTCCCTCACATGCGGGACATCGTGATTGCTGTGAGTGGGGGCCTGAGGAACGCTGCTTCCCACCTCCCTCCCGGGACCCAGGCTTCTGATGCCAGGACTAGCCTCCCAGCACTTACCTTCGGGGCTCCAGTGCCCACCCTTCAACCCCCCAGTATCTAATCTCTCCTGATCTGGCCTCCCCCTTTCTGTGCTCACATCTGGGGTCCAGGCACCCAGCCTGCCTTCAGAAAACCACATCCCCCAGCAGTGCCTTAGATAGCCCCCATCCTGGCTGAACCCCAGGAAAATCCCAACCCCAGACATGGAGTGTCCACTCTGAGGCCATTCCTGCTGGCCCCCCATCTTCTATTACTTTATATATATATATATATATATATATATATTTTTTTTTTTTTTTTTTTTTTTGCCAACTCTGTCTCTATTTTAGAGTGGCAGGATTTTTTTCTCTTCTCTCTTTTCTTTTTTTTCCCATTAGACTTTAATTGCTAGAGCCATTTTAGGTTCACAGCAAAATTGAGTGGAAAGTCCAGAGATTTCTCCTGTACCCCCTGCCCATGCCAGGTGTAGTTAACTTCTTCCACCCAGTGGGGTTTCAGTACCTATAAGACAGCTCAAAGGACATGGCTCAGAATATTATCTATAGCCCTTGAAGAGGAACTAAAGGGTCCTTGACTATGCTTAATGACTAAACTAATAATATTTTGTTCTGTTTGACTGTTTTCCTTTGTTTCTGCATTTTCTCAGCCCTGATGCCTCTTTCTCCCCAGGAAACCCTGGAGGATCTGGACAAGAACAAAGACGGCTATGTGCAAGTGGACGAGTACATCGGTGAGTGGGACCTGATTCTCTTCCTAAGGAGGCCTGTCCTCTCCCAAGCATGGGTGGCAGCTGATATATATCAGCCGTTAGAGCGAAGGCTCTCTGAAGTGGGGCAGGGTTGCTGCCTGGGTCCATCCATCCACCCAACATTTACTGAGTATCCACTGTGGGCCAGGCCTAAGGAACATTTACTGAGCACATATATTTCCTGGGCCCAACAAATCTTTATCAAACACCCTTTGTGTGCCAGGCTCAGGAAACATTTATTGAGTCCCTTCTGTTTGCCAGACCGCAAAAGCATTTATCAAGCACCTACTGTGTGCCGGGCCAGGAAACATTTATCAAGCACCTACTGCATGTTGGTGGTCGAGGATAGAGCAGAGAATATCACAGGGAAGGTCCGTTCCTGGGAAAGTGTGGAGTTTCTACAAAATCAGGGCTCAGGAGCTGTGTTTGGTTGGGATAGGATGTCAGGGAAATTGTCTTGAGCCTGCATTTACACAGCAAATCCTGCATCTCCTGTTATTCAGGATGTCGGGGAGCCCTCAAGACACCCCCCAGTTCCCCATTGGTTCTGCCTCTGTCCCTGTCCTCAGGGGTACAAAGAATTTGGTTGAAGGGAGGCTATTAAACGTGGAAGTCTTTAAAGTTTGAAAACATTGCTTTATAGAATGCTTTTATGGAACAAACCCATAGGCAAGACATTTCAATTTAAGCATCATTTATTTTTTTCTGAAGAAGATAGAAGTCTCTCTCTCTCTTTTTGGTCAGAAAGAACTCCAGGGACTTCCCTGGCAGTCCAGTGGTTAGGACTCGGTGCCTTCACCGCCATGGCCACAGGTTCAGTTCCTGGTCGGGGAACTAAGATCTCGCAAGACGCACAGCATGGCAAAAAAAAAAAAAAAAAAAAAAGACGTAAGACCATTAAAAAAAAAAAAAAAGCAAGGCTGAAGGCTAAGTGGGTAATTGTGTGCCTGGCACACCTGTTCCATCTTTGAGGCCATCCCTCCCTGTGACAGCCCCCTGGCCTGGCCCCGGAGTAGAGGAAGGCATTCTGTCCTCATTATGGTGGCTTTGTGTCTGGTATAAAAAGACTTGTCAGGTTGTAATGTCTTCCAAATGTATCTGTGGGCCCTTGGGGTGAAGAGCTTTTCAAACATTTACAAATAATTGCAACAAAGGAGAGGCTCCTAGCGTCTCCAGGGATGTTCTGGGTGTGGTGAGCTGTTCAAAGTGTGGCTATAGAGGATCTCCCACTATGGGTGCCTCCTATGTGCCAGGCACTGCACCACACAGCGCACACTCTGTCTCATGCGTGTGTCGATCAAATGGATGGATGATTCGATCAATCACATGACCAATCAATGAAGCCAATTTCACCTGCAGCATAACGATCACCTGCAAGTCGGGTTTGTTATCAATTCCATTTAACAGAAGAGGAAACTGAGGTGAAAGAAAGTGAAGTGGGTGGTCCGAGGTTCCGGGCTCCAGGAGTGTCAGGGCCAGGCTGGGAGGCCCCAGGAACTGCCCCTGATGTCGCCCCCTCTCACCCCCCAACCCCAGCGGATCTGTACTCGGCAGAGCCCGGGGAGGAGGAGCCAGCCTGGGTGCAGACGGAGCGGGAACAGTTCCGGGACTTCCGCGATCTGAACAAGGACGGGAAGCTGGATGGGAGTGAGGTGGGCCACTGGGTGCTGCCCCCTGCCCAGGACCAGCCGCTGGTGGAGGCCAACCACTTGCTGCACGAGAGTGACACAGACAAGGTGCAGGGGCGCAGGGGGATGATGCTGGCCCGGTGGGCAGAAATGACCAAAACGTGGGCCTGGGACTTCGGGGTCCCTATTTGGCTGGAGAAAGAAAGAGGGACAAAGATGGAGGTGGGGAGGGAGAAAAGCAGGAACAGAGACCCAGGGAGAGGGGGACGGAGACCATGGGAGCCATACTTGGCTCCAGGGAGGAGTCTCCCAGGCAGGGCCCCGTGGCATCCCGCTGACCTCTGACCCCCTCTCAGGACGGGCGTCTGAGCAAGGCTGAGATCCTGGACAACTGGAACATGTTCGTGGGCAGCCAGGCCACCAACTATGGCGAGGACTTGACACGTCACCACGATGAGCTCTGAGCCCCAGCGTGCCCACTGCAGCCTTGTCGCCCCATGGGCTGACCCGCAGAAGGGCCCCAGTGACCAGGGCCCCCTGTCCGGCCCTGAAGGATGCGGACACAGCCTCCAGTGTCCCCCTGCCCCTGGGCTCTCAGGGACCCACAGGGTCAACTTCTCTCCCTGAGACATCACAGCCCCCCCAGATCCCCCCAAGGGCTCACAGACCCAAAGTGAGGGACCATCCACTTCTCACTGGCAGAGTCTCCCCGCCCAGACCAAGGCCCCCTACGCCAAGCTCAGTCTGTAAGAGCCTCCACTAACCCCCAGCTCCGAATCTGAGCCTCACACCACAGAGACGAGAAACACTCCCCCAGGTGCCCCGAACTTGCCCCCAGCACTTGCCCAAAGGATGCCTCCTCTCTGCCAGGGAAGCAATAAAATCTAGTGCTGGGGCCCCATCTGTGTGTCTCCCTGAGGGGGTAACAGGGGCCTTGGGGGCTGTGGCTGGGAGAGGAACATGCTGGGAGTTGGGGGGCTGTGGGCTGAAGGAGGGGACAAGGCATTTGAAGAGGGAGCTCTGGGGGTTGGGCAGGGTTTGAGGTCGTCCCTGGAAACAAAATAAAACTAGAGGGCAGAAGACCTAAATAGACATTTCTCCAAAGAAGACATTCAGTGGCCAACAGGCCCATGAAAAGATGCTCAGCATCACTAATTATTGTAGAAATGCAAATCAAAACCACAATGAGGTACCACCTCATGCTACCAGTCAGAATGGCCATCATTAAAAAGTCCACAAATAATAAATGCTGGAGGGGGTGTGGAGAGAAGGGAACCTTCCTACACAGGTGGTGTGAATGTAAATTGGTGCAGCCAATGGAAAAGAGTATGGAGGTTCCTCAGAAAACTAAAAATAGAACTACCATATGATCCAGCAATCCCACTCCTGGGCATGTAACCGGAGAAAACTAATTCGAAAAGATACATGCACCCCAATGTTCATTACAGCACTATTTACAACAGCCAAGACATGGAAACAACCTAAATGTCCATCGACAGATGAATGGATAAAGAAGATGAGGTACATATATACAATGGAATACTACCCAGTCATAAAAAGAATGAAATAATGCCATTTGCAGCGACATGGATGGACCCAGAGATTATCATACTAAGTGATCTAAGACAAAGACAAATATATTATCTCACTTATATGTGAAATCTAAAAAATGATACAAATGAACTTATTTACAAAACAGAAACAGACCCACAGACACAGAAAACAAACTTATGGTTACCAGAGGGGAAAGTGGGGGGAGGGATAAATTAGGAGTTTGGGATTAGCAGATACAGAGTACTATATATAAAATAGATAAACAACAAGGACCTACTGTATAGCACAGGGAACTATAGTCAATATCTTACAATGATCTATAATGGAAAAGAACCTGAAAAAGAATATCTATACAGCTGGATCACTTTGCTGTACACCAGAAACTAACACAACATTGTAAACCAACTATACTTCCAAAAAAAAAAAAAAGAGTGAACCCTAATATGTCTATACACTTTAGCTAATAATGATGTATCAATACTGATTTACCAATTATAACAGTGCCACACTAGTGCAAGATGTTAATAGTAGGGAAAACTGGGAACTTGCTACTGTCCACTCATTTTGTAATAGGGAAGAACTTTTGTATTCTATTACAAGTTAATCACTAAAGGGATTTTGCCTTTAAGGTTAAATCATACATAATAACCCATCTCGGGGAACCCTGCCTCCCAGGTGACGAGCATTAAGCTAAAACACCTTTGTTTAGCTCAAGGGAAACCTCCTGACCAGGCCCACCTGTGAATGGCTGAGGGAAGGAAGAAATTAACACCTCCGGAGTCTGACCGGGAACCAGGACTTTCTCTCTCCCCTTTTAGTATAAAAGGAGCCTGAATTCTAACTCGGGGAAGATGGTTCTTTGAGTTGCTGGTGCACCATCTTCTCAGTATGCTGGCTTTGTGAATGAAGTCACTATTCTTTGCCCCAAGGACTCATCTCTGGATTTATTGGCCTGACGTGGGGCAAGTAGTACCAATTTTTGCAAAGCCTGCCAGGAGCCTTGCTGCTCATGGCCAACCAGCCCCGGTTGGGGAATTTTCGGGTAAGGCCCTAGCAGCTGCCGGGACCGCTTGTCCTGAGGATCTTCCCTTCAAAATTCCCCAAAGCGGCACCAGCTGACCCATCGCTTGGCAGTGGGAGCAAGAAATTGACCTGTGGGAGCCGACAGGCTCCATACAGCAGGGTAAGTAGTTCTGGTGTGTACAGCCGGAAACTTTTTCCTCCACTTGGGGCTTTTTCCTCCGGAATAAGCCCGTTTGTTTTGTATTTGAGCGGGGGTACCCTGTTGGAGAGAGGCAATAACAGCTGGACTTTTTCCCGATTTGTGAACGGGATCGTTTGTTTCTTTGGATGCTGGCGTTTGTGTGCACTGTTTGTGTTTTGTTTGTCTTGTATTTCTGTCTTTAAAAATTGGGGAATGGGGCTTCCCTGGTGGCGCAGTGGTTGAGAGTCCCCCTGCCGATGCAGGGGACACGGGTTCGTGCCCCAGTCCGGGAAGATCCCACATGCCGCGGAGCGGCTGGGCCCGTGAGCCATGGCCGCTGAGCCTGCGCGTCCGGAGCCTGTGCTCTGCAACGGGAGAGGCCACAGCAGTGAGAGGCCCGCGTACCGCAAAAAAAAAAAAAAAAAATTGGGGAATGTTTCTACTATCCCTAAAGAAAGTCCTCTGGGGTGTATTTTGGGTAGGTGATCTGATTACAGCTATTAATCCATGACTGAGAGGAAGATGATATTTCATGGTAACAATGTGTGGCCACAGTACCTGTTAAGATCTCCACGAGAGGGCTAGGGAGGGTTATCTTGGGACCCTGTGCCCCATGTAACGTCACCCTTGCTGTGGTGTTAATTCCGTCGCCTGCAGTCTCCTGTGTTGTTGGTCTGGATCCAACAGCTCTCCAAGGAGTCGCGTTGCGTGAGGGTTGAGTTGATGGCTCTTGTGATATGTAAAATCCCGTGACCAAACTTGAGGGTTTATTTAGGTTTTTGTTTGTTGTTAGGGGTTTTTCATTTCATTTTGTTTTGGTACCATTTTTTCATTTACAGATTGATGTCAAATGAAGGAAAGGAACACAGACACACACACACACAAACACCTGTCTGTTCTTGTCCAGAAGTAGGACATTCCCAGGGAGAAGAGAAAGGTTCCACTTGGTTCCTAAAATCACTGAGAGGCCCGTCCCAGAATTCAGCCTGGTTGGTGGAGGCCAAGGCCAACAGGCATCCTTTTAATGGTTAGAGATGCTTCCTCGCTATTTATGGTTTTATGGTTGCCTTTGAATGGCTCTGTGGTTATTCTGTGGAGAAACAGGGAAGAATGATGAAATCCTCTAGGTGCAAGCATTTGTGCTGCTACACTAGGGTGGGAAAAGTCAGACAGTTGTCACTTTATGGTAATAAAAACCCAAGGGAACATCTGTCGTACAGCAAGAAAAGGAGTGAGGGGGACTCAACACAAAGGAACCTGCCCTACCGAAGATCAGCAAATAGACTTAACTCAAATGCTTCAAGCTGCAGGAAATTTCAGATACCTGCTGGTGTTTGTGGACACGTTCAGAATGGATGGAAGCATATCCCACCTGGACAGAAAAAGCCTCTGAAGTGGTGAAAGCTCTCCTTAAGGATATTATTCCCGGATTAGATTGTCTTACACCCTTCAAAGTGACAATGGACCTGCTTTTGTCTCCAGTATAACCAAACAGGTATCTAAAGCCCTGCAAATTAATTGGAAAGTCCATTCCTCCTGGAGACCACAATAAACAGGAAAAAACCCAGAAAATGAATCATACATTAACAAGAAGCATTGCTAAAATATGTCAAGAGACTAATTTAACTTGGGATAAGACCTTGACAGTAACTGTTTTGTTTTATCCAGAGTTTATAATTGTTATCTGTGGGAGGGTTGGAATTTTAATCCAAGTGTGACTCAAAGCTTTTAATTATAAACATGATGACATACTGCCCCCTAGTGGCGGACTGTGGAGAATTGGTTTAGGAAGGAGTAGGGCAAATTTGTAGCTCTCTGAGGGCTGCATGTTTGAAAACATTTTTTTTTAAATCAAAATAATACTCATACATAGCAACAAATTATTTTTATGGAGAAACTTATGATAAATAGCTGCTCAGCACCCGGTCACTCTTAGTGTCTCTCCCCAGGTTTGTTGTTTTTTTTTAATCTTTTGCACATTTTAAATTTTGGCAATATACTCGTAGGATACAAAATTCTAAATACATATGATGATACTAAAACCAAAGCCTTCCTTCCACTAAGGTCGCCTCTTCTGGCAGCCAGTGTTTTTCTCAGGGAGAATTTACACAGAATTAAGCAAAAAATGCACAACTTGTTTTACTTCTAATGGAAATGATAGCAGATAATAACCTTTCTTGTTTCTCTTAATGCTTTTTTTTTTTTTTTTTTTTTTTTTGCGGTACGCGGGCCTCTCACTGTTGTGGCCTCTCCCGTTGCGGAGCACAGGCTCCGGACGCACAGGCACAGCGGCCATGGCTCACGGGCGCAGCCGCTCCGCGGCACGTGGGATCTTCCCGGACCGGGGCACGAACCCGTGTCCCCTGAATCGGCAGGCGGACTCTCAACCACAGCGCCACCAGGGAAGCCCAATGCTTTTTTTTTTTTTTTTGAGCCAGAATCCTCCAATTTTATCTTTTTTTTTTTTTTGCCATACGCGGGCCTCTCACTGTTGTGGCCTCTCCCGTTGCGGAGCACAGGCTCCGGACGCGCAGGCTCAGCGATCATGGCTCACGGGCCCAGCCGCTCCGCTCCGCGGCATGTGGGATCTTCCCGGACTGGGGCACGAACCAGAATCCTCCAATTTTAAAAATTATTTATGGGCTTCCCCAGTCTTACAGCTGAGTGATATTCTTCTGGATAAATTATTTAACCAGTTCTCTACTGAACAACATTTAAGTTGTTTCTAGTCTTTTCTCTTCCAAAGGATGCTGCACAGAAGGCACTAGCACATCCGTAATTTTCCATGAATTTAACTGCAGATAAATTCCTAGAAATGGAATTTATGAATTCGGTAGACACTGCCAAACTGCCAAGGACATCTCTTTGTTATTGCAGTGAATTTTTTTTTTTTTTTTTTTTTTTTTTATATTGCGCTGCGCGGGCCTCTCACTGCTGTGGCCTCTCCCGTTGCGGAGCACAGGCTCCGGACGCGCAGGCCCAGCGGCCATGGCTCATGGGCCCAGCCGCTCCGCGGCATGTGGGATCCTCCCAGACCGGGGCACGAACCCATGTCCCCTGCATCGGCAGGGGGACTCTCAACCGCTGCGCCACCAGGGAAGCCCCTCATCTGGCTTTTTACTTAGCATGATGTTTTCAAGGCCCGCGTTTTAGCGTGGATCAGAATTCCATTCCTTTTTATGGCTGAATAATATTCCATTGTATGTCTAGCACATTTTGTTTATCCACTCATCAGTTGATGGACATCAACTGGGTTGATGGGTTGTTTCTACACCATTAGTGCTGCCAGGATCATTCATGTAGAAGTTTTTGCATGAACATGTTTTTAATTTTCTTGGGATCCCTAAGCTGATTTTTTTAAGAGAAATGGAAATCTACTCACACAAAATGCCCCGCCCCTTTTCTGCATTTTTAAATTTTAATTCATATAAAGTCCACTCTCTTTGGTGAATTTTGACAAATCATCTTCATACAACCATCACCACAGTTAAGATTAGAACAGATCCATCCCCCCTCCTCAAACTCTTGTTAACCCTCCTTGTAGTCAATCCCTCCCCCACCCCTGGACACCAAGGATTTGCTCCCTGTCTATATAGTTTTCGCTTTCCAGAAAAGTCTCCCCAATTTAAAAATCTCAACAAGTAATCACAGTTGTCCTAAAGTACTGTTTGTGGCTGGTTGAGGCTGGAGCCACCAGTGGGCACACCCCACCAAGCCCCACCACGCCCATTTCTTGCTCTGAACATCATCTATTTTTAAATATTTATTTATTTACTTTTGGCTGCGCTGGGTCTTTGTTGCTGCGCATGGGCTTTCTCTAGTTGCAGCGAGCGGGGGCTACTCTTCGTTGCGGTGCGCAGGCTTCTCATTGCGGTGGCTTTTCTTGTTGAGGAGCGCGGGTTCTAGGCATGCGGGCTTTAGTAGTTGTGGCACGCAGGCTTAGTTGCTCCGCGGCATGTGGGATCTTCCCGGACCAGGGCTCGAACCCGTGTCCCCTGCATTGGCAGGCGGATTCCTAACCACTGCGCCACCAGGGAAGCCCCTTTGCTCTAAACTCTAGACCAGTGTCTAAGGAACCTCTGTTGAGAAAACACAAAATTTGTCTCCACTTCCCATCCCTCCCTTCTCCTGCCACAGCTTCAGCTGTGGTCTGACTCTTGCTTCCTCTCCTTGTTACCTTTGAAATCTTAAAGGAAACCTATGGCTTAGAGTGAGGACCTTGACTCACATCCCACCCCTCCCCGCAAAGAGTGTCTCAAAGGGCCTGTGAACTAAATAGTGGCATTTAGGCTCCTTGTGGAAATCCAGAATTTCCAATCTTGCACCTTTAAATCTTTATTTGGGGTGGGGAGTGGTCTGTACCACACATAAACAGGATCCTTGGGGCGGGGGGGGACTGAGAGAAAAGACTCGGGGTGGTTGAGAGCTCTTAAGAGGACGGGGATTGGGGGGTGTTTAGAGAAGGAGGGAAGATCTCTTATCATTCTGGGTAAAGGGATGGGGTGGGAGTTTGCCAAGGTGGAGAGGTCTGTGGGTGGCAGTGTGGGAAACCTAGGGGAGGAAGGGTGCAAAGGATGTGGAGGAGGGCAAGACTGAATGAGGCGGGTGCAGGTATCTGGAGGTGGCTGACCTCTGGGTGAACCTGGGCTCAGCTATGGCCTTGAGCAGTGTGACTTTGGGCAAGTTGTCTTCTCAGCCTTGGTGGGCTGTTCTGCAAAATGGGTACAAGCATCCTCCCAAGACAATGGGACTGGGAGACCAAGAGTGGGGCGTGAAGGCTCTTAGGGACCAAGGGAAGGGTCTAGAAGCATCTGAGGGAGGAACTGCTGGGTTTCCGGGGCTCCCCAGGGTGCAAGGATGACCCACCCTCCTGCTAACACCTTTCCCTGCGGCCAGACGCACCAACTGGTCCTGTACCAGACAGGGGCTTGCCCAGCACTCAAGGACACTCTGAATCTCGCCTGGGCATTGGATTAGAAGACCTCTTACCAAAATGAAAAGGTAGAGACTGTTCAATGAACAGAACAGTACTTGCATGGAAATCTCACTTTGGTTGAAAAAACTCATGTGAGAAAGACCTGGAAGGACAGGACCTGGGTATCGCTCAGAGAGTCAGGACTTTTTTTTTTAGAAAGTGTCCTTTTTTATTTTATTTATTTTTTAATTTATTTTTTATTTTTTGCTGTACGTGGGCCTCTCACTGTTGTGGCCTCTCCCGTTGCGGAGCACAGGCTCTGGACGCGCAGGCTCAGCGGCCATGGCTCACGGGCCCAGCCGCTCCGCGGCATGTGGGATCTTCCCTGACCGGGGCACGAACCCGCGTCCCCTGCATCGGCAGGCGGACTCTCAACCACTGTGCCACCAGGGAAGCCCGAGAGTCAGGACTTTTAAGACTTTATTTTTGCAATCTTTGCTTGACTGTATGCTCTGGTTCTCCACACTGCACAGGGTCTGCTTTTGTGATTCAATGGTTATTAAAAACATAGCTTTAAAGGCCACCCCTGCCCTCCTAGTCAAGTCTGAGCTCCAGGCAGGTCCACTAGGCCTGGGTGCTCTGAACTCCTCCCTCGTCACACCTGCCGAGTGCTGCCTCCGGGACTTTGCACTTGCGGTTTCCTCTTCCTCTTCACCCTCCAGCCTCCAGGTGGTGGGGGAGGAAGCGTTCCTGACTGCCTTCTCTAGACAGGGTGCCGGCTGTTCGCTTTCTCAGTCACACACAGCACTTCATTTCCTTTACGTGTCTTATCAAACTTTACAACGGGAGACGCGTTCCGGGTCGCCTCCTGGGCTTCAAATTTGGTTTAACTCAAAAGAAAGTGCGGGGACTTCTACAGTCCGTTAAAGTGGCGCCCTCCTGTGGTCGCGGCCCAGACTCCGACCTCTGGCCACTCAACCCATTTAAAGCTGTGCGTTTGCATTCGATTCAGATATTACTCTTAACGTGAGACCACAATCAAATATTTTTAGCCCACGCTTTCAAAACGCAGTCATTCCTGAGCTCACGCTGTCACCGGGCTCTGGCGCGGTGAATGACGGCGCCACACGGCCTGTCGCGTCCAACAAGCCCATTTATTTGGTTTACCGCGCGCTCAGGCCTGCATCACTGGCCGGGACTTCTCGGCCTGCAGCTTCACTCCGGAGCCCGCGAAGCCCGTGCCGCCCTAGAGGAGGAGGAAGAGAGGCAGCGGGGAGCTGGGGTGCCGTGGGGGTTCCCTGGCCCGCGAGGTTCGGTTGGGCCCCCGCTCCCTTAGTGGGGCGGGGCCTCGGTAAGGGAGCGGGCCCTCTGGAAGCAGGTCAGGGTTACCGGAAGGCTAGGGGACAGGGAGGAGGGGTGCCACTCACCCGCTGCAGCACGATGATGTCGCGGTCCGTGAGCTTCTCTCCGGTCACGGGGTCCACCATGTCCTTGCGAATCAGCTTCTCCACGCACTCCACGGTGACCACGGCCCCACTGCAGTGAGGGTGAGTGTGGGGCACGACGATCAGAGGGCCCGCCCCAAAGAGAGAGCCGCACCCCAAGCCCGCCCCGTCCCACAGGTCCCCAGGCTGTCCCCCAGGCGACTCACGAGGGCCGCAGGACGGCGCACGGTGTGGCGTTGCTCAGGCTGTCGCGGGTCACGGCACACACGTAGCGCTCGCTGCGCGTGATGAGCCCCACGCGGTCCACGGAGCTGTCGAGCGGCGTGAAGCGCACGGGCGTCAGGTCGGACATGCGCAGCGGCTTCCCGGACATGGGGCAGGTCACAATGCGCGACTGGGGAGCAGGAGGGGGGCCGAGTCAACAGGCGGGGCTAGAGCCGGGCGGAGGGAGGATGGGGGCCCTCAGGACCCTGGCCCTCTCTGGCAAAGCGGGCACACACAGGCGCTTGCTGGAGTAGGGGGCTCACCGGCTTCTCCAGCTTGGTGGCCTTGGCCTCGGGGGTCAGCGATGGGATCCAGAAGCTGGGCAGCGCTTTGTCCTTGTCCTTGCCTGTGGGGCCCGCACTGGACCCGGGTCGGGCATCATCTGCGGGGGGGAGAGGGGTTCGGACGCAACCAGGGAGGCACCTGGCCCCGCGGGAGCCCCACCCACTTGCATGTCCACTTCTCTCTCACCTGGGCAGTCCCCGGAGGCGGCCTTGGGCGTGAAGGGGTTGAGGGGCCGGCTCACGATGGCCGCCTCCTTCTCCAGGAAGCCCCGCACCTGGTCCTGCGCGGCCGCCCGCCGCAGCCCCTTCTGCTCCTCACGCCGGGCGCCCCGCTGCTTCTCGTAGGCCTGCGGGCAGCCAGGCAGGAGCGAGCTAGGCATCCCCCTGTGGCTTGTGAGTTTGGGGCACCCTAGGTGGGGGCTGGGGTGCCTCTTGGAATTTAAAGGTGGGTGAACTGGAACCCATACAGGGGAGGTTCCTGGCAGAGGCTCTGTTTGGTGGAGGCTGGTGACTGCCTGGGTGTGAATGTTTAATCGGCTGCACAGTTATCCATGGTGTGCCTCTGCTGCCTTTGCCTGTCCCTTCACCAACTGAAGGGCAGTTAAGCCATTTCCACTTTAGCTGGTTTGGGACTCGGTGGTCAACAGCTTGGCTGAAGCGGGACTGCCAGAGCTCAAAGCCTGCCTTTGTCACTGATTAGCTCTGTGGCCTCCAGAAAGCACTGTGACCTATCCTGGCCTCAGTTTCTTCATCCGTAAAACGGGCTGACAATGGTGACCTACCTCGGAGGCTCACTGGGAGGGTTACACAGGAAGATTTTTTAAAACACTTAGCACCTGGCCTGGCACATAGTAAGTGCTCAATAAATGTAATTTGGGGCCATATGTTATTAATTATACAGTATATCTTACCACTTATCTATTATACAGTCCATACAGTGTAGACTCTGTCCCTGCCCTCAACGGCCCGAGTTCCAGGATAGTAGGGAGCAGAGAAGGTTTATGGAGCCATGAAGGCTCAGGCAGTGTGAGGGCAAGAGGAGACACTGCTCCGGCCACCGAGTGAGCAAGGAGGGAACGCTGACGCTGACTGATGCTCGGGAGGGCTTCCGATGTGGGCTGCACGATGAGGGGGCCACCAGGCTGGGTGGAGGACCTGGGCAGAGGGGAAGCCACGCACTCCAGACCAAAAACTCAACAAGAACCTGGCCCCCAGTGCTTCCTGAGCTCTGGAAAAGCCGGCAGGACAAGGAGGGAGACAGGGTCCCTCCTAGCCACAAAATGAGCTCAGCAGTGGAAGGTGGGCCTGGCTCCAAGAAAATGCCTAAGAAGTTCTTATCTGTGAGCATTTCCCGCATGCCCTGCAGTGCCCTCTAGTTTGGCCCTGTCAGCCCATTTTAGAGACAATAAAACTGAGGCCCAAGGAGATGAGCTGGCATCCACTCATTTACCAAGTATGTCCCGAGAACCTAGGGCCTTGGGGTGGGTGAGAGCCCCGCTCCCTGCCCCTGGGGCCTGTATCAGACAGCCACAGGTAGAGTCACAACTGTGACAAGTGCCAAAGAAGAGGTGACAGGGGCAGGCCCTCAGGGCCCTGGACTAGCAAGAGGCCAGAGGAGGCAACACCTGGGCTGAAATCTGGAGAACGAGAAGAATTTAACCAGAAGTGGGAGGGGACGGTGTGCCCAGCAGAGGGAACAGCACAGGAGAGGCCTGGGCGGGGAGGAATTTAGATGCGAGGCCCAGCATCGAAACCACCTACCCACGCCTGCACCCCCTTCTCCCAGCCCAACCACCTTCATCTGCCGGGCGATCTCCTTCTTCTGGTGCAAAATGTACTCTAGGATTGCCTCCCGCTCATACAGGTAGCCATCGGGGCTGCAAAGAGAAGAGGGGATGAGAAAACATGGGCCTGGCCCAGGCCACATGGCCAGAGATTGACAGTCACCTGCTGAACATCAGCTCCCTGCCCAGGGCAACCACTGAGCGTCTTCTAGGCAACTGCTCGCTCAGGGCTCGGCTCAGCTCTCTGAGGTGACCGCACTGTTTTAAATCTCCCGGCTTTAGAATGTCCTCTGATGCGCAGGCAAAATCTCGCACTGTAAACGGTCAGCTCAGCAGGCCTGGGCTGTGCAAACCCTGCACATTCCAACCAAAGGACTGGCTCCTGGGAGGGCACCTCTAGGCCTTGGAATGTCCTGCCTGTTAAGAGTGTCTCTGTTTGCCTGGGAGGCTGGGACCATGTGGTGTGAGCTGGACCTCTGGAGGGGCTGAAGACCAAGGTCAGCCAGGCCTAGGTGACTGACGTCCAATAAAAACCCTGGACACCAAGGCTGGAGCGAGCTTCCTGGTGGGTAGTAACTGCTGTGGCGAAAATTACGCGCTTTCCTGCGACTCCACTGAGAGAGACAAAGGAAGCTTGTGCCTGGTCTCTCTGGGACTCTGCCCCATGTGTCTTTTCCCACTGCTGATTTTATTTATTTAAAAAATTTTGGGGGGGCTTCCCTGGTGGCGCAGTGGTTAAGCATCTGCCTGCCAATGCAGGGGACACGGGTCCGAGCCCTGGTCCGGGAAGATCCCACAGGCCGTGGAGCAGCTAAGCCCAAGCGCCACAACTACTGAGCCTGCACTCTAGAGCCCGTGAGCCACAACTACTGAGCCCGTGTGCCACTACTGAAACCCGTGCACCTAGAGCCCATGATCCACAACAAGAGAAGCCACTGCAATGAGAAGCCCGCATACCACAACGAAGAGTAGCCCCCGATCGCCGCAACTAGAGAAAGCCCGCGCGCAGTAACAAAGACCCAATGCAGCCATAAATAAATAAATAAATAAATAAATTTATTTAAAAAAAAATTTTTTTGGCCGTGCCACGCAGCATGTGGGATCTTTTATTTTATTTATTTTTGGCTGCGTTGGGTCTTTGTTGCTGCGTACAGGCTTTCTCTAGTTGCGGCGAGCGGCGGCTACTCTTCGTTGCAGTGGGCGGGCTTCTCATTGCAGCGGCTTCTCTTGTTGCGGAGCACGGGCTCTAGGTGCGTGGGCTTCAGTAGTTGTGGCTCATGGGCTCTAGAGCACAGGCTCAGTAGTTGTGGCGCATGGGTTTAGTTGCTCTGTGCTATGTGGGATCTTCCCGGACTGGGGATCAAGCCCGTGTCCCCTGTATTGGCAGGCGGATTCTTAACCACTGCGCCACCAGGGAAGCCCGGCATGTGGGATCTCAGTTCCCCGACCAGGGATCAAACCCATGCCCCCTGCACTGGAAGCTCAGAGTCTTAACCACTGGACTGCCTGGGAAACCACCCCCATTGCTGGTTTTAATCTGTAACCTTTTGCTGTCATAAGCTGTCATTTGAGGATAACTGCTTTGCTGAGTTCTGTGTTCTTCTAGTGAACCACTGAACCTCCCGGTGGCCTCGGGGACCCTGAACCACGATCTACTTTCATCGCGATGTCTACAAAATGGACCAGTAATTGAGCACATATTTAGTCAGTGGACTAAGTACCTTCTACCCATTATCTCGCTGAAGCCTTTGCCAGACGCTAAGAGGTAGGTAACAGTAAGCACTCCACACGTGAGCTGTTACTATGGGCTAGCCACTTTCCAGGAGCCCTGCCCTCTATTGTGAATGTATTCTTTTCCACACCCCATGAAGCGTACTAGGATCATGCCCATGTCTCAGAGGAGAACACTGAGGCTGCGGGAGGGTAGGTGGCTTGCCAGGGCGCCCTGGCTGTGCAGCCCCCTCCTGGCGATTCCCTTGCCCTCGTCACCCTGACCCGCCCACCCGTGTTCCCAGCTTACGTAACAACAGGGTCGTGGCACGGCTGCAGAGAGAGGCAGCAGCAATCGAAGTCCTTGACGGCATCCCGGCTCAGTCGAATGTTCTGGGTGCCGTAGCCTGAGGCCGCTGGGGACAGAGAGAGGCAGAGGGATGGAGAGGCAGGAGATGTGCCCTTCTCCAAACCCAGAGAGAAAGGCACAGAGAGGACTCCGAGGTAGGGGGACTCAGAGAACAGGCAGTCAAGAGCTTGGGCTGTGTGTCTGCGTTGGGGACAGGGCTGCACAACCCACAGGAAGGCGTTCATCCCCAGAGGGTAAGTGACAGACAGGCCCTGTCCCTGAGGCAGCTCGGGGAAGAGGCTCGTAACTGACTCCCCTCGGGCCTTCTGGCTCTGTGACCAAGCTCAAGCGTCTGTACCTCTCTGGGCCTCCGTTTCCGCCTCTGGAATACGGCCTGACAACAGTGATTCCTTCCTCAGTGGGTGTTTGGGAGGCTTAGCATGGAAGGCACTTAACGCAGTGCCCACGACAAGGCAGGGAGAAGGTCGCTGGCTCACGTGGGCTGTTACGTTTCCGGTCGTGACCATCAGTCACGTGGCTGTTACTTACACGGTCGGGGGAAAGACACATGCCCAGAGAGCACAACCAGAGGAGCAAAGTAACATGGGGACTTCAGGGTCCATTTGCCCCCTCCCCCAAACCCAGTACCTGTGTCCTTCTTCTTCTCATGGTAGGTGTAGACGGCCCCCGCCGTGCAGTTCTTGCCGTGGCGTGTCATCCTGGGGGGTAAGGAAGGGGCAGCTGCAGGGCTGTGTGTCCAGAGGGGGCCCACGCAGAGAGGACTGGACCTTTCTGGCCCCCGATCTGATCTGACGGGAAAGCTGGGAGTGGGGCAGGGGAAGAGAGTTTTGCACACGTTAAATGGTTAAGAAATGCCTATACCTCCCCAAAACAAATATGGCACTCAACCCTGAAAAAGACCTGAAGTTTGCTTGTGGAAGTGGTGTCGGAAGGGGTACACGTTGTGAGTTACGGTGAGGTGGTGGAAGGAGGGTTATCTGATGGAAAGTTCTAGCACCAGATGTGATCGGTGGGGCTCGTAACACGAATGGGGAACTGAAGCGCCCAGTAGATGTTCTGGATGTGTTGAGCGTGTGCTCTGTGTATGCCTACACGCTCATTTCAACCAAGCACACCTGGCTTCATTTAGGTGCAACATGCCTTATGTTCAAATTGTTCCCTAATGTATCCATCGCATTGGAATAAATCTCGAGTTTTCAAAACAAGTGTTAGAGCAGAACTGACTGTACACGGAACGCTGGCAAGTCAACAAGAAAAACCCAGCTACCCCAAGAGGAAAATGAGCCGAGGATGTGAAGAGGCGATTTACAGAAGCAGCTCAAAGACTAACAGGTAGATGGAGAGATGCCTCCAATTCTCCTCACAGGAAAACCACAGTGAGACATCATTTTAAATCTATCACTAGGCCGGCGGGCGAAACTTTGAGAGCTGGATAAGATAGCTGGATAGGGTGAGGGTGGGTGATAGGAATCCCCTCAGGTGATGCTGGGGGAACACAGGCTGGTGGTACTTCAGCAAAGCGAGTGCAGGCGATTCTGCACTTGGGCGTATGTGCCCCAAAGGCGACAGCACTAGGGAGCATGTGTGAGGATGTTCACAGTGGTGTTATTTATACTGGAGGGGAGTCAAAGGCAACTGAATATCCCGCCCTCGTGGAATGGATAGTGACTGCCCCTCACGGAGGCCACCCAGCAGTGAGACGCAACTGACCAGGCGTGCACAGAGCGTCGTGGGTGACTTCTTTTCTTTTGGCAGTGCCACGCAGCTTGTGGAATCTTAGTTTCCCAACCAGGGATTGAACCCTCACCCTCGGCAGTGAAAGCGCGGAGTCCTAACCACCAGACCAACAGGGAATTCCTGTGAGTGGATCTTAAAAACACAATGCTGGGTGAAAAAAGTAAGAAATAAAACAATCTGCACATGAACAAAATGATACATTTTAAACACCTGCAAACAAAAGATGATGCCTGTAAGAATGATTGCCCATGTAGGGGAGGGGACTGACTGGGGGATAAATAAGAATAAACGGAACAAGAAGGAGGGGGTTATATGGATCAAAGGAATAAGACCGGCCTGGGCCTGAGTCCGAGGTTGGCCCCCTGCTGGCTGTGACTCTGGACTTGTGATTTCCTCTCTGAGTCCTTTGGTAAGAAGTGGGGAGAACCACAGGATCGAGTTGACACGACTGGATTGCTGTGTGGATTAAATGAGGTCATACTCAGAGCATGGCATATGGAATGTTCAGGAAATACTTTCTCTGGCTCTGTGGCTGAAAGGAGGATCCAGAAGGTGGGGGAGGGAGGCACAACCGGGAGCACCCACAATGTGAAAGGCAACTTCATCTTATTTCCCGGTTCCGGATGCTTTCAGAAACTTGCCTTTCACTTTCAAAACTCAAACACCTCTCCTTGAGCTACAGATCTCGCACTCCCCCTACTGGCATCTTCCTCCCAGAAACCCATTTTTTGTTTTGTAGGTATATTTACGTAGAATAGATGCACAGACCTTAAGGATGCAGCTTGATACGTTCTGACAATTGCATACACCCTCGTAACTACCCGCCCCAATCGAGATGCGGAACATTTCTAGCACCCCAGCCGCGGCCACTGTGCTGATTGCAGAAGGTAACCTTGGTGAAACACCCCAACTCCACCCACCGCCCCTCCTCCAGCTTCCCCTCACCCCCAGCTTTGGAGCAAGCCCAGCACCTGCTGCCACCCAGCTCACCTGCCATCCCCCTCCTCCGCCCTGGCCCCATGGCTTCCGCCCCAGCTCCCCCCTCCCCACTGGCACTCATGAAGGTCGAGTTCACCTCCTCAGGGACAAATTCCCCACTCTATTCTTAGTTGTCAACTGCTTTGACCCTCTGCGGTATTTGGCACTGGGCTGCTTGTCTTGTAGCCAAGTTCTTTGGCTTTGTGGACCGGGACATTTTCCCTCTGAGAGAGAGAGGAACCGCTATAGATGGAGCATTTCATTATTTTGCCAGGCGGTCATGGGAATAATCCCAAGGGACACTGCTTGACCCCTGACCCCCAGGCCAACTCTCAATCATCCAACCTCAGCCACCCTCTGAGGTCCGTCCCACCCCCATCTCCACTTTGGAGAGGGGCAAACTGAGGCACAGAAGTGAAGCCATTTGCCTAGGGCAGTGGTTCTCAAAGGAAGGTCCAGGGACCCCAGGGGTCCCTAAGATAGTTTCAGGGAGTCCACAAAACTATTTTTGTAATACTAAATCATGTTTGGGACTTCCCTGGTGGTCCAGTGGCTAAGACTCTGTGCTCTTGATGAAGGGGGCATGGGTTCGATCCCCGGTCAGGGAACTAGATCCCACACGCGTGCCGCAACTAAGAGTTCGCATGCTCCAACCAAAGATCATGCGTGCCGCAACGAAGATCCCACGTGCTCCAACTAAGACCCAGCGCAGCCAAATAAATAAATAAATAGAAAGAGAGCGCTCTAAAAATAAATAAATAAAACAAATGCGTTTGCCTTTGTTCCTCTCCTTCTCTCCAGTGTCTAGTGGGGTTTTCCAGAGGCTGTGTGACTTGCGCTTGTGCACCCTTGGGTTTTAAAAATGTCTGTTATATTATGCGGAGTGAACAGAGCCAGGTAGAAAAGGCCACGTGTTGTTGATTCCATTTATATGAAAGGTCCAGAATGGGCAGGTCCATAGAGACAGAAAGCAGATTGGTGGTTGCCACAGGCTGGGAGAAGGGGGGACCGGGGGCGGGGGCGTGCAGTGGCTGCTAAGGGGTATGGGGTTTCTTTCTGCAGTGATGAAAATGTCCTGAAATCAGAAAATGGTGATGGTTGCAAAAACAGTGATTGTACGGAAAGCCACGAATCGTATACTTTAAATGGGTGAGTTTTGTGTCACGTGAATTATATCTCAATCAAGACCGTTTCATGCCTGTTTTCCTTTCTCATATGGCAAATCGCTTTTTCTTTCGGCCATGCAGCGAGGCTTGCAGGATCTTACTTCCCTGACCAGGGATCGAACCCAGGCCCTCAGCAGTGAAAGTACCGAGTCCTAACCACTGGACTGCCGGGGGAATTCCCCTGATATGGCAAATCCTGATAGACAGAACTCCCACAAACAAAAGCTTTTTGGAGTCCTTGATGATTTTTAAGGTGCTGAGACCAAAAAGCTTGAGAACTGCTGACTAGGGTTGACCAGGGGTCAGCAGCTCTATTGTCTCCCCAGTGAGGAAAACCTCAAAAGAGAAAACAGAACTACTACCATCTCACGTCACTAGCTTTTCAGAGAGGCCACGTCCAAAGTAACATCAGCTGTTATATATCCTCCTTCCCATTTTACAGAGGAGAAAACAGCCTCATGAAGTCCCCCAGCTGGGAAGCGGCAACAGAGCCAGACTCGAACCCAGGCAGCCGTGTGGGTTAACCTTAACCATGTGACAGCTGCAGTCCTCCTGGGGAGGTTACAATCCAAGAATAAAGGCCAACTCATTCCCGTTCTCCCAGAAAGTCTTCAAAATCCAGAGTCTAGTCCACTCTCTCAACACATCTCAATTCAGACACGAAAGTTCCATTGCAGAAACTTGTCCTATATTTCGGGTTCATAAAATTTACAGGAGCAAATGTACATTCACACGCTCTGCTTGTGCCAAACGTACTTAAAAGTTTTCCAGGAATTGAATCCAGTATCGGTGCTTGAATTTGAATTAATTAAAATGAAATGATTAAAAAACACAGTCCCTCGGGGGCACTAGCCACATATCAAAGTGCCCCACAGCTTCTGGGGACTCGTGGCTACTGTGTTTAAAAAACATGACCACAATACCATTAATGCATTAATAATCCCTTCACATCCTTTACTATCCAGCTGGTATTCAAGTCTCCCTTATTCTCTCCCGACTGTCTTTTTCTGCAGTTGATTCGTCTGAATCCTGAATCTCTTGGGACCAGAGAACCCTCTGAGAACTAAAGGATGCTACGAGCCCCCTCCCTTTAATAGCGTGGGTCACGTGGGTGCTGCAGGCCGTCCCAGGCGGGTGGAGACCTGTGTTAAAGGAACCCAAAGCGTCGATTACACTCGAGGAAATCACAGACACAAACAGGATGTGTTGGAAGCAGGAAAGAGGGAGCTCCCTAAGAGCAAAAGCGAGGGTCTGAGATGTTCTATGAATAATGACTGGTATTTATTTAAGAGGTTTGGTGAACCTGGCCCTGTTCTAAGTATTTTATACATATTAACTCCACCAGATGCCACAACCCAAGCAGTTGCTACAAACAAGGAAACAGAGGCAGGGAGAAGGTGCCCAAGGTCATGCAGCCGGGGTCTGACCCAGGCATGAGTCTGTGGCCTTCACCACCCCTGATGCTGTAGCCTCAGGCACTGTGCTGACTCTCACGGTGGAGTGGGGCAGCTCCTGTAACCCTGGACCTTCCCCGTGGAAATCCCGTGTCCTTCCTCCTCCCAGGCTCCATCAGGAGTCGCCTCTTCTGGGAAGCCTGAGTTAGGCATTCCTGGTGCTCTGACAATGCCCTGATTTCCATCCATTATAGCTGCCACCCCTCAGAATTTCTCCCCCCAGACTAGAAGCCCCTAGAGGCGGGGGCTGGGTTGGACTCCAGGATGGGTCCTGGCACTGCATGGCACCTGGGGGGCACAGAGATGTCAGATAGGATGTTAACCACTTCCAACCCTAGGGCCGGGAGAGGTGTGTAATCAATGAATGAATCGTCCATCCAATCAATATAAAAGCACTACAGGAATAGAAATGACCATCACATCCTTCCAACACTTATGCACCAGGCCCTGGGCGAAGCGCTTCACAGTTCTGAACGCATTCGGTCCTCGGGATAACCTGCGAGGTAGGTTCTCCCCATTTTAGAGGTGAGAAAACAGAGGCCCAGAGGGATTAACTGGTCTCTTCCTCAGTCTGTTCCTTGACAGAGGAGCCCTGGTGAGCTTTTCAAACGGGAGCTTAGATCACGTCACTCTCTTCTACTGCTCCTTGGATGTGGCTCAAGGTGAAAAACAGCTTGGATAAAGAAATGTGGGAGGAATGAAAGAATTGGAAAGCCACCATTTTGCAACCCCTGATGACATAACTGATTCACTAAGGCACCTGATGGCAACTGGACATCCGCAGGGTGCTGATACTTGCTAGCAGAAAGGAGAAAAACATAGCTTTACAACGGCGTGTCTGTGCTGTTCCTACCTGTATCAGTCAGCTAGGACTGCCAAAACAAAATGCCATAGGCTGGGTGGCTTACACAACAGACGATGATTTTCTCACAGTTCTGGAGGCCAGGAGTCTGAGATCAGGGTGCCACCATGGCTGGGTTTTGGTGAGGCCTCTCCTCCTGGCTTGCAGATGGCTGGCCACCTTCTGGCTGTGTCCTCACAGGGCGGAGAGAGTGCTTGCTCTCTGGTATCTCCTGCTCTTCTAAGGACACCAACCCCATGGATTAGGACCCCACTCTTATGACCTCATTTAACACTAATTACTTCGGGAAAGGTCCTATCTCCAAATAGTCATATTGGAGATATAAGATTTCGGGTGGGGTTGGGGACAAACGTTAAGTCTGTAAACACTACCTGAAGGCCCCATCAATCTCACCGTCCCTAAAAGTGGGACAGCCAGGTGTGCAGCTAGCAGCGCTGAAGCCCCCATGCCAAGATGCCTGAAGCTAAATTAATCAAGGCTTTCCATTTAATTTCCTGATTCCAGGAAGCCAGAGGCTAGAGCAGGGATCTGCCAGACAAGGCTAGACAGTAAAGATTTTCACCTCTGTGGGCCACCTGCCCCTGTCACAACTACTCAACTCTGCCCTTGTACGGCAAAGCATCCGTGGACACTATGTAACTGAATGGCCATGGCCGTGTTCCAATAAAACTTCTTTTATGGACACTGGTATCTGAATCACATATCACAAAATATTCTTCTTCTTTTGATTTTTTCCAATTTGTAAAATATTGAAGTATAGTTCATTTACAGGATTGTGTTCATTTCAGGTGTACAGCAAAGTGATTCATATATATATTCTTTTTCAGATTCTTTTCCCTTATAGGGTATTACAAAATATTGAGTATAGTTCTCTGTGAGATACAGTGGATCCTTGTTGGTTACGGTCTTTTCCAATTATTGAAAAGTGTTAAAAACCATTCTTGGTTTGCAAGCTGTACCAAAACAGGTGGTGGTAGCCAATCATCTGTCTGACAAAGGAATTGTATCTAGAATATATAAGAAATTTACAACCCAATAATAAAAAGACAAATAACCCAATTTAAAAATGGGCAAAGGATCAAAACAGACATTTCTCCAAAGAGGATATATAAATGGCCAATAAGCACATGAAAAAAATGTTCCACATCATTAATCATGAAGGAAATGCGGTCAAAACAGCAGTGAGGGACTTCCCTGGTGGTCCAGCGATTAAGACTTCGCCTTCCAATGCAAGGGGTGCGGGTTCATTCCCTGGTCCAGGAGCGAACATCCCACATGCCTCATGCCTCGTGGCCAAAAAAACAAAACATAAAACAGAAGCGGGGCTTCCCTGGTGGCGCAGTGGTTAAGAATCCGCCTGCCAATGCAGTGGACATGGGTTTGAGCCCTGGTCCGGGAAGATCCCACGTGCCACGGAGCAACTAAGCCCATGCCCCACTACTACTGAGTGTACGCTCTAGAGCCGGCGAGCCACAACTACTGAGCCCGTGTGCCACAACTAATGAAGCCCACATGCCTAGAGCCCGTGCTCCGCAACAAGAGAAGCCACCACAATGAGAAGCCCGTACGCCGCAATGAAGAGTAGCCCCTGCTCCCAGCAACCAGAGAAAGCCCGCGCACAGCAATGAAGACCCAACACAGCCAAAAATAAATAAATAAATTTAAAAGAAAAAGAAAAAAAGCAGAAGCAATACTGTAACAAATTAAATAAAGACTTTAAAAAGGGTCCCCTTGAAAAAATCTTAAAAAAAACAAAAACAAGAAACAGCAGTGAGATACTACTTCACACCCACAGGATAACTACAGTCAAAAAGTCAGACGATGGACTTCCCTGGCAGTCCGGTGGTTAAGACTCCGCTCATCCACTGCAGGGGACACAGGTTCGATCCCCAGTCGGGAAAGATCCCGCATGCCACTCGGCATGGCCAAAAAAAAAAAAAAAGTTGGATCATAACAAGTGTGGAGAAATTGAAACACTCAGACACTGAGGGTGGGAATGCAAAATGAAGCAGCCACTTTGGAAAAGTCTGGCAGTTCCTCAGAAGGCTAAACACAGAGTTACCATTTGATTCAGCAATTCCACCGCCAAAAGAAATGAAAACTTATGTCCACACTAAATCTTGTACACAAGTGCAAGCAGCATAGTCACAATAGCCAAAAAGTGGAAACAACACAAATGTCCATTGACTGACGCGTGGATAAACAAAATATGGTATATCTCATACAAAGGGATATTATTTAGCTTTAAAAAGAAGTACTAATACATGCTACAAAATGGATGAACCTTGACAACATTATGCTAAGTAAAGAAACCAGACAGGAAAAATATTCCATTTATGTGAAAAGTCCAGATTAGGTTAATGCATAGAGAGAGGGTGTGGCAATTGGGGAGGGGGGTGCAGCGGGAATAATGGAGGAATAAGTGAAAGGCCATCACCATTTCAAAGAAGCAAAAAGACAAGTTCAGATGGTGGGATGATAACGGAATAACTGATCCAGTTTCTTCAATGAATCAATTGCCAAGGAAAAAAACAGGGTGGGGTGGAGGTGAGACTGTTTGAAATTAAGAGCAACTTAAGAGACATAACAATGACTTGAATGGATTCTGATTCAAAAAAGTGAAACTTCTTTTTTTTAAAGGCATTTTTTCAGAAGGAGAATTTGATTATGGACCAAGTAATAGGTAATATTAGGGTTGCTTTTGTAAGTGTAATAGTATTGTTGTCATGGAGGAAAATGTCCCTGCTTTTTTGTGTGCGTGTGTGCTTTTTAAAAATTAAAATTTTTTTTAAAAGTTTAAGTGTAGTTAATTTACAATGTTGTAAAAATGTCTCTGTTTTTTACACATGTATCCTGAGGTATTTACGGGTGAAATGTCACGATGGATAGGATTTGCCTTATATATTTAATCTTAAAAAATACCCAGCCAATATGTCAAAAAATATTAATAATTGGTAACTCTGGGCGATAGAGATTCTTCTATTATTCTCTCACTTTTATATAAGTTGGAACATTTTCATAATAAAATATTAAAGTGAAATTGCTTTAAGGACCCATCAAGACCCGAGTTCACACCGAATCAGCAACACCATCAGGAGGTGAACCCAGGACTGCCTGACCCCAAAGCTCCACAGAGGAAAACGTTAACCCAACAGCTACTCCGAGAGGGAAGCGGCTGTCAAAAGGGTGCAGGGAGGCCGCGGCAGGCGACTGCACAATCCTTCTCCGCCCTCCCCATCACAGTCTGGGAAACGGAGGCCTGGAAAGCGGTGCTTCTTCCTCAACTCTCACTCATTAGACCCCTAGGAGTCCCAGTCTCCTCTTTCCCCTGGGATTCCCGGCCCATCCGTCTGCAGTGGAACTAAAACTACTGAGAACTGCCGGCTGAAGGTTTGGCTACCTCCAGGGAGGTAGTCCGGCTTCAAACTTGGGGAGCCTAGAGTGCTCTATTAAGGATTGCCAGGAAGTCAGGAATTCAAAATCCTGTCCTAGCTCCCTCAGGAGCCCAAGACTCTTGCCCACCGGAAGGCGATCTCACTAACACTAGCCTTCCACCGCCTGGAACTCACCTCACGAACGACTTCTCCTTCGTCGGTAGCTACTTCAACTGTACCCCTACACCGGAAAGGAGCGCTGTTTTCCCTCTCCGCTCCGCTCACTTCCGCCCGGCAGAAGAGACCGGAAGTAGATCTGCCCCTATTTGCGGAGGTATCTCTTCTGGCTTGGTAAGTGCTCCCTTCTTCTCTTCCGCCCTCCGGAAACGTGAGTGGCAAGTCGAAGGTTCCGGTCAGTGAAACTGGCGTGAATAGAGGGCGTGCTTAGTATATACTAGGCGTTTCCCTGGGCCGGCGCTTTGCGTCTCCCTAAGCCTGTGTTTAAGGGCTAATCACTTCGCCCAGAGATTGTAAAGTCCGCTTACCAGAGCATATCATCCACTTTTCTGCTGCAAAATAAGAGACAATAGAGAAGGGACAACTCCTCTGTCCCCACTTTATAAATGGAGCAGTTGAGAAATCGGAAGTCAGAGCCGTTCTCAGGAAGCAGGAATTTACTACGGCATACCCACCTACCCCCAGGGACCAAGGCACAAGTTTCCCGCCAGTTTCTAGATACCTAGATATCTGGAGACCTAGCTGTTTATTTCCCTAGCTCTGTCTGGCGAGCTCTCTGGGGGGAAATTGGATAGGAGGGGAGGGGGCGCCTATCCAACTCCCTAAGTGCCCCACGGTGTCGGAGACCCTGGCCTCCCTGTGGGGCTCTGGACCTTAGACCCTTAATCATAAGGTCCCTTTAAATACTTTGTCCCTTACCTGAGTCCCGCCCAGGGCAGGTAATCGCAAACCCCGCCCCTCTGGCCAGAAACCGGGATTTTGCCGACTATAGTTAACAAGGTAACCCCTCCTTCCTCTCCCCTCCCTTCTCCCCTGTCCCCCTTCACAGCTGGCTGCAGCTGGCCGAGGAGGCCCTGATTAAGGAGGAGGGGACAGTGCTCACAAGTCTAGGCAGGTAAGTGAATGTCCCTGGAGGCAGAGCTTGGCTTGGGGACCCTGGCTACCTGGCTCCCTGCTCTTCTGGGACCCAGAGGTTGGGGCCCCCAAACCCAGGAGTCCAGGACCGCTGCCCCCTCCCCCAGCTCCTGGACCCCAGGACACAGGCCTCTGGTTTTACCTCTTCTGTAATTTTTGATTCTGTGGCTGAATGTGGCAATGGGCACAGAGAGGTGGATATACATGGAAATTACCAGGAAGAAGGAATCCCTATCAATGGACATGTTTATGAGCTCCTACTTTGTGCCAAAAGCCATGCTGGGGGCTGCAGACACAGCAGAAAAAAAGATAAAACTCCTGGCTCTGGTTTCTGGAGGGACACTGCCTTTGCTGAAATCCTGCCTCTGAATCTTGCAAACTTTATGAACTTGGGCAAGTTCTTTTACTTCTCTGTGTCTCAGTTTCCTCCTGTATCAAACGGAGATAATAATAGCACCGTGGTGAAAATGAAACTGAGTTGATAGAGGTAAATGACCTTGAATAGTGCCTGGTCCAGGATACAGGCCACGTAAGTGTCTGCTATTATTATAATTCCTGGACCACAGGGTCTGGGCAGGGAGACCTGGCCTCATTCTCTAGGAGCTGAGGCACTTCTCACCTAACCACATTAGTGTCCACAAAATATGAGGAGCCACCGCTCTGTGCTGCTGCTGTACCTGGGACTGACCACCTGCCTGGACACCTCACCCAGTGGGGAGCAAGACCAAGGTGAGCGTTTGCGGGAAGAGCTGGAGTCCAGGCACAAACATCCACCTTCCTCTGGAAAAACCCTGCCTGCAGTTGCCTCCTGCCCCAGGACCCCAGAGCTCTTCATCCCCTTAAGTTCTGGCTCCTTCACGTCCCCAGTCCTAGGAACCCTCCGTTTTTCTGTCTCTTATGTCTTTTCGGTCCAGAAGTCTTCCTGGACCCCCCAGAGGCCCAGAGCTTCCTGGGCAGCCGTAGGCGGATTCCACGAGCCAATCACTGGGACCTGGAGCTGTTCACGCCAGGGAACCTGGAACGGGAGTGTCAAGAGGAGAGGTGTTCCTGGGAAGAGGCGCGGGAGTACTTTGAGGACAATACTCTGACGGTGAGGCCCTGGGGTCCCCGGAGTCCCTCTGTCTTCTCCAGGACCTGGGCTGGGGGGGAGGGTCCTGCCCCTCAGCGCCCTCTCCCCTCGTGCCTCAGAGATCATCAGGGCGGGCTGGTTTGGGGGTGTAGAATCTCCCAGCTGATGCCTCCTTTCTGCCTTCTCTCCTCCTGCCCATTCAAGGAGCGCTTTTGGGAGAATTACATCTACAATGGCAGAGGAGGTGAGTCGCGGGAGCCCTCATTCTGTGCAACTAAGGCAGCTCCTTTCTGTGGATGCTGAACGAACATCCCCCGGCCCGATCTCACCCGCTCCATGTTCCCTGCTCCTGAGTTCCTGGACGGGGTTGGTAAAGAAATCCCCTCCTCTGAGACTAGAGCCCTTGCCCGAGGAACCCACCACACCTTATTCGGAATAGGTCCCATGTCCCCAGGAAGGAGGACAGTTGGTAGGAGAAGCTACAGCCTCAGGCTCAGAGGCCCTGGCCCACCTGAGCCCCTCTTTGGAGTCCAGAGCCCCAGCCCCTTCTGCAGCTTGGTTGCTAGGGGGGTTGCTCCCTAGCAACGGGTCTGGGCTAGGCCAATTGCTGGAAGCCTGTCTGTCCTCACCTGCCCGATCAGCCCAGCCCCAACCCCTCCTCTGAGTTCTGAGGCCCCATCGTGGCTGCAGCCTTGTTGCTAAGAAGGGGCTGCTCCTTAGCAACAAAGCCTGGCCAGGCTGGACCAAGGAAGACAGCAGCACTCACTACCTGGTTGGCTTCCCCTCCCCCACAACCCCATCCTGGCTTCAGCCTGGTTGCTAAGGAGGCCTTCTTCCTAGCAACCACACCTAGCCAAGCTCAGGACCCAAGGCCTCCTGCCCACAGGAGGACCCCCCTCCAGGCACAGGGTATCTCACCCCTGAGTGGCCTGGTTGCTAGGGGTGTTTCCACCTTAGCAACAGGCCCTAAGTCTGGGCTGAAGTCCTCACATTGGTTGCTAGGGGAGGTAACTGCTTTGCTACAGGCCTATCAAGGCCTGTTGGCTTCTTGAGTCCAGCTGAAACATGTCGGAATCAGGAAGGCCGTCCCCCACCCCCGGCTTCTTAGTGCAGCTTTTTGCTAAGAGGGCTAAAAGCCTGAGGTTTACTGTTTGAGGAAAGTCCCCCCTGCCCAGTGCTAAAGGGAGTTTCCCCAGCAGCAAGACCTAGCAAGGCCTCACAAAGCCAGGGTCCTCCCTGTGCCCCACCCCCCTTTTCCTCAGACATGAAGCTTCGATTGCTAAAGGCGCTTTACCTTAGCCAAGGGTCGACTTGAGTTCTAAACACCAGCAGTCTGTTTTTGAGGGGATGTCCCTACATTCCTCCTTGATAGATAAATTGTTCCTAGCCTTCTGGTAAGGCCTTGCCCCTCCTTAGCCTGGTTGGTAAAAGGTATTGCATTCCAGAGGGGACGGGGTTGCCAGATAAAATACAAGACAGCTCCCCCCACAGCCCAGTTAAATGTGAATTTCAAATACACAGGAATAATTTTTTAGTATATCTCATATATTCCATGGAACATACTTATACTAAACAATTAGAATTCCCTGGCAGTCCAGTGGTTAGGACCCCGTGCTTCCACTGCAGGGGGCATGGACGGGTTCGATCCCTGGTCGGGTAACTAAGATCCTGCATGACGTCTGCGGTGGCCAAAAAACAAGAAATTCACTGTTTATGTCAAATTCACATTTAACTGGGTATCCTCATTATTATTTGCTAAATCTGGCAATGCTCAGTATGGGGGTTCGGAGAGTTGGCTGTCTGAACTCCCTACCCTAAGTAAGCATGTCACCTGCAATCTTAGGAGGGTTCTCTCTCCTCTTAGAGAGACAATTGTCCTATTTTCTAGTCTCAGATGAGGTTATCCCAGGCCCTTTCTGCATTTAGTTCATTGCATTTTTGCAACCTATTAGGGAGGGGTTATTATTCCCATTTTACAGAGCAGGAAATGGAGGCTCACAGAAATGAGTGAGGTGGGTTGCCTGAGTTCACACAGCTAGGAAGTGGCCCCAGCTCTGCCTTCTTGGCCCGTCGTCTTCCCTCAGGGGAAATCTGGAAAGGTTTCCCCTACCTCAGGGGAAGGTATCTGGATGTTGGAGAGGGTGACAGCCCCTGACGCTGTGCCCTCCTCCCCCCCACAGGACGTGGACGAGGGGACGTAGCAAGCATGGCTGTGGGGCTGACAGTGGGCATCCTGCTCATGGTCCTGGCCAGCCTGGGAGCCTTTTGGTATCTGCATTGCCGTCAGAAACGAGGCCAGCAGCCCAGTCCTCAAGAGTAAGGGGGCTTTGGGGAGGAGGGGCTGGGGAGCAGGGAAGGGAGGAAGGGTCAACCTAAGGAGATGGGCCAGATTGGGGGCGGTTGGGCGCTGCTGAAAGATCTGAGGAGACCGTCATGTGGAGAGTGAGTCTGCGAGATTCTGTGTCCAGTTGTGGCATCTCTCTGACTATATCCACAGCACCTGGCACAGAGTAGGAACTCATTCAATATTTGCTGCCTGGCTGTCTTTGCAGTACCAGTTTTATGTGTGATTATCATTCTGTGGGTATTATATCTGGTGAGGCTGCAGCCTGTGGTCTGTGGGTGTCTGTGGGATGTCAGTTTCCGTGGTGACAAGGTGTAGCTGTGTTTGTGTGTGCCTGTGTCAGTTGTCTAGGTGTGTCTCTCTCAGTGGCAGGGTCGAAGAGAGGGCTTGAGCATTAGTCTTGAAGTATAGTGGGTCCCAAGGTTTCTAGGAAGGGTTTATTGTTAAGAGTGGATCTGGGAAATTTGTGGCTGAGTGTATCTCTGTTGTGTCTGTCTGTTTCTTGTGTGTGTCTGCCTGCCTCTCTGCAGGGCTGCGTCTTTCTCCACGACTCTCTGCTTGTATCTGGAGCACATGTGTCTGTGAACGAGTCTGTCTCAGCAGTTGTTGATTTCTGTGGCTGCCTGTCCCTGTGCATCTATCTGCCTGTCACTTCGAGGTGCTTTTCTGTGTGTAGAGTCAGGTTGAAGGTGACTCTTTTTCCTTGGTCCATCTCCCTTCCACCTCTGTCTCCCCACCACCCTCAGTGTCTCTGTCTCCCTACCTCTTTCCTCCTTCTCCCAAGGCTCTCTATCCTGCTAACAGTGCACCTTCTTGTCCCCAGGGCCGAGCTCATCAGTCCCCTGAGCTCTCTGAGTCCGCCGACGCCCCTGCCTCCACCCCCACCCCCAGGCCTCCCCACCTACGAGCAGGCGCTGGCGGCCTCTGGGGTGCACGACGCACCACCGCCCCCCTACGCCAGGTATGGGGCTGGGCTTCTGCCTGGGGGCGGGGCGCAGAGGGGAGGGCACTGCCGGAGGAGGGGCGCGGGCTTAGGGGCGGGATTTGGGATTTTGAGCTTATTATCCGGGGCGAGGTTTGGAGGGCGGTGGCGTGGCCTGAAGTGTGTGTGTGTGTGTGTGTGTGTGTGTGTGTGTGTGTGTGTGTGTGTGTGTGTGTGTGTGTGTGTGTGTGTGTGTGTGTGTGTGTGTGTGTGTGTGTGTGTGTGTGTGTGTGTGTGTGGTAGTAGTAGTATAGGTGTGTTTGTGTGTGTGTAGTATTATAGGTGTGTGTGTGTGTGTAGTATTATAGGGGTAGGGGTGTGTGGGTGTGTGTGTAGTATTATAGGGGGGTGGGTCTTGTACTCAGAGGATAGGCTGAGACACCCAGGGTGGGTCGGAGTGGTCTTGGTTGAGGGCGCTAAAACAGCCGGGCCTTGACTCCCCACTGTGCCCCTCTCCTTGCAGCCTCTGGAGGCCGCGCTGAAGAGCTGTTTCGAGCTGTTTCGGAGTCGGGGTTCTCCGAACCGTGCCCCAGATTCACACCGGATTCCGGAAACCCCCAGGCCTCTTAAACTCCGGAGCTGAGCTTGGAGGGGTGATGGCAGTAGGGATCGTCCGGCCCGAGGCCTACCCTAACACACGTGTTTCCGCCGCCTACGGATACACGCAAGTTCCCGGGCAACGTGTTCCCGCGTCCCGGCGCCTCGCAGGCCCCCACGCTCTCCTAATGGTGGGGGTACCCACCAGCCCCGCCCCCGGGATAGGCGTGCGTGGAAACTCCGACTCAGGCGCGCAGTGCCTCGCAGACTCGCGTGTGAGTAGGTGTGACACGGCCATCTCCCGCAGTGTCACGGGCCACGGACAGGCAGAGCCCCGCTTGTGTACACGCGTGTTTTCGTGCGCTCCCCGTGCGCGCACGGGGGCACTCTGCAATCCGGGGAAAGGGTGGGGGGCATATTTGCAAGCGTGCTTGGTTGGGGGCAGGCGCACACTGCACCTGGGGGACTGGAGTTGAGCTCTTTCCCTAAATAAAAACCCTTTGGAAAAGAGATCCAAAAGAGTGAAATAATGCAAAAAAAAAAACCACAAATAAACTGAACCGCGTTCCCGGGCGCGTCTGTTCCCGGGCGCGTCTGCGCACGGCAGAGCTGGCTTTCTGTACAAACGCTGCGCCCTACACCCTCAGGCCCTGCTAACGCTCTGTGTCTGCCTCTCTCTCTTTTTTTTTTTTTTTCATTTGCACGGGATTGTGGGAGGAAGCGGAGCGCAGCCAGACACCCCGCCGCCCGCCCCCCCTCCCCTCCCCCCTCCCCCAGCCGCCTTGTGCAAAGATGGCTGCACCGTGAGCGCAGAGGAGGAGGAGGCGGCGGCGGCGGCGGCGATAGAGCGAGCACCCAGCGCCCGCACCCACCCCGGGGCCGCCCGGGACGCCCCCTCCGGAGCGCGCGCCCCCCCTTCTCTCCTGCAAGCGCCGGGGCAAAGGCGGAGACAGCGGGGTCCCTCCTCCCCCCCTTTCCCTCCAGGGGGAACCCCCCTTCCCCCTTCGTTGGCTCGTCGGCTGCACCCCCTCCCTTGCCCGCCCCTCCGCCCCTCCGCCCTCCGCCCCTCCGCCCCTCCGCCCCTGTCCCCTCCCTCCCCCGCCCGGGGCCTTCCCGGGCCTTCGGCGGCTGCAAAGAGAAAGAGAGAGAGAGAGAGGGAGAGAGGGAGAGAGGGAAGGGAAAAAAAAGCAACAGCGGAGGGAGCGGCGGCGGAGGAGAGCGCGCGCGCGCCCCCCTCCCTCCCTCCCTCCCTCCCCCTCCCCCCAATTTCCACCGCGGCCAATTCATGGACAGGAACTACCCCAGCGCCGGCTTCGGGGACCCGCTCGGCGCCGGGGCGGGATGGAGTTACGAGAGGTCAGCGAAAGCTAGGTAAGGAGCCGGGGGTGGCCTGGAGGAAGGGGCCAAGAGGTGGGGGCCCAGCCCGGCCGGGCCCGCCCGGTTACGCGTGCATCGCAAACTCCCCTCCGGCTTGCAAGGGAGCGGCCTTCCTCGGTTTGCAACAACGCCGCCGCCCCAGTTTGCAAATTGCAAACTCCGCCAAAGCCAGCTCCGGCATGCAAAGGGAGAGATGCCGCGGAAAAATGAGGGTGCAAAACAATTTCAGACGGAAAGGCCTTGGGAAGGTGGGAGGGACTGGCGAAGCAAGGCCTGGATTTCCCCCCATCCTTGGATTCCCGGTTTGCTGACCCCTCCCCCTCGCGCCCTAGGTTCTGCTCTTGCAAAGGTGGGAAGGAAAAGAGAATTAGAACGCAGACCTGGGGGGCGCGGCCCCCCCTCAGGTCCTATTGTTCCGGGACTGCGCGAGGCCGCGCTACTCGGGGGGCCCCCCCAGAAATTCCGCGCGCTGAGTGGGCACGGGGCCCCGCCCCCTTCCTAAGCTGGGGTTTTGTGTAAGGTGGGGGTCCTGGCATCTGAGACACGCCCCCTTGAGCTCCCCCACCCTCAAAGACAGAATTCTAGTTGATGGCGAGGAGTGGAGTGTTTGACCTCTTGAGTCTGGGCCATGGATTGGGGCCGTTGCATAGGAAGATTAGGCTGTTTCCCGGGTGTGTGGTTGTGTGTGTGAGCGTGGGCCCAGTGCGTTATGTAGCTGGCAGCCTTTTCACCTGCGAACCTGCCCCTTTCCTGCTGTTTGTGTCACACCCTCACTCTTCACCTGCCCCCGAATCCCCCTCCCCCTATACACCTGGGTCTCCCAGCTTGGCTGGGCATGACCCCACGTGTGTTAGTATTCTCCATGTGGGACTCCTCGCTCTGTATCTTTCCACACAGTGAGTTGGATACTGGTTTGCACACAGACCTGGCTTTGCATGCCTCCATGCATTTGAACCTCAACCCGGGGGGATGGACGGTGTTCATGTGCACACTTGTGCCTGGTACTTTGCAGGAGTCCTATCCTCTGCCCACCTCCCATCCCTGCCCTTTGGGGAACAGTCTGTCTCCTGCTCCTGACTCGGTTTGCACCACCCCTGAGGTTCAGGGCCTCTGTGTTCCCATGTGTCTGAAGAAGAGGGGGCATCCCTTGGCCCCAGGGCCTTGTGTCACCTGCGGGGTGGGGGCTGTGGAAGCAGGTCCACATTTTCAACTTAAGGCACTTTCTCTGGCTCTTCACCCTCTCTGTGTCCTCCCTGTGCATGTCTGTGTTTGTAAATGTGAGGCTATCTGGGCTCTATTTACTGGGGCTCGAGTGGGGACCATTTCTGTGGCTCTTTAGTTGGGCACTCCGATTCCCTTGTCTTCTTTCCTTTAGGGCCCAAGGTTCCTTAGGATAGCCCCCAGTCAGCTGGAAGATTCTCCCCAACTCCCCAGGGGATTTGCTGAGTTCCCTTCTCCGAGGGTAGCTTCGGAGGATACCCTAACATCTCCTTCTTCCTCCCAGCTTGGTCTATGGCAGCTCCAGGACCTCGCACCCCGAGACGGACATCTTACACCGCCAGGCCTACGCGGCCCCCCACCCACTGCAAAGCTATGCCACCAACCACCACCCGGCAGGTACGGCCCCTGTCCCGCCCCGCCTGGCCCTCCCTCCGAAGCAAATGATTGGCTGCTGAAAGTTACAACCTTCCTAATTGGCTGTGCTCTCCGTTCTGGCCCGCCTCTTGCTACTTCTCCTCTGATTGGTTGTTCTGAGGCTGCTTAATTTCACGCCGGATTCGTCTGCCCCTGTTTCTGGCCCCGCCTCTTTTGTTCCAATTGGTCCCGTCGTCTCAGCCCCCAAATCCCACCTTCTCTTCCAGGCTTTTCCGCCTCTCCAGCCCACCCCAATCCCTTCCCTCTGGGTCTGCTCATCCTCTTGGTTCTCGGAACTCTTTCTTCCTGATTCCCTTTCTTCCTGATTGGCTCCGATTCTTTGGACCTCCCCTTTCTTCCTTAGATTTGCCCACTGCCTTATTCTTTTCCTGTGGCCATGCCTCTAGTGCCTCGGATTGGTTCCCTTCCTTTGATCCTGCCGCTCTCCTTCCTAGATGGATCAGCAACGGGGCTGTTGTCCAATTTGACCCTTGACCCTCTTGGTTGGCTCCTTCCCTTTATTCCTCCCTCTCTGTCTCTTTTTTTTTTTTTTTTTAAATCTGGATCCTCTCACTTTGACTCAACTCCTTTTGCCTTGTTCTCTGGTTCTTCTCAGTGGCTGCAGTCATCCCATCCCTTCCCCTTTCTTGCTAGAATTGCCTAATCCTTTGGCCTCCCTTGGACCATAAAGACGCTCTGTGTTTTGCTCCCATTTTCTTCATGTATGGATTTTTCTACCCCTTTGTCTACTTTTCCCCTCCTGGGCTCCCTGCCCTTATGATTGCATCGTACCCCATCCCGCTTATTGTTTCCTTAACTTGTCTTTGCCTCCTTTCTCCTCTTTGAATCTGCCCCTTCTCTCCAACCCCTTTTCCTGACCCAACTTGCCTTTGGCCTGCTCCTTTTCCTTTTCCACCTTGCCCTATCCCCCACCTAGCTGACTCTACCCCCCCAACCCTCACCAGGCCTCTCTGGACTCTTCGACACCGGCCTCCATCACGCAGGCTCAGCAGGGCCCGACGCCTCCGTCATGAACCTCATCTCGGCCCTGGAGTCCCGGGGCCCCCAGCCTGGTCCCTCTGCCTCTTCTCTCCTCTCCCAATTCCGCAGTCCTTCCTGGCAAACAGGTAAGGCCATTGCCAGTCCAGGAGGGCCAGGGTGGGGCTGGCTTGTGGTCAACTCTGACCTGTGGTCTCCTCCCTCATCCCCAGCCATGCACACGCCAGGCCCCACGGAGCTCTTCATCTCAGGCGCCCTGCCGGGTTCCAGCACCTTTCCATCCTCCTCTGCCCTGTCGGCCTATCAGCACCCGGCTTCCTTTGGCAGCCGCCCCTTCCCAGTACCCTCTTCCCTCAGCCTCCAGGACCCCCCATTTAGTCCCCCAGCTAATGGGCTCTTGTCCCCTCATGACGTGCTGCACCTGAAGCCCTCGCAGGCACCCACGGTGCCCTCCTCGCTAGGCTTTGAGCGCCTGGCGGGGGGTGGTGTCCTGGGGCCCGCTGGTCTCGGCCCAGCCCAAACCCCTCCTTACCGCCCAGGCCCCCCAGATCCACCCCCACCTCCCCGCCACCTCCCAACTCAGTTCAACCTGCTGGCCTCCTCTTCCGCTGCTGCTGCCGCCGCCGCCGAGCAATCCTCTCCCCAGCTCTACAACTTCTCGGGTGCCGCCCCCGGCCCACCGCCACCCGAGCGGGCCCTGCCCCGCCAGGACACCGTCATCAAGCACTACCAGCGGCCAGCCAGTGCCCAGCCCCCCCCACCACCAGCCCACGCCCTCCAGCACTACCTGAGCTGCGGAGGCAGCTATGCCTCCATGGGCCACCGGGCCAACTTGGCCTGCAGCCCCCTGGGCGGTGGGGAGCCCTCCCCGGGCGCTGGCGAGCCTAGCAAGGCTGGGCCCAGTGGAGCCACGGCCGGGGCATCGGGCCGGGCTGCGGGCCCCGAGGCAGCTGGAGGAGGTGGGGCGGCGGGTGGCGGTGGAGGTTACCGCCCCATCATTCAGTCGCCTGGTTACAAGACGGGCAAAGGTGGTTATGGGGCAGCTGCGGGCGGTGCCAACAGGCCCCCACCACCCCGTTCGACTGCCACGCCCAAATGCCAGAGCCTGGGTGGGCCAGCAGCAGCCTACGCCACTGGCAAGGCCTCTGGGGCTGGGGGGGCGGGAGGCCAGGCCTATTCCCCTGGTCAGCCCCAAGGGCTTCTAGGACCCCAGGCCTATGGGCAAGGGTTTGGAGGGGGTCAAGCGCAGGACTTGAGCAAAGGCCCTAGCTACTCAGGTGGGCCCCAGCAGCCCCCTAGTGGTCCCCCGCCTCCTGGCCTAGCCACATGTCAGAGCTATTCCCCAGACCAGCTGCAGGGGCAGCTATATGGGGTGCAGGGTGAGCCGTACCCAGGGCCAGCTGCCCACTCCCAGGGGCTGCCCACAGCCAGCCCCTCGCTCAGCTACAGTACTGGCCATTCCCCAGCACTCTCGGGCCATGGAGGTGGTTGGGGGCCCAGCTCCCTGGGGGGCGGCGGAGAGGCCAGCCCTTCTCACATCATCCGCCCGCTGCAGTCGCCTCCGGCCCCCGGCCGCCCGCCTGGAGTTGGCTCTCCAGGAGCTCCTGGCAAATACCTGAGCTCTGTCCTGGCCTCAGCCCCATTCCTGGCACCCCCAGGAGCCGGCAGCTATGCCGCCGGAGCAGGTGGCTACAAGGGCAAGGGGGATGGCTCAGAGCTGCTGGCGGGCCCCGGCGGGCCTCCCGCTGAGCGCACCGAGGATGAAGAATTCCTCATCCAGCACCTCCTGCAGGCGCCCAGCCCCCCGAGGACCTCAGGGGCAGATGGCCTGGTGGGCGAAGATGGGGCGGCGGATGCCTCCAAGGGACTTGGGAGTGGCGGGGCTGGGGGTCCCCCGGGCACACCCTACGAGCTGGCCAAGGAAGACCCACAGAGGTACCATCTGCAGAGCGTCATCCGCACCAGCGCCAGCCTTGATGAGGGTGCCACGGCGGCCCTGGAGCTGGGCCTGGGGAGGCTGAAGGAGAAGAAGAAAGGGCCAGAACGGGGTGGCGAGACCCCCGAGGGGCTGGCCACCTCAGTTGTCCACTATGGGGCAGGTGCCAAGGAGCTGGGGGCCTTCCTCCAAAAGAGCCCTCCACCCCCAACTCCCACGGCCCAGTCTGCCCAGCCTGCCCCCCACGGCCTCCTCCTAGAGGCCGGGGGCCCTGACCTCCCACTGGTGCTGCCTCCCCCTCCCCCCCAGCTGCTCCCCTCGGTCCTCAGCCATGCTCCCAGCCCCTCTTCCAGTGCTCCCAAAGTTGGCGTCCATCTCCTTGAGCCGGCCGCCCGTGATGGGGCACCCCAGCCTCCCCCCCCGCCCCCCCCACCTCCACCACCCATGCCCCTCCAGCTCGAGGCCCACCTCCGCGGCCATGGCCTGGAGCCGGGTGCCCCCAGCCCCCGCCTGCGACCCGAGGAGAGCCTGGAGCCACCCGGCACCATGCAAGAATTGCTTGGGGCCCTGGAGCCGCTGCCACCTGGGCCTGGTGACACTGGTGTGGGCCCACCTAACGCCGAGGGCAAGGATCCCTCGGGGGCCTACCGCAGCCCTAGCCCACAAGGCACCAAGGCCCCCCGCTTTGTGCCACTCACCTCCATCTGCTTCCCTGACTCCCTGCTGCAAGACGAGGAGCGCAGCTTCTTCCCCACCATGGAGGAGATGTTTGGCGGCGGCCCCGCAGATGACTATGGAAAGGCTGGGCCACCCGAGGACGAGGGCGATCCCAAGGCGGGGCCTGGGCCGCCTCCGGGCCCCCCTGCCTATGATCCCTATGGGCCCTACTGCCCCAGTCGGGCGTCCGGAGCTGGTCCCGAGACTCCAGGCCTGGGCCTGGACCCCAGCAAGCCGCCTGAGCTGCCCTCCACCGTCAACGCCGAGCCTCTGGGCCTGATCCAGAGTGGGCCCCACCAGGCGGCCCCCCCGCCCCCGCCTCCCCCCCCGCCGCCGCCACCCCCTGCCTCGGAGCCCAAGGGAGGCCTGACCTCGCCCATCTTCTGCTCTACCAAGCCAAAGAAGCTGCTTAAGACGTCCTCCTTCCACCTGCTGCGGCGCCGTGACCCGCCTTTCCAGACGCCCAAGAAGCTGTACGCCCAGGAGTACGAGTTCGAGGCCGACGAGGACAAGGCCGATGTGCCTGCTGACATCCGCCTCAACCCCCGGCGCCTGCCTGACCTGGTGTCCAGCTGCCGCTCCCGTCCGGCGCTCTCACCGCTGGGCGACATTGACTTCTGTCCACCCAACCCTGGCCCCGATGGCCCCCGGCGCCGTGGCCGCAAGCCCACCAAGGCCAAGCGTGATGGGCCGCCCCGGCCCCGGGGGAGACCCCGGATTCGCCCACTGGAGGTCCCCACCACCGCCGGGCCAGCCTTGGCCTCCACACCTACTGATGGGGCCAAGAAACCCCGGGGCCGGGGCCGGGGTCGAGGCAGGAAGGCCGAGGAGGCCGGGGGCCCTCGGCTGGAGCCCCTGAAACCACTGAAGGTGAGGGGGAGCGAAACCCTGACGCTGGAGGGTTGGGACCACGTTTGAGGTTCTTGGGCACGGTAGGGGATGTGGTTCATCTTCCTAACACCCACGAGGAAATGAATCCGAGAGCTGGAATTTCAGGGTTCCACTGTTGCAGGGGTCTGAGAATTGAAACTTGTGTCTACAGGGAGGCGGGGGTTAGCGCTTGTATTCTTAGGTTCTAGATCCTGCAGGACTATTGATCAGGGGTCCTGGATTCCTGGGTCTTGTGGGAGGAGGGTCCGTGAGTAATGAGGGAGGGACCCCAGTCCTGTCATTCTGGAATCTGAGCAGAGGGGTCCGCAGGCATGAATTCTAGGATTCTACAGGCTGACGCTCTGAGAATTTGAACTTTAGGGTCTTAACTGGGGAGAGGGCTGGGGCCCCAGACCCCTGGGTCTGAGGGAGGAGGGGGCTTGGGGCCCTGGGCTTGTGGGCCCTGACTCCCCACTGCCCCCATATCTAGATCAAGCTGTCTGTGCCCAAGGCCGGCGAGGGTCTGGGAGCGTCATCGGGCGATGCCGTGTCAGGAGTTGACCACAACAGCCTGGACTCCAGCCTCACTCGGGAGAAGATCGAGGCCAAGATCAAGGAGGTGGAGGAGAAGCAGCCCGAGATGAAGTCCGGCTTCATGGCCTCGTTCCTGGACTTTCTCAAGTCAGGCAAGCGCCATCCGCCGCTCTACCAGGCTGGCCTGACACCCCCGCTCAGCCCCCCGAAGAGCGCGCCGCCCTCCGTGCCGGCCCGGGGCCTGCCTCCCCAGCCCCCCACCGCGCCTGCCGTGCCACAGCCCCCACCCGCCGGCGCCTTCGGGCTGGGGGGTGCGCTGGAGGCCGCCGAGAGCGAGGGCTTGGGGCTCGGCTGCCCTTCGCCCTGCAAGCGGCTGGACGAGGAGCTGAAACGGAACCTCGAGACCCTGCCCTCCTTCTCGTCGGACGAGGAAGACTCTGTCGCCAAGAACCGGGACCTGCAGGAGAGCATCTCCTCGGCCATCTCCGCCCTCGATGACCCGCCACTGGCCGGGCCTAAGGACACCTCCACTGCGGACGGGCCCCCCCTGGCTACTGAGGCTGCAGTCCCCGGGCCACCCCCTCTCCCGGGGCTCCCCAGTGCCAGCAGCGGTGGCACGCCTGGTGAGCTCTGGGAAGGTGGTCTGGGGGTGGGGCAGGGGTTTCCCGACATTCAGGTCACCAGGTCTGGTTGTGTAGATCAGGCACTGTTCACAGTGCAGGTGATTGACAGAGATATGCCTGTTTATGGAGGGTAACCTCTTACTTAAGGGCAAGCCTTTTGAGAAAGGGGCGTCTTTTTCTAATCCGCCCACAGGTGCTAAGTGGACTGGCGGGGGCCCGAAGGTGGGCAGTGGAGAACACTGGGGGACAGGGCAGGCTATAAGTGATGGGGACAGGTGGGTGACAGGGATGGAGAGAGCTTTTAAAACTGATGGGGGACACGGGACCTGAGAAGGGCTCTAGGAGTTAGGGATGTGTAATAAAGGACAGAAAAGGGTCTGGGGGGCAGAGAGAGACTTGGGAGGGTTGTTTAAAGAGAAACGTGACTAGTTTCAGCAATGACTAGTCAGATCTCGTGGGGGGCCATCGGGAAAGGCTGGGGGTACAGTCGGGTCTGGATGGTGTTCTGTCCTGAGAGGAGGGTTGGACAAAATTTGAGGGGCTTTGATGGGGGGGGGAACAGAGGCATTGGGGGAAGAAAGAGGTGGCATTTGGAGGAAGGCATTTGGAGCAGTTAATGAGGAGGCTTGGGAGCTCACAGGAGTCTTAAGGGATGAAGTCTTCTGGAAGGTGGTAGAAAGATGGGCAGTGGGGAGCGAGACAGTGAGAGGCCGAAGGGAAGCACCAGGGAAGAGAGGAGAAACAGTGGAGGGTGCTAAGCAGAGTGCCTGGATCTGCCGTAACGGGAGAGAGCATGGGGGGGCGAGAGAGCCTTGGAAGGGTCAGGAAGGCTCATATCTTGGAAGGACCCAGGGATGGAGCAAAAGCAGTCTGGGGAGTCAGAAGATCTCAAGGCGTTAGAGGAGGAATGTTACAAAATCTCGCGGGCAGTTAGCGTAGCAGGAAGGAGAGGGTGTTGCCGATCCCGAGAGTGGAGAGCAGGCTGAGGAAAGGAAAGGGGAGAGCTTGGGTGGAGGAGTCTGAGACCTCTGAGCGGGAAAAGAGGAGGTGGAAGCACAGGAGCGGTTGAGGAACTGGGAGGAACATTGAGGAATGGGAGGTAAGCGTCAGGCTGGGGCTCCAAAGCAACAAAGAGACATTTCAGGACTAAAATGGACATTGTGGTTGGGAGACAGTTTCAGGGGCTCAGAGTAGCCACTGGGGCTGGGAAGGGGTCTCAGGGAGGGAGTCAGGTGTGGCACGGTGGCGACTGGGGAGCTGAGTGGCAATAAGGGGCAGAGGGCTTGTTGGCACAGGGAGGGACATTCAGGGACAAGAGAAGAGGTGATGGGATGGTGAATGGTATTTGGGGACTAGGAGGTAGGGCAGGGCCAAGAGCTTTGTAGGCACTAGACTGGGGAGCAGAGCGGGGGTTGTTGATGGGACCAGAGAGGCCTCCTGGCCATTGTGGTGGGGACACGGAGCAATGATACTGGGATGCAGAGTTGCACTAAGACACAAAGGGGGTCTTTGGAGGCTGGGGAAAGATGGGGAGGACCAGAGCAGCATGTCTGGGTAGGAAAGTTTATTAGGACCTTGGAGAGAGAAATTAAAGGGTCCTGGGCTTCTGGTAGGTGTCTGGGGACAGGGGTGGGTATTGAAGGTCAGGGAGGGGTCAGACAGGAGCTTTGCAGGAGGAGGAAGGTCAGCAGAAGAGGAATAAAAAGTGGAGTTGGAGGGGGATTGGGGGCAGAAATGGATGCTAGGTGAAGAGCTCAGTTTGGTCAGGAGGGATGTTGGGGTGCAGGACGGGAAGAGGGCTGTGTTGAGAGCCCCCAGAATAGGCTGGGAGGCCTTTCACTGGAAGCAGATAAACAGGTCTGGGGGGTCGGGGTTGAGCGGGGCTCCAGCCCTGATGCCCGTCTCGCCCCCAGAGCCCCCGCTGCTGGAGGAGAAGCCCCCGCCCTCGCCGCCCCCTGCCCCGACACCCCAGCCGCCGCCCCCACCGCCGGCCCTGCCCTCGCCACCCCCTCTGGTGGCCCCCACGCCCAGCTCGCCGCCCCCACCGCCCGTGCCAGTCCCACCGGCCCTGCCCTCGCCGCCTGCCCCGCCGCCCCTGCCCACCGCAACCCCTGGCCCCACTCCGGAGGAGCCTGCCGCCCCATCCCCCGACGACCCCGAGCCGCCGGACGCCCGGCCCCTGCACCTGGCCAAGAAGCAGGAGACCGCGGCCGTGTGCGGGGAAACAGACGAGGAGGCTGGCGAGAGCGGCGGGGAGGGCATCTTCCGGGAGCGCGACGAGTTCGTCATCCGCGCCGAGGACATCCCTTCCCTCAAGGTGAGTCTCCTGTCGTGTCGGACAACTGGGCCCAATGCTTTGGTCACTGGAGCGTTTATCGAGCGCCTGTTGAATGACAGGCCCAGTGCTGGGGGCTGCAGGTACAGTGATGGCTGAGGCAGCCCATCTCATCCTCCTGAGTTGACAGTCGTGGGGCTGATAGAGGAGGCCAGCTGGACCCCCGCAGAGGACTTGCACGCTTCTGAGATGTTATTTGGGTGTGTGTGTGTGTCACCGATAAATAAGGTAAACCCATTGTTAGCATTTATTGCAGGTATTTTTGCTGTGGGTGCTAGGGTTATACTAAGGGACAAAGCCGATGAGGAGGGCCTGATCTTAGAGAACTTCTAACACAAGCCAAGGGGTGCTTTAAAGGCAACTTGTGCCTTGTAGGTGGAAAGCTGAGGTATTGACGTGACATACCTATGAAAAGGCACACATACAACGTGCAGATGTAGTAGCCAGTGGTTTGGGAATGCTTGTGTGTCAGGCCACATCTTAAACACTTTATGTTGGGACCTCCCTAGCGGTCCAGTGGTTAAGAATCCGCGCTTCCACGGCAGGGGACACGGGTTCAATCCCTGGTCAGGGAACTAAGATCCTTCATGCCATGCGGTGTGGCCGAAAAAAAACAAACACTTTATGTGCACCAGCGCATTTACTACTTCAGTTATTCTACACAGGGGTGGACACACTATGCCCCCCCCCGCCCCCCCTCCAGCCCCCTGCCTGTTCTTATAAATAAAGTTTTATTGGCACATAGCCCCACCCACTCATTTACATACCAGCTATGGCTGCTTTCTGCGTCCACTAGCAGAGTGGAGTAGTTGCAACAGAGCTTAGCTGATCCACAAAGCCAAAAATATTTCTTGTCTGTCCTTTTACGGAAAAAGCGTACTGATCTTCGCTGTGCTTTGTTCATTGGACAGGTAGTTGGATCAGAGGATTGATATAAGTGCTTGACAAGGGTAGGTGACATCAGACGCCCGTGTAGTGTTTCTCACAGGGCATGAGGTAGAGCGAGTACTCGGTAGGGCTCACAGGGCATGAGGTAGAGCGAGTACTCAGTAGGTCAGCAAGCCATTATCACCTTGATGGTGACGCCAAGGGCTAAGGCCATTCTTCGTGTTAGTTACTGTCACTGACTGGGTAGCAACTAGGGGGCAGGAACCATGTTTGGTCTTGGATGTATGTTAACACGTTTAATTTCTTTCTTTTTTTTAAAGATTTTGTTTTTCTTTTTTGATGTGGACTATTTTAAAATTTTTTATTTATTTTTGGCTGCGTTGGGTCTTTGTTGCTGCGTGCGGGCTTCCTCTAGTTGTGGTGAGCGGGGGCTGCTCTTCATAGCGGTGCGCGGGCTTCTCATTGCGGTGGCTTCTCAACTGTTGAGCACAGGCTCAACAGTTGTGGCGCACAGGCTTAGTTGCTCTGTGGCATGTGGGATCTTCCTGGACCAGGGCTCAAACCCGTGTCCCCTGCATTGGCAGGCAGATTCTTAACCATTGCGCCACCAGGGAAGCCCTAACGTGTTTAATTTCATCTTGGGTGTTGTTTCTTCTAAGTTACAGATGAAAACATTGTGGGGTGAATTCATTATAAGGATAGTGCATATTATTATACTTTTATTTTGTCTGTAGCTCGCAACTCGTGGGATCTTAGTTCTCCAATCAGGGATTGAACCCAGGACCATGGCAGTGAGAGTGCCAAGTCCTAACCACTGGACCGCCAGGAAATTCCCTATCATACTTCATTATTAAGTGTGTTTTGCGAGAGGAACTTAGTGTGCTTTTTCCTATGTTACTTTCAATCTATTTTTTAAAAAATACTTTATTTATTTATTATTTGGCTGCGCCAGGTCTTAGTTGCGGCACGCAGGATCTTCGTTGTGGCACGCGGGATCCTTTTTTTAGTTGCGGCATGTGAGCTCTTAGTTGCGGCATGTGGGATCTAGTTCCCTGACCCGGGATCGAACCTGGGCCCCCTGCGTTGGGAGCACGAAGTCTTAACCACTGGACCGCCTGGGAAGTCCCTTCAATCTATTTTATGGTGGGAAAAGTAGGGCAAATACAGTAACAGGGCTGTGTGTATCCATTACTCAGCTTTCGCCATTATCACCTCCTGGTTGGTTCTCCTTGCTTTCCACCCTGTCACATTCTGTGCTGTCCGCCCCAGCTCACCAATCCCAGACTGTATCTTTTCATTGTTACTTTGTCATCTCCGCAGTATGATATGATAGAAGAGAACATTCACAAGAGATATGTAAGTTGTCAAAGCAGAATGGTAGAGTGAAGGCTTACTTCTCCACTCCTCAGCCAGCTACCAGAACAATCCCAATGCCTTGAGTCTCAGTATCCCTCCCTGGCTAATCCTCCCTTCTCCCTCATAGTTGTACTCACTCTACTAGTGCCCTGTGTACGTTATTTCATTTTAACTTCAAGACTTCTGAGGCTCTTTGGCCATCAGTCTGGAACAGGCGAGGGAGGTGTCAAACGAACAGCAGTGACAGGAACGGCTACCAGCTCTCAGGGGATAGGATTTGGGGCACATCATATTCAGAATTTAGTTTAATCATGGTAACCGATACATGTCGCGAAGTTTATCATTTTAACTATTTTTAAGTGTACAGTTCAGCGGCATTAAGTATATTCACGTTGTTGTGCAAACCTTCGCCACCACCTGTAAGTTTTATCTTTGTAATCTCCTTTCTTTATAGGGATTACTATCCCCCTTTTACAGAGAAGGGAACTGAGGCTCAGAGGATTAAAGTAGGCTTTCCAGGCTTTCAAGCTTGGGACCCACACCCAGTTCTACTGGCCCTGGGAGCCCACGCTCTCAGCACCAGAGTCAGCCACTCTGTGTATATTCCACCAAACATCGATAGTGCTGCTGGGCGCCCAGCACTGGGCCAAATGAACAGGGCTCTGGGGTGGGGACCCTGACTGTCCCCAGTTTACAGATGAGGAAGTTCACGTTCAGGGAGAGGGAATCATTTGGCTGATGGGTGCCAGGCCGGGATTAGAGCCAGGGCCATCTGATACCACCTCCCAGCTGGCATGGGGCAGGGGAGGGGGCCAGGCAAGGACTCAGATGCTTAAAATACAACACGAGTATGTGTTCTGATGGGGGACTCACAGCCCCAGGATTGAGCCACTCAGGCAGATGAGGACTCATTCGTGTGTCAGGAGTCGGGGCAGGCTGGCAGCATGGTTATTATGGGCCCAGCTTTGGCGTTAATCTGATTGGCTTGAATCTCTGCCACTTCCGAGCTGGACTAGTGTTGACCCTTCCTGAGCCTCAGTTTCCTCATCTGTAAAATGGGGGCTGATGCCGTTAGTACCCCCTTCGTACAACGTGAGCACTCAGGCTTTACGGCTTGTCCAGTACTCTGACTGTGGGTGGCATGCAGAAAGTGCTCTATAAACTTTGTTTCTATTATTCAGTGATCTTGGGCAGATCTCTAGCGCAGAGTTTGGCAAACTTTTTTTTTTGTAAAGGGCCAGATGGTAAATATTTTAGGCTTTGCAAGCTCCGTAAGGTCTCTATCATGTATTCTTGGGTTTTTGTTTTTTGTTTTGTTTTGCTTTTTCACACTCCTTTAGAAATGTAGAAACCATTCTTAGTTCATAGCTCTATAAAAATGGGCCACAGGTCATAGTTTGTTCTAGAACAATGGCAGCCCGATAGAAACATCATATGAGCCACGTACAGCATTTTAAACGTTCTTGCATCCACACTTTTGAAAAGTTAAAAAATGAGTGAGGTTAGTTGTAGGGATGTATTTTCTTTAACTTAGCATGTCTAAAATGTCATTTTAACATGTGGTCAATATAGAAAAAGTTAATGAGATGTTTTATCTTCTCTCTTGCTTACCAAGTCTTTGAAATCCAGTGTGTATTTTACACTCATAGAACATGTTGATGCAAATGAGCTGCATTTTAAATGCTCAAGAGGCACATGTGGGGAGGGGCTGCTGAATTGGACAGTGTAGGGTTAGCCCACTCTCTGCTTCAGCCTCCCCACCTGGAAAATGGGAGTGATAATATTAACTCCCAGTCCTTGGAGATGTGGAAGGTTTATCAGGATGTAAATTCTGAGCATATAAGTTTGTTGGGTGGAGAAAAGTATGGGGAGAGCGGGTCACGCAGAGAGAACAGTCTGTGCAAAAGCCCTGTGGTGAGGCAGGTTTATGTGATGGGTAGGGAGAGATGCAAGGGGTTGAGTGACTGGACAGTGAGCGCCGAGCCTGGGAAGGTGGGCAGGGTCCAGACCGTCCTGTGGTGAGATCCGTGGGTGCCTGCTTGAGAATCTGCTCTGGGTTATCTGGCTGCTTCGAGGGCCCTGGCCAGCAGGGAGGTGGCTGGGGAAGTGTTCAGTCCTGATGACAGTCTGTCCACTGCCTTAGTTCTGTTACACTGACTCCCCTGTGTCTGATCCTGCAGCCTTCTCCTTAACACCAGGCTGGGTGCTTCTAGCTTACTTACTCACATCCTGCTACTTACTGCCCTTGTCTCAGCTTGTCACAATTCAGATTCCCAGAAGAGAATCTGATTGGCCCAGCACAGCATTTTGGGTCAGGATGGGGTTCGTATTATGACTGTTGATTGGCTACCCCTTGTCAGGTCTCCTCCAATCAGCTGTGGCTTCCACTGAATGGGTGTTATGGGTGGGGCAACTTCCCACCAAGTGGAAGCGGGTGGGGTCAGTGACATGACTGACATGAGGAGAGGCAGGAAAGACGTGGCTTTGGGACTAAGTGACCCTGGTTGGGGAGCAGGCAAGGACGATGATGCCAGGGCCTGATGACTGGTGGATAGTGGGGATTCTGGGAGGAAGAGTGGTTTGGGGAAAGAAGCCAAGCCCAATTGGGATGTGGTGAGTCAAGGGCCCCACGTCCAGCTAGAGAAACAGCTGGATCCTTAGAGGAGGAAGATCGGCAGTGGGAAGAGACATAGGAGGGGGTGCCCTCCCCTGGCTGGGGGAGGGGGTGCTCTGATGGATTTTTCAGAAACTTCTGAGAACTGGAACAGGGAACATTATATCCACAGTGAGAGGGAAAAAGACACCCCTAGGGGGGCGCCCTGCATGTGCAGAAACCTGGAGGTCAGAAAGTCTGGGGCTTGTCTGCTGAGCTTTGAGGGTCTGGATGACCTGCTGGGCAGGGGTAGGAGAAAGGAAAGGAGACTGAGGCAAAGTCTCTATGCCAGGCTGTGGAATCTGCATTGGGGGCCCTGGAAGGTTTTGGAGCAGGGCAGGATATGTAAATGAGCTTTTCAGTCCTTGAAAAGGATTTGAAACGGACTTTTCAATCCTTGGGCCTCTGACGTGGTTCCCTGAGGAGCCAGGAGGGAGGATTGAGAACCATGGTATCCTGGAGGAAGGCACTTGGGATTGACATGCCCATATCCCTGTCTCATCCTGCCTCACTCTTGTCCAGTGAAATGTCAGCCAAGAACCTTTCTGGACCTCATTTTCATCAGGTTATTCTAACTCCTTTCTGTTCCCCTGGCTGATCTGCAGGATATGAAAAATTGTGGATGTAGAAGCATTTGACCAAAAACCAAGAATAGATAGCCAGTACTTGGCACTCAGGCTCCAGTGCTGCAGCTGCTGCCAGTGGCAGACATCACTAATCAATCCCAGCACTTGCTCCTGCTGAGCCTAGTGCTCAGGGCAGCCGTGATCAGTTAGTTGGAGTTACCTGAATCCTGTTTATCACTTGACTATGGATTCTTTATTTTACTTATTTATTTTTTTAAAATATTTAATTTACTTTTGGCTGCATCGGGTCTTAGTTGCGGCATGTAGGATCTTTCGTTACTGCGCTCAGGCTCCTCTCTAGTTGTGGCGTGCGGGCTCAGTAGTTGGGGCATGCGGGCTTAGTTGCCCCGCGGCATGTGGGATCTTAATTCCTCTACCAGGGATCGAACCTGCATCCCCTGCACTGGAAGGCGGATTCTTAACCACTGGACCACCAGGGAAGTCCCAGCTATGGATTCTTTAAATGCAAGGGCTTGTCCCTCATTCATCTCTGGGTTATCACAAAGCTCGGTGCATATTTCCCACTATGTTCTTATTATTTACTTATCTGTGCCTGTCAGTTGCTTTTTTCTAGAGCCACAGCTGTCACACACTTTACCTGGCAGTCCCTGGTCATCACCCAACCCCCTCACGGAAGATACATTCCTTCCTGGACTCATTTAGGTATCACTTCTTCGAGGAAGCATTCTTGGATTCACATTGAGTCCAGAGTCCTTCTTCTAGGCTTCTGGGGCACCTGCTGTTAGCACATTTATTACTTGTGCTGTTATTTTTTTGTGCTTGTGTCTGGTCCCCTGCTAGTCCCCTTACTCCCTGAGATCAGATGCTGGGTCTGACATCCTTTGGTTCCCGGTGCCCAGCTGGGGCACACAAGCCTTGGGGTGGGGATGGGGGTCTGAGTGTGCTGAGGGAAGTTGAGATCAGGGAGCCTTTGTGTCACTGTCCTTCCCTGCTGTGGACAGGCTGATGAAATAAATGGTCTCAGGTAACCCGTCACCTGTTTATTCTTAGCACAAGCCACAACCTCACCCTGTTCTGTTTATTTGCTTGTCTGTCTTATTACCTCTGTAATGAAATCCCCAAGAAAGGCTTTGTCGATCTCGTTCACCACCAAACTGTGGGGCCCAACACTGTATCTAGAAGATGGTGGGTGGATGAGTGCTCAGATTTTGTCATTTCTTTGAGTCATGCGGATGGCTTGTGCCATCACACTGTATAGCTATAATAACTAAAACTTAGTAGCCCAGAATGAATGGCCTATTTGCAGCAACATGGATGGACCTAGAGATTATCATACTAAGCGAAGTAAGTCAGAAAGAGAAAGATAAATGCCATATGATATCACTTATATCAGGAATCTGAAATACGACACAAATGAACATATCCACAAAACAGGAACAGACTCACAGACATAGAGAACAGACTTGTGGTTGCCAAGGGCGAGGAGCCGGTGGGGAGGGAAGGATTGGGAGTTTGGGATTAGCAGATGCAAATTAGTATATATAGGATGGATAAACAGCAAGGTCTATACTGTGTACTATACTATACGTACTATACTATACTATACTATATAACACAGTGAACTATAATCAATATCCTGAGATAAACAACACTGGAAAAGAATACGAAAAAGAATATATGTATGTATAACTGAGTCATTTTGCTATACAGCAGAAATTAACACAACATTGTAAATCAACTATACTTCAGTAAAATTAAAAAAAAAAAACAAAAAAAACAACCAACAGCATGAACAGCCTGATTGAGAGTATAGACGGTTCCCTGATGGTTCAGTTTAGGATTTTTAAACTTTATGATGGTGCAAAAGCGATACGCATTTGAAATTTGAGTTTTGTTCTTTTCCTGGGCTAGTGATATGCGCTACGATACTCTCTTGTGATGCTGGGCACTGGCAGCGAGCAGCAAGCCACCAGCTCCTGGTCAGCCACGCAGTTAATCGCAAGGGTAAACAACTGATACACTTACAACCCTCCTGTCCCCAGACAACCGTTCTGTTTTTTACTTTCAGTACAGTATTCAGTAAATTACGTGAGATACTCCATACTTTATTTTTAAAGATGGGCTTTGTTTTAGATGACTTTGCCCAACTGCAGGCTAATGTAAGTGTTCTGAGCACGTTTAAGGTAGGCTGGACTAAGCTATGATGTCTTTAGGGGTATTCAGTGCATTTTTGACTTAGGATATGTTCAACTTACGATGGGTTTATTGGGATGGAACCCCATGGTAAGTTGAGGAAGCTTTGCATCCCCAAATCTAAGAACCTCAGACAGCCAGAAGATACCTGTCAGCTGGAAGTTCGCTGATGCTTGTTAATGATGATGCCTTTTCTCTAAGGGAGTGTAGAGGGAGGACAGAGGGCCAGGAATTGGGATTGGGAAGGGCAGGCATGGGGGTTGACCCTGCGGGCCTTACTGTGCCCCTCCTCAGCTGGCGTTGCAGACGGGGCGCGAGCCTCCACCCATCTGGCGAGTCCAGAAGGCACTGCTGCAGAAATTCACTCCGGAGATCAAGGACGGGCAGCGGCAGTTTTGTGCCACCAGTAATGTGAGCCTGCAGAGGGGAGCGAGGGCTTGAGGGGCCCTGGGTGGGGTGTGTGGAAGCCACTGTCCCCCTCACACGATTCGGATTCACCTTGGGTCCAAGATGTGTCCAGAGCGGGGGGGTCTCCACCTCCTGGCAGGCTCTGGGTGGTTGCCGTGGTGGGCCAGGGCAGGGGTGGGAGTCTTGGGTGTTGGGCTGCCTAGCTGGGGCGGAGGAAGGAGTTCCTCATGTGCTTCTTTTCCTCCATAGTATTTGGGGTATTTCGGGGACGCCAAAAACCGGTACCAGCGCCTTTACGTCAAGTTTCTGGAAAACGTCAACAAGAAGGATTACGTGAGGGTCTGTGCTCGGAAACCCTGGCACCGGCCCCCAGTGCCTGTCAGGTACCAGGGGGGCCGGGGGTCAGGTGGTGGGCAGGGCCAACAGGCATGGGGTGAATCATACAAGGAAATTTACATAACATAAAATTAACCATTTTAAAGTACACAATGCTTAGAAACAGAGTCGGGGAGGGGGTGCAGAGACCCAGAGAGTGGGGCCCCCAGAGAGAGGGGGACAGAGACCAGCTCAGCAAAGTTCTGTGCTTAGAGCTGCGGGCTAGGCGGTGGGGGCGGGGGTACCCCAAGGAGGAGAATTGGGGTTTCAGGGGGTGCTGACTGCAGTCCCATCTACGTCCCCTTCCAGACGCTCTGGTCAGGCCAAGGGCCCCGCATCTGCTGGGGGCAGCTCTGCACCTCCCCCCAAGGCCCTGGCACCGCCTCCTAAGCCTGAGACCCCTGACAAGACGACATCCGAGAAGCCCCCAGAGCAGACACCTGAGACGGCCGTGCCTGAGCCCCCTGCCCCTGAGAAGCCATCCCTGCCTCGGCCCATGGAGAAGGAGAAAGAGAAGGAGAAAGAGAGGGCCACGCGTGGGGAACGGCCACTGCGGGGTGAGCGGGGCACGGGCGGCCGGCAGATTCGGCCAGATCGGAGCCTCACCACGGGACAGCCCGCCACCTCCCGGCTGCCCAAGTCCCGGCCCACCAAGGTGAAGGCTGAGCCGCCCCCCAAGAAGAGGAAGAAGTGGCTGAAGGAGGCGGCAGGCAACGCCTCGGTGGGCGGGGGCCCACCAGGCAGCTCCTCGGACTCAGAGTCATCCCCCGGGGCTCCCAGTGAGGATGGTAAGGCCATCGGCAGCCGTAGGGCTGGTGGTAGGGAGGCGACTCTGTGGCTTTCAGAAGGAGGCATGGATGGGGGCTATCCAGAGGGCTCCAGGTAGCATCAGCAAACAGTCACAGTAGTAATAAGTAAGTTAAAAGTAATAGCAGTACCTAACAGCTGTATAGCACCTAACCACGTGACAGGCTGTCTTGTAAGTGCTTCACAGATGTTAACTTGTTTGAGTTTTTCACTGTGGTCCTAGGAAGTAGATACCAATATTATCCTCAAATACAGGTGAGGAGACTGAGACACCAAGAGAGTGCAGCACAGCTGGGATGTGACATCCCACCTGAGTTGGAATGCAGCCGGTGGAGCATCGCGCTCTGTTCTTCAACACTGCACTGTTCTGTGTCAGAATAGGCAGTTTCTGAGGGCTGAGGAGGATTGGGGACCAGCATCTATCGTGGGGACCCAGACATAGTGGTGTTCCCTGTGACTCCCTGCATGACTCCAGGAAAGGGGCAACACCTCTTTACACCTCAGTGACCTCACCTGTAAAATGGGTTAATAATGAAGTAAAAATGGGTATTCACAGAAAAGCACATAGGAGGGTACTAGCCTGTAGTGGGCACCAGGTGGGAGCTCCATTGCTTAGAATGATGTCTGGTTTATGATGACAGTAACAACAACAACAATATATGTACACATATGTAAAATAAATATAACAGCTGACTTTTATTGAGTGCTTACTTAAGTACCAGGCATCATTTTAAGCATGTTACACATTGGCTTATTTTATCTTTACATAAACCCTGTGAGGTAGGTGCTGTAAAATGATCCTCATTTTATTTTTTATTATATTTTTCGGGGTTTTTTGTTTTTTATGTTTTTTTTTAAATTTTATTTATTTTTTTATCCTCATTTTAAAGATGAGAGATCTGAGGCCCTGGGAGGTGACATGACTTGCTCAAGGTCACATACTCTTTCAGGTGTAGTGCAGGGATAGCTGTCGTAACAGAGGCTAGTCAAATGAGAGAGTCGGAATTATCTTTTCATTAAAGCCCTGATGAAGTTGGGGAGTTCTGATTAAGTGCCAGATCTGGGAATGGCCCACATCCTATCTTCTCTTATCCCATTGGCCAGAACTAGTCACCTGGCTACAGCTAACTGCAAGGGAGCCTGGGAAATGTAGTCTTTTAACTGGGCAGGTGGCTCAATCTGGCCAGGTGGAAGCAGTTAATGCTGAGTCAGGGGAAGGTGCTGGCAAGGGAGGAGCTTTACAAAAGGCCCAGGTTTGCAGGTTCTTTTTCTTTTTCTTCAACAAGTTTATAGCTCTAATTCACATACCACGTAGCTCACCTAATTAAAACCCATAGTCCTCTGGCTTTTAGTATAGTCAGAGTTGTGCATCTCCCTGGCAGTCAAGTTTAGAACATTTTCATCACCCCAAAAGGAGACCCTGCTTCCTTTGGCCATCACTCCCCTTTCTCCCCACCCTCATCCCTAAGCAGCCAGTAATTTACTATTTCTATAGATTTGACCATTTTGGACAGTTCACCTAAGGGATATCATACGTACAGTGGGCAGTCCTTTGGGACTGGCATCTTTGCTTAGCATAATGTTTTTGAGGTTCATCCATGTTGTGGTGTGTATCAGTACTTCATTCTTTTTTTTTTCCTAATTGAAGTATAGTTGATTTACCATATATTAGTTTCAGGTGTACACCATAGTGATTCAATGTATTTATAGATTATGCTCTATTTAAGGTTCTTATAAAATATTATCTATGTTTCCTATGCTGTACAATGTACTCTTGTAGCTTACTTATTATTATACATAGTTGTTTGCAGTCCTTCATTCCTTTTTATGGCTGAATACTATTCCATTGCTTGGATATGCCACATTTTGTTTATCCATGGACTAGCTTGATGGACATTTGGGTTGTCTCCACTTTTTTGGCTGATGCTGCTATGAACATATGTGGACAGCCCAGAATTTTCTGAGCCTATGAAATGGGAGAAACTAAACTCTGCACTCTTAGGGAAGCAATTCCCCCGCCAAGGGTCAGTATCTTTCTTTGGTCCTGGGTCTCTCTCTGTTCACCCCATTTGACCAGGAGCCCCTCCTGGGCAGGATGAGCCTGACTCAACGTCTGGATGCCCTGAAGGTTCCGCCCAGACCAGGAGGTCTCAGAACCAGCCCTCCTGCTGGTCCAAGACTGATGATCCTCCATGTGCCAGAACCTGATGTCTCCCCTTTCTTAGATGCACAATGAAAGTTCTAGAAAGAGGCTGCAGTGATGTTCCCTCTCCCCCTTCCTTTAGTTCACTCTCATCTGGCTTCCTCAGCCCCTTTCTGGAGGTGTTAATTGAGCACATACTATGTGCCATGAACTGAGGGTTCCAGCAGTAAACAGAAAAGACAAAAACATGTATCCTCGTGGGAGCTTACAGTCTCAGCGGGGGAGTTCATCAGATAAATATGTTATGTAATAGAACACAAAACAATATGAAAAGTCATCAGTGTAAGGCTGGGTCGGATTAAAGGCAGTAGAGAAAAATAAATCCAGTAAAGAGGATCCAGACGGGATCCTGGGTGATATTTGCAGGGGAAGGGGGAGTTGCAGAAGGCTTCTGGAAGTGACATTGGAGCAGAGATCCGAATGCAACAGGGTTGGGGTGGTGTGACTTTGGGAGAGAGAACATTATGGACTGGGTATGTCTGAGGATCAGGAAAGAGGCCAGCGGCTGGAGGAAGTGAGGCCAGAGAAGGAACAGGAGCACAGCTTGGAGAGACAAGGGTCCTGAGGCTTTGTGGCCCCACTGGCAGGATTTTATCACGAGTGAGACAGGAGCCTTAGGAGGGTTCAGGCAGAGGCTTGATGGGGTCTGACTCCCACGGCTAAATGGTCACTCTGGCCTCTTGAAACAGCTGTCAGTAAGGACCGTCCATGTGGGTAAATCAAGTGGACATTTCTCGTGCCTTTTCCTAAAGGATGTTTTGGGGTCTTCCCACACGTGGCCCTCCTGCTTCTCTTTTCTCCCTGATGCTCCTTCTTGAGTTTCTGGTGGCTGTCCCTCCAGTCCCATCCTTGGAGAGTTCCCTGGTGGTCCAGTAGTTAGAACTCAGCGCTTTCACTGCCAGGGCCTGTGTTTGATCCCTGGTCAGGGTACTACGATCCCCCAAGCCACGTGGCACGGACCAAAAAAAAAAAAAAAAAAAAGAGTCCCGTCCTTGGCCTCATTGCTTGGCGTTCCATATCTCACTTGGCAAGCTCCCACAAATTCCGTGAGCCTCAGACTCATTTCTTCTCCCTGCCACCTTCCAGGCCTACGCCCCAGCAACTCCCTCCTTCCAGACCCACCGAGCTGGTCCTAGCTTCTCTATCTCGGACACAGCCCCACTGGCAACCAAGTCACCAGGCCAGACCCTCCCTCACCTCTGCTGCAAGGAAGCCCCCAGCCCTACCCCTCCGGCCCTGACTGCCCCCATCCCCTCTGCTCCTTCCCACAGCCCTAGCTCAGATGCTGGCCCTCCTGCCCCTCAATCTATGTATCCTGATCCTCCAGCCCTGGCCCAGCCTCATCCTTTCTCATCTGGTCCATTGCCCTGGCCTCTGGTCTCATCCCTCTGATCCATCCCCTGGCCTTGGAGTGGTCTCTCTCCACTTACCTTCGCCCGTCCCTGGTCATAGCTCTCCCATGGCTCCCTAGTACCCCTCCCTAAAAAAGGCCCTCCCCTTTCTACCTCATCTCAGAGGCCTCACATGGTCTGGCCTGCCCTGACTTGTGCAGTCTCAGCTCCCATCTCCTTCCTCAGTCTTGCCTTTTGTGACCTGATCTCTCAGACCTGATTCACTGGTTTGGAAACCAACTCTGCTGCTTCTTTAGACTTTACTGAAGCTACACTAAACTAATCAAACACAGTGGTCACCGGCCTGGAATACTCTTTCCTATCACTCAAGGCTCAGCGTGTGTGTGACCTTTAATCGCCTTCCCTGACTTGCCAGGCTGAGCTCGTTACGGTACCTGTGATTCACCGTTAGAGTATATTGTCCTGGTGTTGGGGAGTCTTCCCCAGTGGACGTGGACCTCACTGAGGGTAGGGATTTCTCTCCTGGTCCCTGGAGCTTAGAATACTGTCTGCCACACAGGCGGCCTTGGAGAAAGTTGGAATGATGGGCCATGTCTCCCTTTCTTCCCCCAGAGCGGGCAGTACCTGGGCGTCTGCTGAAGACCCGGGCGATGCGGGAGATGTACCGGAGCTATGTGGAGATGCTGGTGAGCACGGCACTCGACCCGGATATGATCCAGGCCCTGGAGGACACACATGGTGAGCAGAGGCTTGGGGGCCCAGAGCCCCCTACCCCTCCTTTGCCTCCCATACATCGTGAGGCTGCATCTCTTCTGATACCCTGTCTTGCCTTTCAGACGAGCTGTACCTCCCGCCCATGCGGAAGATCGATGGCCTCCTGAATGAGCACAAGAAGAAAGTCCTAAAGCGGCTGTCGCTGAGCCCAGCCCTGCAGGTGCTTGGGGGGGCTTGGCCTGCGGCGTCTGGGGCCCAGAGCTCAGGCACAGAGGAGACATGTGCATGTCAGCCACTGCGCTGGTCCCCAGAGCATCAGGCCCTGGAAGGGCGATCGTTGGAAGGGTCGGGCTTGGCCAGGAGAGTAGTGGAGGCCGGGCTGTCTGGAGGGAGTCTCTGGGTTCCCAGCAGTCCTGCAAGCACAGATGGAGGCGAGCTGGGATCGCGCGGCGGGGTCATTGTCAAGGTCTGGGATGGGCTGCTAGGCAGGCCCAGCAGAGCGTGGTTGTGGAGTACAAGTTTGGGGACAAAAGGTGGACTAGGGCCTGGACCCAGGGCTCGCTCTGGGGCAGAGCGTTGAGTGGATTTTTTTTTTTTTTGTAGAATAGAGTTTTTATTTTTTTAATAAATTTATTTATTTTATTTATTTATTTTTGGCTGTGTTGGGTCTTCGTTGCTGCACGCGGGCTTTCTCTAGTTGCGGCGAGCTGGGACTACTCTTCGTTGTGGCTCGCGAGCTTCTCATTGCGGTGGCTTCTCTTGTTGCAGAGCACGGGCTCTAGGTGTGCGGGCTTCAATAGTTGTGGTGCGCGGGCTCGGTAGTTGTGGCTCACGGGCTCTAGAGCGCAGGCTCAGTAGTTGTGGCGCACGGGCTTAGTTGCTCTGCGGCATGTGGGATCTTCCCGGACCAGGGCTCCAACCCGTGTCCCCTGCATTGGCAGGTGGATTCTTAACCACTGCACCACCAGGGAAGTCCCCGTTGAGTGGATTCTGATGGCTTCTCTGTCGACGTAATTCAGGCTCTTCGAATCTCAGGCTCGAATCCGAAGTCATCTATGTAATTTCCCTTCTGGGATGGGATATCACGGTGGCTCCGAGAATTCTGGGAGAGAACATTAATTTGGTTTTGAGAATTCTGATGGAGATGTTAATGTGGTGCTGAGAACTGGGGCGGAAGGGGGGGTAAAATGTTAGGATGGCTCAGAATTCTGGAATGGATTTTAGGCCAGCTCTGAAAATTCTTGCTGGGATGTTAGTCTGACTATGAAAACATGGGATAAAACGTTAATCTGGTTCTGGAATTCTACGTGGGATGTTAGGATGCCTCTGAGAATCTTGGGATTGACTGTTCATCTGGCTCTGAGAAGGGGGGTAGGATATTACGCTGGAGTTAGGAATTCCACTGTAATGGGAATTACCTGGTGGTCCAGTGGTTAGGACTCCGCATTTTCAATGCCGAGGGCGCGGGTTTGATCCCTGGTCGGTGAACTAGGATCCCACAAGCCGCGTCGTGTGCCAACCCCCCCTCCAAAAAAAAAAAAAAAATTCCACTGTAGAACATTAGGATAGGTCTGAGCATTATGGGGTGGAATATGAGTCTGGTATTGTAATTCTGGGATGGACGTTAGCCTGGCTCTAGGGATTCTGGATTTCAGGCTGACTCTTAGAATTTTTGTAGGAGGTGATGGTGGCTCTGGAATCCTGGGCAGGATGTTAGGTGTCTCGGAGAATCTTGGGCCGGGCCACAAAACACATTATAAGGGTCACCAGACAGGCCTAGGCTTCCCCTGGCCTTTGAGGAAACCGAGACTCCCAAGTGTCTTTCCTGATCTGCAGTTTCCTGGGGGAAACTGAGGCGTCTGATCACATGGGATCTGAGAACTGGGGGGTGGGTCTGGGGTGTGCGGGTCCAGGGAGGTCCCCCTGACCCCTCGGATTCCCGCAGGACGCCCTGCACACGTTCCCCCAGCTGCAAGTGGAGCAGAGTGGGGAGGGTTCCCCAGAGGAGGGGGCCGTGCGTCTGCGGCCGGCCGGGGAGCCCTACAACCGCAAGACGCTCAGCAAGCTCAAGAGGAGCGTGGTCAGAGCCCAGGTGCGGCGGAGCCCGGGAGGGGCGGGGCCGGGGGCGGGGCGCGGGGGCGGGGCCGCCCGGCGCTGAGCGGGGAGGCTGAGGCTTCTCCGCTTCACCTGCCCAGGAGTTCAAGGTTGAGCTGGACAAGTCGGGATACTACACGCTCTACCATTCACTCCACCACTATAAGTACCACACCTTCCTGCGCTGCCGGGACCAGGTGAGCCCACCCACGCCCCGCACGGGTCACCCTGGGATTCAAGCCATCGCAGGCTCCCCCCTGGACCCAGGAGTCCAGCTCCCAGCCCCCCTCTCCCTGGAACACTGATCCCTAGGCCCCCAGCCTCTTCCCACCCCAGCTCCATGTTTAACCCCCCTGCAGACCCTGGCCATCGAGGGCGGCGCTGAGGACCTGGGCCAAGAGGAGGTGGTCCAGCAGTGCATGCGGAACCAGCCATGGCTGGAACAGCTGTTTGACTCCTTCAGCGACCTGCTGGCCCAAGCACAGGCCCACAGCCGCTGTGGGTGACCCCACCCTGGCTTGGGGGGGCCACCTCCTCCATAAACCGAGAATTGGGACAGAACTGTGCCCTCAGGAGCTAACCCCTGGGCCCCATCGCTGGGGTGGGGTGGGGGGGTCATTGGTCAGGGTGTGTCCATGCTGCCCCCACAGGACAGGGTTCAAAGTTCGACTCCCCCCATCTCCCAAGCCCTCTCCACTCCCTCCCATTCCTCCCACTGTCCGGTGTACAGAGAAATTATTTATATATATGTATAAATGTCTATTTAGTAACGGTTTCCCTCCCCCACCTTGCCCCAATCCCCCCTCCCTGGCATAGCCCCAGCCCCCTCCACCTTGTACATAATGTATAGGAAAAGTCTATGTATGGTTGAGGGGGGCGGGGCGGCTTCGGAGAGCTGGGGGACCCCTTCCCCCCAATCCCCCCCTCACAGGCCAAGATCTTTGCTAAAGGCCATTCCCTCCCCAGGGCATTTGGTGTCGGGTGGGAGGGGGAAAACACATCTTGTTAATTATTTTTAATCTTATTTATTGTAGATACCTAGGGCAGGGGGCTGGGGAGGTGGAGGGGGGAGAAGGGTCCCCTCTCTTTGCCCCTCCCACTCCTTTTCTACTGCGATTTGTCTGTGTCTGCCCCCCCCGCCCCCATCCCATTGTCATCTGGATGTGGTTCTATTTTTTATCGGTCTCTTCTCCCCTCCTCCCTCTCTCTAACCCCTCTGCTCCCGTCTCCCCACCACCCTTTGTCTCTTGCTCTTTCTTGGGCTTCTGTACAACTCAACTTGTATACACTGTGTACACACAACCAGCCAAACGAAAACCCGACGGCAAACACTTTATCGGCTGGCTGGAGTGCCTCTGTCCTGCGGCATGTTGGGGGGCCAGGGGGTGGCATGGGCAGAAGGTCTGGATTCTGGAGCCCTGGGATGTGGTTGGGCTGGGGTCATTGTATCCATTGTGTCTTGCTGTGTAACAAATCAGCCCACCCCAAAACTTAATAACTTGAAAACAACAAACAGTTACCATCATCGGGTTTCTGAGGGTCAGGAATTTGGGAGCAGGTTAGCTGGGTGGTACTGGCCTGAGGTCAGTCGTGAGGGTGCAGTCATCATGGATTTGACTGGGGTTGAAGGATGTACTTTTAAGGTGGCTGTTGGCTGGAGGCCTCAGTTACTTGCCATGTGGACCGCGCCATAGGGTGGCGGTGGCTTGAGAGTCTTCCAGACATGGCAGCTGCTTCCCCCAGAGTGAGTGAGTGAGGGGAGAGAGCAAGGAGGAAGCCACTCAATCTTTATGTCCTAATCTCGGCCATTGTACACCATTGCTTCTGCCATACTCTTCATTAGAGGAGGGTCATTAAGCCCAGCATACACTCGAGGGGAATCAAGGTCTGCTTCGTGAAGGGAAAAGAATATGAATTTGGGGGTGTATTTTTAAACCAGCACAGGCAGTGATGGGTGTTGGGAGTTAAGCAGCTTTCTCTTGGCTCCCTGAGATAGGCTTGAGGGTGGGTCTCTGTTCTCAAACCGTGAAACTACCAGGTCACGAGTGGATTGGCATTTTAGAGGTCGGCCTGCAGAGTTGAACGTGGATTTCTGTCTTCTCATGCCTTCTTAGAGTCCTTGAAGAGCTTGTGGAGATGCAGACTCGTGGGCTGTTTCTCAGCTCTATTGAGTCAGAACCCATTTTTTAATAAAATCCTGGGAGGATTCTACCATACATTCAAGTTTGAGGAACAATGTTCTAGAATAAGGGTGTTAAAAATTTGGAGGTTGGGAATTACCTGGTGGTCCAATGGTTAGGACTTGGTGCTTTCACTGCAGTGGCCTGGGTTCAATCCCTGGTTGGGAAACTAAGATCCTCAAGCTACACAGTGCAGTCAAAAAAGAAAGGGTGGAGGTCAACTGGCAGTCTACTAGAACCCAGCCTGTAAGGTAGTGAGTAAGCCCTTGTTCTAGAGTCTGGACACATCCTCAAAGATAGACCATTGGTATTCTTTTTTTGCAGTACTCGGGCCTCACACTGTTGTGGCCTCTCCCGTTGCGGAGCACAGGCTCCAGACGCTCCGCGGCATGTGGGATGTGGGATCTTCCCGGACCGGGGCACGAACCCGTGTCCCCTGCATCGGCAGGCAGACTCTCAACCACTGCGCCACCGGGGAAGCCCACCATTGGTATTCTTGAACTCTGGACTTGGCATTGAAGATGGCTGGTCAGTAGGTAAAGACCAAACATGAGATTTAAGGGTGGATCATCAGGGACTTCCCTGGTGGTGCAGTGGTTAAGACTCCACACTCCCAATGCAGGGGGCTCAGGTTCGATCCCTGGTCAGGGAACTAGATCCCACATGCATGCCGCAACTGAGAGTTTGCATGCCACAACTAAGGAGCGGGCAAGTTGCACAACTAAGACCCAGTGCAACCAAGTAAATATTAAAAAAAAAAGGGAGTGGATCATCAGCGTTCTAGGTTCTTCTGGGAGAAACTGAGGAAGAACCCCTGTTCTAGAACCTTGGATATTGGCTAGACCATGACCAATGTTATCAATTCTAGAGCCCTGGTTTTACAGGTCAGAGGAGTGATAGTAGCATTTGAGGACCACAAGAGAGTGAATGATGGGCCATTCACTTTCTAGAGTAAAGATGAGTCATTAACGTCCTTGAACTCTGGCTTGTAGCACATCACGAATGCATCCTCTGAGAGGGAGTGGCATGTTCAAGTCTCTGGACTGGGATGTTATATTGGAGCCAAAGGTTCCAGGATTGTCCCAGGTTAGAGATCCAGGGCAGAAATTGGATAATGTGCTCAGGAAGTGACTTGTGGGGACAATAGCATCCCTTTGGGGACAGAATAACCTTGTGGTTGGCCTTTGGAATTCAGTTTACCAAATTTGAATCTCAGCTCCAGCACTGACCAGACTGAGTTCGATGACAGCTTCTGTCGTCAGCTTTGTCATCTGTAAAATGGGCTTTTGTCAAGACAAAGGAAAACAATTCGTTTGAAGTGCTGTTCAACGCTTAGCTGCTGTTACCCATAGCAGGAGACCCTGGGGGGCTTGGTGGAGGTCCAAGAGATGGCAGGAGGGGGGAGAGGCAGAGGACGCAAAGATGGATAAAGAGAGGGACATTAAAATCCCAAGAGACTTGGAATTTTGACAAGCACTGCCAGGCCCAGGGGAGGGCAGGAACCAGAGACTCACAGGCGTACACGTAACCTAGGGAGATGCCAACGGGGCCATCCCAGCCTCTTTGCTGTTGTCTGATGAGCTTTGGCATGGTGGTGACTGCAAACCTTCCAAAAATGGCCCGCCAGCTGTCATGTGGGTTTTGTATGTGTGCCTTTTTTAGGGGCAAGCGGTAGCTTTCGTCACCTCCTCAGAGTGCCTCTAGGTCCTCTGAGAAATGGGGTGTCCCGGCCAAGAACTTAGCCCCATTAGACAGTGCAGAAAAGACTCAGGCCTTCTGCTTGCGGCATGTCAGCGGTGGGCCCCTGGGGAGAGAGAAGTTGGCCTGGGACTCGCTGGTTCCTGTTGAGAGCTCCTCACCCCTGGCTGGGGCTTAGGTAGAGATGTCAGATCTTATCTGGGAGCTGATAAAAAAAAACATCCCCATCCCACAGGGGAGGGCCCCCACTGCACAGAGCTTCTGGGGGCGGTGGGTGGAGGCTGAACACGCAGCACAATGTAGCTGAGCCACGCTTATTCCCAGGGCGGAAGGTTGAACCCAGGCCAAGGATTCTGCGATAATGAAACCCGGAAAGGGATATTTAGCTAATCATTGTTCTAATCTGGAATACAGAGGGACATTCATGGTTCTGGGGCAGGAGAACAGTGGGGCCTCCGTCATTGCTCCTGGGCATTTAGTATGTCCCAGGCGCTGCTTTCATTCTCTAGTTGCAGATCGGGCTCCTAAAGGCCTCTGGCTCTGGGAAGTGGCTCTGTGGTCAGCCCCTCTTTACAGATGAGAAGACTGAGACACACCTGCCCAAAGGCACTCAGATGGGAGGGGGCAGCGCCAGATTTGAACCCAGGCAGCCTGCTGCTGCGGCCACGCAGGGTCATTGTCTACCCTAGAACCAGAAAGCGGGTTCTGGGGTGGGTGTGAAGGGAATATTTTGGGATCGAGGCCCGGAGATTCTGTTGGGACTAAGCAGATGTAGGGGTGTGGGAGCAGATCATTGACTGGTGACAGTTATAAGGTGGAGGCCAGAGTTCCGGGGCACGGGGACATCTTGGTTGAGATTTCTGGCCTGGTGTGTCGAGTAGGTGTTGGAGCTCAAAGGTGGCCTGTCAGATGGGCCTGGAAGATAGGGGAGTGGTGGTCTCCAGTTCCGGCTCCAGCCTTCCAGGTTAGCAACTAGAGTACAGAATTGGGGGCCCTGATTCTCAAATTGAAGTGTGTTGTCACCTTATCTGCGGTGGCCTTAAGATGCCCTACATTTCAGGCCCCCCCAGGAGAGAGGCTCAAATGGGGTGCGTCCACACCGGCCTCCAGTTAAATTCAGGGTTTAGACTCAGATGTCAGCCCAACTGAGAACTTTCTGGAACAGAACTTGCCGGTCGGCTGCTTGGACACCAGCCCACCTGTCCCTTCTCCCTCTTGCAGCCAAAACGTCTTTCTCAATATACATTGGAGGTGGGAAGCAGGTGGGCGGGGTTTGTAGCAGTTGCTGCCTGTCTCCAAGATCCCAAAACCTCCTAGAACACCACTGTCCCATAGACCTTTCGGCAATAATGAGAATGTTGTATACTTGCCCTGCCCGTTCGGGGAGCTGCTGAGCCACATGTGAATACTGAGCTCTTGAAATGTGGCTAGTGTGATTCAGGAACCGAGTTTTAAAATTTTATTTAAGTTAAATTTAAATAGCCACATGTAGCTTCCGGCTGCCAGACTGAAAGGTGCAGTTCTAGAGCTTTCCGGGGGGGGGGGAGGGGAATGTGTTTTTCAGACGTTAGTACTTCGGGCTGCATGTGGAATCTGAAGTTTCCCCACCAGGGATCGAACCTGCGACCCCTGCAGTGGAAGCGCGGAGTCTTAACCGCTGGACTGTCAGGGAAGTCCTCCTCAAATGTGAATCTTCATCCCAACAAAATGCCCACAAAAACAGAAAAGGGTGCAGTCGTGCTGTTGGAGTGGAAGTGGGGGTTCAGACGCCTAGCTTGGCTTGTTCTGTATATCCCCCGTCCCTCCCCAAGCAAAGGGTCCAATGGTTCTCGGCGGATGGTGGTCCGTGGAGAGAGACTTTAGCGTGTCTGCGCAGCCCGAGCTCACCCACCTCCCCTGCCCTTTTCCCTTTTTAAAAAGCACCTCCTGACCTTGGCAGTGACGTTTATTTCTCTGGGGGAGGGGAGTTATATACAGCAGTGACCCGGATGCCCGGGAGCCCTCACCCTGGGGCTCGGGTGGGGGAAGGAGGCGGTGGCAGAAGGCACACAGTGGTGATGGCCCCTGGAGGAGGCCAGGAATCACGGGTGGGAGTGTAGTGTTCCTGGGAGACCCAGATGGGGAAAGAAGCTCGGCGAGGGCGGCTGGTCCCGAGAGCTCGTGCCGGTTGCTCCTCTCCCGTCCCTACAGGAGGACGCAGGGGCAACCCCCGTCCTTCTTCCTGGGGGCGCTGGGAGGGCAGGGCGGGAGCTCTTGTTCCTGGTACTTCCTGCGGGAAGAGGCTGGTGAGTTTGGGCCGCAGGGAGGGGGGTGGTGGAGGACGACGGCAAGGGCGCACTGCTCACCGGACGGCCCGCACCAGCTGCTCGAAGGCCTCGTCCACATTGAGGCGCAGTTTGGCTGAGGCCTCGAAGTAGGCCACGTGGTGGGAGGCGCTGAAGGTGGAGGCTTCGGATCGGGGGACCTGGGGCGTGGGACACGGAGGAGTCAGGTCCCTGCTTTCAAGGCTGGTCCCAGGGACTTCCCTGGTGGTCCAGTGGTTAAGGTTCCTCGCTCTCAATGCAGGGGGCCCAGGTTCCATCCCTGGTGGGGGAACTAAGGTCCCACATGCCGCCTGGTGCCACCCAAAAGGCTGGTCCCAGCTGGGGGAGGCAGAAAGACACACTGTGTGCTCTAACTGGGGTTACATACAGTGAGGGCCCAAGAGAAGAGGAAAACGTCCAGGAAGGTCCTGGCGGAGATGCCCAGGGGGTTAGCTGGGCGCCATCTAAGTAAGGAATCGGGGAGGGCTCCAGAGACCTTCTCCTGCAACCGAGTTGTCAGAGAAACAGAAAAGTCAGGGTGTTCCCAGCAGAGGCCCAAGCAAAGTCCCAAAGGGTGGAAATCCCCAAAGGCTTAATCGAAAAGACGAGTTCTGTGTGAAAATCACAGAGTCTGTGTGTATAGGGAAATGGTGAGAACAGAGAAAGGAAAGGACAAGATCATGGAGGGCATCAAAGGCCAGGTGGCAGAGCTGGGGTGCTGGGGAGCCATGGGAGGGCTGTGAGCAGGGGAGGGGCAGCCAGAGTGAGAGGTTGACTGGCGGGGAGAAACAGGAGGCTGAGGCCAGGGTCCAGGTAGGAACAAGAGGAGGGGACAGGACAGAACATTAGGGCTGGTTGACCCTGGGGGAGGTGCCCTTTTTTTCCATCCAGCTACCTCTCCTGAGAACGCCTGTGTGCAACGCTGTGGACTCAGAAGGTCCAAGGTGGGGCAACACGTCTAGTGGGGTGTGTGACAGTGGACCGAGGGAGCCAGAGGAGGATCCTGACATGAGGAGTCTCAGGAGGTGCACCAGAAGGAGCCTCCCAGACTGAGATGAGGTCCAGTCGTTCGCGGCGGGGGGTGGGGGTGGGGGGGGTGTCCCAGACCTGGCGCTGTGTCTCCAGATCTGCCTTGTTCCCGACCAACACGATGGGAAAGTCATCTCGGTCCTTGACTCGGAGGATCTGCGTGAAGAGCTTGCCCACCTCGTTGAAACTGCGGATGAAGCCAGAGGTCCAGACAGCTGCTCACCCCCAGCGCCCCCCCTGCTCCCTACCCCCCGTCACTCTCACCTCTGCCGGTCATTAATGGCAAACACCAGCAGGAAGCCATGGCCGGCGCGCATGTACTGTTCCCGCATAGCACCGAACTCCTCCTGGCCAGCGGTGTCCAGAACTGCAGGGAGGGGAGAGGGGCCTCTGTGGGGACGAGGGTCCCTCCAGCCACCCACCTCCCCCCAAGCCTTCAGCCCTGCCACTCCCCCTCCCACCATCTCCCCTGCCGTCCTCACTGTCTAGCCGGGCTGGGACGCCATCCACCATGCAGATCTTCGTGTAGGAGTCTTCAATAGTGGGGTCGTAGTCAGACACGAAGTAAGACTGGTGGGGTGGGAAGAGGACACCTTTACTGCAGTGTCCCAGTAGAGGTGATGTAGCCCTGCCTCTGAGCCCCGACTTTCTCGGCCCCCCTTCTGGGTCTCTTCCCCTCTTTTGAGTCTGTCTCCCTCTCTCTGGGTTTCTGTCCCTTCCCATGGCCCTCCCCAGGCTCCTGTCTCTGTCTCGTGGTCCTGTTTTTCTGGTATAAAGTACATTTCCCACATCATGATTACAATCCTGGCTATGTGGCATTGAACAAATCACTTCCCCTCTCTGAACCTCAGTTTTCTCATTTGGAAAATGAGGATAAAAATAGCACTAGGCTTAATCCACTGTTTGTGAGATTCAGGGAAAATCCCTGTTCAGTATTTAATATATCCCCTGGGCATACTAGGTGCTCAGTTATTGAGAGCCACTGTTGCCCAGAATACCTTGCTGTCTATAGCTCTCCCTCCTCCTCCTCTTTCTCTTCCCTCTTTTTTCTTCTTCTTCTTCCTCCTTCTCCTCCTCCCCCTCCCCCTCCTCCTCTTCGGGCAGCTTCCAGTGTCTCCTCCCAGGGGAAGGTCCCGGTTCCAATCCGGCTGCGGAGAAGCTGCCCCGCCCGCAGGCCGGGCCCCTCCCTTCCTGCCCGCCTCCAGCCAGGCTTTGGGCCAGCTTTGGGTCTGCCCCTGGGTGCAAGGGGCCCAGGGCTGGGGCATTTCTTTACACAGACAGGGGCTCCCTTGCAGGTGCTGGCTGGGGTCTCTTGAGCGGGGGGGCCTCTGTGGTAGCATCTCAGTAGCGGACACCTTTCTAGGGTTTTTCTGAGGTGGGAGGATTTCCCTCGGGAATGGGGTGGAAGTTTCCTGGGCAGGGGTGGATTTTCAGGAGAGAAGTGGTGACTTGGCAGCTGGGGGTCTGCAGGCTGCATCCTGCCTGTTAGCGGGGGTGCTTGGCCCTGGGGGGATTAGAGGTGTATCTGCAAAATACATCAGGAGAAGCTCAGGGGTGAAAACTGGGGCCTTGGGAGCATTTGGGAGGTTTGTCATAGACTATAGAGTCTAGAGAATCTTAAAGACCCTGAGATACATTTAAGATATCAGAGAAACTCTCAAGGAGCAGGTCTTTCTAGGGGTGTCAAGAATCTGGGGACTTACTCCATGGAGATGATTTGGGGGCTAGCCAGAGTTTCAGAGAGGGGCTCGGGGAATCGGAGTGGAGGAAAACTCAAGATGGAGGAGTGGTGGGTTTTCCTTGGAGAAGGGTGGGGGTCTGGGTCTGGTGAGATAGGGGAACCCCAGAACTTGGGGTCTTAGAGTTCTCTGGAATGGCCAAGGGGCGGGATCTTTTTGAAACCTCTCAGGTCTGAGGGTGCCTCTCTCAGGACTGGGTGGTCCTAGACGGGCCTCAGGGGCAAAGCCTGGGCATAATTTCCAGTTTCTGGGGGAGGTCCCTGGGGGAGATTCCAGACTGAGGGAATCTCAAGGGCATCGGGCACAGGCATTGTCTCAGGTTCTGGGTAGCTCAGAGGGGAAGTTTGGGTCTGCGATTTGGGGGAGATGGTGCTCAAGGTTGGGGGAAGGCGGCACCTAGGGGGGTGGGGGCCCATGAGAGTGCTTAGGGTCTGGATGGGGTGACTCTTCTGGATTTAGAGTGCTCCCAGGAGGCACCCACGGTCAAATCAGTAGGGAAGCGGGGTCTTGGGTACTGGGGGTAGGGGTGGTGGGTCTCAAGATACAAGTACAGGAGGAATGTCCCTCATGTAGTGGGTGGAGGCCCTGAGGGGCTCAGGGTCACATCTGAGGGGGACTTTTTTAAGATTAGAAGGCCTCACAGGAGGGTTTCAGTGATGGATCGAGGGGAAACCGGGGTCTCAGGGATCCCGCAAAGGGCTCAGTTCTGGGTCCCGGGGGCACCCCCCCGGGGTGAGGGCCCACTACCTGGATGAACTGGATGGTCAGCGCGCTCTTGCCCACGCCGCCGCCGCCCACGACCACCAGCTTGTGTGTCTCGCTGGGTGGGGGGTCCCCGGGCCCCGGCCCCCCGCCCCGGGGCCGCCCCCGCCCTGTCCCGGACGCCGCCCCGCTGCTCATGTCGCCACCGCTGCCGCCGCCGCCGCTACCGCCTTGGGGGGAGCCGGGCGGGGCCTAGGGGCGGGCCACGCTAATAAGGCTACTGCATAATCATGAACTCCAGCAAGAAGGGCTAGTATCTCGGGACACTTAAGAAGGAGGCAAGGCCAGGGAAAAGGAGGAGCTATGATAATAAGAGTAGGGGAACGGCGGTCGCTGAGAAGGGGAATTCCAAATGGGGCGGGGACACGCTAATAAGAGAACTGGGCTCACCCCGAGCGGCGCCACGCGCTCTTGGCTGGCCGGCCGTCTGGGGGCGGGGATATGCTAATAAGCTCTCATTCTCTCTTCCCGATGGGTCGGGAAGATAGCTCGGGGTGGGGCTATGCAAATGAGGAACCCCGTGATGCAGTTTCTCAGGGCACCATCTCCGAGGCCTTGTTCCAGTAGGCGGAGCTCGCGGACTCGCGCGCGGCCGTATATAGGCGCGCTCCGAGAAAGTAGCAAGTCCTGAGGGGTAGCTCAACCTCCGTCCTGGGATCCTAGCCAAGCTCCCAACGCGGGCGTCTGGGCTGGATGCTGCAGGCTCCGCCCGCTAAGGGACCCAGGTTTCCGGTTCCCGCTGTCCCAGCCAAGCGGAAGACAGACTGGGAGGGAAGATGGGGCCCTGGAGGGGGGACAGCGGGTAACTGGGCAGGGAGGGGCCGTGAGATCACTGCATTCCTAATCCCTGAGCCAGTTCGCCCAAGCCGGGATGCCTGGATTATGCCTGGTCTAGGGTCAGGATTTCTGGGTCTTGAAGGAGGAGGAAGCTGAGAGCCCAGACCCCTAGGAATACCTAGGAGAGAATAGGGCTGGAAGCTTGGACTCCTGGGTCCCCAGAAGGAGGGGACCTGGAGGTCCTTACTACTAGGTTCGGTAAAGGAGGGAAGCTGAGGGCCCAGACTCTTGGATCCAGAGGTTGGAGAGGCTGGGGACCCAAAATTCTGGATCCGAGGGAGTTAGGATGGGGAACCCGAACACTCGGGTTAGTGTAAGGTAGTTGTTTGAGACCAGGAATGGTCTGAGGATGGCTTGAGGGCCCGACTCCTGGATTTAACAGGAAGGAGGGCTCGGCTTCTGAGTCCCAGGGAGGAGGGAAATGTGAGTCCGGACTCCTCTGTTCTGAGTGAGAGGAATCGGAATTTGGACTTTTTCTGTCCTAAATGAGGAGGATGCTGTAGGGCTGCGCTCCTTGGTTCTAAATTTAGAGAGAAATTGGTATCGGGATTCTGGGATCCCTAGAATGTGGGCGGGGCAACTCCCAGCCTGTCCTGTGTTGTTTTTTTTTTTTTTTTCCCTACGGCCCACTCCTTGGAACTACAACTCCCTCGCATCTGTCACGCTGACCGCTCTTTCCGTCACTTCCTTTTCCGCCGCTCTTTCCGCGCGCGTGCTGGGTACTTTGAGGCCTAATCGCGGCCTACCGCAACCCCGCCCACTTCACCCCTCACCCCGCTTGCTGTCCCCGCGCAGCGGAGGCGACGCGCGGACTACGCCTCCCGGCGTGCGTCGCGCGCACCCGGCCTATGTGTCCTATTGGTTGCTGGGAAACTGAGTCCGGAGCCTTCCCACCAGCCTTCACGGCACCGTGCTCGATACTTGAAGTCCCGGCAAGCTCGGCGGTGTTTTAGCTCCACCCCTCTCCTCCCTCTGCTCGCGAGCCCCGCCCCAGCCCGCCCCGCCCCGCGCCGGGGCCGGAGCCGCAGCCCGAGCGGCGGGGTAAGATGGCGGCGGCGGTCCGGGCCGCGGGGCTCGGGCCTATCGGGGTGGGCGGGGCGGAGTCGGGTCGCTAGTTGTCCCGGGGTCCTCCCGGCACGCCGCAGGGCCTAGAGGGCTTAGCGGGTCGGCCTCGGGCCTGGTAGCGGCGGCGGCGCCTGGCGCCGAGCGGAGGGCCTTCTGAAGGCCCCGGGACGCGTCTGTGGTCCCGGGGGGCATCTACGGGGCGTCCCCGAGAGGATTGGGGGCGTCCACAGGGCCTGGACTGAGACTGAAGCCTGCCTTCCATCATATAGCTGGCTTGGGTCATTTTTGTAGGCACTGTTGATCGTCTTTATGAGCTGACCGGAGGCTAGGGTCTGTTTAGAGGGTTCTGGGGCCATCTTGAGATCTTGAGATATGTCCCGGGGTGAAGGTGATCTGCAAGAGCTGGGGAGTATCTGCAGAGCCAACTATAGCGCCTAGGGTATGTCTGTTAGGGCTGGGAAGTGTCTACATGTGCTGACCTGAGGATGCGGCTCACCTACAGGGGTCTGGGGCCATATAGCTGGGCCTGGAAGAACTGTTCCAGGGATAGGAAGTCTTTTATAGATACCCAGAGGAGCGGGATGTACCCACGAAGGGAGAGAGGCAAATACTGAGATGTTCTGAGAGGCCTGGATGGGTCTCCAGCTGTCTGGGGAGTGTCTAGTCTGGGTGACAGGAGGCTGGGGGCAGTTAGAAGAACCTGGAACCATCTAGGTGGCTTTGAGTGTGACTGCAAATTCGAATGCCTTTGGGGGGGCCATATAATTGCATGGAGAATAAGACAATGAAGAGTATTGGAAAATTTGCCCAGCTGTATTGTACTTGCCCTTAGAAAGTAATTTAAATGCACAATGTTGAAAAATTCTGCGTGGCCCTGGGGCTACAGAGAGAGTTAGAATTAGTCCTCCTTGGTCTGGGAAAGTCTATAGGATCGTCTAGACTCCTCTAGTGCTGTGATTTTCAAACTCTTTTGACCTTGATCTACAGTGAGAAATACATTTTTTCATTGAGACCCAGTGTACACCGTCATATGAATTTCATACCCAAGTCCCATTAATTAGTATTTTCATTTACTTGTGATGTATTGTGAAGAATCTTCTACTGTGTTCGATTTGCTTTGATAACAAGCTATTTGTAAAGCACTGAACTGCTATCAAGTTTATAGTTTGGGAAACTGATCTAGAGGGACCTAGCAGCGTCTGCAGAGGCTTCTCAGGTATAAAAGACCTAAGGAGCCGGGGGTGTGTCTGCAAATCCCGGGGCATGTGTGAATGGGCAAGGGAGGATGTTCATTCTACAGAGGGTTTGGGGCTCTGTGGGTCTGTAGTCAGCACATCTTGATTAAGCTTCTCTTATGTGACAGCGCTGTTTTACATAGCGTGTGCTCCCCCCACCCCCACCCAGGTGCCGAAGAGCAGCGCCAGGGCTGGGAACTGTCCAGAGGGGCTTATCAGGGTGAGAGTTGTCTGTGGGAGTTCGGGAAGGAACTGCAGGCTCTTAGAGAGCCAGGAGGCAGCATGGGAGAGCTTTCTGAAAATCTGGTACGAGGGAGACCAGGGCCGAGATCTTTTTTTTTTTTTTTTTTGGCAGGTATGCAACCGAGGGTGTAGGGGAGACCGAAGTAGGGGAAACCTGGGCGTTAAAGGCCGATGATAGGGCTTCCCTGGTGGTGTAGTGGTTGAGAGTCCGCCTGCTGACGCAGGGGACACGGGTTCGTGCCCCGGTCTGGGAAGATCCCACGTGCCGCGGAGCGGCTGGGCCCGTGAGCCATGGCCGGTGAGCCTGCGCGTCCGGAGCCTGTGCCCCGAAACGGGAGAGGCCCGTGTACCGCAAAAAATATTGTTACTCTGTATATAGCCCATGATAATTATTGTTACTCTGTATTGTTACTCTGTGTCGGGAGTCTGTCTCCTTTCAATTCTCACAGGCTTCCTCTGACTTAGATACTCCTATTGGGCCCACTTAGAGCTAAGCACACGGCGTTGAGGGTTAGGGGTTTTGAAGCTTTCTAGGAACTGTGGAACCAGATATTTATTGTCTTCAGAGTAGGAGACTTGACAGTTGCAGGGAAGCCTATAGCTGAAATCTTCGTATTTTCTGAAGCCCTAATCAAAATCCCCATCAGTCTGAAGAGTGATTTTTCACCTTCTGTATAACCTAAGAATTTCTGTGACATGGCAAAGCCTTGCGCCGCACTTCCACACAAGGGGCAGACAGGTGATCAGAGGGTGCTCCCTGCGGCGTCTAGTGGACAGCATTCCTGAAGTTCGTGTTTTCGTTTTCAAAGTGGCGTACTGGTTTTGTAGCTCATTCTATTATAGCTCCATCCTCTGTGTGTAAATACATTTTGTTGGGTCCCTCACCATCGAGGAGAATCGATGCTTTAGGAAGTGGCGTGGTGTTTGAGGCGCACCCAGCACACTGGCACGTATCTCGGTTTGGGAAAGGTGGGTTTATGAGACATCGGGGCAGTGTTTGAAATCACAACTCAACAGAAAAGAGTCTTGGCTCCCATGAAGGCAGGCTCCCGTGAGGTCTTAAAGGGGGAAGGTGCGGGAACTGGGGAGGGGTGTGTGGAAATAGGCCGGGAAGGCCTCCCTTTGGCAGAGGAGGCAACAAATTCAGACAAGGGAAGAGGGTTGCTCCAGTCCCTCTAGTGTCTGCACTGGGCCTGGTACTTGCCCGGGCCTGGGATGCGGTGGAGGAGAGGAGGGATGCTGAAGGGGATACAGTGTTGGAGGCCCCTGAGGTCTTCATGTCCGTCCTCTCCTTCCGCCACCTGGCACCACCGTGCCCTGCCCACCAGCCTCTACTCCAGACTCTCCCCCGCCTCCACCACCAGGTGACCATGGAGGAAGAAGATGAGTCTCGAGGGAAGACAGAGGAGTCAGGCGAGGATCGGGGTGACGGTCCGCCAGACAGAGACCCTACGCTTTCTCCTTCTGCTTTTATCTTGGTGAGGCAGCCAGACGCCTGGGGCCGAGGGAGGGAGGGGCCGGGAGTCCAGATTCCAGGGCCCTGACTCCTGGACCCTTGGGAAAGGAGGGGTTGGGGGGCCAGGACTCTTGGCCTGTCTGTAAGGTTTGAGTCTGGTTGTAGGGGTGTCTGGAATGGCTGTCTCCCAGCAGCAGAGCTTGTGACCTTCCGCATGCATCCCCTGACTGCTCTTTCTTTCCACCCCCTTCACCCTCACTTTTCCTTCAGCGGGCCATTCAGCAGGCTGTGGGAAGTTCCCTGCAGGGGGACCTGCCAAATGATAAAGGTATGACAGCTTCTGGTTCTTCCCAGCCCCCTGCCCCATCTCTGCATTCTTTCTCCTAATCTCATTCATATACGCTTTCCCGAGGCCTCCTGGGTGCCATCCTTGTGCTGGCACAGGGAGCCCAAGATGGGTTGGACTCTGTGGCCGTCTTGGAGGGGCTCACAGTCTGGCAGAGGGGAGACACAGTCCCAGCACAGAGGTAGCCCGAGGCACCGTGAGAGGGCAGGAGGCCCAGCTAAGCTGGTGTGGAGGGAGATGGGGTCCAGGAAGGCTTCAGTGAGGAGGTGACAGGGGACCTGTGTCTCTAAGGCTGTTGAGCATTGTCTGGTGAAGAGGAAAGCCTGATAGGTGGGGGCGGCACCAGCAGGCACACAGCACAGGGACCACGTTGCTGGACCGAGTTGTGGGTCTTTGGGGCTGGTGGGCAGAGGATGTTGGTGGGAAGGGAAGCAGGATTGCTCCATGGGGACTGGGTCACAGCAAGGCTTAAAGGCCAAGCTGACTTGTCTGGACTTCATCCTGAGGGTGGCTGGGAGGACAAATGGGTGAGAGAGTTGGTGCCTCAAAAGGGTGTTGGGAAGTCCTTCTGGGACCCAGGTTGGGAAGCGGTTGGATGGAGGCCGGGAGAGTAGGCAGGAGCTTGGTTCCTTTGTCAAGAGCTAGGCAGGCTCTTTTTCCTCTGCCAAGCAAGGTCTCTGCAACTAGTCCCCTGTCTCCAAACCCCATGCAAATCTCTCTCCAGATGGTTCTCGGTGTCATGGCCTTCGATGGAGGCGCTGTCGGAGCCCACGTTCAGAGCCCCGTTCCCAGGAATCAGGGGGGACTGACACGGCTTCTGTGAGTAAGAAGAGGGGGCTAGGGACCTGGACTTCTGGGGCTGGGGGAGGAAGCTCACTGGAGCCTGGATCCCTGAAATGGGGAAATGGAGTTGGGGACCCAGGCTTCTGTGTCTGGGGTGCTGATTGGGGGCAGTGTTGGAGGCTCTGAGGCCTGGTCCCTTGGGTCCTGGAGGCAGTCAGGTTGAGGAGTCAGTTGGATCCTCGTGTTCTCATGGGGTCTCAGATGTCTGGGTTACTGAGAGCTTAGGGCCTGTGTGGGCCCTCACACAAGCAGGGACAGGGTGGAGCCCCTCCTGGCCTATTCCAGGTGTTGGACGTGGCTGCCGATGGCCTCCTCGCGGGGCTGGTGAGCATCCTGGATCCCCCGGATACCTGGGTTCCCAGCCACCTGGACCTGCGGCCTGGCGAGTGAGTATCTGGGCAGCTGGAGTGGTAGAGGCCCCTGTCGTGGGAGTCGGACGCACCTCTGAGGCTCACTCATCCCCTGTCTTGCAGAAGCGAGGACATGCTGGAGCTGGTGGCCGAGGTCCGAATTGGGGACAGGGATCCAGTCCCCCTTCCTGTACCCAGCCTGCTGCCCCGTGTCAGGGCCTGGAGGACGGGCAAAACGGGTATGTGGGACCAGCGCTGAGTTGGCAGGCAGTCAGCCTCGGCGTCGCGTGAGCGTTAGCTGTTGTTGGTAGTAGTAGCGGTGCTGAGTACGTCATTTAGACAAAATCTGTACTGTCATGTCTTTCTCCTGTTAGACTTAAGTAAAGGTTGTATGCACGTGCAGATGTAATTAAAGTTAAAACTGATGTGAGAGCTACCATGTGGGAGCAGTTAGCGTGCGTCCGGGGCTTCTGAATATCAGTGTAACTGCGTTAGGAATTCGTCTCCCCAGGACGGGGGACTGTCAGCATCTCCGACTCCAGGAAGAGAAGAGTCTGAAAGAGGGAAGTCTCCTGCTCGAGGTGGCACAGCCAGTTGCTTAGTGGTGGCCCTGAGCCCGGGGCCTTCTGTGTGTAAAGTGCAAGTTTTTGACTTCTGCGATGTGCATCTGCCCGAGGGAGAGTCTGCTCCCTAGCCCTGCTGCACACGGTGGTAAGCCCCTGAGCAGTGTAGAGCAGAGGGTCTCAAACTCGAAAGGGCATCAGAATCACCACGGAGAACTTGTTAATCCACAGGTCACTAGGCCCATCCCCAGGGTTTCTGATGCAGCAGGCCTGGAGTTGGTAGGGCCCGGGAATTTGCATTTCTAACTAACTCCCCAGTGATGCTGCTGCAGATCCCCTGGGACCCTGATGAGAACCCTGGGTTTAGACTTCCCTTCTGCCACGTAATATCTGGGGAGGGGTGGAGGGGAGAGGAAGACGTAGCAGAAGGTCAGCGACGAGCAACTGTTCTGCCAGAGGCTTGCACACCCTCTGAACCAGTTCACGTTTTCCTTGTCCTTTTTTTTTTTAAGATTTAACTTTATGTATTTTTGGCTGTGTCGGGTCTACACTGCTGCGCGTGGGCTTTCTCTAGCTGTGGCAAGCAGGGGGCCACTCTTCACTGCAGTGGTGGCTTCTCCTGTTGGTGGAGCACCGGCTCTAGGCGCGTGGGCTTCAGTAATTGTGGCTCACGGGCTCTAGAGCGCAGGCTCAGTAGCTGTGGTGCATGGGCTTAGTTGCTCTGCAGCATGTGGGATCTTCCTGGACCAGGGCTCGAACCCGTGTCCCCTGCATTGGCAGGAGGATTCTTAACCACTGCGCCACCAGGGAAGTCCCATCCTCGTCCTTTCTTTTTTCTCACAGATCTGGGGTGACTTACTTATCCTTTAGGCTCAGGGGACATGGTGCCTGGGACCTACCATGCTCTTAGGGGGCCGCCACACTCTTAGGGGCCCACAAAAGTATTTTCATTTCTTTTATTATTTTTTTAAATTTTACTTATTTATTTGGCCGCACCGCATGGCTTGTGGGATCTCAGTTCCCCAACCAGGGATTGAACCGGGCCTCAACAGTGAAAGCCCAGAATCCTAACGACTAGGCCACCAGGGAACTCCCTCTTCATTTCTTTTAAAACCAGAAGCCATAGGGGATAAGTAAACAAGTGAGTGGGACAGGGTTCCAATCAAATGTTATTTACAAAAACAGGTGATGTGTGGGATTTGGCCCTTGGGCTTTAAGTGCTATCCGTAGCTGTGTCTGGAACCTAATAGCTGTTTTCAGCAGGACTCTGGGGTTATGTTTTGGGTTTTTGTTGTTGTTGTTGTTTTAAAATATTTATTTATTTTGGCTGTGCCAGGTCTTAGTTGTGGCGTGCGGGATTTTTTTTTTTTTTTTTTTTTTTTTTTTTTTAGTTGCAGCATGAGGACTCTTAGTTGCGGCATGTATACGGGATATAGTTCCTCGACCAGGGATCAAACCCGGGCCCCCTGCATTGGGAGCACGGAGTCTTACCCACTGGACCAGCAGGGAAGTCCCTGTGTTTTGTTTTCTTATTCCAAGTGTTTTTTGGTCTTCGTTTGGAAAATACTAAGAACGCAAGAAGAACTCACCCATAGTCCTTTAAAAAAAACTATTTATAAGGAAGCGGATGTCTCGAGTTTGCAGACTGCTACGATCTGCAGACGTGGTTTTTGCCTCAGGTGGTGGTAATAACAGCCCGGGTAGACAGAGTTCGTGCTCAGCAAGTCCTTGAAGGCAGGGATTTTTGTCTCTCGTTTGCGGTTCTGTTCTATACCCCAAGCCGCGTCTGTCAGATTGATGATCAGAAAAAATGTGTTGAACGAATGAGCAAACTCCCCTTTTATAGATGAGGAAACCAAGGCAGACAGCAGTTGAGTTGTTTGCCCTCGGGCATATCGCGGGAGAGGGCTGGAGCCTGGGATCCGGGTGGGGAGGTGGCTCTGGTGCTGCCTTCTTAGCCCCGGGCTTCCCTGGCATTGTTCATGTGACCATGCCGGCGTCCTTGCTGGGGCAGGATCCTGGCAGTTACATGTGGTTGAGAGAGTGGCCTCCAGACTCTGATGTGTGTGTCTGAATCCTGGCCCCGTCATCCGCCCCGGGGGCAGCCTCGATCAGTTGTCTCCACATGTGTGACTTGTGGTGCTGAGACCGTGGAGTGCTTCGAAAGCAAGGTCTCGGGAGGGCGGACAAAATAACGGAGGACAGCACGATGCCTGGCCCGGTCAGTGATGTCTGAGTCCCAAGCAGATGTCGCCCCTGGGATGGGGCTCATCACAGAGTGGCGGGGGCACGGTGAGGACTCGGGCTCGCAGGGCTCACCAGCTCTGCCACTTTCTGACTCTGGAGAGGGAGTTTCACCTTCTCAGCCTCACGTTAGGCCTCCTGTACAAAGGGATAGATTCCCTCAAGAGGCAGCCGGCTCATCAGGCCAGGGCTTGACCCCTGCAGGTGATCCTAGGTTGGAACCCTGGCTCTCCCATCCCAGCCTGTGCCTCCTGCGGGAACATCACTGCTGTCATTGGTCAGGGCGGTCTTGGGCCGCAGGCCAGCTTACATCTCCGGTAGATATGAGAGTGCGGGCTCAGAGGCCACACCGACCGAGTTTGCATCCTGACTCCCCCCTGCTGACTGTGCTCTAGGGGAAGATGCCACAGCTCTCTGTGCTGCAGTTTCCTCCTGGGACCCCGGGTCGCAGTACCTGCAGCGTGGAGCGTAGGTACTGTTGTTAGGAGCATCTTATGTATTGACACACGTGAAGCACTGGAAGCAGTGCCTGCTGGTGCGGCGAGTGCTGAGCGAGGGGGACCAGCAGATGGGGTGCTGACCTGCCTGCGGGCCTCTCCGCTGCACTGGGACAGGCACCTGACCGCCACCCTGTCTCTGCTCTTCCTTTGCAGTTTCTCCGCAGTCTCACTCTTCTCGACCCACCTGTGCCCGCCACCTCCTCACCTTGGGCACTGGAGACGGGGGCCCTGCTCCGCCCCCTGCCCCCTCCTCTGCCTCCTCTTCGCCTTCCCCTTCCCCCTCATCATCCTCCCCTTCCCCGCCTCCCCCTCCACCACCCCCGGCCCCCCCGGCCCCTCCTGCACCCCGGTTTGATATCTATGACCCCTTCCACCCCACCGACGAGGCCTATTCCCCACCGCCTGCTCCAGAGCAGAAGTACGACCCCTTCGAGCCCACTGGCTCCAACCCCAGCTCATCGGCGGGGACCCCCTCACCTGAGGAGGAGGAGGAGGAGGAGGAAGAAGAGGAAGAGGAAGAAGAGGAAGAAGAGGAGGAGGAAGCCCTGTCCCAGAGCATCAGCCGCATCTCAGAGACCCTGGCGGGCATCTACGACGACAACAGCCTGAGCCAGGACTTCCCAGGTGACGAGAGCCCGGGCCCGGACCCCCAGCCCCTGCAGCCGACTCCAGCCCCTGGCACACCGCCCCAGGCCGACTCCACCCGTGCCGACGGAGCCACCCGCCGGCGCGTCTTTGTGGTGGGGACTGAGGCGGAGGCCTGTCGGGAAGGCAAGGTCTCCGTGGAGGTGGTGACGGCCGGTGGCGCCGCCCTCCCGCCCCCTCTGCTGCCACCGGGCGACTCAGAGATTGAGGAGGGCGAGATTGTCCAGCCTGAGGAGGAGCCCAGGATGGCGCTCTCCCTCTTCCGGGCCGGCGGCCGGGCCGCACGACCCCCTCCGGCGGCCCCGGCCCCCGCTGCGGCCCAGCCCCCGCCCCCGCCGCCCGCCCCCCGGGCCCCCGAGGGGGACGACTTCTTGTCTCTGCACGCGGAGTCCGACGGCGAGGGCGCCCTGCAGGTGGACCTTGGGGAGCCGGCCCCCGCCCCGCCCACCGCGGACGCGCGCTGGGGCGGCCTGGACCTGCGCCGCAAGATCCTAACCCAGCGGCGCGAGCGCTACCGGCAGCGCTCGCCCTCCCCGGCCGCCGCCCCCGCCTCCGCTGCCCCCACTGGCCCGCCCACCCGCAAGAAGTCGAGGCGGGAGCGCAAGAGGAGCGGCGGTGAGGCCAAGGAGGCCGCCTCGTCCTCCTCCGGCGCTCAGCCCGCCCCGCCGGCCCCGGCCTCCCCCTGGGACCCCAAGAAGCACCGCTCCCGGGACCGCAAGCCGGGCTCCCACGCCTCGTCGTCCGCCCGCCGCCGCTCGCGGTCCCGCTCCGCCCGCCGCCGCTCGCGGAGCACCGACCGGCGCCGCGGAGGCAGCCGCAGGTCCCGGTCTCGGGAGAAAAGGCGGCGGCGGCGGCGCTCGAACTCCCCGCCCCCGGCCACCTCCTCGTCGTCGTCTTCCAGGCGCGAGCGGCACCGCGGCAAGCACCGGGATGGCGGCGGCAGCAAGAAGAAGAAGAAACGGTCGCGGTCCCGGGGCGAGAAGCGGTCTGGGGACAGTGAGAAGGGCCTTGCCCCGGCCCAGCCGCCCTCCGGCTCCACCTCCTTGGGCGGAGAGCGAGACAGCCGCCGCCGGGGGGCCGTGCCGCCCTCCATCCAGGACCTCACGGACCACGATCTCTTTGCCATCAAGCGGACCATCACCGTGGGCCGGCCGGACAAGCCTGACCCCCGAGGCCCCTCACCGGCTCCGGCCTCATCGCCCAAGCGCGAGGTCCTATACGACTCCGAGGGACTGAGCGCCGAGGAGCGGGGAGGCAAGAGCAGTGAGAAGGACCGGCGCCGCTCTGGGGCGGCCTCCTCCTCCTCTTCCTCCCGGGAGAAGGGATCACGACGGAAGGCACTGGATGGGGGGGATCGGGACCGGGACAGGGACAGAGATAGGGACAGGGACAGGTCATCCAAGAAGGCCCGGCCCCCCAAGGAGTTGGCGCCCTCTTCAGGGCCCCCGCCAAAGCCACCTGTCAGCAGCGGCTCAGGCTCCTCGTCCTCGTCGTCCTCCTCATCCTCCCGGAAGGTGAAGCTACAGTCCAAGGTGGCCGTTCTGATCCGAGAGGGTGTCAGCAGCACCACATCAGCCAAGGAGGCCACGTCTGCTGGCCTGGGCTCCATCGGAGTCAAGTTCAGCCGAGACCGAGAGAGCCGCTCCCCCTTCCTCAAGCCGGATGAGCGGGCCCCTACTGAGGTGGCCAAAGCAGCTCAGGGCAGCACCAAGCCCAAAAAGACCAAGGTCAAGGCCAAGGCTGGGGCCAAGAAAGCCAAGGGGACCAAGGGAAAGACCAAGCCATCCAAGACCAGGAAAAAGATCCGCAGCGGTGGGGGCAGTGGCGGTGGTGGCAGTGGCCCTGCGACGCTGAAGAAGTCCAAGGCGGACAGCTGCAGCCAGGCGGCGGGAGCCAAAGGGGCTGAGGAGACTTCCTGGTCCGGGGAAGAGCGGGCAGCGAAGGCCCCTAGCACCCCGCCCCCCAAGGCGGCCCCTCCACCCCCTGCTCTCACGCCCGACTCGCAGACTGTGGATAGCAGCTGCAAGACACCTGAGGTCTCCTTCCTGCCAGAAGAGGCCGCTGAGGAGGCTGGAGTCCGAGGTGGGGCGGAGGAGGAGGAGGAGGAAGAGGAAGAGGAGGAGGAGGAGGAGGAGGAGGAGCAGCAGCCGGCCACCAGCACGGCCACCAGCACGGCTGCGGCCGCTCCCAGCACCGCCCCTAGTGCGGGGTCCACGGCTGGCGACTCGGGGGCGGAGGATGGACCAGCCCCCCGTGTCTCCCAGCTGCCCACGCTGCCCCCACCCATGCCCTGGAACCTGCCCGCTGGTGTAGACTGCACTACCAGCGGTGTCCTGGCCTGTGAGTGTCCCCTGGGGGGGCCGGGGCACATTAGGGTGGACAGACAGGATCAGGGAGGAGGTCATGTGGGGACAAACTTGGAGGCAGTGGAGATACCTTGGAAGGGGTGGGTATAGTGACCAGGACTGGGAGGGCCTTGGGTGGGTAAGGGCCAGTCAGGGTCTGTCCAGAAGGCTCCACGATGTTTGGGTGCACTGGGAGAGCACTGGGCAGATGGGAGCAGCGGGCAGCCAGTTGAGCAGAGACTGGAGGAGTGGGGTGTGTCCTGGGGTCCACCTAGAGGTAGACTGGGGTAGGCTTGGTAGAGGGACCGGAATCGGGGAGCAGGGAGCAGTATCCCTTACGGGATGGCAGGAGCCTTTGCTAGACTGCAGAGGTGGGGAGAGAGGCTACGGGGGCTCAGGACCAACTCGTCACTGTGTGACCCTGGCCACACGCCACCCCCACCCCTGCCCCCCACACACCTCGAGTCCTAAGAACATACAGGGTGGGGGCTGGTTCTCTTGGTGGCTGAGGCCCCTTTTCCCAGTTAAGAGCCTGAGACCTTATAGCCTGTCTGGGGGCCCGGGGCGGGAGGTGGCACGTGGCTGGGTGAGGGTCACCCTCTTCTCTTGCGTCAACTCCCGATCCTTGTCGTCCACTCTCCACCTACTGCAGTGACTGCACTTCTCTTCAAGATGGAAGAAGCCAATCTGGCAAGCCGAGCAAAGGCCCAGGAGCTGATCCAGGCCACCAACCAGGTGGGCTTCCTTGGGGAAGAGTCCCCGCAGCCCCTTCTCTTGTCCCCTGTTTCGGGTTAGGAGAGGAACTTCAGCTCCCAGCAGGCTTTGGGGCAAGGTATCTGCCAGAAGAGGAGCCTGTTGCCTCTGGGACTGTTGGGAAATCAGGGTGGGAATAGGGGTACATGTTCCGTCCTCCCCTCCACCTCCCTTTGCTTATCCTCCAACCTTTTCCCACAGATCCTCAGCCACAGGAAGCCCCCCTCAAGTCTGGGGGTGACGCCAGCTCCTGTGCCCACCTCTCTGGGTCTGCCCCCTGGCCCCTCCAGCTACCTGCTCCCTGGCAGCCTCCCCCTGGGGGGCTGTGGCTCTACCCCTCCCACCCCCACTGGGCTGGCTGCAGCGTCTGACAAGAGAGAGGGCAGCAGCAGCTCCGAGGGACGTGGTGACACAGACAAGGTGAACTGGGCTTGGGAGAGGTGGGTTAGTGGTGACAGTTTTGCAGAGAACGCAGGCAGATACTGAGATGCAGGGGCCCGAGGAGAATGCCAGAGACTGATGCCAGCAGATGAGGACTTAGATAAAACTGAAATCACTAAATTGTAAGGAACTAAACTTTCACTTGATTAGATGATTGGGAAAGCGGTGCTAGACAGGTTTTTAAAGAATTTCGTATAGAGATGGGATGGAGGTAGGGAGAGAAAGAAAGAAAGAGATATGGATATAAACACACGCATGTTTATACATATATCTACTACAGGCTACTCTTTGGTCATCTATACCTCTCTCACCCCGATCTTTTTGTGTAAGGGGGGCTCGGGATGGTTTACAAACAAAAAATCAAGCATCTGTTCCTGGACGGAGGGAGGAAGAATGGGTGCAGGGCAAACAGGCCCCCCCTCCCCCCACTACATCTGGCTCCTCCTCCTGGGCCTTGGGGCTGTGTACCTTTTGGGTGGGTCTGGTTGCTGGTCGCTATGGCCCTGTCACCAGATGATGGCGCTGCTCACCCTTTTCGCACCCCACATACAGAGCCAGAGGAAAGCAGAACAAACCCCCGTGTTATAAGCCCCGTATAAACGGAGGTGGGGCCACAGCTTTGATGTGTACTTGTCCATGGCCTGTGCCATGGGCTGCGGGACAGGGACAGTACAGGCCCTGAGACGAGCAGCAGGTCCCTGTTCCGCCAGTGAGGCTGCCCTGTCTGTTCTCTGCCAACGTCCTCTCTCTCCACGTGTGAGACGGGTGCAGGACACAATCCCTTTCTCTTGGCCGCATATTTAGAAACCCACTCCTGTGGGGCTAGGGAGGCCTGAAGAGTCCCCCCGGGGTGGCCGTGGCTCCCCCAGCAGCTCACCCAACAGTTGGCATTCGTGTTTCATGGGAGATATTGGCCCTGAAGGCTGGGGTGTCCTGCCCTTCCCAGGCCTCAGTTTACCTGCCCCCATCTTCTCTGGGATGGTAGGGAACAGCCGCCTGGCTCAGGTCTGTCTCCCTACCAGACTGTAAGGGCAGGGGACACATGGGTCCTGGTCATGGACGCCTGGGACAGCCCAGGGTCCAGCCTGGAAGAGATGCTAGTGACATTGAGAGGCCCAGGCCTGGCCTGGGGTCTGGGGCGACTGTAGCAAGGGGAGAACAGGGCAGACCCTAAGCAGGATTTCCACCTCTGGGAGTAGCTGGATGGTCAAGAAGTCTGAGCTGGTGGGCAGGTGAGTGGAGGTAGGGGTTCTGCAGTAACTCACCTGGCCTTTGCTGTCCCTTCTTCCCACTGTCGCCACCCCGCCAGTATCTGAAGAAGCTGCACACGCAGGAGCGGGCAGTAGAGGAGGTGAAGCTGGCCATCAAGCCGTATTATCAGAAGAAGGACATCACCAAGGAGGAGTACAAGGACATCCTGAGGAAGGCCGTCCACAAGGTGGGGCCCAGAGGGGGACAAGATGCGCAGAGGTGGGGAGAGGATGAGACGGAGTGATGGACGTGAGCAGACAGGCGTACAGAGATGGGGAGACAGAGGGGCAGTGGGTCACTCTGGAAGGCGAGAGGGTGACAGGATGCCTCAAGCCCACCTGGGCCTGTTCTGCTGGCATCAGGGGGACAAGTAGGGATGTTGGCCTGGATTTTGGCGGAGGGGTTCCCATCCCAGTCCCCAGCTGTGCTCAGCAGTCTAGGTGCAGGGGACCATGGGGACTGGCAGTGACTGCAGCTGCCCCTTGCCCCCCAGATCTGCCACAGCAAAAGTGGGGAGATCAACCCGGTGAAGGTGAGCAACCTGGTGCGCGCCTACGTCCAACGCTACCGCTACTTCCGCAAGCACGGCCGCAAGCCAGGGGACCCTCCGGGGCCCCCACGGCCGCCCAAGGAGCCGGGACCCCCTGACAAGGGCGGCCCGGGCCTGCCCCTGCCCCCTCTCTGAGATCCCCAGCCGCCCCTTTCCTCCTTCGCTGTCTCTCTGGAATTCTGGACATATTTATGGCTCTGCCTCCCTACGTCCCTCCCCTGTCAGTGGGATGATTGGGGGAGGGTTGCTGCGGGAAAGAGGAGAGCCCCCTGCCCAGCCCCACTGCCATCTCCCTCGCCCCAAGCCTGTGCCCATTGCCCCTCCCCTCTGTTCGTGCCCCTACCCCAGTTTCATTAAAGATTTCATGAAATGTTACCCCTGAGCCCCAGGACTTTTAGCCCTTTCTTTTCAGAGTCCAGTTTGGGAAAGGGTTGGGGAGGAGCCTTGGCCCAAGTGTGAGGGTGGTTAGCGGGGAAGTAGACAGTGTGACTTGGGAAAAGTGCATTCCTCTCACTGGGCCTGTTTCTTCGTCTATAAAGTGGGTGTTGTGAGGATTAAGAAAGACGCAGGCGGGTGAAGCACTTCGAACCGGACCTGGCACATAGGAAGCCGTTGCTACTGATACAGAGTGGTGGTGATGAGAGGGAGAGGTCCCTGCCCCACCTGACCAGTGTCTGCCCAGCTCAGGGCGTCTAGGTGCTATTTGTCTAACCTTGGAATTGCCCCAGAAACAGGATCTTTGTCCTCCATTCAGTTTTTTTTTTTTTTTTACCAGTCCTATGAGGCTGGGGTGATCTAATTGACTCCCCCGAGACGGAGAGGGAAACTGAGGCATGGAGCAGCAAGGGCCACACAGTGAATCAGGGCTGTGCTGGCCTCCATCAGTCCCTGTTACCCAGAACCCAGGCGCGGTGAGGAGAGGTGGGTGCAGCCAGGCTGTGGGGGGAGGGTGGGTTCCGATTGGGGGTAGGCTCAGAATTCCTTTACAACTGGCCCTCGCAGGCCCACATGGAGGGGAGCCCAGGGCCCGGAAAGGAGAAGGACTTGCCTGAGGTCACCTAGCAGGAGTTGGGAGGGGACCCAAGGCCCCTGACAGGCAGGACAGGCAGGCGAAAGGCTCTGTGCTTACTGGACGTCGGCCTGAACTGTTCATAGGCAAGACGGGCGTTCCAGAGTGAGCCCCAGGGTCACCCTCAAAGAGTGGCACCCTTACAGTCAGACCTGGATTCTGACCTGCCTTGTATTTTCCTACTTGGTGGACTTTCCTCCTCTCTAAGCCTCAGTGTCTTGGTCTGTAAAATGGGGGTGACTGTCACCAACTCACCAGGCCACAGGGAAGAGGTAAGGAGTGTCAGCTGCCCCCTGCACAGTGCCTGGCCTTTATGCAGTGAGCACCTAGGATATGAGTGGCTTGCACAGATGGATAAACGGGCCTTAAGAAGGAATAACCCCCAACTTGGGTCAGGGCTGGCCCAGGGAAAGTGAACACCAGACAGACAAGTGATGACCATGGCCGGAGCCAGTTTATTGGTCGAGGTGGAAGTTGAGGGCTCAGGCCTCCCCAGTGACCTCGAAGTCCATGTCCTCGACCAGGTCCTGGAGGTAGGCCTTGTACTGGTCTGAGGTGAGGGAGAGTGGGTGGCTGTTAGAAATGTGAAGGTCCACAGTGTTCTCCAGGGAGGAGGCACCCCCTACCCGTGCCATGTCTAGCAGGGCTCTGAGGCACATGGGGACAACCTGAGGGAGGTGGGGGAGAAACAGTCAGGGGAAACACCCAGCACTGTCTACTGTCGGGGATGGGTTGAGTAGACTACAATTCCCGACAGCCCCCCCTGTAACCCAGGATGAACCGTTAGGCCCAGGGCTGCTGGGCGTTACAGTTTTCCCCATATTCACCACCAAGGGAGACCATAAATGGTTCTTAGGGCTGAGGCTGCTGAGGGGTTCCTGGAAGCTAGAGCTGAGCAGCTTGTGATCAGAAGGACTCCTGGGAGCTGTAGTACCTCACACAGGCTGCTAGGACTTGTAGTCCACCAACTTCCACATGGTTGGGAGAACGCAAATATAGGCTTTGGGGGTGAGGCCGTGGGAGGGACACCAGAAGCTCCTGAGGAGGAACTGGTACTTGCAGAGACTCTTAGGAGTTGTAGTTTCTCCGAGGGGACTGTGGGAGTTGTAGTTCCCAGAAGCAACCTCCTTCCTTTTAGGATCTACCCCTCAGCTCCAGGAGCCTGGGGCTGCAGTACCTTGACCATCACGAGCCTCTTGATCCATGGTTGGTCCTGGGGCCATGACTGCCCCACGCAGAACCAGAGGGTGTAGCGTGGTGAGCGTCTGCTTCCTTCGATGAAGGCAATCAGATCTGGGGGCCCAGGAACCTAGTCAGGGATGGGAAGAAGACCCTCTACCTGCCCCTCCCTGCTCCCCCAAAACCTCAGTAACATCCTCATCTTCCTCCCTGATCTAAAGCTCAACATATCTCTGCCACCATGACCAGGGGGCTATTGATTTGGGGAAAGTCCCTCCAGTTCTGGCACAAGCTGAAATGTTCCTCCTCCCTTCCATCGGGGCTGGGCTGGAAGGTAGGCCTCCACACACACCTCCTGGAGCCTCAGCATTTGGATGGGGAAACAGGCCCAGGAGGGGAGTCCACTTCCCCAAGGATGCTCAGTGATTCTGGAGTAGAAGGTGGTTGGTGGTTACTGCTCTTTAACCCTTCAAGGCCATGCTGTCCAATATGTAGCCATTAGCCACCACGGCTATTCAAGTTTTAATTGTATCTAATTAAAATCAAATAAAACTTAAAAAACTCACTTCCTCATTTGCACTCACCTCATCTAAGTACTCAGTAGCCATTTGTAGCTAGTGGATACCATATTGGGCAGTGGAAATACAGAGCATTTGCATCATTGCAGAAAGGTCTGTTTGGAGAGCAAAGCCCTAAAGGATTTCTTTCTCCTGCATCTGTCTTTCCACCATAATTGTAATAAATGATAACGACTATGGCAGCTAATTCCCCGAAGCACCTTCTGTACGCTGGGCCCTGTGCCTCCTGCCAGCTCTGGGCAGGTGAGAGAGAGGAGACAGTCCTTAGACTCCACAGGTTCAGAGCAGTCCAGTCCTTCTCCCCACAGGTTCAACCACAAGCAGAGCAGCAGGGTCTGAATTCGATCCCAAACCTCCTGACCCCAGAGTTTTTAACCACCATTGCCTGCCGTTTCCACAGCAGAGCTAAGGCCCCACCTCACTCACCTGCTATGAAGGGCCCCATGTTGAACACGCCTCCTTCCCTGTCCTTGGGCACCTCACCATCAGGCCTGTGACCACTGTTGGGGAGGAGTTCCTCGCCCACGGCCCAGTACACACGGCAGTGCCCCAGCCTCTGGGCCCAGAGCCACTGCCCAGCCCTCCACAGAGCTAGTCCCCCGCCCAGGCAGCTCAGCACCCGCTGCACGTAGTCTGTCACGCCCCTGTCTGTCAGGGACGCCGCGGGGTCTGGCAGTCTTATTGGCTGCCCAGGCAGTGTCCTGTCCCCTGCTTCTGATCCCACCAGCCGCAGGCCCCCCGGGCAGAAGACAGTCTGCTGGAAGACTTGGCAGCCCCGGTAGAAGACGGTCACCTCGAACTCCCACTCTGAGCAGCAGCAGCAGTAATGTGAAGGGGAGAGAGAATGAGGGAACGTCAGGGGGCTTGCGGCCCAGCCCTAACCCCTCCCACCCCTCCCACCCCTCCCACCCACAGCTGGCGCTCACCTTCCCCGCTCACCAACAGCTGCTTCAGTGGGTTTTCAGGGGGTCCCGGCATTGGGCAAGGAGCAGGGACATCTAAGTTGGGGCCCAGCAAGAGCTGAGGGGGGTTCTCAGGGGCCATGGTCAGACTTGAGGGCCCTCCATCTGGGGCCAAGTCCATGTCACTCAGTAACTTCTCCAGAATGTCTTCCTGGAGAGGAAAAAAAAAAAGGATCCAGGTATTTCCACAGCCTTTTCTGGAGACTTCCCATGGACCAAGCTTTGTGCTCAGCGATGTGGGGACCCAGAGAGGAGACAGACCTGAGCTTTGCCCTCAAGGGGCTTCTAACCTGGGGCACAGACAGTAAAGTATGTACAGCTTTGATGTATGCCGGGCACTACAGTGGCCTGAGGGGAGCAGCTAATTCCACCCAAGGATCTGGCTCTCTGCAAGCAAGACGCGGGCAGAGAGGGCTGGGAAGAATTTCAGAGGGGACTTCCCCTGGCACAGACATCAGCAAGATCAAGGAGAGGTTCTGAGTTCCCAAAACGCTGAGAGAACCCTGCACAGGGAGGAAAGCTATTAAATTCTAGAAAGGTGGATTAGGGCCTTGAATGCCTGTTGAAAGCTCTGAATTTTCTCCTGAGGATGCTGGGAAGCCATGGAGGGCTGTGGGCAGGGGGTGGGGGGACAGGGTCAGCACTGAGGTTGGGGACAGACTGCATGGGACAGAATGGAGCCTGGGGTGATGGTGCAGGGGAAGAAGATGAGGCCTGAATAGGCCCATGAGGACGCAGAGAGGGGATGGGGCAGAGAGCAGGATGGTCGGGGCGCATTCTTACCTGGATATCAGAGGTACTGCATCTGCCATTGGTGTCTAGAGAGGTGTCTGCCTCAGCTAAGTTCCCAACTCCTGTGGAGAAAGGTGGGAAGTGGAGTGGGGGCGCTAGGGACAGTCGAAATCCCATCCCTCTAAGTGAAGCCTCACTTGCAGCACACCTGAGGTCACAAACTCATAGATCTTGTGCGGGTTGTGGGGGTCCTTGCTGTGGTCCTCTGCTAAACGCAACGCTTCCTTCCGGTTCAGGGCGGACCGGAAATTCCTCTTCCAGGTGGGCAGGTCCGGCTTATCCTTCCCAGGAGTGTAGGCACCACTGGCCTCAGCCCAGGCCTAGGGGACCAGTGGTACCAAGATAGTGGAGAGGATGACTTAGACCTTGCCCCAGGGGTCCCAACCCTGTCTCCTCTTGTCCTAACACCGTCCTCCCCCCGACACGTTCTAACTTGGCAAGGTTCCATCCCCAAACTCTCAGATTCTCTGCGCCCCGAATCCCCCTACCACCACCCTTCAAAAACCTTTGCTTTCTAAGCCAGCCTTCCAGGTCCTAATGAGTGTCTAACTCTGCCACCAACCTGCCTCAGGACACCCTCTGTAATAATAATAATAATAATTATATTATTATATATTATATTATATAATGTATAATATTATATATTATATAATATATATTATATATATTATATAATATATAATATTATATATTATTATATTATTAATTATTATAATAATAACCCCGCCCCCTCGCACTCTAACTCGGCTTACCACCACCGGTGTATCCTAATTTGGTGGTAAGAAACCTCAGCTTCAGGGCCAAGTCTCGCCTCTAATATTCCAAGACCGGCCCCCAGAAATTCTACAACCAAGAGCCTCACCCCGGAGGCCCCGAACTCCCCAGGATGCATTTCCTTCACTTTCCCGATTCCGTTACCGGAACCTGGCAGCTCTAATCCTGACTGCTCTCCGACACCAGTTCGGGGATCCTACTAACTAAACCCCTTCCCGTTCTAACTCCACCCACCTCAGTCTGTCAGAATGAGAGCAGGCCTCTCCATGCTTGCTAATCCCGCCTTCTCGGCCCCGCCCCCTGGGAGTGCACCTCCGCCCCCTCGGAGTCCACCCCGCCCGGCGCGCCCGCACCTGGAAAATGCCGAAGTCCTCCAGCTGGGCATCCTGCCGCAAGCCGTGCTTCCAAGGGATGCGGAAGCGCGTGCGGCTCTCATCCAGCCAGGCCACGCCCTCCAACTGCCCCTGGTCCAGCTGAGATACCAGCCAGGGCAGGATGCGAGGCTTTTGTGTTCCCATGGTCTGGCCTGCGCGCAGAGAACAGGTCCTAGGTACAGGCGGCCTCCCAGGCCCACCCCGTGCAGGGGTTCCGCACCCAGACCTCCCTCACGTGCCACGGCGCAGGTCTCTCACCTATAGTTTACTGGGGTACAAACAGGAGACCTTCTCCCATCCTCCAGCGAGGCTTTCTAATTCAGCGAGAACTCCCTCCTCTCCTTTCCCCAGCTTCTTCTGTGTAGGTAGATACCTCTACCTCCCTCAATTGCGCCGGTGTACACCTTCCCTCTTCCATTGAAAGCCCGTTCTTCCCCCATCACCCAAGGCAGGTACTCCCACTTCCAGGGTAGAGCCCTCCCTCTAGTTATTGCAATACAGAAGCTAGTGACCTGTAGACCGCTACCTCCCGCAGTTACCCCACGGTAGACCCCCTTTCACAGTTCCACCCCGTCCCGATGATCCCCTCACCCATTCCCACCGAGGACCAACCACAGTCCCTCCCAGACAGCCTCCCTCCTCCAGGGCACGTCCCCACTTTCTAGAGTGGACTGCCTCCTATTCTTACAGTCCGTCCATCTCTCCCCTAGATCCCCCAGTGTAGACACCTCCTCTCCGCTACTTCTACGTTTGCTTTTTTTACAGCCGATCTCGGCGCCAGTCATTGCTTCACTTTTTTCTTTCTTGCTTCACTTTCCCCCAGACTACACAACCGCCCTTCTCCACTGTCAGTGTAGACCCAGCCTTTCTCCGATTCCTCACCTCCGGACGCCACCTACTCCCCAGTTACCTACGTTTCCTATGTGGTGGGTCGGGGCGCGCAGAGTGCTCCAACCACGTCTGTTTTGGGGGTTTCGTACCTCTCGAACTCTCAGCTGCACACCCCACTTCCGGTCGGCTGAGCTTTAGAGGTGGGGCTTCCTTTTCTATCGATTTCCTGAAATAAAAACGACTTCACAGTCGTATTGGTGACTCCAAAACCAAAGAGGCTGCTCGGTAAGCGCGGGCGTCGCCCCCCCCAATCCCATGCCCTTTTTAGGCCTTCCGACCGCGGGCATGCTGGGAACGTCACATGCAAATTAGGCGGGACCCAACGCTCCTCCCCTCTATGTTTGGGTCGTCACCAACCCGGCCCAGTGCGCAGGCGCGGGAAAGTTGAACTAAGGAAAGAAAGTTTATACAAGTTCAGTGGAGGAGGTGGCGGCGGCGGGGCCCGGGACCAGGTGAGCGGGACGTTAGCGAGGGCTAGGTGAGGAGGAAAGAAGAGGGAGCCGGGATCCAGGAGGGGGCAACTCAGTCCCGCTTCTCCGACATCCGAGTGTCCTAGCTCTCCCAAACGCTAGCCTCAGAGAATGGAACTACACCTCCCAGCAGGCTGCGAGGCGAACCAGTAACGGAGGGAGGGGAATGTTTGCTATGAAACCTGCTGGGATTGGTAGTTCTCGACCCTCTACGGACGTGAGCAGCTTGGCATATACCTTCAGAATCAAGAAGTCCCCAAGCCCCCTTCTCCCTCGGGGACTCAGAAGTCTGAGGGCCCCGCCCCCTTCTCTCTTAGCCTCAAGAGTTCACACCCCCAGCCCCCTTCTCCGAAAACTCAAGAGTCCAGGCCCCCAGCCCCTCCTCCCTTAGACCCAAGAATCCGGATCCCTAGCCTTCTCCTCTCCCAGGATCAAGGTCTTCCTTCTCATCCCTCTTCTCCATCTGGAGACTTAAGCGTCTGGGCCCCCAGACCCCCAACTCCCGTAAAGGACCTGGGAATGTAGACCCTCAGCCCCTTCCCTCTTTGGGGACTCACAAGTCCTGGCCCCCTCCTCATTCGGGGACTAGGAATTTGGGTCCCCAGCCTCTACTTCCCGCTGAACCCTGGAGCCCATCCTCCAGCTCCCTCTCTCACAGGTGCCCCCATGGCAGGCTCGGAAGAACTGGGGCTCCGAGAGGACACGCTGAGGGTCCTAGCTGCCTTCCTAAGTAGGGGTGAGGCTGCGGGGTCTCCCATTCCGACCCCACCCAGGTAAGAGGAGTTGCCCTCCTCCCTCAGGGAACGGCATTTGAGCTGGGCCCCTCTCCAACTCTTGCTCCTGGACTCAGTCTGTCTCCTTTCCCCCCCTCTTTATATCTGGCTCCACTCCTTGTCCTGGGGGTTGCAGGGAAAGGCCCTCAGTGGGAGGACAAAGGGACTGCTTGCAAAGGGCCTTTGGGGTCACTCTCTGAGGTCCCCTTCCCCAGGAGCCCTGCCCAAGAGGAGCCAACAGACTTCCTGAGCCGCCTTCGAAGATGTCTTCCCTGCTCCCTGGGGCGAGGAGCAGTTCCCCCTGAGTCCCCTCGGCCTTGCTCCCTGCCCCTCCGGCCATGCTATGGTTCAGAGCCTGGTAAGAGATTTCCCTCGATCACCCAAGAACTGGCAGCTTTGATTCTTAAAGCATAGAGAGGATAAGAAACTAGTTCAGGACCACTCAGCTAAGGGGGTAGCTGTGGGGGATCTCCAGCACCTACCCTCACCCCCGACCCCCAGTTGGTTTACTATCTGTCAGTTCTGTGAGCAGGCTTCAGGAGGGCTTTGGGTGCCTTTCTTTCTTTCTTTCCTTTTTTTTTTTTTTAACATCTTTATTGGAGTACAATTGCTTTACAATGGTGTGTTAGTTTCTGCTGTATAACAAAGTGAATCAGCTATACATATACATATATCCCCATATCCCCTCCCTCTTGCGTCTCCCTCCCACCCTCCCTATCCCACCCCTCTAGGTGGACACAAAGCACCGAACTGATCTCACTGTGCTATGCGGCTGCTTCCCAATAGCTATCGATTTTACATTTGGTAGTGTATATATGTCCATGCCACTCTCTCACTTCGTTTTAGTGCCTTTCTATTTGTTATCTCTCTTTCTACACATGCCTCCTTGCCCCTAAGACTTTTGTAGCCACCAGTACCCCCAATAGGGAGGCAGGAAACCTGATTTCCAGTCACAATTCCTGGCTGTTTTGGTTACATAAGTCCTTTTCTCCAGTAGCAAAGTAGGAATGGGGGGGGGGTGGATACTGGACTTGATCAAGAGTGACCAGTAGGTTTCTTCTCATATGTGATACTGGGTAGACAAGCAATGGCTACTGGGAGTGCTCACTTGGAGAGGATTTCACAGCTGGGGAGAAGAGTTCTGTGATGAGTTGTTGCCTGAAATGGGCAAGAGATAGAGTGGTAATAGCTGGAGTGCCATGTGTTTGCCTTCCTTAGATGGGATAATCTTCAAGGTCCAGTTCGGCTCAAACCTTCGAAGTCCAATTTGGGGAAAAGTAAAAGGGTCTTTTACCAAGTTTGCTCACTGGGCCTCAATTTATCCCATTCTGAAATGGAAATCATTGCTACCTGGCAAGATGGTTGGGAGGAGAGAATCCCTAAGTTCCTCATGTCCTGAAGTCCCATCATTGGCTCTTTTCATCCCAGGCCCAGCTACTCCAGATTTCTATGCCCTGGTGGCCCAGCGGCTGGAACAGCTGGTCCAAGAGCAACTGAAATCCCCACCTAGCCCAGGTGAGGTGCAGAAGGGCCCTAGAGAAGGATGAGGGTAGAAGGGTCGCCAGGGTTCTGTCCCCAGCCAAATTCTCTTCTGCCCCCCAGAATTACAGGATCACGTACCCACAGAGAAGGAAGCCCTGCTGCGAAAGCTGGTGGCCTTGCTGGAGGAAGAGGCAGAAGTCATCAACCAGAAGGTGATGGGTGGTCTGTTCCATCCCTTAGCTAGGATAGGAGTTGCGGCATGGTTCCGCACTGGGACCTGAAGCTGGATCTGCATTCTCATTGGATGGTCAGGTGGAGAGAAGGTGGGACAAGGCTTCAGTAAAGGGGTGAGTGACAGGTAAGCCAGGGCAATACTTTAAATTAGTGACTTCTTTGATCGTCAAAGGGGCGTGGCATGAAGGCAGAGGGGTGTGGCCACCAGAAACTGTTCTAGGAAGGAGATTGGAGGAGGTGAGTCGGTAAGGGAATGTATGGTGATGGGAAAGCGAGGATGGGGTAGCTTGAAGACAGCTGTCTAAAATCTGAAGCCCTGATTGACTATATAGGGACGTTACTTAGAACATGGGGGAAATGGACTGCCGGAGGGAGTGTGGCTTGTGACTCTGTCCTGGAATCAGGTTGGGTCAGGAGCTTGGGCAAAGTGTATGGCCTTATAATATTCATTGTCTGGTAGAAGGCAAGGTTGCCGTCACAGGCTTGGCCTTCGGGGAAGCCCACAGGGGCGTGGCTAGAATGTTAGCATGCTGGAACACAGCTAATACAGGGCTTGGTCCTGATTGGCTGTCGAGGCCTTGTCAGGGGCGTGGCTTGGCTTCTCCGGTTCTAGGCCATCTTGCTGTGAGTAGTTTGGCCGAGATCTTATAGTCTCGTTTGTGATTGGCAGATGTGCTGGATAGGGGCGTGGCTTAGGGCGTCAGTTATATCTAGAGCTCTTGAAGCCACGCCTCCCAGCCTCCCATTGGCTGGCTACGAGGGTGTGACTGAGGCAGACCCTGCCTCTTCCTCCCCGCCCTACAGCTGGCCTCAGACCCCGCCCTGCGGCGCAAGCTGGCCCGCCTCTCCGCTGGTTCCTTCAGCCGCCTAGTGGAGCTCTTCTCTAGCCGGGAGGGCAACCCTCGCCCAAGCCAAGCACGCCCCTCGCTGCCGTGCCCCGGGCCCCCACCGCCTTCCCCGGAGCCTCTGGCCCGCCTGGCCCTGGCCATGGAGCTGAGCCGGCGCGTGGCCAGGCTGGGGGGCACCCTGGCCGGTCTCAGCGTAGAGCACGTGCACAGCTTTGCGCCCTGGATCCAGGCCCACGGGGGCTGGGTGAGCCGCTAAAGCCTCTCTGGGCTTCCCTTTACCTAACTGTAATTGTAATTGTATGTGTGTGTATTGGGGGGGAGTGGGCGGGGAGGCTCATAGGCTTCCTTTCAGACATCACGGGTGTTCTCCCAGCTCCACCATTCATCCTTTCTGTGTTTATTGAGCACCTAATGGACACGAGGCACTGTAGTGATCAGTGCAGATGCTATGCCCAGCTTAAACCACTCTGGTATACACTAACACTTATGAGCTAGAAACAAGCTTCTTCATCCGTAAAGGGAGGAGAATTGTACACCTACCTCAAAGGGTTATTGTGAGGATTAAAATGGGATCATCCTTGTAAGTACTTGACATTTATGTGAGTATCTGGTGACTGTCTGCCTGTGCAGCACTGCCTGCGGGAATGCCCTTTGCCTGGTATCCCCGTGCCTTGCTTCCTCTGCCGCTCTGCTCATGTATCACTCTCAGCGGGCCCCTCCCTGATCCCCATTTAAAATCGCAGCCACCTCCACACCATCCCCTTACCTTGCTTGCTCACCGCTTTAAATCCAGTGCTGGGCTCAGAGCTGGATTAAGCTCCTTTGTACTGGCTGTGTGACCTAGGCAACTGTCCCCGTCTCCCTGAATACCAATCTCACGCCGCTCAATGGGCACCATCTCACTTACCTGCCTCATCACTGCCAGGCTCTCAGAATGTAAGCATTGCTTCATAGACTGGCAGGAGCTGGCTAGGTGCGTTTGAGGAGCAGAGAGACAGCCAGTAGGGCTGCAGCAGTGTGAGTGAGGGGGAGAGGGTGGGAGATGAAAGCAGGAGGGGCGGCCAGATCATGCAAGGCTTTAGGCCTTGTGGTCAAGGTAAGAACTTGCACTTTGACTCAGTGAGCCAGGAGTCCTAGGAGGGCTCAGAGTAGACGGATGCGAGCTGTCTTGGGTGGTCACAGGTGCCCTCTGGCGGCCGTATGGAGAATACTGTAGGGGGCAAAGACCCAAGGGGGTGACTGGGCTGGTCCAGGGAGAAGGTTAGGGTGGATCAGACCAGGGTCGGGGTAGTAGAGAATTCTGGATTTAATTTGGAGGTAGACCTGACAGATTTTGCTCATGGAGTGGATGGGAGACGGGAGTCAAGGATGATGCCAAAGATGCTGGCCTGAGCAGCTGCAGGGCTACATCTGATGTCCTCTGGAACCAGAAAGAGCAGAGTGGAGGCGAAGGTGGGGAGCAGGTTTGGGGAAGAGGCAGAGGTGATTGGAGGTGGTCCAGTTAAGGGAGAGAGACCCCTGAGACCTCAAAGCAACATATGCGGGACAGTCGATATTAGTGTCTGTAGCTCAGAGCAGAAGCTGGTTTATTTGTAAAATCATTTTATTTGTTAAGGAATGATAACAGGTAAGCTTGGCCAGGTACTCAGCCAAGAACTTTAGTGGAATGATCCCATTGAAACCCCACAACAACCTTACAGGATTCGATTATTATCCTGGTTTTATGGAGACTGAGGGAAAGTCCCTTATGCAGGGTGGGGGATTGGAGTTAGGGCTTTAACACAAAGCCAGGGCTCTTTATCATTAAAGCTCCAGGACCCTGTTTGTTCCCCTTCTTTGAGTCTCTGTCCACCCCCTCTGGGGCTCTGTCTCCCCCCGCCCCTTCTAGGACTCTGTTCCCATCCACCCCAAGTCTCTGAGCCTTTCTTGGGGTCTCCATCCCTCATCCCTGTCCACCTCTCTCTGGGTCTCTTTCCCCTCCCCCTCTCTGGTTCTTTGCCTTCCCTGTCTCTGCTCTCACTGGGCTGGTGTGGATGCTGCTGTGAGTGGAGGACGCCTCTCTGCTCATGGGGCTCTGCCACTTTTCCCTTCCAGGGGGGCATCCTGGCAGTTTCACCTGTGGACTTGAACTTACCCCTGGACTGAGCCTTTCCTCAGAAGCTGCTACAAGATTGGACCTCATGTCCCTGCACTCTTTTTCCAAGCCTTCCTATTCCACTCAGGGCTGTGGGGTGGTGCCCACCCTCTCTGTTTTTGCCAAAAAAAAAAAAGTTTAAAATGTTTTGACATTAAAAACTTTTTAAAGTATTTAATGATTTGTCCTTTCACTCAAGAACTAAAGTTCTACGTAGAGGAGATTTGGTTTGGAGACCTCTCTGGTTTATAAATTGAGGAAAGAACCAATTCATTCATTCTAGAAATATTTATTTGGGGCACCTAAAGCACCTGTCACCTAAATATACAGCATATTTGAGGATACCTGTAAATATGATTCCAGCTAATTATATTTTTCCCCTATTGCATGATTTATTTATTCCAGCTAATCCTGTGTTGATAGTCCTGGAGTCTTTCTAGCTATTTCCAGAAGAAAGCTATGACCTTTCTTCACAAGACATCCAGAACACCACCTTCTTCTCATTTTTCTCTTCACACAGCTCCTTCTGAGCCTTTTTTTGCTGGTTTCTCCTCATCTGCCTGTTCGCCAGAAATTTGTCACCTTTTTAGGGCTATCACCTCCTTCACCGAATTATGTTTGTAAATGCCTAAAATGAAACGCACAGGATCACAAAGGAAGCCAATTACAGTCGAGCCTCAGTATTCGCGGATCCTGTATTTTTCGAATTCGCCTACTCGCGAACATTTATTTGTAGTCCACAAACTAATACTCACGTGCTTTCGCAGTTGTTGGCAGGCGTGCTTGTGTTCAGAGCAGCAAAGGATCTGACTCGCTCGATGGGCACCTTTCAGCTCAGATCAGGCGAGGCAACTGCGCCTTCTTGTCTCAGCTCTCACGCTGTATACAAGCGTCCTTTCTGCAATCTATTTAGTGCCACATTTTTCACATTTCTGTGCTTTTTTGTGGTGATTTCTCTGTTTGAAAGAGCCCCAAGCATAGTGCTGGAGTGCTGGCTAGCGTTCCTATAAGTGCACGAAGGCTGCGATGTGCCTCAATTAGACAAGCTTCGTTGTAGATAATTTTTGTTGCACTGCTGTTGGCTGTGAGATCACTGTGAATGGACCAACTCTATATTAAATAACGTGTCTTTAAACAGAAAACACACAGAAAACCTGATTATATGTTGATGGGTTGGCAAAAGTGTTGTGACAAGATGCTCGTGGGAGCTTGACCCTGTATCTCCCCCAGGATCAATGGCTTGGTGTTTGCCAGTTCAGTGTTCACAGCTTGTAAGGATGTAACTAGCACAAATAATAAGATTCGAGTGTATGTGGAAATAAAGCTTTCAAGATTTTTTAAAAAATATTTATTTTATTTGGTTGCGCCGGGTCTGTAGTTGTGGCAGGCGGGCTCCTTAGTTGCGGCACACAGGCCCCTTAGTTGTGGCATGCGAACTCTTAGTTGCGGCATGCATCTGAGATCTCTTTCCCTGACCAGGGATCAAAGCCAGGCCCCTGCATTGGGAGTGTGGCCTCTTAACCACTGCGCCACCAGGGAAGTCCCAAAGCGTTCAAGATTAATATAAAAATTAGTGGCCTAATAATACGCATGCCGGGCTTGGTGGCGCAGTGGTTAAGAGTCCGTCTGCCAATGCAGGGGACACGGGTTTGGGCCCTTGTCTGGGAAGATCCCACATGCCGCGGAGCAACTAAGCCCGTGCGCCACAACTATTGAGCCTGCGCACTAGAGCCTGCGAGCCACAACTACTGAGCCTGTGTGCCTAGAGCCCGTGCTCCGCAACAAGAGAAGCTACTGCAATAATAAGCCCACACACCGCAATGAAGACCCAATGCAGCCAAAAATAAATTAAATAAATTAAAAATAAAAAAATAAATAATAGGCATGCCTCGTCATTAACACATTCATTAAAAACACCTAGGGTGGGTCTCATAACCATGATTTCTAAATAGAACAGGAATGACATTTGGAGGCAGATTAGTTATTACCGTAACAAGTCATATACATTTCGTGGCTTATAATAACACACTAATCTCAGTTTCTCTGGGTCAGGGGCACGGGTGCAGCTTAGCGGGGTGCTTGGCTCAGGATGGTCACATGCTGCTATCAAGGTTTCAGCTTCAATCTCATCTGAGGCTCGGGGGCCTCTTCCCAGTGCATGTGGTTTTAGCAGGACAATCTGTGGCCTCACCTGATTAAGTCAGGCCCACCCAGGAAAATCTCCCTTTTGATGAATTTAAAATTAACCAATTTGAGGGACTTCTCGGGTGGTCCAGCGGTTAAGACTCTGCTCTCCCAGTGCAGGGGGCTCAGGTTCGATCCCTGGTCAGGGAACTAGATCCCGAATGCTGCAACCAAGACCTGGCACAGCTAAATAAATAAATAAATTAATTAATTAAAAGAACTAACCAATTTGAAGCCTTAATGTCATCCGAAAACTCCCTTCACCCTTGCCATATAAGGTCACCTAATCAAGGGAGTGACATCCATCTCCTTTGTCATATAACCCAACCTACTCCTTGGTATGTAACACCAGGAGGCAGAGATCATGAGGGCCATCTTAGAATCCTGCTGACCACAGGAGTATCTACAGCAACTGTCATGTGACATGCAAATTTCTGTGATTTATATTGCGGAACCAGGCACAGGAACTAATCCTATTTTGATGTGTTGCCCAAATTCTCAGTTGAAAGAAGGACCGAGTTCCAGTTTAGCGAGAGATGTAAGTTTCTACCATCACAGCTCGTGGACACTTGACTCTCCAGTTTGACTCAGGTCTTCTAGCCACACTTCTTTTTTTTAATTTTATTTTTTTTAATTTTTGGCTGCATTGGGTCTTAGTTGTAGCATGCGGGATCTTCATTGCGGTGCGCGGGCTTCTCTCTAGTTGCAGCGTGTGTGTTTTCTCTCTGTAGGTGTGGCACGCAGGCTCCAGAGAGCGTGGGCTCTGTAGTTTTGTGGCATGTGGGCTCTCTAGTTGAGGCGCGCGGGCTTAGTTGCCCCGCAGCATGTGGGATTTTAGTTCCCCAACCAGGGATCGAACCTGCATCCCCTGCATTGGAAGGCAGATTCTTTACCACTAGACTGCCAGGGGAGTCCCTCTAACCACACTTCTAATCACACCAACTCCCCGGTAATCTTGTCCATTCCGTGACCTAGTGCAGCACTGGCCAATAGAAATATAATATGAACCACATGTGTTATTTAGAATACACTAGTAGCCCCACTAAAGCAAAGTAAAAAGTAACAGGTAAATTAATTTTAACAATAATTTTTATTTACCCCATTTATCCAAAATAGAATCATTTCAACATGTAATCAATATAAAAAATATTAATGATATATTATAGATTCTTTTTTTTACGTGAAGTCTTCAAAATCTGGTGTGTGTTTTACAGCCGTAGCAAATCTCAGTTGAGACTTGCCATGGTCCATTGCTCAGTTGTCCCATGTGGCTGCCATCTTGGAAAACGCAGAATTTGACTCTGACGACTCCCCCAGTTTTGCCTCCAGCTCAGACTTCTCCCCTGTACTCTGTACCCAATGACATTAAGTTATTTCCTAGTGTTGTAGAGAGTTTGTTACAATTTTTTGTTCTTCATAGCAACACAGAGCAAAAGTAATTGGGTTAAAATGCTTGGAAATCAGAAAAAGAAAAAAAGGTAAAAGGAAACAAACACCCTGCTGAAACATTTGGAGAAATAGAAAAGGAAAAAAAAAAAAGATCCATGCAACATACAATGTAGGGTCAAGACCTGGGCTCAGATAACCGATTAATTGGAATTCATCAAAACGAAAAACTCTCTGCTTTTCAAAGGCAACGTTAAGAAAATGAAAAGACAGGTCACCGATTGGGAGAAAAATTTAAAGTAGATATACCAGGCTTCCCTGGTGGCACAGTGGTTGGGAATCCGTCTGCCAAGACAGGGCACACAGGTTCGAGCCCTGGTCCAGGAAGATCCCAAGTTCCATGGAGCAACTAAGCCCCTGCGCCACAACTGCTGAGCCCACGTGCCTGGAGGCAGTGCTCCGCAAGAAGAGTCCACCGCAGTGAGAGGCCCGCGCACCACAGTGAAGAGTGGCCCCCGCTCGCCACAACTAAAAAGAAAGCCCTCGTGCTGTAGCAACGACCCAAAGCAGCCAAAAATAAGATACATAAATTAAGGGGGAAAAAAAAAGTAGATATACCTGACAGAGACCTGTATCCAGAATCTATAAAGAACGTTTATGATTTGTGAATAAGAAAACAACACTGTTTGTAAAAATACACAAAAGACTTGAGCAGACACTTGACAAAACAAAATATAGGAATGGCCAATAAGCACATGAAACGATGCTGAACAACACTGGCCATCAGGGCAATGCAAGTCACAACCAGGAGATAATCTCTTAATACCTACAAGAGTCATTAAAATTATAGACTGATTTTTTTTTTTTTTTTCCGGTACGCGGGCCTCTCACTGATGCGGCCTCTCCCGTTGCGGAGCACAGGCTCTGGACGCGCAGGCCCAGCGGCCATGGCTCACGGGCCCAGCCACTCCGCGGCATGTGGGATCTTCCTGGACCGGGGCACGAACCCGTGTCCCCTGCATGGGCAGGCGGACTCTCAACCACTGTGCCACCAGGGAAGCCCCTAGACTGATTTTATGACGTGCTGGAGGGGATGTGGAGCACTAGAACTCTCTTGCATCACTGATAGGAATGCAAAATGGTAGAACACCATGGGAAACCTTCGAGCAGTTTCTTACAAACATACACCTAGGGGACTTCCCTGGCGGTCCAGTGGTTTAGACTCGGTGCCTCCACTGCGGGGGCCATGGGTTTGATCCCTAGTCGGGGAAGTAAGATCCTGCATGCCGCATGGCGCAGCCAAAAAACCAAACAAACAAAAACAAAACAAAACAAAAAACCCATACACCTAGCCTATGACCCAGCCATGTGCTCCTAGGTTTACCCAAGGGAAGTGAAAGTGTACGTCCACAGAAGGACCCGGACATGATCGTTCATAGCCACTTTATTCATACCAGACCTATGAAAACCACCCAGATGTCCATCAACAGGAAAATGTGATCCATCCATACAATGGAATACTCCTCAGCAGTAAAAAGGATTGGACAACCATTATATTCGACATGAACGAATCTCAAAAACATTATGGTGAGGGACAGACACAAAAGAGCACATACTGTATAATTCCATTTATACGAAATTTTAGAAACGGAAAAGCTGCACTATAGTGACACAAAACAGAAAGTGATTGCTTCTGGGGTTGGGTGGGGGAGGTGTTGACTAGAAAGAGTCGTGAAGGAACTTTCTGGGTGACGGATACATTCCACAAGTTGCATTTATCTTCATTCAACTAGTAACTTTTTCTGCAGGTCCAGGAAAGCTTCCTGGAGGAGGTGGCGACTAAGCTGTGCCCTAACTGACGTATAGGAGTTGGCCAGACGAAGCGGGTGGGTGTTCCCGGCAGGGGTGGGATTTGGCAAAGGCCAAGTGGCTTGAATGGAGTCACTGGGTTTAAAAAATTTGGAACAATTAAGTAGAGGGTTAGGGGTTCAATGCCTCGACGCCTGAGTCCTATTCCTGACTTGCTTCGGGATCCCGGACATGACCTCCCTCTCTTTGGGCCTCTCATTGCTTCATTTTTCCCTCAGGAAAATGGGCACGAGCTCCCTTATTCCTCCTGGATTTCCCACAGACTATGAGAAGCCGCCGAACGGATGATGAGTGACAGTTCGTTTGAGCCAATCGCTGGAGCCTAAAGCCCTGCCTTCTTTTCTCGTGGGCCAATCGCCATGTTCTCCTTGAGGCCGGCCGCTTGGCGGAGGCTGGCCAAAGGCCTCGTGACGTCACAGATTTGATAAACCAATAGCAGCTATGAAGAGGCGGGTCATTTTGGTGATAGACAGCTCTATTTCAAGATGTCCGCTTAGCGCGGGGTCCGCCGGGAAGCTTTGAGGCGGTGCTGGGGGAGTAGGGGCGGGAACTCCCGGTAGATTTTGCCCAATCATCAGTCGTACTTCTTGCGACAGACAGGCAGTCTTTCCCATCCCGGTCGACTTATGGGGGCGGGGTTCGGCACGCCAGACTGGGCGGGCCCCTCGACTTTGATGGGCGTCTTCTTCACCCAATTGCTAAACGGTATCTCCAGACGGGTCGCCTCCATTGCCAATGAGATCTTCAGGCGGGGTCGCGGTGGGCGGGCCTTGGACCCTCCGGTATAAGGCGGTCCCGGGGGAGTGCGGAGAAGGGGGGGGTCTCGGCGGCCGGAGGAGGAATAGGCGCGGGTGAAGATGGCGGCAGCCGAGGCCGCGAACTGCATCATGGAGGTGAGCGCCTGGAGCGCCGTCAGGGGCAGGGGGCAGGGGGCGGTTTGGAGGTCGGTATTTTATGCCTCCGTCTTGGGGAAGGGGCTCTAAGTCGCCGGATTGGGGCTGAAAGCCCCCAGCCGTACGGAGGGGGCGTCGCATTCTCCGGATATGGAGATACCGTTTGAAGTGCGGGTTCCCTAGCTTTCGGGGGCCTGAGGCAGCACGCCGCTCCGAGGGTCTCCTGCCCCCTTCCACGTGGAGGAGGGCTGGGGGCGCTTCCGGCCTGGCCCCCACGTGGCCGCGGCGCGGTGGGTGGGGAGGTGGTGTGCAGTGCCCGCTGGCCCGGCGGGTTCCACGTGCGGGACAAAGGCCCCGCCCCCGGCCGGGGGAGGGGCGCCCCGGGGGGGCGGAGAGGAGGCTCTGACCCTCCTTCTGAGGCCCCCTGACCCCCTCCCCGGGGATCGTGACAGGCACCTCGGGATGGGACTTACTTGGGGACCTCCGCGAAGTAAAGAGTCTCTTGGGAGGGGCAGTGTATCTCGACTCTCAACAAATCCCTTCCCGGACCAGGGCATCTGTTCAGGCATCCGTCCAGGTTTCCTGCACTCTTGCGTTGAGATTGTAGGAAGACGAAGGATTGGTTCCCTCCGGGCCCCCCTCCCACCCCCTGTTTCCTGTCCCTGGATTCTCCCCTCTTTGGGAGCTAGGGGGATGGGGCATGCCCCTGTGACCTCCCTTTGGTTGGTGGTGGGGGGGGGCATCTAGCTGAAGGAGATCCTTCCGGCTTAGGCCCTGTGCACCCCCTTGTGGCCATTTCTGGGTGTGTGGGAGGGACATCTTTTTCATGGGGCGTGTCCCAAAGCCCACCTCCCGTCGAAGCCCTCCCGGGCTAGGGGAGGGAGAATCTGTACTGGGAAGGGGATGTGAGGGAATGGACGCAGCGAACTTTACCCCCTTCTGGAGCCCGTTCTCTCCCTGGGGCATTTGTGAGCGTGGGAGTTGACCTCCCCTTTCCTGAGGCCCTGTTTGAGGGTCCTGAGCCTGGTTGCCTGAAATGGTGTCCCGTGAGGTTTGATTCTCGTGCAGCCCTATGGGGCTGGTTCCGGTGCTGTGTTTCAAGCGCTCTGGGGGCTTGTTTGGCGGAGGTATCGGCGGTGTTGAGAAATGCGCCCCGGTGGGAAAATCCTCTCACCAGCAGCCCTTCTTAATCCGCGTCAGTCACTGGCTTGGGAGGATAGAGGTGGGGCTTGGAGTCCAGGGGGTCATGTCTGTGATTTCACGCTTCTTGGAGCCTAGAGGGTGGTTACATCAGGAAAAGCTGTAATCTGATGGAGTCTCCCTACTCTCACCCCTTACCTTGTAAGCAGTCTCTGGAATGGGAGGTCGGCTCCCAAGATGCATACCTTGGGGGGCAGCCCCTAGGGGTCACTCCAATGACTCCTATCCCCCTCGGCTGTCTCCTGGACCAGGGCCTGTGTGGGTGGAGGAAATATCTTCCCCAGAGGTTGCCCCAGGACTTTGCCCCACACCTGGGGGGTTTCAGGGCCTGGGATGGTTGTTTGAATGGAGGGTAGGTGGGCTTGAGGGTCCAGAGTCTGGCCTCCTCCCTGGTATTCTACCCTCCTGGGCAGCGGGTGATAATCGAGGAGGTTGGCTCTCACTGGTTTTGTTTGGGACTCCCTGAGTCCAAGGCAGGAGCTAGCGGCCGGGGTGCCAGCTCTGGTGGGGGCGTCTGTGTGCCACACCTCCTTTCTGGAATCCTCTCAGACGAGAGACTGGTTTGCGGAGGTGGCAGGTGCCCAGTGGGTACACCCTGCCAACCACCCTCCCCCAGCTACTCATGGTACCCCAGGATGGGGGTTTGTGTCAGGAAGTGTCACCTAATCTGGGGGGATTAGGTGATGAGGGGGAGTGACAGCTGGCAGTGCCTGTGTGCCCAGTGGGTGCCAGTTCCTCTGGCCTGGATGGGGGAGGTGTGTCATCAGGTGCCTGGCCAAAGAGGGGCAGTGTGGGTGCAGGCCACCATCTCTCCAGCCACAGCTGGGATAGAACCCCCCTTCCCCTTCTACTCCCTCCCCCACCTGCCCCGCACCCTTTTAAAAACAGCCTTGCCTCTTTATTTGTCCACTCTCCTCAAAAAAAAGCAAAATTGTAGGAAATACCTCCTTGTCCCCCAAGAGCCCGGGTCCCTTGGCCTGGCCCTCCCCTAGTCACTCCCAGTAGCTAATCCTTTCTCCCTGTTACTCTCTCCTAGAATTTTGTAGCCACCTTGGCTAATGGGATGAGCCTCCAGCCGCCTCTTGAAGAAGTAAATATCCTTTTGTGAGACCCTTCCCCACATATACATATCTTGTCACACATCAGGCCCTTTCTAGTGGTCTTAACTATGATCCCTCCTGCTTCAAATCAGTTTACCCTGTGCCCCGGAAACACTTAGTACAAACTCCCTCCAGGTTTGTGGCCCCTATCTGGCCTCCCCCAACACTGTGGCTACTTCCTTAACTCCATTTCCAGCCCCCCCTTTGTCCTTCCCTATGTCTGTCCCCGTTCTGCCTTCCCCTCTCCTCCCCTCCCCAGCTGTGGGCTGAGCTAGAGACGGGGGCAGAGAGACTGGAGAGATGGTAGGCGTGGCTGAGGTATCAGGGGTGCTCTCCTGGATGGTGCTCTGGGGGGGTCCTGGAAGAGGAAAATGGGGTGTTAGGTTTGGGGGTTCCTGGGAGAGGCAAGATGGCAGGCGGGGCCTTTAGGGTTGCCATGGTACGGTTTGGGAGGGTGGTTCTATACTCCAGGGAGAAGTAGGGACCTGGAGGCTTAAGAGTCTGTGGGGAGCCCCCAGGTTTGACCCGTGTTCCCATCCGCCCCCTCCCAGGTCTCCTGTGCCCAAGCAGAAAGCAGCGAGAAGCCCAACGCTGAGGACATGACGTCCAAAGATTACTACTTTGACTCCTATGCTCACTTTGGCATCCACGAGGTGAGTATGGACAGACAGCTCATAAGGCTGCTGCATCTTCAGGGGGGTTAATGTTTGGGAGGGCTGGAACTTAATTTCCGACGCATGCGCACTGCCTTCCCTGGCAGTGGGCCTCCCCTCTGCGCATGCGAGGCTCACGCTCCAGGGTCGCCTCTCCCAGCCGTTGCCTTGGAGACAGAGGTTAGCCTGGCTCTCTGCTGGGCCCCTCTTGGGAGGCTGGGGTGGGAGCGCGCATGTGTGCCTGAGACTTTAGCCAGAGTTCAGGGCCTGCCGGTCTCTGCCGCCCTCTTGTGACCGGCGGCGGGATTGTCCCCCAGCTGCTCGTGCCCAGTGTGCTGAAGGCTTCTCGATCCTTTTGCACGCGATGGAGGCCGAGGTCCCAGAAAGCAGCTGGGATGGAATTGTGAAGATTTTTCTTTTTTTAATTGTTATAAAATATACATAACAAAATTAACCATTTGCAAGTATGCGGTTCAGTGGCATTAACTTACTGAGGACTTTTTAAAGCCAAGGCTCACAGGGGCTTAGGTGGCAACGGTAGAACCTAAGGTGGCTGATATGGGAGGTTAGTCCACCCAGTCCGATTTTACAAATAGGGAAACTGAGGCGTATGGAAGGGAAATGACTTGTTCCAATGGGACTAAAGCAAGTTAGAGGTCTGAGCTCTAGCTCTCGAAATGGTCAGTGTGTTGGAGGCCAGGGCACCCTGTTTTACAGTTGGGGATGCAGGCCCCCTCATGATATCTTTGTACCCACCCCCTTCAGGAAATGCTGAAAGATGAGGTCCGCACCCTCACGTACCGAAACTCCATGTTTCACAACCGGCACCTTTTCAAAGACAAGGTGGTGCTGGACGTGGGCTCGGGCACAGGGATCCTCTGCATGTTCGCTGCCAAGGCCGGGGCCCGCAAGGTCATCGGGGTGAGTGTCCTAGGCAGCAGGCGGGCCTGGGCCTGGGGACGGACAGGGGGCCCCTTGGGGCTCAGGGATTGGGTGGAGGGGGATGGGGACTGAGGGTGGGACTGGGGGGGGGCTCTCACCCTCCCTTCTTCCTGGGCCCCCAGATCGAGTGTTCCAGTATCTCTGATTATGCGGTGAAGATCGTCAAAGCCAACAAGTTAGACCACGGTGAGCCCAGGAAGAGAACGGGTTGGTGGGGAGGGAGCGGGTGATCCCAGCTTCCCCGGGGCCCTCGGCAAGGGGATGGGGGCCACTGAACTCAAATTCAGGCGTTCCTCCTCTGTGGACTCTGGGCTGCCGACAGCCCAAGAATCCAGCCTTCTCAGAACCCACCACCTGACAAGTCATCTTAGAATCTGAGTGCAGAAGTCGCAAGCTCAGTGCCTCAGTCTTTAGAAAAGGGGGGAGGGGGAGCGGGGCAAGAAGCAGTCTTTCGTTTTTTCAGTGAGTGTTAGAGTCACGTGGTTGGCATCTGAGGGCCTGTAGTAAGAAGTCTCCTACCTGCCTCTCAGCCGCCCTTCTCTGAGTGCAGCCAGTGGTCCCTTCCGGAGAAGTCTGTACCTATGAGCAAATATACGTGTGTGTGTGTTTCTACGTTCATGTGCTGGTTTTTGACACAGATAGCAAGCATTTCATACATATTAATACAAGTCTTCTGCCTTTTGTTTTTTTCACCTGCTTATCATGTGGTTTAACACTTCTCACGATGTTGAGAGGATCTTGCTTTTTGATGGCTGACATCATCTGTCTACACGTACACCAGCTTTCTTAACCAAGCCCCTGGTGATGAGCATTTAAGCTTCCTAGGTTTCCATCCCCCTACGTGTAACGTCGTTGTCATCTCATATACAAACTAGTGTATCTGTGAGGTCAGTTCATAAAAGTAGGATCGTGTGGGTCAAAAATGGAAGTTGGGCAGACATTGCCAAATTGTCCTTCCCACCTGCAAGGTTTGAGGGGCAGAGAACATGGGAAGATGGTGGGTTTTTCAGATGTGAGGGCTCTTGGCATTCTAGAAGCTGAAGGGATTTTATTAAAAGAGACTAATATAATGCATCCCTAAGTACCCATTACTCAGCTTTAAATATCTCCTTTTGAAGCAAATTCCGACTGTATAAGTACTGCTGCGTGTGTCTCTAATAGATAAGGCCATTTTAAAAGCATGACCTGGGCTTCCCTGGTGGTACAGTGGTTGAGAATCCGCCTGCCAATGCAGGGGACATGGGTTCGAACCCTGGTCCAGGAAGATCCCACATGCCGCGGAGCAACTAAGCCCGTGTGCCACAACTACTGAGCCTGCACTCTAGAGCCCTTGAGCCTGGAGCCTGTTCTCCGCAACAGGGGAAGCCACCACAACGAGAAGCCCACACACCGCAACGAAGAGTAGCCCCCTCACCTCAACTAGAGAAAGCCCATGCGCAGCAATGAAGACCCAACATAGCCAAAAATAAATAACATAAATAAATTAAAACAAACACACACACACACACACACACAAAACATGACCTGGCGCTCCAGTGGTTAGGACTTGGCGCTTTCACTGCCGGGGCCGGGGTTCGATCCCTGGTCGGGGAACTAAGATCTCACAAGCTGCAGAGTACAGCCAAAAAAAAAAAAAAAAAAAGACCATGACTGTTAGCGGGAAAATCTTTTTTTTTTTTTTAATTTTTCTTTTTTTGAAAAACAAAACAAAACAAAACCCTCGCATCAAGGCCTGACTTTTAATAGATTGCAGCGAGGGAGCTGCTCTGCTGAGTATGAAACCCTGACCCAGAAGCAGGTCGTCTACGAATGGTTTAGCAGCTTCCCCACGAACGTGCAGTGCGTGACGGGCGAGGGGTCGGCCACCTTTCTGACTGCGCCTCGTGTCCCAGGACGAAGGGCTCTCCGCACTGGGCCCTAGGCCTGACTGTTAGTGGCAAAAGCTTAATGTCACCTAATACCTAATCCACGTAAAGTTTTTGCTCCTACCTCAAAAATACCCCATGATGAATGAATTTTAAAACTAAGTTAACAGGGTGTGGCTTCAGCTCGCGGAGTTCTTTGTAGATGCCCCAATACAACCCCCAGCCCTTCCTTGAGAAGACAAGGGCTGTCCCAGTGGGGTCCCCAGGCCCTGGACCATCCCCCATCCCCCCCAAGGGAGGTGAGCAGATGGGCCTCCTCTGGGCTGGTGGCATGTGCCCTTGTCTGCCCCACAGTGGTGACCATCATCAAGGGGAAGGTGGAGGAGGTGGAGCTTCCGGTGGAGAAGGTGGACATCATCATCAGCGAGTGGATGGGCTACTGCCTCTTCTACGAGTCGATGCTCAACACCGTGCTCTACGCCCGAGACAAGTGGCTGGTGAGGCCCCCAGTGGGGTGGGAGCAGCTGATGCAGGCCAGGGTCCTTCGGCTGTTTTGTTGAGCGTATGTCAGGGTCTAGGCAGAAAAGGAAAGCCATGCTAGGTATTTCCCACAGTAGCAGTGAATACAGGAGATTGAATACATCTACACAGATGTTAGGAGGCCCACAGCCAAGACAGGGGAGCCAGTACTGGAAGCTAGACAGGGACAGGGAGATGGTACAGTGTCAGGAGAGTTAGTGCCGGGAAGAGAACAATAGCAGGGCATAGGGATAGGGAGGGACTGGGGGGCTGTGGTCCCAGGTGCTCAAGTCAGAGCAGGCCTCCCACGGGAGGTGACTGAGACCTGAACAGAGGATGGGAAGGAGCTGTGTGGGATCTGAGTGGAAAGGCACACTGGGCAGAGGATTTCAGCCAGTGCATAGGTTCTCGGGCAGGAGTGCACCTGCTGTGTGTTGAGCAGCGGCGAAGTTGTAGTGGAATGAGGATCTGGAGGAGCACTGGGGGGCGAGGGGTGGGAAGCCAGGGCGGGGGCCGGGGGGGCCAGGGGGTGAGGCGAGGGGTGGAGGGGCCTGTGCAGATCTTGCGTGACCCCTGAGAGACTTTGCTTTACTCCTCCGGGGAGTGGGGGCGGGGGCGTGCTTCTGAGGATTCCTCAGGACCTCTGAAGGACAGGGTCTGACTTAGATGCTCCTCGGAGCCATCAGGCAGCCATCCGGGGAACAAGCCGAGGGCTGAGGCTGGGGACCGGTGAGGGGGGCCGCTTCAGGAGTCCACGTGGGAAATGTTGGTAGCCCAGACCAGGGCGGGGGCGGAGGTGGTGGATAAAGAGACAAAACGGGCAAGGAGACAAAATGGGGCAGCGTTGCCGAGGCCCCGCATCCTTATGCCCTTGCCCTGCTCCTTCGCACTGTGCAGGCACCCGACGGCCTCATCTTCCCGGACCGAGCCACGCTGTATGTGACGGCCATCGAGGACCGGCAGTACAAAGACTATAAGATCCACTGTGAGCTCGGGGCCTGAGGAGCCCAAGGGGTGGGGCAGCTTGGGGCCGGGTGCCCCCACGGGCTCACCCCTCCCCTCCTCCCCAGGGTGGGAGAACGTGTACGGCTTTGACATGTCTTGCATCAAAGATGTGGCCATCAAGGAGCCCCTGGTGGATGTGGTGGACCCCAAGCAGCTGGTCACCAACGCTTGCCTGATAAAGGTGAGGGAGTGGGGTGGCTGGGTGTCCCGCAGGGTCAGCCCAAGAAGGGCCGGTGCGTGGGACCTCAGTGCACAGAGTGCTTGCTTGCCCGAGGTCTTGGGAGCCCGATGGATCTGCTGGAGGTGGCGCTAGACGCCTGGAGAAGCCACTTCAGTTAAAGAGCTTTGTGAGCCAGGCATGGCCCTTGGGTTCCAGAACAAGGCAGTGACGTAGGCTGGCCCTGACCCCAAGGCACACCTCCCGGAGGGCACGTCCGCCCAAGGCAGGCAGCTAAGACCCCAGGCAGGGCCACCAAATGCAGAAAGCCTAGCACCACGAGTGAGTTTATACACACATGGGTCCCTGATAAAGACTACCAGCAGCCATCATTTTTTGAGGTCTCCCTCCCGACCCACAGTATCAAATCTTGCTGGGATGCTCATGGCGGGCAAACCTGGGTGGAGGAGGGAGTTTGTAGAGGGAGATGGCAGGGCAGGCGCCCTGACTGGGCGAGCCTCCATGGCCTGAGTCAGGAGTCACGGTTTTGCTTTGAGTGCACCGGGGAGCAGTCAAAGGATTTTAAGCAGGGATGTGACATGATCTGTTTTTAAACTGTCACACTGGCTGATAACGTGGAGTAAGGGATGTGGGGGGAGAGGGCGGGAGCCACGGAACCTTGTTAAGATGCTGCCGCATCGGAGGCGGGGATGGTGGCCAGGGGCAGGGTACAGGCAGTGGAGAGGGGAAAACGGGCGGTTCTCTAAGGACCAGTAGTTGTTGTAGGAGGTCGAACTGTTGGATTCGGGCTGGAGTTGGGAGAGCAGGGAACAGGGCATCCAGCGGGGCACCCCCAGCTTTCCCCGCTGGGCCGGAGGTCGGGGAGTGGGGCTCACGAGGCTTATCCCGCAGGAGGTGGACATCTACACTGTCAAGGTGGAAGACCTGACCTTCACCTCCCCCTTCTGCCTGCAAGTGAAGCGGAACGACTACGTGCATGCGCTGGTGGCCTACTTCAACATCGAGTTCACCCGCTGCCACAAGAGGACCGGTTTCTCCACCAGTGAGGCGGGGCCCTGGGGCAGCGGGGGCCCAGGGGCCGTGGGGCATGTGACAGGCGTGGCCAGAGGGAGCCACGGGGACACCGAGGACCCGGGTTCTGACGCCGGCTCTGCCAGCCAACCTGAGCGTGCGGTGCCTCCGCTTCCCCACCCGTGAAACAGCCCCTCCCAGGCTTCACAAGGGTGAAGGGGCCACAGTCACCGCTTAGTTGGTAGTCACTGGCCGCTGGGGTGTCTGGGCAGAGGGGAAGGTGTGGGCTGGGAAGGTTAGGAGGCGGGTGAGCCCGGCTGACCCGCCTCCCCCGCCAGGCCCTGAGTCCCCATACACGCACTGGAAGCAGACGGTGTTCTACATGGAGGACTACCTGACGGTGAAGACGGGCGAGGAGATCTTTGGCACCATTGGCATGCGGCCCAATGCCAAGAACAACGTGAGGCTCTGGGGGGGGTAGACTCAGGCGTTTTGGGGCCCCAGCACCCCTCAGCCCGAAGCCTGCCAGCCAACCTGGCTACACTGTGCTCTGACCTCATCTGTCTGGGGGCCCCCCAGGTCTGTCTATGGACCACAGTTTTATTGAGTACCTACTAGAAACCAGGGGGCCCTGGGGCCCCAGCGGTGATCAGGCTGAACCCCTGCCCTCCTGGCACTCATGTTCTAGACACAGGACAGTCACGTGGTAAATGCCAGCGGGAAGTGAATTCTGTGTCCAGCTGGGAAAGGGGCCGGCAGGTATTTGAGCAGGTGGGGGCGGGGCCAGCGGGAGAGCTGACAGGATATCCTCGCCCAAGTATGGGGGTGAGGGAAGGAAAGGAGGGCCGTCTCTTGCCCTGCTTTTTTCTCCTGAGTACCTGGCAGGACGGAGCTGCCATCAGCCTGAGACACGGTGGGGAAGCAGGTCTAGGGCAAAGTCAGGAGCTTCTGTGGGGCCAGTGTGGGTGTGCCCGCTTTCTAAGTCAGGGATATGAGAACCGGTTTAAGCAGCTATTCTCAGCCAGGGATGATTTTGCCTCACCCACCCATGTCATTGTCTGGAGGCATTTTGGGTGTCAACTGAAGAAGGGGTACTGCTGGCACCTAGTGGGTAGAGGCGGGGGAGCTGCTCTATCTGCAGCGCACAAGATAAGAATCCCCCCACAGCGAGGAGTGGTCCAGCCCTAGATGTCAGTAGTGCAGAGGTGGAGAAAACCCAAACTAGAAACTGAGAGACCCAGAGAGGGAGGAGGAAGCTGGGAGCCAGGGGTGAAGTGCAGTGAGGACTGAGGGCAGAAGTCATTGAGGTCATTGGTGACTTTGCCCCAGTTTTTCCAGCGTGCTGGGGGTGACGGGCACAAGAGGGTTGGCGTCCAGGAAGCCTTGGAGGAGAGGAAGTGGGGACGGTGGGGTGGGACCACAGAGCTTTTTGAGAGGAGGAAGTTTGCTTCTTGTAAAAGAAGGAGAAAATAACCTGCTGATGGGGCTGGTTTTGATGGGGGAAATCATGATGCAAGAGTCAGCAGCTGAGCTCTGCCACCCCACCCAAGGCGGGGGGCGTGGCTGGGTTCTAGGTGGTTTGAGGATGTCACATGGAGCTTCTCACGGGGAGTCAGGTGGGGTTCAAGACAGATGCTGGGAGTGGGACCGGCAGTGTGGGGTCTCTGGGGAGGCTGTGTAGACAGCCGGGGGGCCCACGGCACCTCAGGTGGGCTGGGGTGGCCACCCCTCCCTACCGCACCCCCGCTGCCCTCTGTCTTGGCCTGCCCTGTCCCAGGTTCCCCCTCACGCCCGCACTCTCCCCACAGCGCGACCTGGACTTCACCATTGATCTGGACTTCAAAGGCCAGCTGTGTGAGCTGTCCTGTTCCACCGACTACCGGATGCGCTGAGGCAGCATCCGGGTTCTCCCACCCCGGCCAGGCCGGCCCTGCAAGGGCCCAGGGGCTGCAGCGTTCTTAGGCAGTCTCAGGGCTCCCCCTTCCTCTTCCTCCCTCCCACAGAAGGGGGTTTCTGGGGCCTGGGCCGGGGCGGGGCGGGGGGGTTGCGGGCACATCGTGACTGTGTTTTTCATAACTTATGTTTTTATATGGTTGCATTTACGCCAATAAATCCTCAGCTGGGATGGCTCAGCTTCCTGGGGGCGAAGTGGGGTTGGGGTTCCGTCCTTAGGTGCTGAGATGCCAGGCACCCGGAGCGTGGGGACAGCGCCTGCTGGTGGCTGCCGGTCTCTGTCACCACTTCTGTGTCTCTTGGTCTTACTACACCTCCACCCCACCCCCGGCCGTCTCTGGGGTTCCACAGCCCTGCTCTCAAGTCTTTGGCCCACCTCTGCCCTCAGGTCACTCGCAGGGCCTTCTCCACTGGCTCTCGGGGTCTGTTCCCCCCACCTCCCTCTCGGGCCTCCTGAGGCCCTGGTCCCTCTTGTCCCCACTGGGCCAGACTTCTGCTCCCAGCTGCCCTGCTGGGCTGGGCGAGGGCTGGGGTGTGGGTTCCCGGCACAGCTGGGCCCTTAAGTTCCCCAGAAAGCTCTCTTTCCCGCCTTCCCCCATCACACGCATTGTTCCTCTCTGGCTGTTCTTTCCTGTCCAGGACCCTCCAAGGCCAAACCAGGGCTGACTGGCAGTGACTACTGCCCTGCCCTCTCCATCTGGGGAAACTGAGTCGGGGGGGTGATGGAGGGGGATAGAGTTCTTTTATTTATTTATTTTTGTGTGCATTGGGTCTTTGTTGCTGAGCGCAGGCTTTCTCTAGTTGTGCTGAGTGGGGGTTACTCTTCGTTGTGGTGCGCGGGCTTCTCTTTGTGGTGGCTTCCCTTGTTGTGGAGCATGGGCTCTAGGCACGCGGGCTTCAGTAATTGTGGCACACGGGCTCAGTAGTTGTGGCTCACGGGCTCTAGAGCGCAGGCTTAGTAGTTCTGGCGCATGGGCTTAGTTGCTCCGCTGCATGTGGGATCTTTCCAGACCAGGGGACCAGGGCTCGAGCCTGTGTCCCCTGCATTGGCAGGCGGACTCTTAACCACTGCACCACCAGGGAAGTCCGGGGATAGAGTTCTTTGTGGGGGTGGGTGCCTGCTACCTCCCCCATCCTGGCTCGGAGCTCGGGGGGGTTCCCACCCTCTGCCACACTTCACAGAGATGCACATTGAGGCTCCACTACCCTGCTTCACAACTCCCCAGGGGCTGTCTTTTCAGCCCCTGCTGCCGACATGGTGTCTACATGTGCCTGCCCTTCCTTTCTCGAGTAGCTGGTCCCCCAGGTCTCTGTCCACACGACCTGGATCACCGGAGACGGAATCCCAGGCTTTTCTTTCCATGGCCCTCCTACACCTGCTTCAGTACAGCTGGAGCTCTAGGCCTGCCTGCACCCCACACCCGTCTACACCTATTCCTCTTCTACCAGGAGGGTGTTAGGGCTCAGACTCTACAACTTCAGTTGGCTGTCTTTGCCACCTGTCCCAATTGCCAATGTCCCACATTGCCCAGCCCCCTCTCTGGAAGTCGCCTGTCCCCTGAGACTTAACGCTAGTCTGGTCCCTGACAGAGATGTGGGTGAGTTCGCATCTAAATAGCCTAGCGCTTCCCCGCTCCCACCCCTTTCCTGGAAGCCAGAAGCTGCGACGTCACTTGCAGGTGTCAGCTGCCCCGCCCCTCCTCTCTCCGCCTTAAAGGGGTCGCGTCTCCCGAGGCTTCCCAGGGGCGTAGATAGCACCTCGGCGGGACCCGTGAGGGCTCCGTGGCCGCGGTGCGGGAGGTGGGTGTCCGGATCCTAATCCTGCCCTTCTGGCGTGGTGTGGCTCTTGGCCTCCGTTTTCTCGGCCTGAGAAGTGGGGACGCCCGGATTCCTCGCACTGAAGCAGGCGCTCAGGGGGCATTTTCCAGGCCCGGGAAGGGGGTGGGGCAGCAGCCCAGAGGAGCCGCTTCACCCACCGGTTTCTCGGACCCCGCCCGCCCCACCCCCACGATGACCGCCCACATCCTCCTGCAGTTGCTCCTCGCCTCCTCCACCCTGGGGGACCCGGACTCCGCGGGCAGGTGAGAAACGCCGGTGTCAGCGGGGACACAGCCGGAGAGAGACCGCGAGGGGCGTGCGACCTCTCTAGGCGGTTTTCCGCTTCGGTGGAATCGGAAGTTGATCAGGAAACGCGCCCGCCAATCTCGGAGTTCTGGGTCGCCCACAGGGCTCCATTTCTCGAGTGGATTGTTTGAACCCGCTTTTCTCTCACGCTCCATCCCCAGGCGGCCCCAGCGCCAGGTCTCCCAGCAGCACAGGCACCTCTGTTCACTGGGCACGTGCCAGACGCACCGCCTGGCAGAGATCATATACTGGCTCCGCTCTGCCTCCACCAAGGAGCTCTCAGGGAAGGCGGGCCGCGAGCCTCAGGATCCCCACAGCTATGGGCGCCGCCGGCGGCGCGCGGCCAGACTCCTGCTGCGTCTCCAGGACCCCAGCCTGAGGCAAGGAGGCCAGCGCAGTGCCCGGCTCTCTGGGTGATGTTGGGCACATCTCTGCTAGTCCGCTGGCTTCAGTCTACCCATCTGTGTATCGGGGCCGTGACCCCAAGTTTCTTTTCCCCTAACTCCACCTCCTGGGCTCTCCCCAGGCAGCGACTGGGCTGGACCACGTGCACACCGGACCCAGCACGGACAAAGAATATTAACGTCCAGAGCTGAATAAAACGAGAGTTCCATGTTTCAGTCTCTGCTTGTCTGTGCCCATTCTGGCCTCCCAATCTGAGCTCGGTCCCTGAGCCCCTCACCTTTACCCATGCACTTTTCCCTTCACGGAAGTCCCTCTGACTAACTTGAATCCAATCTGCTGTAGCACCTCCACGCCAACTTAATCCCTGCAGCTGCATCTTCCGTGGGTGGTTTTGGTGGGCCGACCTGACCCCAAAGCAGTCCTCCCCCCTCTCCTGGGTGGTAGGGCTGAGATTCACTCTGGCTCCCACGCGCGTGGGCTGTGAGTTCCAAGCTGAGCTTCCTTCCTCAAAGAGAAAGAAGAGAGACAAAGAGTGGACTGGAGAGCCGAAGAAACGGGTTCGGAGGAGAAGTGCTGCGTAGAACGGGGGAGGCCCAATGGTGGAGAATCAGGCGGGTAGGAGTCTGTGGGCTGGGAATCGAACGGAAGGAGGGGATTGGACGCTGGGATTCGAAGGGGGCGGGAACTGAGCGTGGGGATTGGAAGGGGGCGGGGATAGAAGATTGGAAGGGGGCGGGGTTAAAACCTGGGACTTGAATACCCGGCGAGGCACCCGTTAGACAGAAATTCGGGTTCCTGGATGTTGGATAGTTGGAGGCGGACAGGTGCTCCGGAGGCCCATCGACCAAGTCTTGGACTCACAGTCACTGGGATTGGGTATATGCAAGTGGGAGGCTTGAGTCCGGCGCTCTAAATCGGGGGTCGGGGGGGTGTACTCGGGCTTGGTCTCCAGGATCCGATCGGCGGACCCCTGACTCAGCGTGGTAAGTGCCGGACTGGAGGGGCCCGAGCTCCTGCGGGGGCTGAAGGATTGTGTCTTGGGTTGGGAGTGCGGGCCTCTCCATCACTTGTCCTCGACGCTCGCCTCTGCTCTCAGCCTCAGCATCCCTGCCCGCGAGGCATGCGCAGTAGGGTGCTTCCCCCCGCATCCACTTCAGCCCGGGGGCGGGGGGAGGGGACGCTGGGCTACCCCAGAGCGTATGAATTTATAGAGAACCCCCACCCAAATCCCTCCTCACTCCCACCCCCCAGCCCCAGCCTTGGAATGGGAAGCGGAAATGGAGTGGACAATGCCAACGTCCGGCAGGTGTTCGTTTCAAATGGGTTTAGGACTAATGTTTTTCCCGAGATCCCGCAACTCACCCTGGACCAGTTTCCCGCCCCGAACCCCGAATCTTGAAAGGCCCTTGCGGGGGGGGGGGCACTGTCCCCGCACCATGTTCTCAGAATAGCCGCAAAAGGGCTATTATCCCGCAAATTATCCCTCCTGCCTTTCTGTGTGTTCACAGAGGTCCCCAACTGAAGTCCTCCCGATACCGGAGTCTTCGGCCAGGACCCTCAAGACCCCTCAGGTGGTTAGGGAAGGGTGAGCTGGCGTCCTATGTCCCTGGGTCTGCGGAGAAGGGGCTGGGGGTCTGGAGAATGACCCTCTGTCCTCCTCCCAGGGCTGTAGCGTGACATGGCTGAAGCGCACCAGGCCGTGGGCTTCCGACCCTCGCTGACTTCGGACGCGGGAGAAGTGGAGCTCAGTGCCCCGATGTTGCAGGAGATCTACCTCTCCGGACTGCGCTCTTGGAAAAGGCATCTGTCCCGTTTCTGGGTGAGGAGGGCTGCGGCTTGGTTTCCTTCCGGGAATCCAGTTACCTGCTTCCGGGATGCCTGAGGCTCCCTTCCGGCATCCTGGTGGTCCCACTTCTGGGATCCTGTCACCCCTTCTGGGAATTTTGGTGTCTCTTCAGGACCCCTTAAAGCCATTTCCGGGTTCTCTATGGCTCACTTCCGGGATCCTCAACCTCACCTACTGGGAACTGCCCTTTACCTCTTGTACCCACTTCCTGGAAGCCCTTCCCCTCTCCCCACACCCACAAACACAACTTTCACTCCACTTTCTAGAACTCAGTCCCTTTCATCAAGTCCCTAGAACTTACCGTTCCCTTTCATCTCTACCTCTAAACGAGGTGCTTCCGATTCCAGAACCCCATGGCTTGATCAACATCTTGGGTAGCCCACACCCCAATCCTGAAGGCCTCCCTTTGCCATAGTCCTTACCCACTGGGTCTGAGAGGCCCCTCCTTGCCCCTGCTGTGAATCTCCAGTACCCTCTCCAATATGTGGCACACCCTCCCTACCGTTCTGAGATGTGAACCTCCACTGTCTGTATCGTCTAGTTACCCATCACCACAAACCCTGCTGCCCCAGCTCTGGAAAAGACAAACTCCTTGCCCTAGAATGCCCACATCTACCCAGGGCCCACCCAGGTCAGCCCGAGACTCCCTGGTTCTAGAACTCTGGCACCATCTACGTATGGACTCTCCCTGCTGGTCACACCCTCTTTCTGTGAACACAGGTCTTGAACACCTATGGGGTCTGCCAGGACTGAGTTTGAATCCTGGCTCTGCCACTGACTAGCTGTGTGGCCTTGGGCAAGCGCGTTGCTCTGAGACTCAGGTTCCCCACGTGTGAAACAGGAGTGATGGTAGCACCTCCCTCACAGGACAGTTTTGAGTTCATGTAAGCACTGAGCCAGGTGCTTGGCCCGTGGCAAGTGCTGAGTAAGTGTTAGCTTTAGATTATAATATTGTTCGTCATTTACCGAAAATCTGTGGAGCATCTGTTAAGGGCCTGGCACTGTTTGGAGCACTGGGGACACGGCAGGGAGCAAGACGGACAGATCTGCCCTCCTGGAGCTCTTGATCAAGCTGGAGGAGAAGGCAATAAAGAAGATAAACAAGCAAACCATAGAGTATTTTAGGTGGTGACGTGCTATGGAGGAAGATAAAGCAGGCAGGGAAGAGGGAGCATGGAGGTGTTATAATAAAACCAGGGGGCAGCCCAGGAGGATCTCTGGAAGCCGAGACATTTGAGCAGGGTGGATCACACTTCTGTGGCCATATTGGCTGTTAAAATGGTTATTAAAATAGAGATGTATCTGCTCCAGTGAATAAATAGCCACTAACCCAAACTCCCAGAGAGACCCCGCCCCTGGGACCCCCTGCACCTCAGGCCAACCCAGCAGCTAAAATGTTAACCTGTGGTTAAATACACACATTTATATATATACACATAAATAGACATTTAAACTAAGATCTAATTATATACAGAAAAATGCACAGATTGTTTTTAAGTGTACAGTCCTTGAATTTTGTAATATCTTTGTAACCTGTATAATACCTGTGTAACCAACTCCCCATCAAGACAGCACTGCCATCATTCTAGGATGTTCCTTCGAGCTCCTTTCCAGCCAGCACTCCCTACCTCACCCTCACTGCGAGGCAACCACTGTTCTGATTTCTATGCTTATAGACGGATTTGGACTGGTGTTGCTGTGTCGAATATTTTGACTGTCACCCCTGTATCTGAGTCACCTCTGAAGCTCTTTTCTGACTCATGTCACCTGTTGCAAATGGCCCCCACCAGATCCTCATATTAGTATTAATTGATAATTGTAATAATGACAACTCTTGCCTTTCTGTCACATAGCTGCCTCTCTCCCTGATGGTCACGTGGAGCTCTCACATCCTTCCTCTCCAGTCTGGGACCCCAGGAACCACCCTGAAGCCGTAGCTCCTGGAACTTGGTCCCAAGATGGGGGCTGTGCCATCAGCAATGCCAGAGCTGTAATTCCATAGACTCATTGCTAAACCTTTCTTTTCTTTTTTAAAAATTTATTTATTTTATTTATTTATTTTTGGTTGCTTTGGGTCTTTGTTGTTGCGTGCGGGCTTTCTCTAGTTGCGGTGAGCAGGGGCTACTCTTCATTGCAGTGCATGGGCTTATTTTGGTGGCTTTTCTTGTTGCGGAGCACGGGCTCTAGGCATGCGGGCTTCAGTAGTTGTGGCACGCAGGCTCAGTGGTTGTGGCGCACGGTCTTAGTTGCTCTGCGGCATGTGGGATCTTCCTGGACCAGGGCTCGAACCCGTGCCCCCTGCATTGGCAGGCGGATTCTTAACCACTGCCCCACCAGGGAAGCCCTAAACCTTACTTTCTTCACTTAAAAAATGGGAACCTTGACAGTCCCTGCCTCAAGGGATTGTTGTAAGCATTAGTTGTCTTAGCAGAAGGCCTGGCTCACAGAAGTGACCACTCCAGCATCGCGATTCTTGTCTTACATGCCACATAGGTGCTGTGTAGCCTCCAGCATGTTAGTAACTTCTCTGAGCTTCTGCTTTCTCATTTCTAAAATCAAACTAGGTAGTAATGTGTCTCAGGCTCAGTACCAACCAAGCCCTCTGACTCTGTTGCTCATCTGGTCCTCATCAGGGCTTTTTGTTTTTGGCTGTGCCGCGCGGCTCGTGGGGTCTTAGTTCCCCAACCAGGGATCGAACCCGCGCTCCCTGCAGTGGAAGCATGTAGTCTTAACCTCTGGACTGCCAGGGAAGTCCCATTAGGGCCTTCTAAGGTAAGCCTATCATTAGTCCCATTTTACGGAAGCCCAGAGAGGTGCTTTCACTTTTCCCAGGTCACACAGCTGCTAAGATGCAGAAGTAGAGGCAGAGCTAGAATTAGCAGTCTGGCTCTGGAGTCCATGCTGAGGCCCCACCATCCTGGGGTGCTTTTCTAGAATGGATCTCAATATCTATGCCAAAAGAGCTGTTGTGAATTATGTGCAGTGGGTCACTTGGGCCAAGCATATGGCACGGCATCCGGCACTTAGTGGGTGGTTCATTGGCAGGAGATTTGAGTGTCATCTGAAATCATTTCCAAATGAATATGAAATTCTGAGATACGGCAGACTTCAGAGTTCGGTACCTTGTGGTTCATCCTGGTGCATTAGGGTCACAAGGCATCCCGGATGGTTTAAGTGATTGACAGTGGACCCTGGAGCCAGGGAACCTGGGTTCAAATCCTACCTCCACCACTTCCTGGCCATGTGGCCTTCGAGGAATTCTTCAAACTTCCTATCTCCTCAGTTTCCTCACCCGTATGATGAAGATAATAATAATTTCTATCTTACTGAGTGGCAGGGGAACGAGATAATTTAATGACGCTCCTTGTACTTGGGAAGTGCTATGGAGACATTTCCTGTTATTAGGATGCCCCTGTTCTATTGCAATACAGAGCCCTAGATAGAAGAACTGAAAATTTCTTTTAAAAAGAAAATTAAACAACAAAAATAACCACATTTGCCAGTAACCTTTTCCTGCCAAGCCAAAGGGAGACTGCCAAGTAACTACATCTCCAGTGAGAAGTAGCTTAGCAACAGAGGGGATCATCATAATAATTACTGAGCACCTACAGTGTGCCTGGCTATGAGCTATGCAATTTACCATTCTGCTCCCCCCACCCCGAGCCCTCTGCTTTGTTTTTCTCCATAGCACCTCTCGTCATCCGACCCACTTCACTAAAGCCTTTACTTATGTAGGTATTGTCTCTATCCCCCATGAGAGCAGGAATCTTGCTGTCTTGTCACTGTTGTTGGACTGCAGTAAGCATTTGTGGAATATTTCCTCATCCAGCCCTTGTGACAGCCCTATGAGCCAAGTACTGGGATTGTTCCCATCCTACAGATGAGGAAACTGAGACAGAGAGGTAAAGTCACTTGCTTGCGGTCACTCTACTAGGTAGTGACAGAGCAGAGATCTGAACGCAGAGGGTGGGGACTCCAGAGCCCAAGGTCTAAACCATGATCTCTGAGGCCTTCTTGGTTATTAAAATGTGGGAAGAGGAGAGGGAGTGGTTTCTTGAGCCCTGGTGGTGATGCCAAAACCAACAGCAGCTCTTATCCCGGCTTAACCATGCTCTCTGTGTGACTTTGAACCTACGTGTTTTCTTTTGTAAAAGGAGAACATCTTAGTACCTACTTCACGGGGTTGTTGGGAGTTAATTAAAGAGTTAAGCCTTGCAAATGGCACCTGGCATGTAGTAAGTGCTCATTAAATGTTAGTCAACTCTTGGGGCTTCCCTGGTGGCGCAGTGGTTAAGGATCCGCCTGCCAATGCAGGGGACACGGGTTCGAGCCCTGGCCCAGGAAGATCCCACATGCCGTGGAGCAACTAAGCCCGTGAGCTACAACTACTGAGTCTGCGCTCTAGAGCCCACGTGCCACAGCTACTGAAGCCCGCGCGCCTAGAGCCCGTGCTCCTCAGCAAGAGAAGCCACCACAATGAGAAGCCCGCGCACCACAACGAAGAGTAGCCCCCGCTCGCCGCAACTAGAGAAAGCCCGCAGGCAGCAACAAAGACCCAACGCAGCCCAAAATAAATAAATAAATAAATAAAAATTTAAAAGGAAATGTTAGTCAACTCTAGCATGCTCCCCTGGGAGTCTGATTAGTTACCCAACACTTTGATTCATTCCTCAGTCATCCCATGGCCAGCTCCTGAGCTCTGGACCCTGCTGTATAGGGGATACCAGTTTGCTTTTTTGACAGTTTCACCTTCGGGGTCCTGCCTGGGAGTAACCTCCCCTCCAGGAAGCCCTCCCTGACTCCTTCAGGCTGAGCAACCTGCCCTATCCTATCGCCATTAGTACTCCATTCTGGTCTGACCTCCCTGGGGGCAAGACCCAGATGTGTCTGTTCCCCACGGCGTCTGGTACACCCAGCTCAGTGCTGAATCAACATCTAAGAATGGTGCTGAGCAGATGGGATAATTGATTGAATAGGTGCCCTTTCCTCTCCGCAGAACGATTTTCTCACAGGTGTGTTCCCTGCTAGCCCCCTCAGCTGGCTGTTCCTCTTCAGTGCAATCCAGCTTGCCTGGTTCCTCCAGCTGGATCCTTCCTTAGGACTGATGGAGAAAATCAAAGAGTTGCTGCCAGACTGGTGAGGTCTCCCACTTCAGCCCAGTAACCTCCTAATCCCTTTCCCTCCACCCAGTAAGTTTCTCTATCAGCATGTATGCCCCTTAAAGAAAAGTAACCCTTGAGACTTACTTGGGGTCAGATAAATAAAGGTACAGACTCAAGTAAAAGGAGGTGATTTCCTCTCTTGTCTCTGTACATTTTCCATCCTGGCTGCTTCTTGCTAAAGGGGATGGTGGCAAAGTAGACAATATCCAGTTATGGTTATATATACTAATGGAAGTATGAACTCTGCTAATCTACAGTTGTGTAGTCTTGGGCAAGAGACCTCACCATTCTTGGTGTCAGGGTCTTCACCTGTAATGTGGGAATAATAATAATTGCTTCTTAGGGTGGTTGGAGTAATTAAACAAAATCATGCATGTGGAATATTCAGTACATTACTAGGAGGTTATTAAATAGGAGTGGTTGAATTACTATAGTTGTTGGGGAAGGTTTGGAAACCAGATGTGGGTGAGGTGGCAGGTTCTAACTCTTGGATTAGTCCTCCTGGGGAAGAAGGTTCAAACTTTGTGCAGACGGCCTCAAAGGGCAGATCCAGGATCAGACATAGAAATTTCTAGGAAGGCTAGATTTACCCACAGAGGGGAAGTGGCTTGCCCCGAGTCCTCCAGGTGGGATTTGCTCACAGCCTGTCTGATTGCAACTTTGCAAACATGTTGATTTACTGTATCTTTAGACCAGCATTTCCTGAACTTGAGTTTGTATTGAAGTCACCTGGAAGGCTTGTTACAACACTGATTGCTAGCCTGAACGCCAAGAGATGGAGATCATGGGGCCCAGAAATTTGCATTTCTAACAAGCTCCCAGGTGGTCCTGATGCTGCTGGTCCACGGGCCACACATTGAGAACCACTGCCTTACAGTGTAATTTGATCTGGTATATTTCACTAGAAATACCAGCTCTTATTTATTAAGCACCTGCCAATTTCCATGGGAAGTGATTTTAGAAGCTTGGCGTCTCCGCAGTCCTGGGAGGAGACGGTGGGTGTACCGAGAAAAAAATCACACCTAGCACTTCACAAATGAGGAAACTGGACTTTTTCTGACCAACTCTAATGCTACAGGATATTCCTCCAACAGCTAAAAGATCAGAGTCAGCGTGTTAGGAACGGCAGGCGCTGGGTGGGGCTGGAGGCAAGGGGTGTTCTGAGGCCAGGAGACCCAGGCCTATACTCTTTTTCTCTACCCCACCCCACCCCAGGGGTGGACAGCATCACAGGCTTCGGGGGGTCCTGGCGGCCGCGCTGTTTGCTTCGTGTCTGTGGGGAGCTCTGATCTTCACGCTTCATGTGGCCCTGAGGCTACTTCTGTCCTACCACGGCTGGCTCCTCCAACCCCACGGAGCCACGTCCTCACGCACAAAGACCTGGCTGGTATGCGAGGGGCAGAGCCCTGCTCAAACTCTCTCTGCCCCATTCTCTCTGTGGGTTGCCACCCCGCTACCCCTAACACCTGGCTGCCGGGCTGCAGTGAGGAGTTTAATGAACCACTAATTTTCCGCCAGGCCCTGGTTCGCATCTTCTCCGGCCGCCACCCAATGCTCTTCAGTTACCAACGCTCCCTGCCGCGTCAGCCTGTGCCCTCCGTGCAGGACACCGTGCGCAAGGTGGGCCAGGTACCCGGGGATGGGGCGGGAGGCTGCTGAGCAGTGGGGTGTGACCTGCCGTCTTCCCCTCCTTGCCGCTCAGTATCTGGAGTCTGTCCGACCCGTCCTCTCCGACGAGGACTTCGACTGGACCGCGGCCCTAGCACGGGAATTCCTGAGGCTGCAGGCGTCACTGCTGCAGTGGTACCTTCAGCTCAAGTCCTGGTGGGCGTCCAATTATGTGAGTACAGCATCCTGTAGGCAAAGGTTCTGAGCCGGCCCTCCTAACCCTGCCAGTTTTTCGCCCCGCCCACAACCCCCAGGCCCAGCGAAGATTGGAGCTTCACTCCAGACATGAGAACATTCTGAGCCCCGCCCCCACGCTCCAATATTTTAAACCCAGCCCCAGATGGATCCAATATTCTGAGCTCCTCCCTCCTCTCCCATATTCTGGAACCCGTCCATCCTGTGCCAACATTTTTGAGCCCCGTCCCCCCGTGCTCCCGCATTCTGAGCCCGGCTCTTCAATAATCTAAGCTCCGCCTCCAGGGTCCGCCCACATCCAGAGCTCCGCCCCCAACCCTCCAATATTTAAACCAGAATTCCGGGCCCCTTCCAACATTTCAGCCCCTCCTCTGGCCTGCCGAGTCTGTAAGCCCCGCCCCCAGTTCTTGTTTCCTCTCCCCTGTCTGGGCAAAGACGCCAAACGGGCTTCTACTATGATTTCAGGAGCTAGAGCCCTAGAACGCACTCTGAGTTGAGATCCTTGGGAAACCGAGGCATAGCACCAGTAAGCGAGTCACCCTGTAAGCGGCTTCCAGGCCTCCCATTCCGTAGGAAGCCACAAATATCTGTCAGGCAGCATGTGATGAGGTGGAGGTAGGAAGAAGAGACAGATGTATCACTTTTTTAGATTTCCCATATAAGTGATACCATATAATATTTGTCTTTCTTTGACTTACTTCACTTAGTATGATAATCTCTAAGTCCATCCATGTTGTGCAAATGGCAATATTTCATTCTTTTTATGCAAGCCTTAGTGGGTTTTTTTTCATAAATTTATTTATTTTTGGCTGCTTTGGTTCTTTGTTGCTGTGCACGGCTTTCTCTAGTTGCGGCCAGCAGGGGCTACTCTTCGTTGAGGTGCGCGGGCTTCTCACTGCGGTGGTTTCTCCTGTTGTGGAGCACGGGCTCTAGGCGCGCAGGCTTCAGTAGTTGTGTCATGCAGGCTCAGTAGTTGTGGCTCGCAGGCTGTAGAACGCAGGCTCAGTAGTTGTGGCGCACGGGCCCAGTTGCTCGGTGGTATGTGGGATCTTTCCAGACCAGGGCTCGAACCCGTGTCCCCTCCATTGGCAGGAGGATTCTTAACAACTGTGCCACCAAGGAAGCCCAACAAGCCTTAGTTTTAAGGGTTTTTTTTTTTTCCCTTCATGCTCTTGGACCAGATTCTGCTCTTAAAAAATATATATATATACACATATAAATAATGTAGCAATTATATAATATATAAATTATATAAATATGTGTTGTTTATTATATATAAATAATGTATATACACACCATATTATATATATTTCATTGTACCTCTAAGGCACTGCCAGTTATAACATACACCATTATCTTATGGACAACTAAGGGAAAATAAAGTCTAACACAGTGCTTTCTTATCACTTATTATATAGGTCGATCCTCATTATTCATGCATTCTGTATTTGCAGATTTGCTGACTTGCTAAAATGTATTTGTAACCCCAAATCAGTATTCATGGCACTTTCATAGTCATTCACGGACATGCGCAGGATGGCAAAAATTTTGGCTTGCCCGCCGTGCACGTTCCCAGCTGAGATGGAACAGGGCTGGAAGGAACCTGACCCTGATTTCCCCTTGGAACAATGGCTCAGTGTTCGCTAATCAGCGTTCACTGCCACTTTACAGGACATAACGACCGCGAGTAATAAGAATCAACTGTATACGTTAAAACAGCTCAGAAGGCTTACTTAGACATAGATTTGTATCAACTATCACTCCCAAGCAAGCTCAGAAAAATGGAAATGTAAATTGTAATAAATTGGCTTAAGCATCCCTAAGACTTTCACGCTCAGAATCCATCTCTTCTCAATTGCTTTTTGACTCAGACTTGTCCGTATCTTCCTACTTTCTGCACAGCTTCATCCTCTGTGTTGTCAGGAACACAGTAAGAACCTTGACAATGTAGCATTTCCTGAAAGATCCTATGATGTACCTAAAGCCATTGGTGCAGTGCACTAAAGTGGCCTTTATTAAAACCAGATAAATTTTTGCTTTGCTTTGGAGATTTTCTTTTTTCTTTCTTTTTTTTTTTTTTGCTTTGGAGATTTTCTGATTCATCGCCACTTCCCCAACGCCCCTACCGCCCCACCCCTCCCCGACCTCCCATCCCAACAGTTGGGTTCCTGGAAGTTAAAATCTTGCTCCACAATGATCTCTAGGATTTTCTTCTGAGTCATAGACTTTAGCAAGCTTTGATGCTGGTGAGGTTTTTCTTTGAAAAAAATGGTACATGATATGCATATAATGTTACAAATTATTTATTTATTTATTTATTTATTTTTGGCCAGGCCACAGGGGCATGCAGGATCTTAGTTCCCGACCAGGGATTGAACCCATGCCCCCTGCAGTGGAAGTGCAGAGTCCTAACCACTGGACAGCCAGGGAATTCCACAATATTATACATATAGTATTGTAAAATACACAAATCTTACATGTACAGCTTAATGAAGTTTTATGTATGCATATAACCAGATAACCCCTGGCTAGGTCAATATATCGAACTTTTCTACCGTTCGCTGGAAACTTATGGATTTTTCCAGAAGATGTTGCACATTTCCGGGGAATGACAACTACATCCTGCCTAGTCTAAGTGTAAGGAAGTGTAGGATGCCATGAACGTTAAGACGCAAGCAAACATGTATGTCTTCATAGATTCTACGCGATTCTATGACATAGAAGAAAGAAAAACATCTAGAAAACATTCAAGTCCTCTCTGACTACCTCCCTTTAATTCTTGTTTCTCCCACCATCGCCTGTGAGAAACACTTTGCTCAGAGTCTTTTCTGAGTGTATATATACATATATTTATACCCAGGGAGATATATACATATATTTAAGTATATAATTTTTATTTATAACATATAATTTTAAAGTATTTAGTAATATGTTATATATCATAACACATTAATATTTAATATATATAAAACAAATATCATATATAATTTTAATTGTGATTAAAATATACATAATATATTGGGCTTCCCTGGTGGCGCAGTGGTTGAGAGTCCACCTGCCAATGCAGGGGTCAGGGGTTCGTGCCCCGGTCTGGGAAGATCCCACATGCCACAGAGCAACTAGGCCCGTGAGCCATGGCCGCTGAGCCTGCGCGTCCGGAGCCTGTGCTCCGCAACTGGAGAGGCCACAACTGTGAGTGGCCCATGTACCACAAAAAAAATAAAATAAAATATACATAATATAAAATTTGTCACTGTAACCATTTTTCAGTGTACAATTCAGTGGTACTAAGTACAGTCACAGTGTTGTGTAACCATCACTACTATCTCTCTCTAGAACTTTTTCATCATCCCAAACAGAAACTCTGTGTCCACTAAGCAAAATCTCCCTATTCTCACTTCCCCAAAGCCCCAGGTAACCTCTGTTCTACTTTGTCTCTCTGAATTGGCTTATTTTAGATTTTTCATAGAAATGGAATCATACACTATTTGTCCTTTTGTGCCTGAGTCATTTCACTTAGCATAATGTTTTCATTGTGGCCCCAAAGACTTAGAACTTCATTCCTTTCTATATTAACATTCCATCATATGGATAGACCACATTTTGGTTGTCTATTCATCCACTTGGTGAACAGGTTGGGCCTTAGTAGTATTTTTTTAAATAAGATGGGATAGTTTCATATATCTTGTTGTGTGCCTAGCCTTTTTCACTCTGCAGCCTGTCTTGGTGCTCATTCTCTGTCAGTAATGTAGATGTAACGTTTTTAAAAATTAATTAATTCATTTATTTTTGGCTGCGTTGGGTCTTCGTTGCTGCACACGGGCTTTCTCTAGTTGCTGTGAGCGGGGGCTACTCTTTGTTGCGGTGCGCGGGCTTCTCATTGCGGTGGCTTCTCTTGTTGCAGAGCATGGGCTCTAGGCACGTGTGCTTCAGTAGTTGTGGCACGCGGGCTCAGTAGTTGTGGCTCACAGGCTCTAGAGTGGAGGCTCAGTAATTGTGGCGCACGGGTTCAGTTGCTCCACGGCATGTGGGATCTTCCCGGACCAGGGCTCGAACCCATGTCCCCTGCATTGGCAGGCGGATTCTTAACCACTGCACCACCAGGGAAGTCCAGATGTAACTTATTTTTAACAGCTGTGAAGTGTTCCATAACACAAGGGTTACATGGTTTAGCTAACTGATCCCCCATCGATGGACTTCTAGGCTATTGCTAGTTATTGATCTTGATGCCTCCTTCATTGAGCTCCACTCTCCCTATTTGACATAGTAAAGTCTTTGGGGGGCTCCCCTCCCCCACTCACCCCCCGTACCTTGACCCCAGCCACCGCAGCTTTGTGTCTCTCTGCCCCACTCCTAGGTCAGTGACTGGTGGGAAGAATTTGTGTACCTGCGCTCCCGGAACTCACTGATGGTGAATAGCAACTATTATATGATGGTGAGAAGGGGAGAAGGAGGTTAGGCACCGGGCCGGGGATGGGGTTCATAGTTTCTGGGGTCTAGGGTTGGGGTGTCTGGGTAGAATGTGGGGTTTAGGGTCAGTGACCTCAATCACAATCTGGATTTCACCATCCTGCCTCTGTTGGGATCAAGACCTGTGTTTGGGGTCAGTGCCCCCATCAGAGGCAAACCTGACCCCAGGCGTTTTGCTATCCCCTGGACCGGCCCGCAGGACTTCCTGTATGTCACGCCCACTCCCGTGCAGGCCGCCCGTGCCGGGAACGCGGTCCACGCCCTCCTCCTGTACCGCCACCGCCTGAACCGACAGGAGATCCTGCCGGTAAGAGGGCTGTCCCCGCGGGCTGGGGACAGAGGCTGTGGTCCTGAGACCATGAGGCCACATGGGTCCTGGGAAGCAGTTCATGGGCCCATGACCTCCTGCAGACTTTGCTGATGGGAATGCGGCCCTTGTGCTCTGCCCAGTATGAGAAGATATTCAACACCACGCGAATTCCCGGGGTCCACAAAGGTGAGCCCCCTCTCCCCTCCTCACTGATAGAGGCAGAACAGTGTAGTGGCTAAGAGCACGCTCTCTGGAGCTAGCCTGCCTGGGTTCAAATACCAACTCTGTAACTCCCAAGCTGTGTGACCTTGGGCAAATTATTACCCTCTCTGAGCTTCAGTTTCCTCTTCTCTAAAATGGGGTAATAAGGGTACCTAGGGTGGTGAGGATTAAAGGAGTGTGTCAGACAGTGTAAGCCACTTGGTAAAGTGCCTAATAAAGGTCGTTATTCTTTTTTGGGGGGGTATAACTGCTTTACAATGTTGTGTTAGTTTCTACTGTACAATAAAGTGAATCAGCTATATGTATACATATACCCCCTTCCTCTTGGACCCCCGCCCCCATCCCACCCATCTAGGTCATCACAGAGCACGTTATTCTTATAATGTATCACCCCTAGACCACATCCGCCACCTCCGTGACAGCAGACACGTGGCCGTCTTCCACCGGGGCCGATTCTTCCGCGTGGGGACCCACACCCAAAGCGGCCTGCTTTCCCCACGGGCCCTGGAGCAGCAGTTCCAGCGAATCCTGGACGACCCCTCTCCTGCCTGCCCCCACGAGGAGCATCTGGCGGCCTTGACCGCTGCTCCAAGGTGAGGGTCACAGATCTGGGGGCCCGGAGGCCCAGCCAGCATCTTGAGGTTGCAGGCTGGGTGGAGGCTGGGCAGGGTAGAGAGTCAGCCGGAACTCAGGCACTCCCCCGACAGGGACATGTGGGCCCAGGTGCGGAGGTCCCTGAAGACCCAGGCCCAGGAGGCCCTGGAGGCCGTCGAAGGGGCTGCTTTCTTTGTATCACTCGACTCTGAGCCCGCGGGGCTCACCAGGGAGGACCCCGCAGCTTCCTTAGACGCCTACGCCCACGCCCTGCTGGCCGGTAGGGGCCACGACCGGTGAGTCAGCCTGGGGATTTGGACCCCACCCCACTTGTGACCCCAGACCCAATGCATTGAGACCTGGGGACCTCTGAAGCAGATAACCGCTAGACCTGGGACCCCAGATCCAGAACCACAGATCTAAGGACCACCAAACCCCTGACCTGGACCCTCAGACCTTGAGAAACTCTAGACCTGGGACTCCAGACTCAGAATCTCAGACCCAGTGACCCCAGATATGAGGATTAACAAATGCCAAACCTGGGACCCCTAGACCCAGAGACCTGCAGCTAGACCCCAAGCCTGGGGACCTCAGACTCAGAACTGCAAACTATGGAATCCTCAGACCTTAATGCAGGCACCCCAAACCCAGGACCTCACACCTGGGACCCTGCCTACGTAGAGATCTTCAGACAACTTCCTTGATGCCCACCAGGCACCACTCTGAGTTCTGAGGCTCCTGGGAGAGTCCGCCTAAGCTCTCAGCATCCGTAAACCCTGAACTTTTTTTATCACATTCTTTCAAAAGCCCTGAACTCTCCAAACCTGAGACACATCTCAGAGACCATCAGTACCTCCACCTTCTTAGAGCTCCCCATACCAGGACCCCAGGCCTGATTCCTAGATCTCCCCACGGAAACCCCCTGAGTTCTCACAGAGAGCCCCCCGACGTCCCTCCTGGCCTCTTTGGTGAATACTCTGAACTCTCCCCCCGCAGCTGGTTTGACAAATCCTTCTCCTTAATCGTCTTCTCCAACGGGAAGTTGGGCCTCAGCGTGGAGCACTCGTGGGCTGACTGCCCCATCTCAGGACACATGTGGGAGGTATGGCAGCTGGCCGGCCACACCCTGCGGGCTGCCCCCCACCCCCCGCCCATCTCCAAAGACCTTCTTCTCCAGTGCCTTAAGGTCAGAGGAAAAACGGAGGCTCAGAGAGAGGCAGAGACCAGACCAGCGTCGCCCCGCAGCAAAAAAGGGTGTCTGGGATTATGACCTTTCTTTCTCTCTCTCTCTCTCTCTCTCTTTTTTTTTTTTTTGCGATACGCGGGCCTCTCACTGTTGTGGCCTCTCCCGTTGCGGAGCACAGGCTCCGGACGCGCAGGCTCAGCGGCCACAGGTCATGGGCCCAGCTGCTCCATGGCATGTGGGATCTTCCCGGACCGGGGCACGAACCCGTGTCCCCTGCATCGGCAGGCGGCCTCTCACCCACTGCGCCACCAGGGAAGCCCTCTCTCTCTCTTTTTTTTTTGGGCCGTGCCACATGGCTTGAGTTCCGCAATCAGGGATCGAACCTGGGCCCCAGCAGTGAAAGCGCCGAGTCCTAACCACTGGACCACAAGGGAAGTCCCTATGACCTTTCTTTGATGAATGGGCATGTGGGGCTCAGAGAAGGGAAGTGATTTGCCCAGAGTCACAGAGCGAGAATAAGAATCCAGAATGCTCTGAGACCAGAGTGTGACCAACCGTATCATACTCGCACTGGGTCAGACCTATCTCCCAGCTCTGGTTTGCTGTGTGACCTTCAGCAAGTTACTCCCCTCCTCTGAGCCTCAGTTTCTGCTTCATCAGGTGAAAAGGTTGGATTTTCTTTTATCTTTAAGCTCCACTCCAGTCCTGAGAACCTTAGCATCTCTCTTTTCTCTGTTTCACTTAGTACCTAAATCATAAGGGGTGGTGTCTGCACCCCACCAGTTTCCCAGTCTTCCGTGGTGTTGCATGAGGGGTTAGCTGGGATCCAGGGTGCGGATTAGGCATGTATGAGGGGAAGGGAGGTTGCTTCCAGATCTTGAGAGCAGCCCCAGGTAAGCACTGAGTCTTCTGTGCCTGTTTATTGTTTATAAAATGGGAATTTGCCTTTGATTATATTGGTAAATGACACTCTCAATTCAATTTAACCTCAGACCCTCAAGACACTGCCTGTCATCTGTCATCTCTGCATATTGACTTTGAACAAAGAGATGTCACGTAGAGTAAGATAAAGAGAAATGGAAAGTCTAAGGCATAAAGTGAGAGGTTCTTCTCCTCCTTTATTTCTAATGTCAAAATGGGGATCTTAATCCCTTCTTTCTAGGGAGAAATTAAGTGGGAGGCTGGCCCATAGTAGGTGCCCCATCAGGACTGATTTAAAACATTTAACCACCAGCAGGGCCTGGGTACCACTCAATCAGAAGGAATGCTGAGCCCTAGAAGCCCATGCTGTGCCCAGCTTTCTCTCTCCTGTCCTAGGATCATGGCGGGGGTTGTCTTGGGAGGGCTGGGGCAGCCACTGGTGGCTCTTTATCCGCCTGTCAGAAAAGTACAAGGGCAGTAAGCACCGAGTATTAGTATTAGCCTTGCTCTCAATGAGTATGACCCCAAGAACCCACCTGTGACCATCAGACGTTTCTGTTTCTCAAGGATTGTCCCTGACCCCCTTAAGAAGGGACTTAAGAAAAGAGGTCCCTGGTTAGATGTCCCTTGGTCCAGAGGGAGGAAGGGACTCTGACAGCTTCCGTTTGTACACAGTTCACTCTGGCCACAGAATGCTTTCAGCTGGGCTACGCGGCAGATGGTCACTGCAAGGGGCACCCTGACCTCTCACTGCCCCAGCCCCAGCGGCTGCACTGGGACCTTCCAGACAAGGTTAGGCCTGGTTTCTAGGCCTCTCTTCCAAGTCCCCAAATTCCTGGCTTTGACTCTAACCTCATCCCCACTGCAATCTCAACTGAAAAATCAACCCCATCCCTAACCCAACACCAAACCCACACCCCATCCCCCCAAAAGCCCCAACTTCAAACCCCAACCCTATCTTCAGTCTAACCCCATCCCAACCACAACCCCAAATGCAAACCCACCCCATACTAACCCTCTTCCCACCACCCAGCCCCACGCTCAACCCCAATCCCATCTCCATCCCCGATGTCAACTTAGTTCTATCCCCACTCAAACCCAACTTCATCTCCACACCAAACTCATCTCCATCCCCAACTCCATCGCTATTCTTAATTCAATTCCATCTCCAACCCTAACCCCATCCTCAACCCTAGCCCCATCCCATACCCAACACTAACCCCATCCTCAACCCTAACCCCATCCCATACCCAACCCTAACTCATATCCCATCCTATACCCAGTCCCAACCCCAACCCCAGCTCCAATTCAGTCCTCATTTTCAACCCCATTCCCCATCCTATCCCTATCCCCAGCCCCAATCCTATCCTGACCTTCACTGCCAGCCCCATCTTTAGCCCTTCAGCTCCATTCCCTTCTTTGTCCCCTTTTCCATATTCCACCCCAACCTCACTCCATTCCCCTCACTTCCAGCCCCATTCCCAGCTCTGACCTACCCCTATCTGTAACCCCTGGCCATTCCTCCCTCCTCCTTCTCTGGCAGATCCATCTATCCATCTCTCTAGCCCTGAGGGGAGCCAAGACCTTGTCTGGAAACATCGACTGCCACGTCTTCCCCTTCTCCCACTTCGGCAAGAGCTTCATCAAACGCTGGCATCTCTCTTCAGACAGCTTCATCCAGATGGCCTTGCAGCTGGCCTACTTTCGGGTCAGTTGGGTTCCCGACCCCCACCCCCTCTCAGGACCTCAGTTCACCTGGGCCCCCAAGACCCGCCGCATTGACCCCTTTAATGACTTCTGGTTATTGCCATGGTGAGTCCGCCATCTTGATTTCTCTCTCCCAATCACATGTCCATGGGTAGGAGGAGCTGGAGGTCCAGACAGAGGGGGGTCAAGTCCGTGAAGACTTCCTGGGCCTAGCTGACAGGCTCCTCTCCTCCTTGTCCCCAGGACAGGGGTCAATTCTGCCTGACTTATGAGTCGACCATGACTCGCTTGTTCCTGGAAGGGCGGACAGAGACGGTGCGTTCTTGCACGAGGGAGGCCTGCAACTTTGTGAGAGCCATGGAGGACAAAGAGAAGACAGTGGGTGTGGGCCTCGTTTGAGGCTTCAGTCATTTCCACATACTCATTCATACATTTACAAACTTTTAAGGAGCACCTTCTCAGGTCCAAGCTCCGTGATGGGACAGGGGAGGAACCAAGCCTGGTCTCTGACCTCAAGGAGCTCACTGATGGGGGGAGACAGAGGTAGTTCAGCACAGTGTGATACATGCTTTAATGGAGGTCACACAGAGGGCACTGGGGGAGCACCCAAGAGGGAGCCCTGGTTCCACAATGTAGGTCTCTTTATTTAACCTCTGTGTGACCTTGTGCCTTTCATTTGTACCATTCTTCATGTTCCCTATATAACCTCTCTGCTCAGAACCCCCCAGGCACCTCTGTTCCCTCTCCCCCAAACTTACGAAGTATTGTGGTTCAATGGAAGGAGTTTGGGCCCTAGAGTCAGACAGCCCTGGGAATCCACCTGATTCTGCCTTGCTGTGTGACCCTGGGCAAATGACTTCCCCTCTCTGTGCCTGTTTCCCTTCTGCAAAATAGAGTTGATATCTCTGCCTTGCAGGGATGTTGCAAGCTAGGCTGAGGCCGGTGGGTGTGACAGGCCTCAGCAGTAAGCCCACTTCCTGTCTTTCCATGACCTGTGACCTCCCCGGGGACCCCAGGACCCACAGTGCCTCGCCCTGTTCCGCTTGGCGGTAGACAAGCACCAAGCTCTGCTGAAGGCAGCGATGAGTGGACAGGGGGTCGACCGCCACCTCTTTGCTCTCTACATCGTCTCCCAATTCCTCCACCTGCAGTCTCCCTTCCTGGACCAGGTTGGGGTGCAGGGAAAGGGTTAAAGAGGGAAGTGGCAAACCACTGGAGAAGGGAGGCACTTCCGGGAAAGGAGGGTGATGTTGGAAAATGGAGGTATCAACAGAGGAGAGAGTTAGGGAGACCCGGGAAAGAAAGGGAGAGAGCGGAGAGGGAAAAGGGGCCAGGAAAGAGGGGCGTGGTTATGGAAAGAAACGCGAGGGGCGTGGTCAGAGAGGAGAGGGGCGGGGTCAGGGGTTGAAAGGGAGAGGGGCGTAGTTGGGGGAGGGGGGACAAGGAGAGAGGGCGGGTTGTGGGAGAAGGAAAGAGGGGTGTGGTCAAAAGGGAGAAGAGCAGAGGGGTGACGTCAGGAAGCGGAGGGGCAGAACGGCACAGATTTAAGGGAAATAGGCAGTTCAGCCGAGGCGGCGCGGACTTGCCGGTCAGTTTGTCTTTATTGCACACGTGACCGACTTCTGTCCCTCAGGTTCACTCGGAGCAGTGGCAGCTGGCCACCAGCCAGATTCCTGTTCAGCAAATCCACCTGTTCGACGTCCACAGTTACCCCGACTATGTTTCCTCTGGTGGTGGATTCGGGCCTGTGAGTGGACCTGGGCCCTGAGGGAGGGAGGAGGGGGCTGGGCATCCGCACTCCTACCTAGTGGGGGGTGGGGAGGGGGACCGGGGGCTATGTTGTTGCCCTCACTCTGTCCCTGTCAAGGCTGATGACCATGGTTATGGTGTTTCCTACATCTTCATGGGGGATGATGTGATCACCTTCCACATCTCCAGCAAAAAATCAAGCACAAGAACGGTGAGACTAACCCACCCCCGCCCCTTCCTCCCTCAGGACTCCCACTTCCCTGCTCTCGTAGGAGCGCAGACTCCCATCTCCCGACCATCCCATGATCCAGGAGTCCTAATACCCAAACCCCTCACCCCTCAGACCCAGGAACGGGGACCCCAGACCTCTTGTTTCTCAGCCCCTGGGAGCTCCTCTCCCAGCTTCTCCTGGACGTGACACATCTCTCCTTCCAGGACTCCCACCGGCTGGGGCAGCACATCGAGGATGCATTGTTGGACGTGGCCGCCCTTTTCCAGGAGGGGCAGCGTCTTAAGCGCAGAGGGTTAGGGGAGGACGACTCGGGGCACAGCCGTGACTCTCTTCCCTGCCATACCAGGGGCTCCAGGGCACCCACGACAGCCACTAACTTTTGACACCTTCCAGAGGGGAGCTGGTCTCCCCAGGAACTAGGGGGAAGGTCTCTATGGCTGCGCTGGTGCAGGACAGAAGCAGCCTGTTTGGGTTTGGGAATCCCACATCTGGTCTAATAAAGATGTGTGCGCTGGGGATGTGGTGTCTGCCGTGCTCTCGAGCTGGGCAGGGATGGGAGAGGTGAGGGTCAGGGTAGAGGAGGAGAAAAGTTCCCATCCATCTCCAGGCCCCACCATGAATTCCCGGTTACAATCACCACATCAGATATAAGCCCCAACACCTGCCCAATTTACTGCATTTCCAGCTCTAGTCGCACCAAACCCAACCATTCAAAGCCCATCCCAGTCAAACAGCCCCATGAGCTCTCATGAGCTCAGTTGGAACACCAACTGCCCACCCTAAACTTTTTTTTTTTTAATATTTTCTTGGCCAGGCTGCAGGGCATGTGGCTGCTTACTTCCCCGACCAGGGATCGAACCTGCACCCCTTGCATTGGAAGTGCAGAGTCTTAACCACTAGACCACCAGGGAAGTCATCTCCTAAATGAATGTTGACATCTCCTAAATGAATCCCCCAGGATTCTTATTACTTCTAGAGGCTGCCCACATTCCTAGGTTATGACCCCATCTTCCATCTTCACAGCTAGCATTGCTGCATCCCTCTGTGGCTTTCTCCTCTAGTCATACCTCCTGTGACTGACTCCTGCCATCATCTTCTAAGGACCCTTGTGGTCCTTAGGACCCTCGTAGTTAGACTGAGCCCACCCAGATAATCCAGGATTAGCTCCTAATCTTAAAACCAACTGATTAGCAACCTTAATTCCATCTGCCACCTAATTCCCCTTTGCCATGTAGCGTAACACATGCACAGGGTCCAGGGACTAGGAGGTGGGCATCTTTGGGGGAACCATTGTTCTGCATACCACAGGGGCATAGATGAAACCAGACTGGCCACGAGTTGATAAGTAGTGAAACTAGGGGAAAGGTCATTGGGATGGGGATGGTTCATCATATTATCTTACTTTTCTTTTGTCATTTTAAAAAACTGACGTATAGTTGATTTACAATGTTCATTAGAGATTGTCCTACTTTTGTAGATGCCTAAAAATTCCATGACAAAGAGTTAAATGAGGGGGCTTCCTGGCGGTCCAGTGGTTAAGACGCCGCACTTCCACTTCAGGGAGCACGGGTTCAATCCCTGGTTGGGGAACTAAGATGCCACATGCTGTGCTGGGCGGTGCGGGGGGGGGGGGGGGCGGGCAAAAAAAAAGTTAAATTCAAGGTTATTGAGCTTAAAAAAAAAGAATTAAATGAGTGAAAATACTGCTCAGCTTTTTCCCTCCTTTGCTGATTATAAAGAACACCTCCCCACTCCAGCCTGTCCAATATAGTCATAAGCGGGGGCAGTCATAAGCGGGCGGGGGGGGGGTGAATGTCACGAGGGTCTGACCCACCTGCTTATGCAGCTTATTTGTGTCTTCCGGTCCTGCTAATGCCTGATCTAGGATCCACCTCCCGATGGACCGCCCACCCTGAAATACTTGGGCGTTCCAACAGAATAAACTCACGATGGGCCATGCTGGCTGCATGTCGTGTGATAGCCTGTGTTCTGATCCTACATCTCTGTCGGCTCAGTGGCACACCAGGAGTTCCTCTGGAACGTGGTGCATGGCCTTGCTTCGCCACCCTGGGGTCGACACTGTGCTTTCTCTGTCGGGAGAATCCTTGGCAGAAACTGTGTGTGACATCTTTGCCAATCTACAGATATTTCTGGGTCCCATGACCCAATCGGCAGGGCTGCTTGCATTGCAGCTTGTACCTACTGCAGGTCTTTTCCTGGCCTGGGAGTCACTCAAAGCTAGAAGTCTTCCGTGTCCCCCAAAAAATGGATCAGAGCAGTATTTCCCAGTGTAGAATATGCTTCCTCCAGAACCTGAAGATGCCTGAGCCCGTAGGATGAAGAGCGTGGACTTCTTTCTTAGTGGTAAGATGCAGTATTTGTCCTTCCCTTTCCAGTAGGTACTGCCCACTCCTCAGATGCCTGGGCTCCTAAAACCTTCACTGATGTGATAGGTCCCTGAAACTTTGTAAAGTTTATTTCCCATCCCCTGGACAGCATGTGTCTTATCAATACCTCTAATGCACTTCCTGCTTCTTGTTTATCCAGTCTGATTAACGTGATATTATTGATAGGATGAACTAATGCGGTGTCTTGAGGAACGTTTAAGCCAGTACTGTGTGCCACACATGTAATTAACATTTGTTAACATCTCGTAAACTTGGCTTGGAGGACAATAACGTGAAGATGTCCATACTATCCAAAGCGATCTACAGATTTGATGCAATTCCTATCAAAATCCAGTGACATTTTTAATCAAAATAGAAAAATCCAACCTAAAATTCATATGGAATCTCAAGGGACACTGAATAGTGAAAACAATCTTGAAAAAGAGGAACAAAGTTTGAGATCTCACACTTCCAGATTTCAGAAGTTATTATAAATCTACAGTAATCAAAACAGTGTGGTACTGGCATAAAGGCAGACATACGGAACAATGGAATAGAGTAGATAGCCCAGAAATAAACCCTGGTATGAAAGGTTGCCAGGACCGTTCAGTGGGGGAAAGGACAGCCTTTTCAACAAATGGTATTAGGAAAACTGGATATCCATGTGCAAAAGAACAAAGTTGGAGCCTTATCTGATACCGTATACAAAAATGGACTCAAAATTAAAGACCTAAATGTAAGAGATAAAACTATAAAACTCTTTTTTTTTTTTTTTCTTTATAAAGCTCTTTATTGTTTCCATTTGGTCCATGGCTGGGGAGAGGGCTCCAGTGTGGTTAACAAGCTGCCTACTGGCTTCAGAGAGGGGCTTCAGGCAGAAGCCCTGACACCAGAGGGGCTCCTCAAAGGCTGCTGGGATCTGCAGGTTCCTAGTCGTGCTTGAGGGTGAGCCTTTCAAAGAAATGCTCACCCAGCCCAGCCTGGGGACCAGCCAGCTTGCGGAGGTCGATCAGGTGATCGCCCATCTTCTGGATGAATTTCACCTGCTCATCTAGGAAGTGGCTCTCCAGGAAGTCGCAGAGGTGGGGGTCTGCATGGGTAGAACCCAGGACATGCAGATCCACAAGGGCCTGGTTCAGGTTCTTCTCCGTGAACACAGCGGCTTCCACAGCGTCCTGGGTTTTACCCTACCACCAGGTCCTGTGTTTGACCCTACTCAGCTTGGGACAGCTTCTGCACGTCCTGGAAGAGGGCGCAGCCGCCATGCTGGTTTTGCATTTTCAAGAGACGCTCGGCGCCCTCGAGCTTCTCCTCGGCCAATTTGCAGAAAAAGTGGCCCACGCCCTCCAGAGTCAAATCCTCCCGGTGGAAAGAGAAGCCCTGCAGGAAGAGATGGCGGGAATAACGGTTAGCAGGAGGCGGGGCCAGGCACGCGGACTCCGCCTCTGACTATCCGACAGGACAAAGAAGGCCAGCGCGTGCGCAGAGGGCCGGAGGTGCGCAGCTGAGGGGAACTTGGGCTGGGGGCGTCCTGGGGACCCTCACCAGAGAGAGGTAGGTGTAGGAGGCCCGCAGATGCATGTTGACCAGGCGGTTGACGGCGGCCTCCACCTCGGTGGAATAATTCTGACGAATCTGGGAGCTCATGGTTGAGGAGTTAAGCCCAAAAAATGGTGTTGGCTGGTCCCATTGAGCGAGGATAGCTGAGTGGCTGATTCGAAGGTTGCGACTGGAAAAAAGGTTGGAGGCTGGTGGGAGGCTGGAGCAAAGGGGCGTCCCTGGGTCTGTTGAATTTAAACACTGTTGAAGCAAGAGACAGATCGGGACGGGGGGAGCGGGGCCGCAGAGCGCACTCTATTAAACTCTTGAAAGAAAACGGGAGTCAGGGACTTCCCTGGTGGCGCAGTGGTTAAGAATCCATCTGCCAGTGCGAGGTACAGGGGTTCGATGCCTGGTCCGGGAATATCCCACATGCTGTCGAGCAACTAAGCCCGTGCGCCACAACTACGGAAGCCCGCGCGCCTAGAGCCTGTGCTCTGCAACAAAGAGAAGCCATCGCAAGGAGAAGCCCGCGCACCGCAACGAAGAGTAAGCCCCGCTCGCCACAACTACAGAAAGTCCGCGCACAGCAACGAAGACCCAACGCAGCGAAATTAAAAAAAAAAAAAAAAAGGTTAAAATTGTAAACTTTATATTATGCGTATTTTGTCACAATTTATTTATTTGAAGTATCATTGATTTATAATATGTTAATTTCTGCTCTATATCAAAGTGACTCAGTTATACATATATACATTCTTTTTTTTTTCCGTATTATGGTCTACTGGCTGAATATCAGCATGTCAATTTACTAATATTTTTTAAAATTGTATTTATTTTTGGCTGCACTGGGTCTTTGTTGCTGTGCGGGCTTTCTCTAGTTGCAGCGAGCGGGGGCTACTCTTCATTGCGGTGCACAGGCTTCCCATTGCCGTGGCTTCTCTTGTTGAGGAGCACAGGCCCTAGAGCGCTTGGGCTTCAGTAGTTGAGGCACGCGGCCTCTAGAAAGCAGGCTCAGTAGTTGTGGTGCACGGGCTTAGTTGCTCCACGACATGTGAGACCTTCCCAGACCAGGGATCAAACCCGTGTCCCCTGCATTGGAAGGTGGATTCTTAACCACTACACCACCAGGGAAGTCCCCACATATACATTCTTTTTTTTTTTTTTTTTTTTTTTTTGCTGTACGCGGGTCTCTCACTGTTGTGGCCTCTCCCGTTGTGGAGCACAGGCTCCGGACGCGCAGGCTCGGCGGCCATGGCTCACGGGCCCAGCCGCTCCGCGGTATGTGGGATCTTCTTGGAACGGGGCACGAACCCGTGTCCCCTGCATCGGCAGGCGGACTCTCAACCACTGCGCCACCAGGGAAGCCCCTGCATTCTTTTTCATATTCTTTTCCATTTTGGTTTGTCACAGGATATTGAATATAGGTCCCTGTGCTATACAGCAGGACCTTGTTTTTTATCCATCCTATATATAATAGTTTTCATCCGCTAATCCCAAGCTCCCAAATCTTCCCTCCGCTACCCGCCCCCCTTGGCAACCACAAGTCTGTTCTCTGTATCTGTGAGTCTGTTTCTGTTTCACAGTCGTGTTGATTTGTGTTGTATTTTAGATTCCACATATAAGTGATATCATACGGTATTGGTCTTTCTCTTTCTGGCTTACTTCACTTAGTATGAAGTAAGGATGTACTCTAGGTCCATCCATGTTGCTGCAAATGGCATTATTTCATTCTTTTTTATGGCTGAGTAGTATTCCATTGTGTATATCTATGCCACATCTTCTTTATCCATTCATCTGTCGATGGACATTTAGGTTGTTTCCATGTCTTTTGCCACAGTCTTAAAAGCCAGCCATTGCATTTGCTCATGCCTGGGTCGAGTTGGACTCACTGGCCTTGCTGTGGTCGTTGGGCATTGGTCACTGCATCAGGCTGAAGTGTCAGCTGGGAAATGGGATGGCAGGACTCTCCCTCTCCATGGGGTCTGTTTCACGAGTTTCTCTCCAACAGGGCAGCCTGACTTGTTCTATGGCAACCCAAGGGTCCCCAGGGCACAAAAATGGAGAAGCCAGGATTTCTTAAGCTTAGGTCTGGAACCATCCTAGCATCATTTCCACTGTATTCTTCTGGTTAAAGCACGTCACTAAGCCAGACTGAAAGGGAGGGACCTACAGAGGGTATGAACACTAGGCTTTATGGCTCATTGAGCCTCTAATGAAACTGACTCCCCCAGCAGTTAAGTCTGTGTGCTCCTGCAGCCACTGCTGTGGGCTGGGGTGCGGGAGCTCCCTAGTTTCTGCTTTCATGATTGCAGGAGATAATAGCTACCCTGTAAGGGTGCTTTGGCAGTGCTGTTCAGAGAGACTGTCCCAGAGATGTAGCCCAGGGTCCTCTCCTCCAACCCTTCCTGACAGTTTCTGTCTTTATTTCCTTGTATTCAACCCATTCTGCTTAAAAGAACTAAGGTAGCTTCTGTTACCTTCCCTTGAATTTTGACTAACTTGTAAACATTGCCACCGAGGGCTTACTGCCAGGGGCAGGGAAGTATATTAGTTTCCTGGGACTTTTGTAGCAAAATACTACACACTGGGTGGCTTAAAGAGTAGGCCTTGATCGTCTCACAGTTCTGGAGGCCAGAAGTCCAAGGTCATGGTAGAGGCAAGGTTGGTTCCTTCCAGGGTCTGCGAGGGTGACTCTTTTCCAGGCTTCTCTCCTAGCTTCTGGTGGCTGTCTAGCAACTTCTGATGTTCCTTGATTTGTAGAAACATCACCCCAATCTCTGCCTTTATGTCCACGTGGCGTTCTCCCTGTGTGTCTGTGTCCAAACTTGCCTTTTTATTATAAGGACACCAGTCATATTGGATTAAGGCCCATTCTCATTACCTCACTTTTTTAAAAAATTTTATTTATTTATTTTTGGCTGTGTTGGGCCTTCATTGCTGCACGCGAGCTTTCTCTAGTTGCGGCAAGCAGGGGCTACCCTTCGTTGCAGTTTGCGGGCTTCTCCTTGCAATGGCTTCTCTTGCTGTGGAGCACAGGCTCTAGGCGCGCGGGCTTCAGGAGTTGTGGCACGCAGGCTCAGCAGTTGTGGCTCGCGACTCTAGAGCACAGGCTCAGTAGTTGTGGTGCACCGGCTTAGCTGCTCCACGGCATGTGGGATCTTCCCAGACCAGGGATCGAACCCGTGTCCCCTGCATTGGCAGGCAGATTCTTAACCACTGCACCACCAGGGAAGTCCCTACCTGATTTTAACTTGATTACCTTGGTAAAGACTGTCTTCCCAGTCAGTCACATTCTGAGATACGGGGGTAGGGGCTAGGGCACCAAAATATATTTTGGGGGGGACACAATTCAATTTATAATGGAGTAACACTTTTCAGGGGAGAAGTTTGATGAGTTTCACAGATTTACCCCAGAGGGTTTATGCAAATAAAGTTCTTTTCTATTTTTCCTAAGATCTATTTGGAATTTATTTTACAGTAATATATCAGAAAAGGATCTAAATTTTATATATTTTAAGCAATAACTCTGTGGTTTAATAAAAAGTATTTGGTCTTTGTCATTAATGCCTGGTGTAGGAGAGGGAAAAAAACACACCTTTTTTTCCTCTACCCTCTTATGTTCAGTGTATGGGGCAAATTAGACTGATAAAGACAGAGTAACAGGGAAAAAGTTTTATTATTAAGTATGCATGTGGAGGCCTTCATAGAAAAGTGAAGACCCAAAGAAGTGGATAGGCCTGAGAGCTTATATACCTTTTTAACAAAGAACAATAAATTGTGGAGATGCAATGTGACAAAAAAAAAAGTTTTAGGCTAGGGGTGATAAGTTGTGGGAAAGTGACTAGGATATATATATGGGCAAAACTAATGGAAGACAAGACCCATCTTGTTGTCAACTTTCCATCTTCTTCACGGTCATAAAACTGCCCTGGGGGGACTTCCCTGGTGGTGCAGTGGTTAAAAATCCATCTGCCAATGCAGGGGACACGGGTTCGAGCCCTGGTCCGGGAAGATCCCACATGCCGTGGAGTGACTAAGCCCGAGCGCCACAACTACTGGGCCTGTGCTCTAGAGCCCACAAGCCACAACTACTGAAGCCTGCGTGCCTAGAGCCCGTGCTCCCCAACAGAGAAGCCACCACAAGGAGAAGCCCGCAAACCGCAATGAAGAGTAGCCCCTGCTTGCCGCAACTAGAGAAAGCCCGTGCACAGCAACGAAGACCCAACGCAGCCAAGAAATTAATCAATTAACTTTTAAAAACTGCCCTGGGAGAGGGGATTTATGCAAGTCTTCATTTCTCAGAAATTTCTGCTTTTAGTCAGATAAGAGTAGCTCTGAGAAGGCTTCTTTCTGCATCTGTTGATTCTCATTTGCCTCCAGTTCAAAATAATCCTTACGCCAAAGTGGTGTATTTTGCCCCTTCATTGCCACAGAGGTCCTAAAAATTCCTAAAAGACAATATTCCTTGGAATGTCTCGGTGATAAAAAGTGTTTTTGGTATGCTGGTGAGATGGCTCTGGGCTGAGGGGCCTCTAGGTAGCTTCAGGAGAGGGCCTGGTCTCCAAAAAGACCAAGCAGTGATTCGAGTGTTGGGACTGTCAGCCCCACCTTCTGGCCTCTTGGGGGTGGGAGAGGGACTGGAGATTGAGTTCAATCACCAATGGTGAGTGATTGACTCAATCATGTCTAGGTAATGGAACCTTCATCAAACCCCTGAATTGTTGACCTTCTGAGTTGGTGAGCATATAGAGGTGCTGGGAGGGTGGCATGCCCAGAGAGGGCATGGAAGCTCTGCATCTCTTCCCCCATGCTTCGCCCTGTCTATGCCTCTTTCCCCTTTGGCCCTTCCTGGGTTGTATTCTTTAGAATAAGCCAGTAATAGTAACTGAAGTGCTTTCCTGAATTTTGTGAGTTCTTCTAGCAAATTATTGAACCTGAGAGGCATGGATCATGGGAACTCCTGAATTTGTAGTTGGCTGGGCAGCACTGGGGGAAGACTGGGCACCCCATTTGCAGCCAGCATCTGAGGTCTTAACCTGCGGGGTCCGGGCTAACTCTGGAGGGTTAGTGTCAGAATTGAATTGAGTTGCTAGACACCTAGCTGGTGTTGGAGAATCAGAGAATTAGTTAGTGTGGAAAAACTATTTGATGTCAGGGGAGGAAAAAACTTTCACCCCCCCCAATAATATTTTGAATAATTTCACTATTCTTGGTTGCTTTATAACAACATATTTGTCAGATATTATTTTATATGAAATTTTAATATTTATCTTTTTTTAATCTATTTTTTAAATAAATTTCTTTACTTATATTTTTTATTTTTGGCCGCACTGGGTCTTCATTGCTGCGCATGGGCTTTCTCTAGTTGCGGCGAGCGGAGGCTACTCTTTGCTGTGGTGCACAGGCTTCTCATTGCGGTGGCTTCTCTTGTTGCGGAACACAGGCTTTAGATGCACAGGCTTCAGCAGTTGTGGCTCACGGGCTCTAGAGCGCAGCCTCAGTAGTTGCGGCGCACGGACTTAGTTGCTCTGCAGCATGAGGGATCTTCCTGACCAGGGCTTGAACCCATGTCCCCTGCCTTGGCAGACGGAGCCTTAACCACTGCGCCACCAGGGAAGTCCATTTTATCATCTTTTTAATCTTCCTTCAGAACCACATGATTAGTGATACCTTATATTTTAATATATTGGCTTTAGACCCATCTTATTACACTTCTGTAGAAAAAAAAAACTTTGCTTCTCTCATCTTATTTCTTCAGAAGACCTTTAGAATAATTGGATAAATTCTTTAAAAAATAATCTCATTGGGATTTTGATTGAATTTGCATTAAAACCACAATGGAACTTGTATAGAATTAACATCAACACAACATTCAGACTAGCTATCCAGGAAAATAATTACTCTCAGGTATTCAAGCATGCTTTAAAAGATACATTTGGGCCTTAGGGGTACGGAATTGGATTACTCATAGCCACTAGTCCTTGGCACACACTACAGTTATGTGGGCACAGTTATTAAGCTATTATCTCTTGGTTTCAAATTCACTCCCTTGTGAATCTGGGACTCTGGGACACTGCAAACCGCACTTCTTCTTTGCCAACTGGCTGTGTTCGACTCTGCCAATAGGGGGCACCAAAGGGACTGTAGAAGCCTGGAGGAAGCAGTGGGACTGGGCTCTTCCGGTTTGCTCTCTGCTTATTTCCTGTCAGTTTCTTGTTCTCATCAGCATCACCCAGCACAGCTTCTTTACCCCAGATGAGGCAGTTCCTTCCTGTAGCAGCTGCTAAATCTAGTTTGCAGTTTTTCCAAATCTTGCACACCCTCACAGATGCCAGCACCATTTCAGGGTGCTTCCAAGGAAGGTCCTAGTCCCTGGTGGTCCTCTGAGGTCAGATACACCTGCACCAGCTGAACAATCCCCTCCTCCTCATGGTCTGAGTTTCATCTTCACTGAGCCTCTCATCCAAGTGTTTAGTTTTCATAATTCTAAGCTATATCCTTTGTTTTTCCTGCACCAGGGGTGTTAGCTGCTTCCCGTAGTTACTACGACCGTGATAGCATAGGGCTCTCTTTCTGCCTTTTCAGTTACCTGGTTACCAACACTTCATACCTAAGTAACATTTCTTTATATGAAATCATCTCTGTGAAAATAACTGGTGTGATTTCTGTCTCCTGAATATATCTTATTTTATTTTATTTTATTTATTTATTTATGGCTGCATTGGGTCTTTGTTGTGGTGCACGGGCTTCTCATTGCTGTGGCTTCTCTTGTTGCAGAGCAAGGGCTCTAGGCGCACAGGCTCAGTAGTTATGGCACACGGGCTTAGTTGCTCCGCGGCATGTGGGATCTTCCCGGACCAGGAATCGAACCCGTGTCTTCTGCATTGGCAGGCGGATTCTTAACCACTGCGCCACCAGGGAAGCCCTCCTGAATATATCTTGGCTGACATCAATATTGGCGAGAGCAGATTGTCAAAAGATGGGGTTTGGAGGTGGTTTAGTTGTTTTTTAGGATTTGAACGTAGTGTTGAGCTCTTTGCCAAAAAATGGGATGCTAGTAATCCGTACTCTGCAGTGGCATCATGGTAAATCATATATTAGCATCCACGTTGACTGTGATGAGGTTCCAACTGAAATAAGTGACTTGGGGGATCAAGTACTATTGCAATTAACCTTTAGGGCGCTAAAAATGGCCACAAGGATAGTGATATTCAGTTGAGTCTTTTACCATGTTTACCTTTTTTTAATTTTAATTTTTAAAATTTTCTATTTTTTGGCTGCGCCGTGTGGCTTGCAGAACCTTAGTTCCATGACCAGGGATCTAACCTGTGCCCCCTGCAGTGGAAGCATGGAGTCTTAACCACTGGACTGCCAGGGAAGTCCCTCAGTTGAGTCTTGACTGCTGTGGTTCTTGGTGCAAAGAGTGACCTCAGGAAACAGATCCCCAAAATGGGATTCTGGGATTAGGTGTTCATCTGCTTGAACTTCAGTGAAATGATATCCGTGTAGGGGGAAAATGGGATTACAGTTATCCCTAGAATACATTGTCTCTAGGAGGAATATAAAATGTTGTAATTCTGGTTCTTTTACCCATTAACTATGTATCCTTGTGTAAATAATTTATCTTCTCTGGACCTAGTTCCTCCTCTGTAGCTTCCTCAGTTCAGGCTGCTATAACAAAATTCCAGAGACTGGGTAGTTTAAACAATTTATTTCTCACAGTTCGGGAGGCTGGGAAATCCCAGGGCAAAGTGCTGGCAGATTTAGTGCCTGGTGAAAAGCTTGCTTCCTTGTTTGCAGATGGCTGCCTTCTTGCTGTATTCTCACGTGGTAGGGAGAGAGACTGTCTTCTTAAAAAGGCACTAATCCCATCCTGAGGCTCCACCCTCATGACCTCATCTGATTACCTCCCAACGGCCCCATCTCTAAATACCACCCCATTGGGGATTAGGGCTTGAACATATGAATTTTGAGGGACACAGAGTCCATAGCACTATATAAAATGAGAATAATTATTCATCCTCTGAGAGATTTTAGATCCCCCAGTTCCCACTGTCTTGTTGGTACAAACAGAACCACATTAATAAATCTCATACCTGCTATCTTCAAATCTATAAATCAATCAGAGAGAAGTAACATCTTTATAATGACATCTTATAAACCATGAATATGGTATAATTCCCCATTTGTTAAGGTCTTTAACTTCTCGCAATAATATTTTAAAGTTTGATGTAGAGATCATAACTTATCTTTTGTTGGATTCCTAGACATTTTTTAGTTCTATGCTACTTAGAAATAGCACCTTTGAAAGTTTTTCATTTTCTAAACTTTCATCACTGGCATACAGAGTTTTTTTTTATGTCACCTTTTATTCAGCTTCCTTGCTAAACTCACTGATTTTTAGTAATTTATAGATTCTGTTGGATTCTCTTTGATTATATGTACTGTTATGCCATCTCAGAATAATGATAGTTTTCTTCTTTCCTATCCTATAGTCTCTCTTTTCTTACCTTACTGCAATGGTATTAGAAGAATAGGGGTTACCTTTGGGGTAGAAGGAAAGGGTAATGATTGAGGTTCAGGGAATGCTGGTCAGGTGTAGTTTCTAAATCTCGGTGGTGGTTACACAAACATGTCCACTTCATGAATTCATTGAGCTGTTCACTTTTTTTTTTTTTTTTTTGGTGGTACGCGGGCCTCTCACTGTTGTGGCCTCTCACGTTGCGGAGCACAGGCTCCGGACGCGCAGGCTCAGCGGCCATGGCTCACGGGCCCAGCCGCTCCGCGGCATGTGGGGTCTTCCCGGACCAGGGCACGAACCCGTGTCCCCTGCATCGGCAGGCGAACTCTCAACCACTGCGCCACCAGGGAAGCCCTGTTCACTTTTTTTTAAACGACTGGCTTTTTAAAAAAAATTATTTATTTTTGGCTGCATTGGGTCTTTGTTGCTGCGCACAGGCTTCTCATTGCGGTGGCTTCTCTTGTTGCGGAGCACAGGCTCTAGGCCCGCGGGCTTCGGTAGTTGTGGCACACAGGCTCAGTAGTTGTGGCTTGGGGGCTCTAGAGCACAGGCTCAGTAGTTGTGGCGCACGGGCTTAGTTGCTCTGCGGCATGTGGAATCTTCCCAGACCAGGGCTTGAACCCGTGTCCCCTCCATTGGCAGGCAGATTCTTTTTTTTTTTTTTTTTTTTTTTGCGGTACGCGGGCCTCTCACTGTTGTGGCCTCTCCCGTTGCGGAGCACAGGCTCCGGACGCGCAGGCTCAGCGGCCATAGCTCACAGGCCTAGCCGCTCCGCGGCATGTGGGATCTTCCTGGACCGGGGCACGAACCTGTGTCCTCTGCATTGTCAGGCGGATTCTCAACCATTGCGCCACCAGGGAAGCCCTAAGCTGTTCACTTTTAACTTGTGAACTTTTCTGTTTATATTTCAACTGTACATTTAAAAATAGTATTAGTGTGGTGGTTTAAAATATATACACAAATTGACATTCTCTTCAAAATATGTCTGCAGGGCTTCCCTCGTGGCGCAGTGGTTGAGAGTCCGCCTGCCGATGCAGGGGACATGGGTTCGTACCCCGATCCAGGAGGATCCCACATGCCGCGGGAGCGGCTTGGCCCGTGAGCCATGGCTGCTGAGCCTGTGCATCCGGAGCCTGCGCTCCGCAACGGGAGAGGCCACAGCAGTGAGAGGCCTGCGTACCGCAAAAAAAAAAAAAAAAAAGTCTGCAAATTCTTTGACACACCCTGTGAGTATGATCTGGACTTAGTGACTCAGTTCTAGTGAATATAAAAAGAGAAAATGATGGTATGCAACTTCGAAGACTAGGTCATTAAAGGCATCTTAGCTTCCTGCTTGTTCTTAGACTGCTTGCCCTGGGGGAAGTTAGCTGCCAAGAGAAACTGAGGCCTCCAACCAAAAGCCATGTGAATACGCCATCTTGGAAGTATAACATCCAGCCCCAGGCAAGCCTTCAGGTGACAACAGCCCCAACTGATATCCTCACCGAAAACTCTTGAGGACCCTGAGCCTGTACCATCCAGCTATGCCACTCCCAGATTCCTGACCCTCAGAAATGTAAGATAATATGTTATAAGCAGCTAAGTTTTTTGGAGGGGAGGGTAGTTTTCTTACACAGTGGTAGACAATATCATTATCTAGTAAAAGTCATCCTAAAAAATGTTGGCTTGACAGGCTCAAACTGCACCACAGAACCTTATTTCTACCCCCTGCCTCCTTTTCAAAGAACTGTACTGGACTTCCCTGGTGGTCCAGTGGTTAAGACTCTGAGCCCCCAATGCAGGGGGCCTGGGTTCGATCCCTGGTCAGGGAACCAGATCCCGCATGCCGCCACGAAGATCCCACATGCCGCAACTAAAAGATCCTGTAAGCAGCAACTAAGACCCGGTGCAGCCAAATAAAAAAAGCAAATAAATAAATAAATAATAAAAGACAACAAAAACCCAAGAAACTAAAGAACTGTACCGCCATCGACACCCTGTTGGCTGAGGACCAAGTCATAGTGAGCACAGAGGCTGGTGCATGGTGCGTGTGCAATTTTACTGGCCCTCTTCTGGTGCCGAAAAGGAGATGGAATTCATGCCAGCATGAGGGGCCATTTATTGCTCAGGGGTTGGGCCCCCACGTTTTGGGGGAGTTCCCCCATCATTTCCTCCCCCCATTGTCCCCATGGACCCCTCGAGTGGCAGGTTGCTGAGTTGATCGTGGAGAGAGCACATCTTCAAGTGTAGATAGTCCAGAGCGGCCACCTTCTCCCTGTAACGAGAGAGTGGGCAGTTAGTACTCGGGAGGCCCGATGCCTCGGGGCTGGTGTGGAAGCCGGGGGTGACTCAAGCCCTTTCCCCAAGACCTCACCCTCCTCCCATGCCCTCAGCCTCCTTCCTCACTCTGGCTTCATCTTGTCCGTCAGCAGCAGGTTCTTGGCCCGCAAGGCTTCGTCTTGGGCCAGCCGAAGGGTGGAGCTCAGGGCTTCTGCCCTGACATGTTTGGCCAAGGCCTGGCGCTCCAGCTCCTGGGGAGAGGAGTGTAGGTGCTGCTAGGCTTGCTGGACTGGGGTGGGAGTGGAGGGGGATCTGGATCGTGGAGGGCAAAGGGCAGGGTCCCCTAGGGTCCGCATTCCTCCCCCAGAGTATCCCATCATGCCTTGAGCCTGAGGCTGACCCCAGCATCCCACAGTGCACTGGGCCTCCCAAGTCCCATTGTGCACTAGACTTGTGTCTGTCCCACTATCTGTCCCCTACTGCACTGGCCTTCTTTGTCCCTGTAAGCAGTAAATCAGCATCTATCACATTGTCCCCTAATGCCCATGAGCCATCATGCATTTGATGTCTGGGCCCCAGTATCCCATCACATGGGGATCATCTACATCCCATAATTCACATTATGGGATGTGACCCCCACATCTTATCAATTAGGCCAGCCTCTCAGTCACAGTAATAGTCCTCAGTGCTCTGGTTCCCTATATCCCACAATGTACCAGCCCCCATGTCCTATCATGTCTTAGTCCTCTAGATCTGCCACATGACTGTCCGTTACTGCCTCATTTTGTCTGTTTCACCCACTACAACTCATATCCCATCATACATTAGGCCAATATCCCATAATATACTAGATCTCTATGTTTCAGAATGTACACCAGCCTCAAGTTCCATCAGTTATTGGGCCTGAGTCTGTGTGCAATGCCTCACGAAGAGCTGTGGTTCCATTTCCCACAATGCATTAGCTTACTGTGACCTGCTATTCGCTGGGTCCCCTCTCTGATCTCAGTGATCCCATATAATGCATTGCCTCTCTTAAGTCTCATAGAAAACCAGGCTTATATTCCATGAAGCTATAGACTGGTGTTTGTCTCCTCTGTCCCACAGTGCACCAGATCCATGTCCCATCATGCTTTGGGCCCATATCCATCACCCAAGCTTCCATAATGATTGACCTATGACTCACTAGACACCAAACAGCTCCCCTCTCACCCCATCCCAAAGTATTAGAGCCAAGTGTTCCCCCAACACCTCCTGCCCACAGCTCATCCTTCCCATCCTGCCACACACCAGAAGTGTCCTTGTGCCTGGGGCTCCCCCGCCCTGCCCTGACCAAAAAGTGGGGCATAGTGGCCCATGGTCCTTGGTACCAGAATCTTCTTGTGTAGCCTCTGGCAGCTGGGGCAGGCAGGAACCAGGCCCTTCTGCTTCACCTCGTCCACTAGCGGGGTCAGCGCTCGCTCCAGCAGCTGCTGCAAGAACTCCGTGGACAACTGCTGTCCCTGGCTGGGGGAGGGGTAGTCACCAGGTGAAAGAGGCCTCGGACCAACTCCATTCCCAGGATACACCATGCCCATCTCCCCAGCCTCCACCCAGGTCCCGTTTCCACTATGCACCCAGGCAACCTTCCCACCATGCACTGGGCCCAAACTACAGTTCATCTGGTATGCTCTGGTTTCCACAGCGTGGGGAGATCTCACAGTGCCTGGGGATTTCCACCACACGGTCCTCGGTTCATCAAAAACTCACATTTCCCACAATGCACTAGTTAAAACCGATCCCATGTTGTATTGGAAATGCTCTGCACCCTTCCTAACACAGATCAAGCATGGTATCTGTCGACTTCCAACACCCCAAGGTCTCATTTCCCTACGATGCACTGAGAAAACCTGCCTCCCACCCAGTACCACTGCCCAGCCTTCCCACAATGCACTGGAAATCCAAGATGCTCGAAAAACATCAAGTCTTTCTTGCGTTCCACAAGACACTGACTTCACCTTGTGGGGAGGGAAGAAATGTGACTCCCATAATGCCGCGAGACTGGCCCATCCTGCAATACATGGGGATGCCCTGTCTCCCACAATGAATTTCCCTCTCTACTCTTGCTAAAGTCTCATCTCCTTCAATGCTTGGTCCTCAATACGATGCAGAATGCACCTGGAGCCAGGCGCTGCCCCCTTACCTGGCACAGCGGGCACAGGAGCCTTGGGGGGCCCGATCCAGGTTCATAGAGAGGTCAGACCCTCTACGAGAGCTCTGAAAGTGCCGCCCAAGCTCCTCCAGAATCGGTTTCACTGGGCTCAGCGCCTCCAGTTCGCTCCTCAGTGAAGCCACCGACACTGCTGACCGCTCCACCCTGCGGTGTGAGAGTAAACAGTACAGTGAGGTCGCCTCTCCAACAGTATACAGGCATCCTCCGATTTTTGAAAGTTCGCTTTACCCCACTTCATTTTTACAAAAGGCCTACATTAGTACCTGTTTTCACTAACCAAAAGAAGTCCGAAGAGGATTTGCCCTTTTATGCAAAAAAGCGCAAAGCATTTGTTTTGTAGCAAGCTGTTACAGAAGCAGGACACGCTCCAAGCAGCGAGAGTGGCGCCACCAAGCCCCTTCTCCGAGAACTACACTCAGTATCTCAGCACCAAGCCACCATAGCTTTGAACTGTGTTGTCTATGGCCACCTGTGCTTTATCTCAATTTATTTTGTGCATCTGTTAGCAAGATGTATTCTAAGGTAATTGCTTCTTCGCTTTATGCTATTTTGGCTTACCGAAGGTTTCACAGGAACTGCTCTACTTTTGGATGGCAGGGAAACCTGTAGTCCCAGCAAGGCTCCACCCAAAATTAGCCCAGCACCTCTGTCTCCACCCAGTTTTCAATACCCCGCTCTGCCTTGCCCCCTCTGCTCTGATTGGTACCTCCTTTTGCATTTTATTGTCGGGAATGTACCTCCCTGTTCTCTAATTGGTTTCCCCTGTTCCTGCTTGGCTCCGCCCCTTGTCCTTGTAAGGTGTGGAACTCACCTCTTCTCTAAGTGGCTCCGCCCCTCAGTGCTTCTTAGGTATAACACGCCCCTCCCTACTCTCTAACTGGGGTTTCCACCTGTCAGTATATGCGCTCCACCCGATTGGCTCCAGCTGATTGGCCCACCCCTTTCCCTCAAGGCTCCGCCCTCCCACCTCCCCGCCCCGTGCGCTAGTCTGGGTCCTTACATGGTGCACAGCTCTTCCGTGCGGCCCCGCAGGTCTTGCAGGCCCCGCGCGGCCTGAGCCTGCTCGCGCTGCGCTCGCTCCCACTGGCCCAGGAAGCTGTCGATCCTGCCGCCTAGGCCCCCGAGCAGCCGTAGGGCCTCCTGCACGGCCCCCTCCTCCTGATGCCACCGGGCGGTCAGTGAGGACACCTCCCTCCTGTAAGGGTAGAGGTAAGGAACGCGTCAGGGCTAGGTTTGAATACGTCCCCGTCCGCCGCGCCCCGCCAAGACCACGCCCGTGGCTCCGGACCCACTCTGTCCCCGAATTCTCCTGTCCTGTTCATTTATTTGGGATCCTCTCATGTCCTCCAGAACCCTGCCTCTATCCCCTTATCAGGTATCCTGGCCTTCTCTCGGCCTGCCTCCCAGCCCCACATCAGCTCCTCCAGACACTGCCTCCTCAAGATACCGCTCGCGCCAACCCTGTCCCCCGGAGTTGGAGCCTCCAAAGACCTGCCACGTCCCAAAACCCGCCCACCTCATTTTCACCAGACGCGGACCCCCCTGCCACCGGCCCTATGTTCAAAACTCGGTTCTTCGAAGTCCTGCCTTTCCGGGTCACCGCCCCCAGAACGCTCCTCTTCGAGGCTCCACCCCCTGGGCCCATCCCAGGATCCCACTCACCTCAGCTCCTCAAGGTAGGCAGAGACCTTCTGCAACTCCTGCTCGCTCACGATGGGGCCCTCCCCTGCCCGGGGCCCCATTCCCCAGCTGCCTGGGGCCAGGCCTCGCCGTCGTGGGGATCCGTCGGGGCTCCCTGGCGGGCTGGAGCAGCCTGGGGGCTGGGTGGCGAGGCCCAGGCCGTGGCGGGAGAGGCCAGCCTCCAGCTTCTGCTCCAGCCCCTGCAGCTCAGCCTCCTGCCTCCTGGGCGTCTCATTCTGCATCTGGAGGTAGCGCAGCTTCTCCTGGGCGGGGAAAGAGGGCAGGGTTACTGCGTCCGGCCCCTTGCCTCCCACCACTACCACCGCCTCCACCACCAAATCCGCCCAGTGAATTCCTGAGGCTGGAAAGTGAATGGATGTGGACACGGGATATCGGGAAGTCCCACCTGAAGTCTTGATGGACTCCCGCTTGCTGTTACTAGGGAGGGATGCCCCATTCGAAGCCCAGCTGGAGTCCAACTCACCTTGGACTGAATGCCTGCCTCTTTGTCTCCATCTATCCCTCCACCCTTACTCTAATCCTCGAAGGCATCCAATTCCAGTCCCTCCTGTTTAGGAAGAACAGCTGAAGCTTTTCCAACATTTTGGTGGGAAATGAGTGGGTATGTGGGCAGGACAGGCATTCCCACTCCAAGTCCGATACGAATCCCTCTCTCCGGGACTTGAATATGACTGTGCATGGAAAAGTATGACCATGAACATGAAGGGGCAGTGTGGTGGTGGTGGTGGCAGGGCGAGAAGTCCCACCTGAAGTCTACCTCAAGTACCTCGGTTACTTGAGTACCTTCCTCAAACCCTTAGACACCTCCCCCTTACCTCCAGCAGGGCAGAGTTCTGCTTCAGGACGTTGGTTTTTATTTCAGCATCTTCCACCGACCGGGTCACCTTCCGGCAGTTCTCCTGGGTCAGGACACCAGGGCAGGGCCCCTGCCTTCGCATTCCAGTTCCGCCTCCCAACCCTTACCCTCGCTATTTTCCATATAGCCTCCACCCCCCGCGTTTAAGGCACGCCCCCTCCTTCCGCAAGGTCTGCCTTCTGCTTATTGGTCTGCCCTTTCCCGGCTTGGTTCCCTTGGCTAAAGAAATGGTTCTTCCTCGGACCTCTGCCATACTCCTTTTCCACTTCACCCCACCTCTCACCTGTCCACCACTCCATTCCTCCCCTCTTCCTCTCACCCTCTTCCTACTTCCACTTCCTACTCCTGCCCCGTTCCTGCCCCACAGCGGCTCACCTTGAGTTGACTACAGTACCCTTCTAGTTCTTCCGCCTCTTGCCGCCTCCTCTCTAGATTCTCACTCAGCACAGAACACTCACTCTGGAGCATGGAAGGGAGGAGAGGTTAGCCAGGGCCTCAAGGAGACACCCCGTGGGGAGGAGAGGTGGGAAGCTTCCTTTCCCTTCTGAGCCTCATTCTCCCCAACGGGGCTATGGGTGCATTGAGTTGGAGGATAGCTCTAAGAGGGCAACGTGCCCCGGAGGAAGAGGAGATGTTGCGGGAGGGGGCGGGTGGTCCTCACGACCTGCAGCGTGTGCACGTGCTGGTTAACCCGGGTGGTCTTTTCCTTCAAGCTGGTGATGGAATCTTTGGCGTGGACCAATCCACTGTTAACCCAGCTCTGGGGAAGAATGGGAGACAGGTGGGTCAGTGGGTGCGTGGGAGCAAACCCCAACCACAAGAGAAGGTCTAGAACTAGCTTTACACCTGGATTCTGCCCTGGAATAGCTGTGGAATTTGGGGCCAGGGCTGCGCCTCTTTGATTCTTGGTATAAAACCGGGGGGCAGCCTCGTTTTCTGCTTAGCGGATGGCAAGAAAAATAAGTAGGATCCAGGAGGGAGTCGGGAGTGGGAAGCTCAGACATGGGGGAGAAGGAGGTTGGTCTTAACCTGAGATAAACGCCTTTGGGGTCCACATACATAAATAAGATAAACTGTTAAAACACATGCCTGTCTTTCCCTCCAGGCAGTGGAGAATTCCAAAGATAACCCACTTTCCAGATATAAGCACTCACGATGCACCAGGCCAAGCTCTTACCCACATTTTCCTTTTTATTCCTCACAACCACACCTTTTGAGGTTATTTGCCCCATTTTGCAAGCGAGGCAAATGAGGCCCAGAGAGGGGATGTCCCTTGTACTCCCGGGTACACGAGACAGGAGGTGACCTTGTCAGAATTTATGCTCAGAGCCTTTGTTTCAAACCATGACGCCATATGGCCTCTGTTCATTGCTACCTTATGTCACCATAAAATGCTTTGTGACTCCTGTCAAACAAACTGGCTCAGGAGGGATGAATATCTATCATGGATCTCCACTCTCCCATTCCCACATTTATAGAAGAGTTAGCCTGGTACCTCACTGCTCAGCCAAAGACGACAATTCCCAGCTGCCTTTACAGCCAGGTGTGGCCATGTGGAATATGAGTGGAGATAATGCAGGCAATTTCCAAGTCATGCCTTTAATAAAGAAAAGTAGCACACCTCCCTTTCTCTCTCCCTACCATGTTGATAGCTAAAGCCAGAGCAGCCATCTTGGACCATGAGATGGAGGACACAATATAAAAGAAGACTGGGGCTTCCCTGGTGGCTCAGTGGTTGAGAGTCCACCTGCTGATGTAGGGGACGCGGGTTCGTGCCCCGGTCCGGGAGGATCCCACATGCCGCGGAGCAACTGGGCTCGTGAGCCATGGCCGCTGAGCCTGCGCGTCCGGAGCCTGTGCTCCGCAACGGGAGAGGCCACAGCAGTGAGAGGCCCGCGTACTGCAAAAAAAAACAAACTGAATCCTCAACACTGTGAAGCCGCCATACTTAATTCCAACCACTTATGAATACTTTTATACATGTAACCAAGAGAACATTTTCCATCTTGTTGAAACTATGCTACTTTGTACCTTTTTGTTACAGCAACCAAACTTGTGGCTTAATAGCTGAGCCCCCAGAACACTGGAGCCTCTAACCTACTTCATTTGAAGAGACCTGCTATACTTGAGACATTTATGTGAGCAATAAACCATCCTGCTTCCACCAGCTATTTTGGTTTCTTTCACAGCTGTTGAACTAATACACAAAGAGAAAAGAGAGAGCAAGCTTTCTCCATTGTAAAATGGGAACAACTTCACATTTCTTGCATAACTGCTCTGGAGAACAAGTGTGATAAGCAATATTGTATTAAGGTGACATCAGCAAAATGGTGGAGTCGGGAACCCCCAAATTCCACCCCTCCAAACTGGCCAAATCTATGAGTCAAGTCATTGAGGGGATTATAACAATCATAAATATATATGCACCTAATAGAGCTTCAAAACACATGAATCAAAAACTGTTAGAATTGGGGATTCCCTGGCAGTCCAGTGGTTAGGACTCTGTGCTTTCACTGCTGAGGGCCCAGTTTCAATCCCTGCTCAGGGAACTAAGATCTGCAAGCCCCACAGTGTGGCCAAAAAGAAAAAAAAGACACTGACAGAATTGAAGGGAGAAATTGACAATTTAACAGTAATGGTTGGAGACTACAATACCTCACTTTCAAGAATGGATTGAACAACTAGATCAACAAGGAGATAGAAGACTTGGACAACACTATAAACCAACCAGACCTAACAGGCACCTACAGAACATTCCACCCAACAAAAGAATACACATTCTTCTCAAGTGAAATTAAACGTTGTTCATATGGTCGAGGACAGACCATATATTAAGTGACAAAACAAGTCTCAATAAATTTAAAAGGATTTGAAAAAAAAGTATGTTTTCTGACCTCAATGACCTCAGTAGAATGAAATCAGGAATCAATAGCAGAAAGAAATTTGAGAAACTCACAAATATATGGAAATTAAACAACACACTCATAAACAGCCAATGGGTAGAAGAAGAAATCACAAGAGAAATTATACTTAGGAATGAGGGAAAATGAAAACACAACATACCAAAACTTGTGGGATGCAGCAGAGGCAATACTTTGAGGGAAATTTAGAGCTGTAAACACCTACATCAAAAAAGAACTTAAGGGCTTCCCTGGTGGTGCGGTGGTTGAGAGTCCGCCTGCCGATGCAGGGGACACGGGTTCGTGCCCTGGTCCAGGAGGATCCCACATGCCGCGGAGCGGCTGGGCCCGTGAGCCATGGCTGCTGAGCCTATGCGTCCGGAGCCTGTGCTCCGCAACGGGAGAGGCCACAGCAGTGAGAGGCCCATGTACCGCAAAAATAAAAAAAATAAAAGAACTTAAGATCAGTAACCTAATCTTCCACCTTAAGAAACTAGAAAAAGAAGGGACAACTTAACCCAAAGCTAGCAGAATGAAGGAAATAATAAAGATTAGAGTGGAAAAAAATGAAATAGAGAATAGAAAAACAGTAGAGAAAAATCAACAAAACCAGAAGTTGGTTTTTTGAAAAGGTCAACAAAATTGACAAGTTTTAAGCTAGACTGACCATGAAAAAGAGGAAGAAGGCTCAAATTACTAAAATCAGGAAGGAAAGAGGACATTACTACCAATCTTACGGAAAGAGAAAAGATGAAAAGGGAACACTATGAACAATTGTATGTCATCAAAAATTGTATGTTTCATCAAAAGATGAAAAGGGAACACTATGAACAATTGTATGTCATCAAACTTGATAATCTAGATGAAATGGACAAATTCCTAGCAAAACACTAACTCAAGAAGAGCTCGGACATCTAGATAGACCTGTAATAAGTAAAGAGGTTGAGTTAGTAATTTTAAAACTTCCAACAAAAAAAGCCCAGATGGCTTCACTGGTGAATTCTACCAATCATTTGAAAAAGAGTTGCTGCCAATTCATCTCAAACCCTTCACCAAAAAACAAAAAAACAAAAAAACAGAAAACAAACAAAACAGAAGAGGAGGGAACTAACTCATTCTATGAGGCCAATGTTACCCTGATACCAAAACCAAAGACATCACCAGATAATAAAACTACAGATCCATATTCCTTCTGAAAGCAGCCACAAAATTTTCAACAGAATACTAGCAAACCAAGTCCAGCAGCGTATAAAAAGGATTATACACCATGCCAAGTAGGATTTATCCCAGGAATGTAAATTTGGTTCAACGTGAAAATTAACCCATGTAACATTCCGTATTAGTGAAATATAGGGGGAAAAAATACAATCATGTCAATGAATAGAGAAATAGCATTTGACAAAATCCAATGCCCTTTCATGATAAAAACCCTCAACAAACTAGAAGCACAAGGGAACTTGCTCATCCTGGTGAAGGGCACCTACAAAAAAGAAAAAAAATTTAAAACCAATAAAACCCACACAAAACCATGGTGGTTTAAAATATGCCCACAAAGTTTTTGAGGCTCTTTTAAAATGTGCAGCCTTATTCCTGTCACTTGAGTGTCAGCTGGACTTAGTGACTCATACCTAGTAAATAGAATAAGGCAGAAGTGACGGTATGTGACTTAAGAAATGAGTTCGTAAGAGGAACCATGTCTTCCTTCTTGCTCACTCTTACTCTGGAGAATGATAGTTGCCATGTTCTAAGCAACTACCTATGGAGAGGCCCGTGTGGCAAGGAACTGAGGCCTCCAACCAAGAGCCATGTGAGTGCGCCATCTTGGAAGCCCAACCTCCAGCTCCAATCAAGCCTTCAGATGACTGCAGCCCCTGCCAAAATCTTGACTACAACCTCATGAGAGACCCTAAGCCAGAACCACCCAATTAAGCCACTCCAGGTCTGTTGTTTTAAGGTCGGGAATCATTTGTTTCACAGCAATAGCTGTGATATTTTTAAACTGAAGACCCAACGGTCTTGGATTTCCCATAGGTAGCTGCTCTGGGAAACTAGGGGAGCAGGTTCTGGAGTCAACTCAGTTCTTCCACTTACTAGCTGTGTGACCTCAGGGAGGGGACTTCACCTCTCTAAGCCTCTGTTTCCCTACCTGTAAAATGGGGAGGGACTAACAACTACCTTCACAGGGCTGCTGTTGGGAGGAACACAGGCTAACCCAGAAAGGCCCTTGGTCAATACTTGGGAAAAGAGAAAATGCAGCTAGGGTCCCTGGAGGTGAGTTTTAGCTTCACTGCTAGCCTTGGCTAAAAAAGCGAATGGCATGGTGGTGGTGGGGAGCCAAACCTGGGGATAAACCTCTCCTTGGCCATCCAGATGCCATGCAACTGGGCAATCCAATTCCCCACTCCGAGCCTGCCTCGGTTTCCCTTCTTGTCAAATGGGAATGAGGATACCTTGCTCAGATGGTGGTGAGGAAAGGTCAAGAAGATGATAGGATCCATAAGCCAAGTGCAGTGATTAGTGTCAGCATCGTTAAACATAAAGACAACACGACAGGACCTACCAGGAAAGGGCTTAGCACCAAGACCCTACAGCAGCCTCAGGGAAATCTGTAGACAGCAGGACAAGTTCCAAGCAGGACTCAAAAGACCTGCTCTGGCCATTTCCGCATGGAGGCACTGACCTTCCTCCAAAGCAATACTACCTCCTCAGTTGCATCCTTTGGCCTCATAAAGATGTCAGAGCTTAAGACAGGAGCCAGGGAATTCCCTGGTGGTCCCGTGGTTAGGACTCCATGCTCTCACTGCCAGGGGCCTGGGTTCAATTCCTGGTCGGGGAACTAAAATCCCACAAACTGCACAGCACGGCCAAAAAAAAAAAAAAAAAGCCAGGAGCCAAAGCTGTTTGCTTCACCATTCTTCTGCTGACCCTCCATCCAGTCTGGGAATTATCACTCTCTCACCCAGGGTCTCCGTCGCTCCCAGGTTCTCTTCCTTTCCTCTCTAGTTCTCTGTCCCACCTCTCTCTCTGGTGTCCGTTCCTTCCTTCTCTGGGTCTCTGGCCCCCTCTAGCTCTGGTTTTCTGTCTCTGTCCCCCTCCCCAGGTCCCCATCCTCCTCTCTCTGGGTCTCTGTCCTCCTTTCTCTCTGGGTTTCCGCCCCACCCCCCTCTCTGCCCATCTCCAGATTTCTCTCCCGATGTAGCTCAGATGCTGTGTGCCAGCCTGTGTTCTTCCTGCCCACCTCCTCACGGTTCCTGCCCATACCCTAAGGTGTTGACTGACAGTACTTTTTCCATTTTATGGAGAAGCCCCATAGAGGCTGATGCTCCCCTGCAGCCCCACAGTGAGCTGCAGCTGCATCAGACCTTTATCTTGGCCGCCCAGGGCTCTTTCTCAGCCATCACAATCCTCTGGAGGATGTGACTCAGAAATAGCTCCGGTGGGAGGCGGACCTCTGCAAGTGCTGCCTGAGCGATGCTGGAAGAGAAGGGGAGGAAAGTGTTCTGGCGGGAGGGGACGCCTCCCAGGCCATCCATCCCACCTGGACTCTCTCTCTCTGCCTGCTGGCTTCTCTCCACCTGGTCCTCTTACCCTGGACCCTCGCCCGGCCTGCCTGCCTCCAATCTCTCCCCTCCAAACGTCTCCCACCCGGGGCCAGAGGCATCTTCTAGGGAAAGAAAACATCACACTCGCTAAGCTTCTGGTCCTGACGCTGCTTCTTACAAGCTCTCTAACCTTGCAGGGGGTCACTCCACCTCTCTCTACCTCACTTATTTTTGTTTTCATCTTCCTTGCAGAACCTCTAAGAGAGGAAAATGAGAGCCCCCCCCCCCACCATAGGGATGTAGCACAGTGCCTGGAACATAGCAGATGCTCAGTAAATGGGTATGGAGCCCAAATGCCGTGTGTTGCTCCTGTCCCCTGCCCAGGAACCCTCAGTGGCTCCCCATTGTCCTCAAGAGAATGGAGAATGCCCACATTTCTCAGCCTCTGTGTCCTGTGCCCACCCCCTGCCAGCCTTACCTCTCCCACACACCACAATCTAGCCACAAGGACATGTTCCCCAGGCTCTTTTCAACTCCTGCCCTTTTGCGTATGCTGTTCCAGCTAGGTGGAACACCCTTCCCTGTATTCTGCCTTCCTTTATCTTCAAGATCCAGCTTGTGTGCTGCCTTTTCTAGAAAGCCTTCCTTGACCATGGTCGGCTGGGCCAAGGCCTTCTTCAGGGCTCCCACGGTGACCTCTACTGCCCCCAGCAATGCAGGTGCTGACTCCTAAGCCCGGCTCCACTACTTAGAAGCCGTATGACTTTGGGTATGCTAATTAACCTTCAAGGGGCTCAATATCTTCATCTGTGAAATGAGGATAAAAATAATGACTAACTATTCCGTGCATACAACTGACTATTGTGCTAAACATTTTACATGAACGAATTTCATTTCATTGTCATGACAACCTCATGAGATGGGTGCAATTCTCTCCAGAACTCTGTTTTGGGTGCTGCTATATTTCCTCTTCCTAGAGCAGTGCCTGGCACATTGTAGGTGTTTAAGAAATATTTCTTGAAAGAACAAACACGTGCATCTCCATTTTACAGATGAGGGCACTGAGGCTCCTGGAACACAGAAAGTGCTCAGTATGTGCTAGTGAATCTTTTTTTTTTTTTTTTTTTGACCATGCTGTGTGGCATGCGGGGTCTTAGTTCCCTGAGCTGGGATTGAAGCCATGCCCACTGCAGGTTGGAATCCTAACCACTGGACCGCCAGGGAATTCCCGCTAGTGAATCTTATTAGTATCATTCTGGCCGTGATTATTGTTAGTGTAATTCTCAGTGTCCATGTCAAGCCAAGTTCAGGGTCTGACCCAGGAGAAGCCTGGCAGGGGGTGAAGGTTGGTGGGAGAGTTAAAGGACCAAGCTGTAGCATTCTATGCTCTAGTCAGGAATTCTCTAAATTCTCCTAGGTCTTGCTCACCTCCCAGTTTTGCCCCACAGTCTGAGGTGGTCCACTCAGAGAACTCCTGCTTATCCGTCAAAGCCCAGTTCCAACACTGCCTCCTCCAGAAGTTTTCCCTGATACCCCTAGCCTGGTTTGAGGGGCCCTTTTCTGGAATCCCCAGTGTTACCTCCATTGTGGAATTTGTCACCCCAGTCTGTATCTGTCACTCCCACCAGACGGGGGGCTTCCCTGGGGCAGGGACCTGGCCCGATTCCTATCTGTGACTCCAGCTTCACCCAGGACATTTGGAAGTGACTGAACGAACAAAAGACCAACTCGCAGGCAGCCGGCAGCATTCACCCTGGATGGAGCAGATTTATGGCTGACTGTAGGGCCTCAAAGGGTGACACGAACCTTCTCATTCCAAATCAAGAAGACACCCCCCCAAACCCATCCTCAGTATTTGCCTACCACCAGGGGAGAACCCTCGTATTCCCCAGCCCGGCCGAGGGCCCTCTCACCAGTATTTCCGTGATGTCTGGGTCATCTGGAGCCCAGGGTGGGATGGGCACGGGCAATGCCATCAGGCTGCTGTCTTCCACGGTTGAGTCTGTCCCCGAGGAGTCGGTGAGCTCCATGGTGGCCAGGTTGAGCAGGGACACATTGGTGCAGGCTGAGGACCGTTTGAGGTTCAGGCAGCAGTGCATTGGCTCATAGGACATCCGAGGCTCCACCCTAGGGAGGAGAAACAGGCAGGAGGGTCAAGATGCCACCCCAGCAGGGTATGGCCCCTCCCACCTCCCTGTCTGCGCATTCCCTACTCTCTCTGATTTCAACTTCGCCGCCTGCTTTCTTCTTTCTCCTCCATCCCTGCTGCCTGTTTTCCTCCCTTTCCACCAGCACCCACAGTGGGACTTGTGCTCTGTCAGAGGCAAGGGCTGGGTGCTGGGACCGCCCCCGACAGGCTGTGACAAACCCACCCGTGGAAGGACACAGCCTTCTTTTTCTTTGAGATCCCTTTGACTGGGCTGGTCACACCCCCAGGAGCCTCGGGGACCAGCTGGGAGCGACTCTCGACCCCCGCGGGGGGGTCCCCAGCCTCATGGATCTCTTTGGACTGCCAGATCGTCTTCACCACCACGCTCGCCATGGCCTGTGGAGGGCCCGGCTCCCAGGGGCTCCTTCCTCTGAGGCTCTCCACCTACACTGACCACTGGCCCTCAAGGTCCCCTGTCCCCACAAGCCTGCCTCATAAAGGACCCAACCAAAGGGCCCCAGTAACGGGGGGGGGGGCACAAGGGTGGGGAAACATGACTTGGCACGTTCCCCCGGGGGGCTCAGTGAACTCTTGTTCAGGATTCTAGTTCTACCCCGATCTGTCCCTCCCCTTCAGAAGCACAGTGAAATTCCTTCTAGTCCAGAACTTAGAGTGGACGGACCCACTGGTTCTTGGGAGGGGTCCAAATTACCTTTCCCTGAAACTCACTGTGGGGTCACCCAGCCCCCCCATTCAGACTTGCTTCATCATGTAATACATTGGATTTGTCACTTTCCCAGGATCTGGGGGACGATGAGGATTGAATACCAGCACGGGAGGATCTTACATTCTATGGGGGGTTGGAAGGGGACAGGCAGGCAATAGAAACAAACCAAAAATACCAAATGTCCGAACGTGATATAAAGGGAATCAAAACTGGGTGATGGCCATGTGGACATTTGTCAAAGCTTGTCGATTTGCGCACCTGGGATCTGAGCCTCTTATTGTGTGTGAATTCTGCCTGTTAGAGTCTAAGCAAGCACTGAACTGTAGTTCATTATGTACATGTTGAATATTTGGAGTTGTGTTAGACCCCGGGACTGCTGTAACAAAGTCCTGCAGACTGAGCGTCTTAAACCATAGATAGTTATTGTCTGAAAGTTCTGCAGGCCAGAAGTCCAAGGTCAACGTGTCAGCAGGGTTGGTTCCTTCTGAGGCTGTGAGGGAGAATCTGTGCCTCTCTCCTAGTATCTGGTATCCTTAGGTGTTCCTTGGTTTGTAGATGGCCATCTTCTCCCTGGGTCTTCACACTATCTTCTCTGTGGAACTGTTTATCTCTGTGTCCAAATTTCCCCCCTTTTAAGAAACTGGACATATTGGATTAGGGCCCACCCAAATGACCATGTCTTAACTTGATCATCTGCAAAGACCCTATTTCCAAATAAGGCAAATTCACAGCTACTGCGGGTTAGGACTTGAGCGTCTTTTGCAGGACGTAATGCAACCCGTAACAGGGTTGATGAGTACTGATATCTGCAACTTTGTTTTATTCTGTTTTTTAATTGTTTTTTTATTGAATAAATTTGACTTTGTTGTTGTTGTGTTGTTTTGTTTTTTGCCACACTGCACGGCTTGTGGGATCTTAGTTCCCTGACCAGGGATCAAACCTGGGCCAAGTCCTAATCACTGGACTGCCAGGGAATTCCCAGACATATAGTGTTTATAAATTTAAAGTGTGTCTTACTTTGATACATTTATATATTATAATATGATTGCCATTGTAGCTATATTATCACATCATTATAGCACAATATTGTTATCTATATTCACTATACTGTGTATTAGATCTCTATGGCTTATTTATTATTTGTTGCAAGTTTGTACCCTTAAACAACATCAATCGTATCTCCCACACCCTATCTGCTGGTAACCACCATTTTAATCTTTTTTTACAGGTTAGACTTTTAAGATTCCGCATATAAGTGAAATCATACAGTACTTGTCTTTTCTGTCTGGTTTATCTAGCTTAGCATAATGTGCTCAGGGTCTGTCCGCGTGGCTGAAAACAGCAGAATATCCTCTTTTCTCACGGCCAGATAATATTCCATTGTGTGTATATACCACCTGGTTGTTTCCATATCTTGGCTACTGTGAATAGTGCTATTTGCAACTTACTTTGAATGGATTAAAAATACATGATGGGGAAAAAAAATACATGATGGGGGCTTCCCTGGTGGCGCAGTGGTTGAGAGTCCGCCTGCCGATGCAGGGGACGTGGGTTCGTGCCCCGGTCCGGGAGGATCCCACATGCCGCGGAGCGGCTGGGCCCGTGAGCCATGGCCGCTGGGCCTGCGCGTCCGGAGCCTGTGCTCCGCAACAGGAGAGGCCACAACAGTGAGAGGCCTGCGTATCGCAAAAAAAAAAAAAATACATGATGGATTTGGACTTCCCTGGTGGCACAGTGGTTAAGAATCTGCCTGCCAACGCAGGGGACATGGGTTCAAGCCCTGGTTGGGAAGATCCCACATACCGTGGACAACTAAGCCCGTGTGCCACAACTACTGAGTCTGCTCGCCTAGAACCCGTGCTCCACAACAAGAGAAGCCACCGCAACGAGAAGCCCGTGCACGGCAACGAAGAGTAGCCCCCACTTGCCGCAACTAGAGAAAGCCCGCGCGCAGCAACGAAGACCCAACGCAGCCATAAATAAATAAATAAATAAAATTAACATAAAGAAATAAATAAATTAGGATAACTTGGGGAAAAAAAAAAGACTCCTGCCCTCCCAGTGCAGGGGGCTTGGGTTAGATCCCTGGTCAGGGAACTAGATCCTGCATGCATGCTGCAACTAAGAGTTCACGTGCCGCAACTAAGGAGCCGGCAAGCTGCAACTAAGGAGCCCGCCTGCTGCAACTGAGACCCGGCGCAAGCAAATAAAATAAATAAATTTTTTAAAAATTAAAAAAAAAGGGGCTTCCCTGGTGGCGCAGTGGTTGAGAGTCCGTCTGCCGATGCAGGGGACACGGGTTCGTGCCCCGGTCCGGGAAGATCCCACATGCCGCGGAGCGGCTAGGCCCGTGAGCCATGGCCGCTGAGCCTGCGCGTCCGGAGCCTGTGCTCCGCAACGGGAGAGGCCACAACAGTGAGAGGCCCGCGTACCGCAAAAAATAAATAAATAAATAAATAAATAAAACACATGATGGATTGATGGATGGAGGAAGGGAAGGCCAGATGGACTTGTGATAAAGCGAGTGGAGTAAAATGTTAATGCCAGCATTGGGGCGATGGGGTATATGGGTGTTTGCTGTACAGTTGTTTCAACTTTCTGAATATTTAGAAATTTTCATTGTGAAATGTTGGAGAAGAAACTGGGTGATGGGGATGAAATGATATCATGGAGGGTGCTTGCTTTAAAATAATCCAGTGGGGGGTAGGGAAGTCAAATGCAGGGGATTATAAATGAAAGAATAAAGGTCATATGTTGATAACTGTTGGAGCTGGGTATATGGGGGTGCATTATACCCTTCTGCTTTGCAGGGATATATTTGAAAATTTCTATAACACATTAAAAAAAATTTTTTTTTGTTTTTATTTTTTGGCTGTGCCACGTGGCATGTGGGATCTTAGTTCCACAACCAGGGTTTGAATCCAAGCCCCCTGCATTGGGAGTGCAGAGTCTAAACCACTGGACCACCAGGGAAGTCCCTTAAAATGTTTTAAATTGAAGTATAGTTGATTTACAGTGTTTCAGGTATACAGCAAAGTAATTCAGTTTTATATATATATATATATATATATATATGTATATATATTCTTTTTCAGATTCTTTTCCATTCTAGGTTATTACAAGATAGTGAATATAGTTCCCTGTGCTATATAGTAGGTCCTTGTTGTTTATCTATTTTATATAAAGTAGTGTGTACCTGTTAATTTCAAATTCCCAATTTATCCCTCCCCCCTTCCCCTTTGGTAACCATAAGTTTGTTTTCTATGTCTGTGAGTCTATTTCTATTTCGTAAGTTTTTTGTATCATTTTTTTAGATTCCCCATATAAGTGATATCACCTGATATTTGTCTTTCTCTGACTTACTTCACTTAGTGTAATTATCTCTCGGTCCATCCGTGTTGCTGCAAATGGCATTATTTCATTCTTTTTCATGGCTGAGCAGTATTCCATTGTATATATGTACCTCATCTTCCTTAGCCATTCATCTGTTGATGGACATTTAGGTTGCTTCCATGTCTTGGCTATTGTAAATAGTGCTGCTATGAACGTTGGAGTGCATGTATCTTTGAATTAGAGTTTCGTCTTTCCCGGATATATGCCCAGGAGTAGGATTGCTGTAACACATTTTTTTTTTTAATACTGGATAACGTGTTCAAGTACGACACGGAGAGGTCACTTTATTTTTTTATTTCTTTATTTATTGGCCACGATGCTCGGCATGTGGGATTTTAGTTCCCTGACCAGGGATTGAACCCATGCCCCTTGTGGTGGAAGCACAGAATCTTAATCACTGGACCGCCAGGGAAGTCCCGAGAGGTCACTTTAAATCCCTAAATCCAGAAGTTCTCTCCTAGGAGGGGACATTGCATTGAGACCTGAAGGATGAGCCAGCCATGGGGAAAGCTGAGGTGGGCAGGGGGCAGGAATGAGTCTGGAGGGTCTTAATGGCCAAGAGGAGGCCGGTGTGTCTGGTGCATTTAAGCTGCGGAAGGACACAGCTGACTGATGTTGCAAAAAGCACCCTGAGTGGCCAGGATGGAAGCAGGGAGAATGGCCAGGGATGTCTCTACAAGGTTCCAGGCAAAAGATGATGGTGATGGTGGCCTGCACCAGGTGAGGCAGTGGGGATGGGAGGAGGTGGCCGGCTTTGGGGTGTGTCCTGGCTTTGGTTTGGGGTGAAGGACGGGAGGGGGTCCGTCCTGGCAAGAGTGCCTGGGTGATTGATGGTGGGCCCAGCTGCCAAAATGGGAAGACTGGGGATGAGTGTAGTTTTTCTGGAGAAAATCAGGAGTTAATTTGTTCAGGTCAAAATCTTAAAAGCTATTGTGGTTCAACCCCTGAGCAATTCGAGGAGCTCCTGGGGTTCCCTCTTAATGCTCCATCTTTTTTTTTTTTTTTAAAGATTTGATTTGATTTTTAGTTTTTTGTCTGTGTTGGGTCTTCGTTGCTGTGTGCGGGCTTTCTCTAGTGGGGGCTACTCTTCGTTGCGGTGCGCGGGCTTCTCATTGCGGTGGCTTCTCGTGTAGTGGAGCATGGGCTCTAGGCACGTGGGCTTCAGTAGCTGTGGCACGTGGGCTCAGGAGTTGTGGCACGTGGGTTCTAGAGCGCAGGCTCAGTAGTTGTGGCGCATGGGCTTAGTTGCTCCGCGGCATGTGGGATCTTCCCGGACCAGGGCTCGAACCCGTGTCCCCTGCATTGGCAGGCGGATTCTTAACCACTGAGCCACGAGGTAAGTCCCAATGCTCCATCTTGAAACCAAAAAGGACTTGTCTAAGCCTCATCTAGAACCCCATACATGAACTTGTTCATGACATGGTCTTAAAACTTAGTAATGGGTCACCTCCTCAGCCCCTGAACCCCAGAATGGTCTTACTCAAATCCCGTCCTGTAATTTTTTGCTTTCCAATAATGGCCTTGTGGCTGCTGAGCGCTTGCGACGTGGCGTGGCATGTCTCAGCTGAGCTGTGCTATATGTATAAACACCAGATTTCAAAGACTTAGGAAGATAAGAATGTCAACTATGTTGAAATGATAATATTTGGGTATATGGGGTTAAACGAAATATATTATTAAAATTCATTTCACCTTTTCTTTTTACTTTTTTTTTTTTTAACGTGGCAGGAGTATACTGAAAACTGTACTTGTGGTTCCCACTGTATATCTTCTGGGAAGTGCTGCTCTAAATGGGCAGGGATGAGTCCATGAGCTCCTGTGGGTGGCGCCACATCCACCCCCCACGCAGGATGGGACAGTCCCAGGGATTTTCAGGTTAGGGTGGCTCTTCCCAATCTCACTCCTCATGTGTGCCCAGAACGCCTCTGCTTTACAGCCAATCTTAAAAATTAACTTTTGGCTAATTTATGAGCTCTAGAGGGGGTTGGGAGAGGACTGAGTTCCCCCACCTACCATGACAGAACTTAGAAACAGGACATCTTTCACCCCACAACAAAACCCCAGAGTTTACTCTATCTGGCTCCTGGTGGGCTCTGGGTGAAGGGTTGGTTGAAGGTGGTGGGTGAGAGGGAGGTGGATAGTTAAAGCTGGGAAGTGGGTCGCTTTTCCCTCTTCCTTAAGGACAGAATTTTCCTGTTCTTCAGACTCTGGATGTCTCTCTTCGCATCCCTCGAAAAGCAGACTAGTACCAACCTCACTACTGATATATATATATATTTTTTTTAATGGCGTTATCCATACCCCCAGAATTCAGAGTGGATGTTCCCAGCACCCGTGACACTCCCCCAAGGCTCATTCCAAGAATACTAGGTTTCTGAGATTGGAAAAGGCTGGCGGGTGGGGCTTAGTTCCTCGAGGTGACAGAATGGACTCTTCCCGTTCCTTTTGCCCCAAATTTCTCTTTAGCCCTGGGCGTTGGAGTTCTGGAGGCTTTGCCTTCCCCAAAACCAGTCACCCAAAGGTCTCTGGGGCGCCAAGGGGTAGTGGTTGGGCGAAACAAAGCGCATTCACTGATTCCTTCCCTTTAACCAACGTTCTTCATTCAGTACCAGGTCCCCTTCTTGTTCAGGAGGAGCTCCAAGCCCAATTTTTTATTCGATATCTGTTTAATGGTGTTATGGTTGAAAAGAAAAAAGCCATTGTATATTGAAAAGTGGTTAAAGGCCAAAATATAGTTTACATCCAGGCTCTACCACTTCTGAGCTGTGTGACCTTGGGCATGTCATTCAGGTTCTCTTCGGACCTCAGTTTTAACCTCTGCTTAATGGGAGTAGACTTGAATTACTGGGTCCTCCGCTCTAGGATACTTGGTCTCCGGACAAGTTTAGGTCGCAACATCTTGGCCTCTAGAGAAGGTAGGGGAAGGGGGAAGGGATGTCTTCCTGGAAGGAGATTAAGGAGTCGGGGGTGAAGGAAAGGGAGAAAGGAGAACAGAAAGACGCTTGCGCAGCAAATACCTCACGCTCTCCTGCCCCTCCCAACCCCTTCTCTGCAGCAGGGAATTGCAGGCGCCACTCCACCTATCCTAGCCCAGCCGAGGGCAACCTCCTGCTCCTTCCTTCTCTACGGATCGTCGCCCTCCTCCCGCCCCCACAACAGCCCAATCGGGGGTGGGAGTCGGACTGGCCCGGCGAATCCTCGACGCCTGCGGGGGCGGTCTACCCGCCCATGGGCCTCAATCAACGTAAGTCCCGCCTGCTCGAGCCCGCTCCCCCGCCTTCCTTCACGTCAATCCCTCCTTTCTAAGAGAGCGACCGGATCCAATCAGTATCGGAGCCGGCCGAGCGGAGGGGGCGGTCCCACTGTACGTAACCGAACTCCGCCCGTCTCTCGGGCAACGCCCCCACCCCCCCCTACGGATCGGAAATAGCGGGGCTCTGGGCCAATCGTAGCGGCGTGCCTTTGTCCAGAGACCAATGAAAGAGGGAGTGGGGATGAGCCCGAGTCTGAGCGGCAGTAATACAAGCCAATAGACGGCTGAGAGCTCAGGATGGCGGAGGGGAGGGGTGGGGCCGGGGGCGGAGCCGCGGCCTGCCAGCCCGCCTGCCTGCCAGCCCGCCTGCCAGCCCGCCCTCCCCCCTTGGCCGGCTCGGCTCCTCTGCGCTGCCTGGGGTCCTTCCCTCCTGGTCCCCGCCTGCCAGCCCCCGCTGTGCTGCGCCCTGCCCGGCCAGGCCTGGAGCCGACACCACCGCCATCATGCCGGCCGTGTCCAAGGGCGATGGGATGCGGGGGCTCGCCGTGTTCATCTCCGACATCCGGAACTGTGAGAGAGCGGCTGGGGGACACCGGGCGAGGGGGAGCGTGGGATTGAGGGATTCGGGGGTTACAGAGGGGCCCAGGGGATAGAAATCCATTGCGGTCTTAGAGTGAGAGGATAGAGAGGCCCCGGGGGTACTTTAGGGTGGGGGGGATGGGGGGGCTTAGGGTGTCATAGTGTGCCTCTTGAGGTGACGACACGGAGTGGCTAGAGGCGTCCGGGAGGGTCTTAATATAGAGGAGGCTAGTAAAGTCCCTGGGATGGGGCATAGAGTTGTCCCTGGGAATGGAAGAAAGGCTGGGGGATCGTATTAGAGATGGGGTTAGAGAAATCCCTGATGTAGCTAGAAAGGGAAAAGGGTGCATGGGTGGGTGGGTGGGGGTATCCTGTGGAGAGATAAAGTGGGAGGAGGTCAGAGAGGACTGGGAGGACGTGAAACACAGGAAGCCTAAAGGGACTGGGCTTGAGGGCCTGGGTGAGGGGGTGTCATAGAGGGGAAGGGACTAGGTAGGTCACCGAGGCTCCCAGCTAGTTCATAGAGAGGACTTGAGAATGACAGAAAGTCCCAGGGGTTTGGGGAGGAGAGACGGAAAGGTGGGGGCCTGTAGTGGGCCCCTGGTGAGGGATAGAGGGGCTCCAGGATGGAGGATTGCTTAGGAGACATGGAGGGCAGTGGAGAAGGGGCTAGAGGGGGTACTGGGAGGAGCACAGAGGAGAGGCGCTGCAGGTGGAGAGTCTTGGGAGAACCTGGAATAGCGAGCTGGGGGGCCTGCAAAGGAGAGGACATTATAACGCGGGGTCTTGGGGTATGTGCCAGAATGGGGAGAGCCCAGATCTCAAAGAAGGGGCCAGGGGGCCTTAGGAATTTGTGGGGAAGAGATCTGGAAAGCTGGGGGGTGGGGGAAGCCTGGCCCCAGAGAGGGGTCATAGGTCAGGGAGCAGGAGAGCCCTGAATCTGGAGCGCTCTCCCATCTGACCACATCAACATGGGGGCAGCCATCACCAGCAGGAAGAATGGTCGTGACTGTGGGAGGCCTGGCGCCAAGTCAGCTCCCGGCTCCTGCGAGCGGGTGTTGGTGTTTTGAGCTGCCAAAAGCTTCACAGGCTGTGTCCGCATGGGCTTTGGGGTCAGCCAGACTTGGGTTTGAGTGTGAGCGCTCTCACTCCCCAGCCGTGTGACCTTGAATGAGAGACTTCGCCTCTCAGTTTCCTCATCTGTCAGGAGGGACTGATCACACCTTCCTGATGGGGTTGTTATGATACCGAATGTGGGTGAGGCCTTTCACACACTCCAGGCACTAGGTAGCTTGGCTACTGTTCTTGTTATTTGGCTGGGTCTGAGGAGCGGCCTCTGCTGGGTGCCCAGTGATGATTTTAGAATTTAGTAGGGATGGGAGGATCTGGCATGTAGTAGGTGCTCAGCGAGCAAGAGGGGTGGAAATTGTTGGGTCTCAAGTGGCGGAGAGAGGTTAAGTCTGTTATGAACGGGGTGGAGCTTCGAGGATTTGTGGGTTGCGGGGGCCAGCTGTTAGCAGCAAGTGTGCATTGCCTCTGACACCTACCTTGCGACCCTTGGCAAGTCATTCAACCTCTTGGAGGCCCCCTTTTCTTGTCGGCCGACTCCCATTGATCAGAACATCTTGTCTCTGAAGGTTCGTTCATTCGTTTATTCATTTGACAAAAAGCTTTTTGATCACTCCAGTGTGCCAGACACTGTTCCGGGGACTGGGGCTATAACAGTGAACAAAAATTCCTGCCCCTGGGAGCACCCATGCCGGGAGGGAGATTAACAAGTAAACACAGAGAACCCGCAGGGTCAGACGATGACTAGTGCTGTGAAGAAAAATAAGGCAGGCAAGCGGGGGAGGGGAGGGACCAGGATTGAGGGGGATCGAGCCCTGCAGACTTTGGAGGAATGAGGGGTCCAGGCAGGAGAATGGTGCATTCAAAGGTCCTGAGGTTGTAGCATGCTTGGTGTGGGTTCAGATAAATGCGAGGGGGCTTGTGTGGCTGGGGCCAAGAGAGGGAGGGAGGGAGGGAGAGCGGTGGGAGATAAGGACAGAGAGGGGACAGGGCTTTGTGGGCCACTAGGAGCACTTTGGCCTTTCTCTGAGCGAAGCTAGAGCAGCGGGAAGGTTTTGAGCATAGGAGGGACAGGAGCTGATTGATGTATTAAAATAGTTCCTCTGGCTGCTGGGAAGAGAACAGACCCAAGGAGGTCCAAACAGAAACAGGGAAGGAATTAGAGGGCCGTTGCAGGCATCCCAGTGAGAGACGGTGTTGGTTCGACTGGGGTGAGAAGGAAACGATGAGAAGTGTTTGGTTGGAGATAGATTTTGAAGGATCTGCAAAGGGATTGGATGATGGGGGCAGGACAGGAAAGAGAAAACAAGTGGGTGTCACTGCAGGACCCCAGAGGGAAGCCAGAGGACGGAGGGGAGACTCCGACTTGGGGGCAGTGGAAGTAGTTTAGCCAAATGAACCAGGGCTGGAGAATCAGGGCTTCCCCTTGTCCTTGGTTTTCTCATCAAGTGTAGGTTGAATGGCTGGTATGTTTCAAGCCTTATCATGGGCACTGGAGAAACAGTGGTAAATAGGACAGACTTGTCTGTACCCCCATGAAACTCCCAGCCCCTGAGGGAGACAGGTGCTGCATAAAAATCGCAGCTGTCCATCTCCCAAGCACTTGTATATGGATGTTCATACAGCATCGTTCATGATAGATAACCAAAGAGCGGAAGCAAACCCAAATGTCTGCCAGCGGATGGATGGCGAAACACAATGTGGACACCCACACGATGGAATAGTATTCAGCCATTAAAAAGGAATGAAGTACCGTAGAGGCTACAGCACGGATGAAGCTCGAAAACATCATTTTAGGTGAAAGAAGACAGACACAAAAGGCTACATATTGTAGGATTCCATTTCTATGAGGTGTCCAGAATAGGATAATCCAGAGAAACAGAAAGTAGTTGAGTGGTTGCCTAGGGCTAGGGGGTGGTGGAATGTGGAATGACTGCTAATGAGAACAGGGTTTCTTTGGGGGGTAATGAGAATGTTCTGGAATTAGATGGTGGTGATAGCTGAACAACACTGGATCTGCTAAAGACCACAGAATCGCACTATCAAATGGTGAGCTCTGTGGTGTGTGAATTGTATCTCAGTTTTTTTTTTAAATTGACGTATAGTTGATTTACAATATTGTGTTAGTTTCAGGTGTACAGCAAAGTGATTCTGTTATACATATATATATATTTTTTTTTCTCATATTCTTTTCCATCATGGTTTATTACAGGATGTTGAATATAGTTTCCTGTGCAAATCCTGGTTGTTTATCTGTTTCATATATGCCACTGTTAGATGATATATTAATTTTATTTTCTTTACCTAAATTGAGGAAGAAACCTAAAATCAAATCTAAATATATTACAAGGCATTCAGGGAGGTATGTTTTGTTGCCCCTCAGAAAATTACCTGAAATTTACTTTCAAAATTAGATCTGCTTGTTTAAAAGCCCTATCCTGGCTCCTTTCTTGTTTGCATCAAGTTTTTTTTAAAGCGGAAAAAAATTGTAGCTGTCCTAAGTCCAGTGAGGTAGAGGGCCACAATGATGAGAGAACGGGGCCTCTGTCTGCTTGCGTTGCCCAGACAATGGGGAGGGGTTAGCCAGGCCAAGGGAAGGGGAAAAGAGCTGTGAAGGCAGAGGAACAGCAAGTGCAAAGGTCCTGAGGCCCCGTCGAGACTCTGTGCTAAGGCCTATGTGGCTGGTACAGAGAGGGATGGGATCTGACACTGGGGAGGTGGGCAGAGGCCAGGTTGGTGTTTGTCCCGAGAGCACCGGAGAGGGTTTCAAGCTGGAGTGAGGGCAAAAGAAGGAATGAGGGACATGGATGAGGCCGTGCTCAGAGCTGAGCAGGTGGAGGACAGCGAGGAGTGTGGAGCCATCCTGCTGGAGGATCTGAAGGGCATAGTGGAATTCAGGGGGAAGGAACTAGAAGGAGATGAAAGGCAGGCTTTGAGAAGGAGAGCCAGGAAGGGCAAATTCTGCAGATAAGAAAGGGAGAGGTGAGGCTGGGCCCAGCCTGAGGGCGTAGTCCTGTCCTGTCTGGAGGGGAGTCAGCCTCCCAGACGCTTATCTGACTGGGAGCTCCCTAAGGCAGGAGCTGGGGTTGCCTCCTCTCTAGGGCCCAGCTCCCCCCAAGCCCAAGGACAATGTGAGTGAATGAATGGGAAGGGGGTTGCTGGGCTGCCACAGTGCCCCGAGCTCTCCATGAGGGCACATCCCACTGCAAACTGTGACCCATTCTGTTTGTGGCGTCTCCCTCAGCCCCTGGAGTGCAAGCCCTGGTCTGATCCCTTCCCGGGTCCCCACTTCCACCTTCTGCAGGGCCTGGCCCGCAAGAGTCCTTGGGAGGTGTTTGCTGATTGAATGAATGAATGGACAAATCAATCTTTACTGAGCACTGATTGAGTGCTAGACACTTTCTAGGTGATGAGACTAAAACGGTGAGCAAAAGTCCCCTTCCATGGTGCTCACATTCTAGCAGGGAAATGGACCAATATACAGGTAAATATGTAGTGTTCAGGTGTTCAGACAGGTAGCAGTGAGTGTTGGGAGGAAATAAAGCAGGGAAGGGGTGTCGGGGTGTAGGGATGGCGCTCTCATGTAGGCTGCTCGGAGCGTCTCTCACTGAGCAGGTGACATTGGAGCAAAGAAGAATTTGGTGGGTGAATTGGCCTGCAGAATCTGGGAGAAGACATTTTTGGCAGCGCAGACAGCCTATGCAAAGGCCCTGAGGCAGGACTGTGCTTGAGGTGTAGGAGGAATGCGGGGAGAGGGTGGGAGTTGTGGTCAGAGAGGGAACTAGTGGATCCAGTGACGACTTGTTTTTACACTGAGCCAGATGGAAGCCAGGGAGAGATTCAGTGCAGAGAAGGGACAGGGTTTGACTCAGCTTTTCACAGAATCCCTCTGGCCGCTGTGGAGAGAGCAGAAGGAATGAGTCCCACTTTGATGGTGCTCCAACATCAGTGTGCCGTTGGGGACAGCGCCCCTCCCCCCACACCCCTGCTCAGGGCACTTAAAGGAACTGGCTTTAGGTTGTGAGTGGCATCCAGATGCTGGCAACAGACAGATCCAGGCCTGAGCTCCATCCCTCTCTACCTGTGTGTCATCTAGTGACCTCGGTCCACAATCGCATTCAGCACCTCCCCCGCGTCAGGACTGCTCTGGACCCTGTGTCAGGATGCTACACGGGACGCAGCCACCCACCCCTGCCCTTGGGGAGCTGGCATTCCCATCCAGAAGCCGAGGGCTTACAGAGCAACATGTGCCCCCTTAATATGTTAGGCGGCAGCTCAGGGAGGTCTTTGCAGCTACGTTCAAGTAAGGGAATGACAGGGTGTGACTTGGTTGCTCAAGGAGAATATTTTCTCTCAGAGATGTTGACAATTTTGATAACGTCTAACCCAGGGTTGTCATGCGGCGATCCACATACGTACATTTTTTAAAAATTGAGGTATAGTTAATTTACCGTGTTATGTTAGTTTCAAGTATACAGCAAAGTGATTCAGTTATACGTATATATATTAAATACGTATACGTATGTATATATATCCTTTTTCAGGTTCTTTTCCATTTGAGGTTACTACAAGATATTGAGTATATTTCCCTGTGCTATACAGTAGATCCTTGTTTATCTCTTATGTATAGTAGTGTGTGTATGTTAATCTCAAACTCCAAATTTATCTCCCCCCCTCCCCCCCACCCCTGCAGTTTCCCCTTTGGTAAACATAAGTTTATTTTCTGTGTCCGTGAGTCTATTTCTGTTTTGTAAGTCAGTTTATTTGTATCCTTTTTTTATATTCCACAGATAAGTGATAATCATATGATATTTGTCTTTCTCATATGATATTTGTTACTTCACTTAATATGATAATCTCTAGGTCCATCCACATATGTACATTTAAATTTTCCGTAGTCACATTAAAAAAGTAAAACCAGGGAAATTAACTTTAATATGATTTATTTCCTTTACCCCAGTATGCCCCAAATATTATCTGAATGTGTAATCGATATTTTTTCAATGATTAACAAGTCAGTTTATGTTCCTTTCTCAACTCGGAGGCTACAGTTTCTTTGGAAATATTTTCTCTGTCTTAAGAGTTCATAAAACTTACGGTTAAAAAAGAAGATTCACAAAGGGTCCAAGTCGTTCCAGACATACTTTTCCAGTGACTGAGTGGAGGATTGGTTTTTAATTTTTAACTTACTGCAATTAAATAAAATTAGGAATTTAGTCACTCCATAGCACCAGCCAGTTTTCAAATGTCCAGTGGCCACATGTAGCCAGTGGCTCCGATGGTGGGCCGCGTGGGCCAACATGTTCTGAACTTTATAGGGGTCCAGAGTCAACAAGCATCATCTCCCAGAGCCCTCTTTGAGGACTCAGGGCTGTTGGGACTTGTGTGGGAGACATCGGAGCACATCCTAGTAGAGAGAAACTTTTGTTGCTTTGTATTGTAAACAGTTGTCTGGAAGGCAATGAAGGGTCTTGCAGTGAGGTGCCAGCCAGTGCCTGGGTTACCGCCATAAGCGCATGTCAATCCCTTCATGGTAGTCCAGGTTTGTTAGGAGGCCTTTTGTGGCAGTGACAGCCCCACCCCGATGCCCCAGGTTAAATGCTTAGGGAGGCTTATTTCCCCTACCCAGAAGCCCCAAGGTCCTTCTGGAGCCGTCAGCAGTAACCTGCCCTGGCCTGTAGCAAGGGGGTGGCCTCTTTTCCACCTGCACGGCCCTCACAGCAACAGCTGCAGGCAGAATGGGACCCCCTGCCCTCCCATGGCTCCCCAGCACCCTCAGAAAAGCCAAGAGGTTGCACGGTCTGTCCCTGCCTGCTGTGCTGGCCCCCAGGCCTTTGCACAAGCTGGTCCTCGTGCCCAGAGCACACCTCCCCTTATTTCTGCTTGGTTCATTTCAGCCTCGTCTTTTGAGCCTGAAATCCCAGGAGCGGGGAATTCCCTGGCGGTCCAGTGGTTAGGGCTCCATGCATGCTTCCACTGCAGGGGTCATGGGTTCTATCGCTGTTAGGGAACTAAGATCCCACATGCCGCAGCGTGGCCAAAAAGGAAAAAAACAAAAACAAAAAAAAACCCAGGAGCTGGCCAAAAAAAAAAAAAAAAGTCTCAGGAACTGGGTACCAGGAAGCCTTCCTCCCCGCATCTGATTCCAGCATCCCAGCCCCCACTGTGTTTGTCTCTGTGAAAGTTTTCCCCATTGTCCCTGTCAGCCTCTCCAATCAAGGAGCATCCCCAGGGCAGAGCAGGTGTGACTCATCCCTGAGCTTGGCCCAGGGAATGTTTGAAGATAAAGGAATCTCTTTAAAACACGCTGAAATGCTTGCATGCCTCTTGTGACGGGGAGCTCATTCCCCCTGTCGCAGGCTGGCCGAGTGATGGAAAGTTTCTTCCATGAGCCCAGTTCTGTCACAGCTGCCTTCAGCCCCTTTCTCCCATGCGTTACCCTCAGCAGCGCCCAGGTGCTGTCTCTGGGCACCCAGGCTCTAGATATTTGCAGAGGTTATGTGCTCTGCTGGGATGCATTTCCTCTAGGGCCATAGAACATTCTCTTTTGGAGACCTGATGCTTTGTTCTTTCTGTGAATTCTTTTTTGTAGCAAAGTATATTGGTGGTGCAGAAGACAATATCAAATAGATGTGGACAATTTAAAGACTAAGGAAAAAACATATACACACACAAACATATATTCTTTGAATATTCCTTACTTTAAATTTTATTTATTTATTTATGGCTGCGTTGGGTCTTTGGTGCTGCGCGCGGGCTTTCTCTAGTTGCGGCGAGCAGGGGGCTACTCTCCTTTGCGGTGCGCGGGCTTCTTCCGGTGGCTTCTCTTGTTGCGGAGCAGGGGCTTTAGGTGCGCGGGCTTAAGTAGTTGTGGCTCGCGGGCTCTAGAGCGCAGGCTCAGTAGTTGTGGTACGCCGGATTCATTGCTTCACAGCATGTGGGCTCTTCCCAGACCAGGACTCGAACCCTGTGTCCCCTGCACTGGCAGGCGGATTCTTAACCACTGCACCACCAGGGAAGCCCTAAAAATTTATTTTTAATTTTTACACATAGCAGGCACTAATAATATTTTTTTATTAAATGAGCGAAATGTCCAACTATACCATAATAATTAAATAAATTACGGGATAATTCACTCAGCTATCATAAATTCTTTAATTAGGAAACAGATTCTCATACCACGATGGTGGGATATAAACTGGTTCATTATGGGAAAGCCATTTGCCTTCATATATCAGAAAAATTTGAAAATGGGCATACTCGTTGCTCTAAGAACTTTATTTCCGGGACTTTATTCTAAAAACAAATTACATAGTGTTATCATTTAGCTATAAAGAGGTGTATTGAAGAACACTTCAAATTAGCCAAAATTTATGAACTATGGCCATTACTTTTCTTTTCCATATTCTCTGTCATGTGCTTATGTTATCTTTGAATTTTTGTTTTTTTTGGCCACACCCCGCGGCTTGCAGGATCGTAGTTCTGTCACCAGGGATCGAACCAGAGCCAAAGTGCCGCGTCCTAACCACTGAACCGCCAGGGAATTCCTGCATATTCTTTAAATTGTCCATATCTGTTTTCTATTCTCTTCTACATCATTGATATACTTCACTATACAAATATATTAATATATATTTGTATACAAATATATTAATATATATTTGTATACAAATATATTAATATATATTTGTATACAAATATATTAACTTGTATATTCACATATACATATATAGTGTATCTATAAAAAAAGCTCACAGATCAGAAGTGATGAATTTTGATGAATTCATCATCAAAATCTGATGAATTTTCCCCAGCTGAACACAGCTGTGTAACTGGCCCCCAGGGTCAGAAACAACATCCCTAGCTCCCTGGCACCCCCCTCCCCACTGCTCAGTCATCCAACACCATAGGTTAGTTTTGCCTGCTTCTTGAAGCTTTTAATAGAGGTAAACGAAGGCCAGAGAGAGCTCTAGGCTCAGTAATTTAATTGCCGTTCAGATACCCGTCTATCTGTGGTAAAAGTTAGGCAGCCACCGTGTGCTATATGGTCCATTTATAAAAGCTGTTTGGTTGTTTTTTCTCGTCCCTACAGAATAGCTTTAAGGCAACTGATTAGAGCAATTGTGTGGTTATCCTCAGGTTAGGAGGAGAACGGAACCTGCGCACCAGTTTTGCGGAGCTGCCGTGCTGGTCACCGCCCCTGCCGTGCCCCCAGAGGGAGGTGCTGTCCTGACCCCCTGGCCACCCTCCGGTGGGCACACCTCAACAGTGTGACGTGGTTCTGGCTTAGTTCTCGCTGGTGAACTGCGCCTGAACCCTCCTCATCTTTCACGGCCCTCCTCAAATGTCCCCTATTCTTGGCAGCCACCAGCAAGGCCCCCGGGGGTGTCTGGGTGACCTCCAATCGTGCCCATCTCGCTCAGGTGTGGGGACAGGGCCCCGCTGCCTGCGCCCCACCAAGCCAGGAGTCCCTGGGGGAGGATCAAAAGTGCCAGATCTGCGTGGGCCCTGGGTGCCCAGCGTCGCCCCGCTCAGGCCTGGCCCACAGGGCTTAGGAAACGTGTAATTAATAAATGAAGCATCAGATAGCCTCTGGGCCACACAGGGCAATTCAGCCTCATCACTGAGGTACTGGCCCTTCATCGCCTGGCTCCCAGAGACCTCCCACCCTCCCTGAGGCCTGGGAGTGGGTCACTCTGTACCTCTTCAGCCCCTTTTTCTTTCACATCTTCATGCCTTTCCTGAGCTCAGGCACTCAGTAAGCCTGTGGAACGTGGGGTCACTACCCAGAAAAGTGGCAGATGCTGGCCCTACCCTCGGGGCTCTGGTGTGGTCTGGGGACAGCAGCAGACCCAGACACGCACAGCAGCGTTGAGGGAGGTGACCCGGGCAGTGTGGGAGCCCAGGAAAGGCCCAAGAGCAGCGTTACCCAGAGGGCAAGCCGCATGTGTGGTTTTTAACTTCTTCAGGAACCACTTTTTTGTTAGTAGAAAGTAGAACGGAATGGGCCAAATTAATTTTAATAATATGTTTGTATAATCTGATACACCCCCAATATTCTTTTTTAAATATTTATTTATTTATTTTATTTTGGCTGCCCCAAGTCTTAGTTGTGGCACGTGGGATCTTTTTAGTTGTGGCATGCGGGCAACTAAATATTCTCATTTCAACATGTATTCAGTATTTAAAAATTGTTTTGATTAAAAAAATTTTAAACAACTAATTAATTATATTTTTAACTTTGTAATGAGATAGTTTACATTTCTTTTTTTTAATTAATTAATTAGGTTGTGCTGGGTCTTACTTGCGGCAGGCAGGCTCCATAGTTGTGGCATGCATGTGGGATCTAGTTCCCTGACCAGGGATTGAACCCAGGCCCCCTGCATTGGGAGCACAAAGTCTTAACCACTGTGCCACCAGGGAAGTCCCTACATTTCTTTTTTTTTTTTTCCACACTCAATCTTCTAAATCCCGTGTGTCTTTGCCACTTACTGCCCATCTCAGTTGGGAGCAGCAACGTTTTAGGTGCTTGAGAGCCACCTGGCTGATGGCTGCCGTATTGGACACGGCAGCTCTAGCGTCTATTTGGAACTGATCAGGAGGTGCTAATCAGAAGGGGCTTCCTAGAGGAGGTGATAGCTGAAGTGAGGCTTATGGGAGCTTCCCCGGAAGTTGGGAATAGGTGGTGAGGCAGGATTTCTAAAGAGAAAGAGAGCACATACCCTCGCTTTCTCCTTCATTCACTCATTCATTTGAACCTCCCAGTTGCCTGATGACACAGCCATGGGTTCCACCATTCAGATGACCAGACATTTATTAAGCACCTGCTATATGCTGGGCACTATTCTAGAAGCTCCCCTGTGATGCTTATAATCTGAAGGGGGAGCCGAGGTTTGACAGTAAAGGTAAATAAAATAGTTACATGGTGTGAAATGAGCCAGGGAAGACTTTTTTTTTTTAATATTTATTTATTTGGCTGCACTGGGTCTTTAGTTGTGGCATGCAGGGTCTAGTTCCCTTACCAGGGATGAAACCCGGGCGCCCTGCATGGGGAGCACGGAGTCTTTTTTTTCTTTTTTAAATTTATGTTTTAGAAATTTATTTTATTTATTTTATTTTTGGCTGCATTGGGGTCTTCATTTCTGTGCGTGGGCTTTCTCTAGTTGCGGTGAGAGGGGGCTTCTCATGGCAGTGGCCTCTCTTGTTGTGGAGAACGGGCTGTAGGCACTCAGGCTCAGTAGTTGTGGCTCGCAGGCTCTAGGGCGCAGGCTGAGTAGTTGTGGCACACAGGCTTAGTTGCTCCGCGGCATGTGGGATCTTCCCGGACCAGGGATCGAACCCATGTCCCCTGCATTGTCAGGCGGATTCTTACCCACTGTGCCACCAGGGAAGCCCGGGAGCCCGGAGTCTTAACCGCTGGACCACCAGGGAAGTCCCAGGACATTTTTTTTAAATGATGGAAACAGAAGAAGAAGGCACTGACTTTAAAGAACTGGCCAAGAGGGAATTTCCTGGCAGTCCAGTGGTTAGGACTCTGCACTTGCACTGCCAGGGCCCCCGGTTCGATATCTGGTTGGGGAACTAAGATCCCACAAGCCGTGCGGCACGGCCAAAAAATAACAATAATAAATAAATAGAGAATTGACCAAGAAAGGCCTCTTGGAGGAGGTGACAAGAGCTGAGACCCAAGTGATGAGAAGAAAACTGGATAGATGGGCAGGTGGAGGGCACAGCACGTGCAAAGGCCCTGGAGGTGGGAAGGAGTGTGAATTGTCCCTGGAACTGACAGAGGCCTGCGAGGTGGGGACACACAGCAAGATGGTGAGGGGTGACACTGGTGGGGTGGCCAGGGCAGGGCCAGAGGGCTTGGTAGCCACGGGGTAGAATCCCCCCAGTGGGAAGCAAGGATGCCAGAAAGGAGGCTGCCACAGTGATCTGGCTGGGCAGGCGGAGGTGGGGAGCCGGGAGCTCAGGACCCAATGCCTGGCAACTGGCTGGAATTGGGAAGGTGCAGGCCCAACAGTTTTCAGGAGACACTGAGCTCTGGGGTGTGGTCAGAGTGAGGGTCCAGGGGGCCAGCTCGAAGGCAGCCTATCTCTGCATTCATTCATTCATTACATATTTCCTGCCAGGGGCATATTTCAGCTGAGGGCTGGTGCAGTGGTAACCGGAGCCATGGGTGGGACAGGAGCTGGAGGAGGGAGGGAGGCAGGGAGTGCCCCAAAGTGTGTGCTGGGCTCCTCCTCTGGGTGGTAGGGACCAAAGAGCCAAGGTTCCCACCTCCTGGAAGCTCCCAGCTAGAGACAGGGCCCAGGCCTTGCCTCAGCCCCCTGGGCCTGGAGCCCCAGGGTGGGGAGAGTCTGCCCTTCCAGCCGGAAGGACCTTGCCCAGCAAAGTGAGGGCAGGCGGCTCAACTCTCTGGGACTCTCCTGACCTGTCATCCCTTCTCCCTTCCAGGTAAGAGCAAGGAGGCGGAGATTAAGAGAATCAACAAGGAACTGGCCAACATCCGCTCCAAGTTCAAGGGTATGCTGGGGGCCCAGGCTCCTGGGTCTGTGGGAGGAGTGGGCTGTGCGCTGGGGCTGGGATACCTGGGACCTGTAGGTTTGATCCTTCCTCATTTTTACCTCCCCTTTCTTCCTTCCTCTGGCCCCAGGGGACAAAGCCTTGGACGGCTACAGCAAGAAAAAGTATGTGTGTAAACTGCTCTTCATTTTCCTGCTCGGCCACGACATCGACTTTGGGCACATGGAGGCCGTGAACCTGCTGAGCTCCAACAAGTACACGGAGAAGCAGATAGTGAGTCTGGGCGGGGAGAGGGCTGGGGGCCTGGACTCCTGGGTCTGAGGTGGGAGGGGCCGGGGGCCTGGATCCTGGGTCTGAGGTGGGAGGGGCCGGGGGCCTGGATCCTGGGTCTGAGGGAGGAAGGGCTGGGGGCCTGGATCCTGGGTCTGAGGTGGGAGGGGCCGGGGGCCTGGATCCTCTGTCTGAAGGAGGAGGGGCCGGGGGCCTGGACTCCTGGGTCTGAGGGAGGAGGGGTTGGGGGCAGGGATTCCTGGGTCTGAGAGGGGAGAGGCCTAGGACCTGGACTCCTGGGGCTGAGGGAGGAGGGGCCGGAAGTGCAGACTCCAGGGTTGAGGGTTGGGGTCTAGGGCCAGTTAACCACAATGCTCCAAGCCCACCACCTCCCTCCGCAACCCAGGGTTACCTGTTCATCTCGGTGCTGGTGAACTCCAACTCGGAGCTGATCCGGCTCATCAACAACGCCATCAAGAACGACCTGGCCAGCCGCAACCCCACCTTCATGTGCCTGGCCCTGCACTGCATCGCCAACGTGGGCAGCCGTGAGATGGGCGAGGCCTTTGCCGCTGACATCCCTCGCATCTTGGTGGCTGGGTGAGGCGTTGGGGACCCAGGTGGGGGGATGGGGTAGACAAGACCCAACCCAGTTTGAGGGTCAGAGAGGCTCTGTCACCTGCCCAAGGTCTCCCAGCCAGGCTTGGCACCACCGTGATTCCGGTGGCAGCCCCATGGTTGTCTCTTGTCATCTCACCAAAGTGACTCGACAGTGTAAGGCAGCTTCCCAGCAAAGCCAGTGGGATGTCTATCTGATCGACCTTTAACATCTAGTAAAGAAGAGGTGATAACCTTAAGTTATGTCGGTGACAGCCCTCCAGAGCTTCTGCCTCTTCTCCATTCATTCATTCAACAAACATCTGTTGAGCATATATGTGCGGGGCACCATGCTGATTGCTGGGGATGTAGCCATGACCAGAAACGGACATGGTCATCCTCCTCCCAGGATGAAACATATATTTCCTCTCAGAACCATGCTGTGGGGTGCGGAAGCCCATAGGGCATGTAGTAGGCATGCCTGACCTAGCCTGGGGGCTCAGGGAGGGCTTCTCAGAGGAAGTGGGATCAGGCTGAGACCTGGGTGAGTAGGAGGAGTTGGCTGTGGAACAGGGAAAGGCGTGAAGGGTGGTGGATCAGCCTGTGTGACCTTTCTGAAGCAGGAGGTTTTTCAGCAAACACTTCTTGAGCACCTGCAATGTGCCGGGCACTGTTCCGGGCATGGGAAGGCAGGAGGGAGCAGCGGAGACGGTCATGCCCATCCTCAGGGAGCTTACATCTCGGGGGGAATCCAAAGAGCAAACACATAGGCAAAGAAGTGAGTTGAGTTCGGATAGTGACAGTTCCTCCGAAGAAAACAAAACAGGGTAGTGGGGGGCAGCAGAGATGGTGGGGAAGGCTGCTTAAGTCAGACTCATCAGGGAGGGTCTCTGCAAAAGGTGATATGTAATTTGAGACTGGAATGATGAGGAGAAGACAGTCATTCAGAAATGTTGGAAGGTATCTCCTCACACCAGTCAGAATGGCCGTCACCAAAAAATCTACAAACAATAAGTGCCGAAGAGGGTGTGGAGAAAAGGGAACCAACCCTCTTGCGCTGTTGGTGGGAATGTAAATTGATACAGCCACTGTGGACAACAGTATGGCAGTTCCTTAAAAAACTAAAAATAAAACTACCATATGACCCAGCAATCCCACTCCTGGGCATATACCCTGAAAAAACCATAATTCAAAAAGAGTCATGTACCATAATGTTCATTGCAGCACTATTTACAATAGCCAGGATATGGAAGCAACCTAAGTGTCCATCGACAGATGAATGGATAAAGAAGATGTGGCACATATATACAATGGAATATTACTCAGCCATAAAAAGAAACGAAATTGAGTTATTTTTAGTGAGGTGGATGGACCTAGAGTCTGTCATACAGAGTGAAGTAAGTCAGAAAGAGAAAAACAAATACCGTATGAAAACACATATATATGGAATCAAAAAAAAATGGTTCTGAAGAACCTAGGGATGGGACAGGAATAAAGATGCAAGCTCAGAGAATGGACTTGAGGACACGGGGAGGGGGAAGGGTAAGCTGGGACGAAGTGAGAGAGTGGCATTGACATATATAGACTACCAAATGTAAAATAGATAGCTAGTGGGAAATAGCTGCATAGCATAGGGAGATCAGCTCGGTGCTTTGTGACCATCTAGAAAGGTGGGATGGGGAGGGTGGGAGGGAGACGCAAGAGGGAGGGGATATGGGGATATATGTATACGTATAGCTGATTCACTTTGTTACACAGCAGCAGCTAACACAACAATGTAGAGCAATTATACTCCAATAAAGATGTTAAAAAAAAAAAAAAAGGTTGGAGTAGTGCTCCAAGCAAAAGGAGCAGCAAGTACAAAGGTCCTGAGGTAGGCATGAGCTTTGTACATTCAAGGAACCAAGAGATAGTGTCTCTGGCTTGACTGTGGTGAACAAGCGAGAGAATAAGGGGAGTATGGATTTATTCTAATTGAAACTGGGAGGCAGTAGGTGTGTTTTGAGCAGATAAATGACATGCTTGGCTTTGTTTTTTTATTTTATTTTATCTTTTTAATTTTTATTTATTTATTTTTAATTTTTGGCTGCATTGGATTTTTGTTGTTGCACATGGGCTTTCTCTAGTTGCGGTGAGCGGGGGCTACTCTTCATTGCAGGGCTTGGGCTTCTCATTGTGGTGGCTTCTCTTGTTGCAGAGCATGGGCTCTAGGCACGCGGGCTTCAGTAGTTGTGGCTCATGGGCTCTAGAGTGCAGGCTCAGTAGTTGTGGCGCACGGGCTTAGTTACTCCGCGGCATGTGAGATCTTCCCGGACCACGGCTCGAACTGTGCCCCCTGCATTGGCAGGCGGATTCTTAACCACTGCGCCACCAGGGAAGCCCCTGTTTTAGTTTTTGTTTTTTAATGTTTTAAAATTTTATTTATTTATTTATTTATTTATGGCTGTGTTGGGTCTTTGTTTCTGTGCATGGGCTTTCTCTAGTTGCGGCGAGTGGGGGCCACTCTTCATCGCAGTGCGCGGGCCTCTCACTGTCGTGGCCTCTCTTGTTGCGGAGCACAAGCTCGACGTGCAGACTCAGTAGTTGTGGCTCACGGGCCTAGTTGCTCTGCGGCCTGTGGGATCCTCCCAGACCAGGGCTCGAACCCGTGTCCCCTGCATTGGCAGGCAGATTCTCAACCACTGCACCACCAGGGAAGCCCGCCCCTATTTTTTTTTGGCTACTTTATTATTTATTTATTTATTTATTTATTTATTTATGAAGCCTCTGTATTTTTAAAAGGTCACGGAACCTGGTGTGGGAGAAGGTAGGACTTGTATTTCTGGCAGCTTGTGGGCTAGATTCCTGCCTGAGGGTCTCCCCAAAACGCAGTTATCAATGTGGGTTAAAAGAGGAAATGAAATATTCTTCAATGTATTCATGAGCTAGCAAGAAAATAAGGAGACACACAGGCCACAAGCCAAGAGGAGCCTGACACCCAGGAAGATGAGCAGAGTGCCTAAGCTGGATTTTGCTTGGAGCATTTGCTGACCTGGATGAACTTAGGTATTGGTTTTGGGGCCCTATAGCCTCTGGGAGCAGAAGACAAGCTGGTTCAAGCAAGGGCTCCAGAGACCACACTTCAAAGTGAGGGTGACCTAGAAATAAATCCCCTTAAGGTCTATAAGCAAAAGTATCCTTTTTGAACTTTGGCATGGAACAGCCCACACACTGGTGTTCAGTCCGATTTTCCCCTTCCTGGGTCATCCATAGAAACTTAAACCAAACTTGAGCTTAAGTGACACAAACTGCTAGTACCCCAGTGCCTGACAGAAGCAAACACATCTTTTTGGGAGAAACCCACTTTCACCATAGGCCTCAATGATTTCCACAGATGAAGCTCCAAGTTACATGAGTAGCTCACAGTCGAAAATCACTAAGCACAAGACGCAAGGCACCGTGAGGGAGAACCAGCAGAAAGAAAATGGAAAATAACAGTTGGATTGGAGTTTTCATACAGAATGTAAGATGAGTATGCTTAATATGTTTCAAGAAAAAAGAGAACAATTTAAAAATGGAACGAAGTGTAAGCATTTTTTAGAAAGAAATGGACAACATTTAGATTTAAAAAAAAAATTAAGTGGTCTAGTTTAGCAGCAGAATAGACAGAACCAAAGCAAGGATTGTAAATAGGCAGAAGAACTGGAGAAATTAATCAGAATGCAGCCCAGAGAAACAAAGATGGAAAAATTTAAAAGAGAGGTTAAGAGTCAAGGGAGATAAAATCTAACAGCACTCTTTAGAGTTCTAGAAAGAGAGAAGGGAGAGACTCATAACATGACACAGTGTTTGAACAGATTATGGCTAAGAATATACCAGAACCAATGAAAGAACATGATCCTTCGATTCAAGTAGCCTAGAGACTGTCGGGGGCGCCAAACGCGGTAGCAGGGAGACCATTGAGATGTCTGTTGCCGTCCTGGGCAGAGCTGACGGTGGCTGGGACCAGGGTTGTTGCAGAAAATAGTTACTAGAGCTGTATGTTTTGGAAGGAAAGACGACAGTACTGATTGTATATGGTGTAAGAGAGAGAGGAGTGAAGTTGAACAGGTGGATGAATGATGAAGGAGGGAGTGGGGAAGAACCAAGTGAAGGAGGGGGAGGATCCAGAGCGGGGTTTGGCCATGTTGAATCTGAGATGCCTAGTAGACAAAGTCAAAACAAATAAGTAGGGACTTCCCTGGTGGTGCAGTGGTTAAGAATCTGCCTGCCAATGCAGGGGACACGGGTTCGAGCCCTGGTCCGGGAAGATCCCACATGCTGCAGAGCAACTAACCCCGTGCACCACAACTACTGAGCCCGTGCTCTAGAGCCTGTGAGCCACAACTGCTGAGCCTGTGCGCCACAAATACTGAAGCCTGCACGCCTAGAGCCCGTGCTCCGCAACGAGAGAAGCCACTGCAATGAGAAGCCCGCCAACCGCAACAAAGAGTAGCCCCTGCTCAATGCAACCAGAGAAAAGCCCGCGTGCAGCGAGGAAGACCCAGTGCAGCCAAAAATAAATAAATTAATTAATTAAAAAGAAAAAAGTAAAACTAATTTCATTTTTTTTTTTTTTAATTTTTGGTTGCACCGTGCGGCACGCGGGATCTTAGTTTCCCCACCAGGCATCAAACCTGTGCCCCCTGCAGTGGAAGCTCAGGGTCCTAACCGCTGGACCGCCAGGGGAATTCCCCATCTAATTTTAATATTTTAATCTCACCTGATCCATCCAGAATCATTTTGACATTGGATCAACATACACATTATCCAATATTTTTTGCGTTAAGTCTTTGAAACCACTGTGTAATTTACACACATGGCATCTCAGTCTGGACTCACTCCATTCAAGTGCTCGGTAGCTTCGTGTCGCTGGGGGCCACCAGATGGGACAGCGCAGGGTGGATGGTAATGAAAGCCACGGCCGGATGAGGTCCCTCAGGCAGGATGTGACCAGAGAAGAGAAGAGACCAAAGGCTGGGGTGATCCAGCGTGTGGAAGTCTGGCCAGGGAGAGGGAGGAAAATGCAGAATGGGCTGTGGCTTGGAGCTTGGAGAAGAAACTTTCGCGGAGGAGGGAGTGGTCCGCCATGGTGAATGCCGCTGACAGTTTCTTTAAGATCAGGACAGGCAGCTGGCATTGGCTTGGGTGAGTCAGGTGGCCAGTCACCCTGATTGGGGAGAACTTGGCACCTCTGAGGGCTGAGAAAGAAGCCAGTGTGACAAACATATATGAGCACAGGTGATGTCCCCGTTTCACACAAGGGCAGGGCCCTGCCAAAGTCACAGGCCACGCTGGGCTTGTCTGACTGTAGGCTGGGCTCTCAGCACTGGAAACTTGACCTTGACAGTGACTGGGACACAGAGGAACTGTTTTTATGTTTTTGATTTTTTGTTTTGTTCTGGTTTGGGCTGCACCGCGTGGCTTGTGGATATTCCCTGGCCGGGGACTGAACCTGGGCCATGGCAGTGAAAGCCCAGAATCCTAACCACTAGACCACCAGGGAACTCTGGGTTACTGTTTTCTTAGGTAGTTTTTTTTTTTTTTTAATTTGAGGTAAAATTCACATAACATAAAGGTCACCATTTTAAGCACTTTAAAGTATACAGTTCGGTGGTCTTCAGTCCATTCACAGTGTGTTCAAGCATCCCCACTATCTAATTGCAGAACATTTCCATCACCCAAAAAAGAAGCCCTGTGCCCATCAGCAGTCATTCCCCAGACCCTCTCTTCCCAGCCCCAGGCCCTCTCTAATATGCTCTGTGTCTCTAAAGATTTGCCTGTTCTGGACATTTCAGATAAATGGAATCACACAGTATGCGGCCTTTGTGTCCGGCTTCTTTTCTCTTGGCATAATGTTTTTGAGGTTCACCCCTGCTGTCGTATGTGTCAGGGCTTCATTCCTTTTTTATGAGCCAATAATAACATTCCACTGTATGGATGGACCACAATTTATTTCTCCGTTCATCACCAAGTTTCCACCTTTCGGCTGTGATGAATAATGCATGCATTTGTGTGAACTCTGTTTTCGGTTCTGTTGCGGAGCTGCCTGGGCATGAAATTGCTGGGTCATAAGGTATTACGCCTTATTTCAAAAAAAAAAAAAGAAAGAAAGAAAGAAAGAAAACAGCTGCGGTTGAATTTCCCTTCGGTTCCCTCATATCATCTCTCCATCTGGCGTTCCTCCCGGTGCCCTGAGTCTGATGGTGCTTATTCCCATGTACGTTTTGTCCTTTTGCACCCAGGCACACCCCCCTATATTATGTAGCTTTCAACTTTACCTACATAGTATCACAATCTCTGTGTAACTTAACCAAGTTGATCAATCGCTCTTATTCTTTTTTTTTAAATATTTAAATATTTATTTATTTAATTTATTTGGCTGCATTGGGTCTTAGTTGCAGCACGCGGGATCTTCGTTGCGGCATGCGGGGTCTTTCGTTGGAGCACGCGGGTTTCTCTCTAGTTGTGGTGCGCGGGCTCAGTAGTCGCTGCACGGGCCCAGTTGCCCCACGGCATGTAGGATCCTAGTTCCCTGGCCAGGGATTGAACCCGCGTCCCCTGTATTGGAAGACGGATTCTCAACCACTGGACCACCAGGGAAGTCCCCGCTCTTATTCTTTTATTTAGGATTCTCCTGGACGTTTCCTTACCTGTCGCGGAGATGATAATAGAGTCCACCTCCTCAGAGGGCTGTGCTGAGGATTAAACGTGTTAATATGTAGAAGCTCTTAGAGCCTGGGCCAGAGGCAGGCCTCATGGGGTGTGAGCTATGATGGTGATGGTGGAAAGACCACCATTCATGGAGCTCCGCTGTGGGCAGACCTTCTGCTGGTTTCTGGTTTTAATATGATCTTTCCTATGCCATGACCTTGAGCACGTGTGTGTGCCTTTCCCCAGGGCAGGTGTCTGGGAACAGAATTGCTGGTCTAGGTCCGCATGCCTTACAGCAGCTACCTGACCAGGGGTAGCCCAGCTCCTTTTCTGACGGCCTGTGTCTGTGTCCACCCGTGGCCACGGCACCCGAAGGCTCCCGTCTCCCCAGCCTGGCCGACACACACGAGTCTGCCTAGCTGATGGGAGAACACGGAGCCACCATGTCCATGCAATTCATGTTTCTCCTACACATCCAGGAAAACATCTTTTCACCTGGCCTTTGACTCCTGCAGTTTCACCCACCCTTCCTGGGACCCTCCCCTGTGCTTCTGTTGAGTCCTTTCTGGGGAAATGTCACTGTAAGGCCCAGTCTGGGTGGTCGAGACAGCTCCTAGGACCCATTCTGTGCTTGAGGCCGCGATACCCAGGTTCACTTCTTCATCCGCCAATCTGTGGGGGTCCTCATTTTCCCCAGGAGGAAATTGCCAGTCAGAGAGGGTCAATGCCTTATACCCAGATCACGCCCCACAAGCAGGCGTGTCTGACCCCAGAGACCGGGGAGTGCTTTCTAGAACTGTTAGGCTTCACACTCTTCGTGATGCTGGGACCTGGGTGCTGACCGGGCCATGAACTCAGCCCTCTGGGATGGGACACTGCTGGCTGCCAGGCTCTGTGCTAACCCAGTGCCTGTTCAGTTTCCTGTGGCCACTGTAACCCACGACCACAAGTTAGGGGCTTAAAACACACATTGATTCTCTCACAGTTCTGGAGGTCAGAAGTCCACAGTGAGGCTCACTGGGCTAAAATCAAGGTGTTGCTAGGTCTTTTCCAGCTTCTAGAGGCTGCCTGCATCCCGTGGCTCATGGCCCCTTCCATCTTTAATCAGCAGGGTAGCATCTTCTCTCTGATCTCTGTATCTGGCCTTGCATCTCTCTAACTCTGATCCTCCTCCTCCTCTCTTCTAAGGATCTTGTGATTACATTTAGGGCTCACCTGGGTAATCCAGGATCATCTCAAGATCCCTGATTTCATCATATCTGCAAAGTCCCCTTTGTTTTTGTTTTTTTGCAGTACGCGGGCCTCTCACCGTTGTGGCCTCTCCCGTTGCGGAGCACAGGCTCCGGACGTGCAGGCTCAGCGGCCATGGCTCACGGGCCCAGCCGCTCCGCAGCATGTGGGATCTTCCCAGACCGGGGCACGAACCCGTGTCCCCTGCATCGGCAGGCGGACTCTCAACCACTGCGCCACCAGGGAAGCCCATATCTGCAAAGTCCCCTTTGAATGTAAGGGAACACATTCACAGGGTCTGGACATTAGGATGTGGACCTGTCGGGGGGGGCATTCTTCAGCCCACCACAGTGTTTGACAGGCTTCCTCTCCTCTGAAGAGGGGAGTAGGGTTCCCATTTTATGAAGGACATTATGGAGGCTCAGAGAGGGAAGGGCGCTTGCCAGAGGCCACACAGCCCTGTGGGTCCAGGGCCACACTGGGTGTCTCGTTAGCATGTCAATTTCGTATCTGTTCAGTATCAAACTTGGGTCTCATTCAGTGCCCCACCAGCCATCTTGCCCCAGGTCCCCACACAACAAATGGTCTCACCACTCGCCAGGTCCCTCACGTCAGAAACTTGAGGGTCACCTTGTCCCCTCTTCTGTCTCCACCACCTCATAGTAAAAATGTATCAGAACAGAGCCACTTCTCACCTGCATGGCTGCAGCGGGGTCTGAGGCACTGTCGTCTCCTGTCATCTCCTGCCTGGACTATTGCTGTCACCTCCCCCCCCGACCCCGCCCCAGCCTCCCACAGTCTCTTCTTCACACAGCAGCAGAGGGACCTTTTAAAAACATACGTCAGGGCTTCCCTGGTGGCGCAGTGGTTGGGAGAGGCCCGCGTACCGCAAAAAAAAAAAAAAAAGCAAGTCAGATCTGGGGACAGTGGTCCATAGTAGTACCTATTTTCTCGGTTTGTTGTGGAGATAAAATGAATGAGCCAGTGCCTGTACCAGGGCCGAGCAGATCGGAAGGGCCCTGGGTGGTAGCTTTTACTGCTGTCGCCTTAGTATCATAGCTTCCCTGCTTGTCACCTGCAGCGGCTCCATCTCCCGCTGGGTAAAAGCATAGTCCTCACCATGGCCTGCAAGGCCCCGCACGGTGTGGCCCTCAGCCCCTGCTCTGTCCTGTCTCCAGCCACACAAGACTCCTCCAAGCTCCTTCCACACACAGGCCTGCCTGCCTCGAGGCCTCCACAGGCTCTTCTGTCTGCTGGGAACATTCTGTGCAGAGTTTTAGTCGTTTCTCTCAGTTTTCTGTTTACCTGGTGCCTTGTTAGTGAGGCCTTCATCCAAAATAGCGTCCCCAGGGACTTCCCTGGTGGTGCAGTGGTTAAGAACCCGCCTGCCAATGCAAGGGACACGGGTTCGAGCCCTGGTCCGGGAAGATCCCACATGCCACGGAGCAACTAAGCCCGTGCGCCACAACTACTGAGCCTGCGCTCTGGAGCCCTCGAGCCACAACTACTGAGCCCATGTGCTGCAACTACCGAAGCCCGCACACCTAGAGCCAGTGCTCTGCAAGAAAAGAAGCCACTGCAATGAGAAGCCCGTGCACCGCAACGAAGAGTAGCCCCCGCGCCACAACTAGAGAAAGCCCGCATGCAGCAACGAAGACCCAACGCAGCCAAAAAATTAATTAATTAAAATAAAAAATTAAAAAAACAAAACCCCAAAATACCATCCCCGGAGTGCCTGCCCTAGTTTGCTCTGTAGCACTGAACCTGGACAGTATCTGTTGTAGGATGCTGGCTGCCCTGGTGAGAACGTACGCTCTGTGAGGACACACTGTTTTTGGTTTTTTTTTTAAGAAAGAACAACTTTATCTGATACTCTGTGGATTATTTATTTATTTTGGCTGCATCAAGTCTTAGTTGCAGTACGCGGGATCTTTCGTCGCAGTGCGCGGACTCTTCGTTGCGGCGCAAGGACTTCTCTCTAGTTGTGGCACGTGGGTTCCAGAGCACGTGGGCTCAGTAGTTGCAGCATGCGGGCTTAGTTGCCCTGTAGCCTGTGGGATCTTAGTTCCCCGAGCAGGGATCGAACCCGTGTACCCTGCATTGGAAGGCGGATTCTTAACCACTGGACAACCAGGGAAGTCCCTGTGAGGACACACTTTGGACCAGTTTGTCCACCACTCTGTCCACAGAGCCGACAGCAGTGCCTGGTTCCCAGTAGGTGCTCAATAAGTGGACGGTAACTGAATGAAGGTGCAGAGCCACGCTTGGCATTTTGCTCGGCCCTGCCCATGACCCCATGAGGTTACTGGGATGCAACCCATTTTGCAGATGAAGAAACTGAGGCCCGATGGGCAGTGAGGGCAGCACCAGATGGGTTCCTGGGTCTGCCGGGCTTTTTCCGCCTCTTGTTGGACACCCTTCCTGGGAGGAGCGAGAGAGGAGGGGGGAGGTGTGCAGGGCCGTGGTGACGCTGACCCCCCACTCCCACCCCACATTGTGTCCCGGCAGGGACAGCATGGACAGTGTGAAGCAGAGTGCAGCCCTGTGCCTGCTGCGGCTCTACAAGGCCTCACCCGACCTGGTGCCCATGGGCGAGTGGACGGCCCGCGTGGTGCACCTGCTCAACGACCAGCACATGGTGAGACCCCTGCCTAGTGCCCAGGGACCCTGGACCCAAGACCCACCGCCTTTGGCAGCCACCTGATGCCTGGGGCCCCCCACCTCTGCCCTGATTCCCACCTGGGTGCCTGGGGACCCCTCCTCTGCCCTGATTCTTACCTGAATGCCCAGGGCCCCCCACTTCTGTCACTGACACCCACCTGGATGCCCGGGGTTCCTGTCCAGTGTCCCCAACACCCGTCACTCACCCAGCCCCTCAGAAAAATCCCAGCCTCTGTTTCCGACACCCAGAGATTCCCCCATCGCCTGCCCAACCAGCACAGAGACACTGGCCTCTGTCGCCACCCACGGTGCTCCAGTCCCTCATGGTCCCCAAGCCGTGAAACAGCCACCAGGACACCTGTACAAACCCAAGCGCACCCCTCAGGCCACCCCAGCCCCAAGTACTCCTGCGCCTCTCCTCTCAGAACCACAGCCTGGACACTTGTCTCCAGTCTGACCCTCCCCCGAGGGCCCTGACCTGTCACTCGTCTGCCCCTACAGGGCGTGGTCACAGCCGCTGTCAGCCTCATCACTTGTCTCTGCAAGAAGAACCCGGATGACTTCAAGACGTGCATCTCCCTGGCTGTGTCTCGCCTGAGCCGGGTGGGTGTGGTATCAGCGCCAGCTGCAGCGTCCCTGTCCCCTGGGCACCTCTCTGGTCCTCACTTTCCCAGAGAGACCATCTAGCTCAGTGGTTAAGGACTCAGGGTCAGAGCTGGGTTCATCCCAGCTCCGTCACTTCCTGGCTGTGTGGCCCTAGGCAAGTGGCTTCACCCATCTGGGCCTCGTTTGCCTCATGTGTTCAAAGGGGATTATTCCAGTGCCTGCCTCACAGCATAGCTGCTGTGAATTAATCTGTATAAAGAGCACAGGGCCGGGCACACGATGAGCACCCAGGAAGTGAGGTTGCTCTCCTGTCTGTCTCCCTCTCGTCCCCCTCTCTTTCTTCTTCCTGCTTCGCCTGCTTTTCCTTCCCTCTTCTGCTCCTCTCACCACCTTCGCCCCTGTCCTGGGAACATGCCCTGAGGCCTCCTGTGGGCCCATCTCTGTGCAGGCTGACACTTGGGGACACGGATGAGTCAGACCCGAGCCTGCCCTCAGGGAGCTCCCTGTCCTGTTGAGGGGAGGGATGTACGGCAGGGCCAACTCAGGCACAGATTATCATAAAAGGGGCGGTGTGTGCAGTCGTGGAGGTAGCAAGGACGTTGCAGGCCCCCCAAAGGAGGCACTTCACCCAGCCTAGAAGTCTGGGAAGGCTTCCTGGTGGAGGTGATCCTTGCCTGAGTTGAGACTTGGAATAAATATAAATGTTTCCTGAGGAGGTCGAGAGAGGCCTGTGTTCTCAACCAAAGAGAACAACACACCAGCTTACTCCTTCGTATTTTCATTCATTCACCACACATCCTAATTCTCTCGTGGGCCAGGCTTGGTGGGGGAGACACAGACAGTAACAGCGGGGGCGGGGCACCTGCTGTCATGGAGGTGGCTCAGAGCAGGATGGGGCTTGCTTCCTGGAGAGGGGTTTTCAAGGTGGCGTAGGAGTTTGTCGTGAGGAAAAAAAGTTGCTAATTCCCCCACCTCTTCCCTAATCCCTTCTTGTGTCTGACCCTGTAGTAGGCCCGGGGACCCAGGAATGGGTCAGACCCAGTTCCTGCCCCTGTGTATCTTCGGGTGTTGGGGGAGGGCCACAAGGAAGCACTCTCCAGGGAGCCGTGGGGTCCAGGTTCTAGTGAAGGCAACCCAGGGCATTGTGAGGCACAGAGTTGGAGTCCCCTTCACAGAAGGGGATCGGGTTGGCCGAGATTTCCTGCCCACCCAACGCCAGCTTTACTTGGAAAAACCGACCAGTCCCAGATCCAGCCAGTCACTCGCTGTGTGCCCGAGGCTTCCTCACCACCCTCCCTGAGCCTCAGGTTTCTGCACCATAAAACTGTCAGGTCACAGCCACCCCTCCCCGTGCCCCCACCCATGCCTCGCCCCCCTCCTCTGCCCCCAGATCGTCTCCTCGGCCTCCACCGACCTCCAGGACTACACCTACTACTTCGTCCCGGCGCCCTGGCTCTCGGTGAAGCTCCTGCGGCTGCTGCAGTGCTACCCCCCGCCAGGTACTGCCGAGCGCACCCGGGCTGGGGTCTGGGGCCTCCAACCCCATGGCTGGGCAGCGGGGCCGGGTGCTGGGGGTCTGTGTCAGGAGTCCTCTGAGGCTGGGCTGGTGCCTCTAGCCCCTGTTCCGAGGCTGCAGTGGGGGCAGCGCTGAGCCCAGGGCCCCGGATGAGAATGTTGTATGAGGCTGTTGGAGACGGGTTGGGGGAGGGTGGGCAGCAGAGAGCAGGGCATCCTCCCGGCTCAACACAGACAATGGGACAAATCGCTTGTTTGTTGACTCCCCTGCTGTGGGCCTGGGTCCCTGCAAAACCAGACTCACGCTCCAGCCCTGAATGCTCCAGCCCTGGAATGTCGGGGCTGTCATGGCATCTGTTACAGATGAGGAAACCAGGGCTTGGAGAGGGGAGGGCCTTGTCCAAGGTCATCCAGCAGGTCAAGGGGCAATTCCAGGCCATGCAGTGGGAGTTAGCATAGCTCTGCTAGGGGTTTTTCATGCCCTCGTTGCTCATGGTCATGACCGCTGGTGTGGACGGAGGGTACTGCAGTGAGCTGGTACTGCACCGGGGTGTCCAGGTGCCCCCAGCAGAGCTGGGGATATGAGTCCCTGAAATAGACACACCGGGCAACTGAGGCTTGGAGAGAAGACATTGCCTTTCCAGGGCAGCGAAGGAAGAGCAGAGCCTGACTCCTGAATCTCTGCTCTAAACCCTTTCCCTCTACCACGTGGGCCGTGGCTCCCCCTGGGCTTCTGTATCCTCGGCTGTCCGACCTCACAGAGCAGTTTTGAGGGACCCTGTGCTGAGGTGCTCAGCACACAGTAGGCGCTTGATAAACCAGTGCCCTTCGATTCAACCAGGGTGCTAAGCACCTGCTGGGGCCCAGGGAGCTGGTGTGTAGCCCCAAATCTTCACAGCCAGCTGGGTGCGAGCGTGCGCGTGCGTGCACACACGCACACACTGTAATGGAGTGTATGATGTAGGTGACACCCAAGGCCCCTCCCAGCCGGTGAAAGCCAGGGATGAATTTTGTCATGGGGCCCTGGGGAAGCCTCGTCCCCACTCTGGGCCTCTTTTCTCATCCTGTAAGGAAGGGCATAGCTAGAACCTAAGCCCTCTTGCATCTAGAAGCCCCGCCTCATAATTCTGGGGTGTGCCCTGGGCAAGCATCTCACCAACTCTGATCCCCTGCCCTGTGAGAATTGCAGCCATTCCCCCACCCCACCCCCACCCAGTGCTGGGCAGGGAGGGGCTGCTCCAATTTGTTTCCAAGTAATTTATTTTTTATTCAGTTGCACCAGGTCTTAGTTGTAGCAGGCAGGCTCCTTAGTGGCAGCACGTGGGCTCCCTAGTTGCAGCAGGCGGGCTTCTTAGTTGCAGCTAGTGGGCTCCTTAGGTGTGGCATGCAAACTCTTAGTTGTGGCATGCATGTGGGATCCCTGACCAGGGGTCGAACCCGGGCCCCCTGCATTGGGAGCGCAGAGTCCTATCCACTGTGCCACCAGGGAAGTCCCATAAGTCTCTTTTAATCTCGAAGAATTCCTCCTTCATTCCATGACACTGGCCTTCACTGCAACCTTTGGTTAAGAAAAATTTTGGACATAAGGATAACTTGGGAGAACAGTAAAATGACCACACCCAGATGCCCCTGACCCAGACTCGGCGGAGCTTTACCACTTTGCTGGATTTGCTCCCTTGTTCCCTCACTGTCTCGGACATCCAGTTGCTGAATTACTTGAAAGTAAGTGGCAGGGACTTCCCTGGTGGCTCATTGGTTGAGAATCCTCCTGCCAAAGCAGGGGACACGGGTTCGAGCCCTGGTCTGGGAAGATCCCACAGGCCGCGGAGCAACTAGGCCGGTGCGCCACAACTACTGAGCCTGTGCTCTAGAGCCAGCGAGCCACACTACTGAGCCCACATGCCACAACTACTGAAGCCCGTGTGCCTAGAGCCCGTGCTCCACAACAAGAGAAGCCACCACAATGAGAAGCCTGTCACTGCAATGAAGAGTAGCCCCCGCTCACCACAACTAGAGAAAGCCCGCGTGCACCAACAAAGACCCAACACAGCCAAAAATATATAAATAAAATAAATAAATTTATTAAAAAAAAAAAGTGGCAGACATCATAACACTCCCCCTCACCCCAAAATATTTCCGCAAACGTTTCTTAGAATCAAGAACGCTACAAACCCACAATGCTCTTATCACGCCGAAGCAGATTTAGAATAACCTTGGGGTCATCAGCTACCCAGGCAGCAAACTGCCCTAATTGTCCATAGCATTATTTTTATGGCTTAAAAAATACAGCCTAGGACCACAAATTAACTGATTACGTCTTTGTCATTCTTTTTTTCCATCTGGGATAGCCCCACCCCCACTCCCAGTTTTTGAAGAAACGGGGAGGTTTTGGGTTGCGGTGTGTCCCATGTTTTGGATTGGGCCGATCGCTGCCTGTGTCCTTTAGCTGGTTCTCTATCTTGTGAATTTCCCGATAGATTTGGGTACAACATTCTTTGCTAGAACACTTGACAGTTGTTCTGTCCACTTGGTGTTGCCTCACAGGTGAGGGAATGGCAGTTCCCAGGGTTTGTGTGAGCTCCTAGATGGCAACTGTCTCAGGCACTCAGACCCCTCCTTGGGAAGAGCTGGGTTTGGGCGTGTCTCTGGGGAAGGTTCCTGCAGCTTTCTTTGTTCTGTGAGACTCCTAAAGTGCGTGAGTGCTGCGGGAGGGGAAACAGGGGCTCCCAAGGGTGGAGCCTCTGGCCCAGCAGAGTTAGAACGGAGCAGGACGAGAGCTCTGTCCTCTGTCAGCCTCCCCTGGTCACCTGGGGACCCAGGAAAGACTTGGGGGAGTAGAGGCCCCAGCCTGAAGCTGCAGGGCCCGCACTCTTCCTCTGGAGGATGGGAGCCATGGCGTGGCCCCTGCCCCTGGCATGCGGGCTGGGCCGGCAGAGAGCTCAGCCCAGGGCGTGCCCTCTGGTTCCCCAGAGGACGCGGCCGTGAAGGGGCGGCTGGTGGAGTGTCTGGAGACCGTGCTCAACAAGGCCCAGGAGCCGCCCAAGTCCAAGAAGGTCCAGCACTCCAACGCCAAGAATGCCATCCTCTTTGAGACCATCAGCCTCATCATCCACTATGACAGGTGCCTGCCTGCTGGGGGCGGGAGCCTGGCCTGGGAAGGGAGGGCTGAGGGCCGGGAATGTGCCTGCTAGCTAGGAGGGTGATGGGGGTGTGAAACGCTGCCCTGCCAGATTGGCACCGGGCCCCTCTTGAGGGGCAGAATTCCCGAATATCTGTATTTGGGCTGGATGCCCAGGTGTCTGGGTCCCCAGGGGACCCAGGGCAGGAGTTAAGAGCTGAATCAGCTGAGGCCCGGTCCTCCATCTCCTCATGTCATCTTGGGTGTCTTCCCTGCCCCCACCCCGGTCTCTTCCTCTTTTGCCGGCAGTGAGCCCAACCTCCTGGTCCGGGCCTGCAACCAGCTAGGCCAGTTCCTGCAGCACCGGGAGACCAACCTGCGCTACCTGGCCCTGGAGAGCATGTGCACACTGGCCAGCTCCGAGTTCTCCCACGAGGCCGTCAAGACCCACATTGACACCGTCATCAACGCCCTCAAGGTGCGACCTTTGGGAGCCTGCCCCCGGCCACACTGACCTGGCCTGTGTCTCCTCTGCTCCCTCAGAGAGGCTCTGGGGGTCAGAGGCCCTGGGGTGGCCGGCCCATGCCAGGAGGGAGCCTAGAACACACCCTACCTGCTCTCCTCCCTCAGACGGAGCGGGACGTCAGCGTGCGACAGCGGGCGGCCGACCTCCTCTATGCCATGTGCGACCGGAGCAATGCCAAGCAGATTGTGTCAGAGATGCTGCGGTACCTGGAGACGGCCGACTACGCCATCCGCGAAGAGATCGTGAGTCCTGGCAGGGGCAGGACGCCCAGACTCCTGGGTCTCCAGATCGGGATGTGCTGAGCCCAGATGGGGTGAGTGCACACCCCACCTCCCCGCCGTGGGCACACTCGCACACCCGACCTCCCTCCTGGCTGGCAGGTCCTAAAGGTGGCCATCCTGGCTGAGAAGTACGCCGTGGACTACAGCTGGTACGTGGACACCATCCTCAACCTCATCCGCATCGCGGGCGACTACGTGAGCGAGGAGGTGTGGTACCGCGTGCTACAGATCGTCACCAACCGTGACGACGTCCAGGGCTACGCTGCCAAGACCGTCTTTGAGGTCAGCACCCCCGTCTCACCCCCACAAAGGGGCCACAAGGCAGAGCAAGGACAGCTGGGGCGGTGGGCCAGGTGGCCTGGGCCTCCATCCTGCTTCCTCCTCCTCAGAGGGGCCTTGGCCTCCTGGGGCCTTCCAGGGACACAGGGCCCGGGCCTCCACGGGCTCATATATATGAGGGTCAGCAGGGCGTGGGGTGCCACCAGTCCCCAGGTCCCGGCAGTTTCTCACTCCCTCTGCCCCAGAAAAGAGGGCCCATTCTGCCCCGTTTTACTCCCTGTGTGAGCTCCGGCCAGTCACTTAACTGCTCTGTGCCTCACTTTCCCCATCTATAAACCCACCCACAGCAGAGTCAGGAGGCTTCTGCAGTTAATAGGAGTCGAGGGCTCAGCGCCGCGCCTGGCACATGCTGAGCGCTCCTGAGTCAGGATGGTGCCACTCACCGCTGTCCCCGCCCCCCAGGCGCTCCAGGCCCCCGCCTGCCATGAGAACATGGTGAAAGTTGGCGGCTACATCCTTGGGGAGTTTGGGAACCTGATTGCTGGGGACCCTCGCTCCAGGTGAGGGGGTGAACGCACACAAACTCCTGAGGGGTCTGGGGCCCTGGGGTCCGCCTGCGATCCCCGGAAAGGTCCCCCTGAGGGAGGCGGCACCTCTCATGGGGGCTTCTGGGAGAGGGTGGTGGAGCTGGCCACCTGCTGACGCGCACCCCCGGCCCCGCCCCCTGCAGCCCCCCAGTGCAGTTCTCCCTGCTGCACTCCAAGTTCCACCTGTGCAGTGTGGCCACCCGGGCCCTGCTGCTGTCCACCTACATCAAGTTCATCAACCTCTTCCCGGAGACCAAGGCCACCATCCAGGGTGTCCTGCGGGCCGGCTCCCAGCTGCGCAACGCCGACGTGGAGCTGCAGCAGCGCGCCGTCGAGTACCTCACCCTTAGCTCGGTGGCCAGCACGGACGTCCTGGTCAGAGCCCCAGTCCCCACGCGCCCCTCCTCTGCACCTCTGTCCCCTCCTCCTCCCCGGGACGCCCGTCCCTGACATGCTCCTTCCCCCCAACCCCCCTGCCCCGATCCGCAGGCCACGGTGCTGGAGGAGATGCCACCCTTCCCCGAGCGAGAGTCGTCCATCCTGGCCAAGCTGAAACGCAAGAAGGGGCCAGGGGCCGGCAGTGCCCTGGATGATGGCCGGAGGGAGCCCAGCAGCCACGACATCAATGGGGGAGTGGAGCCCACCCCCAGCACCGTGGTGAGTCCCGTGGGGCTGGGCTGCCGGGGCTGGGCCCAGCCATGCCGTCCTCTCTTTTCACCTGTGCCTGCATTCCCTGCAGTCCACGCCCTCACCCTCCGCCGACCTCCTGGGGCTGCGGGCAGCCCCTCCCCCAGCGGCACCCGCAGCTCCCTCGGGTGCGGGCAACCTCCTGGTGGACGTATTCTCCGACGGCCCGGCCGCCCAGCCTAGCTTGGGGCCCACCCCCGAGGAGGCCTTCCTCAGGTACCGCCCGCCTTGGGCCCAGGGCTGCCCCCTTTCCATCTGCCCCCTCCCAACTCCCCCCTCCCTCCCTGTCCCTGAGCCTCTGTCGCCCTGGCTGCCACCTCCCCCAGCCTCCTGCCTCCCTCTGGGCCACTCTGGACTCTCGGCTGACCCTGGCCACCCTGTGTTGTCCTTTCCCGTCATCACGTCTCAGCCTGCTCTTCCTTCTCTCCTTCCCTTCTCCCCACTCCCTCTCTCTTTGCCCTCTTGCTGCCTCTCTGGGATTGGCTGCTGCCACGCCTGTCTTCTCTTGTCTGCTCTGGGATTGGATGGCCCAGCGAGCTGGAGCCGCCTGCCCCTGAGAGCCCCATGGCTTTGCTGGCTGATCCAGCTACAGCTGCTGAGTAAGGGGTGGCCTCAGGGGGTTGGGGGGCAGACTCCCGTGTCCCCAGGGAGGGTTAGGGGCCTGGGAGCTCTCGTCAAGCTCTCCTGATGAGCTGCAAGGAATTGGAAGGGAGTGAAATCAAGGCCGTCTGATACAGGGTAGGGGGGTGCTGACGGTACCTGCCAGGGTCCTATTCCCACTAGAGGCAATTGCCAGTCTGATTCTGGGGCTCTTTGGGGAATCTGGGTATATGGGTTCTGGGCTTCTGTTCCTTCAGGGCTTGCAAGCTCTCACCACTAGCTCTGGGCCTTTACCTCTAGCCCCCCAAGCCCCTTCCCATCTCTCTCCTTTCCCACCTGCAGCCCAGGTCCTGAGGACATTGGCCCGCCCATCCCGGAAGCCGATGAGCTGCTGAATAAGTGAGTCGTGGGTGAGGTTGGGGAGGGCAGTGGGGACAAGTGGGAAGCACAGAGCAGGAGCCAGGCGAGCACCCGTCATCTTGAGCTCCCACCGCCCCCACCCAGGTTCGTGTGCAGGAACAACGGGGTCCTGTTTGAGAACCAGCTGCTGCAGATTGGAGTCAAGTCAGAGTTCCGGCAGAACTTGGGTGAGTCCAGGGGGCGATGGGGTGAAGTTTCAGGGAGACCTTGGCTTCGGGAGGGCATGGAAGGAACTCAGATGGAGCCCTACCTCTCCTCACCCCTCACAGGGCGCATGTATCTCTTCTATGGCAACAAGACTTCAGTGCAGTTCCAGAACTTCTCTCCCACCGTGGTCCACCCTGGAGACCTCCAGACTCATATCCTGTCGGCCTGGCCCAGCCCCGCCCCTCCAGGTCCACCTTCCTGGCAGCTGGGAAGGAGATGGACCCAGGTCCAGACCCCTGTTGGGCCCTCTTACTTGAAAGCCTGAGCCCGTGGTACTTCTCTGAGATTTAGTGTCATCTGTAAGATGGGGTGGGCCTCTTTAACAGGACAGGAGATGATAGTGACATGATGTGATCGGGATGCAGGAGGTGTTACTTCCGGAATCACAGCTGCTCTGGGCCTCAGTTGGTCCCTGTGAAGCCCCTCCCGTGTCCTGACCTCGTCTTCCATCGGGCTCGACACCCGATTCCAGTGCCTCCTGCCCTCGAAAGCCAGGCCTGGGGGTCTTGTTGCCAACCACGGCCTTCTCCTGTGTGTCCTGGGCCAGTCACTTGGCCTCTCTGAGCCTTGCTATCCCTTCTGTGAAGTGTAGATCCTCCTCCTCCTTTTCACAGGCTTGTTTTGAATATCAGTATGGTTCGAAGACCCTGGAAGGGTGGCTGGCATAAAGGAACTGCTTGAGCCGTGTCGTCAGTCCCCTGTCCCGCTTCTCTGGGCCTCAGTTTGCACAACTTGGAAATTAGAGTGGTTAGACCCTAAAACTGAGGACCTTTTCAGTTCTTTGGTTCATTCAGCATTTCCAGAGGCCTTCTGTAGGCTCAGCTCTGTGCTGGGCAGGGCCCGGGGGAGAGAGACATAAGACCCCGTCCTTGCCAGTGGGTTGTTGACACAAAGGCCACCATTTTGGTGAACCTACCGTGTGCCACACACACTGACAAGTACTTGTGCTGGATGATTTCATTGACTGCTGAGGACACTACGTCCATTTCGCAGATGAGGCTAAGAGAGGTTAAGTGACTTGCCCATAGTAACCGAGGTGCTAAGAGCTGGGATTCAAACCCAGGTCAGCCTTCAGAGCCATGGTGTGACCTGTACCATAATGGAGGTGGCTGAGCCCACTATGGAAGGCCAGAGGAGGCACCTAGGTCAGAGGTTTGGCTTAGGAAGGACTTTGCAGCTAGGCCTTGTACGATGAGCCCTGGACGGCAGCGCCGAGCCCCTGAAGGGACGGCAGGCTGGGGCTTCCAGGAAAGTTCTGAACCATCAGGTGGATGGTCAAGTCCCTTCCCCAACACCACCACCCTGCCCCCCGGGCCGCTCCTGTTTCTGGCTTCCTTGACCACGGGCGGGCACAGCTGGCCGTGCAGACCAAGCGGGTGGCCTCGCAGGTGGACGGTGGGGCACAGGTACAGCAGGTGCTCAACATCGAGTGTCTGCGGGACTTCCTGACGCCCCCGCTCCTGTCCGTGCGCTTCCGGTGAGTCAGGAGGCGGGGCGCTGCGGGGTGGGCGGGGGTTCCGGGGCGAGGGTGTGGTCTGACCGAGCCCTCCCGCCTCTCCCGCCAGGTACGGGGGCGCCCCCCAATCCCTCACCCTGAAGCTCCCGGTGACCATCAACAAGTTCTTCCAGCCGACGGAGATGGCGGCCCAGGACTTCTTCCAGCGTTGGAAGCAGCTGAGCCTGTGAGCCGCGCGGGGGACGGAGCCAAAGCCGCCCTCAGGGTGGGCGGGGCTGGGGCTTCCAGATCCCTGACTTGAACCTTTCCCGGCCCCTAGGCCCCAACAGGAGGCGCAGAAAATCTTCAAAGCCAACCACCCCATGGACGCGGAGGTCACTAAGGCCAAGGTGAGACAGGCTAGACAGGAGAAGCACCGAGGCTAGTTTCCCAGCCCTGCCTCTCTCTCCAACTCTGGGATTTGGGGAGCAGTGGCTGCTCCACTTCTGAGCCTCTGTTTTCCCATGTGTAAAGTGGGGCCAGTTTCCACTCCAAAGGGTTTGGGGGAACTGGTGTGCCACTGTCTGGGAGCTAACAGAGATCGGGCACCCTCTGACGGCTCCCCCGCTTCCTCCTCAGCTCCTGGGGTTTGGCTCTGCTCTCCTGGACAATGTGGACCCCAACCCAGAGAACTTCGTGGGGGCTGGAATCATCCAGACGAAAGCCCTGCAGGTGGGCTGTCTGCTCCGGCTGGAGCCCAATGCCCAGGCTCAGGTGAGTGGTGCTCTGCGAGGCTCCCCGCTTCATGTGCATTCTCTGCACCCGGCCCCCTCCTGCCTCACTGTGTTCTTTGAATCACATGCCTCTGCTCTGTGGCCCTGTCTCCTCCCTCTCCTGCCTCCCTCCTGTCTCTCCATCCTCTGGTCTTCCTCTCCCTTTCCCTCCCTGACTTTCATCTCTCCATATCCCTTCCACCCTTTGTGGCCTCTTTTTTATCTTTCATCCTTTACCTCTGTCTTCCCTGGCCCTTCTATCACCTTTCTGATCCCTTGATCCTTTTTCTCTCCTCTCATCATTTATCTGCCCTGTATCCCCCTCCCCCCCAACCCCCCACCCTGGGCTCTCCATCCTCTCTGCCTCCTCCCTGAGTCCCCCCGTCCCCCCAGATGTACCGGCTGACCCTGCGCACCAGTAAGGAGCCCGTCTCCCGTCACCTCTGTGAGCTGCTGGCCCAGCAGTTCTGAGCCCTGGACTGTGCCCCCGGGGATGTGGCCGGCACTGGGCAGCCACCAGGACTGGGGCAGCCACCAGGACTGAGGCAGCCGTGGTGGATGGGGCAGCGAGGGGACCTCCGCTGGTGACAGGGAAGACCCCGGGGTCGGGGGGTGCCTAGGACCTTCCTCCAGCCTTTTGTATTTTTATTTTTGTTCATCTGCTGCTGTTTACATTCTGGGGGGTAAGGGGGAGCCCCCTTCCTCCCTTTCCCCCCCGAAGCACAGAGGGGAGAGGGGCCAGGGAAGTGGGAATGTCCTCCCCTCCCACCCCACCCTGTCGTAGCCCCTCCTGCCCCCTCCCTGTCCAGGGGCTGTGTATTATTGTGAGCGAATAAACAGAGAGACGCTAACAGCCCCACGTCCTTGTCTGTGTCTGGCGCTCACGCCCAGCGGTCAGAGGAGTGGGGTGAGGGCATGCAGAGTGTGGGTAGCTAGGCCCCGCAGCCCATGCGTGGGGCTCTGAGCAGACAGCAGCAGCAGCAACCGCCGTGGCCCCAGCTGCAGGGCCACCAGTCGCCATCCTGTGCCTGGCTCCTCAGCCCCCGACACCAGGTAGCAGGCTCTCGGTACCTGCGCCCGATGGACCACCTCCTCCGCCTTCTCCTCTGGCTGCCCCGCCTCTGAAGGAAGAACAGGGAGGGCCGAGGTGACCAGTGGGGCCTGGACAACTAGGATGCCAACCTGCGGGGGCCACCCCTATCCTGGGCCTAAGTTTGACTCCTGACAGAGGAGAGCCTTACAGCTCCAGCCAGCTGTCAGGACCTGAGAAGATCACGGACTTTCTCCCCCTCTTCCCACCCAGCCTCAGTCCCCCACTTTCGTGGGTACACTGCGTGTGCAGCCCTAGGTAATCTGCTTAGCAATACAGATCATAAACACGCAGGAGATGTTTACCAGGTGCCGGGCGCTGGGCTCCAGGGAAGACCTCCGTAACCCTTCTGAGGACCCTGCCCCACTTACAGGTGGGAAGCAGGTTGGGCGGTGGAGTCGCATAGCTCGGAAGGGACAGTCGTCTGCCCCTTCCAGGTGGAGCTTTTTACCATGTTGTTACACTCATCAGGGTCTTCGCTGGGGTGGTAGTGTCACTCTAGGTCTGCAGCCCATGCGTGGGGCTCTGAGCAGACAGCAGCAGCAGCAGCAGCAGCAACCGCCGCGGCCCCAACTGCAGGGCCACCAGTCGCCATCCTGTGCCTGGCTCCTCAGCCCCCTTTGTCTCTCTGAGCCTCACAGGTCATATGTGACAACTTTTCCTTCCGGACCTGGGCTCCGTGGAATCTACCACCCCTACTCCACCCAAGACTATCGGCAAAGCGTGTACTTGCAGCACTAGAGCAGGAGTGTGTGGATGTGGGAGCCAGGCTTGCCTGGCTGAATCGTGGCTCTGCTGCTTATTAGCTGAGCCTGTTTCCTCATCCATAATATGGGAATGATGACGTAATAGGAGATAGCCCTCACCTATGAGGATGAAGTGAGTCAGTACACAGAAAAGCACTTGGCAGGACATGAGGCCTCAGTGTTAGCTATTAGGATTAGCCAGGAGGTCCTGAAACCTACCGATTGGGACCTCCCTGCCCCTCTCTTGCCTTCCTGTCAGTGTGCACTGCCCAGTCCTCACAGACAGCCAAGCCCACTTCGCAGCTGGCTTCTCCTACCAGTTTCCCCACCATCAGCTTGTGAGAGCTGGGACTCGAGTGTCCCAGCCTGTGCAAAGGGGGCGCTGTGCCCGCCGCTGACCTGGTGGAAAGTGCGTGGCGGTGACCAGGGTGTAGAAGGAGCGGAAGAGGCGCCGACGCTGCTCAGAAGACGGTTCTGAAGGGGGAAGAGGGACAGGGTAACAGAGAGCCCCTCCCCAGCCCACGCCCCTCCTGGCCCCGCCCTCCTCTCAGTCACCTTGATCCCCCGAGGGCTCCACCGTGAAGAGGCAACGTTTCAGTTCCAGGTGGAGGAGCAGCAGCCTGTGGGAAAAGAGGTGTCACGGCCAGAAAAGGGGATGAGGACCCCCAACCCACTCCCCACCTTCAACCCACTCCCCGGTCTGAGCCCTACCCAAGGATGTCCGTGTGCAGGGGGAAGCCCGCGGGCAGCGCTCGGGATCCCAGCGGCAGGCAGGCCCGCAGCGGGTCCAGCAGTGGCTGCCACCAGCGCTCCAGAAGCTGCAGGGGGCGTGGCCAGCGAGAGAGGCGGGGCCGGTGGGTGAGGTCGGGGGAATACCAAGAGAAGGCGGTTTGGCCAGGGCAGGGGAGGAGAACACAAGGGGCAGAGGGCAGAGGGGACCGGGGAAGGGGCGAGGCCTGGAAGGACGCTGTAAGAGGGAAAGAGGGGCCGAGCTGCGGGGACGGTGATTGGAGCACAGCCCGAAGGGGGCGGGACCAAGGGCGAGTCAAGCGTAAAGAGCGCACTCGCGGGTCAGGGTGCTCAGAGAAGGGCCGGGGGTAGCGGGTGAAATAGGGGAAGAGCGGGACGTAGCCCAGATTCACCTGTGCATCCAGCTGGCTGAGGGGAGGGCGCGGCCCGCAGAGCAGACACAGCTCCAAGCCCGGCAGGAGCGTCAGGGTCAGAAGCCGGTGCGGCACCTGAGGCAGCCCGCAGAGTGGGCTGGCCGGAGCTCCTCCCCTTCTCATCGCAAGCCCCGCCTCCTCGAGACAGCCTCCAGGTACCACCCCTTGCGCGCTCCTCCCCGCCCCCACCTTCCCCCTGCCCGCCCCATCCACTCACTCACCGTGGGACTCCCGTGAGGCAGGTACACCGGGTAGTCGCGAGCGGCCTGCGGCGGCAGGGATCCCACCAGCCAGGGGAGCAGCACGGCTTCCGGCATCCCCAGCCGCCACCAGCTCTCTGTCGCTGCCACCACCCGGCCCGACACGACCAGGCTGACGAAGGCCGTGCCCGCAGCCTCGGCGAACCCAGAAAGGGCTTCCTGGGTAAGGGAGGCAGGCCGGCTGCAGGTCAGGAGACCTGAGCAGGGCCGACAGTGACTTCCCAGGTGCGTAAGGAGTGGGAAGAGACGGCCATACAATTCAAAGCTTGCCTGGTGGCCATGCTCATGTGTCCCACCCTCCCTGGGCCTGAGTTCCTTCACCTTCACATGCAGGTGCCATCCCAAGTCACAGTGCGAAATTAAACAGGTAGGGTGATTGCTAAATAGCCTGACACGTCCTACAGAAGCTAATACTTGTAACAGCAGCAGCTACGGTTTATCGCGTTGTATTATAGGCCAGGTAGGCGCAATCTACAACCAACTGAAGCTCAGAGAGGTCAAGTCACCTGCCGAGAGTCACAATGCTGGGAGGCAAGTCATGCCAGATGAATCCAGAGCAATATTTAAGGAAGGGGAGATAGAGATCTCCTAGGTAGAAGGAACAGGATGTGCCAGGGCAGGGAAGCTGGGAAGCTGTGGGGATTTGTGAGACTCATGAGGCAGCTGGGAGAGGGTGGACTGCGGAGTTAGTAGAGATTAGGGCGAGCAGGCTGGCGGGCGTCAGATTCCTCAGGTCCTCAACACCAGGCTGAGGGGCTGAGACCTTGTCCTGGGGGTGATGGAAAGCCACGGGCGGGCTGTGACCAGGGGAGGGGCAGGGGCAGCTCTCGGTGTAGAAAGATCCTTCCGGGGTCAAGGCGGGGATTGGACTAGAAGCCAAAAGGATTAGGAAGAGGTTGAGGCAATGGTCCAAGGGTAAGAGGATGGGGACTGAGCCAGGGCCAGAGGGACAGTTTTACGACTTTACAAGGCATTCCCAATACCTGCAGCAGGGACCCCTCTGGAGGAACCACACAGTCCACACACTGGGTCAGGTCCCCGATGAGCTCTGAGTCCCCAAGGAAGCTGTCGATGAGGCGGTAACTGGCCTAGCAGAGGGAAAATGAAGCCTAGGACCCAGGTGGTACCCAGATCTGCTGCCTCCTCCTCAGAAAACTGGCCCTACTGGGCCTTGCTGAGGGGTGTCAGACAACCAAGCTGCCCCCTGAACCCACTGGGTCAGGCTGCCCCGGGGGCTTCTGGGAACTGTAGTTCCCAAATATCAGTAACCAGGTATCCTAACTTCCCATCCTCACGTCCTGCAGCCTCACCCTCAGCTCCTTCTTCAGTCTCTCTACATTGCGGATATTGGTCAGCTCTTCAAGTCCCACAAGAAGAACCTAGAAGAAACATATAGGAGAGCAGGCGACCTGGATTACTGGTTATAAGACAGGAGGGGCTGGGACTCAGACTCCTGTGTCTGCAGGAGGAGGAAACTGGGGATCTGGACTCCTTAGTCCGAGGCAGGAGGGACTGAGTTCTAGGATTCCTGGGTCCTGAGGGAGAGGGATGCTGAGAGTTCAGATTCCTGGGACTGGAAAAGAGGGCTGGGGAGTCTCACCATGGCCCCAAACACCATCTGGAGTAGTCTCTCCAGCCTCAGCTCCGAGGTGCCCTCCTCAGATGACAGAACAATGAGGGTGATGCTGTGAGAAAGGAAGGTGAGAAGGAAGAATGAGTCCAGGCCAAGGAAACAAGGCAGCGAGGAGAGTAGGGTCTGCCCTTGATCCTGGATGCCAGCTACATCCATGCCCGAGCATAACCTGCTTTTCATTCAGAGAAACTCAGGGATCAGAAAGGGTAACTGACTTGTCAAAGATCCCACAGCCAGGTAAACAGCTGGCGTTAGAGAGCTGGATGGCCTCAGGGTTGTCTTCAACAGGAGCTATCACCCTGGCCCTGCCCCCAAGCTACCCTTGGAGACCTGTCATGGAAGCTCTTCCACACCACGGTTGTGTCCTCCGTCTTCGCAGAGCTCAGCTGCACCTCGAGATTCTGCCCAAACATATGGACTCCATTGAGGGAGCCGATGACAGAGAATGGGAGCTGGGGAAAGATTGGGGATTTTAGACAGGAGCCCCCAAATCCCGTCTTCTATTGGAACCAATGACTCAGGTCCCCAACCCCCTCCTCTCTCTAGATCTCCTGGCCCCTCCTCTTCGGGGAACCAGGATCACTGGTCAATTGCACCCTCGACCCTCCAAACTCAATTCTGAAACTTCCCCAGCCCCTACTCCCTTGAAGACCCAGAGTCCAAGCATCTAAACCCCTTCCATTTTGGAGATCCAGGCGCCCGGGGGCCCACCTGTTGGCGGGCGGGGGCGCCGCCGCGGCTGCTCCTGCAAAACAGAGGGACCCCGCTGGATGCCGCGAGGCACAGCAGATGTACGGTGCCTTCGGTCCCCTCCTCTCCCATTTGGAACCCCCGCTTCCCAGTCCCTCCGTGGGGACAGTCAATGCCCGCCTTGGAGCATGCCGGTAGTCACACGAAGTCAGGCTGCGGTCCGAAGCCGACAGAGGGCGAGATGGGGAGCTAACTGGAAGAGGACTGGATTCCCGCCTTCTTCATCCAACTCAAACCCCCATCAACTCCTATTCCAGCACCTCCCCCACGCCCCGTTACGCTCTCTTCCGCCCCAGCCGGAAGTCACAATACCCCTAACAAAGATGGCGGCTAATTTTATTTGCTAAGCTTCCTAGTCGCTCCTTGGAGCGGTTCGACTCTATTTAAGAGAATGAAGAGCCCGACTCGAAGGTAGGGACTGCGCCAAGGCGTTGCCTAGTAACCATCACGTAAACTAATACGTTTCACGTTCTAAATTGACAAAAGAGCCGTGCCACACTCAAAGATGGCGACGGTGCCGAGGCGTTGCCTAGCAACCGCTTTGGCTTAGCTTTCCGTTTTGTAGTGGCAGCGCTATGCCATACTCAACGATGGCGACAGTGCCTAGGCGTTGCCTAGCAACCACCACTCAGTCCTTGTTCTCTTCCAAGGCTAGAAACAGCTGTGCCCCTCTCAAAGATGGCCGCATGACGAATCCCGAGCACTTCCTTAGAGCAAAATCTCCCCCCTCACCCTCGAGGATGGTTTGGTCCGGCGAGCGTTGCCTAGTAACCCACAAATGGCATGGTTGTTTTTGCTGTTAGAAAAAGAAAGATGAAATCCTTTATTTTCCAGAATCGGAAAATAATATTATTTGTAATGAATTTATACATGATAGTGTATTGTGCAGAATGTGAAAATACTCCTCCCAAAATCCTTTCCCTAAAATAAAATCTTTACAGTTTAACACAGAATACTGACGTTTTCACAAATATGGTTACTGTGTTAATGTTGTTTTCAAACTTTCTTTTTCTCATGAAACCGTATAAATGCAATTCGTCTTTTTTTTTTTTTTTTTTTTGCGGTACTCGGGCCTCTCACTGTTGTGGCCTCTCCCGTTGCGGAGCACAGGCTCCGGACGCGTAGGCTCAGCGGCCATGGCTCACAGGCCCAGCCGCTCCGCGGCATGTGGGATCTTCCCGGACCGGAGTACGAACCCGTGTCCCCTGCATCGGCAGGCGGACTCTCAACCACTGCGCCACCAGGGAAACCCCACTTCGTCTCTTTTGAATGTCCTATTCTAACCTATATTATAGATGTAACAAAATAGATTTAGCCTAGCCTATGCTGATATGCGTTAGGTTCTCACCTCTGTGTGTTTAAAGTGATGAAGTAAATCTTCATTAAGTTATCAATTTAGTCAGCTAGATTTTCTCTCTTTTTTTTTTAACATCTTTATTGGAGTATAATTGCTTTACAATGTTGTGTTAGTTTCTGCTGTATAACGAAGTGAATCAGCTACATGCATAGCTACATCCCCATATCCCCTCTCTCTTGCGCCTCCCTCCCACCCTCCTTATCCCACCCCTCTAGGTGGTCGCAAAGCACCGAGCTGATCTCCCTGTACTATGCAGCTGCTTCCCACTAGCTATTTTACATTTGGTAGTGTATATATGTCAATGTTACTCTGTCACTTTGTCCCAGCTTACCCTTCCCCCTCCCCGCGACCTCAAATCCATTCTCTACGCCTGTGTCTTTATTCCTGTCCTGCCCTAATGGTTCAACAGAACCATTTAGATTCCATATGTATGTGTTAGCATACCGTATTTGTTTTTCTCTTTCTGACTTCACTCTGTATGACAGTCCATCCACCTCACTAAAAATAACTCAATTTCGTTTCTTTTTATGGCTGAGTAATATTCCATTGTATATATGTGCCACATCTTCTTTATCCATTCATCTGTCGATGGACACTTAGGTTGCTTACATGTTCTGTCTATTGTAAATAGTGCTGCAATGAACATTGCGGCACATGACTTTTTGAATTATGGTTTTCTAGATCTTTTCTCTTTTGTGAGAACAGTTGCCGTCATTTATCCAAATATATTTACAAAATATATAGCAATATTAAAAAACATTTGTTTTTTTAATTTATTTTTAAAAATTTATTTATTTATTTTTGGCTGTGTTGGATCTTCGTTGCTGTGCGTGGGCTTTCTCTAGTTGCGGTGAGCGGGGTCTACTCCTCGTTGCAGTGTGCAGGCTTCTCATTGTTGTGGCTTCTCTGTTGCGGAGCACGGGCTCTAGGCACGCAGGCTTCAGTAGTTGTGGCACGTGGGCTCAGTAATTGTGGCTGGCAGGCTCTAGAGCTAAGGCTCAGTAGTTGTGGTGCATGGGCTTAGCTACTCCGCGGCATGTGGCATCTTCCCGAACCAGGAATGGAACCTGTGTCCGCTGCATTGGCAGGCAGATTCTTAACCACTGTGCCACCAGGGAAGCCCACATTTGTTTCTTTTAAACATGTTTTGTCTGCACTCTGGATTTGATTTCTAATAGTTGATAAGAAATATTAAGACATTTACCCTGCACATTAAATTACATTAAACTAGGTGAAAAACTGCATAAAATAACAAATGAACTAAAATATCAATTTCTCCCTGTAGTTCTATGAATTTTTTCTTTAGTCCACTTATATTTATTTTCTACTGATATATTTAGATTTATTTCTATTGTTTTATTTTTATATTTCTTGTTCTGCCTTTTCAACGCTTTTTTCCTCCATTCTTATCTTTTACTGGATTTTTTGTTTGTTTGTTTCCTCAGTTCATTATTTTCTCTTTCTTCTGGTTTCAAAGTTATACAAGAATTCTCTTTTATTTTTATTGGTTATTCTTGAAACTTTACCTTACACATCTAATTCAGCAAAAAGTTAAAGATCTTAAACCCTCTCTCAAATAATACAAAGAGAATATAACACCTTAACTCCGTTAAGCTCCCTCCCAGACTAACCAACTAGTGTTGTCAGCATTTTAGTTTTACTTTTTTTATGCCCTCGTTGAATATATCTCTTATTTTATGCAGGCAATATTTATTTGTAATTACGTAAATGTTTATGACTCATGTTGCTCTCCCTCTTCCTTCTTGTCTCTCAGATAATCTTTCCAGGTTAATTTAAAATTTTCCTACTGCCTGAAGTACTTCCTACCGAAAAACTGTTTCTGCCCTCACCCCATTTAAGGAACCGGCTTGCTCCCCCTCACGGAGCAAACAAGGGCACCTCTTTCTTGTTTTTGCTCCCTCCTGCTGCAGCAAGAGTCCCAAAAAAGGCTTGCCTGAATTTCTTGTCTGGCCTTTTATCAATTTTTATTGATTAAAGAGTCAAAGGAGGCTTCCCTGGTGGCGCAGTGGTTAAGACTCTGCCTGCCAGTGCAGGGGACATGGGTTCGAACCCTGGTCCGGGAAGATCCCACATGCCGCGGAGCAACTAAGCCCGTGTGCCACAACTACTGAGCCTGCACTCTAGAACCCATGAGCCACAACTACTAAGCCCATGTGCTACAATTACTGAAGACCACACGCCGAGATCCTGTGCTCCACAACAAGAGAAGCCACCGCAATGAGAAGCCCGCGCACCGAAACGAAGAGTAGCCCCTGCTCGCCGCAACTAGAGAAAGCCAGCGCACAGCAATGAAGACCCAATGCAGCTAAAAATAAAATAAAGTTTTAAAAATTATTAAAAAAAAAAGAGTCCAAGGACCCTGGTGGGTGACACATGGAACCTCTGGCCAATAGCCTGTGAAGAACTGAACCCTGGTAACGATGACAAGAATGAGTATGGGAGAAGATCCTTTCTAGTTGTGCCTCGAGGTGATTACAGCCCTGGCTGACACTTTGATTATAGTCTCTGAAGCAGGGGACCCAGCTAAGCCATGCCTGGATTCCTGATCTACAGAAACTGCGAAGTAACAATGTTGTTGTTTCAATCCACTAAATTTTGGGGTAATTTGTTACACAGCAGGAGACAACTTAATGTCCTTTATTTATCCTATTATTTTGCATATTGTGGTTCATTATGAACCTGACAATTCCAGTACCTGGAGGTGGGGGACCTTCATCTGTTAACTGTTGTTTCTGTGGACTCTAATTTCAGTCTTTACTTCTGTGCTGGTGGTCTTTGTGATATTGATTAGAGTCCTCTAGGGAGGATTCACTTCTACTTCTGCAGGTTGTCAGGAGTGTTAGTACCCTGGAACTAGACCAGCTGCCCTGGACGGCTCTTGCTTAGCTGGGGAACTACACTGAAGTTTTACAAATGACAGCTGGCTTCAGGCTCTTGGTAATGCCAGTGCAGTCCTATCTGGGGCAGGAAGTTCGATTCCAACTGCATCTTTTTTAAAATTTGTTTCCTCTGTGGGGAAGGGAAGATACTTGAAGACTACCCATACCTCTTATGAAACCACCAATGTCACAAAAACAATGTCATATCACCTAATGTATCATAATGCCAGAAGCTGAAGTCCAGGCTAAAATATCTCATTGTTTAACTTATCGTTTGTAATACATTAATGGAAATGGTTAAAAATCAGTTAATGGAGCCAATCACGCATTCAGCTTATCTAAAGAAAAGTTTCCTTATGGTTAGGAGAGAATTTTAGGTACCATTTTAATCTCCTTACCTATTTATCATTTTGCCTTTCTCCAACTTACTTTTATCTTCCTTATAATTTTTTAAAATTTAATTACACTAGCATAAAAAAGAAAGGAGCTGCTTTAGATTAAAAGAAATTTAAGCCATCTAAATACGTGTTTGGTCATTGTTTGGATCTTGATACAAATAAAACAATTGTAAAAAGGCATTTTGAGAGAATTGGGAAAATTTGATTATGGATTTAAATGTTCAATGATACCAAGAAATAACACAATTTTGTTAGGGGTGTTAATGGCATAGTGGTTATGTGCAAAAATTTCCATCTTTTTAGAGATGCCTGTCAAGAATGTAGAAGTAAAATGATATGTTGGGATTTGCTTTAAAAGGGTTCATCAAAGAAAAAAGAAAAAAGGGATCGATAAAGTACATGTGACAAAATGGTGACACTGCTGAGTGCAAAGCAATGCACTCTTTTACCTTGAAATATATTGACAAACTGCATTGGAGCAAGTCGTTTTGGTTTCCACCCCCACTAGATCACCTCTGAGCCGGCTCATTTCACCCAAACCCTCCCACCCCAATGGACTTATTATTTCCAACTTTAATTAACATTACAAAGGTAAAATGCTATGTCATTGGACTCTCTGTTAGCACTTTTTAATTGGTGAAGATGAGCGGCTTTCAGATATTTGCTATTTTTAATATTTTTTGCGTGTGAGAAAAGCCTGCTTAGTTTTCTTCCCCATTAAAAAAATCAAGTATTTCTATTTTCCTTAGTTTTTATTGATTAGTAACATGTATTTATGTAGTTACAATGACTTTCCCAGTTTACAGTATCGTTTTCAACTTGGTTCATGGAGTCTTATGCAAACAGTTCAATATTTTACGTTCTCCGGCTTTGCTGTAATGATAAGAAAATCTTTTTCCAGTCTTCAGGATTATACAGGGTTATGCTTTCATTTGTTACATTTACATTTTTAATCCACCTGGAACGTATTTATGTTCTAGGCCAGTTTCTGGCTCTTCTCCCAGAAAACAACTAGCAGGTGTTGCTTAGCAACCTCCACTTGGGTTGGAGATCGGCTTCTTTTCAGGGTGGGAAAAACAGCTGCACTCCCTTCAGAGTTGATTGCAACCTTAAAGCGTTGCCTAGTAACGCCGTTTCGGATGCTGTGATTGGACCCTTCACACGACCCCCCCATCCCCCCAAGCCAGAAAGAACTTAACTAGAAACCTAATCTCTCTTTTAGAAAACAAGGGCAGCGTACGCGTTGCATAGCAACCAGGTCTCCAGACCCTCCCATTGAAACTAGTGTCGGAATCGTCGCCCCGCTCAAAAATGGCGGCTGACGCACAGCTTTCAATATATTTCGCTCTCGACAGTTCTACCAATAATTCAGTCTTCCACATCAGGCCCCCGAAGGGGTTCGCTAGGTCCTTTTTGAGTCTTGCACACACTGGGTGCGAAGGAGGATGGAGATAAACCCACCAGCCCTGGGTGCCCCGCACAAACATGGCCGCTAGAGCGTCAACAGCGACGCAAGGCCGTCCGGCGCGGCTGCGCGCGCAGCGCAAGCGCATTTCCGCTCATCCCGCAGTGGCTACGGCGGCGGTGACGGTTGCGGCGCGGGGCATGGTACCCGGGTCGGAGGGCCCGGCCCGCGCCGGGGGCCTCGTAGCTGACGTGGTGTTTGTAATTGAGGGCACGGCCAACCTGGGGCCCTACTTCGAGGGGCTCCGCAAGCACTACCTGCTCCCGGCCATCGAGTGAGTGCCGTTTCCGCGAGTCCAACCCCGCCCTCCGACTTTAGTTTTCCACAGTCTCTTGCCTCACCCCGACCTTTCATCTCCGACCTTCACAGGTATTTTAATGGTGGTCCTCCTGCCGAGACGGACTTCGGGGGAGACGTGAGTCTTGGGACTCCTGAGTTTGAGGGAAGCGGGAAGCTGGGAATCCGGACTCCTGGGTCTGAGAGAGGAGGGGGCGGGGACCTGGACTCCTGGGTCTGAGGTGGGAGGAGCTGGGGTCTGGACTCCTGGGTCTAAGGGACGGGGAGCTGGGAACCCCAACTCCCCTGAGGGAAAAGGGAGCTGGGGTTCCAGATAAAAAATTTCTCTGTCCTCCCCTTCCAGTATGGGGGGACCCAGTACAGCCTCGTGGTGTTCAACACGGTGGACTGCGCCCCAGAGTCCTACGTACAATGTCACGCTCCCACCAGCAGCGCCTATGAGTTTGTCACCTGGCTCGATGGCATTAAGTGAGCTCTTTTCTGGGCTTTGGGAAGGGTTGGGGGACCCTGTGACGGACCGCGGAGGAATGGTGGCTTGGATTTGAGCTGCAGGATCCATCCCCTCCCATTAGTTGGCTGAAAAGGACTGTGATGGGGATTGTGGTTTTATCCCTAAGTCACTTCTGTGGTCGGTTCTGTGTGCTTAGCTGATGTTGCTGTCTGGCTCGGCAGTAGAAAGAGCTTCCCAGTCAAGGAGGCCTGTGGAACTCCAGCACCCACGTGTGATTCCTCCCTTTTCTGCCTGTTGCTTCTCATTTCTACTCTGGTTCTCCATTTTCAGGTGGAGGCATTGAAGCCTGAGTGCAAGAGGGGTGGGGCTAGGCCAAGATAAGCTAGGCCTCTGTGCTTTGGAGTGAATTGTGATAGTTCACGTTGCAGGCTCTTGCAGGTGCAGACAGACTGGGGCCACAGCGTGGCTCCACCACAACAGAACTCCCTGTCCCCTGTGTCTAATATAATTTGTCTCTAAAACGGGAAGGTTAGTAGTACTTATAGGTATCGTGTTACTTATTCACTATTGGGTAACAGATCAAAACTTAGCAGCTTGGGACTTCCCTGGCGGCCCAGTGGTTGGGACTCCACACTGCCCCTGCAGGGGCACAGGTTGATATCCGGTTGGGAACTAAGATCCCACATGCCTGGAGGCGCGGCCAAAAAAAAAAAAAACAAACGACTTAACCGGCCTAAGACAACAGACATTTATTATCTCATGTGGTTTCTGTAAGTAAGGAGTTCAGGGGTGGCTTCGATGGGTTGCTCTAGCTCAGGGTCTCTTGTGGGATTGCAGTTGCCATGACTTTGGGCTGCAGTCATCCAACAGTTTGATTGCGACCGGAGGATCCATTTACAGGGTGGCTCACCCTATGGCTATTGGCTAGAGGCCTCGATTCCGTGCCAGATGTTAGCCGTGGGGCTGCTTGAGTGTCCTCCAACAGCTGGCTTTCCTCTGCCTGAGCAATCCAACAGAAAGAGCAAAGAGGAAACCACAGAGCTTTTTATGATCAAACCTTGGAAGTCATACACCATCACTTCTATCCCATTCTGTTTAGTACACAAGTCAGTCCTGTCCAGTGTTTGAGGGGGCGTGAATACTAGGAGACGAGGATCATTGGAGACATGGTTACCGTGACTTTGTAGGGATACTTTGTGAATTAAACGAGTTGATGCCTCTTTAAAACAGTGCCTGAGGGCTTTCCTGGTGGCGCAGTGATTGAGAGTCCGCCTGCCGATGCAGGGACACGGGTTCGTGCCCCGGTCCGGGAAGATCCCACATGCTTGCGTACCGCAAAAAAAAAACAAACAAAAAAACAAAAATCAGTGCCTGACACGTATTAAGTGCTACCTAAGCTTTTGCTGTTGTTTTGTGTTTTGGTTTCTTGGATTGCAGATGGGTGATGGTAGTCCATGTCTCAGCACTCTTGGGAGGATCACAGGACCTGATTTTCATACTGTGTTCAGCTCAGGGTCTGGTCAGAGTTCATTAAATAACACCAGGTCACTGTTACCTTTGTATGTCCCTGCAGCAAATGTTTGTTGAACACCTGCTTTGTTCCAGGCTGTATGCGCTGGACTGGGTGCTGCATGTTCACTGCAAAGTTGACTCTTAAGTTTCCCCCTCATGGTCTTTAGAATTCATGGTCAAGGTAGAGCAGAGTTTCTCAGCGTCAGCACTGTTGACCCTTTGGGCCAAATGACTCTTCGTTATTGGGGGGCCGTACTATGCATTGTAAGGTGTTCAGTAGCATCTCCGGCCCCTACCCCCCAGATGCCAGTGGCTACTTCCCTCCCCCAGTCTAACAAACAAAGGTGTCTCCAGACGTTGTCAGGTATCTCCTTGGGGGCAGAATCCACCCCATTTAAGAACCTTTGGACTAGATTGTGGTAAGACTTGAATAATGTTGAATGGGGGGCTCCTTGAGGCCCAAGTCCAAGTCTGATGTTCCTCAAGTCTCTAGCACCCAGCACAGGGCCTGGCACAAAGGAGGCCTAAGGAAAACTTTGTTGAACCAGTGAGTAAATGAATGAATGCCCAGAATGCACTTCATAATCTGGTTCCCCCCCCGGTAAACTCCTATATGAACATCAAGACCTGACTCAAATGTCCTTTCCCTGATTCTGGCAAGCAGCCAGTTGCTCTCTCCTCTGACCCCATTGCTCCCAGGTGTTTCCCTGTCACAGCTTCACACCTCTGGACTGTGAATGTCCAGGACTTGGGTGTTTCTCCTGCTGTTTGCTTCCAGCTGGGGCCTGGGACCCAAGAGGCCTTAGGAGACCTTTGCTGAATAAATGAACGAGTGAAAGCTGTGGGGAAGATAATTACCAGGAAACCAAACCTTCTGGTGGGTGTCAGGAAAAGCAGTTAAACCCCCTTATTTAAAAATGTCAAGGGCACTGGGAAGATAAGAGGGAAACGCTTTCTGAATAGTTTCATCCCATATTCACCCTCCCCTTTAACCGACCTAGAATACACTGTACCTATAACCAAATAAAAAAGCTTTGTGTGCTGTATGCTCACCGGAATCCTCCCAATCAGCTGATAAACATTTTAAGCCATTATTTAATATTCACAGTCGTCACTGTTTTATCAAGTCCTATGTAACTATCTAAATTCAGTTTCTGTGGCATTCAGGGCCCTTCTGTAACAGAGATCACGAAGAAAGTCAGCAAGTTTTGTTCACGCTTGGAGAAATCTTATCTTTTCCTGGAACATCCATCACTTATGGAACAAAGCAGGCAGTGTGATTTTTTTTTTTTCTTTTTTCTTTTTTGCGGTACGCGGGCCTCTCACTGTTGTGGCCTCTCCCGTTGCAGAGCACAGGCTCCAGACGCGCAGGCTCAGTGGCCATGGCTCACGGGCCCAGCCGCTCCGCGGCATGGGGGATCTTCCTGGACAGGGACACGAACCCGTGTCCCCTGCATCGGCAGGCAGACTCTCAACCGCTGCGCCACCAGGGAAGCCCGGCAGTGTGATTTTTGAAATGTCCTTGCTTTGGAGAGGTTCATTTCTGATGTTACATTTTCCTTTCTGACAAGAGGGGCGGTTCCCCCTCCCCCCTACAGCTAGTGACCCAGCATCAGAAAAGCTAGGGTAGGGACTTCCTTGGTGGCTTGCAGGGGACATGGGTTCAAGCCCTGGTCCAGGAAGATCCCACATGGCGCGGAGCAGCTAAGCCCGTGCGCCACAACTACTGAAGCCTGTGTGCCTAGAGCCTGTGCTCCACAAGAGAAGCCACTGCAACGAGAAGCCCGCGCACCGCAACAAAGAGTAGCCCCCACTTGCCGCAACTAGAGAAAGCCTGCACGCAGCAACGAAGACCGATTGCAGCCAATAAATAATAATAATAAAAAAAGATTAAAAAAAGAAAGGATAGGGTAGAAGGAAAATAGCCCAAGTGTCTTCCCCATAGCGTTGTGACAGTGCGTTTGTGCATTCATTCATTTATCTGTGCCTTCATTCATTCAACAGATGTTTGTGGGGCAAATTGTTCCAGGCACCGAGGAGTCGGGGGTATGAGGCAGGCAAAGTTCTCGCTTCTTGGAGCCAGTGTTCCCCTGGGGTGATGGGCTGGGCAGGGGTCTGGCAGTAGGAAGTCCCTGGTCAGAGCTGGCTGCTGTTCATGTTCCTTCAGTCCCTCTGGGGGGCTCCCGGGGCCTGTTGGCCCATGAAAGTGGGTGGTGAGGACTCAGTGGTGTGACATCGGGCAGAACAGTTGGGGGCAGAGGCATGAGAATGAGGAATCATTTTATTTTTACTTTATGTTTATTACTTGAGGGGTTTATTTGAAACTTTATGATATTTAAAACATGTTTTGCAACTGGTCATGCTTTCTCCCATTCCCCATTTTTTTTTTTTTTTTGGCCGTGCCACCCAGCTTGTGGGACCTTAGTTCCCCGACCAGGGATGGAACCTGGGCCCTCGGCAGTGAGAGCGTGGGGTCCTAACCACTGGACCGCCAGGGAATTCCCTCTCCCACTGCCCATTTTTAAGGTTTTCTCATTTCTTGGACAAAATATTTGTTATGTGTCTGTCCCTGAGTTGGTAAAAGATGGCTTATGCTTACTGCTCAATAAGAAAAAAAGCCAGCTTTGGGATCTCAAAGTGGTCAATCGCACTTTCCCTCATAAATTATTTTTTTTAGAAATTGAGGTGAAATTCACATAACACACAGTCATTTTATTTTATTTATTTTTAAATATTGATTTATTTTTTGCTGCGTTGGGTCTTCATTGCTGCGCGCCAACTTTCTTTAGTTGCAGCGAGCGGGGGCTACTCTCCGTTGCGGTGTGCGGGATTCTCACTGCAGTGGCTTCTCTTGTTGTGGAGCACGGGCTCTAGGCGCGCGGGCTTCAGTAGTTGGGGCTCGCGGGCTCTAGAGCGCAGGCTCAGTATTTGTGGTGCACAGGCTTAGTTGCTTCGCGGCCTGTGGGATCTTCCTGGACCAGGGCTCGAACCCATGTCCCCTGCATTGGCAGGCGGATGCTTAACCACTGCGCCACCAGGGAAGTCCAACACGCAGTTATTTTAAAGTGAACAATTCAGTGACGTTTAGTACATTCAAAATGTTGTGCAGCCACCTTCTCTATTTAGTTCTGGAACATTTTCATCACCCTAAAAGGAGACCCCGAATTCCTGAAGCAGTTGCTTCCTGTCTCTCCCCCTGCCCCCTCACCCCTGTCTCCTTAGCCCCAGCCATGAAGATGGCTTGATTTCTTCCAGCACAGGAAGCTGGCAGTAGGGTGGATCCAGAGTTGGTTCACTTATCGGGGTCTCCCCCAACTCTGCGCCATTCAAATTCCTGTGCAAACTGGAGTCTCGGTGGTGAGGAAGAGGAGGGCTGGGGAGTGGGTCGTGGGGAGGAACAGTGGTGTGGCCTGAGCACCCTGAGCGTGGGCGCAGAGGGCAGGAGTCTACACCGGGAAAGCGTTCAGGTGGGCACAGAGGGGGCATGCTTCGGTGGCTCACTTGCTCAGCAGGCATTTCCCGGGACTCTGTGTGTACTTTTAGACCTGGCTCAGACCACTGGCTCTCCCTCACTGAGGGCTGCACCGTCTGGAGGGGAGGTGGGCTGTGGAAGGAAGCTTGACATTCGCAGTATTGGGGGACACGTGATGTGATTGAGGGTGGGCCCTGAGATCAGGTGGCAGGTGAGGAAGGCTTCCTGGAGGAGGATGACACTGGGCTGGGTGTCTGGTTAGGCAAGCAGGGTTTCTACCTGTGCCAGAAGGGGCAGTGGTACATGGTCTTGGGGTGGACAGCACAGGCAGAGGCCTGGGCGCGTGGCTGATCACGGAGTCCAGGGACACCCAAGAAGCTCTGGAGGACTTGCACCCAGAGAGGATGGAGTGGAAGGTAGACAGGGCCCCAGATGCCCAGCTGAGGGCTTGGCTCTATTCTGGCCTTGATGGCCAGGGTTGGATTTGAAGCCATTTGTTTATGTAACACACAGTTCCCAAGGCCTCCCTTGTGCCAGGCTTGGTGGGGTGGGGTCGGTGAGGCTGGCGACAAGGGAGGTCAGAGACCCCCGTCCCTGCCTTGTCGGGGAGACAGGTGCCGACACAGACACAGGGGCCACGGTTCAGAGCAACAGGGCCCTTAGGGCTCCCAGAGCGGGGCCCAGTCTGCACAGATGTCCCCTGCGGCAAAGGTTCAGCCTTGTGACCACGTGACCCGAAGAATCATGGTGACAACAACTGCAGTCTAGGAGAGGCCTGCCACAGGCCACACGGGGACAGACACTGGGGACCCCTCTGTAGATCAGCTGGGGGAGAAGCCCAGATCTGTGTGTAGTCGTTTTCTGGGGCTGCTGTAACAGTACTAGAAACAAGGTGGCTTACAGCAACAGAAAGTTATTGTCTCGCAGTTCTGGGTCCAGGAGTCTGAGAAGGGGGTGGGCAGGGCCGTGCTCCCTCTGGAACTTTAGGGGAGGGTGCCTTCCTTGCCTCTTCCAGCTTCTGGTCGCCCCAGACATTCCTTGCTCTGTGGCAGTGACATTCTGATCTCCACGTGGCATTCTCCCTGTGTCTCGTCACATCCACATTGCCTTTCCTCTGAGTGTGTCTGTCTCTGTGTCCCGAGTCCCCCTTCTTATAAGGACACCGGTCATATTGGATTAAGGCCACCCTAAGGACCTCATTGTAGCCTGTTTACCTCTGTAAAGACTCTGTTTCCAAATCAGATCACATCCTAAGGTGTGGTGGAGGGCTAGGACTTAAGCATACCCGTTTTGGGGGACCCAGTTCAACCCATAACACTGTGGGAAGACAGAGGAGGCCCCTGCACCAGGCTGGGAAGCTGGGGTGAGGCCAGGGCAGATGGCCCAGAGAGGGCAAGGTGCACAGGGACTGGGACACAGCACAGGATCCTGGGCTTAGAGTCCTGGGCCCTTTCTCTGTTCCATCCTCTGATGGGGCCTCTTGCCAGAGGGACTGCCTTGCAGGAGATGACAAATGTCCCCTGTCCTCGTGCCAGCACTGGGGATAGAGCAGGAAACTCGGCAGTGTCCCCGTCCCAAGGTGCACAGTCTATGAGGAGGGATGGCGCAGGTTCGGGCCCTTCCAGGGTGGCCCAGGGGCTGGGGGCTGGAGCCGCAGGGCCCCCCAGGGGCTGACCGCCTGGCCCCCTGCAGGTTCATGGGCGGGGGTGGCGAGAGCTGCAGCCTCATCGCGGAAGGCCTCAGCACAGCCCTGCAGCTGTTCGATGACTTCAGGAAGATGCGGGAGCAGATGTGAGTGGCCCACGCCGGTCTCTGTCCGCCGGGCACGTAGCCTGCTTTGCCTGTCGTGGGGCTCCACCCCCGGCCTCACTGTGGGGAGGTGGGTGGGCTCTGCATGCTGGACACGGGGCTGGGAAGCAGGCGGTGTCCAGACGGTGTTCTGATGAGATCACCTGGCCTGTGCCCAGTCTCGGTGTCCTCATCAAAGGGGAGCCAGCTCTGGGTCTGCTTCCTGCCTGCCCTGCTTGCCGGGCATCTTAGAGTGAGTCAGGAGGCTCTTCCGGGCCTCAGTGCTCTCAGCTGTGAAATAGGGGCCTGACTCCTGACTTCCTGTGGGCCGGAGGACTTGCACCTCTGCTGGTGCCGGCTCTGGGTCTTTTCTCAGGGCCCCTGTTGCCACGCGCTCCACATCTTTCCTTGTCCTCGGCAGCGGCCAGACACACCGAGTCTGCCTCCTTATCTGTAACTCGCCCCCGTACCTGCTGCCTGCTGTCGAGAGCACCACGTACTCTGGGTGCACGACGGAGACCCTCGTGCAGAAGATTGGGGAGGTGAGGGCTCCTGGGTCTGAGGGAGGAGGGCTGGGGCCTGCTGCCTTGGGCCACAGGATCGCCACAGACCCCGTGGCCAGCTCAGCTGGCTCCTGTGGGAAGAACTATAACCCAGAATTCTCTGGGGCAGCTAATACAGGTCTTGGGGTCTCCTGTCCCAAAGCCCGATGGGATTTGGTTTTAGGGCCCAGCAGGTGTGACAGCCAGGGCTTGGCCTGGTGCCTTTGTCCTGACTGCTTGTCCCCTCTCCTGTAGCGAGGAATCTACTTCTCCATCGTGTCTCCCCGGAAGCTGCCTGCCTTGCGGCTTCTGTTCGAGAAGGCAGCTCCCCCGGCCATGCTGGAGCCGCTGCAGCCGCCAGCAGATGTGAGCCAGGACCCGCGGCACATGGTGCTCGTGCGGGGGCTTGTGCTGCCAGGTGAGGCCCGGGTGCTGCTGGGGGGACGGGGGTGGGAGGGGCGTCCTCCCGGGCTTCTTCTGACTTGGATTTTCTTCCCGTCTCTCAATCCCCTTCTCGTGGGGCTCGATATCCATCCTTGGCTCTCAGTCGGAGGTGGCTCGGCCCCCGGCCCCCTGCAGCCGAAGCAGCCTGTGCCCCTGCCTCCAGCACCACCCTCGGGGGCCACGCTCTCAGCAGCCCCCCAGCAGCCTCTGCCCCCTGTCCCCCAGCAGTACCAGGTGCGAACATCACCGGGGAAGGGACACGCTCCTGGGGCCTTGAGGGAGCCCTGGCCCCTTGGGAGAGACCTAGCTGGATGTTGGGCCTTGGGGGTGATGGGTGTCTCCCTTGAGACACCTGGAGAGTAGAACTTTTAGGGTGGGGAATCATGTCCCTGTGGGGTGATGGGAGTCACGAGCTCCTGCGATATTGGGGCTGGGGAGGGTGGTCCTCACCAGCCCCTCCCCTCTACCGCCAGGTCCCTGGGAACCTGAGTGCAGCCCAGGTCGCTGCCCAGAATGCAGTGGAGGCCGCCAAGAACCAGAAGGCTGGGCTGGGCCCTCGCTGTGAGTCCTGGGCGGGGATGTGGCAGGGCGGGTGGGGGCAGCCGGGCCGCTCGCCACACACCTGCCCCCACCGCTTCCCTTGGTGTCTCCCGCAGTCCCGCCCATCAGCCCCCTTCAGCAAGCCGCTGCGGGAGCCGGTCCCCCCTACAGCCAGGCCCAGGCCCCCCCGCTGCCCCCAGGGCCCCCCGGCGCCCCCAAGCCACCTCCTGCTTCCCAGCCCAGCCTGGTCTCCACTGTGGCCCCTGGCCCGGGCCTGGCCCCCCCTGCACAGCCAGGGGCACCGTCCATGGTAGGTACCTGCCTTCTGGCTGCCAGCACAGTGCAGGGGAGGAGCAGTTGGCCTTTCTGAGGAGGGCCCAAGGGCACGTGGGTGGTGGTGTTCGGCGTCCTCGGGGGCTCGTGGAGCTTGTGCTATAGGCAACACTGAGACTGCAGGGTCCGGGGGCAGAATCATGGGGTTTGTGGTTCCGTGTGGGTGAAGACTGTTCTCAGGAGCCCGAGGGCTCCTGGGAGTGCAAGACATCAGGGCCTTGAGAGTCTTTGAATCCTACAGGGTCAGAGCATTTATGGTCCCAGGCATGGCCCAGTGGTGTTCTGGGCCTGGGGGTGCAGAGGAAGGGACCTCCGTCCCGTTCTGCTTGTTGGTTTGTCCCTCTCTCAGGACACTTCCCCCCAGAAGATGGTCTGACCCTGCCCCATGGCCCTCCTTCCTCCCCTCTGTCAGGCGGGCACCGTGGCCCCAGGAGGGGTGAGTGGCCCTTCTCCGGCCCAGCTCGGGGCCCCGGCCCTCGGCGGGCAGCAGTCAGTCTCCAACAAACTCCTGGCCTGGAGCGGGGTCCTCGAGTGGCAGGAGGTGAGTGGATCCATGGGGCCAGGCCTGGTGGGGTGCAGGGTTAGGCCGGGGCCCCCATGGGGTTGTGGGACTTGTGGTCCTGAGGATGGTTCCAAGGACACGTGGGATTTATAGCCCGGAATTCAGGATTAAGAGAGGTCTTGGATACTCGGTCCAGGGAAGATCCGGGGGATGGTGGCATCTAGGGGACAGAGGGCTGTGGGATTCGGGGGCAAGAGGAGGAGCCCCAGTGTTTGTGGAATTTGAAAGCTAGAGGATTGTGGGATTGATGGTCTGGCGGAGGGGCCCAGGGCTCGTGGGACTTAAACTGGGGTGGGGGTCCCGAGTTTCGGGGCTCCCAGGGTAGGGCAGGAGAGGCCAAGGGGATGGAGGCTCAGGGCCTTTCTCACTGTGACATGCCCTTCTTCCCCTCAGAAGCCCAAACCTGCCTCCGTGGACGCCAACACCAAGCTGACTCGGTCACTGCCCTGTCAGGTCTATGTGAATCACGGCGAGAACCTGTAGGTGCCTGCTGGGGGTGGGGCGGGCGGGAAGCTGGGGTGTGCGTTTCCTGACGCCCCTCCCGTTGTTGCCCCAGGAAAGCAGAGCAGTGGCCCCAGAAGCTGATCATGCAGCTCATCCCGCAGCAGCTGCTGGTGAGTGGGGAGGGGACAGCCGCCCACCACCCCCCCCCCCCCCCCCCGCCTCTGTCCTCACGCGCCTGCTCCGCCCGCTGGCTCACGTCAGTGTCTCCCACAGACCACCCTGGGCCCTCTGTTCCGGAACTCAAGGATGGTCCAGTTCCACTTCACCAACAAGGACCTGGACTCCCTCAAAGGCCTCTACCGCATCATGGGCAACGGCTTTGTGAGTGGGGTGGGCGGGTGGGGGGGCAGGTGGCCACTCCCCATCCTCGTGGGCCCCAGGGAGCCACTTTTGATGGTGGGGCTGCCTTTGTGACCTCGGGTTTCTCAGCCTTAGCTTTTTTTTTTTTATAATTACAACAAGCACCAGGTTGAGGTCCGTTCCGTGTTAAAACCCTTGGCTCTGACGGGGGTTTGCTGGGTTGGCTTCCTGGGGCCAAGAAAGACAGAAATGTATTCTCTCGCACTTCTGGAAAAGAGGAGTCTGAATGAAATCAGGGTGTCAGCAGGGCCGTGCTCTCTGAAGCCTCTAGGGGAAGACCCTTCCTTGCCTCCTACAGCTGGTAGCCCCTGGCGGGGTTGGCTTTAGGCAGCAAAACTCCAGTCTCTGTTTCCGTTGTCACATGGCTGCCTTCCCTCTGTGTGTTTCTTCCCTGTGTGTGTGTCTCTGTCGTCTTATGAGGACACCAGTCATTTGGACTGGGGTCTTCTTTAATGATCTCATCCTAACTTGTTACATCTGCAAACACCGTATTTCCAAATAAGGTCACGTTGACGGGTGCTGGGGTTTGGCACTTCAGCATGTGTTTTCAGAGGATACAGTTCAACTCATAACACTGAGGGAGGCTCTCTAAATAGAGCAGAACCGGTTAACGAGTACATCCTGTGGACCTGGCACTTTTCTAGGAGAGGGGACTTTAGGCGGATTACCTCATGGAATCCTCAGGAAAATTCTACAAAGAAGGTGATCCTGAGAGTTGGGAATACCTGCAACTGCAGATAGCAATACACCCAACCAGCAGAGTTTTTAGAGCAGATAGATGATTGGGGTGGAGGCTTACAACAGTTCACGCTTTCTCCTAGTCCCGTGTGTGTCAGCTGGGCTCAGCTGGGCTAGTCTTGCTTGGGGACTCTTGTGGGGGTTACTGTCAGGTGGTGGCTAAGACTGTGGTCATCTGAAAGCTCACCTGGGCTGGAGGTGCAAGATGGCCCACTCACATGGTGCGGTCAGTGGGGTTCAGCTGGGCCTGGCCATCCGGGTGCCCACATGTGGCCTCCCCATTTGGCTTGGGCTTCTTCAAAGCATGGCAGCTGGGTTCTGAGAGGGATGTCCCCAAAGCGAGCACTGTACAAGCAGACATTCATTTGTGACACGTAACAGGACATCCAGAGGTGAGCAGCTCTCGGGGTTACTTATGTAGCCCCATGACGTCAGGGCCAGGATCTCTGGGGTTCTCCTGGCTTCTCTCTAGTGGTTGTAAGATGGCTTTCGAAGCTCGAGAACTCGTTTGACTTGATGTAGGAAGGCAAGAAGGAGGCGTGGCATCAGCCGTGTATTTCCCTTTCTTTAGGAAAGCACTTTCCCACACTCGTGGGCAGGCTTCCCTTCACGTCCTGGGCCAGACCCAGGCCACTGGGCCACCCCTGGCTGCATAGGAGAGCATCGGGGAACAGGCACCCATGAGTGCACTGGGACCCAGACATGTTGCTACCCAAACGGAATCGGGGTTCTCTACCCAGGGGAGAAGGGCAGATGGTAGACAGCTAGCAGGGTCTGCCTCACGTGAGAAAGCAAAGCTTACTTGGCCAAGGTTCTACAGGGGGGACCTCAGTCTTATCAGCCCCTCCTCCCCCAAGAGCCCACCTCCTGAATACCCTGCGTATTACGGGCTTACCTGACATTCGCTAATGTTTCCTGGGTACTTCCGTGCGTCCAGCCATGGGCAGGCTGCCTGACGTGTGTTGGCACATCCCGGAGTCACATCCCCTGTGGTGTTAGCGCTGCTACCCGCGGTTCTGACTGCGGGTACTGAGGCTGGGAGGGTGTGGCACCCCCAAGGGCCTCTTGGATTCCCAGTCAGTCACGTATCCGCCACCACCTTTGATCACATGATTCCAGTGTCAGCTCTCTGTTGAAGCCCCTCCCTCTCAGCCGTGAGCCCTCCCAGCCTCCCGCGGTGTGGCCAAGTTGGGGGGACTTCCTCTCTGCTCTCCTGCCCGGTGGTCAGCAAGTGCCCAAGTGAACAGGTGCCCAGCCTCGCCCTGTTCCTTTGGGCACCCAGGTCTCTGGAGCAGCCTCAAGCCAAGCCTTGAGTCTCCTCCACCTTTCAGAGCAGGAAGCTTGCCACTCCCGGCCTGTGGGGCCTCTAGAACCATCTGAAACCCGGAGGGGTGGGAGGCCTCCTTCTCCAGGGTGTGACCAGTTGCGATCCTCTCCCACAGGCGGGCTGCGTGCACTTCCCGCACACGGCCCCCTGCGAGGTGCGCGTGCTCATGCTCCTGTACTCGTCCAAGAAGAAGATCTTCATGGGCCTCATCCCCTACGACCAGAGCGGCTTTGTCAACGGCATCCGGCAGGTCATCACCAACCACAAGCAGGTCCAGCAGCAGAAGCTGGAGCAGCAGCGCGGGGTGAGCGCCGCGGCTCCCGGCCCCAGAGCTCACGGCCAGACCCCGCAGGGCCCTCCTGGGACTCCAGCGCTGGGCACTTACTCCTGCCAAGTTCAGCCCCGTCCCCATGTTGCCATGCACCATTGCTCTCCTTTTTTAGTGTTCGTGTCGGATCTCCAAGACACAGCCCCCTCTTGGGGACCTGGGAACGTAAGGTTTACCTCCCAGACCTGCCCACCCGCTGCAGAAAAGGTCCCCAGCTCCTGACAGGTTCCCTCTCAGGGCGCAGACCCTCCCCGACATGGGGACACCCCGCCAGCCACTGATCTGCTCCCTCTCTCCTCACACAGATGGGGGCACAGCAGGCACCCCCGGGGCTGGGCCCCATTCTGGAGGACCAGGCAAGGCCCTCGCAGAACCTGGTGAGGACAGGGCCAGTGGGGTCAGGGCCCGGGCGGGGGCGGCCCCAGAGGAGGCTGTGATTCTGACCCCACCACAGAGGTCAAGGTGTCTGGGGGCTCTGCCCTCACCCCCATCTCTTCCCGTCAGCTCCAGCTCCGCCCGCCACAGCCCCAGCCGCAGGGTACCGTGGGGGCCTCTACGGCCACGGGGCAGCCGCAGCCCCAGGGTGCTGCCCAGGCGCCCCCGGGCGCCCCACAAGGCCCTCCCGGAGCGGCCCCCGGCCCGCCCCCTCCCGGACCCATCCTTCGGCCCCAGAACCCCGGGGCCAACCCCCAACTGCGGAGCCTCCTCCTCAACCCACCACCGGTGAGCTTTGGGGGCGGGGGGCAGATGGGAGCTGTGGGTCCTGGGCCTTGACAGTTTGATTCCTCTCATCTTGGAGGTGGGAGGTTGGTTTGATTGGAGGGTGTGACTGGCGGCCCGCCTGGCTCCTCCCCATGTGTCTTACGTGGGCTTCTGATAAGATTCCTTGGAAGAAAGACCAGAAGCTACCCGAGGGGCTGGGGGAGGTGGGGGCTCCCCACCAGGGCCCTCTGAGCTGCTTTCCTTGTTCTCCCAGCCCCAGACTGGGGTGCCCCCGCCTCAGGCCTCCCTCCACCACCTCCAGCCACCAGGGGCCCCTGCACTGCTGCCCCCACCGCACCAGGGCCTGGGGCAGCCCCAGCTGGGGCCCCCGCTCCTGCACCCGCCGCCGCCGGCCCAGTCTTGGCCTGCACAGCTTCCCCCCAGGGCTCCACTGCCAGGTAAGGGGGTTCGGGGGAGGCCAGGGTCCTGGACTGAGTATCCCAACAGCCCCTGGACTGGAGCCCCAAGACCAGTGACTTCTGGGAAGTAAAGTTCTGGGATTGAAGAATAGCGGGTCCCCCATGGCTCTTGGGGCTCTAAGGGCTCCTGGGGGACCAAGGAGGCAGGAGCTCTCCCCACCATTCCCCTCCTGCGTGTCTTCCTGGGGTTGCTGGGAAATGTAGTCTTAGGGCCAGAGAGGTATGTTGGGGGATGGGCTCCCAAAGGCTTAACGGGAAACAGACTATCTGTGGTCACATGGCGTCAGAAGGCGACTCTGTGGGTCCCCCCAGGTCTTCCTAGACCACTCAGTGCCTTGGGCTCCCAGAGGAGGAGGGAGGAAGCAGGTCCAGGGCCCTCCAGGGCCCCAGGGACTACTGGGAGATGCAGTCCCTTCCCCACTGCCCCCCAGGTCAGATGCTGCTCAGCGGGGGTCCCCGGGGCCCGGTCCCCCAGCCGGGCCTGCAGCCCAGCGTCATGGAGGACGACATCCTCATGGACCTCATCTGAACCCCCGACACCCAATAAAGTTCCTTTTAACACACGCCCCGGCTCCCGTCACTGACATCCCCCAGGACTGGGCAGGAGGAGACGGGGGGAGACACCTCTGTCCTTGTTCTCGCTTCAACAGACGTCCCTGAGGCCCCGGGCTGGTGAGGCCAGGGCCTTGGCGGCGAGTCAGGCGGTCTGGTGCAGCCTGGCTCCAGGGAGATGTGGAGGCAGCAGGCAGGGCCCCCAGGACCACGTGCACTCGTGGAGCTAGAGAGGGTACCAGGTGGGCCCGGGCTCTGAGGCCTCTGAGCCAGCTGGGCTTGGCAGCATCTGTGAGAAGCAGGAGTCAGGGAGGCTGGGAAGGCAGGCGCTGGCGGTCTAGGTGCGGAGACCACAGAAATGAACGTGTGGGGGCAGGAGGAAGCTTGGGGTGGTCAGAGGAGCGAGTCCATCCTTCTGGAGCACGAGCATAAGGGAGGGGGGCCTAGAGAGGTGGGCAAGCACCAGGCGGGGACGGGGCTCAGGTTCCAAACCAAGCAGCTGGAGGCTTGTCCAGGGGATGCAGAAGAGCTGCGGGAGGCCACCAGCAGGGGCCAGGCCTGGGTCGGCTGGCTCTCAGAAAGCCCCCTCTGGGCTATGGGATGTGATGGGGCAGGACGGAAGGCAGGTAGGGGTCTGGGGCAGTTTCCCTGGGGAGAGGAGAGGCCAGAGGAGGGGCTGGGCCGAGTCGGGGGGCAGGAGGGGTGAGGCTAGAGACTAGTGTGCTGTGCGAAGAAAGCTGGGGGTGTACGGGCGGGGTTGAGGGCGGTGCCCAGGGCCTGGCCTGGGTGTGTGGTAGACAGTGGGCCTCCCTGAGGCAGGGAGCTGGGAGAAGGAGCCAGTAGTGAGTGTGATGGTCCAGGGACATCCAAGTGACCAAGGCCGTGTTGGGAGCTCAGGATGTGTGTCCTTAGCGACAGTATGTGTTTGGTGGTTGAAGACACCAGAATGGATGAGGTCTCATGTGGAGAGGGCAGGCTCCATCCAGGTCCCAGGCAGAGACCTACCTTCCAGGGCTTTGGACAGGGTGGACAGTGGAGCCATCCTGCTGATGGGAAACCCAGCAGGAATGTAAGGAGGATGTACAGGTTTGGGATGTAATGAGGCAAGGGGCCTCAGGTCGTCCTTAGAGAGACGTCCAGGGGACGGCTGGATACAGACACGTGGCTGGAGCACAGGGGTGCTCTGGCCTGGGGGCAGAAAATTAGTTGTCCATTGTCAGACCCTAGAGCAGTGTTGCTCAGAGCGTGGTCCACGGCTGGACCACCAGCATCCGCATTGTTTGAGATGCCGGTTAACATCAGATTCCCGGGCCCTGTCCCAGGAGAGAGGTTGCAAACTGGTGGCCCGTGGGCCACTCTACAGATGAGTTTTGTTTGGCCTTCCCTGTGTTAGCATATGTGGCATTTTTTTTCCTAACAAGTTAGTTGTAAAAATCAGGATAATTCACACACACGCACACACACACAAACACACACACACACAAAATCTGCAGTCTTGGCTTCTCTTGACAAGTCAGAAGATCTGGCACCCCTGGGCCCGCCCTTCTGCCTAGCAAACAACGGGCTGGAGCTGCCCCTTTCCATGGGGCGTGTGCTCTCTGGTTCGCCACAGTCCCCACCACTCCCTCTTGACTCCCCTACCACGAGGCAGGAGGCTGTTGCCTTTGGCACGGGGCTTGCACTGTTGTTGTTCCTGTGGTAGCGTTCGGAGACAGTGAAATCTTTCTTGTACCCATGTCTCTACCAAAAGTGGCAAAACGAAAGAGAGAACGAGAGGGCCACGTGTTTCGAGAGAAATGGGAGCGAGCCTATTTCTTTGTGGAGGTGAAGAGCATGCCTACGTGCTTAATATGCAAAAAAATCGTGTCTGTGTTGAAAGAATACAACCTGAGGCGTCACTATGAATCCAAGCACAGTAAGAGCTTCGACCAGTACACAGAGCAGACGCGAGACGCAATACTCAATGAACTGAAAAAGGGCCTCAAGTGTCAGTAGGGCTGGTTTTGGGAAGCGGACGGGAGCAGTGGCACGGCTGCCACGCACGGTTCCGGAATCATGTGAAAAGAGTCACCTGGGCATTCCAGCCTACCGACAGCGAGTTTATAAGGGAGCAGAAATGACGCCTCCCGAACAGAAACTCATGTCTGTCTGGACCATCCTTTAAGTCTAGCAGGCGTCTGCATCCCATGGGGAGGTGAAGAGAAATCCGAAGACTGACAAGTCCGTTGCTTGAATGAGTCAAATCAATAGTGGCCTTTTCTATCGCTGCTCATGAACTGTTACCACCCAGTTAGCTTTATTTATTTGTGGTGTGGAGAATCTCGATATGACCGAAGAAATCTGTGACACCGTGCCAAGGCAGGCCCGACACCGGGAAGTGACCTGTTTCCTGTGTGTTGAGAGAAATGCACAGTTTCATGGAGACTGGTCAAAATGCCTGAGCACAGCTACAGACCGTGGTAGTGATCAAACGATCAGTGTCACACGGGACCGACAGGGGACGCCTTGATCCGAGGACTCAGATCGTTGCATCATACCAGGCACTGACCTTACTAAGAAAGTCAACGGAACACAGGACACGACGTCCGTGACAGGCTCGTGTACCTTAACCACGGGCAGGCTGGTGATGAACTTGACCCAATGTGTTTTATAGAAGCTCTGTGACCTGGTTGTCACAGGACGTGTGGAAGCAGTCTGAACCGTTGCAGTCCATCCACTTGGTTCATTTCAGATGAGGCAGAAGCCACACCTTGGTTCCCCTGAGAAGGTCAGTCAGAGACTTTTGATCGAGGTTCCAACCCTTCTGAACACTCTCTTTTCTCCGCAAGGACATACACAAACAGCTACTTGAATGTATGATTGTGTTCACCCAGTCCTGGCAAAAATGGGGAAGTCGTTGGCAGGGAATATTCTGACTCCCTTTCGTTGCTGCAGTTGGTTTCCAGAAACGAAAGACATGGCCCAGACCACATTCACCCAACTCGTGGTGTTAAAGACCAAATTCCCCCAAGGGCTCTCCACATCCAGACTTGATGAAAACTAACACTGTCCACTTTGCCTTTGTTGGTTAATGTCGATCGTGTGAATGCAGACCGCAAATAGTAGTTATTGAACGAACTACAGGGCAATAAGCTGCTGGTTCCTAAGTGGGTTCCACCGGAAGATGACAGTCCTACACCACTCTCCAGTAGTTGTCCTGCATCTCTGCGTTTGGAAGCGGCCACGCTTGTGAACAGCCGTTTTCCGTTACAAAACTGAATCAAGTTCAATATCGCTCCCAGCTTCAGGAGTCCAGGTTGAATTCTCAACCACCCATCCCACCATGACATCCAAGGCCTGACGTTGACATCTGGGGGCGGCAGGGATGATGTCGGCCTCCCGGCTTCAAGTCAGGGAGCAGAAGAGTTACGACAGAGAAAAAAAATTTTAGTAATTAAATATTTCTATTTTTCAATTTGTATTTTTTCAATTTTGGATTTGAAATATAAACTCCAGTATGACACATGTTTGTATTATGTTCCATGCATTCACCAGAGTTCAGTAAAGATTCCATTTGATTATATTTCTGGCCGTCGACTTTTCTTATACCTGGCAAGTGCACTCATTTATGTGGCCCACCTGGCTCCTGCCGGCATTTGAGTTTACGATCCCTGCCCTAGAACCATCTAGAACCATCTAGAACTGTCGAAGCAAATCCATCCGGGGGCGGGAGGGAGGCTGGGCGTCGGCATTTGGAACAAGCTCCCTCGGCGATTCTGACGCAGATGAGAGATGGAGCAGGAGATCCCAGTGGCGGTCGAAGGAGGGAAAAGCGGGTGAGGTTTCCCAGGCAGCGTGCGTAGCAGGGGTTTCTGAAAACTCAGATGGCTCCAGGGACCAGGCAGGTGATGGAAATGTGTGACGCGGACGGGTGTAAGACGACAAGGATTGATGGGGACTGTGGCGAACTTGGGGAGTGCTTGCCCCGCCTAACTGCATTCAAATTAAAACCAAAAAACACTGTGAGGACCAAACAAAATCCGCTGGTGGGTCTCACGAGGCCGCCGGGCCGCCATTTTGTGACCTCTGGAAGAAGAAGACGCGAGGACAAAGGACAGAGGCCAGAGAAGGACCCACGTGTGCGAGTTGGGTGGGGGCCGGGAGACAGGAGGAGCAGGCAGGCACGTGTGTTCTGGAAGCCGAGTTTCTGAGGAGAGAGGGATCGACTGTGTCCAAAGCCGCTAAAAGGAAAGAAGACTAGCGGGGAGCAGCCCGTGCCGTTCCCACCAGGGTGGACGTTGCCCTGCAGGGAAACACAGGCTCGAGTCCATCTGGGACAAATTGATCAGACAAAGAAATGTTTCCAGTCACTGGTTTGGCCGTTGTGGGCCTATGAGGCCCTCTTGACCTCAGCACCCAATTAGAGGAACCAAAGGGACTGTCACAGTGTCATCACGGGTGCATATCATACACAGGGTGAGGCAGAAGAAAGCCCTTGGTTACGGGTGGGCCCGGAGAGTGGAGGTCTAGACACGGAGGACTCACCTCCACACTTCACAGCCGGGGTGTAGACAACAGCCTTTAAAGTACCCCCGAGAACCGGCCAAAACGAATAGAGCAAATCTTTCTGGAACCTTTTTCTCTGAGCACGAGGTACGGTTACAAAGCTGCTGCAGTGTAGCAGAAATGGTGCAAACCTTAGCACCTCAGTGTTGAGACTCCAGGTCCTGAACCAATGAGCTGTGTGGCTTTGGGCAGGTCCCCACGCCTCTGTGAGCCTCAGTCTCCCCACATGGCAAGTAGTGACTTCCTCGTAGGATTGAGTACCTGGCGGGCTCAGCACAGCCCTCCTCTCAGGAGAGCTGCTATTAGCCATGGTTGTTATCACTGGCCAGAACGCGCTCTTAGAGGGCAAAACTGCTTCTAAAAATGCATGCCCGTTTGTCAGTACCACCAGGGCGTCCATGAAGGCTGTAATTGGATGAGTGACTGGTTGGAAACATTTCATTTTTGACCAATTTGCTTTTGGACCATGCATTTAGAGCTGGAAGCAAGACTGGGAACTGAGAATTCTTCCACAGGAACAGATCTGGCAAAAGTGGCAGAACATAACTGAAAAAAAAACAAAAAACAAAAAAACACCGACACATTAACGGTTAGAAACCTGTCTTGGGTGAGAGCATGCCCCCCTACTACCTCTATAAAGAAAATTTGTGAGAGAAACGACACCTTCTAAAAAAGGTATATTTGTTTCAAGGTACACAATACTCACTAATATATATTTTCCCACCATCTTGGGTTTTTAAAAAATTAACCTTAAAAATCTATTGCGATACACAGGATTCTAGTTTCATAAAGGTGAAAAACCACTGAAATGTGTAGAATAAGAAGTGAAGTACCCTTTCACATCTCATTCTCCCCTCTCACCCCAAACACTGAGCGAAGCAGCATCCTCCCCAGAGGCAGATACGTCAGTTTGGCGTTGGGTGTACATGCATGCGGTTGTAGACACGTTTATAGTTTCTTAAATGTTTTATGTAAATGAGGTCAGTTTCTATATGTTCTTTATCTTGCTTTTCTTTCACTTGAGTCATGACCATTTGTCCACATCATTCGTTACATGAGGCTTTATGTCCTGTTATTAAATGGTTGCTTTCCCTAGTCCATTAAGTGGACAAATTCCAATCCCACAGACCATCCCGGCGGCATAAGCTGTCTGTCTGTTGATATGTAACATCACTCAGTGGCTTAAAACAATAAGCGTTTATTGTCCTGCAGTTGCTCTGGGTCAGGAACCCAGGCCCAGCTTAGCTCGGGCCTCTGGCCCAAGGTCTCTCAAGGTTGCTGTCAAGTGGGCTGGGGCTGTGGTCTCATCTGAAGGCTCCACTGGGAGAAGGCCCACTTCCAAGGTCATTCACATGCCTGCTGGCCAGATCTGGTTCCTTGCAGGTGCCTGGACACAGAGCCTCAGTTCCTTGCTTGCTCTTGGCTGGAGGTCTCCCTTGGTTTCTCGCCATGTGGGCCTCTTCATAGGGCACCCAAGATGGAACCCACAGTCTTTTTGTAACTCAGTGGTGGAAGTGATGGCCTGTCGCTTTTGCCGTATTCTGTTCATTACAGCTATCGCTAGGTCCAGCCCACACTGAGGCTGAGAGGGTAATACAAGGATTATAATACCAGGAGGTGGGGGTCACGGGGGCCGTCTTTGGGTAACTGTGTAGTTTTCCACTATTATCAAAAATGCCGCAGAGAATCAGCATATACGTACATCTTTAACCCCTCATTTGTGCAGGGATTCCTGTGTGATACAGTCCCAGCTGGAAAATTTCAAAATTGAGGCGTATGCCAGTTCTGTTTATTTGCCTTTTTAAAGATTGAACTTATTTTTTGCATAAAAAAACCTTCTATGGTTCACACTTGTAGAGGTTCCAAAATCAACCCAATGCATGGTCTCTCCCAGCCCCCTCTGGAGACCAGTAACCAATCTCTTGTGTGTTCTTTCAGAGATCTGAACGAGCAGGTAGAAGCAAACAGAGAAGTATATTCATTTTCTGGCTCTTCTATCCAGTGGCAGCCTGCTTTATATTTTTGTAAACAGCTTTACTGAGGTATGATTGAGTTTGGATATATGTATACACTCACGAAAGCATCACTACAATTAAGGTAGTCGGCATCCATCACCTCCAAAAGTTTCCTTGTGTCCCTTTGTTTTGTGTGTGTTTGTGGGGGGTGGGTAGTAAGGACACTTAACAGATTTATCCTCTTAAATTTAAGTGCACAGTAGAGTGTCAGTAATTATGGGCACTTTGTTCTACAGAAGATCTCTAGAACTTAGTCTGCTTTATTCTGTAGATTACTTTTTTCATCTGACAGAGTATCTTGCAGGTTATACCCGGGCAAAAAGCCCTCTGTCCCTTTTATTTGGCCATGCCCTACGGCATGTGGGATCTTAGTTCCCCGATCAGGGATCGAACCCACGCCCACTGCATTGGAAGTGAGGAGTCAACCACTGGACCACCAGGCAAGTCCCCCTCTGTCCATTTTCATGGCCGCATGGTATTCCCCCTTGGAATACCACAGTTTTCTCAAATCAGTCCCCTATTGTTGGCCATGTAGAATGTTTCTGACCTTTTGGGGTGCCCATTTTATTTATTTTTTAGTGGGGTGCCCGTCTTAAACTGCAACAGAACTGCCCAGTTGCTCCCTCCAAAAAATGCCTGGCACACCAGTGATTGTACCAACTCGTATCTTGCCAGTTAACCAGTGTGGATCATACTGTACTGGAAGAGGCTGGGCAGGACACGGCCATCTCAAGGCACCTTGCCTCTGAAGGCGAGGAGACAGGCCTCTGGGCTTAGAGGTGGGTGAGGTCCGGGTTTTTCCAGTCTGGGAGTGTTTGGAACAGTACATGTTGCGGAGGTAGGTGGTGGCTGAGAGGCAGACGTGAGAGGTGTCCCAGTGACGAGGACGGGAGGGTCCCAGCCCCTAGTTGATGGCCCTGGGTGGGCCTTGGGCAGGAGCGACAGAAAGTTAAGGTGTTCACGCCTAATGCCCCTCAGTTTTTCCACCAACTAGGGACCAAGGGCTTCTGCTGAGATTAAGGACGAACCTGGGGGACTTCCCTGGCAGTCCGGTGGTTAAGACTTTGCCTTCCAATGCAGGGAGTGCAGGTTTGATCCCTGGTCGGGGAGCTAAGATCCCACATGCCTCACAGCCAAAAAACCAAAACACAAAACAGAAACAATATTGTAACAAATTCAGTAAAGACTTTTAAAATGGTCCACATCCAAAAAATCTTAAAAAAAAAAAAGAACAAACCTGGGCTTGTGATCTCTCTCTGCCTCTCCTCGGCCTGTGACCTCAGGCTCCTGCCTCACTGGTCCTTGGTTTCCCTGTCTGTAGAATGGGATAATAAGATTGTCACCCTCATGGCCTGGTGTGTAAGTCTTCGGTGAGCTCAGACATGAAGTGCTTAGCAGTGTCTAAGACATGTTTATTATTATTGCTTTTCCAAGAGTGATATATTTTTATTTATTTATTTTTAATTTTATTTTTTTGGCCTCACTGCGTGGCTTGCGGGATCTTAGTTCCCTGACCAGGGATAGAACCCACGCCCCCTGCAGTGGAAGTGCAGAGTCTTAACCACTGGACCGCCAGGGAAGTCCCTCCAAGAATTATATGTTTTTAAATTAAGTGATACAGGCTGGCACCAGCTCTGACAACCAGTCTGACCCACTCTGGTGTGTATGGCTGAGGATCAACCAAACTCTAGGAGGTAATCAAGGAACTTTATACAATGCCAGGCAGGAAGCAGGGGCCAGTTGACATTGGAGGTCGAAAATTTGCAGTTCATTTGTTTGGGAAATACTTACTGGATGCCTGGTAGGGGTTAGGGCTGTGGCAGGGAAAAGGTGTGGTCCCTGCCTTCCTGTAGTTGGCAGGAAGAAATCAGGGAGCTCACCTTGCAGACCCTGTTCTCTCATATCTGTAAGTTGAGGCTCTCATAAGCCAACCTTGAAGGGTCCTTGTGGGAATTGAATGAGAACTCCCGGTTTCATGCTTAATGAAAAGTACATGCTATTATGGGTCATCCTTTGATAGGTACAACTAAAGGGAAGGGCACAGTAGGTAGAGGGGACAGTGTAAACGAAGGCCTGGAGACTACAGACTACAGAGCACATGTGGTGGGTAGACAAATAGGATTAAAGAGCCCTGTGTGTGTGTGTGTGTGGTCAGATCAGACTATGTTATGTTAACAAATCCTTAAATCTCACTGGTTTAACAGAGGGTTTACCTCCCTCCGGCACTGCCCCACCATGATAGCCTGGGTCAGGCTGTTCCCTCTGGCGGCTCTTCTCCAACAGTGACTCGGGGGTCCTGCTGCTTCCATTCAATAACCAAACCCTCCTTAGTCTCCAACACTGGAAAGAGCAATAGAGCAAGGGCACGGGGAGCGAACACTGGCTCTTACCGGCCTGGGACCGGAAGTGACGCTCGCTCATGACGTCATGATGCTCATGCATACGCTCCCACAGGTGAGAACTCAATCTTCCCCTCCTACTGCAGGGAAAGCTGGGACAGGTGGCTTCCTGGTGCGCCCCGGAAGGGGAAACGGGAGAGTAAACACATTACATAACCTCTCTAGAGGTGTGGAGGGTGTTCTAGGGGGTTGTACACTTAGACCCAGAGAGCTGTGTGCTGGGTTCTTGGAATATAGCTGTGAATACGCCAGACATGGTCTTTGTCCTTAAGAAGCTCCCAGTCAAATGTGGGAGACACAGATAATTACAAATCATGATGAGAAAGCTTAAGGAAGAATGTATAGAGCTTGAAGAGTATGTATCAGGCAGACCCTTAATTTTTAAGAACATTATTTTGTAATTGCAAAAACAAACAAAAGAGAAACTTCAAGATGGAGATCACCTTACTCCCACTTTGTAGTATAAAGTGTTATTTGTCCATGTTGTCTTCATGTCCTTGTCTGTGCCACATACATACCTATTTGTACTCCCAGCTTGCCCTTTCAGTAAAAGCAATCAGATTGGTTAAACAGGATTATTTGAAAAGGACATTTCTATGTCAGGATAGGCTGGGTTATGCTGCAATAACAAACAACCCCCAAACTGCAGCGGCTTGAAATAGAAAAGGTGGATATTCTCACTCTCGCTACACCGAGGATCAGCTTGGAGCCCATGCTGAGAGATCTTAAACATTGCCAAGTGGCATGGGAAAGGCATAGAGTTCTCTGGTCTGGCACCAGTAATTAAATGCTCCAGACTGAATTCACATGTGTCATTTTTGCCCATACCTCGTTAGCCAGAATTAATTACATGGCCCCACTCAAATGTAGTGGGGTCAGGAAGTGCAATCCTTTCAATTGCTGGGCCAGTGGGGAGTTAGAAGAATATGGCAGATAGCATTAATGAACGTCTAAACACTTTAAATGTTTTATTTTCATCAAGAACATTTTAGAAAGACATTCATCTCTTCCCTCTATGTAGAACCAAGACCTTTTTGTTGTTGTTGTTTTTTCGCTGCACTGGGTCTTCGTTGCTGTGTGTGGGCTTTCTCTAGTTGCGGCCAGTGGGGGCTACTCTTTGTTGAGGTGTGCGGGCTTCTCATTGCGGTGGCTTCTCTTGTTGCGGAGCACAGGCTCTAGGTGCGTGGGCTTCAGTAGTTGCAGCACGCAGGCTCAGTAGTTGCGGCACACGGGCCCTAGAGCGCGCGGGCTTTAGTAGTTGTGGCACATGGGCTCAGTAGTTGTGGCGCACGGGCTTAGTTGCTCCGCGGCATGTGGGATCTTCCCGGACCAGGGCTCGAACCCGTGTCCCCTGCATTGGCAGGCAGATTCTTAACCACTGTGCCACCAGGGAAGTCCCCAAGACCTTTTCTTTAAGTATACGTCTCCCAGTTCTCATACAACGTCACATGCTTGTATAAACTGCACCCATAAACCACAAAGTCATTTATCATTTCCAGTTCTTTTTAAAAAGTGACCTGAGAGGGACTTCCCTGGTGGTGCAGTAGTTAAGAATCCACCTGCCAATGCAGGGGACAAGGGTTCGATCCCTGGTCCAGGAAGATCCTATATGCCGCGGAGCAACTAAGCCCGTGCACCACAACTACTGAGCCCGCGTGCCTAGAGCCCGAGCTCTGCAATAAGAGAAGCCACCACAATGAGAAGCCTGCGCAATGCAACGAAGAGCAGCCCCCGCTCGCCGCAGCTAGAGAAAGGCCATGCACTGCCACGAAGACCCAGCGCAGCCAAAAATAAATAAATTTATTTAAAATAAAAAGTGACTTGAGAACCTAAAGACACTTATCAAGCAAACTGCAGGCTGGACCTTCCTAGGTTTTTATGAGCTTTTCCGTTTAATCATTTACGGTTGCTTTGCTTGCATCTAATTTGGCAGCATTTTATTTTTTTTTTTAAGTAGCTCACTTTTATTCTTTCTAATGCAGGCAACCTGCTTTGCATACAAACAACTCTCTTGCATTAATATTTCATTTATCTGATAGGGTTAAGTTATTAACTTAAACATGGCTGGCATAAACAGGTTTGGTAACAGCTACTCCTCAGGAAGTGTACAGCTTAACAGATGGGAGCAGAATTGCTTTGTCATAATAGTAGCCAGCTAGGCTGGGTAGGTTTTACAGATAAATGAACAGTGGCTTGCAAACTGGCAAATTGGGTAAGCTAGATGGTTTCAGAGAGCTGTACTGTAATATTACTAATAGAATTTCAGCCTGTGTTTTCATTTCACATTCTGACATGTTGCCATTTTGCTCATGCTGGAGTGTATCCTGGCACACCTTTCTCCATGCTTAGACAATCCTAGGAATTCATACCAACACATGTGTCCTGATGGGATCTGAGGGACGGGAAGGCATCAACTAGGTGGAGGACAGAAAGGGCACAGAAGAGATCAGCCTGAAGAGAGCAGTAGGGGTCCCACCATGCAGGGCTTTAGAGAAAGAGTTTGTATTTAATTTTAAGGGCATTGGGAAGCCATTGGAGTGTTTTGATTAGCGGAATGAGAGTCAAGGTGGCAAGAATTAGGAGGCTGTTACCTAGGCAAGAGATCACAATGGCTTGGACCGCTAAGAATGGTGAGAACTGAGGATTTAGGGAGATTAAGGAAGAGAAGGAGGCTTCTGCCCCTACAGTTCTTTCTCCTTCCGGCTGCCAGCGGTGGGGTGTCCTGACATTGTCAGGGCTCTGGAGGTAACTGTTGATATCAAACTTGCAGTCTGGGTCCAGTGAGCACTGGTTCCCTATTTGGCCACAATCCAGGCCAGATTTGGGGCTCAGGTTGGGGCACCATCAGCCCTGGGAAACCCTTGGGCAAGCAGCTTAGTGGGTCAGGCAAGCAAGGATGAGAAATATGACCTTGCCTGGGGCTTCTCCTCAAATTTCATGTGTCTGTCCTCTCATTTGCTAGTTGGCCCTCATAGATCTGACCTCTGAAGGGATGGAGTGTCCCAGTCTTTGTCCACACACACCTCCTCGTGATCTCTCATTCATTCTCATCAATTCCAACACTGAAGGCTCCCGAAATTATATCTCCAGACTCCCCTATCCAAATTGTTCAGTCAACATCTTAAATGTACCTCATAGAAACAAGTGATATTTCCATCCCCCCCCCTCCCATAGTCATTTCCCTTTCACAAAATGACACTTCTGTACAAGCAAAAACCTTGGCATCTCTTCACCCCTCTCTTTCATTCACTCTCTGCACAAGTCCTTTCGGCTCCAGCTTGAAAATAAATTGTGAAAGTGACCACTTCTACTGCGGCCACCCTGCCTGCGATCCAGCCCACCTGTGCCTCTCACCTGGATTATTGCCATAGTCTCTTCTCTGCCCTCCTGCTCCACTATCCCCTATAATCTTATATTCAACACAGCCAGAGGGATCCTTAAAAAAAGATGTTAATATATCAACAATTATTTTTCAATAGGCAACATTTGTATATGGGAAGAATTCCAAATAGTCTAAAAGAATAAACTGAGTCTCCTTTCCACTCCTGTGACCCTTCCCCACTCCATCTGCTGCCTTCTCTCCTCAGAGGTGACTCTGGATCCCAGCTTCTTCTGTAGACTTGTAGTGACATTGTGTGCATAACTCTATGCATCCTGTGAATGATTTGTTTAAAATGTAAATGAGACTATGTCCCTTCGTTGGTAAAAAACCTTTTGCTGGTTCCCCAGCAAAGTGAGACTAAAATCCAAATTCCATCCCAAGGCTATAGGACCCTGCTTGTGGCACCTGGCCACTCTACACTTCCACAGCTCTCCTCCACTGTCACTCTGCTCCAGCCATACTGGCCCCCCTTGTTTTCCTTCCACTTTCAGGGTTTGTGCCCTGGCTGTTCCCTCATCTTAGCACACTCTTCCAGCCTATGTGGAGTTGCAGGCTGCCTAAAGGTCACTTTCCTGACTTCTCATGGTCACCATCCCACCCTTCTGTGCATTTTCTCTATAACACTTATCACAAACTGCGATTATTTATTTTCTCCAGTGGACCTGGTCTGTTTGGTCACCACGGTATACTCGTTGCCCAGCACAGAACTGGAAATGGTACTAATAATGATTTTAAAAGGAGAAAAACTACAATTTAGGTCGTTACTGTGCCAGATACCGATCCTAATACTTTATTAACTCATATGATCCTCATAACTATCTTAGGGTTAGCTATTATCCACATTTAAGAAACAAGGAAATTGAAGCAGTAAATCTTACACAACTACTAGTAAGTGAACACGCAGTCCTTTAATCGCTGAGTGAATGAGCGAATCAATGAATGGCCCCGAGAGGCGAGTGGCAAGGAGATGCAGAGGGAGGCAGGCGGAGCCTAGGGCCCGGGGACCAATGGGCACGCAGCTGTGACCGGCGGCGTCTCCTGGGGTTTCTGGCTCCGCCCACGCCGCCCGGCGGCCGCTGGGAGTTGTGGTCCCCTGCCCACCTAGCCACGTCACTGTCTTCAAACCCTAAGTCCTCTCCTTAGGCCTTGTACGACCCGTATTCCCGAACTTCTAGGTAGGTTCCCTGGCCCCTAGGCCTATTATTCCTCCTTTTCCTTACATGTCTTGATGCTCCCGGCTCCGCAGGTCTGGGTCTCGGGGCACGGTCTCCCCTGCCACCCCCCCCCAGCCCACTTGGTATCACCCTCTACGTTCATCTCCTCCGGTCACCCTTCGGTCTGTGTTTCCAGCCGCGCCCCCCTGAAGTGGTTTCTCTCACGTCCTCTCAGTTCCTCCCCTCCGTGCTCGAGCGACCCATAGTATCTTCCAATTGCCGTATTCCCCGCCCCACACACCCTTTTCCCGGGGCTCCCCCAGCCCTATTTTGGTACACCCCGGCCACGCCCCCTTGCGGACGCTATTGGTACGCGCCGCACTCCCCTGCTCGCCGCAGTGGTTTGGCCACAGCGACCGTCTCCGGCGGTGCGTCCCCCACGCTTGGTACAGCCCAGCCTGTCTCCCCCTAAGCCGCGCGCCCGCGCCTCTCAGTCGGTGGAGCCCCCAGCTCGCTCGGCCTGCACCAGCCATGGTCCGTCCGCGCCGTGCCCCACACCGCTCCGGCGCTGGGGGCCCCCTCGGGGGTCGCGGCCGCCCCCTGCGGCACCTCACGGTGCGCGCCGCCCGCTCGCGCTCCTGGCCGGCCAGCCCCCGGGGCCCGCAGCCGCCGCGGATCCGGGCTCGCTCGGCCCCTCCCATGGTGAGCCCCCCGCCCTTTTTCCAGAGCTTTCCACAGCCCCGCCCCCGCCGGCCCCTTTCCCGGACTGGCGTCTTTGTCCGCGGCCTCCCCCCTCGGGGGTTTCTCCGGTGACCCGAAGGGTGGTCCCGCCTGGGGCCGGCTTCCCTGTGAACCCCCCTGGGTGGTACGCGCCGGGCTCTCCCCTTTGTTTCGCATTCGGGATGGGGTGGCGAGGGTGGGGTACGGGGGCGGGAAGGGCTCAAATTACTGCTGACTCCGCGACCCGATTTAAACGCGGGGTGGGGGGCGGGCGGACGGCCGGCGTGCGTTGTTGTTTTTCCAATTGGAAAGTTGCTCGCTTTCCGGGCAGGAAATCTGGAAATGGGGGAGGGGGCTGGGGGGGACGGCGGCGAGAGGGCCCCGCGTCTCGCACTGGCGCGCCCAGGTGTTGCCCCCGGGGGCGTTCTCCCCGGGCCCGCACGCGTCTGTACGGCGCCCGTGGCGTGTGCGCCCAGGGTTTATTTGCACGCTCGCCCAGATGTTGGATGCCCTTACTGATGGCAGTAGGCCAAGTAAGTCCAGATCTTAAACATAAACATCCAGCTTTGCAGGTACGCGAAGTTACACATGCTTCCCGAGACCTAAAAGATGCACATACTTGTCAAAACTCTTAAGGTTTTTCTGGAGCTGTAAATCTACATATCCCGACGTTTCACGCACAGCCAAGCCGTGATACGCTTGCCCAGATGCGCGTTTTACCCTAACCTGGCGCTCAAGCTTCCTTCTTAAATATCCTGCCCCAACATTGTGCGTATCGGGGAGCTGTGGCAGCTCCACACTAGCCTTAAACAGGTTTTCTCGGATCTTATATTCAGGTACCCGGACTCGGAACACCTCCCTAAACTTAAACATCATCCTTCACTCCATTGCCTTCTCCGTTCCTTAGCGTTCATGTCTGCTTGTTCAGAAGCGCCTCCTGGGTCCTTAAACGTACATCTTAAAGCTTTCATTCTTCTTCCAGGTACTAAATAGGCTTCCTATGCAGTGAGCACCAGAACAGGTGTGGGAGGCATTTTACACACACCTGCCCAGATGTGAGATTTCCTTTAGGATTGCACGTAGGTCTAGCCCTTAAACGTGGTCCTCCACCTTGACACGCATCCTGCTTTCGGGGAGACCTGAGCTTAAGCATCGCTGGTTTTTACACCCCGGTTAAAACGTAGTCAGACTGGCCTCCAGACACAAGCAGAGTTTAAACAGGTGTCCCTGGTGCACACATTATCTGGGCCCTAAAGTGAGTTCACCTGGATCCCAAAGTCTCCTCCAGGTGTGTGATTTAACTGGTTTTCTCAGAGGTTATGGGCTCTGGCTGTGGTAACCTACACGCCCAGGGCTACAACAGTCTTTCTCCGTCTCGGACGCTCCGACCGTGTTCTTACACCAGGATGCTCTCTGCTCTTCTTCCTGATCTCTCACGGTTGCCTGAATCCCAGAGTCTCCTGCCCAGGGGGAGAGTGTGCTTGCTCAGGTTTTTATTTTGCTTTTTAAGCCCCTACAAAATACAGTTTTTCCTGCCTGTTGTTATTCTGGGGCAGAAGACACCTGTGTGCTTTATAGGAAATTTGGAAAATACTGATTAGTAATGAAATGAAAAGTAACAACCATTTTTTTTCTGCTGCCTGGAGGCACCTATTAGGAGGGTTTTCACCGGTTTCCTGCTGTCAGGCTGTTTCAAAGCCTTCCCTTGTTTGCTTTGAGATGTTTTGGGTTGAAAAAAAAGATAACTGGAGAGTGCCTTGTGAGTAAATTGTGTAGCTTTCCTTGGCTTTATTGCTGGGACTTCTGGTGTTTTGCAGATGCTCTCAAGACGTTGTGTTTGAGAGACCCTTCCAGGTGTTGTCAGGCTCTCTGTTGTAAATGTGTCCCCACCTCCCTGGAGAGTTCTGGTTCCTTCCCGCCTCCCCGTGGTCAGCCTGATGTGGCTGCAGCCTGGGCTGCGCTAGGGGAGGCGGGCAACTGGCTGGGGAGGTTGGCGGGAGCCAGAGAGGAGAGTCTGGATTTTCTCTCTCCTTTTTTGATTTTTTTAAAAAATTAATTAAATTACTTATTTATTTTTACGGCTGCACCGGATCTTAGTCACAGCACGCGGGGTATTTTGTTGCGGCACGCGGGCTTCTCTAGTTGTGCACGGGCTCCAGAGCGCATGGGCTCTGTAGTTTGAGGCACGCGTGCGCAGCAGTTGTGGCACGCGGGTTTAGTTGCCCCGCAGCATGTGGGATCTTAGTTCGCCGACCAGGGGTCGAACCCGCGTCCCCTGCATTGGAAGGCAGATTCTTTACCACGGGACCACCAGGGGAGTCCCTGGATTTTCTCTTGAGGGCCTGGGGAAGCTTTGGAAGGGTTTTGAGCTTGGATGGGATGGGGCAAACCAGTGTGCCAGACAGACAGACACAGCCCAGGCTGGCTTGTGTGTCGTGGGGGGAGCTTCAGGGAGGCTCTGGACCCCCAGAGAGCTGCTTCTGAGTTATCTCAATAGAGGAATCAAAAATTGATCAGCACTGGGAGGATGAGTGGGGAGCATCTCCTGAGGAACGTGGGGGGGGGGATGGCCCGCTAGGATGAGAGCACAGCTGGAGCAAAGGCTGGAAGGGGAAGCAACTGGTAGCTTTCAGGGACCCTGCATGGGCCAGTGTTGAGGTGACAAGTAGCCTTGGGGCGGGGAAGCGTCCTGGGGTGGCAGCAGGAAAAGGACACGGGGGGTCAGCCACTCAGGGTCTCAACCCTGGGAGAAAGGGGTTGGAGATGGCCCTGGGGGTTTCGCAGCTGGGGATCGGGGTCTCAATGTTGGGATGTCCCTTCTGGGGTATGTGGGGGACAGCTCCCCTAGCGGGCCCCTCAGCCTCAGTTTCCCTACCCCCTCTGCCACAGCAAGGTGCTCGGGTCTTTGGGGCCCTGGGTCCCATCGGGCCCTCCTCGCCCGGGCTCGCCCTCGGGGGCCTGGCCGTGGGTGAACACCGGCTCAGCAACAAGCTGCTGGCCTGGAGCGGCGTCCTCGAGTGGCAGGAGGTGAGCGTCCACGTCAGGTCCTCTTGTGAGTCTGCGGGGGGCTGGGGGCTGGCCCCGGGGTCCCTTCTGCCCCTGCAGGTGGGGGCAGGCCTGGGCACCCGGGCTGTGTCCAGTGACCCCTCCGCTCCCACCACAGAAGCGCAGGCCCTACTCGGACTCCACGGCGAAGCTGAAGCGGGCCCTCCCCTGCCAGGCCTACGTGAACCAGGGCGAGAACCTGTGAGTGGCGGGCAGGGGGCGGGCGGGCGGGTGGCAGGGCCGCTCCCCTGACCCTCTTCTTCCCGCAGGGAGACCGACCAGTGGCCGCAGAAGCTGATCATGCAGCTGATCCCGCAGCAACTGCTGGTGAGGCCCCACCCTCTGCTGCCCGCCCTGGCCCCAGAGCACCCGCCTGGCCCTGACCCAGCTGTCCCCTGTCGCCCCCAGACCACCCTGGGCCCCCTGTTCCGCAACTCCCAGCTGGCGCAGTTCCACTTCACCAACAGAGACTGCGACTCTCTCAAGGGCCTCTGCCGCGTCATGGGCAACGGCTTTGTGAGTGGGGCGGGGGTGCTGGGGGCAGATGGGCGGGGACAGGGCGAGAAGGGCCCCTTGGAAGCACCGTGGTGACCAAGTACGGCGGGAGGCAGAGCTCTGCTGGGACAACCCCAAGGCAGGTGGCAGGGTCCGGGTGACCTCTCCTGGGGGCATCCCTGTCCCTGGAGAGCAGAGGAGCCCAGCCAGCCTCCCGGACAAGCTGGAGCCACCCCCGGGCACGGGAGCGAAGGGAGAGGCCTGGGCCAGCCCTCCTGGGACCCAGGAGCTTGTTGGGGCCATAGCACATGGCAGGGACTTGGCATTTCGGGGTGGCCTGGAGGAAAGAGGGAGCCAGCAGTGGAGATGGTCTGCTGGGACTCAGTTTCCTCATCTGCGGTCCTGGGGCCACTGGGAGGAGTGAGTAAAGCACTTGAGGCGGTGACTTGAGGGCGTTGCGAGTGCTCAGGAAGTGCAAGCTGGAGAGATTGTTAAATTGGGGATTCAGACACAGGACATGGTAGGCGTGGTCCCTGCAAGCCTCTCAGGTCTGGGCCCAGGCTTCAGCCGCTGCCCCCACCCCCCAGGGCTCCGGCTGTGGGACGGTAGGTACTGGGAAAGGGTTGGGTTGAGGTGGGAGTAGGTTGTTGGCCTATGACTCAGCTCTGGGGTCCTCTCCCTTTCCTGGTCCCCTTTGGGACAGACCACCCTCCAGCTCCTGGCTGCTGCCTCCGGGGGGCGCTGTGTGCTGCCCTTCAGTGCCTGGGCGATCCCCTTTTCTTCTGGGTTGTGACTGGTGTGGGGTCTCTTGCCTGCCCGGTCACCCCTTCATTCAGCACCGTTTGCTTGGAGCCTGGGGCTCGCAGGCTGCAGGGAAGGTGGACCTCAGCACGCGCCCTCCATGGCCTGTCCGGTTATGCTCCGGGAGGGCCGACCGCACGTGGGTCCAGGAAGGCCAGGGGTGGGGTCCCTGAGCCAGCGGACCCTGGGGCTGAGAACGCGCATGCCCCACTGTCTAGACACCCCAGGTGGGGACGTCTGTGAGGCTCAGGCTCTCCCGCAGTCCCACCAAGGAGGCAGTAGCATCTTGTGTAATGAGCGTTTATGTGGCGCTTACTCTGTGCGCCGTTGTTGTGCTGTTTTACACGTGGGGAAACTGAGGTCCAGGGGTGACCTGCCTTAGGTCACACAGCTAGGAGGTAGCAGAGCCAGGGTTACTCCCAGGCAGTCTGGTCCTGCGTTTGTGCTCTTAACCCCCGGGCCTGGTGGCCTCTGTCAGCGGGGCCCAGCAGCAAACTCGGCAGGACAGGGATGACCTCGGGGCACGTGGGCGGCAGGTGGAGCCCTCTCAGGACCCTCACCCGGCACATGACCCCAGAGTCACGGTGCGGGGGGACACCAGGGTGCACGTTCACAGGCCCCCAGAACGACATGTTCTGGCTACACACCAGTCATTTAGGGTCCTGGTGTTAACCTTGAGGATTTCTGTCCCGTGATGATCGTTCCCTCCCCACCCCCGCCCACAGGCGGGCTGCATGCTCTTCCCCCACATCTCCCCCTGCGAGGTGCGCGTGCTCATGCTCCTGTACTCGTCCAAGAAGAAGATCTTCATGGGCCTCATCCCCTACGACCAGAGCGGCTTCGTCAATGCCATCCGGCAGGTCATCACCACCCGCAAACAGGTGTGCCCTTGGGCCCGGCCGCCACACGTGTCTGAGGCTTTGAAGGGTGAGGGGGTCGAGGGGTCTGACAGGGTGGTTCCCGGCAGGGGGGGTGCCCATGGGGAGCAGGGAGGCGGATGGGCAGGCGGGCACACTCGTGGCAGGAGGGTGACCTCAAATCCTGGCTCACACCTTACCAGCTCTTCAGTGACCCCTTCACCCAAAAGTGTCCCAGTTTGTGTGGCAAGTTATACAGCCGCCCAGTTCTTAGAGGCAGACCCTGTGAGCCATGTCCCCCAGGCTGATGGCGGGGGCTTGGCCCAGGGCATGGGGTGTGCTGGGAGGGGCAGGGCCCGCTCTGGGGAATCCTCTGGGCCTGTGGGCAGACTAGAGGCCGGCCGGGCCAGGCTGGGCCCTGGGGGCAGCAGGTAGATAAGCTTGGGACTGACGGACTGGGGGCGTGGAGGGGTCTGGGCAGCGTTCTTTGGGGAACTCCTGGGGCACCAGCCCACCTGTCTCCTCCCCAGGCAGTGGGACCTGGTGGCGTCGCGGGCCCTGTCCAGATGGTCAACAACAAGTTCCTGGCATGGAGTGGAGTCATGGAGTGGCAGGAGGTGAGCCCTGGGCGGGCCTGGGTGACCTCAGGACCAGGGCATCCTCCCACTCCTGACGGCTCCCCTCTTCTTACCCCCCAAAAGCCCAGGCCTGAGCCTAACAGTCGGTCTAAGAGGTGGCTGCCGTCGCACATCTACGTGAACCAAGGGGAGATCCTGTGAGTGTCGGGCAGGGGGTGGGGGCGGCGTCTCGGTGCGGCCTGGCCTCCTGACCCTCGTCCCCGCATCCCTGCAGGAGGACCGAGCAGTGGCCGCGGAAGCTGTACATGCAGCTCATCCCGCAGCAGCTGCTGGTGAGTGGGGGAGGGGCACTCGGCTTGCCGCGACCTTGGGGCCCTGGGGGGGCTGCCTGTCCAGCAAGCGGCGGTAGGCGGGGCGGGGCCTGCCGACGTGTGGCCATGAGGGGCTGGGGGCCCTGGCGCCTGGCCCAGCCACCTCGGGGCCTCCCTGCAGACCACCCTGGTGCCGCTCTTCCGGAACTCCCGCCTGGTGCAGTTCCACTTCACCAAGGACCTGGAGACGCTGAAGAGCCTGTGCCGGATCATGGACAACGGCTTTGTGAGTGGGCTGGTGGGGCCCAGGGCCGGGCTGATGGTGGGACAGACAGAGCCAGAGCCGCTTGGTGTTTAAAAACTGAAATGAGATTAAGAGCGGACGATTCCCCAAAACTGGCCGGGTGTGATGGTAGCCGTGGGGAAGGCGTGTTGGCTCTGTGCCTGGACATTGGCTCCCCTGGGGCTCTGGGCCATCCTGACCCCATTTTACAGATGGGGAAACTGAGGCTCGGAGGCTGTGCTGGCAAGTGCTGGGCGGGAACTTGGACCAAGTCTGGTTTGGGCCCCCGGGGCTGTCCCACCCTGCTCTGTCTGGGTTTACTCAGCTGAGGCTGACATCACCCCACGCGTCGACTCTGCTCCCAGGTTCTTACCTGCCGCCTTCCTCTTGCTCCTTTCCCCTGGGACAGGGTGGAAAACCTGAGGCTCCCAAGGCCCTCACCAGGCAGGGCATCTGCCTGCCTCCAGCCGGAGCGAGCTCTGAAAGCCCCTGGTGCTCACCTGCTGGTGGGCCTTGGCCAGTTCTCCCCTCTCTGCGGGCCTCGGTCTCTCCATCTGTGAAGTGAGGAGCTTGGGCCTCGTGCTTCTGAAGCCACAGCTGTCTGTGTCCGCTTTGTGGGTGTTTGCTGTACCAGGTCATAGCTGTCCTCGAATTAGCGTAATGTTTCTAAGTCAGCCGAAGTCATCATGGCTGTGCCACTGTGCATTTGAGGGGCTGGTTATTTAAGAGTTTAAAAGCAGGATTCCCTCAGGGAAACTAAGGCCTCGAGGACATGGCCGGTGCTCCCTCGGCGCACTCGGGCTTCCCTCGGCTGTTGGCTCGGGGGTGCTGTGAGGGGCTTCCTCCTCGATGCCTGTCAGCACTGGCCCCTGCAGTGGCACACAGGCCCGAGGGCAGGCATAACCCCTTCTGGCTCTGGGGGCCTGCGAGTCCCCAAGCTCTCAGCCTGGGTTTGCTCACCTGTAAGATGGGGACGGTGACCCCTGGGCCCTGGAGAGAGGATCCTGTGAAAGGCGTCAGGGAGCGATTGGTGCCTGTCGGCACTGCGGTCGCTGTGACGCTGAGCCATGTCCCAAGCCGCGGTGACGGCGGCATCGCAGTGGATCAGCGCCGCCCAGCTTCCCCGCCCTCAGCTGGCCCGGGGGTCGCAGAGTGGACGGAGCCCTGGTGCCCGGCCTCCTGGGGCCAGATTGGCCCCTGGTGTTTCTCCCCCGCCGCGGCCTTCCTGCGTGGTCGCGGTCACGGCCGTGGCTGGTCCCGTGGGCACCCTGGGTACTGGCTGGCCGGCGTGGGGGCCACAGTCTCGCTGGAGCTCGTCGGGCAGCCTCCTGGGCTCAGCTGTAGAGCCCACTCACTGGTCCTTGCGCAGGCACCTCTGGTGTCCTGTGGGAGTGTTGACAGGGCTGAGGACGGCAGCTGGGAAGGCCCAGCGTGCTCCGTGGTGCCCGTCTGCCAGGGCGCTGACCCGTGCGGTTTGCGCCCGTGTCTCAATGGGGAGGAGCGTCTGCGCTGAGGGCCCGCCCGTGACACTGTGCTCCACACCGCCAGGCCGGCTGCGTGCACTTTTCCTACAAGGCCTCGTGCGAGATCCGCGTGCTCATGCTCCTGTACTCCTCTGAGAAGAAGATCTTCATCGGCCTCATCCCCCACGACCAGAGCAACTTCGTCAACGGCATCCGGCGCGTCATCGCCAATCAGCAGCAGGTCCTGCAGCGGAACCTGGAGCAGGAGCAGCAGCAGCGTGGGGTGAGCGAGCGCCGCTGCCGGGGCCTCGGTCCCCTCCCCCCCCACCCCACCCCGCGCTGACTCCTCCCTGGCTTCCTCTCGCACAGATGGGGGGGTAGGGGCCACCCCGCCGGGCTGGGCCTCTCCAGGAGCCACGGACGAGGCCCCGCCGAGACTGGTGAGTGGAAGCTGGGCCAAGGACAGGATGGACCCTGGGAACTGCCTGGGGTTCGGGAAGTAGTGTGACCCTAGCCTTGAGAAGACCAGAGCAGAGAGGGAGGCACGCACATCACCCATGGTCCCAGGCCTCCTGGGAAACTCCAGCCCCGCTCCCCACCAGGCGGCGACAGGAGCAGGAGTTTCCAGTCAGGGGCAGGGAGGGCAGGGAGAGGCTCTTCTTGTGCCCGGGGCCCTGGAGCCTCACCTGTCCAGTCCCTCCCACTATGCCCCCTGCCCCCAGGTCAGATGCTTCTGAGCAGAGGCCTGTGGGGACTGCAACTGCCCAGTGAGATGGAGGACAGCGTCCTGAGATATCTCCAAGGACAGTCCCCACCCTTGTACGTTTCCCCAATAAAACCTTTTAAAAGCCCTTTGGCCACTGTGCTCTGTCCAGGCACCCTGGCTCGGGAGAGGCCAGGCCCCTCCCAACAGCAGCTGTCCTCAGACCCGAGTGCCGTCCCCGGGGGCTGATGGCTGGGCCCACCCCCGAGTGTTGACACGGCTGAGGCCTGGGAGTGTGCATTTCTACCATTCTCAGGAGAGGGGTCACCTCTGAGATCACTGTCACCTGAGCCAGGAGGGGAAGCTGCAGTTCACGGAGCTGCCAGGTCTGCAAGGTGCTTGCTGGGCCGTGCCGTCCAGAGTCTTTCCACAGCTGGCCGGCTGCTCCTGGGGTCCATCCCCCGACTCCCGGCGTTGCCAGGCTGCCCTCCTTGTCCTGCGGGTTCCACAAGCCTCACTTAGCTGGAAGCAAACACAAGGCAATGCCAGGCCGGTTCCAGTCCTCTGGCACTGGTGGCACGCGGCAGGCCTGGCCGGGCTCTCAGGCGCCCCTCGCTGCTGCAGGTCCAGGCCATAGCCCTGGGGTTCAAGTCCAGCATGCAGAGCACCTCATTTCTCACGGAATCGGAGCTCCAGCTCTTGGCCCCGGGTCAGTCTTGCTAAAACTCCGGGCTTGCTCTGCAGCTGGCAGCTGCGTGCAGCGAACTCCACTCGGGCCCTGCCAGCCAGGATGCCCTGGCGCCCATCTGGAGCGCCAGCAGCCGCAGGCTGGAGAAGCCGAAACCCCCGTCCGCGAGATGCAGTTGTCCCCAAGGTGGGCTGAGGGTTTAGTTTGAGGCAAAGTTGCCAGCAGTGCCTTCCTGGGAGACCAGGCCGGTGGGTCTGTGCTCCCAGCCCGGCTGGGAGCAAAATGCTGGTCAAACATGAAGAAAAACAGCATTTATTGTGGGGTGGGGAGCAGGTGGGGGTGGGCGTTGGCTCAGCCCTCTGAGAACTGGCGGTACAGCCGCTCGAGCTGCGGCGCCACGTGGATCCGGAACGGGATCTCCAGGATGGCGGAGAAGCCTTCGGCCAGCGTGGGGGCCTCGAGCTGCTTCCTGGCGGCAGAGGGTGGTGGGTGGAGGTGAGGCCCAACGTACAGGCTCAACCTGGCGTCCCTCCCCGCCCGCGGCGCCTACCTGTAGCCGTAAATGACGATGTCGGTCACGGGGATGTGAGAGGAGTCCGTCATGTCCCGGAACTGCGGGGGGCGGAGGTCAGGCTGGGGCGAGGGGGTGGGGGGCGGGCGGGATGTTGTGGGGGGCTGGGGAGGCGGAGGCCGGCTCACCCGGTTGTTGTGGCGTGCCTGCTCCAGGGTGGTGCTGAAGAGGAAGCAGCGGCAGGGGACGCCTGCGTCTCGGGCACACTTGATGTACCTGTGGGGGCCGGGGAAGTGGGGGGCTGGCAAAGGGCCCGGGGCCCACCCTACAGAGGCCGCCCCTGGGACCCCGGTACCTGGCTCGGCTCTGGATGTCCGGGTTCGTGTTGTCAATCACGACCCGTTTCCTTTGCTTCAGGGCCGCCTCGCACGTGGTCACGCAGCGCTGCCATGAGCCCAGAGTGTCCTGGGGGACCCAGAAAGAGGTCACGGATGGGGGCCAGGAGACCCAGGGGGACAGAGAACCAGAGAGGAAGACCCAGAGACAGAGGGGTTAGGGATCCAGGGTAGCGGGGAAAGGCAGGGAGAGGGGGGCAGGGACCTGGAGAGAGGACCTGGGGGCAGGGGGCAGAGCCAGAAAGAGAAGGACAGATGCGAGGGGAGCAGAGACCTAGAGGACAGCTCTCGGGGGTGGGGGCGGAGGGGCTGCGGATGTCCTACCCTGTTCACGTGGACGTATCCGGCCGACACGAGATGCTCCTGGAGGAAGGTGGACTTCCCAGCTGTGAAGGGCGCAGCATTAGTGGGGGCCTGAGAAGTCGGAGCAGAGCTGGGGCTTTTGAGGGGCAGGAGTCTCACCCCCAGGAAATCCCACGGCGACAACCACCTCGGGGTCTGAGCTTAAGAGGGAGCTGGACTCGGGGAGGCAGAGAGGCCCAGAGCAGGAGACGGTCCTCTGGGAGGGGCAGACATGATGAGCGAGACGCCCTCCCCATCCCTGCATGTCCCCCACTCTGCCCCCAGCCCGCCCCGCGGGCCTCACCGGGTCAAAGGCTGGGAGCTCGAAGCGGGCCATGGGCCATTTCAGAAAGAACTCCTCTGGCGTGGCGAAAGGCAGGCCCAGGTTGAGGGCAAACTGGGGGCAAGGGCACACATCAGACTGGGTAGTGGCTGGGCTGGGGGGTGGGGTGGGCAGGGACAGGGTAGAGCGAGCCTCACCAGGCGGTCAGCGCAAGAGAAGTCTTTCTTCTTGCGCCCAGGGGCCCAGTTGGCTGGGCGTCCAGCTGCATCTGGAACACATGGAGGATACAAACCCGTCTCCACCAGGAACCTTGGGGACAGGGGTCCCCAGCCTACCTGCATCAGCCCTGCGGACCCACACATTTCCCCACCCCCAGGCCCTTACCTCCCACAAAGACGCTGTCCCCGATGGAGATGGGCACGCCCTCGTTGGCCTGGGGAGGGACAGGTGATAGACAACTGGCAGTAAAGAACCTATTCACACATCTGTCCCCCCAGGGCACTAACGGGGCCTGCCGGATGCTCAGCTTGGTCTGTGCCCCACAGAAGGCCTATCTCTAACCTCTTATGCTCCACACCCAATCCATCAGTGAATCCTGTCGGCCCCGCCCTCCGGCCACTTCTCACCCCCTTTGCCGGCACCACCAACTCGATCCTGGCCAGCAGCACGTCTCTAGAATATTCGGTCACTCCTTCCGGGTCTCCCGGCTTCCACTTTCGCCGGTCTGTTCCCCAAACGGCCGCCAGAGGGCGCAAGTTCCCACTTACCGCGGCTCCGGACGCTCTCCTCCCAATCCTCCCGGTGGCCACCTCACTGTGGCCCACGAAGCCTGAGAGCCTGACCCCTGCTCTCTGACCTCATACCCCTCACTTTCCCCCTCACCCGCTCAGGTACAGCCACACGGGCCTCCTCACTGCCCATGAGCACACCAGGCTCGGTCCCACCTCAGGACCCTTGCACTTGGCGTTACTCCTACCTGGACCACTCTTCCCTCAGATACACACATGGCTCCCTCCCTCAGCAGCTTTGTATCTTTACTCAAGGGCACCTCAGAGAGGATTTCGCTGAGCTCCGTAGATAAAGCAACACCCTGCCTTATCCGCACTCTGCTATTCCACATATCTGTCAATGCACCTTCCCTGATCTGGCAGCAGGCAGGTTTGTCTTGTTCACTAATATTTTCAGCTCAAGAAGCTGCTGAACTTCAGAACAAACGCACACCCAAACGAATGAATGGATCCATGAGCGACTTCTCTCTCCACCACTGTTTTTGACAGTTTGTGAGCACCGGCCTCACATATCAACACTAGGACACGACAGCAAAGGAACTGAGAAGGCCAGGCTAGGGTAGGGGATGAGAGGAAGGTCATGCACCAGAGACCCAGAGTGGGGAGGCAGGGCAGAGAGCAAGGGGCCGCAGAGGGAGGAGAGCCACTGGGAGTCCGAAGCTCACCTGCCCCTGCAGGTGGTCCCACATGCCGATCACCGGCTTCCGGTACAAGCCTGCGTGCGTGGCCACCAAGACCTGTGGGTGGGGCAGAGGTTAGACACCATCCTTGGCTCCTCCTCCAGCACCCAGAGTCCTTCAAGGGCACATGGGTCCCAAGGATGCTACCCAGAACCTCACCAATCCAAGGAGAGCGCCCAGTGCCCTGGAACTTGCCACTTACAATGGGTTTGTCAGCATAACCCCACCTGGGGCCCACACCCCACTCACCCAGGGTCTCTGTTCCCCCCACCTCTCCAACTGGCTCACCATGTCATACCTTCTCCCTGGGTCTCTGTTCCCTCCTCTGTCCCATCTCACTGTCTCTGTTCCCCTCTCTCTGGGTCCCTGTGCCTGGCCCCCTCACCTACCAGGTTCCCCCCCCACCGCCCCCATCTCAGAGTCTCTGTCCCTCCACATAGCCCTTCAGCCTCCCTTACAGCCATACCTGAAAGGGGACCCCCAGCTTCTCCACCACAGCCTCCACCTTGGCCTTGAACAACTCCGCTGGCAGCTTCCCGCGTCCAATGCCCATCTGGTTGGTGAAGATCACCAGCTGGGAAGCGGACAGGTGTCAGCCGGCGCCCTCCTCATCAGGCCCGGACCTGCCCTGTGAACCCGCCACCACGCGCGCACGCGCACACACACCTTGTAACCCTCGGCAGCCAGTTCCCGGAGCTTCTGTGGAATCTCTCGGTACAAGATCCTAGGGCGGGCGTGGAAGAGCAACGTGACGTGGGGCCCGGAGTGCACCTCACCCACCCCTTCCTCTTGTCTCTTATCACCTCCAGTCACTGGGGCCAGTGGGAAAGACCTTCCCAGAACGTGTGGTGATGAGGGTCCCATCCAGATCAAAACTGGCCACCTGGCGTTACCCAGAAAAGAGGAAGAACGGCACTGTTACACCTCTGATCCCCCTCACTCACAGGCTGGTTCACATCAACCCTGCAAGCTGGGGACTATTACCACCCACCCCTTACAGATGGAGAAACTGAGTCACAGCGGGCCTACACATCTTAGGTAAGGACAAGGCACAGCAAAGATGTATCTCGGACACTGAGTTCAGACAGTGAAATCTTCACTCTACTATCTCCTATTCCTCCGGAGCCCCTCAGTATTCCAATCTTTAAAATGGGTTTCATATCCGACCCAGCCTCTTCCCCTGGCCTTTTTCACCTCGGACGGCAAGAGCCAGGAAAATCCAAACAGGAGCTAAGTTTTGTTTGGGTGTTAACTGCATATAAGGGGCTGTGCTCCCTCAGCGCTCAGCTTGGGCCTCACCTTGCCCCGGGGCTTCACACCAGGTGCCGTGAACACTAGCAGCTTCTGGAAGCTCTCCCAGCCAGGGGATGACTTCCTTATCCGCTTTTTCTGCTGTTCATCCTCCTCCTCCTCCTCCTCCTCCTCCTCCGGGGCCACAGGAGGGGTGCCTGGTGGAGTGTCTGGCTGGGATTCTGGCGTGTGAGCCTCTTCCCAGCGCAGGGTCAGCGGGTGGAGGCCATTGACCAAATACAGCGTGTCCCCCACCCCCAGAGAACCCTCCAACCCTGTTCTCAGCTCCTGAGTCCCGGCAGTTGAGGGGTTAACTCCCAGCTGTAGAGAGAGAGGGAGGACTGGAACTGGCTCCACCCCCAGCGGCAACCTCCTCCAATCAAATAACCCGGAAAAAGACTCGCCTTTCTCCACCAGCCAATCAGACCCCTAAGTCCCGCCTCCTCACCCTGTACCACCAATCAGGGCTCTGGGAAGGTTATAAGCATCCAGTCTTACCCAATTTAAATGGGTATGGATGTTTACCCCACTGAAACAGGCACACCTGTTCCCCTCCCAGAATCAGATTTTCCCAGTTGGGCCTGTTCCCCGCTGGGTAGCGATTCTCCACACCCCCCACCCCCACTCCACCCCCAGGCCCCTTGCTAACGAACTGGTACCTGTTTCACTGCCACCGTCCGAGTCTCAGGGTCAGCGACCAGCTCCACTGAGGATTGAGGGGGTGGAGTCAGGATTTGAATCCTTGTATGACTGCTTCCCTCCTTACTGGGGAGCATGGCCAGCTTCAAATCACAGTATGGGGCTACAGCACCCATCCGGCAGGAGGAATCAGTTTATTTCTAAGTAGAATTGGCTCACTCCTTGACATGCAGTACCCAGATAAAGGCCTTAACGACTGCCTGTGTCACTGGTCCTCGCCTAGGGGCAGGGCAGGTATTTTTCCGTATAGAATTGGCTTCTCCTTGACAACGCAGACCTTGGCAAGATGCAGGTTCTGGGCTTGGCCCTCTACCACCCATCTCTGCTTAGCAATATGCACTTTTCTCCGTAGGATCGGCTCTCTCCTTGACAAGGGTCGTGGCCTGATTCAAGCCTTCCCGGTGGCCTGTGAGTATCCTCTGCCCAGTGACAAAGTGTCTCGGGATTGACTCCATCCGCTCCCGCCCAAGGTGTCTGGCTAGTTCCAGGTCAGGCACAACCTTTTTCTTCCTGTGCTCCCCACATGCCACCTACCAACTTCAGGACTGGTTGCACCACGCAATTCCTGGACTACCTTTCCCATTGACTGTGTTCCCGCTCCTGAAGCGGACCACACCCCCTCCAGCTCAGGCTCCTCCCTGCCCACCTTGGTTTCTGGAGCACTTCCGGTCGGTAACCTGCGTCAAGGGTCCTCGGCCCAGCACCAGGGCTTGCCCACCCAAGGGCAGGAAGATGGGAGGCGCTCCCCCAGGGGGGCTCTCCAGCCACAGGCGGCCCTGGGCCTCCACCCTGGCCATCCTGGGAGCCGGCCTAAAGGAAAGTAGGTAAATAGGTTTGAGTGGCAGCCCTCAGTTGCTAAAGGAAGTCCCGCCTCCTCTCGCACTCTACACCAGAAATTCCCTTCATCAGCTAAAGGCTCCGGAAATCCCACCCACTCGTTGGCCTGGGGCTCGCGCCGTTTCCCAGGCGATAACGCCCCACTCCTTCCCTCCGGGACCCCGGACTCCAACTTCCCACGGCAAAGGCCGAGAAACTCTCGCGCACTCGCTTCGGCCGCACGCTCACCCTTGCCCGCCGCTTGGCTCACTCGCCGGTTCCGACCAGGGAGGGCCTGCCGGAGGCGCTCTGCTCGCAACTCGGCCGGCTGCTGCCTCTGTTTCTCCGCGGACGGAAATGGCTCGTCCTATCAAAGTGGGCGGGGCATTTGGCTCCGCCTGCCGTAAGCCCCGCCCTTTCCCAGATACAGTGCTCCTAAGGTCCCTCCGCTGGTCTGACCTTCGTCTCTCCTGATGCAGTATGAGACGCAGGCCAGTAGGGGGGGTAGATTCCCTGTTCACACATTTTTTCCTCTTTCCACGTTGAACTCTAATTTTCATTCCCTTTGCCGGAGACAGTTATAGCGGGAGGAGATTCTCGTTACTATTATTGTCAGTCGAAGAAACCCCGCCCCGACAGCAACCCTACCCTGGATGCTGCAGTTTTCTCATCTACAGTGTGGGGATAATCGTTTCCACTTTGTGGGGTTACTAGGAAGATTAAATGAGGTAGTACATGTAAATAACTTATAAAAGTGTCTAGGTGATAGTTTGCCCTAAGTTTTGTCTGTTGTTAGCATTCCATTGGTGGTGGTCTGATGGGACATGGGGATTCCGCGTTTACATCTTCGGACCAGGAGCCATTTGTTCTCTAACCTCCAGCTGTCATACGTTAGTCAGAAAACTCCCGGCCTCAGCTGGAGGTTCCTGGCTTTCCTGGGCACTATGTGGGCTCAGGAGACTGACTCATTAAACTATTCCGATCCCAACACTCAAAGCCCTGAAGATTGGGACTCCACGATCATACGAGGAAGGAATGGAATCCTTCCTCCCACCCCATGAACCTCTCTTTTCTTGTTCGTAAAATGGGGACGAGTCCAATTTCCAGCGTTGCACTGAGAAGCAATGAGACGCTGCTAATTTGGCTTCAGAAAATGTTAAATGAATACCCACAACACACCTCAGACTCATTTGTCAGAGGTAAAACTCTTTAATCTCAGAGCGCCCCTCCCAACTCCCGATCCCGACCCCCCACTCTCTCCCCCACACCAGGGCCGGAGAGTGAGGCCCCCTGCCCCCCACCTTGGGTGGACGAGGGCCCTTTAAGGCACCTGTGGGGGTGGGGGGAGAGGGGCGGGAGCTGGTAACGTCCTGGATGCAAGGACGGGTTTGATTGGCAGGCTGTTGTGGGATGGAACCAATGAGAGGGTGTCAAACGCAGGAACAGGATCGGGCCATCCCTGAGGGGGCCAGAGGGACAATTGTCAGGACTTCGGCAAAAGACGACCCCAGCCCCAGTAGTGTAAAGAACGTAAATTTAAGGCCACAGGCCAATCCTGGGCACAGGAAGAGGGTTGGCCACGCCCCCAGAAGTGGAACCAATCAGGCGGGGGAACTCAGGAAGGGTGATGGCTCTCTCGGGAGATTGGTCAAGCCCTTTACAGTGTTCGAGCCAATCAAGTGAAGGAGCTGCCCATTCACCGTGCTGAAGTCGAGGGCCACTACCCAATCCTGGAGCTTGACTGTGCTCTTTCAGGAATGGAGCCAATGCCGTGCGAGCAAAGCCCTTGTTGCTAGGCGGAAAACGACGAAGTTGGCCAACTAGCCACGTCCCGATCGGGGAGCGAGACAATCCCTTAATAGAAAGAATCTGTCGCTGGGCAGAGAGAAAACAGACCCAATCGGGAAACTGCACAGGCATCGCTCATCCGCGCGGGAGCGGTCGTGGGCTGGAAGGGCGGCGGGGGTTGGCAGGGGCTGGTCAATCCTGGTGGCCCGGGAGGCCGGTCCCGGATCTGACTCGGATTGGCGGGCCCCGGGGGCGGGGCAGGGGTGTAGTGTGGGGGTGGGGCGGACGCCGGGCCGGGAAGCTCCCTGGACCTCAGTATTTCCGCTTCAGCTTCTGGAAGTCGCTGGTGTTGAGCCGTGGCCGCGGCAGGTCCCCGAAGACCTGAGTGTCCTCGGCCTCCCGCAACACCAGCGCGCGCATGCTCGCCGCGATACGGTCCAGGTCCGGCGAGGAGGGCTGCGGGAACGGCGATACGGCCGGGGTCAGAGCCTACACCCTGGGCTCCAGGTCCTCTCCTAGCACTTTTGCCCCTGCGATGCCTACGGCCAGGAAGGCCCTTCACCCTGTCCTGCTCCATTTAGGGCTCTGCCACCCAACTCAAAACACCACCTCCTCAAAGAGCCTTCCTGCCCCTCTCCTCCCCCCCATTCTCCGCCTCCTATGTGCACACACAAAGGCCTGTCTCACCGCCGTCCTTCCACATAGTGGAAGTGCTGCCTGTCTGCTGACCATCACGGCTGTGTGCACCCAGAGGGTCTCACGTCTAAGGATCCGGGTTCGGGATTCAGTCAGGTTCTAATCAGGCTTCTGCCACCCACTAGCTGTCAACAGGGATTTTACCTCCTTAGGTTTCAGTCTCCCCTCGGAAAAACGGGGCTGATAACAGGCTCTGAGATAATCAGCACAGTGATTGCTAAAGAAGGGTGAACGACCATGTCACCAGCGCTGTAGAGAAAGGAGCCCTCTCACTGTCAGTCTCCACTGAGGAAGGGTCCTGTCATTCTGCCTGCAGCCCCAGCCCTAGCACTACCTCCCTTAAGGCCCCTGTCACCCTGAGCTGGGCCTAACGCCCAGCGGAATGGGAGAGGCCACGAACAGAAGCTGGACCCGGGCCCTCTCAGAGGCCAGCCCAGGACCCAGCACTCAGGCCTCAAAGGTTCAGTTAATTAACTGTGTTTCCACCAGTGATAAACAAGGACAGCAGCAGCTGATGGACCCTGCTAGTCTATAAATGAGGACACTGTGAGGTGTCATAGGGAGGGGGAACCATGGGATGCAAGGCCTCCTCCCTGCAAGTCCATAGCTCTTTTCCAGAAGTAAGCTAGGTTCCAATCCCAGCGCTGCCCCTTATGGGCTGAGTCTCAGGAAGTCATGTGTATTCTCAGTGCCTCAGTTTCCCCTCTGCTTCAGGGAGCTTTAGTGATGGGAGATAAGGACCCACCCAGGCCAGCCCAGGAACTCCATGTGTAGGACAGTGTGGGAGGGAGGAACAGAGGACAAGGGAGGTGGCACAAATTCCAGGAGGGGCCAGCAATATGTGGGGTGAGGGTGGAAGGTGATCTGACCCCTCTGAGCCTCAGTTTCCCAATCTGGAGGGGATACTAAAATACTTGTGCCCTGCGCAGACCACGTATTCTATAAACGGTACTGTTCCCGGAAATTAGAGGCTGCTTTCTCTACAAGGCACTGGGGCACATTACAAGGCTGTGATAGTTAAAACTGCAGCGCTCTAGCCCAAGAGCCAGCCTTATGAGTAGGAGGGGAGGATCAATCCTGAAAAACGTGGCATCCACGTCCAAGGGCTTCCTGGAGGAGAGAGCTCTGAGCCCTTCCTGACACCCTCCTCCCCACCTCCCATTTGCCCCTCACCGGCCCGTTCTCCTCATCAGATGACCGAGCTTCTGTCCTCTTCTCCTTGAAGGCCCAGACGGGCACGGACACGGGCAGGGACTTGGCGTACTGCTGTGTGGGCAGGGCTGAGGCTGGGGGCACTGAGTAGGCTGGGGGCCCAGCGGGGGTCTCCTCGCTCAGGCTGCCATCTGGGAGAGAAGGTGGACTTCAGCCTCTGTCTTCAGCTGCCTTCCTCCCAGCTCCCCACCCCCCTCTCCAGGGATGGGGACAGCCTGTGACACTCACCGTCCGTGCTCTCAGGGTCTGACTCGCAGAAGGGGGGCAGGTCCTGGAGCGTGGTATCCTCATCCATCACAAAGAGTCCTGTGGATGGCATTAGAGGCCCGGACCAGTTGAGTCCCGCTGGACTCCATGCGCTCGAGACTCCGGCCACTGCCACCGCCTCTCCGTTCCCCACACTGACCAAGCCCTTGCAAGCCTCGGGGCTTCTGGAATAATTATTCCCTCTGCCACGAACACCTTTCCCCTGGTTATCTGACTGGCCTTCGGCAGAAATAAATCCAGTTTCTCTCTATCTGGTACATCCCCAGGTGAAAGCAACTGGCTGGACGAACATGAAATCTGTAAGATCTGTTTGGGATGAACCGACTCAAAATACAGGCTGAGAGAAATATGAGATGATTATGATCCCTGTTTGACAAACGGGGACCTGGAGGCACAGAGAGATTAACTCACTTGCGCTTAGTCCCAAATCTAGTAAGTGGTGTCACCAGGATTTGAACCCAGGCCACCTGGCTCGAGTCTGTGCCCTTAATCCTATGAGGGTTTCTCCAGCAACAGTGAGGAAGTCAGCCGTTGGTAGTAACAGTAACAAATGAGTAACTACTTATTGAGTCCCCCACCCACCCACTGCCGGAGAACTCCTACTCACTCTTCAAAGCCCTAATGTTACAGCGCAGTCTCTGGGAAGCATCCAACCTCCACGTTTCCCCCAATGCAGCCAGTTGCTTCTTCAGCTGTTGCTTGTACCCCTGACTCCTCTTTAACTCCTGTCTTTGCTCTCACAGGCATTAGGCACCCCAGATTTGGAAACAATTCTGTTCTACTCATGCTCCTGGCTCAGGAGGCTCCCTCCCCCGCCATGGCCTCCACAGGGCACTGCTTCATGTCAGGACTCCAATTCCTTGGCCAGACCCAGAGTCCCTAGAGAAAAGACCCCAAGTTGGCTTTCTCTGTGCCCAGCGTCTCCCAGCACAGAGCTGGCTCTCAGACACGATGGAAGGAAACTGAAGCTCAGAGAAGAGAAATGACTTGCTCAAGGTCACAGAGTGAGTCACAGGCAAGCCTGCAGCTTACATGAACATTAGGGCTCAGAGACAGGCCAGCTGTACCCCTCCAGAAAAACCCACTGAGGAGGCAACTTACCAGGACCCCCCCCCCCGGCCCCTGCCCCTGTCCTTCTCACCTCCATTATCGCTGACACCCAGCCGCTCCCCAGAGGTCTCTGTCTCCGTTGGCTCGTCCTCATCCTCCTCATCTTCCTCCCTGTTCAGGGTAGGCCGAGGTGGGCTCCGTGCAGGGCTGGGCGGCTGCGGTGCTGGTGGGGGCATGGGGGGCCGGGCGGTGGCGGCTGCCCGGTGGGCCAGGGCGATGTCGTGGAGGCAGCGGCGGGCAGCCTCGGCCAGGGCCCCTCGACCGTGGGCTGCATAGGCGCAGGGGCCCGGACGGGGGGGCGGGGGGGGCGCAGCCGTCAGCAGCACCAGCTCCGTGCCCGTCCGGGCCCGGAAGCGCTCGGCAGCCCCCACCACGGCCTCCCACAGCTCCTCGGGGCGCCCCGACGCCATCCGCGCCCTGCGGGGCAGAGCACGACACAGTGGGCTGAGGCTTCGCTGACTTCGCCGTCCACACCCAGCCCCGTGTGTCCACCAGTCCCTGGACTCCACCCCCACCTCTCCTCTCCACCTGATCCCAGCTGAGCTCCGCATCTTCCCCCCAGCCCCATCCCTCATCCCCGCAGCCCAGCTCTCTCCTCTTGGCCCTGCCCTGTCCAACATGGAAGCCATCAGCTACACGTGACTAGGGAGCACTTGAGCTGTAACTGATCCAAAGTGAGAGGTGCCACGAGTGTGAAATCCACACGGGGTTTGCAAGACTTAGCACAAAAAGGTAGGATGTAAGATATCTCATGAGCAATCTGAAGTTGATTAAATGTTGAAATGATCACATTTATTTATGCTGACTAAATAAAATATAGGGTGAAAGTGAATGTCATCTGTTTTCTTTCCACTTTTTTAATGTGGCTCATACAAGATTTGAAATTATACAGGTGGCTCAGATCATATTTCTGATGGACGGTGCTGCCCTGGACCATTGCCCCAGCCTCCAGTCCAGCTGGCACACAGCCCCCCAGGGGGTCCTTCTACCCCTGCAGCTGCCTCTGCTCCTCCCCCGCATCCCCAGGACAAGGTCACAGCCCCTTAGCCCGGCGCTGGAGGGCCTGCCCCCGGCCTCATATCCTTACACGCTCCTTCAGTCAAGGTGGACCCCCTCTACCGGGACCACTTGTCCTCCATGTACTTGTCACTCCTGCACTCACCCAGAGCTCAGGTTGGCCCCTCCCCACCTGTGAGCTCCCACAATGTCTGAGTGACCCCCGTTCTAGCACATATCCCTCTGGGGAGCACTGCCTGGATCCACATCCATTTCCCCAGCCAGTGTGGGCGTCAGATTCATCTCTGAGACACCAGCCTTGCCCAGCACATGGTAGGTCTCAGAGAGCGGGGGTCGAGCAGAAAATGGGGTGCCAGCTGTCCTCTGCCCACAAAGCTCTCGCACTTCCTACAAGACTGTTCCGGCAGGTCCTCTGGAAGTCTTCCCTGACCCGCAGTAGGGATCAGATGCCTTCCCTAGACCCACAATGCCCTGGGCTACCTCCACTATAGCTCATGTCACACGAGCTTGTGACAGCTGTACCTCTGGCTGCCTCCTCCATCAGAATATGAGCAACCCAAGGTCAGTGATCTGTGGCCCCAGGACAGGTCAGCCCTAAGCAGACAGTCTGCTTGGATCCATCTCCTTACAAGGTGAGAGGAACAAGGGACAAGGGGCCTGGCTTCCTGCCCTGATGGCTGTGTGACCTTGCACCACTGAATGGCCTTCTCTGTGCCTGTCTTCTCCCTGTAAACCAGTGGTTGAGCTGGGCCTGCTGGGCCGCTGAGGAGCCTCCGCAGAGAGGCAGCAAGCTCCCCGTCACTGCAGGGATTCAAGCAGGGCTGTGATCTAGCCCTCTAGGGTCACAGAAGTTTGATTTCGATTCGCAGGCCCTTTGTGACTCAAGATCATAGAAACCAGTGTTTCCTAAGCACCTACTCTGTGCAGGGGCTCTGCACCTGTCATCTCCCCTCCTACCTGACCCACAAAGGTGGGAGCTGTTACCTTACATATGAGACAGTTGAAGCTCACCGAGTACAAAGCCCTTGCAGTGAGGCACAACCAGTACCAGTCCTGACAGACCCTGAAGCAGGTTTATACCACACCTCCCACAGGCTAGGCAGGGACCCGAGGGTGTCATCAACAATCTCATTCCACCCTCCCACCACCCCTGTGAGGGAGGAGCTATGATCACCCCACTTTACAGTTGCAAATGGAGGCCTGGGGAGATTCAGTATCTTGCCCGGGGTCATTTAGCTAGAGAGATGGACAGCTGGGACCTGGATCTGGCAACCTGCTCTTAATCCCAAATGCCATCCTGCCTACCTTATGGGGAAAGATTTATGATCTCCTAGTCCAGATGGGAAAAATGAGGCTCAGAGAGCTTAAGGCACTGACCAGAAGGCACACAGCTAGAAAGGGCAGAAGTGGGTGAGACTGCTGTCTGCCTGACTCCAAAAGCCAACAGAATTGGGAGCTGCACAGGGTCTCACAGCCACTCCTTGGGTCAGCCCCATCTGATGGAGGAAACTGAGGCTCAGGGCAGGGAAATGACTGGTCCAATGTCACAAAGCCTTGTAGTGCTAGGCCAGGGGGCTCTCACTCCCTTGGGACACCAAGATTCAACTCCTTTCTTAGACAACATCTCTAAGAGTAGATCAAACTCCTATAGCTTAGAATAGCTGAAAAGAGTGAAGTGGGGGTGAGTGGGTCATGAGGGTCCCACACACCTCAAAGAGGAGAAGGGTGACTCACGCAGCTCTCTCTGCCAAGGCTTGGGAGCTCTCTGGCGTCGGTTACCCAACAGGAGAGTTGCCAGGACCAACAGGAGAGTAGCCAAGCCAAGTACCCCACAGGAGAGTCTCCCACTCCTTCAGCTTCCGGAGGAAGTTCTGTATCTTCCAAGGAGCTTAGAGATGGAAGATCCTCCCTCCCCCCAAATGGAGGTGTTTAAGATTAGGGAGAGAGGGAGGTAAGACCTGTCCTCCACAGGAGGAGGAAGGGACAGGTAAGGTGATTGGCCTTTTAGGATGAGGTGAGGAGATGAAGTGAGGAAAGTGACTCCAGGAAGAGATGAGGAAAGAGGAAAAGCCCCCCAAGGAATGAGGGATGCTAGCGAAGTCCCCTCCCACCACCTGTCAAACTGGAAGTGAACCCCTCCCCCGCCCCAAGGTGGGAGGAACTCGAGGATGCACCCAGTGGCCGGGGGCAGGTGAATGTCCGGGGTCTTTCTCTACCGCTCAGAATCCCCATTTCGCCAGGGGGTCCAGGGAAAGACCCACTTCTCTAGGAAGAAAACAGGAAAGCCCGCCCAGGTGGGGGCCAGGACCGGAAGTCCCGCCTTTGGACGGGTGAGGGGCGCCCCGAAGCCCCACCGAGTAACCCCCCGACCCTGTGGACATGGTCCACGGCCAAAGTAAAGATCCTAGTGGGTCTAGAGACCGGAGGATAAGGCTGTCTAAGCGTTGCCTCGGGTCAGACACGACGGTTCCCGCGGGCGACACCTTTCCAGCGCTCAGCGTAGGGTCTCTGGGCGATTTCTGCCCTCTGACCTACGCTGGCTATACTCCTCCCGCGAGCGGCTCGCCCTCCCAGCACCCCTCTCCTCCGGACGGCCAAATTCTCCCCACACCGCGGTTCACAACGCCGCCTCCACTCACGTGCCCGTAGCCAGCATGGCCGGCCCGGCACCGTCGCCGCCCTCAAAAGACATGGCGGTGCCTTGCGTCACTTCCGCATGATTGGCCCGCCTCCACTCTGCACACTCCGCCTCCCTTATCTCGGCTGCCCGAGACCAACATGGCGGCCACGGGGGCTTCGCCGGATCACAGTGGAGCAATGGCGACAGCAGGGTGCCCATAAGAAAGATGGTGAAAAAAAAGCTTCAGCTTGCTCGGAAACATTTCCCCAAGAAATATGGGGAAAATGCACACGCACACTCAGGACCACAGTATACTAATGCAAGCGACCTAACGTCCCTCCCCCATAATAACCTCTTCCACAGAACTGGTGGAAAGCAGGGCCCGTTAATGACTTGGCAACCAGCCTGGCATCATTTGCCCATAAGGTATATATGGGCTCTCTCTCCAACCTAGCCCCCTCAGCACCAAGGCTGGCAAAGATCCAACATGGCATCCTTTCTTGCTTCGGTTTGCCCAGCTTCAATATGGCGGCTCAGAACGCTTTCTCTCGACGGTGACTCAGGAATTCGTCTGGGACCGCTTCGTCCCCGGGGATACTGACGGCTTCATCCCGTTAACCCGAGTCCTTCGGGGCCTCGTGTGATGTACAGCTCCTCTCACCTTTTTCTTTAACCGTTTCTCTCTTCTAGGACCTTGCTTTCGCGCCCCGCAGAGAGATGGGACTGCCCCGCATTAACATGGCCGCAGCTGACCGGCCTTGCCCGTGCCCTCGAGCAAAATGGCATCTCTTTGGCTTCGATGCCAGTACACAATATGGAGAAAGGAGTAGGCCTTTCCAAGCCAGTTTGAGCGAGGGGGTGGAGCTCTTGGACCCGCCCCCTTGTTTACTTCTACGTTAGGACTGTTTTGCTGCGCCTGCGCACTGGCCGCTCCACCTTTAGCGTCTGTGACGTGACTTGATACCTCGTGGTTCAAGTTTAACCACCCCATTCTGAAAAATGGTTACACCCATTCTTATTCTAGAACAGATGGGGACGCCACCACTGTCTGGGCTTGAGGGGAGTCTCCTATCCGGATGTGACAGCACGCTGACCCGGAAAAGGAGGGAGCCGGGGCAGTGAAGTCTCGGCCGCGGCTATGGAGGGCGCCGGTTACAGGGTAAGCACTGAAGACGCGTTGTTTCGCTTCCGTCTATGCGAAACGCCGCCCTCCGGTGGTCTGCTTCTTTCTCAGGACTTGCAGGGACTCTGGGAGCCCAGCACCTCCTTAACAAGCACACCATTCCCTTAATAAACACGCTGTCACCCTTCCTTCCACTGCCCTAGGGAGACCCATATCGTTTAGCCCCGCCCCCTGCGGCTCACCCAGTTTGGAATGCACTCCCCCTTTCTCCCCTCCCCATCCTCCGGAGTGCCAGAGAAGCCTGGCGCTATACAGGCTTCACTCCGGGCCCCATCCTCTAGGTAAATGTACCCTGGGCCCCGCCCCCAAGGTGAATAGCTCTTCCCCCGGATCTGCTCCCATTGGCTCTCTTTTGAGCCCCGCCCCCTGAGTGTCTTCCCACGCTTGGGCCCCGCCCCTCAATGGTTCCCGTTCCTAGGTGGTATTTGAGAAAGGAGGCGTGTACCTGCACACCAGTGCCAAGAAGCACCAAGACCCGGATTCCCTCATCGCCGGCGTCATCCGTGTTGTGGAGAAGGTAGGCCGGGAGAGAGCAGGGCTCGGGCAGGCCTAGAGCGGGAGGGAGGCGGCGTCTGTAGGAGTATAGTGTGGAGGTCAGCAACGGGAGGTTAAGAAGGAGAGGTGGCTTTCTAAGGCTGAGGGTCCAGAACTGGGAGGAAGTTTGGAAATATGGTTTGGGGAGTTTGGAGTGAAGCACTCCCAACCCCTCCTTTTTTCCCTCAGGACAATGACGTCCTCCTGCACTGGGCTCCTGTAGAGGAGGCTGGAGATTCCACCCAAATCTTCTTCTCCAAGAAGGTAGGCTACCTTTGCTTCCCCTTTCTCCACTTACTTTTTTTCTAGGTCGGGGCAGTGGAAAGCATTTGAAGGACTTGAATACAATTCCAGACCTACCCTAGGAGCATGTGTGGTCCTGGTTGGGACCTAAGTTCTCTCTGTCACTCACTGTTGTCTCCTCTGTGAAATGGGGCTGAAGATGCCCATTCACGGAAAGAGAGTAGACACTATGAGATTTGTGGCCATGGGGGTAGCTGCCTGCCTCCTCACCCCCTTTGCTTCTTGGGAGAGCTCTGCCAGGGTGCAAGAGGACAACTCAGCCTGTGGATTCAGGTTCCACGGGCTCTCAGCCCATAAGGACTTGACAGAGTGTGGCATTTTTTCTTGGGCAGTCTTGCCATCGTGTCCAGAGAGGGAACAAGACCTGACAGAGGCTACTCATCCACTTCGCCAGGATTCCTTCCTTCCCCGGGTACAACACCTCGCCCTTCTCATTTCCAGATGTCTCCTTGTCAGGCCCTTGTGCTGGATGGTGCTGGGACCCAGAGATGAATCCAACCCAGACACTGCCTAAGTCCTCCCTCACCCCTCATTCTGTTTTTGAGAAATTGAGGCACGATGAGAGGAAACCTCATCCTCTTAATCCTCTCCTGAGGTCAGAAAAGCTAGGAAGTATTGGAACTTGGATTTGAACCCACACATACTGACTCCAGAGCACGTCTCCTTCTGGGGAGCAGACATTTGGGCTAGGACTCTAGAGATGAGAAGCAGGCAAGAATATATTTCAGTGGGGACTTCTCTGGTGGTCTAGTGGTTAAGACTCTGCACTTCTACTGCATGGGGCATGGGTTCAATCCCTGGTTGGGGAACTGAGATCCCACATGCCACACAGCACGGCCAAAAAAAACCCCCCAAAAAACAATATATTTCAGGGACAGGAGGAAGAAGGGTGTTTCAGGGCAGAACGGAACGTGGGATATCTCTGTAGAGGGTTTTGCTGGAAAGATAGTTGGGCCTGAAATGCCAGGCTGAGAAGCTTGGACCCTGTCCTGGGGGCCAAGGTTAGCCTTGGGAGGGGAAAGGTATGGGTATGGAAAGCCCCATCTGTGGGATCATGTGGGAGATGGATGGAAGGACCAAATGGAGGGAGATTGGGGGCTGGGAGGTCGGGGAGGAGGCCAGTGTGACGGGCCAGGAAGAGAGGATGAAGCCTCAGCTGGGGCCATGGGGTTTCAAACGGAGATTCCAGAGCCTCCCCTATGGAAGTTGAAGTAGCAGCAACCAGGATTTTGCATTTTCACCAACCTCACAGGCAGTCTGAGTGCCTTTCTTAAGAATATTGCTGTCCTCTTTGGCGCTCTTATTTTCAAATAACAGAAACCCACTGAGACAGGCATCAATGGGAAGGACACATATAAATTCAGGATACATTCAGCTCCAAGGAACACAAAACTGAGCTGACAACACAGTGAGCAAACAAGTTTGTTTCTTTCACCTCACAAGACTCCAAATGGTATGAGGCTGCTGTCCTTGGCTAGTGACATCAAGGCTTGGATTGCTGAGAACCTACTGTGCTTGCTCTAGTGGTGTTTAAATGACCACTTCAGCTGCAGCCATTGCATCTGCCTTTTAAGGCAGGAAAAAGGGGCCAGCAGGGTACCAATCATATCTGTCCTTTTTATCAGTGAAAACAAGAGGTTTTCCAGAAAGCTTTGCGTCAGTTAGGAGTTGCATTTGGTTGTATGTAATAGAAACAGGAATACCAGCGACCTAAACAAGATAACAGCTCATTTCTCTCTTTTTACAAAGCCCAGAAGTCAGCAGTATAGGTTCGTATGTTATCAATGACTCAGCTTCCTTCCAACATTGCTCTGTAATCCTCAACATGTGGCATCTGTTCTTAAGGCTGCCTTCTGGTCCAGAAGGGCTGCTGGAGCTCCAGCCTTTTTAACTGTTTTTGTTCACTCTACATGTGTATCTCAGGTTGGCAAAAGAGCTCTGCTCATCATGATTACTCAAGGAAGCATGCTGCTAGAGCAGCCAGCATCTTAAAGGTCTCATTCCTTGTGGCAGAGGGAAAGAGATCTCTAGAAGTTTTTCCCTGGCAGTTAAACAGTCCATCTTGGAAGTGATATATCCCAGCCGTTTGGCCAGAACGAGTTGCATGTCTCCACTCAGCCAGTAGAGTTCAATGAGCTGTAATCCTACTGTATGCCCGAGGGGTGGAGAGCTGCAAACATTTGACAGACAACACACTAATTATCATTATTTTGTGTAAACACTGGCAAAATTATCAAATTCTTCATGTCACAAAACAGGGAGGGCACAGATGGCTTTGCCAGGGGCTGGTTTGGCAGCTTGTGGACAGTTGTCCCTGCCATTCCTTGGTCTTCTTTTCATGGCCCTGGTTGGCTGCCACAGTTCCAAACACCATGTCCTCCCTTGACAGCACATAGAGGCTAACCTGAATAGGGTGTTCACTCCTGTAGGTGCCTTTTTATCAGGAATTCCCTTCTTCAGACTCCCCGCGGATGTACCCTCAGCTTCCACTGGGCAGAGTTGGGTCCCTAGGCCATTCAGAAATGCAGGGAAGGCTGGGAAAGTGGATATTGGGATATTTCAGCTTCTGTTGTGGGAGTGGCTTGTCAGTCTGGAATATCCAGCAGAAATGGCTGTGGGGTAGACCCACAGTCTGAGTCCTTCTAATCATGCAGGGTTTTACTGCAAGAGTCACAAAACACTCCAGTTACTTTAAGCAGCAAGGGGTTAAATGCAGAGACGTGGAGGCTTACAGAATTTTTACAGAAGCTAGAGGAATAGGACTGACACTGCAGAACTGACCTGCCAGGGGAGCTGCGATCCAGTGAGGGCAGGGCTGTAGGGAATGGGACTGTCATTGGAGTTGTCAAGTTCGAGAATACTACCATCAGAGCTGCTAATCGGCCCCACTGCTGCCCCAGTTACCGCTCTGTGTGCAGGAAGATGAAGACAGAGATGAGACTCCTCCTTTTTCCTTGTCAGCCAAACACCAGCCAGAGTGGCAGGAAGTTGCCCTTATCCAATTTCCACTTTGTAGATCTGAGTGCATCTGATTGGTAGGCTCTTGTGCCTGGAACGCAACTTCAGGGGAGCCTGGGAAATGTTTTACCTTTCTAGCCGTTCCCATAGAGGAAGAAGACACACGAGCTGTGAATTCTCTCCCAGTTGCTGCAATCCTCACACATTTTGTCCCCTCCCTGCCCTCCTCCACGGCTCATGGCCAGCGTCATCGGCTTTTACTGCACTCTGACCCTCAGCATGGCCCTGCTCTGCATGGTTTCCCTGAATCTGCCCAACAGGCCCCTGAGCTCATGTCAATAAAAGCAGCCACCAGCTGGCCCCATGCTGGGCACTTCATGTTACTTTCATAACAAAATACGAGCCACCTATTTTTTTCTTTCATTCAGATAGAATTCACTTACCATCAGACTCAAAAAAATTCAAGCTTTATGAAAACTTAAAATTGTCAAAGTGCATAATTCAGTGGTTTTTAGTATTCACACACGTTTGCAACCATCACCACCGTGTAATTCCGGAACATTTCATCATCCCCGAAAGAAACCCTGTACCTGTACTCCCCTCCTCCAGCTCCTGGCAACCACTAACCTGCTTTCTGTCTCTATAAATTTGCCTTTTCTGGATATTTCATACAAATGGAATCATACTCTATGTGGTTCTTCGTGACTGGCTTTTTTTATTTAGGTTACTTTCAAGGTTCATCCATATTGTAGCATCTATCGGAACGTCCTTCCTTTTTATTGCTGAATAAAATTCTATCGTATGGATCTACCCATTTTGTTAATTCATCAGTTCGATGGACAGTGGGTTGTTTCCACTTCTTGGCAGTCACGAATATGCTGCTGTGAACGTTCACGTGTAGGTCTTTGTGTGGGTGTTCATGTTTATTTCTCTGGGGTGTATACCTAGGAGCAGAATTGCTGGGTCATATGGTAATTCCACGTTTAACCTTTTGAGGACCTGCCAGACTGTTTTCTACAGTGGCTGCACCATCTTACAATCCTACCAGCAGTGTAAGAGGTTCCAGTTTCTCCACATTCTCACCAACACTTGCTATTGCCTGTCTTTTTTTATTCTAGCCATTCTAGTGGGTGTGAAGTCGTATCTGATTGTGGTCCTGATTTGAGTTACTCTAGTAACTCCTACCTACTTATTTTAAGCACAGTGACCTCTGGCAGTCTGACTGCAAAGCACCCCAGCCCCTGCCTAGCTGTCTGCTTTTTATGTGGGGGTGCTTTGGTTAGAGCCACCGTGAGACTTGGCTTCAAATCCTGGCCCATTCCCTGGCCGCATTGGGTGACCGACCCTGAGAGCAAGCGCTGTGCCCTCTTTGTGCCTCAGTTTCCCTCTTTGTTCAATGGGGCTACCTCCCAGGGTGGCCTCGAGGCTCAGATCTGGAAACTCTGAATCCACAGTCCCTCAGTCTCTTTTCCTGTCTTCCCCCAAGGACACCAGTGGGGGAGACTCCTGCACCTCTGAGGAGGAACCAACCTTTGACCCCGGCTATGAACCCGACTGGGCCGTCATCAGCACCGTGCGGCCACGGCACCGCCACTCAGAGCCCACGAGAGGTAGACTAAACTGTTGCCCCTGGGTGGGGGCAGGCGGAGACACGACTTACCCTCAGTGGTCATGGCTCCATGGGCTGTGCTGCCCACAGTCAAGATGGCCACCCACAGTGGCCTCCAGTCCCAGGTGAGTGGGTGGGGGGTGCAGGGCGGTCCCCAGCCCAGGTCCAGCGTGGCCAGCGTCCCTGAGGTTTGCAGCCTTGCTCATCAGGCCGGGCTCCCTGATTGGCTGTGGGCACCTCCACGTAAGTCCTGCCCATGGAATTTCCAGGCTGTGGCGGTGATGGTTGCAGGGTGACAGGGTAATTCGGGCCATCCTGGAGTCGCACAGGGTGCTGGGGGCACCAGAGGAGGTATCTAACCCCGTAGGGGGCAGAGGAGTCTTCCAGGAACGGGTGGTGCCACAGCCTAGCTCTGAAGGATGCTTGAGAGTTTTCTCTCCCTGCAGAGAGAGCAGCGGGGGTAAGGCCAGAGGTGTGGGGCACTGGGTGTGTTTAGGAAACCACAGCCTTTTTGCTGTGGCTTGAGAGGTCTAGAGTGAAGAGAGGGTTGGAGGTGAGACAGGCAGGGTTGGGGGGGGGGGCAGGGGACAGACATGGGGAGCCTGGGGAGATTTGGGGGGCAGGCACGCATCCCCCAGGCTCCCCTCCAGTTTTACTGGGTTCCTTTCCCAGAGGGCCTGGGGCTGGCTCGCAGTGGGCTCTCAGGAGATGCCTGAGCCGCCTCTGGCTCCACACGCCCCCGCCTCCCGACCCCCACCTGCTCCCGACGCTGCTGTCCCCCTAGGTGCAGAGCCCAGCTCCCCCCGGGGCTCCTGGGCCTTCTCCGTGAGTCTGGGGGAGCTCAAGTCCATCCGCCGTTCCAAGCCGGGCCTCAGCTGGGCATACCTGGTTCTGGTCACGCAGGCCGGAGGCTCCCTGCCCGCCCTGCACTTCCACCGCGGGGGCACCCGCGCCCTGCTCCGTGTCCTCAGCCGTTACCTACTGTTGGCCAGGTGAGCCTTGTCCCAGGCCCCACCCCTCCAGGGATGCAGCCTGACTCTCTCAGGGCTGTGAAAGTAATACAACCCAGACTGATTTAAAGGCAGGAAAAAGAGACTTGAGTGGCTCGTGTAACTGCAACATCAAAGGGCAGTTTGACATCAGGCGGGACCCGGGTCCCAGAGTGCAGAAAGAGTTGCTCTTTTTCTTTCTGAGTTTGCTGTCATTCTCTGGGGGCCCCGGTGGGTAGAAAGCACCTCTTTCCCACATTCCAGCAGCATCTTGGGGCTGCTTCTCGTTGGCCTATCCCTGAGGCAGTCACCCTGGCCAGGGAGGTGGAAGGCCCTCGTTGACCAGCCCTGGGGCCTGTGCCATCCCTGGGGTCCAGCTGGGGTCTCAGGCCTGAGATGAGGGATTCCCCATGGGCAGTCGGGACACTGAGAAAAAAAGGAAAAAGCGGGCACCCTGCCTGTGTGTCACCCAGATGCCCTGCCCGCAGCTCCCCGCAGGACTCCCGCCTCTACCTTGTCTTCCCCCATGACTCCTCGGCCCTCTCCAACTCCTTCCACCACCTCCAGCTGTTTGACCAGGACAGCTCCAACGTGGTGTCTGTGAGTCCCCAGCGCCAGGCTGGCCGGTGTGGGCAGGGAAGGGCGGGCCGTGAAGGCCAGGCAGGGAGGGTGGACGGTGACCGCCCCTCGGCCCTGTCCCCAGCGCTTCTTCCAGGACCCCTACTCCACCACCTTCAGCAGCTTCTCCCGTGTGACCAACTTCTTCCGCGGAGCCCTGCAGCCGCACCAGGAGGGGGCCTCCTCTGACCTGCCTCCAGCCCCCGATGACGAACCCGAGCCCGGGTTTGAGGTCATTTCCTGTGTGAGTATCAGGGTGGACGCTGCTGCTCTTTGGCGGTCACCGTGGGCATGGGACTGCATTTCCCTGGGCCTCTGTTTCCCCAGTGAGATGGGGATGATAACAGCATCGCCCTCATCGGGTTTCATGAGTGACTTGCTGGAAGGTGCTTGTAGCCTGTGCACCTGGTGCCTACTATTACTGGGGGGGCTTTCCTGACTTGGGGGGTGACTTTTTCACTGACCCAGCCAAGGAGATGCTTCCTGCCCCAGACGTTCTGTCCGTCCGTGCAACTTAGAAGGGCTCTGAGCTGACTCGGAGTGGCCCACGGTGGGCTGGGGAACGCTGTTGGGCCGAGGCCCTGGGCTCACTCGTCCTGTGTCCCCCAGGTGGAGCTAGGGCCGAGGCCGGCTGTGGAGCGGGCGCCTCCGGTCACGGAGGAGGAGTGGGCCCGCCGCATGGGCCCCGAGGGCCGCCTGCAGCAGGTCCCTGAGCTGAAAGCCCGCATCTTCTCAGGGGTGAGGAGCCGAGTGGGTGGGCAGGGTCGGCGGGCAGCCAAGGGGAGGCCCGTCTGAGCTGCCCTCTGCCCTCCAGGGTCTGAGCCCCAGCCTGCGACGCGAGGCCTGGAAGTTCCTCCTCGGGTACCTGAGCTGGGAGGGCTCAGCCGAGGAGCACAAGGCCCACGTGCGCAAGAAAACGTGAGTGAGACGCTGTGGCTCCTGCCCTGCTGCGCTGCAGCCTCTGGCCTCCTGAGTCGACTGGAGGTTTTTGATCAACAGCATATCCCAGTGGGCGGCCCGGCACCGGCGCGCTACGCGTGCACAGACGGGCCGTCGACCTGAGCACAGCGGGGACAGAGGCAGTGGGCCAGGCCCTGCCCCTGTAGGGCCCAGAGCCCATCCCCGATGCCGTTTTCATTCTGGCGCCGTGCCGTTTCAGTGGTCACCGCTTTGCAGCGGGCTTCCTAACCCCATGGGGCCACCTCTCGTCGTTCCTGGTATATCTTGTGCCTCTGCCGTGTGTCCCGGTCCTGCCCCTGCTGCTCTCTGTCCAATGGGGGTGACAGACTTTGAACAACAACAAAAAAACCCCCCAAGGGTGTTGTGTGTCATGAGAGATGTGGGGAAGGGGAAGCACAGGGGCGGTGAGCTAGGCTGAGCCCTGTAGGATGAGGCGGCGGGGGGTGTCCCTACATCTCACTCCTCCGCTCCCCTCAGGGACGAGTATTTCCGAATGAAGCTGCAGTGGAAATCTGTGAGCCCGGAGCAGGAGCGGAGGAACTCACTGCTGCACGGATACCGCAGCCTCATTGGTTGGTGGGGGGCAAGGGTGGGATGGTGAGACCAGAAACAGCTGGGAGGGGCCCGAGGGAGCCCCCTGTCTCCCTAAGAGCAGGAGCAAGGCCATCTGTAGGGATGGAGGGGAGTGAGACGGGTGTGAGCAGGGGTGAGTGGCCCTGGGGTCGGGGATGGGGGAGCACGGGAGGGGAGCCAGGCTCCGTGGGTTCAAATCTACCACCTACTCACTGTGAGATCTTGGCAAGTGATCCTACCTCCCTGGGCCGCAGTCTCCCCATCTGTTGACGGTTTAGTAACTGTCAGCTGCTGGGAGGGTGTGGCGAGCTGGTGAGCGTGAAGCACAGTACCTCACGTGAGAGCGTTCAAGATGGTCTCTGGATGACCCACACCTGCCTAGGTGTGCTGGCGGCCGGCCGGCAGGGACAGGGCTCACCTTTCACGCCTTTGCGCTTTGCCCCCTGTCCCCACAGAGAGAGATGTGAGCCGCACCGATAGGAACAACAAGTTCTACGAGGGCCCCGAGAACCCGGGGCTGGGCCTGCTGAACGACATCCTCCTTACCTACTGCATGTACCACTTTGACCTCGGTGCGGCACAGCCCGGGGGCAGTTGCTGGGGGCTGGCCTTGCAGGGGGAGCGCGCTGCAGGCCTCGGCTGGGCCCTGACCCCATGTCCCCACAGGCTACGTCCAGGGCATGAGTGACCTTCTCTCCCCGATCCTCTACGTCACTCAGAACGAGGTGGATGCCTTCTGGTGTTTCTGTGGCTTCATGGAGCTCGTGGTGAGGCTCGGCAGGGCTGGGAGACAGGCCCCCTCAAAAGCTGGGGTCTGGCTCCTCACGTGGCCCTCCCTCCCACAGCATGGGAACTTTGAGGAGAGTCAGGAGACGATGAAGCGGCAACTCGGGCAACTCCTGCTCCTCTTGAGGGTGCTGGACCCTCCGCTCTGCGACTTCCTGGGTACGTGTCTTGGCGGGTAGGCAGGGGATGGTGGTGGGCCCACACACCTTGCTGCAGAGTCTCTGGGAGTGGCCACAGACAATGTCCAGGATGTTTGGACGTGGTGCAAGCAAGAGAAACATCCCCACAGAACCCAGAATTGATATGTAAAAGCAGGACTGTGGTTTGGAGCAAAACCTCAACGAATGCAGACGTGGGCCCCCTACCCCTGCCAAACGCGCCCCCGCTGCCTGCTGAGGTGGCTCCTTCGTGTGCTGTCAGGCTTTTCAGACGAAGGACCTGGGCGCAGCTCCTCACACTCCTCATCTCCAACCAGCTCTCATCTCCAGTCACCCCTGAGCCTGGATTGGAAACTGGTTCTCTGGGCTGCTGGGGCGGGGACTGCTGCATTTCGGCTTTTAAATTTGACTGCATTGCTTGTTCAATATAAAAAATGCAGGGAATTCACGTAAAGAAAAGAAAGTTAAAGTTGCTGTTGCTCGTACTATTTTTTTGAATGCAGATGATGATAAGCTAATTTATTTATTTTTTAATTTTTGGCTGTGTTGGGTCTTCGTTGCTGTGCGCGGGCTTTCTCTAGTTGTGGCGAATGGGGGCCACTCTTTTTTTTTTAACAGTTTTTTTTAAATTAATTGATTTATTTTTTGGCTGTGTTGGGTCTTCGTTTCTGTGCGAGAGCTTTCTGTAGTTGCGGCAAGCGGGGGCCACTCATCGCGGTGCGCAGCCGCTCACTGTCGCGGCCTCTCTTGTTGCGGAGCCCAGGCTCCAGACGCGCAGGCTCAGTAGCTGTGGCTCACGGGTACAGTTGCTCCGCGGCATGTGGGATCTTCCCAGACCAGGGCTCGAACCTGTGTCCCCTGCACTGGCAGGCAGATTCTCAACCACTGCGCCACCAGGGAAGCCCCTGGGGGCTACTCTTCATTGTGGTGCGCGGGCTTCTCATTGCGGTGGCTTCTCTTGTTGCAGAGCACGGGCTCTAGGTGCGTGGGCTTCAGTAGTTGTGGCACGCAGGCTCAGTAGTTGTGGCATGTGGGTTCTAGAGTGCAGGCTCAGTAGTTGTGGCGCACGGGCTTAGTTGTTCCGCGGCATGTGGGATCTTTCTGGACCAGGGCTCGAACCCGTGTCCCCTGGCATGTCCCCTGCATTGGCAGGCAGGTTCCCAACGACTGAGCCACCAGGGAAGCCCTACATTATCAGTCTTATCGACTACATGGTGTTCTGTCCATCTTAATGATGTATAAAAATAGATTTAACCTGACCTGCTGGACTTTCAGGTTATTTGTAGCTTTTCACCGTGATGAGTCTATATTCGTGGGTTATTTTTTTAGGTTAAATTCCAAGAAGTGATATTGTATCCAGTGAAGTACACATTTTTATATCTTTTGAAACATTTGTCTTCATCACTGCTTTCCCAGAAAGTTCTACCAGCTTACGTTTTTGCTAGCAGTGTACACGAGGGCCAGTTTCCTCACACCTCCCCCAGCTTTGGATGTTGAATAGATTTTTTCCCTGAGTGGACTGATCTTACTGCCTCCCTTCCACATGAGAGCGGAGACCACGGGGCTAGCTCACCTCATCTGGAGCCCGGAAGGCAGGATGGGAAGGTTCCTGCTGGCGCTGAGCGTCCCTGTCCCCGCTCTGAAGCTGTCCCTCCACTTGCGTAGACTCGTGCGGGTTCTTACAGCCAGGGTGACTTCTTAGAGTCCAGTCCGACCACCGGGCGCCCTGTGAATTAGAGCAGGATTGGAGTTGATTTTGAGCTTGCTCTGAGCTGAGTGCCGCCTCTCCCACCGCTGTCCTCCCCTAGACTCCCAGGACTCTGGCTCTCTCTGCTTCTGCTTCCGGTGGCTGCTCATCTGGTTCAAGAGGGAATTCCCCTTCCCGGATGTCCTTCGGCTGTGGGAGGTGAGCCAGCCAGTTGGGGTGGGAGGGCCGAGAAGGAGAAATGGATTGGCTGTACTGCCAGTGGATGGGGTAGGGAGGTTGGTGGGAGGTGGGCAGGGCGTGGGGCAGACCTGGGTGGGACCTGAGGCAGAGGCTTTGCAGTGACCCCTCCCCTGGGCACTGCTAGGTGCTGTGGACGGGGCTCCCTGGCCCCAATCTGCACCTGCTGGTGGCCTGCGCCATCCTGGACATGGAGCGGGACACCCTCATGCTTTCAGGCTTCGGGTCCAATGAGATCCTCAAGGTGAGACCGTGGCTCCCTCCCAGTCCCCTCCCTCCCCCTGCCCGTCCTGACCTGTGTGGAGAAGACACATCATCTGGGTGTGAACTCCGTGGAGGCTGGCCCTGCCCCTGTGCCACAGTACCTTTCGGTAGTAGGTACTCAAAATAGGATTGTGGAAAGTACGATTGGCTAAGCTGTGAGCACGGTGGCCAGGAGACGGGGTCTGTCTGTCTCCTACCCCATTATCCCTGGCTCCCTGCAGTGTCCTCACAGAGCATGTGGCCCATGCATGAGTGGGCCACCTGCCCCTGCCCCAGTGCATTAATGTGGGGCGGGGCCGTGGCGGTGGGGCTCGGTGCCCTTTTCCTTCCCTGAATGCTGCACCTGGCAAGCAGCCGGAGAGAACATGACCTCTCCTGATCCCCCAGCTCCACTGTGAGCCCCAAGAGGGCCAGCCCGGTCTGTCTTCCCTCAGTTGTACCCCAGCACGAGGCACAGAGTAGGTGCTGGGGCGGTGGTGGCTGGGTGCTTGCAGGCAGGCAGGCCTGACCCACCCCCGCCCGCAGCACATCAACGAGCTGACCATGAAGCTGAGCGTGGAGGACGTGCTGACGCGGGCCGAGGCCCTCTACCGGCAGCTGACCGCCTGCCGGGTGAGTCCCTGACCCCTCCCGATAGCCCCCCAACCCCCAGCAAACCTCTGACTTCTCGCTCCCTACCCGCCAACCCGCCAGGAGCTGCCCCACAACGTGCAGGAGATCCTAGGCCTGGCGCCCCCCGCAGAGCCCCAGAGCCCATCGCCACCTGCCTCCCCACTGCCGCTGTCGCCCACCCGCGCCCCACCGGCTCCGCCGCCCCCCGTGGACACAGTCCCGCAGCCTGACAGCAGCCTGGAAATCCTGCCGGAGGAGGAGGAGGAGGAGGAGGAGGAATGTGCGGACTCTTAACCGTGCTGGGCGAGGCGGCCTGCTCAGCACCAGACACTTTATCCAGCTCCCCCCCACGACCCCGCCCCTCCCGGAGGCTGGGGAGGGGAGGCGCAAAGAGGGGCGGGGCTCTCCACCAGGCCTCCCTTCTCTTAGCTGGTTTCTTGAAACTGACACTTTCCTATCTGGTTGGCCTCGAGTAGGTGGAGCGGGGAGGCCACCACACCGGCTTGGCTCTGGATCGAGAGGGGGTGGTGACTCGTGGTCTCCTCTGACCACTCTGCAGAGTCGATGTCTGACCACTGTGACCCTGACCCGGCCAGTGAGGCCTAAGACGAGGCCCCTTGCGGGTGAGTGGTGGCGGTTTGTGGAGGCAGGGCTCCCTTACCTGCTTGAGTCTGGGGCTTTTGGAGGAGTGAGGATGGGGTGCAGGGGCACATCCCGGACATAACCGAGATGGAAGGGCCTGCGGGGCTGCTCCCTCTGGGGCCCTACTTACCAGCTTCTTGTTATGAGAAAAATAAACTCGTGTTTAACCCAGTGTCGGCTGGGCTTTTTGTTACTTGCTTAAGGTTCCCACTGTGTCGTGACAGCCGTTGTGGGGCACTGTGATTAACGTTTACCGGTGGCGCAAAGCAGTGTCCATCCTGTACCTCCTACTCCCCCAAACGGAGCCCGCGGCCCAGGAAGAAGTAGGACAGCTTCTGGGGCTCCAGGATAGGCGCAGCCCCTTCTACCGCGAGGGCTAATGGTTTTGCTCCTGCAAATTGGGGAAGCGACTGAGCCAGGGAGGGGGCGGGACCACACTGCTGTTTCCAAAAATACTTTAATATTCGGTCCTCTTTTGGGTCGTGTGCGGAGCGGTGACGGCATGTAAGGCTGGAGAGTGGGTGCCCCGCCCCCTTTCGAGGCTGCGCGGGTGGTGGTGGGCGGGCGCCACGTGCACATGCCCCATGCTGTTGATGGTCCGGGGGTCGTTCCAGCTGCTGGTCCGGCCGTTGATCAAGACCGCGGCCCGCAGTGCCGACTTGACGGCCGTCTCCACCCAGCCGTGCGGGTAGGCCGTGTGCTCGCCGGCGAAGTAAATGCGGCCGTGGGGGACCGCCCAATCGTACTCCTGATCCTCGTCCTTGTCGGTTCGCCAGAGCATCGGGGGCTGCACCACGAAGCCGCCCTGGCTGTGCGGGTCCTCCGCCCAGCGCTTGACGATGCCGCTGCCGTCCCAGAGCCGGTACACGATGGGCCCGTGAAGCGCCGCCACGTCGTCGAGCGCCAAGCGCAGGGCTTCGGACAGGCTCAGGCCAGCGAACGTGGCAGCCGCGTCCGACCACGTGTACGAGGCGAGCAGCAGCGCGCCCTCGCCAGGCGGCGGATAGAATATCACGCGCGACGGTCGGTCGGTGTTCGAGTGGCCGCCTTCGATATGCTCGTCGTGCCAGAAGGGCCGGCGGAAGCTCAGGAACACCTTGGTGGCCGGCATGTAATGCAGCGCGCGCACTGCCTCCTGCCACTTGAGCGTCAGCGGCGGCGTGAAGGTGATGCGCTGCAGCGCGGGCCCGCTCACCGTCAGCAGCACCACGTCGGCCGTCAAGGACTTCTGATTCCGGGCCCGGCGCGAGGGCTCGAAGTACACGCTCACCTCGTGCGTCCCCTGCTTAATCGCCACGACGGGCGTGTGCAGCAGCACAGGCCCCGACAGCGAGCTCAGCAGCGCGCGCGGCAACAGGTCCCAGCCGCCCGCGATACGGCTGTACCTGCGGCGGGGCGGGTGCGTGACGGGCTCTCGGGCCCTGCATCTCCGCAGCGGCCCCTCCCCAGACACTCCCCGCTCCCCGCTCCAGTTCTCACTTGCCGCTTGCCTCTAATCCCACCCCTTCATCTACCCCGCCCTCGTCAGTCCCCGATGGCCCCCCGAGGCCCGGGAGCTGAGCGGTGTGACCCGGGAACCCCGCCTCGTCCCCTCAGGGCCACGCCACTCGCCAGGTACCTTTCTTCCCCTGGAGGAACCGGGATGCGGGGGCGAGTGTGGCGGGACCCAGCGCGCCTCTCTCCGCCCCCTGGGCCCCTGCCCCCATATCTACAGGCCGCGCCCACCCCGCCAGCCCCGCCCACTCCGTACTCGCCCCATCGCCCCCCGCCCCCCCCCCCCCCCCCCGGCGTCTGTCCAGCCCGCCGCCTCACCGGAGCCGGTCGCTGAGGCAGCTGTGAGCCCGCAGGGCCTCGGCGAAGTTGAGATAGAAGAAGCCGTCCTTGGACATCACGTCTCCCAGGAGCCGAACGGCAGGCTGGCTCAGGTTCCCCTCCCCGAGGAGGTATTCCTGGGGGATGGCGTGGCCCACCCAGGTCAGGGCCCAGGCAGGCTGCACCTGCCGGCTCCGTACCCCCTCCCACGGGGCCGCTCCCTGCGGAGCCTCTTACTTAGTTCAGTGACACAGCCGTGCTTAGTGCGGTTCCCTGGACCTCAGCGATACGGCCCCCCCCACCTTGGGACAGATGAGGGAAACCGAAGCCCCAAGAGGGGCGTGTCCAGCCCCGTCAGGCAGGGAGGAGGTGGCAGGCCCGGGGTCCCAGTTTCCTGCCTTCTGACTCCCCGCCCAAGGCCCCATGGACACCCTCCTTGTCGTCGTTTCTCAGACAGCGACACCGAGGCCCTCACTCACCAGGAGCGTGTGCCTTTCAAACTTCATCATTGCCTTTCTGCAGCCCAGTGTCCTGAGATCTTCGATGGCCTGTGGAGGGACAAGCAGTGGCGCTGAGCTGTGGGGACAGGACCGGGGAGGCCCCACCTGGGGTCCAAACCTGGCTTCTCTTCCTGCTCCTGCCCACGGCCAGCCATTTACCTCTCTTGTTCAAGCTGCCAGGATGTTGCCCGTGCTCGGCCCGCAGCCTTGCCCTCCACCGCAACTATGTCACCACCCTGGGAAGTCCTCCTGAGTCATTGCTACCCCTCATTCCCCGGGCGTTCGGTCCACCGGACAATGTCACACTCATCCTGGTTGGGTGTTATTTTGTCTGCCTCTGTCCCAGCCTGTGCGCTCCATGCGCTGTGTCCTTATGGACAGTAATTATTTGTCTCAGTCAGCGCTGTGTCCTTATGGACGGTAATTATCTGTCGCCTGGATCTTTGTGGGCACAGACGGAAGTGGAGTCCCTTCTGCCACCCACCCATCAGCCCTGACAGGGCATGACTGCTCACGGGGGTTTGTTCGCGGCGCCTCGCCTGCCCACAGCCTTCTGTGGCTCCCCAGTGCCTGGAGCTGCAGAGTTCCAGCCCTCAGCCTGCCGTTCAAGGCCCCTGCCAGCCCCTCGGTCACCATCTTTTAGGGCATCTTCAGGTCTACAGCACAGTGTCCAGTGCTCAGACCACCCTCGGGTCTCCCCCACCTCCACGCCCCTGCACTTGCTCACCCCCCTCATCTTTGCCGGGCACCCAACTGGTCATCATTCACCACTTTGTTCAAGCCTCATCCCCTCCCGGAAGCCTCGCTGCCCTCTGTTTTCAGCCCTCTCCTTTGTCCACCTGGCTTCTCTCTTGTGGCCAGGGAACTCCCCAAAGGAGGTGTCCCTTCACTCACTCACTCACTCACTCACTCACTCACTCACTCACCCTTCCCCTCACATTTCCCTAGGCTCCTTAAACTGGGCACTGCCAGGGCACAGAAATGGCCTGGACTAAGTGCCCACCCTGGTCCACGAGAGGAGATGGACAATTAGGAGCTCCCATAGGAGGCTTAGGCTGGCTCCTCCCTGAGGGCATCAGGGAAGGCTGCCTGGAGGAGGGGACACTGGAGCTGGTTCTTGAGGGATGAAAAGGGTTCCCTGGGTGGGAAAAGGAAAAGGCCTTCCAGGCAGGGTCAGTGGCATGGGTGTGGGACGGTGGACAAGCATAGTGCAAACGAAGGAGTACAGAGCTGAAGGTGTTTGGGCCACCATGAGAGTTTGGGGTGGGCAATAAAAATTTCTTGGAGAGAAGATGGGGCTAAAGGAGTGGGAGAGACCAGACTGCTCAGGGCTTCAAACTGAGGCTGAGGTGCTAGGGAGCACAGGGGGCTGTGAGCAGGGTGGGCCAGGGTGAGGCTGCAGGGAGAGGTCCAGGCCTGAGCTGGGGCTGGAGCTGGGGGGACAGAGAGGTAGGAACAGTGTGAGGCGGTTGAGGGCAGGACGGATGGAGCTGGGGCCTGACAGGGAAGGCAGGAAGCGAGGATGGCCCCTGGAGCTCTGCTTCGTGACTGGGGGTGGTGATGATGGCACTGTTGTGAGATGGGGAACCCAGGAATCCGAGTGGGTTCAGGGAAGCTGCCGCCGAGCTCAGTGGGAGCTGGAGGGTCCTGGGGGATGGCCAGGGGGAGACAGACATAGGTCTGGGTCTCAGGAGATAGACTTGGAAAACAAGCCCACAGATCATAGTTTAAACCAAAGGTGTAGCGGGACTTCCCTGGCGGTCCAGTGGTTAAGACTCTGAGCTCCCAATGCAGGGGGCATGGATTCAATCCCTAGTTGGGGAACTAAGATCCCACATCCCATGGGCCGAATGACGCAGCCTAAAAAAAACCAAAACAAACCAAAAAAACCCCAAAGGTGTAGAAAGGTGAGGTTGTTCTGGCCAGTGTGTGAGTGAGAAGGGGATGGGAGATGGGGATCATCAGGCCTTATGGGGAAACTAAAGATGGAAGAGCCAGTGATGGGAAACCAGAAGGAATGGGAAAAGGAAAGCTAGGCCAGGAGGAGGAAAGGGCATGGGACACCACAGCGTGGAGGACAGGGGCAGGGGGACAGGGCTGCAGGGCTCGCGGACGCGCCTACCCTGTTGAGAGCCATCTGGTAGATTTCTTCGGGCGAGTGGCCCTTCTCCTTGGGATGCAGCTTGTAGCCCAGCTTCTCAGGCATCTTCTCCACCACGTAGTTCCGCAGCTTCACCTCATGCACCTCTGTCCACGTGTTCTCGTCGTACTGGGTGAATTTGGTCAGATTGAGTCCCAGGCTCTTGCAGAGCGCATGGAGGATCCTGAGGGAGTGGGAGCCGCTGGTGAGGGTCGGGCGGGGGAGGTGAGGGCCCCTCTCCCCAGTGGGGCTTGGAGAAAGGAAGGGGGTGGGTGGGGCAGCTGGAGACGGGGCTTGGGGCTGGGCATGAGGCTGGAGCCGGGCTAGACTGGGGGTCCTCAGTGCCAGGGACAGGAATGAAAGGGGAACAAGGCTGGAAGGCTGAGGGCGGCGCACTTCAGGACTGGGTTTGGAGGGGGAGGTGGCTTTCACTGGGGATCAAGTAGGAATGGGGACAGAGCTGTGTTGGATGGGGGTGGGAGCTGGGGATGGGGAAAGGACCAGGGTCGGGGAAGATAGAGCTGGGGGTCTGGAAGGGCTGGACGCAGTGGCCTGAGCACTTCAGGGGTTCAGTGGTGGGGCTGGAGCCGGGAGGCCCGGAAGTGTCAGTCAGGAAAAGGACAGAGCTGGAGGTTGGGTCTAGGCCTGACTTTACTGGGGTGCCAGGTTTGGGGTCAGAGTTGAGGTTCGTGCTGGCACTGGAGCAGTGATTGAGTTGGGAATCTGGTTGAGACTGGGCTCAGAGGTAGGGGCTGGGGTGGCCCTGCGCCTGCCTGGCCCCCAGGTCAGGCCCCACCTGTGTGAGCTGGGCATGCGCATGGCTCCCAGCTCCCCAATCCAGCCGGTCTTCCGGTCCCGGTAGGTGAAGATTCGGCCCCCGATCCTGTTGTCTGCCTCCAGGATGGTGACCTGAGGGACGATGGGCAGCAAGCAGGTGCTTTAGCTCCTCCCACTGACTCCCCATCTCCACCCTGTCGCAGCCCCCACCCCACACCCACCCAATCTTCCATCCCCACAGCAGCACGGATGGAGATGAAAGAAGGATCTTTTTTTTTATGGGGAGGTGGGAGGGGCTGGTGGGAGAACGGAAAGTCATAGTGAACATGTACAATGTGACAATTTCCAGACTGCAGCAGGAAGGCCGCTGGCCAGATTTCAGAGGGACTTCCCAGCTCAGGGAGTGGGGAGATTTCTTCTGTGTACTGAAGCCACTGGCCTGGCCCATACTCATTCTTGGATTTCAGTGGGAGGGACAGTGGTTAGACTTCAGGGGGCACTCCCCCTTGTGCGGAGTTTCCATCTCCACCAACACAAATTCCCCCCAGGAAGTTGGAAGAGGTTTCAAGGGACTTTCCTCCAGGATGAGAGTGGGGCAGGGAAAGTCAAAGCCCTCAGCACAGACACATGTTCCCTCTGGGTTTCATGTTAGAGCAGAGGGTTCCAGGCCTCGCTCCCCTGACCACAAGGAAAGCATAGCTCCCTCTCTCCGCCTCCCATCACCCCCACCCCTCAACAGGGACGTGGCCAGGTCCCTGTACCCGGGACTCCCAGCCGCAGCAGGAAAGACTCAAGGTAGACAGCAAGCAGCACTTCTCACCTTGTGTCCAGCATCGCTGAGCACCTTGGCGGCCAACAACCCAGCCACGCCTGCACCAACCACAGTCACCCTCTGGGGCTTCGAGGTCCGATTGAGGCCCAAGGTCAGGACTCTGAGCAGCTGCTCATAGTCGGGGTCTCGCATACATTTCTCGAAGGGGTCGCGGCTCTGGGCAGTTTGCCAGTCCAGGGAGGCCGCCAGGCTGAGGAGGATGGGGACCAGGGCGAGGAGGCGCCAGGCTGGGGGGAAGAAGGACAGGGTCAGCGGGCAGCTCAGCGGGTATGTGGGGAGAGAAAAGCGGCTTCTGCTCCCTCCGCTGCTTACTTACCCAAGGAGTCCATGTCTCTCTGGGGGAGATGTTGTCTGGGTTGGAGGGGAAGCAGGGCCACTGTGACAGGAGCCTGTGTCCCCCCCAGCCTGGCCCACTGTGGGCTGCCCCGCGCCCACCTCAGCCCTCCCCACTATGGCCCTGGTCTCTCTACACGTGTGTGTCCCCTGTTCCCGGGCTAGCCGGCTCCTGGTCTCTGCTCACCTGTCTGCCCTCCTCTCCTGTCTCTCTTCTCTGTCCCGCCTTTCTCTCACCTCCTCTGGGTCTCCCTGTTTCTCCCTTATCTGCCCTGCTCAGCCCTGTCTCCCCCGTCTGTTTCTGTGGGGCCCAGTCTCTCTGCAGCCTCCTCGCTACCTCGGCCTCCGCAGGCATTAGCACCTCCTCTCTCCTCTGTCCCCTCCGCCTGTCTGCCGAGTCCCCCGTCTCGGCCCTTAAACTGAGCCGAACCCCACCCTCCCCTCCCTCTTGGGAAATCGAGCTGTGGGAAATGAAACTCCTTTCCTTGGGGGCGGGTCAGATGCTCAGAGTCTAGTTGAGGCTGGAGGGGGCGCGGCAGCGGGGGAAGGGGTTGGGAGGAAGCAAATCAGTCTGGCCTGCCCGAGCCCTTGGTCCCCCTGATCTGATCGCAGGGCCCCTGTGTCTGCCCTCTTCTCTGCCCTCTCTGCCTCTTTCATTCTCAGAGCAGGGGGAGAGGCGGCCTCTGGCCTTGGGACTGCGTGTGCCCTGCGACAGCCTCTGAGTCCTTCTCTGTGTCAGCCGTCCCTGTGCTCTGGAGGGCCCTCGCTGGCCCCCGCCACATGGCCGCTCTGAGCTCAGTGAAACGGGCACAGCAGGGGACTCACAGGCAGCAGCTCGTGGTCGGTGGCACGAGCTCTGGGCCAGCCTGCCTGGGTCCTGAGTCTGGCACCTGCCAGGGGGGACTTGGAGCAGGCCTTCCCCTCTCTTTGGCTCCGGTGTCATCTGTCAAGGTGGGGGCCGCTCCTGTGCTGGTGGGAGTAGGCAGTGAGTCCAGGTCGGGGCCCTGGGAACAGTAGCCGGGTCAGTACTAGAAGCTGCTTCTTAGGAAATGCCAGCTGCTGCCGCAGCGGGGGGTGCTAGAGGGATTCAGTGAAGGCCCCCTCAACCCCAGCCCTGCACAAGGAGCCCGTCCCCCCTGCGCTGAGAACCACTGTGACGCTCGGCTCAGGCTAGGGCTTCGGCGGGGGGCACCTCGGAGAAAGCGTCGAGTGCTTCTGTCTCTCTCCCTGGCTTTGGCCATCGCCACCCACTGTCCGTGGGCCCTTTTCTCCTCAGGGGCGAGGGGCAGGCAGTGGGAACAGGGTGACCCGGCTCCAAGGAGCCCCTGCGGGGCTCATGGCTTCGGGACTTCAGCCAAGGGGACCTATGGTGGGTCCCTTGAAGGGGGTGGGCAGAGGCAATCTTGGGGATTTTTCTGGGGGTTGGAGGAGAGAGCACCAGGCGAGTGGTAAGAAGGAAAGCCAGAGGGCAGCAGGTGCTCTGCAGCAACGAGTTGGGAAAATCCAAACAGTAAATCAAAGAGGGATGTGGTTTGATGGAGGTACGGGGTTGGAGGGGGTGCATACCAGTGAGTCAGAAAACATCTGATGTGGGTGGGAAGGCGGTGGCCAAGAAGGAAACACAATCAGTGAGCTGGACACTAAGAGAAAGCCAAGGGCGCGAGTCAGCAAAAACCAGCAGCGAGAGGGTTGCCGCTCTCTGAGGTGGCCTGCGCTCAGAGCTCTGCCCTGGGTAGAGGAGGAATCTGAGGCTCAGAGGTGGCCAGGGGCTGGGCAGGGGCGGACCCCAGGACTTGCACAGGCCTCAGAGCTGGCAGGCCTTCCCATCGCAGACCCCGCCTGCTTTATTCACAATGACGTAGAGGGTTGGCGTGCCATCGCGTCAGGACCTTACACACCTTGTGAGGGAGGGGAGCCTGGCCCGCGGCGGGGAAGGCACTTGCCCGGGGTCCCACAGTGGGAAACAGCAGAGCTGGGAGTCCACCTGATCCCAGGTCCCTGCCCCCACCCCGTCCCCTTCCCAGAGGCCCCTCTGCTCTACGGCCTCATGGCAATGTCCCACACAGAGAAAGGGAGCAGCAAGAACATGGAAGCAGAAAGGGATGGAGGCAGCAGAGCCAAGGGGCTCCCAGGGCATGTCTGGGCAAGGAGTGTTGGTCCGCAGAGCATCTAGGGGGGCCCTCCTGGGGTCCCTGGGTTGACCCCCTGGTCTCTCCTGCACAGGGTCTCTGTTCACAGTCCCCCCGGCTCCGGGCGCACCCCCAGTTCACCCCCTGGACTCTGTGGAAGGCGTGCAGCCTTACCCCAGAGACCCCATGCAAGGAGTCAGGTGGGGAGGCGAGCAGGACTCTCGGAGGCTACGAGGGCAAGGCCTGCTCGGCCTCCTGGATGCTGATAAGGTGACGGTGGGTCCTGCTGAGTACCGCGTGCCCGACACGCTACACGTTCTACTTTATTGACTCCAGTGACAACTCTGACAGGGTGGGTTGAGCTGTCCCCATTTTACAGTGGAGAAAACTGGGGCCCAGATCAGGCACCAGCTAAGGGGCAGAACCTGTGTTTGATCCCAGCAGCCAGGCTCCAGGATGGCTAACACTTGGTTAGCTCAGGCCCATGGACCGGGGATGGCGCCCGGGTAGGGGCTCTCCGTGTCGGTGCTATGCAGTTGGGACCGTTTTTGTGAGGAAGGTCCTGTGCATTGTAGGACGTTGAGTAGCATCACTGGCCTCTACCCACTAGATGCCAGTAGCGCTTGCCCCTCCAGGCTTAACAGCTACAAATGTCTCTAGACATCGCCAACCATTCCCAGAGGAGGGGGAGGCAGAATCGCCCCGGCTTAGGGTTTGGTTGATGCTGGGTGGAACACCCAAGAGCGGCCAGATACGGTCCACAGTCCAGTTGGCAGGAAGAGACATGCTGGAAGGCCGTACACCAAAGGTTGTTTTGGGGTCAAGAGATTATGAGTAATTTGGGGGTTGCTTTGGTAGAAATGACTGGATCTTCCAGACTCATTCCTGATAAAATCAGAGATTGGTGTTAGGGCTGAATTTACGGTATTAGGGTATGAATTAGGGTCAAAGAGTGGTTTGGATTAGGTTAGGTTTCCTAAGCTTGTGAGTAGGAGACACAGGACACACAGTGAGAACTGAGGGTGGAGGCAGATGGTGGGAAAGACCTGGGGCTTTTTCAACCCTTTCAGGTAAAAATTGTCTCTAGGGAGAAAACCCTACCTTATTTGGCTGGCTTCTAGAACCACAATGACAGTTCTAACGGGGTTAGGTCACATCCGAAGCAGCCAGAGACCTGGCCCCGCTCCCGCCCCCCCCGGGGGGCCCTCTGTGGCCCCTCAGGGCAGCTACTAGTGATGGTGGCCACAGAGATGGGCAACAGACAGGACTAGTGCCTTATATATATTCTTTCCTCTGAGTCAGTCCAAAGACCCTGAGTGGTCAGTATTAAAACTTTCCCCGAGTCTCAGAGGAGGGCAGGGCCTACCCAGGGGATGCCAAGGGCCCCAGACAGAAGTCGGAGGTCCAGACCTGGATGGGGAGGGGTGCAGAGGGCAGAGGACAGACCTACTTGAGGCCCTGATCCCTGGCCTGACCCCTAGACAGGGGCCCCCTTCCCTCAGAGCCCCCTTGCTCCTCCTTCCCCAGTTTCCAGAACCCCAGGGCTCTGATGGGGGGGGCACTCACAGCATGGCTGGCTCTGGCGGGCTCTCTCAGCGCCCATGGCCTTTCTGGTTAGCCCGGGACAGAAGTCATCGTTGGGCATATGTGAAACCAGGCTGAGTAGTGCTGGCTCTGTCCTGATTCCCTTGTTAGACCAGAGATGCCAGGGTCCTGGTGTGGGATCAGAGCAGTTGGGAGGCTGTGGAGCGCAGATGCCCCCTTCTCGAAAGTTTTTTATTACGGAAAATTTCAAACATATATAAAAACAGACTAGGATGATGAAGCCAGGTGTATTCATCGCCTCATAGCCTATCTTGTTTCATTTACACTTTCTCCGTCCCCCGCTGATTATTTTACAGCAAACCCCAGACATATTATCATTTTTGTAGGTGAATACTTGAGGATGTTTCTGTAAGACAGAAGTTGGCAAACTTTTTCTATAAACATCTGAGACTTTTGGGGCCACGTGGTCTCCACCTCGCCTACTCAACTCTGTCCTCCTAGCAGTCACAGCACGTAAATGGATGGGTGTGGCTGTGTTCCAGTAAAACTTTACTTACAAAAACGGGAAGTGGGGTCACAGTTTGCCAACTTCTGCGCTAAAAGAACAGAACTTGGTGGGAGGGATAAATTGGGAGTTTGGGACTGACATATATACATTGCTATATATAAAATAGATAACTAATAAGGACCTACTGTATGGACCAGGGAACTCAGTACTCTGTAATGACATATGTGAATAGAATCTAAAAGAGTGGATTTATGTATATGTAAAACTGATTCACTTTGCTGTATAGCAGAAAATAACACAACATTGTAAATCAACTATACTCCAATAAAAATTAATTAAAAAAAGATAAGAACTTATTTGCCTTTTCAAAAATAAAACTCCAATACCATTATCATATTTAAAAATGATATTAAATCAATGCTTACACTTCCCTGATTATCTCAAAACGTGTTTTTTTTTTTCTTTGGGCCACGCCATGCGGCATGCAGGATCTTAGTTCCCCGACCAGGGATCGAACCTGTGTCCCCTGCACTGGTAGCACGTAGTCTCAACCACTGGACCACCAGAGAAGTCCCATCAAAACTTTTTTTTCTTTTAACAGTTGGTTTGAATCAACATTCACAGAGCCCACACTGCACCTGAGTGATACTGAGTATCTTTGACAGGAAGTGTCACTTTCAGTTCAGTGGATTTGGGGGTCTATGTTCTTATAACCCAGGGTGGGGTCTGATGTGGCCCCATGGCCCCAGGCTAGGCCTGAGCCTAGCAGAGCAGCACACCTGGGCTCTGCCTCGGGGAAATCTCAGCAGGTCATGGGGTTGAACCAGGATGGTGTCTGGAGGTAAGGTGTGGGTAGCGCCCAGGTGGGTCTCTGGAGTGTGAAGTGACCAGTGCCAAGGTGTGTGAGGGCTGTGGGAGAGGCCCAGGGGCGGCTCAGGACAGTTATGTCTGGCTGGGGGTTGGCTGGTGTCCACAAGCAGACCTGACTTCTGAGAGTGAGGGATTTTGTTCCTGGGAAGTTCTGCAGAGAGCTGCTGGTCTGAGGGCAGACTTTTAAAGCACCAAGGCAATTTTGAGGTCGATTGAAAACCCTGGGAGCAGTGGTGTGCTGGAGCTGGCTCACACCTATTCACGAGAGCCGACCATTTAATTTTCGGATCTCTTTTTTGGTTTTGCTTTGCAAGCCATTATTAAAATATTTACAATTAATTTTATTTACTCAAAATTCATCCCTTAATTATCTGATTATCTTTTACTATTACATATATACTCTTGAGGTGAATTAGTTGCATCTACACAGTGTGTGTCAATTTCCCAAATTTGTGTTTGGTGACTTCATCTTGGTGGCTTGAAATCAGCCATAGTGGGAGAATTTACACCATGGGAATGGGCATATGCTATCGGTCAGGGCTTTCCCTGACCCTGGAGGGCTGACTGCTACCAGCACACCACTGCTTGAGACTCATTTGTTTCAACTTCCCTTTGGAGATCAAGGCTGCTCGACCTCTGGAAATCTCTGGTTGTTTCAAACATCTGACTCTTTTTTTTTTTTTTTTTTGAGGTACGCGGGCCTCTCACTGTTGTGGCCTCTCCTGTTGCGGAGCACAGGCTCCGGACATGCAGGCTCAGTGGCCATGGCTCACCGGCCCAGCCGCTCCACGGCATGTGGGATCTTCCCGGACTGGGGCACGAACCCGTGTCCCCTGGATCGGCAGGCGGACTCTCAACCACTGCGCCACCAGGGAAGCCCCAACATCTGACTCTTTGATCCCCACCTGTGCCAGATGAGGCAGGGGCATCATCCTGGGGAAAGGGCCAGGCCATAACGGAGGCAGTTGTTTGAGGGTGTCTTGGAGATGAAAAGCGAGCCGTAACCATAACCCCACAGTCGCCACTCTTACCCCTAAACAGGGAGAAGAAATGCCGTAACAGCTTACTGAGGGAGAGATTCACCTTTAAAAGCCTCTGACTGCGAATTTAGCCACCACGCTTGTCTTCATGTTAATTAATGAAGAGGAACTTAAGGAGAGGCCATTTGTCTGGACTGACAAGGAAATGCATCTGTTTTCTTCCTAGAAAGGGAAACTGCAATTACAATGAAGCCAGCATCCGCAGGGTGGTACCCAGTCAGCTGCTGACCCTATTGCAATCTTGGGAACGCCCCTGGCTCCCCCAGGAAGACACTGGAGCCATTCCCCCCATGGTGCCCAAGCACGGGAGCCCCCACTCTGGCACAGCTGTTGTGTCGAATTATTATAATCGCTTGTGTTCTTCAAAGTGGGGTGCCGAGATCCCTTGGGGTGTGGGAGGAAAATATTAGAACTTCAATTTGTTTTTATTTAAAAAAATACAACTATAAGAAAGCAATTAAGCTCCACTAATGTTTAATATGCAAAGTAACAGGTATATGCATTGGCAATGCAAGCTCAAGGAATTTTTTTTTTCTTATCGAGATTGTGTGGCCGCTGCCAGTGACCTCATGCGCAGAGAATTATCGTTCCATTTTTTTTTTTTTTGGCAGTATGCGGGCCTCTCACTGTTGTGGCCTCTCCCGTTGCGGAGCACAGGCTCTGGACGCGCAGGCTCAGCGGCCATGGCTCACGGGCCCAGCCGCTCCGTGGCATGTGGGATCCTCCCAGACCGGGGCACGAACCCGTGTCCCCTGCATCGGCAGGCGGACTCTCAACCACTGCGCCACCAGGGAAGCCCTGTCGTTCCATTTTTGAAACCCCAATGCTAGATCAGGATCTGGTAGGTAGTAGGTGCTCCAAAGATGGATGCTGAATGAATACATGTAGGTAAAACACTACTTCCTACTTTCTAAGGGGACTCAAGGCCTCCCTATCTCTCCTCAGCTTAGGTGAGGGAGTCAGATACGGGTCCCGGATGAAGTCACGGCTCACAGATGGCACAAAGGGCCACTGTTGCAGGGGCCGGAGCCTTCGGAGAGAAGCAACTGGGGTTGCCGGGGTCTCCCTCCTCTAGCTCGTTCCCCTCCCTCTTCCATGGCTTCTGCTGGGATGGGACAGTGGTTCTTAGAAGCCCAAGATGGCCTGAGGAAATGACTCATGATCATGACTTTGGGAAACTGGCCCATACATGTCCAGTGTCCTTGGGCCCTCCTTAGCCAAAACACGGCTTAGTGTGGCACAGGCTGAGGGAGGCTGGAGGGCAGACTTCCAACGCCCTGAACCAGGAGCAAGATCTGAGCGCTCGGCATCACTAGCGCCTACAGGGGCCAGGGTCAGAGGGAGAACGTCAGGCCAGTATCTGGAAATCACCCGATACAAAGCTGCAGCCCAGCTTTACCTGTTGCCCACTGTTGAAGCACAACTAGAACCCTCCGGCCAGCCCCAGGTAACAGGGAGAGGAGTGCCGCTGATGACACGCCTTGGGGATGGTGACAGATGACTGAGTATTTCCATGTACTGGCAGATATGACCCAGCTATAACGGGTTTCCCCCCCTGCTCCTCTCCTGCCATCAGCACCAGAGGAAGCCACGTTGTGAACACGTGTATGTGTGTGTGTACGTGTGTGCACGCCTCGGCAGTGCATGTAGGTTTGCTTGCTTCTGAATTTCAGACAAATGGCATCCCACTTGATCTGGAACCTGCTCTTTTCCCAACCTTCTTCTAAGTTATCCACATTAACAGCAGCTTTTTTATTCCACTATAAACTTTATTTTATTTAGAAACGCAACAGACAGCCGTAGGTATTTCAGTGCAGCAGAGTGTACAGACAAATACAAAAGACACCTGGGATACAGCTGGCGGGCTTCTGCCTTCTGCACACCGTGGGTCTATCTCACTGCAGCTGACTAGGTTTGCTTTGGCTTTGGGAGGTTCAGAATCAAGTCTGTGGCCACCTCTGGCACCCTGGCCACTTAACAGGCATCCTGTGGACTAATGTTTTATGCTGGTTTCATCTCTACTGTTCACCTGTTTGACAAGTGTGACAGGAATTGTGCCGAGGACACAAGGGGAACAAGAAACAGTCCCTGCCCCCAGGGGCTCACAACCTACTGGCAAGGCAGAGAAGTAAACAGTCGGCACAATACAGTGTGACGAGTGTAACCAAAGATGTGAGCAACCAAAGATGTGAGCTCGCAAGCTCAGTGTGGTGTGGGGCCCGCAGGATGCAGGGCGGCCACCTGACCCAGCTTCAGGGTGGCTGAGAGGGCTTCCCGGAGGAGAAGCCTGAGACAAGGAGACGAGGACGAGGAGGTGTGTCAGCCAGGCAAGGTGAGACCTCTTTTCTCAACACCTCATTCAAGTCCCTCATCTGACCTATCTCTCCTCCTTTGAAATTCTAGGTCCCACTGTCCGTTCCATTCACAAGTCACTTCTCTATACTGGTTACACTTATACCAGGCTGCTGGCTCCTTGAGGATGGAGATTCTTCAACCGTAGTCTTTTCTCCCTGCACCTACGACTGTGTGTTGGACAGGGTGGCCACGTGGCACCCCGGCTGGGAGACAAGTGGTTCTCAGGCAGCTCAGTGCTTCTCCAGCTCTTGGAGGTGGGTGGTTGTAGTAGATGGAGAGAGTCTAGGACACACAAACACCACACCTGTGAGGCTGCTGCCTGGACCGGCGCTCTGAGAATCCTTTCTATTCGCTAAGGTGGAAAGTCTAACCACAGAACAGTTCTCTCAACAGCACGACTGTTTGAAAGAAAGAAACATGTATTTCACTGCAACCCCAAATGGGACAGTAACTGCATGTCCCCAGTCCCGCTGTGCACCCTCGGGGCAGTGGCTCAGTCGAAGGTGATGCGGAAGCTGCGCTCCTGCTCCTTGCGGCGGCCCTCGCACACCTTGGTCACCTCCTCCACCTTCCTCTGCAGCAGGGCCGAGTTCTGGTCGATCCACTGCAGCGAGTCCATGTGCGCGTTGAGGATCTTGCAGATCTGCTGCAGCGGGTCGCTGGTGTCGGCGGGGCCCCCTGACGTGTTCAGATGCTCGATGATGTCCTTGAGGTCCTGGGCCATGCGCTTCAGCTGTGCATCGATGTTCTCGGCCAGCTTGTAGGTCTTCTCTCGCTCCTCGTCGGCGTGCTGCAGGTACACCGTCCCGCTCTGCTCCTTGACTGACTCCTCCAGCGGGCTCAGCAGGTCCTCCAGCTCCTTCTGCTGAGACAGGATGAAGTCAAGCTCCTGGTCCAGCCTCTTCTGGTCCAGCTTCACCTTCTCGACCTCGCGGTGGAGGGTGGTGATCTTCTCCCCGTTCTCGATCAGTGTGCGGTCCCAGGCGTTGACCTGCGTGGCCTGCTGTAAGAAGTGCCGTTCCTGGTCCTCCAGCTCCAGGCTCCACTTGTTGATCAGACTCTCCAGCTGGGCGTAGGTCATCGCGGGGCTGGCGGACACCCCGGTGGCTGCACTGGGGCCGGCTGGGGTGGTCCCGGAGGCCGCTGTGTTGCTGGGGATCCCAGCTGGAGCCAGTGGTTTTATATTCAAGGAGAAGCCGGTGGTGGCAGTGGTGGCGGTGGTGGTCGTTGCCGTGGAGGTGGTGGAAGCTGCTCCAGGGGCCTTCAGGCTGAAGCCCAACGTCCCCACTCCAGGCGTCCCTGCCGTGGTGGCTGGGGCACAAAGGGAGAGCCCGGTGGCAGCAGACGAGGCTGGAGCGTTTGCCAGCGAGGCAAAGAGCGAGGGCCCAGCACTGGCGGTCGTGGCGGTGGGTGCGGAAGCAGCCGGCTGTGTGGCCCCTGCTCCAGTGGCCACTGGCGTGGCCGGTGTGAAGGGCAGCCCGGTGAGGGCCGTGGGCTGGGCCGAACTCCCCATGGAGCCAATGTTGAAGCCGGAGGTCCCGGTCTGGGACGTGCCTCCACCCGTGAACGAGAAGCCCCCAGGTGTGGTGGACGGAGCAGCAGACGTGGTGGTAGGACCAAACACAAAGCCGGTGGGCGCCGTGCCCTGGGCTGACGTGACGGCGCTCGAGATGGCATTGGTGAGGGTGCTGCCGCCGAGCCCAAAGCCGCTGGGCTGCGTCGTGGCTGGGGTGGCAGCTGTGCCGCTCAAGTTTAGCTTTGGGCTGTTGATCCCTAAGGAAAATCCGGTTGCTCCTGCTGTAGGAGTTGTGGTTCCAAAACTGAATCCTGGGGTCTGTGTCGCCGGAGCCTGGGTGGTGAGTGAGAACAGGCTGGTGGAAGGGGTGCTCGCAGCTGGCTGGGAGGGAGTCCCAAAATTAAACCCGCCGGTGCCAGACGTGGAGAAAGAAAACCCCGTAGCAGGCGTGGTTGTTGCTGTCTTTGCAGCGCCAAAGGTGAACCCGCCTGTGGGGGCCCCAGTGCCTCCAAAATTAAACCCGCTCATGGCTCCAGACTCTGGTGGCAGCAGCTACTCCGGCTCCCAAAGCAAATCCACCGGTGTCTGCAACCTTGGAAAGATTTTTCAAAGCAGAGGAAGTGACATGATCAGATGACAGTTTTGGAAAGGCAGCCTCAGCGGTATGACGGATCCGTCTGCAGGGTGGCAGGACTCGATAGTTCTGATTAAGCAGCCACCCACCCTCTTCTCAATGTGTGGCCTAACCAGGCCCTGCTGAGCTAGTAAAGAAGGATCGGGATGCACAGCCCGTCCCGGGGGTCAGGCACTAGGAGCTGGAGGTGCTTGGGCCGCTCATGGCCACAGCCAGCACCAGCGGGAGCCCTGCTGCCAAGGAGGGGAAGGCCGAAGAGCGGGCGCCTGAACCGACCTCAGCCCCTGAGGAGGAGGTCGGATTCGAGGCGCTTCTGGCGAGCGGGGCTAGAGGCACACAAGCGCCTTTGGGACCTGCTCCGCAGGCCTCCCTGCTGACTGCAAGTGGGTGGGGGTAGGCTGATTAGGCACAGTGCCACCCCCCACGTGCCCTTCTGGACCTCACAGAGAGACGGGCCCCGGGAAGCTGAGCCGTACGCCAGGGCCTTGGGTGCCAAAGCCCCTCCCTGCGCATACCCCACACCATTTAGGAGGATGCAGGGCATGTTGGCACAGTCCCTCGCCCTCCTTCTAACTCAGGGGTGGGCACGAGACCCGAGTGCTCAATCAGTGCGCTTGCTGTCCCCGGCCGCAGAGACTGGTTCAAGGGGACATGGAGACACGAGTCGGCCAAGAGATCTCCCCCGGGTTTCTCTCCAGGTGCTACAGAGGGGCCTCCTCCACCTGCAGGTGCAGGGCACAGAGGATGAGCACCGGGAGGTGATGAGCTGCCACCAGAGAGAGCACAGGAGGGAGGGAGGGAGGGAGGGGAGAGAGCGCGAGACCCAGAAAATCCAGTCCTGCTCAGCAGCCCCACTCTGTCTTCCTCAGAAGTGCCACGAGCCAGCACGCCCTGTTCAGTTTAAGCTGACTGAGTTCTGTAATTTCTAACTGAAAAAGCTCTGAGCAGAGCCATCTGTTAGCTGGAAAGTCAAAGGTGACTTGGAGAGGAAAAGGTCAGTGGGCCTGAGTGATCACACGCTGAGCACCAACCGTCAGGCGGGATGCTCAGGGACACGATTTCTCACTACTGTCTGGCGGGAGGGGTTATGTCCCCACGTCCAAGATGAGGAAACTGGGCTCAGAGGGCTGCGGTGACCTATCAGGAGCTGACCCCAGGCCATGGGCCTGATCCACGAAGCTCCTCACCCAGCGCGGGCAGCAGATGACAGGGCGTTTCCCTGCACAGAATTAAGGGATCAATTAGGTATCAGATATAAGGGAAGATCTGCATTATACCCACTGACACGGCCTCTAACTATATTAAAGAAACGCAGGAAATGACAACAAAGGGAAGCAGAATGCAAATTTACTACTGCAGTGTGATCTTAGCTGTGGAAAAACAGAACTACTCTGACAAAGAGGGTTGGAAAGAAATACACCGACATGTGACTGGGGGCTGTCTTTGGCTGGTGGGAGTACAGGTGGATGGTCTCCTTGCTAATTTGCAGTAGCTTCCAAATGTTCATTCCATCTGTATGATAGACACATAATTGATAAGCTTGGTTTTTGAAAGAGACCTTCATATTACAGGGTGTAAATATACTCTGAAGAACCAGCGAACTTGTGTAGCCAGATTCTAGAATCACAGTGCGAGTGGGACAGATAGGGTGACTGAATTAAACAAACCTCCCCTAGGCTGGTGCTCAATCACACCTTGTCTTGCCCCAAAGGTGACTTGGGTGTGGGGAGGGGATGTACACCACAGGCTGGGCTAAAGGAAGCAGGGGAGTCGGCATGTGTAAATAACACCATGCCAGGTCAGGACCAAAGATGTGGTCCTCTAAAGACACCCATGTCAGACTTCCCTGGTGGCACAGTGGTTAAGAATCCGCCTGCCAATGCAGGGAACACGGGTTCGAGTCCTGGTCTGGGAAGATCCCACATGCTGCAGAGCAACTAAGCCCGTGCGCCACAACTACTGAGCCTGCACTCTAGAGTCCACAAGCCACAACTACTGAGCCCATGTGCCACAATTACTGAAGCTCGCGCACCTAGAGCCCGTGCTCCGCAACAAGAGAAGCCACCGCAATGAGAAGCCCGCGCACCACAACGAAGAGTAGCCCCCGCTCGCCGCAACTAGAGAAAGCCTGTGCGCAGCAACAAAGACCCAACGCGGCCACAAACAAATAAATAAATTTATATCTATCTATCTATATATATATATATATATATAAATAATATAAAGACACCCATGTCCTACTCCCTGGAACCCGGGAATATACTACCGTATGCGGCAGAAGGAATTTTCAGATGTGATTAAATTAAGGATCTTGAAATGGGGAGATAATCCTGGGTTAAACAGTGGGCCCTAAATGTCACCATGAGTGTCCTTATAAAATTGAGGCAGAAAGAGATTTGACTAGAGAAGAGACCATCTGAAGATGGAAGCAGAGACTGGAGTAACGCATTTTTAACTTGGAGATAGAGGAAGGGGCCATAAGCCAAGGAATGCAGGTGGCCTTTAGAAGCTGGAAAAGGCAAGGAAAAGGAATCTCCCCTGGAGTCTCCAGTAGGAACCAGCTCTCCTTGATTTCAGCCCAGTGAGAATGATTTTGGACTCTGATGTCCGTAAATACAGAGAATAAATGTGCATTGTTTTAAGCTGCTAATAAGTTTGTGATAATTTGTGCGAACAGCCATATAAGACACGAATACAGTTGGGGAGTAGAAAGTGTCTGACGGATATGAAGGGGGACCCCGTGACTCCCCAGGGCTCCCTGAGACTCAGCTCCCTCATCAGGGAAGTGCGAGTGGCCCCCACGACACTGAAGTATGGCCGAGTCGGGAAGGAGGTGGGTATGGTGTTAATGACCTCGGTCGCTGCACACAGGCACACGCTGCACCGTCACTCTGGGGCGAGCCCCTGGAAGCTGGTGAGGAAGGGAGGGAGGCCGGGGGTGGGTGTGAAACCAGCTGTGAAGTGCTTAGGAAAAAGACCTGGAGGTTGTGGCTGACCTCAAGTTTAACACGAACTCACGGTCAGCTGCCACTCTTCAGCGGGCCTCAGGCTGCATGATCCATTCCAGCGTCAAAATGAGAGTGGTGCTGGGGCAGCCCCGACAGCACTGTGATACGTACCCCCTCCTCAGCCAACTTCACACCTGTCCTACGAGGTCCTCGGGATGATGGCCACAGCGCACAGATGGGGGAGGAGAGGCTCAGACGGAAGTCACCCACAGTGGGCCCTAGAGCCCCGCCCCTGCACTGAAAAGCCCTCTTCATCTCTATTTCATCAAATGGGCACCCCCCACCATCCTGGCTACAGGGCAAGCAGCCCTGCTTTGGGGGCATGGCGGCTGTTCTGCACCCAGCTTCCACCCCACACCCTCATGTGCTTATTTTCCTTCCATTTAAAAGCAGCTGCAAGACAGCTCCCTGTTTCCAGACACGAAGTTGGTCTCCGAGCACGAAGAAAAGACCTGGGCTTGAACTCTGCTCCTGCTACTCACTAGCTGTGGGGCCCGGCGCAGGTGTCTCCTGAACCGCTCTGTGCCTCAGTTTTCCCACCTGTAATGAGGATACTCCCCTCACACGTTGAAGAATAAACACGGTCATGACAGGGGCTGCATGCCTGGCCCAGAGAAGGCATCCGCCAGTCCTGTCTCCTCTTCCCTCTGCGTAGGTAGCTGCCCCTCCACCTTCCACCGCAGACCCCTGGTTTTGTTCGGCCTCCTCCACACAGCCATGTGCTTCTGGGGAGAGGGGCCCGGGGCCGCCCGCCCTCCCAGTGCGCCTGCCTGGTCTGAGCCAGCAGACCTCAACTGGCTGCCTCCGACCCACCACCTCCTGGGACATACACTCAAAATGTAAGCTGATCAGACCACCAACATCAGTCTCTCTCCAGGGGCGGGATCATGACCTTGGCCTTTTTACAAAGCTCTTCTGGGGGCTTCTGACAAAGGCCTCTCTTCACTCTCGCCACAGCAAGTGCCTTAGCCTCTGGGACCACCGGCGCCCGGCCCTGCACCAGTTCCCTTCTTGCTCGAGAGACGCTCACACCCCCCGGCTCACTGCAGAGCCACCTCGAGCTGGGTCTGCTACCAGCAGCCAGAAGCATCTGAACTGTTACACCCACGTGTCTCAGTTCTCAAGACCTCACTCGAGAGAGCTTCTGCTATTTATAAGCTGCAGCTAAAATTTTTCAGAAAAGCATTTATAGAAAGTTCTTTGCTTTTTATACCACAAGAAAAACAATCTCCCATGGGGCCTTGTCTGGTTTAACGGTTCTATATTTATTAAACGCCTCATCTGTTTCCAACACGTTGGATGCCAGGGACCTACTAAGGAGTGGTGAACACGTCCTGATCCAGCCCACCCTGTGTGTCACGGCTCACTTATTCCTGACAGCAGGTCCATCTGACGAACGAGGAGAGTGAGGCCCAGCGAGATGACCTAAACCCTGAAGGCAGCCAGAGACGCGGCAAACGTCGGGTTTTCAGTACCAGGGCTGCAGGCAGGGGCAAGGCTGGGTCACAGGTAGTGGGAGCGGATGCCTGAGCTGAGCGTTGAAGGACGAGGGGTCAGCCCGGAGACAGGGAGGAGGGTCTGGGTGGAGGCAGAGAGAGGCTGACCAGCAGGTGTGGCTCTGGGGCCTGAGTACGCTGTCGGCATGGGCTGGAGGGAGAATGTGCGCGGGGCAGGGCTGAACCCTGCACATTCCAAAGAAAGGACTGGCCCTTGCCCGGCTCTGGGGAGGGACCCTCCAAGCCCTTGGAGCATCCTGCCTGACAGAGTGTCTCTAAGGTGGGCCTTGGGCCACACGGCATCAGCTTGCCCTGTGAGGGGGCTAGAGGCTGAATAACGAAGGTGACACGGTGCCTGCATGACTGTAGCTAAACCCACCCTGGACAGCAAGGCTTCCCTGGTGGGCAACGTCCCATGTGTGCTCACATTGCTGCTGGAGGAAGGATTAAGCCCTGTCTGTGTGACTCCCCTGGGAGAAGACAACTGGAAGCTTCCACCTGGTCTCTCCTGGACTCTGCCCCGAATACCTTCTCCCCTTACTGATTTTACCCTGTTTTGGTTTTGCTGTAATAAACCATAACTATAACAGCTTTGCTGAGTTGTGATCTGTCCTTCCAGCAAATCACAGACGCTGAGGGTGGTCTTGGGGACCTGTGACCACATTCATGTATGGTGCCATGTGACGTGATGGGAGAAGCTGGCAGAGCCACCGATGTCACGTGAATGGCCAGACCTTATCCTGAGGGAGCCACAGAGGGACTTTAAGGCAGGGGGAGGGGGGACTAACATGGTGGGGGATGGACTGGAGCAGTAGAGGCTGGAGGTGGGGCAGCTGGGAGGAGGCTGGGGGACGGTCTAGGCCAAGAGCCCAAGGCCTGAGCCAGGACCCTGGGGATGGAGAAGAGAGAATCCCAGGTTGGGACATGTATACATTTGCACCAAAATGAAACAAAGTGATAGTTCTGCAGGGTCTGTCCCGGTTAACAAAGCCACTGAAGACCAGAACTTTGGGTGTTTCTCATAAAACATGGCTGAACAAATACACACTATTGTGAAATAGTGTGAAAGAAAAGAGAAGGAGCTGTGAAAAAAAAGAGAAGGAAAAAAAGCCCTCTGCCCTCTGTGAGGGCTTTTCTACTTTTACCAAAGGGGTGAGCTTTCCTAACAGAGAAGCTGACGCTGCTTGGGGGCAAGCGGGGAGGCACAAAAACTGAAGTGGTGCCTTTTCCTGGGAAGAGGGGAGGGTGTGCCGGGGCCAGCTGCTCGGAACTGGGCAGCCGCGGCCGGGGTAGTTGGTCCACGTAGGACCCAGGCCCCGAGTGAAAGGGGCTGCCTTGAGATCACTGAGGGTGTTACTGGCAGAGCCACCAGCCCCGCATTTGCCCTCATTTTCCAAACCACATCCGGCCACCTGCATGGCCCCGGGGCGCCTGGGATTCCCACCTACAGACACAACTCACCCCCAGCTTCAAGGACCAGGGTTCTCTGCCATCACCTCCACCTTCGCTCAGGTCCACCAACCTTTAGTTTTCTGCCTCTCCAAACCTGAACTTCATCTACTTTATTCACTCTAGCATTTACTCAGCCCTACCCTGTGTACAGTGATGACAACACAGAGAGGAAAAATGGTCCGTCCCCCGAGGGGGGAGTCACAGAGAGCACACAAATTCTTTGCAGTACAACAGTCATTCATACAACTGGTTTTTTTGGTTTTTTTTTTGCGGTACGTGGGCCTCTCACTGTTGTGGCCTCTCCTGTTGCGGAGCACAGGCTCCGGACACGCAGGCTCATTGGCCATGGCTCACGGGCCCAGCCGCTCCGCGGCATGTGGGATCATCCCGGACCGGGGCACGAACCCGCGTCCCCTGCATCGGCAGGCGGACTCTCAACCACTGCACCACCAGGGAAGCCCCAACAGGTATTTTTGATCACCTGCTATGTACAGACGCTATTCAAGGCCCCGAAAATACGGCTGTAGATGAGACAGAGGAGTCTCTGCTCTTGTGGAGCTACATTCCAGCGGGGGAGACAGACAGGAAAACAAGACACAACAGAGAAATTACATGGCATGTTAGAAGAGGCTCAGCGTCACGGAGAAAAGACCAAGTGGGGCAAGGGAAGGGGAAGAGGGGACTCCGCACAGGGGTGAGGGGATTAACAGAGGCCGCCAGAGGGAAGTGCATCTGAGACCAGAGGGAGGAGCCAGAACAAAGTCCTGGGGTGGGACCAGGACAGCAGGAGGCAGGCAGGCGGCACTGTTACTGAGCCCTGGGCTCTCCTTTCCCTCCCTCCCTACCACAGCCCCTTTTCTTAGACACCAGGAACAGGGGTGTTTGGGAATGAATATGGGGGGACCTCAGCCTTGGACCAAGAGGAAAAGAAAGATTAAGAAGGGTATGGGGGAGGGGTTGTGTGTGGTGGACAGAATAACAGCCCTAAGACAAGTCCACACCGTAATCGCAGAACCTGTGAATATGTGACCTCACATGGCAAAAAGGGACTTCATAGATGTGATTAAGGATCCTGAGATGGGGAAATGATCCTGGATTATCTGCATGGGCTTTCAATGTAATCACCAGGGCTCTTATTGGAATCAGGAGGCAGAAGAGGACAGCCAGAGGGACCGTGACCATGGAAGAACGTTCCGAGAGCTGCTACACTGCTGCTCTGAAGACAGAGGAAGGGGCCATGAGCCAAGGAAAGCAGGTGGCCTCTAGGAGCTGGAAAAGGAAAAACCCAGAGTCTCCCCCAGTGTCCAGAAGGAACACAGCCCTGTGCACCCATTTCAGACTTCTGACCTCCAGAACTGTAAGAGGAAATATTTGTGTTGTCTTAAACGGCTAAGTTCGTGGTAACCTGTTACAACAGCAATGGGAAACTAATACAGGGGTGGGGGACAAAGAAAGAACAGGACGGAACTCAATACAGAGAAATGGATGGGAAACACATCCTGGAGTTGGGGTTGAGAAAGGGGCAGGAGTGAGGGGCGATGGGGCCAGGGCAGGCCTGCCTCTGTGCGTCGGGGCGTGATCGCAGGACCCTAGCAGCTGCGGAGCTACTGGGGAAAGAACAGCTGTGATCCTGAAAATCCAGACATCCCCAGCCACTGGGGTGACCTCATCGGGGTGTGGATGTGTGTGACACCCAGCAACAACAGGCCGTGTATGATGGAGGGGAGGGACAGGGTGGCCTGGGAGCACCAAGGAGGGCTTGTGGTTGTGATGGTGTCAGCCCCACAGGGCAGGACTTCCCTGTTTTGTTAATGGCTGTACCCCCAGCACGCAGAGCAGTGCCTGGCATGCAGCAGGCGCCCAATAAATATCTGTGGCTGACCGACGGCCTGAGAACCGATACTAACTACATTTACTGAGTGCCACCTATGTAAGCGGTACCCGGCCAGGAGCACTAGGGAGCAAGCGGCACACTAAACCCTTCCTGGATGGGAAACAAGCTCAGAGAGTTAATGTGACTTCTTCAAGGTCACACAGCAGCGAACACTAGTCCCAAGAAAGGAATCGAGCTCCTTCTGGGGCAGCGGAGGGGGAGATGTCAGAATTAAGTCTTAATGGAGGAGTGGGGTGCTCTGGGCCGACATGTGGCTGAGCAGCCGAGGGAGTGACACACCTCCAGGGCAGCTTCTGCACAGCTACGGCTGGAGCAGCAGGCTGACGGGGAGTGGGGTCGAGGGCCGGGTCACAGAAGCAGACTGGCAGCCAGTCCACCCACCGGACACAAAGCCGGGACCCCGCTTCCCTCCCATCCCCACCACGGCCCTTCACCTTCTCACCTCAGAAGTGACTCTCCCACCACGAGGCTCATCCCCCGGGGCAGAGGCAGCTGCCCCACATCCACCCGCTTCCTTCATAACAGAAACTCTGTTTCATTTGGGGCAGCAACGAATCCAGCCAAAGGACTCCATGTCCCACAGCTCCTTAATGGGGCCCAGGTCTGTCTAGTCCACTGATGGGCCGGGAGGAGGGCAGCAGGCCTGCAGCGGTCACGAGAAGTCCAGCCCATGCACTTCCGTGAGCTCTGCGGACAGAGGACTTTGCCCAACCTCTTCTGCCAGTCGCCCGGCAGGACACAGCCCAGCAACGAGAAGTGGGCGCTGCAGCCTGTCAGCCCGAGCGCCCACTCCTCCACTCCTAGCCCTGGGATCTTAGTTCTAAATTCATCCCCCGGGCCTCAGTTTCCTCATCTGAAAAAAGGGGATGACGGCTCCAGAATCATATGGTCTCTGTGAAGATAAAATGGTCTAATCCGTGTCAAGCACTTAGCACCGTGTCTGGTGTATTCTCGGGACCCAGGAAATGTTAACTTATTAATGCGGTTCTGGGAAGTGATGGGAGCAACCGCTCCCAGCATTCTGCCCACAGCCACCTGGTGGCTGCCAACAACGCTGAGCCCCGACAGCACCCAGGAAGGACAGGAGCTGTCTGTACCAACTACGTTTTCCCTTTGGAATTAGCTATTTATTTAAGACTTGGAGGAAGTGTGGCCACGGGCTCAGAGAGACCAGAGGAGGGGAGAAGACATGGGAGAGACAAGGCAGGAAATCAGAGACTGAGGGAACCGCTGCCCCTGGTCGTCATCAGCCCAGCCCAGCGCTGCTGAACGCGGCCCTGCCTGGGGAAATGTGATGCCCGTTGAGGCTCAAAGGTCCATCCTGGCCCGGCCCAGCCGGTACCTTTGCTGTGTCAGTGCAGGAACCCCCTGTCCCCTGCCCCCCACCATCATCTCCTCTAGGTTGTCTCACCAACATGTGAGACCCTGACTCTTGCTTCTTAAATCTCTCTTGAATCGGATCCCCTACTCTCCTTTGAGTCAAAGAAAACCCCTCTAAACCTCAGGGAACGGATAAGCCCAGAGAGCCTGCCCTTCAAGAATGGAAATCAGGGCTTCCCTGGTGGTGCAGTGGTTGAGAGTCCGCCTGCCGATGCAGGGGACACGGGTTCGTGCCCCGGTCTGAGAAGATCCCACATGCCGCAGAGCGGCTGGGCCCGTGAGCCATGTCCGCTGAGCCTGCGTGTCCAGAGCCTGTGCACCTCAACGGGAGAGGCCACAAGAGTGAGAGGCCCACGTACCGCAAAAAAAAAAAGAATGGAAATCAGCTGATCAGCGACGAGCAGCTTGCCAACCAGACCTTAGACAAGGCAAAGTCTCAGGCTCCAGAGCAGCGAGGAGGCCAGTGTGGCCAGACCAGTGTGCGGTGTGAAGCCACGATAGAGTTCTGAAGTTCCAGGATCTGATTTACGTTTTGAAAGACTCGCCCAGGTTGCTGGGAGGTGGGGTGGGGCAAGACGCCAGCAGTCGCCTGGCGGGGGCTGGTGGTGACCTGGGCCACTCTGTCTGGCTCTTACACAACTACCCTGCCTGGTGGGCCCGGCCAACCCCAGGTGCAGGAAACGGAGCCCCAGAGAGGGGCAGAGAGGCTTTTCTAAGCCAGTCTGCAGCAGGGAAACCTCAGTGCTCCCGTCCATGTAAAGGCCATCTCTCTCCCACAGCACAAGGCATCCCCAACTGGGAGGGTGGGACAGAGACCAGGTAGATGCAGTTTTCAACTGCCCTCTCACCTCCTTAAGCTGCCTGGGGTTCTGGTCCTAATTTCCTCGGGCCTGTTCCTCCCTGTGGACGGGCACACTACAGGCTTCTCACCTTCCCAGGTATCAATATAACGAACCCATATTAAGCATTAGAGACCTGTCTGGACAGACAAACAGGAGGCGTGTCTGTCTGTCTGCTGTGGGGAGGGGAAAGGATATGGAAAGCCTCACTGCCTGTCCTGGTCACATGAACTGATCCCTAAATGTCCCTGCATACTAACTGCCCAAGAGACAGTGTCACACGTGTTCCATTTCCCAACCCACCCAATGACATACTGGTCATTTTTTAAGATGAAAATTAAATTCTTTTTGTGAAAAGATAGTTTGTTCACATGGTTCTGTTCCAAAGGTACAAGAGGGAATTCCACGGTCTCTGTGATCCTCCCCTGCTCCGCACAGCTATCTTTCTTAAACTGGAGACAAGCTTTTAAGTTTCTTGTGCCTCTTTCCAGAGATTTTCTTTTTTTCTTTTTAAAAATAAATAAATAAATAAATAAATTTATTTTTTGGCTGTGTTGGGTCTTCATTGCTGCGCGTGGGTTTTCTCTAGTTGCGGTGAGCTGGGACTACTCTCCGTTGCGGTGCGTGGGCTTTTCATTGCTGTGGCTTCTCTTGTTGCAGAGCAAGGGCGCACAGGCTCAGTAGTTGTGGCTCGCAGCCTCTAGAGCGCAGGCTCAGTAGCTGTGGCACGTGGGCTTAGTAGCTCCGCGGCCTGTGGGATCTTCCCAGACCAGGGCTTGAACCCGTGTCCCCTGCACTGGTAGGCGGATTCTTAACCACTGTGCCACCGGGGAAGTCCCTTTCCAGAGATTTTTTTTTTTTTTTTTCAATGCGTTTAAGTAAATGCAGTTTGCAATCTCCCCATTGTACACAAAAGGCTGCATGTGCCAGAAGCACTATTCTGCACTCTTCTTTCTTCACTGACTATACTGTAGAAGTCATTTTAAGTACGCTTATTGTCCTCATTGGATGGAGGAGGAAATACTCTCACAGGGGAACTGCCATGCACCCCTCAGCTGTTTGCTCCTCGGGGTTGCCTCCAGCTAGTACCTAAATATTTCTTGGACTCACGAGGTTCTCAGCCATCCCTCTTCTTCCTTCCTTCACTGGAAAATACTCTCTCTACCCCAAGAACTCACCTCACGGCTAACGAGCAATTACATTCTCCTTCTCACTCCTGAGGCCCAAACCTGCACCTGAAGGAGCTCAGGTGGTGGGACAAACAGCAAATTTCCCCATGGGGAAAACGAATCAGGTTAGACGTGTGTGGAAAAGTCAGGAAACAACCAGAGGAGTAGATTTTTAAGGAAGATTCTAGAACCACTCTTAATATAAAATAATAGGACTGGACGAGCTCTGAGGATTACTCAGGTACTGGATCCCTTACCTTTTTTGCCAAAAACTGTTTTGTTTCCTTCTCTTGTGCTGAAAGATATTTTTCCCCCCTCTACCTAACCGCATTTTTTGTGTGTGTGTGTGTGGCCGTGCTGCATGTGGGATCTTAGTTCTCTGACCAGGGATGGAACCCGTGCCCCCTGCAGTGAAAGCGCAGCAGAGTCTTTTCCACTGGACCACCAAGGAAGTCCCCCAACTGCATTTTTAACATTTAAATTTTAACTACACAATCAATACATCAGTCCTCTCTTTAAAATATTGTTTTGGCCACCACCAACAAAGCTAAGCACCCCCTGATCACTATCCTTGATCCTGGTCCCCACACCCATGAGGTAGCCCGGTTAAAAGTCACTGTGTATCTGTTATCTACGTGCTCATGTGTACGTTCATAGCCAGAGGAAATGACTTTATACATATGTTTTCTCTACTACACAGGGGATCACACTGCATGTGTCACTCCACAATTTGTAGCGTTTCCAACAGGTTTCCCTCTCCTTCTGGCTGCTGTAAACCAGTCCGCAGTGTGGCTAGACCACATTTTATTTATCCGTGCCTCTACTGACGGACATTTAGAATGCTCCTGATTTTTTCTTTATTATAAACAATACTGCAACAAGCATACTCACTCATGCTTTCTCGGGCACAGGCACAGACACTCTTCCAGGGCAGATCCCAGAAGAACTGCTGGCCACAGGTACTTGCATTCTGGTTTTGCTAGGGACAACCAAACTGCCCTCCAACTTGCCTGTATGTGCTTTTATTCTAACTGGTGGTGCCTGAGACAACCATTTCCCTACAACCTGCCAGCACCTGAAATTAGGAAAGTATTGCCAACCTGATATATGAACTGCATTAAAAAAAAATAATGATAAAAGCACCAACCATTCAGCGCCACTGTATGCCAGCACGTGTTGGGTAATTCACAAACATACCTCATTCATTCAGTCAACAAACATCACTGAGACTTAGGACAGGACAGGCCTTGGGCTGGGCAAACAAAGACAATATGGCATGGCCACCCATCCTCAAAAACCCAGTGTTATAAATGTGATGAAGGAAAAGCTACCAGAATTGAAAACAGGTAGTCAGACAAAAACTTGTGCACAAACATTCACAGCAGCATTATTCCCAATAGCCAAAAGATGCCCCCATCTCTAACCACCCTTTGCCTCCATCACTCCACTCCAGCCCTACAGGCCTTCCTGCTGTTCTGCACACACGCCTAAAGCACTCCTGTCTCAAGGTCTTTGCACTTGCTGTTTTCTCTCTCTGGAACACTCTGATGGCCCCATAGCTCACTCCCTTACCTCCTTCAGGTCTTTGCTAAAATGTCACCTACTCAGTGAGGTCTTCCCCAGCTATCCTTAGGACCCAGCATCATCTGAAATACAATATATTCCATTTACAGACCTCGTTTGTTGTCTGTCTCCCCATTAGAACAACAGTTCCATGAAGGGCAGGATTTTGGTCCGTGATCTCCACTGCTGTACCCCAATATCTGTGACAGTTGCTGGTCACTGGGGGCACTCAGCAAATGCTTGTTAACCCAAAAAACAGATCCAGGTTGCTTTGTGCCAGGTACTATTCTACATGCTTTCCATGTACTAACTGGTTTAGTTCTCACTGCTTCTACCACAGGGTAGGTACCATTAGCATCTCCCTTTTAGAGTTAAGTAACTTGCTCAATGTCAACATAAATGTCAAAGTCAGGATATGACAAGGTTCCTGTCCTTAAATAATTCAGAGTTTACTGAGGGTAACAAAGAGATAAATTGTTGGACAACAGGTAGACACTGTTAAAAGAGCTTTGGTTAGAACCTACTGGAAGCCCAGGGGAGGGGCAAGGACACTGTCCTAGAGAAGGAAGGGATGTTTAAGCCTGTTTTGAAGGATGTGGAGGAGTTAGTCAAGGTGGGAAGGGGTTAGAGCAATGGCTCATTCCAGGCAAAAGCTCAGATGGGCAAGGGCTGCCTTGAAGAACAGTGTTAAATGCCCTGTGTGAAAACCACAAGATGCCAAAGAAGATACACAAATGGGTGATAAGCATGGGAAAAGCACTGTTAGCTGTTGGGAAATGCAAATCAAAACCAAAATGAGATACCAGTTTACTGGTGCCACTAGGATTACAATAACAAAAAAGGTGGACAATATCAAGCGTTGGTTAGGATGTGGAGAAACTCGAACCCTCATCGCTAGTGGGAATGTAAGATAGTGCAGCCACTTTCGAAAACAGTACAGCAGTTCCTCAAAAGGTTAAACACAGTTATCCAATGATCCAGCAATTCTACTCCTAGGTATCTCCCAAGAGAAATGAAAACATTTGTCCATACAAAACTAGTACACACATATTCCATAACAGCCAAAAAGTAGAAACAACCCAAACGTCCATCAATTGATGAATGGATAAAATGAAATGTTATGCAGCTTTAAAAAGGAATAAAGTATTGACATATGCTACAAAACAGATGAACCTAGAAAACTAGACACAAAGGGCCACCTATTGTACGATTCCACTCATATGAAATGTCCAGAATAGGCAAATCTACAGAGAGAGAAAGCAGGTTGGTGGTTGCCGAGGGATGGGAGCATGGAGAATGACCACTAAGAGGTATGGGGTTTCTCTCTGGAGTGATAAATATGTTCTAAAATTAGACTGTGGTAATGAGTACACAACTCTGAATGTATAAAAATCACTGAATTGTACACTTGAATAAATGGATGTGAATCATGCTTTTTTTTTTTTTTGCAGTATTTCAATAAAGCCATTAAACAAACCAACCAAGCATGGGATGCCAGGGAGGGGCTGAGAAGGCAGGGGCTGGGCAGAGCTATTTCTAAAGATAGGATCACACTTTCTTGTGGGGATGAGTACAGCTGATTGAGAATGGGCTGGGGAGGAGACTGTAGTTGAAATGCTCCAGTCAGCTGAGGCCAACAAGGGGCTCCAGTAGAAATGCAGCTTGGCACAGATACACCACAGATACAAGACTCAGTGAGGGGCTAAAGCACCAGGGCCAAGGGACTTTAAGACCACCACAGGTGGACACGTGTGAGAGAGAGAGAGAGAGAGAGAGAGAGAGAGAGAGAGAGAGAAAGAGAGAGAGAGAGAGAGAGAGAGAGACAGAGAGGGAGAGAGAGGGAGAGAGAGGGAGAGAGAGGGAGAGAGAGGGAGAGAGAGGGAGAGAGAGAGAGAGTGTGTGTGTAGACAGAACCACACACACCTGTGCTCCCTCCCCAGCCTCTCTTGCAATCAACACCAGTGTCCCAGTGGAGAGGCAGTGATGTCAGTGGGGGAGGGAGGCAAAGGTCCAGGTTGTGGCAGAGGCAGTTGCCATGGAGATGGTTTCTCTGGGAACCAGGTGAAAACCACCAGAGGTGGGGGGCAGGGTGGCTTTGATTCTGAGATTAGAACCAATCACAGCCCATACCTATCCCTGGGTATCAACCACCACACTAACACTTCTGGACATTTATTATGTGCTGTGCCCTGTTTGTAGTGCTTTACCTGTACTGACTACAACCCAAAGAGGCAGGAACTACCAGTGTTCCCATTTTACAGATGAGCAAACTGAAGCCAAGAGAACTTCAGTAACTTGCCCAAAGTCGCCCCGGTGGTTAGGACTGACCGAGGCTGTCTGGCCCCAGAGCTAAGCTGGGGCATCAGGAGCCTCTCCAGTGTGACCCTTTTCACCACTACACCCCCCCATTGCGTGCCATGTCCAGCACCCCCTTCCTGTTCCCTAATGACATCCCAGGTCACCTCTGTCACCTTCCAGACTAGTTTAGTGGTTCAGGTTTCACTCTCAAATCCAACTCAGTGCCGTCTGCTTTCCCTCACTGCAGGCTAGACTCCTGACGGCTTGGAGTGAAGCGGGGGCCTCAGATGCCCTTTCCTGCCCTGCGTCCCCCCGGCCCCCGCCGGAATCTGTTCCTGCTCTGGGTGGGGGCGGGCAGGAGAAGAAGGGCAAAGGGCTACTGAACAAACCTAACAGCTCTGAGGTCTAGGGCCCTGCTGGCTGCTGGCCCTCAAAGTCCCCCCTGGGGCAGTCCTGGGGGACCTCTCAGGCCTGTCAGGTGTTCCTGTTATGGTCCCCTGCCTCTGCCTCAAACCCCCTCTCTCTTGCTCCCTTGGCTCCCCCTATGACTGGCCATCCCAGTGGGTGCCAACTGCGTTCATTCAGGCCTTGCTACTTTCCTTTGTGCCCAAGCAAACCTGGGGGTATGGTGCATCCAAGCCCACCTCAAGGCAGGGGTACAGGCTGCGCTGCAGCTGCCCTCCACCTGCCATCCCCCATCGGGCACGAGGAGCAGGTTTGCTGTGAGAAAGGGAAGAGTGGCCCTGTACTCTCCTGCTGGGCATAAACAACTGAACAGAACACATCAGGCAAGGCCACCTGATTGTGATGGATCTTGACACGTCTCAACACAGACAGAAACACACTGTCTGAAGCACAAAAATGACCAACCATCACTCTCCTGGCTCAGAGCTGACGGCTGCTTCTTAACTAAGCACAGCGTCAGCTCCACTGACAAAGGACGCTGGTCACGGCCTTGCCCCTGCTCCCTGCTGGCCTCCAATCCAGAGCAAAACCCCTCTTCCCTGAACCCTCCCCAGTCACCTAACCCAGCCCAGCCCCTAAAAGTCCCCTCTGACACCCCCTTCCTGAGATGCCCCACGGGCCCCCAAGGTGGGTGGCCCCACAGCTGCGACAAGTAAGAAACCCAAATGGTTTGACTACATGTACTGGTGGTCCTGGGGGCATGGATGGCTGATGAAGGACACCAGCCCCCCTTCAGCAGGAACCCAACCTTCCCGGATGATTCCCTAGAGACCCCCTTCCCTGCTCCCCACAAACAATGCCCTCCCCAACCGCGCATAGGCTGGGCAGCTAAGTGAGACCGGCACCCTTTCAAGCTGGGTCAGTCCGGCGGGGGGTGGGGGGAACAGCTCAGGGGTATGTGTGGCCCCTGCACCGAGGAGTCCTCAGTTCCTTTAGTTCTCTGCTCTGGGCAGAGGATGACAGATGTGGGGTTGGGAGCAGCGGGGTAGGAATCACCGCACACAAAGGTCAGGGAGGGCCCTCGGCCCCAGCCTATCCACACTCGAGGTTTGTTGAGGTTTCCCTGAGTGACTCACCAACCTTTTAAAACTTGGATCTCATGGAGAAGTCTGGATTTCTCACTTCTATGAAACCCGAAGCTCTGCGCTGCCAGGCCGGCACTGTTGCAGGGCACATGGGCCGACCCTGAGCAGCACCGTGCCTGCAGGGACAGCTCGCTGGCGGAGCCAGGCGTCGTTCTAGGCCTTTTCATACGTTATCTCTGGTCTTCACCACTGCCCTCTGCTATTGTCCCTGCTCTTCTGATGTAGCACGTGGGGGCACAGCACCTTGCTGAAGGCCACACGGTGATAAGTGATGTGTCCTGAGCTCCAGGACACCATGCTGTCAATTACCTTCAGTTTACCCTGTCCACTCCCTATGGGCATATGAGGGACGGGTATGCCAGGGCTGGTGCTAGCCTTTAGCTCCCAGATGAGGAAACGGAGGTCCCGAGAGGGGAGGCGTGGCAGGATGGATGACGCTCCCAAACACGTCCACATCCTAGTGCTCAGAATCTGTGAACGCTACCCTATAGGCAAAAGGGACTTTACAGATGTTGTTAAATTAAGGATCTTGAGATGGAGACACTATACTGGATTTTTGGGGTGTGCCCTACCATAATCACAAGGGTCTTTATAAGAGGGAGGGCAAGAGTATCAAAGGAGGAGATAGGGGACATGATAATGGAAGCAGAGGTAGAAGTGATTCAAGGAAGGGGCCACGAGCCAAGGAATGCAGGCAGCCTCTCGAAGCTGGAAAAGGCCAGGGAATGGATTCTCCCCTAGAGCCTCGAGAAGGACCCCTTTTAGACTTCTCGTCTCCAGAACTGAAAGGGAATAAGTGCATGTTGTTTTAAGCCACTAAGTCTGTGGCAATTTGTTACAGTGGCCACAGGAAATGAAAACAGAAGATGACCATCGAGGGTGCTGGAGCTGGTGCAGCAGTATGGGGCCTCGCCAGGCTCTGAGAGCTGTGGCTGCCTCTGCTGAGGAAGATGTAGCAGGAGGAAGGGGAGGGAAGGGACTCTGGAGGACTCTGAGCCACTGGGCCACGTGGCAGACCTGTGTTCTGTGTGCCTGGCCCCTGCACTGCCCTTTCCCCAGCTGAACTGGCCTTGGCCTTCCTGCCCTTGTTTGCCAAGACACCCACCCCCAACCTCTGCCCTCCTGGCCTGCATGATGCAGACACCTGCCCTAGTGCCCCTTCAGAGGCCAAAGGACTGAATTCCCCAGTCTCTGTGCCTGAGCAACTCATTTAAAAATAAACTGATGCGGGACTTCCCTGGTGGCCCAGCAGTTGGGACTCTGTGCTTCCACTCCACGGGTTTGATCCCTGGTCGGGGAATTGAGATCCCCGCATGCCCCACAGCACAGGGCTGGGGGCTGTGAGGAATGATTCTTGGGAATGAGGAGGGTCCTGACTTACCCTCTAAGTGCTCGGGGAAACAGTCACACACACAGACATCTGCCTTCGAGGCGGCTCTGAAAGCAGAACAAAGTGGGGTACGAATACGAAGAGAAACAAACATGGGTTGACCTTGAGCTCCTAGTAAGTGCTGGGCTTTACCTACGTCATTTCATATAATCCCCTCAGCACCTAAGCCTTAAAGAGAAATAATTAATGCTCATAATTAGGCAGGCTCTGTTCTAGGAATTTTACATACATTGACCTATTTAATCCTCACAATAATCCTAGGAGGTGGGTCATCTTATCCCCATTTTATGGATGAGAAAACTGAATCACAGAGAGAAGATGTCACTTGCCGAGGGTCAAATAAGTGGTGTTGGGATGTGAACCCAGCAGGCTGGCTCCAGAGTCAAGGCTCTGAGCCACTTTTCACTTGATCTTAGCCAAAAGGTTGAGAAGCGATCTGAGCCACTTTTCAGAAGGCAGCTGAGGCCAAGGCAGGGTAAGGGCCTCGTGTGCACCCTTGGCCAGGACTAGGTGGTATGGGCTTGGGATTGAAACCTGGGTCCATCTGATGGAAAACTCGGTGCCTCTTCCATCACTGCAGGCCCGTCACCTTGACTGGGAGACCAGTTCGGGGTTCTGCGATAGGACAGGTGAGGAGGGCCTCCTCTGGGACAGGGGATGGGGAGGGTCAGGTCACAATCAACAGAATTTGGCAATTGTGAGCAGCAGCAGACCCGAGGTGAAGGTCCAGGCTTGGTGCCTCCCAGCAGGCTACATCCTGAGCTGGGGGTCAGGGACCCCACACATCTGAGAGAGGACATGCTCTCCCTGGGACCAGCAGGACCTTGGAAGCTATATGGCGGATGCCCAGGCTCTAACCAGCAGTGTGACTGTACACGACACCTTGCCCCCTGCAAGCTGAGCGGGTCAGCCTCTGTGATCTGAGTCTGTTCTTGGTAGTTCTTGGCATTGAGCCTGATTCTCAGGGTTCTGCACAGGTTGCTCTCCCTCCCCCTCCCCAAACCCCTCCCTTGCTGTGCTGGAGCCTCTCTCCAATCCAGGGCTTCACTAACCAGGAATGGTTGCCAGGTGCACAGGGCGGCCCCCAGAGAATCCCCCACTCCCCCGCCCTGTCAAACAGCCAGGGTGATGCAACCTGGCTGCAATTGCCACCTCACTCCCCAAGCCTGGCTCCTCCGCACTGAAAAAGAGTCCCCAGCAGCCCCACCCACGCTCCTAACCCCAGCTCAGGAGTTGAAGGGCCTGGGGCACCTGGACCCCAGAGGACTTTGTGAAGTTGGGGGAGGCCCAGGCATCTGAGTCCTGGATGGGCAACAGGTCCAGAGGTGGGTGTGGGGAGAGGGCTCAGGGTGCCAAGACCTGGGCTCACAGGCACCACTGATGACCCACCGCCCATAAATTCGAATATGCCCTGAAGGGCTGGGAGCTCAGTGTGCAAGCTGGCACCAGCAGAACTCAACTCTATGGGACCCATCAGATGGAGAGAGAAAAAGGCACAAGGGGCTGGGACAGGGGGACCAGGGTCTTCTCAGTCAGCAAACGCCGCAATCTACAAGCAGCAAGATTCCCACACTAAGTTCATTCCCAGGTATTAAAAAATATCCTACCTGGTCGTCCTCTCAAAACCCCACAATCCCCGTCTATGAGACAAAACCAAATGGAGGGACATTCCATAGAATATCCAACCAGCACTCTTCAAAACTGTCAGGGTTGTGAGAGACAAGGAAAGTCTAAAAAGCCTTTGCAGAGCAGAGGTGGCTACAGAGACGGACGACTAAAGTGTAAGACGGCATCCTGGAGGGGATCCTGGAACAAAGGAAGGGCGTTAGCGAACAACTGGTGAAATTAGAAGACAAGGTGGAGTCTAGGTAATAGGAACGTACTGATGTTGGCTCCTGAGCTGTGACAAGTGTACGAGCGAGCGTAATGCAAGATGTCCAGTGACAGAGACTGGAAGAGGGGTATAAGGGGACTCTGCACTGTCTTTGCAGTACATCTACAATTATTCCAAAATAAGTTATTTAAAGAAAAATACTCTACCTAGTCCACCTGTTATAATCTAGAAGGTCTTTTCGAAGAAGACTGGGGAGTGATTGTGCCCCCTCACTGCCAGCGGCCTGTCCAACAGACTCCCCTAATCCCACCTGCTATCGCTCAAATATCTACACTGAGGAGTGGAAGTCGGTCCTTCTTACTTAGAAGAACTTTAAAAGCACTACTGCTTAGCAATGGAGATAAAACATATCCAACTCAATAAAAGTAATAATTAAACCCCCTTATGTAGCACCTACTGTGTGCCAGGCACTAGTCTAAGCACACTTGACCTGGATTAACTCATTTAATCCTCAAAACAGTACTAAGAAGCAGGTACTATTAACGGCCACGTACCTCAGTCCGTTTCTATTAACTCAACTCCATGCTTTATTCTGGCACTGTTAATGGTAACCGAGGCACAGGGAAGGGAAATTGCCAGTAAGCTAGTAAGTGGGGTGTACTCAGCGTTTGAACCCAACAACTTGGCTCCAGAGACTGTACTCTTAACCACTACTCTATGCTGCCTTGGTAATAACATAGCCCCTATAGGGCAAGAGTTGGCAGAGTGGACAGTTAAGTATCATAAGGAAACATGGTCAGATCCCAAGAAAGACTTCCTGTATGCAACAGCAGCCCGTACGAGGGATATAATGTACAATACGATAAATATAATTAACTCTGCTATATGTTGTATATGAAAGTTGTTAAGAGTATAAATCCTAAAGTTCTCATCACAAGGAAAAACGTATGTGTTTTTTCTATTTCTTTAGTGTTGGAATTGTAGGAGGTGATGGATGTTCACTAAACTTACTGTGGTAATCAATTCACCAGGTGTGTAAGCCAAATCATTATGTTGTACACCTTAAACTTATACAGTGCTACATGTCAATTATATCTCAATAAAGCCGGGAGAAAAAAAGAGCACATGCATTTGGAAGGAAAAGAAAAAAAGCCTGTGTGTATTCACTCCCAGCTAACTCTCAAGATCAGGGTCCCCCACCTTCTTTGGATCTTGATTCAGTCTCATAAGCATGTGGATGAATGCAGGGTGGGAAAAGGAGGGGTTTCTGCTGCACAGGAAAGACCCACATCCACTTGGGGCTGGTGGAGGGTCCAGTGCAGGGGGAGGGGATGGCTAGGAAGCCTGATCTCTTTTAGTGATGCAAGTACAGATCTCCCTCTTTCTGGCAGAGTGTGAAGACTGATCTAGTGGGGGGGGGGGGCGCAGCCGAGGTAGAGGATCCTTCGAAAGGAAGTCTAGGGGAGGGGCAGGGACAGAAGAATGAACCAACGGGCCTGAAAGGAGTGCTAAGGATAAGGGCTGAGGAGAGGTGAGCAGGGAATGGAGAAAAGATAAGACTGAGGGCGATGACCGACTCCCTGCACCAAGATGGGGCTGAGCGTCCATATTTGAATGGGAGAGGGCAGGGATGGCTGGAAATCACCTTGGAGGAGTGAAGGAAACACAAGAACGACCTATTAGCAAGTGTTGCATGGTTAAGTGTCTGGGGCTCCGGCCACGGGGGTCGGAAGGGTTGACGCGAGACTCAGAGTTCCCTCCTACTGATCATAAAAGACGCTGAGCGAGCATGTAGGAGGTGGGATCTGGGTTTCACAGGAATGGACTTATTTCTCACAAACGACCCCACCAGGTACACTTGATTATTCTCCTTACTTTACAAATAATCCCCTATCTGAGAGACTAGAGAATTTACTTGTCCAAGGCCACCCTCGCCGGTCTCTGATTTGAACGGAGCGTGCTCAGTGACTCACGCCAGACTCTAAGCCACAAGAAGTGTTCTCCGAGTGGGACGGCAATTAAGGATAAAGAGATCAACATGTGGCTGACCGGAAATTCGCGAAGCAGGGGAGAAGAAAGGCGAAATGAACTAGTGCGGGTCTCAGGGAAGAGGAAGGGCCGAGTCACCAAATCAGAGGGAGCAGAGAGCCGGACCGCGGACCACGGACCACAAGGAGGAGGGGGCCGGACCCCAGAGTCAGAGGGAAAGAAGGGTCGGCACCCCCGAGGCTGGGAGGAAAGCGGGGCTAGATCTACAGGTCAGAGAAAGGAGAGGCCTGAATTCCCGGGGTGGGAAGGATGAGGGGGCCGGATCCCGGGATCCCCGAGGGCGGGCGGTCAGGCCCGCCTCACGGTTGAGGCCGCGCGGGGCGGGGCGCGGAAGGATCCGGGCAGGCCGTGCTGCGCCACCTCCGGTATATCTGTCCCCAGTCCACGGGGTCACCTCATTCCCCAGCCTCAGATCATGATTTCTCCTCACACTACCGCGACGCCACCTCAGCCCGCGTAGCCCCGGCCATGGCTCTGTAGCCGCGACCGCTCTGTGCCCGCGGCCAGTCTCCGCGCTCACCGCGCCTGCGCTCTCCGTTCCTACCTTCTTTCTTCAGCCGAGGCCGCCGCCGCCTCTCCTTTGCGCAGCCATGGAGTGAGTAACCGCTCGCCTCTCCCTCTCCAACGGCCTTTCCCGCCCTTTCGAAGCTCGCGGCCCTCACGACCGAGTCTGGGGCGTAGGGAGACGAGACTGAGGAATCACGGTCGCGCAGGCGCAGAAGAGGGAAGACGGGTCGTTCGCGCGCGCGGTCGAGCATGCGCACTCGGCCCGATGGGGGGAGGGTGCGTTCTTCCAGACAACGTTGGTGTTTAGACAGCACATGTGCGTTTGCGCCTGCGCACTAGTTCCCAGAGAGGGTGGTGGTTCCCCCCCGCCCTGAATGAGTCTGCGAGCGATTGCTCATGCGCATCTGTCCACCAGCGGTAGTATTTCTATGCAAAGGGCGGGCAGTAAGCAGCCGCACGTGCGCACTGACCCCCAGGAGGGCGGAGGCCTGAGGGAGCAATGGGGCCGCTACGGCGGTGGAGCATGCGCTTTAGCCCTCGGCGAGAGAGCCGCGTGTGCATGGCGGAGAGTGAGGAGCTGTTCTCCGCCTGCAGCCTCCACCCGCCCGCCTCCACTTTGCTCAGGCGCAAAGCACATCTTCCCTCCGTTTCATTCAGGCACCTCCGGGGAGCGGGGGGGGGGGGGGGGGGGCTGGTTTAGATTGACAGGGGAGAAGGCGGGACTTAGAAACGACCCGTTTAAGGGGATGGAGCTAGGATAAGAGGCGTCACGGGGGGTGGGGCTTGGGGGGGGTAACCCACGGTGAGAAGGGGCGGGACTAAGAAAACCGTTAGCTGAGGGGATGGTGTTTCTATCCGAGAAAGAGGCGAGGCCTCTGGGGAATCGTCGAGGAGGGGTGGAGCTAAAATAAACCGTGGGAGCGGGATTTGGAGGGACAGTGGCAATCACCGCAAAATTCAAAGGGAAGGGTGGGATTCGAACGGATGACATTGATGAAGGGGCGGCACAGGGGGGAATTCCCCTGGGAAGAGATTTGAGATGGACTCTAGGGAGGAGGTGGGGCCTAAAGAATGTATTTTAGAGGAAGAGGTGTGGCTGCAAGAAAATTCTCCTGGGATTGAGTGTTTTTTTTTAGTGAAACGGAATATTATGCGGTAGGTGGGAGGGACTTAAGGAAATTCCCCTGGGAGACCATAGGTTTGTGTATTGGAAGGATTGGGTCTGGGGAATTCTGAAGAAAAGCAAGTCGGGCGTAAAGAGAATTCCCTTGGGAATGGGTGGGGCTCAGATTTGGGGAAGAAAAGGGCAGATTTAGAATTCTGAAAGGGCAAGGAATCCCGGGGCCCTGGGGGTATGGCTTGGTTTCCCCGTGGCTTTGGCAGTAGGTGAGGCTGGCCCCTGACCCACTCACTTTTGTGTCACACTCGTAGGTACTCCGCTTTTGCCTTGGTGCCTGTCTTCGTCCAGCTGAGTAACCGCCAGAGCCTCCTGCCACTTGTTGGTGCAGCCTTCTCCATTGCCATCCGTGCCCAACGCCCGTGCTGCAGCCATGTCACTCCTGGCGACCCTGGGGCTGGAGCTGGACAGGACCCTGCTCCCAGCTAGCGGGCTGGGCTGGCTCGTAGACTATGGGAAACTCCCCCTGGCCCCTGCCCCCCTGGGCCCCTATGAGGTCCTTGGGGGAGCCCTAGAGGGCGGGCTTCCAGCGGGGGGAGAGCCCCTGGCAGGTAAGGGCAGGCAAAGAATGGAGGTGGGGTGAGCTGGGCTGTGGGGGGCAGGGGAGAAGAATTCATTCATTCACTTTTCACTCATTCAATAAGTATTTATTGAGCATGTATAATAAGTCAGGCACTGTCTTAGGTGCTGGGGATACAGCTGGAAACAAGACTGACATGATCCCTGCCCTCTTGGAGCTCACACTTTACTGGGGAGACAGACAAGAGACATATTAAACCATGATGCATGGGGATAAGTGGGAAACACTTAGTAGCTGAGCTTAAAAATGACAAGGGGGATTTTCCTGGTGGCGCAGGGGTTAAGACTCCCAATGCAGGGGGCCCAGGTTCGATCCCTGGTCAGGGAACTAGATCCCACACGCATGCCGCAACTAAGAGTCCACATGCTGCAACTAAGGAGCCTGCCTGCCTCAACTAAGACCCAGCGCAACTAAATAAATAAAAATAAATAAATATATAAATAAATATATTTTTTAAAAATGACAACAAGGACACGTTTAGAGCGGGGAGCCAGGAAACCCTCTCCAAGTCAGTAACATTTTGGCTGAGACCTAAAGAATGGTAAGGAATGAGCCATGAAAAGGGAAGAACTGGGCTTCCCTGGTGGTGCAGTGGTTGAGAGTCCGCCTGCCGATGCAGGGGACACGGGTTCGTGCCCCGGTCCGGGAAGATCTCACATGCCGTGGAGCGGCTCGGCCCGTGTACTGCAAAAAAAAAAAAAAAAAAAGGGAAGAGCTTTTCAGGTGGAGGAAACAGCATAGGCAGAGCTCTTGAGGCAGGAAGTGTTTTATTCATTAGTGTATCCCAAATGCTTGGTACATAGTGGGTTTTCAGTAATTAAAGATGAAACAGGGTGTGTTTATGTGTGATTTAGTTTGCCGTTTACGAGTAAACTAGAGGGTAAATCAAGAAACCACAGATGCAGGCTAATCGGTAAAGAGGATGTTAGAATGGTTGCAGAAATGGCTGGTTGACTGTTTTGTTGTTTGGGTCATTGGTTGGTTGACTGGTTCATTGATTCTTTGGCTAATTGGTCGGTTAGTTGGCTGGTCTGTTGGTCTGTTGACTGGTTTGATGATTCCTTGATTGGTTGGTTGACTGATTGGCTGGTTGGTGGTTTTACTCAACGAATGGGACGAATGAAGTAGTCGTGAGTGGGACCTGGTTGGGTGGAGGCTTAGGAACTCAAGGAGCTTTCTGTCCCTCCCTCTCCAATCCTCCAGGCGACGGCTTCTCCGACTGGATGACCGAGAGGGTGGACTTTACAGCCCTCCTCCCTCTGGAGCCCCCCTTGCCCTCAGGTGCCCTCTCCCCACCTTCCCCACCCCCACCTGACCTGGAAGCTATGGCCTCCCTCCTCAAGAAGGAGCTGGAGCAGATGGAAGACTTCCTTGATGCCCCACTCCTCCCACCATCCTCCCCACCTCCGACACAGCCAGCACCGGCACCCGCCCTCTCCCTTCCCCTCCCCCTGCCCACCTTTGACCTCCCCCCGACCCCGGCCCCGGACACCCTCGACTTGCTGGCCATCTACTGCCGCAGTGAGGCCGAGCAGGGGGACTCGGGGTTGGCGCCCCTGTGCCCCCCACAGCAACCCCCTTCTCCTCCCCCTCAACCCTCCCGCCCCACCCCCTACCCCAATCCTGCCGCCACCCGAGGGGACCGCAAGCAAAAGAAGAGAGACCAGAACAAGTCAGCAGCTCTGAGGTACCGCCAGAGGAAGCGTGCAGAGGGCGAGGCCCTGGAGGGCGAGTGCCAGGGGCTGGAGGCCCGGAACCGGGAGCTGAGGGAGAGGGCTGAGTCGGTGGAGCGGGAGATCCAGTACGTCAAGGATCTGCTCATCGAAGTGTACAAGGCTCGAAGCCAGAGGACCCGGCCCAGCTAGCTGGGCCGGGTCTTCAGGCCATAGCGGGCATGCTGCTCTTCGGCTGTGGCTCACTTCTGTTTCTGGGGCTGAGCTGGGAGGTCCCCCATCATCCCCCTGCCTCTAGCTGCCGTCCAAACTTCCCCTCCCCTCCCCCTCCCCTTTTATCCTTGCCTCCTTTCCTGTCCATTCTGAATTTGCTCCCCTCCTCCCTCCCCAGAATCATGGAATGTTTGGCCTTAGTCAACATCTATACCCTTCAACTAACAGCTGAGGAACAGAGGCCCATGGGAAATTGGGGGGGCAGGGGAGAGCTTGGAAACCTGGTCTCTCAAGCAGGGAAGTGAGGCCAGGAATCTCTGCAGAACGTCTATGCAAAGGAGGACAGGGAAGCCATCTGGAGACTAAGTCAGGGAGGGCTTTAAGAAAGCTGCCCGTAGAATACAAGCAAAATAAGCCAAGTGACCTTGGGGAACTACATTTGGGGGTGGAACCAAAAGGTGGCCCAGTTCACAGAGCAGGTGGATAAGTGGGCAGCTGGGGAGGTGGGTGGGTGGGTGGGAATGGCCATAATGGGTGACTGGGTGTTCCTTTTAGGTCTGGGAGGAAATCAGTGTTTTGTGAAGGTGTTGGGGGAGGGGCTGCCTCTAGGTGAGGGAGGGCGGGGACTGATCCTTTCTGGAGGTTGTGAGTGGAAATAAAATGAAGAATTTCCTCTGGCTGTGCGTCTTGTCTTTGAGAGGAGAAGTTGCTGGGAGGGCAGTCTTAGACCAAAGACGATAATGATAATAATGGAAATAACATAATACTTACGGTCAAGCACACACACCGACACACAGTCAAGGCCAAGGTGGGACTGATTGAACTGGTAAATGTACAAGACCCACTTTAGCTTCCATTTGTTACTTACGTAGACAGGGAAAAAAGAGAATAGCCAAAGGTGCGAGCTCCACGTGGGCCTTGTCACCAAAAAGGGTGACACCAAAAGGGGCTGGATGGCTGCAGCACAGTTGTGGGGTACCCTGTGATGAAGAGCCAGCCGTCTGAGCAAAGCTTCCCAGGGGAAGTCGGGAGGAAGTGGGAGGTGGCCTGGTAGCCATGGCGGAGACATTCGGCTACATCTGTTTTTTGAAGGCTTACTGTGTACCGAGTGCTCTTTTAAGCATTTTGCATGATTATTTCAGTCAACCACAAAGGAAGGTATTGTTAGGTTTTGGATGAATAACCGCAAACACTCATTCCATCTGTGTGGGCTCTGCCGGGCGCTGGCTGGGAGAGGAAGGGCTGGTCACATAGTGGTGAACAAAGTCATGTTTTCTGCCACTGTGGAACCTACATTCCGGTTGGGGAGACAGAGGTGATATAACTTGACCAAGTGTATTAGTTATAAATGCTTTTGGCTGCAAGTAACAGCAGACCTGCCCATCAGTGTTGTGCACGTAAGTTTTTTCCCACAGAAGTCTAGAGGAGAGGCTGCTGCTGTTAACTGAAGTCTCTCTGATTCTCTTGGCTTTTACATCATGGTCACAGGATGGAGGCCACAGCTCCAGGCATTGTATCTAAATTTGAGACAGGAGGTCAAATCTTTCTTAGCTGGCTCTGGTAGATTTCTGCTTACATCTCATTGTCTAGAGCTATGTTACATGGGTACTCCTAGCTGTAGGAATGGAATATGATTCAGCCTTAAAAAGGAAGGAAATTTTAACACATGCTACAACATGGATGAACCTTGAGGACATTATGCTAAGTGAAATAAGGCAGTCACAAAAGATAGTGTATGATTCCACTTATATGAGGTACTATTCAAGGTCCTCAAGTTTCAACCAGAAGTAGAATTGATGAATCAAATGGTAATTCTATTTTTAATTTTTTGAGGAAATGCCCAGCTGTGTTCCACAGCGGCGGCACCATTTTACGTTCCCACCACCAGTACACAAGGGTTCCAGTTTCCCCAATCTTTGCCAACTTAGTCTTTTCCTTTTTTTAAAAAAATTTTTTTTGTTTAATATTGAGTTGGCCAGGGCTTCCCTGGTGGTACAGTGGTTGAGAGTCCGCCTGACGATGCAGAGGATGCGGGTCCGTGCCCCGGTCCGGGAAGATCCCACGTGCCGCGGAGCAGCTGGGCCCGTGAGCCATGGCCGCTGAGCCTGCGCGTCCGGAGCCTGTGCTCCGCAACGGGAGAGGCCACAATGGTGAGAGGCCCGCGTACCGCAAAAAAAGAAAAAAAAATTGAGTTGGCCAAAAGGTTCATTATGGAAAAAACCCAAACGAACTTTTTGGCCAACCCGATAGTAACCATTTCTGATGGTTGTGTGGTGTATGCCTAAAATTTTTAATTCAAGAAGAATCAAGGAGTGTATTTAAATATACTGTCGATTAAGGCATCGATTTACCAAAGACCACATAACAGAGGCTTTAGTGAGATGGATTGATTTTCTCATGTAAATATCCACACTGGTAGGTGGGGCAGGGAGTAGGTCGGCCCTACCTGCTGAGGTGATCCATGGACCCAGTTTCCTTCTACCTTGTTGCTCCACATCTCCCAGCTCTGGTCCTCAAACTTGATTGTGCATCAGAATCCCCTGGACGGTTTTTGGAAACACAGTCCTGGGCCCCATGCCCCAGAGTTTCTGATTCAGCAGGTCTTGGATGGGGCCTGAGAATTTGCCTCTCTCACAAAGCCCCAGGTGCCACTGCTGCAGCTACAGCTGGTCTGGGGACCACAATTTGGGAACCATTCTCCTAAAGTGTCAGCCTTTTCAAGACAGTTGAAGCCAAGTCATCATTGCTATAACTTTGTTACGGAAAGCAGGAAAGGGCAAAGAGATACTGGAGAGCAAGCAGCCTCCTTTTAAGGACCCTCCTTTTAAGGATGTGAGCTGGGAGTTTTCCACATCTTTTCTGCTCCCTTCCTTTGGCTGAAATTTGTCACGTGGGAACACCCACCTGCAAAGTAGCCTGGGAAATATAGTCTCTAGATGGGTGGTCATTTTCTCAGCCAGAGCCTAGGTGGTCCTATTACCAAAAGGAAAAGGGGAAACTGGATGTTAGGGAGTCTGGTCATTAAGATAGAACTAAGAGAGTCAGCCAGGGTCAGGAATAAATACAGGGATGCAGGGGTTTCTAGGCCAGCAGTTCCCAATGTTGTCTGGGGACCTCAGGGTCCCCAAGGCACTTTCAGGTATTTTACAAAGTTAAAACTATTTTCATAGTAATAGTAAGATGTTGTTTGCCTCCCTCTCTCCCTCTCCCTCTCCCTCTCCCTCTCTCTCTCTCTCTGGAATTTTCCAGAGGTTATGTGATGTATGACATCGTTACTCTGACGGCTAATGGAATATGTGTTTGTGTATTCTCAATTTAAAAGTTTTGTAATTTTAATTGCTAAAACTGAAACAGGAAGGAAAGGGACAGGGCACAACCTTTAAAAGAATGACATAACCATAGGACATGACAAAAACTGGTTAGAACTAACTAGGTCCGAGATGTCAGAAGATTTGACTTCCAGTGGACCTTGAGCCTCATTTTAATACATTAGCATATGCTAAATGACACACCCACCAGCGCCATGACAGTTCAGAGGCTAACCATAAAAGGCCAAAAAGTGGGCAGTGGCCCAATTCCTGGAAATCTCCACCTCTTACCCCAAATAGTTGGAATAATCCTGCCACTCATTAGCCTGTGAAATTACCCAGCCCATAAAAACTAACCACTCCATTCTTCAGGGCTTCTTGCCTTCTGAGATGGCCCACATTTTGTTGGTGGAGTGTGTTTCTCTCTAAATAAATCCACTTCTTACCTATCACTTTGTCTCTCACTGAATTTTTTCTGAAGCGAGACATCAAGAAACTGAGCTTCATTAAGTCCTGAGACCAGGTGTGTGATCTCAATTAAAAGACTGTGGATTCAAGTCCCAATCTGGGTTCTGGCTGGGTTTGAGCCCTGGCACGTGGGACTATAAATATTGATAGATATAACCCATGCAAACAAAAGTTCTTTGGGGTCTCTTATTTATTTAAGAGTGCAAAGGGGTCTCTGAGACCAAAAAGCGTGAGAACTGCTATGTTCGTATTTATTTCTACTTAAATTCAAGTCTCGACACTTGGGCCAGCCAGGTGTTGTGAATTGGGGCTGAAATTCCACCTGAGGGCTGACCTAGCCAAAGGGGCAGGTTTTGCCCTTCTCCACTCGACAGTAAAACATATTTATTTGTGACAGTGCTGACATTTACCTGAGCCAAAGTTATGAAGCACCCAGTATCAAATACTGATTTTCAGACAACTGCCCACCCGCTATCAACTCCCTTTCAAAGCTGCCGATTCAACCACACCCAAAGCAAACGTTCCTGGTCTCTCGGCGTCTCTGTCTTAGCAGGACTCCGCCGCCAGGTGGCGCTGTGCCCCGCTGTGAGTGGGTTAACCTCCAACCTTGACTCAGCCCTAGCCCGTGATTTCCTTGGGGTCTCCTCTCGCCCCGAGGATCCGGTTTACTGGGACTAGAAGCCCTGACCACGAATAGAATTCCCAGAACAGAAAGCGACAGGAGGGTGCAGGCGGTCACGAAGGGATGTGGCCATCCTAAAATATCCACTCATTCCTTCATTCCACAGTGTTCATTAAATGCCTCTGTGCACCTCCCAGAGCTCACATCCCTGTATGGGAGGACGGACGAGACCTCAAATTCACCACCCTGCCGGTACAGGAAGGCCTCCCAGCCTAGTCTGGCGCGAGACAACCCGGGGTGGAATCCAGGCGGCTGTGTGACCTTGGGCAGCTCGCTTAGCCTCTCTGTGCCTCAGTTTCCTCTGCTCTAAAATGGGACTAATAGCACCTGCTTGATAGGGCTGTCTGAGCATTAAGTGAGTTAATAGTTGTAAATCACTTTGAAGGGCCTGATGTATTTGTTAAACCAATTGCTAAAAATTCCCACTTTACAGAAGAGAAAACTGAGGATCACAGTAGGGGAGTGAATCACCAAAGCCACATTTCCCCACCTAGGGAGATCTCTGAGTTGAGTCCAGTGACCTTGATTCCATGACCAGAGTTTTTCCTCGGCATTGTGCTTGCGGTAGAAGTAAACCCAGTTCCCTTGGCGTAGTTGGCGGGGGGCGGGGAGCTGCCAAAGCCAGTGAAATACTGCAAAGGAGCCCAGGGTCCAACTAGACAACAATTAGTACTGGAGCCACAGCTGAATCTAGCGTGGGGCCCTGTCTCTGGGTCAGTGGAATAGCCAGACAAGTAAATAAATCATTTTCTTACAATGAGCGACATCCAGATTGCAGTAAAGGCATAAAGAGAAAGTAATGTGAGCTGGTCAGTAAGTGTTATGGAGCTATACTGCCTCTTCAGTACTGAACTGTGATGAATTATGAAGTAAGCTTGGGCGTGGCATTAAGCCTCCTTCAGGAGAAGGGATCTAACAGGGCCAGATGGCAAAGGCCAGTTACATTAACAGGTCCCGAGATTCCTGTATCACCTACGTATGCTGCTCTGTGGTCTTGCCCTGAATGTTCAACCGTGTTCAAGTTCCACCTGGAGTTCCCAATGACCATCTGACCAAGTGTACTGGGTTGGATAGTGTCTCCTCCACATTTATGTTCTTCCCAGAGCCCCAGAATGTGACTTTGTTTGGAAATAGTGTCATTGCAGATGTAATTGGTTAAGATGAGGTCACATTACAGTAGGGTGGGTCATTCATCCCATATAACTGATGTCCTTACAAGAAGAAAAGAAACACAGAGACAGACATGCAGGGAGAAGGCCAGGTGAAGACAGAGGCAGGGATGCATCCACAAGCCAAGGGATGCCAGAGATTGCCAGCAGCCACCAGAAGCTGGAAGAGGCAAGGAAGGGTCCTTCCCTAGAGACTTCGGAGAGAGGAGAGCCCTGCCAACACCATGATTTTGGACTTCTAGCCTCCAGAACTGTGAGAAAATACATTTCTGTTAATTTAAGCACCACATTTGTGGTGCTTTATTACGGTAGTGCTAGGAAAATAATCCACCAGGGGGTAAATGACTCAGTCCTGTTTCATAGCTGGTTTGTGTTACTATGTTGATAATAGCCAGAAATGTGCTGTTTCTGTATTAGTGGCCCTGAGGACTTAAAAAAATTGTGTTAAAAATACAAAATATATAGCAGCACTGTTTACAGTAGCAAGACAGGGAAGCAACCTAAATTTCCATCGACAGAAGAATGGGTAAAGAAGATGTGATATATATATATACACACACACAATGGAATATTACTCATCCACAAAAAAGAATGAAATAATGCCATTTGCAGCAACATGGATGGACCTAGAGATGATCATACTAAGTAAGTCAGACAAAGAAAGATATCATATGATAGCGCTTATTTGTAGAATCTAAAAAAATGATACAAATGACCTTATTTACAAACCAGAAATAGACTCACAGACATGGAAAACAAACTTATGCTTACCAAAGGGGAAAGTGGGGTAGGGATAAATTTGGAATTGGTAATTAGCAGATATACACTACTATATATAAAGTAGGACCTACTGTATAGCACAGGGAACTATATTCAATATCTTGTAGTAACCTATAATGGAAAAGAATCTGATAAAGGATAGATATATATGTATAACTGAATCACTTTGCTGTATACCTGACACTAACACAACATTGTAAATCAACTATACTTCAATAAAAACATACATAACATGACATTTACCATTTTAACCATCTTAAACTGTATAATTCAGTGGCGTTTAGCACGTTCACAGTGTTGTGCAACCATCACCACTATCTCGCTCCAGAACTGTTTCATCCCCTCCCCCACCCCCAAACAGGAAGCCTGGACCCGTTAAGCAATCACCCCCAAAACCCCTCTCCCCCCAGCTCCTGGAAACCATCCGTCTGCTTTCTGTCCCTGTGGTTTTGCCCAGTCCGAATACTTCATATAAAAGGAATCATGCAATATTTATGTGCAAGAACAGAGCCCTCAAAGACATCCAGTTCGTAATCTTTGGAAACCTGTGAATGTTAATTTCTATGGCAGAAATGACTTAGCCTATGTGATTAAATCAAGCATTTTGAGATGGGGCGATTATCCCGGATTCTCTGCATTGGCCCTAAATGGAACCACAAGCATTCTCCTAAGAGGGAGGTGGAGGGAGATTTGAACACAGAAGAGAAGCCCGTGTGATGGAAAAGCAGATGAAAGCAGAGGCAGACAGAGAAGGTGCTACGCCATTGGCTTTGCAGATGGCGGAAGGGGCCTTGAGGCAAGGGGATGGATTCTCCTCTAGAGCCTCTCAAGGGAGTAGGGCTTCCACTTCAACTTAAAACAACCCAAATGCATTCTCTTACGGTTCTGGAGTCTAAAAGTCCAAACAGAGTCTCAGGGAGATAAATCAAGGTGTCAGCAGGGTTGGTTCCTCCTGGAGGATCTCAAAGGTGAATCTCTTTCTTGCTTCTTGCAGGTTCTGGCGATGGCATCACTACCATCTCTTTGATCATCGTCTATCATTTACCTCTGCTGTGGTCCATGCTCCCTCTGCCTCTGTCTTATAAACTTGTGATCACAACGAGGCTCCACCTGGAGAATCTCTCCACGCCCACACCCCCCCCCCCCCACCAAGAGCTTTAATGTGATCACACCTGCAAAGGTCTTTTGCCCTGCAAGGTAACACGTATTCACACGTTCCGGGGATTAAGACGGGGATGTCTCTGGGGGCCATTATTCAGCCGATCACATACACTGTCTTCTGGAACCCTCCACCTGGAATGGGACCTAGGAAGTGGCCAAATTGGGCAGGTTTTATGCTTTTTAGGCAAAGAAACAAAACTGTGAGGAATTGACAGGACAAAGAGACTTGGGCTTTGGGTGCCCAATTAGTGAAGAATCTAGTGAGAATTTAGCCTTGGGGTAGTAAATTAAAGAAGTAACGAGGTTTGTTCACACAGGCTTCTCGCCTCGAATTCCCTAGGTCTGCTGATAAGGGTGTCCTTCTCCCTCCAGATGTGGGGAGGGCACCTTTCACTTGAGAGATTTATGTCCTGCTCTCAGGGAAGCAGAAAGGAGGGTCAGAGTGTCCTCTTGAGTTGCTCGTTTCTATTTATTTATTTATTTTTATTTATTTATGGCTGTGCTGGGTCTTTGTTGCTGCGCATGGGCTTTCTCTAGTTGTGGGGAGCGGGGGCTACTCTTTGCTGTGGTGCGCGGGCTTCTCACTGCGGAGGCTTCTCTTGTTGCGGGGCACAGGCTCTAGGTGCGTGGGCTTCAGTAGTTGTGGTATGCGGGCTCAGTAGTTACGGCTCGCGGGCTGTACAGCGCAAGCTCAGTAGTTGTGATGCACAGGCTTAGTTGTTCCATTTTTCCCGGAACAGGGCTGGAACCCGTGTCCCCTGCATTGGCAGGCAGATTCTTAACCACTGCACCACCAGGGAAGTCCTGGCAGTTTCTTGAGTAACTATAATGCAAAATAATCAATATGCCATTGAAGCACATTTTGAGATGGCCTGCTCTGGGCCCCAAACACACTTGCACACGTACACAAGCTGACACACACCCATTTGGGTGTTATTCATTGTGAGTCCTGGGGTAAACTCTCCACCCTACTATTTCTCCCGGGAATGGTGGAGCTCTATATCCAGGCAACTGGACCTAGTTTTCAGGCCAAGGAGGCCCAGAGGCAATGACATCTCCCATGGAAGAGAAAGAATAGTGCTCCTGACTTTGGGTGACAGCTTGGTCCTCAGCACTGTGTCCATACCATGTGGTCCTGAGTCTCCCAGAAATCCTACCAGTGGCTGACCTCCCCACCCCCATTCTTTCTGACCATCTATTGGAAAAGCAATGAATAGCCTACTTGATTTGAAAGAAGGGAAGTTTTCGGGGCCTGTTTTGCAATTCTGTAGAAATTGGAAAACTGACTCCAACCAAGACAAGGCAGAGCGATCGAGTCAGAGACAGAGATCCTGGTTTCCCTTCTCCTCAGAGCCTGCCCCCAAGGCCTGCTCTGCATGGGGTCCAGGCCGGGCTGTAGACGACATTGTAGCAAGTGCAAGAGGAGGGATGGGCACCTTGGTACCAGCTGGGACCATTTAGTTAAAAGTGATGTTGCCTCCAGGGACGTCCATGTTGGTCCAGTGGCTAAGACTCTGTACTCCCAGTGCAGGGGGCCCTGGTTTGATCCCTGGTCAGGAAGTTGGATCCCATATGCTTCAACTAGGAGTTCACATCTTGCAACTAAAACCAAACCAAACCAAAACAAAAACGTCGCAAGGAAGATCGAAGATCCTGCCTGCCTCAATTAAAAACGAAACAAAACAAAAACATGTTGCAACAAAGATCGAAGATCCGTGTACCACAACTAAGACCCCACACAGCCAAATAAAAAAAAATGAATATTAAAAAAAAAAAGTGATGTTGCCTCCTGTTTGAGAGACAAGCGATAGGGAAGTAAAGTGAGAAACTGGTTGTAGATGAAGAGGAACTGAGGATTTCCTCTGTGCATTTTCTGTGCTTTTCAGGCTGCATTTATCCCATTTCCTTTTTATGTATTTGTGATAAACTCAGCAATTTTCCCGGTCAGCAACTTCCCATCCTAGACAAGTTCTGGGCTCTTTGAGAGCTGACCACTGCAGGTCCACCAGAGGGCGCTCGAAAAGGCGAGCGCTGGTCCCCAGGATGGGCAGACCCAGGCAGGTGGGCACCGTCGCCCCCACTTAGGTAAACGGTGGCTTTCTGCACCACAGTCTGAGGAGGAGGAGGGAAACAGACTGTTCTGGGGATCCCCAAGACCACCCTGAAGTTTGATGATTCATTGGAAGGACTTAAAGAATTCAGAGAAACTGTTATACTCAGGATTTGTTACAACAAAAGGACACAGGTTACAATTTGCCAAGGAAGGAATTCCCTGGCCATCCAGTGGTTAGGATTCCGCACTCTCACTGCTGGGGCCCCGGCTTCCATCCCTGGTGGAGGAACAAAGATCCTGTAAGTCACGCTGCACGGCCAAAGAAAAAAATTTAGAATAGAACAGAATAAAATAAAATCTGCAAAGTTCACACGACAGGGTCCAGGGGAGGCCAGGCACAAGGTTCCGGTGGTCTCTCCCAGTGAAGTCATGTGGACAGTGCTTAATTGTCCGAGTGCTATGGACTGAATCCCCCCATCCCCAATTCATATGTTGAAGCCCTAACCCCCTCAATGTGACTGTATTTGGAGATAGAAACAAGGGGGTAATTAAGGTTAAATGAGGTCATAAGGGTGGGACCCTTATGCAATAGGATTAGTGCCCTTATAGGAAGAGACACAGAGACACCACAGTTCTCTCTCTCTCCCTCTCTCTGTCTCTGACATGTGAGGGCACAGTGAGAAGGCAGCTATCTGCCAGCCAGGAAGCAGACCCTCGCCAAGCTAACACCTGGATCTTGGACTTCTGGCCTCCAGAACTGTGAGAAAGTGTTGATACATTTCTGTTGTTTAAGCTGCCCAGTGTGTGGTATCTTATGGCAACTCAAAGCTGACCAATACACCCAGCAACGATGTGTGACAGCATTTGTGGAGTATAAACCTTGGTGTCCAGCGTTTTTACTGGGGGTCTGTTATGGGTTGAATTGTGTCCCTCCAAAAAAGATGTTCAAGACCTAACCCCCAGTACCTGTGAATGTGAACTTATTTGGAAACAGGGTCTTTGCAGGTGATCAAGTTAAGGTGAGGTCATTAGGGTGGGCCTAATCCGATATGACCAGTATTCTTATTAAAAAATAAAAAGGAAATGTGGACACCGAGACACACATGCCAAGGGCTTAGGATTCCCTCCCAGGAGCTGGGTAAAGCCCACGCCTCTCTTTGGATGAGGTTAATTCTTTACTACATGTATTGCCAGTCACTTGAGAAGTTGGGTTAGATGCCAGCAGAGTGGTCCCAGATATGTGTCCTTCATTCCTATGTTGTCCCGACCCTCAGGAGAGGGACAGATGCTCATCAACCCAGCCTCTGGGCAGTGCTGACCACGCTCTCCTCTTAGGGCAGGTCTGAGTCTGGAAGCTTCTTACAAGTGCTGCCTAAATCTTTTGCAGGCCCCTGAGCAAAATGAAAATGTGAGGTCCCTTTGACAAAAAAAAAAAGCAGGAAAAACCTTTTTCCTTTTTTCCATGGACAGTCTATCAGTCATGTTTTGTTTTTCTCTTAACATTAAAAAAAATTGTCTTAAAATACCCATAACATAAAATTTACCATTTTAACCATTTTTAAAATAGATTTATTATTTATTTATTTTTGGCTGCAATGGGTCTTAGTTGTGGCATGCGGGATCTTTCGTTGTAGTGCACGCGTTTCTCTCTCGTTGTGGCGTGGGCTCCAGAGCGCGTGGGTTCTGTAGTTGCAGCACTTGGGCTCTCTAGTTGCAGTGCACGAGCTTAGTTGCCCCATGGCACATGGGATCTTAGTTCCCCAACCAGGGATTGAACTGGCATCCCCTGCATCGCAAGATGGATTCTTAACCACTGGGCCACCAGGGAAGTCCCTGTTCATAGTGTTTATATTTGCTAGTTAACGTCCAATCCCTTGGGCTTGACTTGGGGGATGGGCAGTGCAGACACTCACAGGCACCCACTCAACTCAGCACACTCCAGACCCTCTCTGTGCCCAAGTGGTGGGATGGGGGTGCGAGGGTGGGCCCAGAAGCTGTCTCCAGATCCAGGACGTCCCCGGATTGACCGCGTGTGATTCAAATTTCCAATCCCCCCGGCGTGCACTCCTTATCCATTAGACTTCACTTACAAAATGCAAACTCAAAGATAAAATTATTAAGAATTTCAAGATGGCAACCTCAGAGCATCAAACCCCAGGCGGGAAGCCCTTCTGAGCATGAAGCCGTGTGCAAATGTTCCACTTCGTACTGTGGAGCTGGGATCCTTGTGTGGACACATACACGGCCCCAAGACAGGCAGGGAGGTGAGTAGACTTTGGAGAGCCTGGGTGGGGGCACTGGGTTTGGGGTCACGCAAAAGTGAGGCAGGATTTGTGAGGTCATACCCTCCACTGCCTGCAGCCCCTGCGTGCAGTAGCTGTTTGCCTGGCAAATGAATGAATGAATGAATGAATGAATCCCTGCTTCCAGCACCTCACCTGGAGCCTTTCCCCGCCTGTTTCCTGGGAGAGCCCCGCTCCTGGCACCGCCCTCCCCCTAGGCTGACCCAGGGTGGCTGCTTCCTGGGGTCAGGGTTTAGAGCAGCCCCGTATCCTCTCTCTGCTCTGGTGCTTCCGTCTACGAAAGCAGAAGTCAGAAGAGATGTCTTCCAGACATTTGCAGTTCCGAGCTTCCTCTTTCACTCATCTGTGGATGGTAACTGCGCCCCTCTCCCCCAGAAGCTTCCTGTTGGGGCTTCCTCCCCGGACAGACAGGCAGGTCCAGAAACTGGACAGTCCTGGAAACTCCTGGCCCCTTGGACATGGACAGGTTGCTGCTGCTGCTGCTGCCCCTGCTACGGGAGGGTGAGTGCGTGGATAGTGGGGAGAGCAGGGTCCCGGCCGGGACAGGGCTGGGGCTGGAGCTGCAGCTGAGCCTCTGTGTCCCCCCAGGGTCCCTGCAGCAGGATCCGTGGTACCAGCTGCAAGTGCAGGAATCGGTGACAGTGCAGGAGGGTTTGTGTGTCCTTGTGCCCTGCACCGTCTCCTATCCCTTGCTTGGCCAGACCGACTCTACACCCATTTATGGTGAATGGTTCCGGAAAGTGGATAGACCATCCCAAATGGACCTTCCCATGGCCACAAACAACCCGGGCAGGGGAGTAAAAAAGAAGAGAAAAATCCCATTCCACCTCCTCGGGGACCCTGGGGCGAACAACTGCTCCCTGGGCATCACAGACGCCCGGAAGGGGGACAGTGGAAACTATTATTTTCAGCTGATGAGAGGTGATGTGAAACATAGTTACAAAAATAACCTGCTCATTGTGAACGTGACAGGTACGGAAGGGTCCCCAGGAACAGATAACAGGGATGGGGGGGAAGGACGGACCCCCCTGTCCCTCCACCTCTAAGGGGGACATTGGCGCATGGTCACATCAGGGCTGGGCACACACAGGGGTCCCCTCTGCGGTCTGGCTTCTCCCTCTCTGCTCTCCAGCGCTGACACGGACCCCCGATATCTACATCAAGGAGCCCCTGGAGTCCGGCTCTAGCAGCCACGTGACGTGCTCCGTGCCAGGGGCCTGTGACCGGGCCACGCCGCCCACCATCTCCTGGACCGGGGCTGCCCTCCGCCCCCCGGGACTGGACTCGAAGGGGGCCTATAACTCCTCGGAGATCCTGCTCACCCCCGGCCCGCAGGACCACGGCACCAACCTCACCTGCCGGGTGACCTTCCACAGGGCTGGCGTGAGCACGGAGAGGACCGTCATGCTCAACGTGTCCTGTGAGCGCGGAATCAGGATGGCGGGGTGTTCGCGGGGCGGGGAATCGGCGCCGGTGACCCGCAGGCCAGGGGCTGGGAGGGTCTGCCGGAAGGATGTAGGCCCTGTTCTGCTGTGCTTCCAGTTCTGTGCCTCCTGGGGTGTGGGGGGCGCGGAAGGGTCAGCTCTGACTCTCTTCCTCACTGCGTCTCTCTGCCCTAGACGCCCCCCAGAACCTGACCATCAGCATCTCCCGAGGAAATGGCACAGGTAGGAAGGGAGGGCTGTGGGGATACAGTGGGGATGGGAGAGACGGGAGAGCCCCCATTCACTCCTAGACAGATTGTTTTTTATTTACTATTCATTTCGTGCGAAGATGATTTGTCAAACATATGCAAATTATGAGGAAACACCATAAAAGGAAGACCCGGGGCTTCCCTGGTGGCGCAGTGGTTGAGAGTCCGCCTGCCGATGCAGGGGACACGGGTTCGTGCCCCGATCTGGGAAGATCCCACATGCCGCGGGGCGGCTGGGCCCGTGAGCCATGGCCGCTGAGCCTGCGCATCCGGAGCCTGTGCTCCGCGACGGGAGAGGCCACAGCAGTGAGAGGACCGTGTACTACAAAAAAAAAAAAAAAAAAGGAAGACCCGGGTGGTACTTACCACCCTGGGTAAGAACTGGAAGATCATCTCCACCTTTGGAGCACCCGATTTTAGCCCCTCCCTTCTGGCCTCGGAGAAAGCCACTACACTGAATTTTGTGTGATTCTTCTTTTTATTGATTTCATTTTACTTTATTTATTTAAAAAATATGTATTTCTTTATTTTTGGCTGCCTTGGGTCTTTGCTGCTGCACGCGGGCTTTCTCTAGTTGTGGCGAGAGGGGCCTGCTCTTCGTCTCGGTGCGCGGGCTTCTCTTGCTGCGGAGCACGGGCTCTAGGCGCGCGGGCTTCAGTAGTTGTGGCACGTGGGCTCAGTAATTGTGGCTGGCGTGCTCTAGAGCGCAGGCTTGCTAGTTGCGGCGCATGGGCTTAGTTGCTCCATGGTACTTGGGATCTTCCTGGACCAGGGCTTGAACCCGTGTCCCCTGCATTGGCAGGCGGATTCTTAACCACTGTCCACATTAGGACATTCACAATGTGGTGCAACTACCCAGCTCAACCTAATTCCAAAACTTTCCCATCACCCAGAAAGAAAGCCCTGTACCTGTTAAGTACTCAAGTCCTCTTCTCCCCTCTCTCCAGCCCCAGGCAACTACTCATCTACTTTCTGTCTCTGTGAATTTGCTATGAATTCTGGACATTTACAGAAATGGAATTATACCATATGTGGACTTTTGTGTCTGGCTTCTTTCACTTAATGTGATGTTTTCAAGGTTCATCCGCATTGTAGCGTTGATCAGAACTTCCCTCCTTTTTATGGCTGAATAATATTCCACTGTGTGGATGGACCACCATCTGTTTCTCCATCCATCTGCTGATGGGCATTTGGGTTGTTTCTACCTTGTGGCCGTTGTGAATGGTGCTTCTCTGAACATTCCTGGACAAGTAACTGTTTGAGTCCCTGATGTCAATTCTTTTGAGTCTGTACCTGGGAGTGGATTTTCTGTGGCAGAGCTGCCTTGACTTTGGTGTGGCAACATCTCATGATCTTGACTTTCACCCACAGTGCTTGGACCTGTAATGACCATGTCTCCTTGTCGACAGACCATTCCACTGCGGAACTTAGTTTTCCATTCCATTTTTGTTTTTGTTTTTCTCTTTTCCGTTTTACTTTTTTTTTTTTTTTTTGCAGTACGCGGGCCTCTCACTGTTGTGGCCTCTCCCGTTGCAGAGCACAGGCTCTGGACGCGCAGGCTCAGCGGCCATGGCCCACGGGCCCAGCTGCTCCACGGCATGTGGGATCTTCCCGGACCGGGGTACGAACCCGTGTCCCCTGCATCGGCAGGCGGACTCTCAACCACTGTGCCACCAGGGAAGCCCTATCCATTCTACTTTTGACAAGCGTTTGAGTTCACTGATTTTAGTTTTCCTGGGAATGTCCCTTCAAACATTCCCCATTCCCTGGGCGAACAGAATAGCCTTTCTTTTGGGCAATCCTTCTAAAGCTTGATTGAGCACACACATTTCTCAATGATCTTGTGACAATGAAGATTCTTACCCTGGAGGCCCAGCAAGGCCTGCAAATCTGCATTTCTAACCAGCTCCTGAAGGGTGCTGATCTCCTGGGTCACAGTCCCTACTCTGAGTTATGAGATTATAAGCCTTAGGGCCAGGAGCATAATTGTGGGGCCTCAGGGATGTATATATATATAATTTTTAAATTAATTAATTAATTTGGCTGTGCTGGGTCTTAGCTGTGGCATGCAGGATCTTTTTTTTTTTTTTTTTTAGTCATGGCATGCGGGCTCTAGTTCCCTGACCACGGATCAAACCTGGGCCCCCTGCCTTGGGAGCACGGAGTCTTAACCGCTGGACCACCAGGGAGGTCCCTCAGGGATGTCTATTATCGATGCCACTAGATGAGGCTATGACAGAATAGCTCTGGAGTGGCCACATGTTGCCTGGGACAAGAGGAATTTGTCACTTGGGGAGTCAGTGTGGGAGGGACTTCATCCTGGACACCTCTTCCTTCCTCTGTGAATTTTAGAATGCGAGATGTGAACGCCCTATTTATCCTGAGATAACCGGGGCAAAGGAGGTGAGGAGGTAGAGACCAGGTCCTGAAGAGCCTTGAAGGATCTGGGACTTGAATTTTGGATACTTGAATGGCTAATGGTGAGCAGTTTAGGAAGGAAGGAGAGAAACGTGGATGAGGGCAAATGCCTCAGAGAAGTTAAGGGGCAACCCGTGTCCATGCACAGATGGACAGATGAACAAAACATGGTCTATTCGGACAATGGATGGGATTCAGCCATGAAAAGGAATGAGGCACTGATACACGTAGATGACCCTTGGAAACATCATGCTGAGGGGAAGAAGCTGGATATTTACACGCCATGGCCGGAAGAGACAAATCCATCGAGACAGAAATTAGTGGCTGCGTAGGGCTGGGGTGATGGGAGGATTGCGGGTGGTGGCTAAGGGGTGCAGAGTGTCGTGGGGGGTCATGAAAATGTTCTAAAATTGATTGCGGTGATAGTTATCGCATGACTTTTAGGTGATATGTAAATGGAGTTGCATGGTATGTGAATTATATCTCAATAAAGCTGCTTAAAAAACTACTTGTGGGATTCCTTCCCAACTTAAAAAAAAAAGTAGAAAGGAGAGAGACATAGAAACAGGGCTTCATAGCCTGGGCTCAGCTCTCTCTTTCTCTCTGTCTGTCTCTCTCTGTGTCTCTGTCTCTGTCTTTGTCTCTGTCTCTCTCTCTCTCCAGAGCTGAATTACCTGGGGAACGGCTCATCTCTTCCTGTCCTGGAAGGAGAATCTCTGCGCCTGGCCTGTGTCACCGACAGCAACCCCCCAGCCACACTGAGCTGGTCCCGGGGGAGCCGGACCCTGAGCCCCTCACATCCCTCGAACCCCGGGGTCCTGCAGGTGCCCCGGGTGGTGTCGGGCCATGAAGGCGAATTCACCTGCCTAGCTCAGCATCCTCAGGGCTCCCTGCGGACCTCCGTGCGTCTCTCCGTGCAGAGTGAGCTGGGAGGAGGGAGAACACCCAGGGAGAGGACACTCAGGTCCGGGGGAGGGGAGGGGCACGCTGATACTTCTCCTTCCCCACAGACGCCCCGCAGCTGCTGGGACCCTCTTGCTCCCAGGAGGAGGAGGGTCTGCACTGCGACTGTTCCTCCCGAGCCCAGCCGGCCCCCTCCCTGCGCTGGCGGCTGGGGGAGGGGCTGCTGGAGGGGAACTTCAGCAACGCCTCCTTCAAGGTCACCTCCAACTCGGCTGGGCCCTGGGCCAACAGCTCCCTGAGCCTCCGCGAGGGGCTCAGCTCTGGCCTCAGACTCGGCTGCGAGGCCCAGAACGTCCACGGGGCCCAGAGCGCCACTGTCCTGCTGCTGCCAGGTCAGGGGGCCTGTTGAGGGCAGAGGCTTAGGGGGAAAGGAGTCTCCATCCTTTGCAGATGGAGCTTGTGGGGAGAGGGGCCTGGACGGGAGGGGAGGAGAGACAGGGGTGGGAGCAGAGTTCTGTTCTTTGGCTGGTTGGGGGCTGCAGAAGAGGAGAGCTCAAATTCTGTGGGAGGAAGGGGCACGAGGGTCCTGGGGCTTGGAGGGGAGTCACCCTACACCCCGATCATCTGCAGGGAAGCCCAAGCTTGGAGGAGAATTCATTCTGGGGGCCGTCAAAGGAGCTGGCATCGCTGGCCTGCTCAGTCTCTGTTCCTGCCTCATCTTCTTCACGTGAGTGTCATCTCTTGGGGGAGGGAGGCGAGTGCAGGGGGCGGGAAGGGGTCTGAGCCCTGGAGTCCCAGGCAGCCCCCCCTGGAGGAATCTGGGTGGTGCAGGGTTTTGGAGAACTGGGCCTTGAGTCAGGGAATCAGAGCAGGGTCTGTCCCCACCCCTCCATCCCAGCCATCCGTGAAGGGCGCCCGTTCTCATTATGAAGGTCAATAAGGTGAGGCGCACCCCCTACCCCCTGGCCTCGGTCAGCCCTTCTAGCCTCTTTTTTTGTTTTTTTAAAAAAATTTTTCTTATTTTTGGGCCACACCGTGTGGCACTTGGGATCTTAGTTCCCTGACCAGGGATCGAACCCATGCCCCCTGCAGTGGAAGCTTGGGGTCTTAACCACTGGGCTGCCAGGGAAGTCCCAGCCCTTCTAGCCTCTTAAGCAGGGAGGACAGTAGTCGCCCCCCAAGCTCTGAGCCAGCTGGGCTGCTGAAAGGTCCTGGCTTCCCCTTTCAGAGTGAAGACCTTCAGGAAGGCCCCCGGTGAGAAGGATGCGCCCTCCATGCTGGGTCCCACCTCCCAGGTGAGTGACGGGCGCTCTGTCCCTCGGGATTCCATCTGGCTATCTCCCCAGCATGGCCATGGCTGCAGTCCTCTCGATGACTTAAGACGCTCATCATGACCCACACAGGCTTTTCCTCTTGGACCCTATCAACACAGTCACCCAGCCCAGTGACCTGGGAGTCACCCTTCCCTCTGCTCTCTGTCTCCTCTCTCAGAGCCAAGGACCACCCAGCCATCTTACTGATTGTACTCAGTTCCAACTGGGCCCTCCCGACCCCTACCTCCTCCTTTCTCTCTGGACCGCTGACCCACTTTCCCCCCACTTCCTACCTCACCTCCCCAAGACAGGATGCCACAAGGCTCTCCCCAAAATAATTATTATCTACTATCAAGTTTGGGGGTCCCCAAGACAAGCTCAATTTCAATAACTCACCAGAAGGACTCACAAAACTCACTGAAAGCTTTTATACTCATGGTTATAGTATATCACAGGACAAGGATAGAGATTAAAATCAGCTAAGGAAAAAGGCACATGGGGCAGAGTCCGGGGTAGACCAGGCATGAGTACCCAGTTGCCTCTTTCAAGTGGAATTGTGCAGAAAGTGCTTAATTCTCCCAGCAATGATGTGTGATAACATGTATGGGCTACTGCCAGACAGGGAAGCACACCTGAGCCTTCACATCCAGAGTGTTTTTTCTTTTTTTTTTTGGCCACACTGAGCAGCTTGTGGGATCTCAGTTCCCCGACCAGGCATCAAACTCATGTCCTTGCAGTGGAAATAAGGAGGCCTAACCACTGGACGGCCAAGAAATTCTCCCATACCCAGCATTTTTATTGGGAGTTGGTTACGTTGGCATGGCTGACTGCCCACATGGCTTAGTGTCCAGTGTCTGCAGAGGTGTGATACTGTGGGACCCAAAGCCCCCACCATCTGTCACATTGTTATACCATCGAGTGTGGGCCAAGACCCGGGTGAACACAGACACTCTCATCAGTCAGGATATTTCAAGGGCTTAGAGGTTCCCTCCCAGGGGCTGGGGCAAAGGGTCACATTTTCTTTGGGCAAGGTTAACCCTTTCTGGCACAACAAGATCCTTTGATTTTAGGGTTCATAATGCAATTGGGTGATTGTGTTTGCCTGAACCTCTGAAATGCTGAGTGGTCCCTGAAGGGCCATCCAGGTCTGAGCAAATCCCTGTCCTCACACCATCCATCCCATTTTTGTCCCATCTTAATTTGCAATTATATAGTAATATAATTGACTACTGCTTTAATGCCTGCTCCCCGCCATCCCCCCACCCCCACCCCAGCAAGTTGCAGGAGGTCAGGAATGGTGTCTTCTTTGTTCCTCACTGAATATTCAGAGCCTGGCACCAGGGGAGCTCTTCCATAAGGCAGCACTGGAGTCAGAAAGATCTAACATACACCTTGGCCTTACCAATGACTAAATGTGTGATTTGGGGATATTTACTTAGCTTTGATTTCTCCACCTGATACATGGGGATAATAGTGTCTCCCAAGTAGACTGTTGTGAGGAATCCAGGAGACTGGCAACTAATTACTAAGGGCCAGGCATTATTACTCTCAAGCATTTGTTGAATGAATGAATGAATGAATGAATGGGGGCCTCAGCCAATGTCTGGAATGAATAGATGAAAGACTGAATGTTCAGTTTTCAGGTTTACTTATGGACCCCACTTGCTCTCTTCCAGCCCTGTTATCCTAGTATGACCCCCTTCTTTCCCTCCACTCAGGGTTACCAGCATGAGTGTCCTCCAGGCAGCCCCCGGGACCTCCCCCTACCAGTGGTGGCCGCCCCCACTTCTGGGGTGGAACGGGAGCTCCATTACGCCTCCCTCAGTTTCTACATGCTGAGGCCCTGGGAGCCTCAGGACCAGGAGGCCGCCAGCACCACCGAATATGCTGAGATCAAGATCCATAAATGAGGACCCCCAGCTCTGGAGACCTCCCCCGACCAGAGCTCCCCAAAGACTCTCGGCTGGGCTGTCGTTGGGCTGCATCGCATCCCTCTGCCCCACCTGCCCCTCCCCCTCCCCCTCCCCTCCACAGGGACCCACCCCTGGGGCACTTCCTCCTCCCCACACATTGTATACTGGCCTCTCTCTGAGCCTGCTTCCTGGAAACTCAATTTGTGTATTTTCTCAGACAAAAAAAAGTCATTCGCTGATTATCTGAAATCAATGATTCAAGGGTACCTCTTGAATTTTGTGTCCTTGATATTTTGGTTCTCCTTAAGTTTCTGGTTTTGCAGAATCTGCTTATAAAATTCCTTGCACTTCCAGTCTGTGTCCCTTTACATTGTAATATAGTTTTTACGGGGGTCACATCCAACTGATTTTGTTCTTTTTTCCATTGAGTGTCCATTTAATTTTTTCCATTGTTTCCATTCATGAGGAAACATGCCCAACAAGAGCATTATGGGCCAAGATAGGGAATGTGTTTTGGGCATAAAGTTAATAACTTCATGCTGATGACTGTTCTTCAAATTGGAGGTGTTGAAGCATGTAATTCCATCTTTCATACCGGATTTTGCTTTGCCATTTTTCAGGGTCATGTTGCATCTCTTGATCAATGACCTTTAAAAATGGTGTCCACCGACAAAACAAGAGCATGGTTGCCACTTTTTACCCCTTTCCTCAACATGACACAAGATGGTTCCATGTGCTCTCATGCTGGCAGAGTATTTGGTAACATCTGTGTAAGAGGATCACATTCTCCAAGACATGTAGTCTTTTTGAAAATATCATCGTGGGAATGCCACAGTAATTACCCACTTCAAGTCAGAATTTCTTCTCACAGATGTTGAAAACAAACAGATGGTTACCAAAGAGGAAAGGAGGCAGGGAGGGATAAATTAGGAGTTTGGGCTGAACAGATACACACTACTATATATAAAAGAGATAAACAACAAGGACCTACTGCATAGCTCAGGGAACCATATTCATTATCTTGTAATAACTAATAAGGGAAAAAAATCTGAAAAAGAATCTATATGTATATATGTATAACTGAATTACTTTGCTGTACACCTGAAACTAACACAACATTGTAAATCAACTATACTTCAAATTAAAAAAAAAATTTCTTTTCCTGTTCTAAGTCATGTCTCTTTTAAGAATAGCCTTGACACTTCAAGAAATTTTCCATCAATTCTTTAAACAACAGAGCACTTAACATTGTTTTCTGTTCTTTTTATATATTGATTTTTGGCTGCCTTGGGTCTTGGTTGCTGCGCGCAGGCTTTCTCTAGTTGCGGCGAGCGGGGGCTACTCTTCATTGCGGTGCGACAGCTTCTCATTGCGGTAGCTTCTCCTGTTGTGGAGCACGGGCTCTAGATGCGCGGGCTTCAGTAGTTGTGGCATGCGGGCTCAGTAGTTTTGGCTTGCGTGCTCTAGAGCACAGGCTCAGTAGTTGTGGTGCACGGGCTTAGTTGCTTCGCGGCATGTGGGATCTTCCTGGGCCAGGGCTCGAACCCGTGTCCCCTGCATTGGCAGGCGGATTCTTAACCACTGCGCCACCAGGGAAGTCCTCTGTTCTTTTAATTTGCATAATTCTATGGCTAAACAAACCCTGGAAATTATAAGTAAGCAATGAAACATGCTTACCCCCATGGATTATTTCATTATTTTTATTTTGGCCGTGCCGTGTGGCTTGTGGGATCTTAGTTTCCCAACCAGGGATTGAACCCGCACTCTCAACAGTGAAAGCACCGATTCCTAACCACTGGACTGCCAGGGAATTCCCATGGATTATTATTATCTTCTTCTATAAATTTTATTTATTTATTTATTTATTTATTACTTTTGGCTGCACTGGGTCTTTGTTGCTGCGCACAGGCTTTATTTAGTTGCGGCGAGCGGGGGCTACTCTTTGCTGCGGTGTGCGGGCTGCTCATTGCGGTGGCTCCTCTTGTTGCGGAGCACGGGCTCTAGGCGCGGGGGCTTCAGTAGTTGCAGCACGCGGGCTGCAACTAGAGAAAGCCCACCCAGCAATGAAGACCCAACGCAGCCAAAAATAAATAAAATAAGTTAAAAAAATAAATAAACTAATAGCAATTCAGTTTAAAAAATATATCATCTACGTTTCACAACGTAGATGTGAAACATCTACATCTCACAACGTAGATGTGAAACATTTCACAAACACCGAACATAATTTGCATTTGTAGACTCTCCACCAAAGCAGTAAAAATTTCCCCATTAACTTCCAACTGGGTGTTAAAAATAAGACAACAGGCCCAAAATGGAGTTGCTTATGCTAAGCCCCACGTCACCAAACAGAGACTCCATGACAGTGTTGGCTCTTCCAGAAATGGCATCTTAAACCATCAATCAGGAATCATCTGATCAGAATTAGTTAAGCAATGTGCCTGACAGACCCCTGCAGTCCCCTGAAGAAAAGCAAGTTTGCAATAAGCAACCTGCTTTTTTTGCCTAGTAGAACTTTCTTTCTTTCTTTTTTTTTTGTGCGGTACGCGGGCCTCTCACTGCTGCAGCCTCTCCCGCCGCAGAGCACAGGCTCCGGACGCGCATGTTCAGTGGCCATGGCCCACGGGCCCAGCTGCTCCGCAGCACATGGGATCCTCCCAGACCGGGGCATGAACCTGCGTCCCCTGCATCGGCAGGCGGACTCTCAACCACTGCGCCACCAGGGAAGCCCAGCAGAACTTTCTTGTTCCTGCTTCCTTCTGCCTCTAAAAAGTCTTTCAACATCTGTTCTATCTGCTCGACAGGATGCTGCTCAGTTCAGGAATCACTGAACAGAGCCGATTAGATCTGTAAAAGGTACTCAGCTGAATTTTAACATCCATAAGGAAGTCTCTGCAAACACTTGCCATCGTTTCTGAGGTCTCATCCGGAAGGAATTTTACTTGCAATAGCCTTAGAAGCAATCCTTTTTCATAAGAAAAATATTTCACAAGGGAAGGGAAGTGATTTGTCCTTCCCAGCTGCCTACTGGGCGGCCCCTCTTGGAGATGAAACCCCACACCTTGTTAGGGAACCACTGACCGAAACTGCCCGCCTTTGCTAAGCACAATAATAACCGCTTGCATGAGTTGTCTCATGACAGGAGGTCCTGATAAACAACACGGTGCTTGCGGGAGAATTCAGGAGGGGCCAAAACGAGGGAGGAGACACCAGTCGGTAATATGTCCTGCCAACCTCCCACAAATCCTCATGCTAGAATCCATCTTGGCGGAGAGATGCGTGCACCACCAGGAAGGACCCTGAATCAGCCCAAATATGGGCACAAGCAAGATGCTTGGCCAGAAACAACCCGGAAACTAACCCCATCACCATAAACCTTGAGACCGCGAGCCACGTGGCAGAGCCGTTCTCCGGGGTTCCCTTACCCTGCTGCTCTCCGCCGGGGCGCCCCTTCCCAATGAAGTCTCTTGCTTTGTCAGCACACGTGTCTCCTTGGACAATTCATTTCTGAGTGTTAGACCTCACTCTCGGGCCCTGGAAGGGGACCCCTTCCGGTAACAACTTGAGTTTACTGAAGGCTCAGAGGTGCCCTGCAGTAAAAATTATTTTAAAACGCACACCCCCAGCACCACAAATGTCTCATTAACCTTGAGCCAGGGTTTCATTTTGGGGCAGAGGTGGGAGGGAGGGGACAGAGGACAGGTTCCAGCCACTGTCGGCCACATGGTGGCCTGTGAGTCACTTCCACTCCCCTGGGCCCTGTGATTCTCATCTAATGCCGATGACCACACTCTCCTCTTTCAGAGGTTGGGGGATGAGCTACCAAAACCTGGGCTCTGGAGACAGATTAAAGCGGGCTCATTGACAGGGAGGGAAATTGCCCACCTTCTCGCTGCTCTGCCACGATGGACATGGGACTCTCCCATTGTCTGAGCAGCGCTGGGTCTCGCTGCCTTTGCTCGCTCGGAGAGAAGGGTGGAGGACAGGGGGCTGCCGGACTTTGATGCTGGACTGGCCAAGTGCACCGAGGGCAGGATGACGGGAGGGGCAGGTGTTGACTATGACCGTCCCTCTTGCCTGATCTGGGGCCCTGAAGGGTGGCTGACGTCTCTTTTGTGGACTCATAAACACAGAGGGGCTGTAAGTAGGAGATTTTCTGATGGGTTTTCTCTCTCCTTAAGGACTACCTCCTTCTGGAAAGGATTATACACACTTCCTTTCAGCCAGGAAACGATCATCAGTCTGCCAATCTCCTTTCCTCTCCTGAGCAGGGAGAGAATCAGGGCGTCTCAGAGCAGTTTCTTCCCCCATCCAGCCTCTGATTCTCCCCATCTCAAAGCAGGGTGGATGGTGTAAGATATCCAAGGTCCAATTCGGGGAGGCGGGTTTATCCCCTCCTCCTCCTTAGCCTCTCCCAGTCTAATCATTGGCCACGTGCTGCCGGCCAGCCTGCCTCTGACATCTCTCCCCAGGCCCTCCTTTCCTCTAACTACCCTCCCACAGCTTCCTCCCTGGTCCCTCTGAGTCCAGGCTCCCCCCAAAGGTGCCCTCCTGTCCCGAGGCCTCTCCCTCTCCATCACAGCCCGAGCTTTGTCTTCAGAGTGCCAATCACCACGTGAAGTCGCCTCCTTGAACACCGTCTCCTCCCGCTTGACTGTAGGCTCCGTCAGCTCAAGGACCTTGGCAGGTGTGTTTGGTTCATCTGGATCCTCTGTGCAGCATGATGCATGTCATTCAGCATGTGCTCAAGAAACGCCTGCTGAATATTTCTCGAATGAAAGGAAGGGTGAATGTATGGAAGAGAAGAAGGGTAAGTGGATGGGAGAATGAGTAGTAAATGAATGGATGGATGAAAGGGTGAGTGGATGGAGGGATGGATGGACAAGTATATGGAGGGATGGATGGAGGGATGGATGGAGGGATGGATGGAGGGATGGATAGATAAGTGAAAGAATGGATGGATGAGTGTCTGCCTGAAAGTGTGAATAGATGTATGAAAGAGTAGATGGCTGGGTGAAAGCTTGAAGGGATGGGTGGGTGGGAGAAAAAAAAATGAGCTAAAGTTTTCCAAAAGGAACTTCTTTTGCAGACACTCAACCCTCCAAGCTCCAATGAAACCATTTATTGCTACAGCATAGTGGTGCCAATGGCAGCGTCCTTACTGAGAGGACCAGCCCAACCCCCGTCTGTGAACTGGGGGTCTTCTCGGTCCAAAACGCCAGTGGCTGGTGGGAGACAACGGCTGAAGGGAGGGATGGTCAAAGGAGGGAGTTCACAGTATCTGAGCCTAATTTCCGGGTTCCCTGAGGCTGATCTAGACGGATGATCTAAAGAAGTGGCAGGAATGCACATTCGAGGGATCTTTCTAGAAGCTTGTCTGTGATTCTATAGCAGTCCTTGAGTCACATATCTTCTTTTTTTTTTTCTATTTCAAACTGCAGGCTGAAAGTTCTAGAAGACGATAAAAATGGCTGTCAGTGTCATTCATTCAAAGAGCACCCTTTAAGCCCCTACTGTGTGATAGGGGCTTTCTACTTTCTGGGGATGCGAGATACCACCACGAACAAGAGGAACAAGAAGACTTTGCTGGGCTTACAATCTGGAGGAGAAGCGTGGAGACACGACAGATTAAACACGTTTCCCTCCAGAAGGCGACAAGGGGAGGCCTCGGGATCTGAGAGGCAGTGATGAGAAGGAGCCGGTCATGCAAACCGAAGGGGAGGGGCTTCCCTGGTGGCGCAGTGGTTAAGAATCCACCTGCCAGTGCAGGGGACACGGGTTTGAGCGCTGGTCTCGGAAGATCCCACATGCTGCGGAGCAACTAAGCCCGTGCACCACAACTACTGAGCCTGCGCTCTACAGTCCGCAACACAACTACTGAGCCCGTGTGCCACAACTACTGAAGCCTGCGCTCTACAGCCCGCGTGCCACAACTGAGCCTGTGAGCCACAACTACTGAAGCCCGTGTGCCTAGAGCCCGTGCTCCGCAACAAGAGAAGCCACCGCAATGAGAAGCCCGCACACCGCAAGGAAGAGTAGCCCCCGCTCTCCACAACTAGAGAACGCGCACAGCAACGAAGACCCAACGCAGCCAAAAATAATAAATAAATTAATTAATTAAAAAAGAAGGGGAAAATCGTCACAGACCATGCGAATGGCAAGTGCAAAGGTCCTGAGGTAGGATTGAGCTTGGCCTGGCCTAGAATCTGAGGGGTGGTTGGGCGCTCGGGCCAAGGCAGAGGCAAGATGATCCTCAAGTTACTCCAAAGTCCCCGGGCTCCTTAAGGAGCATCTCTTCATTAAGTTCCTAACCAAGGGACAAACTTGGCAGTGAGTAAGTGGTCCCCAGAGAGTGAGCTGTAGTGATCCTGAAAGGGGCTGTTCGGTCTTTAGCTTTTAAATTTCCATGGTACTGGGGGTGGGGGACAGGGAGGTACTGTAAGACAGGCCAGCACTGACGGGAAGGCTGGACTCACCCACTCGGTAAATATGGGTGGAATATTTATGAGCCAGGCCAGTGATGTGAGTGGGAAGCACAGAGATGCAGAAACAGACGTGACCCGGCCCTCCCGGAGCTCACCGCCAGCAGGTGACCAAACTCTGGGGGGTCCGGGCAGAGGCAGAGCCCCGGAGGAGAGGGCTAGAAGAGACTTAGCAGCCGCCTGCAGGGACAGGGCTGGGGGCAGAGAGGGGTGTGGGAGGACCCAGAGGTCTCTCAGGACAGCTGGGGGTTGGGGGGACAGAGACCGGGAGGGTGGCAAGCTGGGTGGAGGTCGCGCCTTCACTTTTGGAGAGTGTCTGTGACTAAGGCAGGGAGCCTGCTAGGTTACTGAGCAAACAAACAACCTGGCATTTTTGGAGTGCTCTGCACCCAGGCACTGTGTGAAGAGCCGGACACACGTGTTACCTCGTGGTTTCAGCTCTGGGATGTGAGGAAGGGTTGCAGGGCTGAAGAAGCACCTGTCGTCAAGGTGGCAAGAGAAGACCACACTGTGGGAGCCAGGCTGCCACCCACAAGGATGCTCCTCGAGACGCACGCGGGCCTGCTTCCTCGGCCACGGCGCTGCTGGTAGCAGGCGGCCTGTGTGTCGCACAACAGGGGGCAGCATCCCCGGCCTTGACCCCTGAGATGCCAGCAGCACCTCTCCTCAGGCGTGAGCACCAAAAACGTCTCCAGACACTGCCAAATGGCCCCCGGGGGAACACTGCCTCTGTCTGAGAACCGCTGAGTTGGACAGACACTGAGCTTTGAATCCAGACAGACATGTGAGAGAAATGACAACCCCACGGACAGGGGAGGGCCCTGGGGAAGCTGCTCCTCAGAACCCATCCATGCTGCCTCACCAAAATGAACCGTCAAGGGAACTGAGTTTATAATTTTGACCTTCCACAGATTCCCGTACGCTCTCACGCAGTGCTAAGGGGAGTGTAAATGAGTGAGCACAGCCCCCGGGGAAGAGCAATCTGCTTATCTCCTTTGAAAGAAATCCATCCTCAGGCCTGTGTGCACACGGGTGTTCAAGGTGTTTTGTCTGGAAAACAAAACCCTGGCAAAGCAAGCCAACACCCAGCCACTGGCGTTACAAAGAGCATCCTTCATCGCCACCATCGAGGAGCTGCAAGACTGTGGGGGAAGGAACCAAGCAGTATGAACTGCCCTTCCCCATTATCCCAAGGAATGGCCATGTGGGCTCAGTGGAACCACAACGAAAAAGGCAAAAGGACCAACACAGCCCCTTTTATAAAGATGTGGAATGTTTTGTCAGTGTGCTCGTCCACGTGTTGCACTGTGTGGCTTTTCTACTTCCTGGGCGTTAGCTCCCCTACTTCCCTATGTGTGTGCTTACTGTAGTCAAACGTTAGAGTCGTCACACACACACACACACACACACACACACACACGAGCAAGGTGAGGCACTGGACACAGAGCCAGGGGTTTTGGTGGGGGACAGATGGGGTTTTTTGGGGGGTGACCCAAAGGAAAGCAGAGACTGCAGGTGGATGGGTAGAGGGATGGAGGGATGAGAAAAGGGACAGAGAAAGACAGAGAGACTGACAACATCTCGGTGCTAACTTCCAGGCCCCGAATCCAGTCACACCTAAAGCTTCCCCCTCGGAACATTCTAGTGACAAGGGCCAATCAATTGCCCTTTTCCTTAAAGCCAGTTTGAGTCGAGTTCCTGCTACTTGTGCTACTTGTGATGCCCGGGGGCTGGAAGGTTCAAGAATCCTGTGGAAAAAGGCAGCAGCTCACTGGGAAGTTGGCCCCTGGAGTATAAACATCAAATGGCATCGGTGGAAACAGCGGTGGGAGCTGGGGAGAGGGTTAAGCCTCACAAACTCTTCCCACTGGAACGCACCTAGGGTACCACCTGGAGGTCCAAGGGGTCGTAGGCCGACACCCGCAGATCCTGAAGCAGGGCTTTCAGATTGTTCCTCAGGGCGGTGTAGGGCGGCTTCTCCTCGTACTTGAGGGCCATCACCACCTTCAGGTACTTCTGCAGGGTCTCTGTGGTCAAGACACGGGAGGAGCCTGAGAGGGGTACCCAACCCAGAGCCTGAGGGGCTCTGCCTAGAGGGTCTCAGCCGTGGTGCCCATTTGCTCAGTGCTTCCTCTGTGCCCGGCACTGCCACGACCACTTAGATTTGAATTGTTTTTTGGGGAAAACATCAAACATAAGCAACAGGAGAGCGGTACCATGAACGGCAGCGTATCCGTCACCCCGTCTCGTCAGCTGTCAACTCATGCCCATCTTGTTTCATCAAAACCCCTACCCTTCCCCGTCCCGTATTGTTTTAAAGCAAACCCAGGCTGATTATACAATTTTATCTCCGACTATTTGGTGGGTATCTAGATGGGAGCCAGCAAGCTTGTACGCCGGGAATCTCTGTGGCCAGGACCCAGCTCAGCTGTTCTCCCACAAAAGGCCCACGGAAGGCAGGAAGCCGATGGGCGCAGCTGTGCACCAAGACTGCTTTATTTATGGACTCTGCAGCTTGAACGTCAGACAGGTTTCACGTGTCACAAAGTCTTCTCTTGACTTTTTTCCCCAGCCATTTCAAACTGTAAAACAATTCTTAGGGGACTTCCCTTGCAGTCCTGTGGTTATGACTCCGCGCTTCCACTGCAGGGGGCACGGGTTGGATCCCTGGTCAGGGAACTAAGATCCCGCAAGTCAGGGTATGAGGCCAAAAAAACCCCACAAAAACTTAGTTCACTGGCTTACAAAACCAGGCTGGCTGCCCCAGGGACGGAGTTTAAAAGATAGAGGCTGTTTTAAAAGATAAAGCCTTTTTGTTGTTTGTTTTCCCTAAATAGCACAATGCCATTATTACACTTTTTAAAAGTGCCAATTACGAAACCAATACAGTAATCGTAATAGCTCCCACTTGAGCAAAGTCTGTCTCAGGCTGGCCCTGAGCACGTTTAATTAGGGCTGCAGCAGAAGCTAAGGCAGCACCCCTGGGCCCAGCTCTACACTAAATTCTCGGGACAACCCTCGGGAGGTGAGGGCTATTATTGGCCCCATTTTACACGTGGGGAAGCGGAGGCTCAGAGAGGCTGGTAAACCTGGGGCTGAACTTCCTTCTGGCCCCGCCCACCCCAAGCCCGGCCCCACCAGCCCCACTGGCGCCACCAGCTCCACTTCCCCGTGACTGCCTTAGCGTCAGCAGAGCTGCAATAAACTAACCGTGGGGCTCCTTGTCGTTGTTGTTGTTGTTGTTTTTTGGTCATGCTGGCGCAGCTTGCATAATCTCAGTTCCCCGACCAGGGATTGAACCTGGCCGGGCCCTCGGCAGTAAAAGCCTGGCATCCTAACCACTAGACCACCAGGGAACTGCCAATGGGGCTCATTCTTACGGAGCAAGAGCCCGAGGCTGGAGGGGAGAGTGACCTGAGCAGCACAGACATGATCTGAATCCAGGGATTTCAGGTAATTTAAAAATGAGTCCTGGGCTTCCCTGGTGGCGTAGTGGTTGAGAGTCCGCCTGCCGATGCAAGGGACACGGGTTCGTGCCCCGGTCCGGGAAGATCCCACACGCCGCGGAGCGGCTGGGCCCGTGAGCCATGGCCGCTGAGCCTGCGTGTCCGGAGCCTGTGCTTCGCAACGGGAGAGGCCACAACAGTGAGAGGCCCGCATACCGCAAAAGAGTCCTTACAGACTGGAGCGGATAAACTATCCTTTTCCGGCTGTCTTTCCGCCTCATGTTTAGAGAGCAATGTAGACGTCCTACAGCAGGGACGCTGGAAAAAACCACTCCCCCAAACGAAACAAAAACAGCCTCAGTCTCCAGTAAGAGGGATTGGCTTTAAAAATGACGGTTTACATGAAAAGATGCTCAACAGCGCTAATCATTAGAGAAGTGCAAATCGAAACTACAGTGAGGTTATCACCTCACTCCGGTCAGAATGGCCCTCAGCGAAAAGTCTACAAACCATAAATGCTGCAGAGGGTGTGGAGAAAAGGGAGCCCTCCTACACTGTGGGTGGGAAGGTAAAGTGGTGCAGCCACTATGGAGAACAGGATGGAGGTTCCTCAGAAAACTAAAAATAGAGCTACCATATAAACCAGCAATCCCACTTCTGGGCATATACCCATAGAAACCTCTAATTCATAATCATACACACACCCCAGTATTCATAGCATCACTATTTAAAGGAGGCAAGACAGGGGAGCAACAATGGAATGTTACTTAGCCAGAAAGAGAATGAGATAATGCCATTTGCAGCAACATGGATCATCAAGCTAAGTGAAGTAAGCCAGACAGAGAAAGACAAATATCATATGATATTGCTTATATGTGGAATCTAGAAACAAACAAATGAAATTATAAATAAGACAGAAATAGAGATATAATTAGAAATACATTTTATAATATAAAATATAAATATAAGATGTATTTCTAATTATAACCAATCACTCACATACATATATATGAGTATAGATATGTATCACTGAAGATATAGCATTTCCTTAACTTCTGTAAAGCATTCGTAGTTTTCTGTTTTTAAATTTTTAAAAATCCTGTTTTTGACCCGTTAAACGGATTTCAGGACTAATGAGTCAGAACTGTAGTTTTAACTGACGTTAAGTGTATTATACCACAATTTTTAAAAAATACCCATAAAATTCTACAAGTATTGACACAGAAATCTCTAAGGTATCATCTTCTTAAATGAAAAAGTAAGTCAGAGACCAATATACGTAATATGATTCCATTAAAAACCCCCACACATTAAGTGTGTGTGGTTGCATGTGTGTGTGTGTTGCTGTTATTATTGTTCAGACACACTTCTGAAATTTGGGGGAAGATTTCTGTTTTTCTACAAGGGGCACAAATACATGTGTGATTTGGAAAACTCAAAGAAGGAAAATAGACTGGTGTAAAGAGAGGCATCCCCGGGATGGGCCTGAGCCCCGGTCCCTCCAAGGCCCCCGCCTGCTCCCTCCCCTAGGGACATACCTGAGGTATTGATCCAGCGACTGCGCTGTCTCACGAGGCCTTCTGGGTTGTCAAGAAACCTGAGAGGACAGAGGTACATGTGAAAGGCCTTTTAGGGAAGGAGAGCAACGTTCTGAAACAGGATGTCTGGTAGATGTGCCCTAGTTCTCGTTATTCACGGTAGTCAGGCCTTGGACACTGAAGGAGCAAATTCTGAGCCAGGAGTTTACCAGAAGCACAGTTTCCAATCGCAACATCTTTACCAACTGATCAATACATCACCTGGTTTTACCTGTGTGCCTAAAGACATCTTATTTAATATAATGTTGATCCATTCACATGGATCTCTGGTCCAACAGCACTGAAGGATGCTCATCTCACACATGTATTTCCTTGCGCTTAGCACTTCATCACTATGCTTGGGGCCATTTTAAACAGCAAAATCCCCCCCCAAAAGCATAAAAGTGTGGAAAATGTGGCACTAAACAGACCACATGAAGGACACTTGTGAGCTGAAACAAGAAGGCAGAGTGTCGCCTTGTTCAGCCTCGGCTAGGATCACGTGCGTCGGGCAACTCAATTTTCTCCACTCTGCGTGTCTGAGAATGACTTTGAAAGCCATTCAAAGTATTGATTTTGGGGTTACAAATACATTTTAGTGAAGAGGTCAATTCACAAATACAGAATCTGTGAATAATGAGGATCAACTATCTATCTGTCTATCCACACACATATTTGTATACATACACATGTATAAACACACAGACACACACACACACCCTCTTGGACCACTCAAGAAAAATGAAAGTTGCGGGGGAGGGATAAACTAGGAGGTTGGGATTAATATATACACACTACTATATATAAAATAGATAACCAACAAGGACCTACTGTACAGCACAGGAAACTCTACTCAATATTTTGTAATAATCTATAAGGGAAAAGAATCTGAAATAGAATATAAATATGTTCATGTATATATTCATATACATATCCATATACATATAACTGAATTACTGTGCTGTATAATGAAACTAACATGCTGGGGACCTTCCTGGTGGCGCAGCGGTTAAGAACCTGCCTGCCAATGCAGGAGACACGGGTTCGAGCCCCGGTCCGGGAAGATCTCACATGCTGCGGAGCAACTAAGCCCGTGCACCACAACTACTGAGCCTGCGCTCTAGAGCCTGTGAGCCACGACAGCTGAGCCCTCGTGCCACAACTACTGAAGCCCGCGCACCTAGAGCCTGTGCTCCGCAACAAGAGAAGCCACCGCAATGAGAAGCCCGCACACCGCAACGAGGAGTAGCCCTGCTCTCCGCAACTAGAGAAAGCCTGCATGCGGCCACAAAGACCCAACGCAGTCAAAAGTAAATAAATAAAATAAATTTATTAAAAAAAAAAACTAACATGCTATTGTAAACCTACCTCAATTAAAAAAAAAAAAGCAAGAAAGAGAAATGAAAGTTCATCCACTTCCTTGGCTCCATCCTCAGAGTCCTGGCCTCCTGTATCCTCCTCTGGCCTGGACCACCGGGCTGGCTCCCCACTGTCCACCCAGGCATGGGGTGCTGTCCTCCCCTTCCCCGCCCCACAGCCCACAAGTCCCCAAGCCCCACCTTCCTGCTCCCTAGCACTCTCTGCCCCATCCCCCGCTCTGTCCATGGCTCTAAGCCCAGCTCAGGCCTCACCCTTTCTCCCTGGACCCCAGCCTCCTCCCCAGCTTTCCATGCACCCCCCCCCCCCCACAGCCCCAGAGAGTCTTTCTATGCCCAGAGTGGACTCTGCCCCTCCCTGCTCGCAGCCTTCCTGTGGTTCCCCAGTGCCCTGTTGGGAAACCTCTGGCAGCAAAGCCACCAGCCCCTGTGGCTTTGCCTCCCTGGCTTCCTCTCCCTCCATCTCATACTCCAGTCACACCAAACTCCTTCTAGCCCAACCAGGTCACACATCCACCCACATCCCCTGGCCTCTGTACATAGCTCCTCTGCCTTTGGCAGCCTTTCCCCACCTTGACCCCAGTGAGTGGCTGCTCTCCCTTCTGGACATGGCTTGAGGGCTGGTACCCTGGAAGCTTCCCCTGGACCCCTGCAGGTTGAGGAAACAGATCCCTGCCGAGCGTCTGCACACCCTGCGCATAGGTCCACGGGTCTCCTACAGCAACTCTCATATGTGCACAAGAAGGGCTGGGTCTGACCCTTGTCTCTCCCCAGCAGCCTCAGGATGTATGTGGTAAATGATTGAGCGAGCGAGTGATGGCAGAAATGGGCTGTGCCAGCCTCAGGACACTGTAAATTGTGTGAGCAATTCTCCCATCACAGGCTGTCACTGTGTTCGCGGGACCTCCCCGCCCAGTGGCAGCCTTGAGAGCAGGGACCAACTCCGACCGGAGTCTGTGCTTTCCCTGCTGGGGGCCTTGTACAACAGAAAGCCATGGGGAATCAAATTGCCTCTCCTCTTTCTTTTATTCATTAATTCTGTCATGAACTAGAACTTTCAAAAAAATGAATACATATTTGCTGAGTTAATGGAAAAAAGCCACGCACACCAGTAAGACGTCGGAGAGGACAGGTTAGGGCTCCGGAAAACGTGCATGTGTCAACACTGCCCCCTTGTGGGCCCTTTGGTTACTGCCTCAAGTCAACCGACAGAGGCTGGGTTGGGGGTGTTTAGAATGAGTCCCACATCACCACTGATGCTCCCTGTGGAGTATCTTCATGTTCCCCGCCCTCCCTCTGTGATCGTGGCTGGGATCTGGGGTTCTGGAATCTTACTTATTCTGAAGTCATTGATATGAAAGTGATTACTAAGACCTATTTTATTTACTCTGCGTCCGACTTGGCAAGGGCGGAGTCTCTTAGTGAAGCATGTCACAGTCACATTTGTTTAACTCCTGTGAAGGGGAAGGTGGGAGAGCGGTGAAAAGGGAGATACGACTGTTCTTAGGAGTTAGAGGAGGTAGGGGGAGGGAGGATCCAACCCAGTGGAGCCTCAGGAAGCAGGTTCAGAATGCACGAATGAACGAACAGAGAGTTCACACATGTGACATGCTGTCTATCCAGAAATCTTGCCTCGCCTTTGTCTGCCTGGGAAACTCCTCGGCAGACCGGGTCAGGCGTCTCTTGGGTAAGGGCTCCCAGGGGCCCGAGGCCAGGTCACGTGGCTCCCCTCTGCTCCCAAAATGCCCCGGGGCTGCCTCCACCCTCACAGGCACCAATCACTTCCTGCCTGCGTGTCTCCTCCCGGCCCGGGAACCTCCAAGGCTGGGGCTGCCTCTGCCTGACCCGTGTGCCCACACGGAAGCCCAGGCCTGGGTGTGCAGAAGGTTCACGCCTTCTTTCCTTAGTCGTTCATCCATCCTGCAACTATCTCATGAGCACCCACAACGTGCCAAGCGCTGTACTGCGAACAACACAGTGACGAGAGAGCTGACGCGGTCCCTGCCTTCAGAGAAATCCGACTAAAGGGGGCACTGCGGAGGAGTCCGCTACCTGGCGCCCAGTGTCACTTCTCCCCTGTGATGGCAGAATCCCAGGGGTCCGCAGCCACAGGCTGGAGACATTTCCCAGCCCCCACTGCAGCTCGGGGTGGCCACGTGACCAAGAGGCATGTCATTTCTGGTCCTGCCCTCTAAAAGCAACGGGTGTCAGTGGCACTAGAGCTCGCACCCAGTATGAGGGGGGCCGAGGTACCCCACAACCCTTGGTCTCCTACCTTGGGGCTGTCAGTGAGAAGGAAGTAAAGATCTACCTCGTTTGGGCCGCAGTCTTTCGGGGTCTCCTCGTAAGAGCAACTCAGCCTCGTCACTAACACAGCAGAGCGCTTCAAGGAGCAGCTCACAACTTCAGCCTCACTCAACCGCTTTAGCGGCTGGGCTGTGGGCTCCGGCTACCTGTGTTGCTAATTCTGTGACTCGTTTTCACCTGGCTTCGATGCAAAAATGGAAAACTACTGGAAAACCAGAAAATAAGTGCAGAAAGAAACGAAGAAAGCAGGGAAATGGGCTCATGTTCTGGCAGGTTCTGATGCAGAGGAAACCTGGGAGCTGAAGGTTGCTCTTTCTCTGTCTCTTCGTCCTTCAGCAGAGATGTTGGGGCATATTAGCACCGAAGTGGGACCTCCTACTTGCCTCACTGCCTTTCTGGAGGTGATTCATCTGTCACCACTGCCATGAGACCTGCCCTGGCCTTTAAATCTGAAAGAGCAGGCATGCCCACACCCTGACAGCCCCCCGATGGCTACCCAGGGTTCCGACCTGATGGCCCCCACCGTCTGACCTCTGCCTTGCTGTGTGTTTCACTATCTCTGTACTGTCTATCTCCCCCATTAGAGTGTGAGTTCCCTGAGGGCAGGGATGTTTGTCCTTAGTTACTCCTGTATCCCCAGGCCCTGGAATAGAGCCTGGTGCATGGGAGGTGCTCACTGAGTATTTGGTGAGTGGAGGATGGTAACAACCAAACACCACCAATCCACGTGCGATGGGCCTCCCATACTTGGGAGACACTAGCTTCCAGGTGAAAGGGCCTCCTCTGGAGTCAAATGACCTGGGAGCAACTCTAATCAGCTGTGTGACCTGGGCTGATTACCTAAGCTCTCTGTGCTTTCAGATCACGAGAGCACTTACCTCAGAGCTGCTCTGAGGATGACACAGGGGAGCATTGGGCGCACTGCCCGGCACAGGAAAGTATACAATAAAGGTCAGCCTTGAACAGGTCATTACAGGCAGGCCAATGTGACAGGCGTCCCTTCCTCTGAGCGTGAACAAGCAGGAGACCTGATGCAGTGGGGGCGAGGGAAGGGCTCCCCGGGGACTGACGACTAAGCTGAAACCTGAAGGAGGGTGAGATTTGGGGCATGGCATCTGGGTGTGCGTTCGATCAGCATAAATCAAACATAACACATTTCAAACACAACATATTTTTCAAGGACACAGCTACACCTAAAATTAATTGAGGAGAAGCACTGCGCTTCTTTAACAATGTAAAGTTTAAAAAATATAGCAGTGAGTGAAAGAAAGAGAATGAAATTTAGAGCACAGTACCATTTATGCAAGTTAAATACACTCATCATATGTTGTTTAAAGACATAGACGTGTCTATACAAACTTATTTGAAAGCAGTAGTCAGAAGCAGTAAACTTGATGCACGTGTAATGATGGGGTTAAAGTGTTGAGTGAAAAAAGCCAGAAACAGGTGAGATTCAGAACAGAATACCATTTATGCAAGTCAGATACACACAGTGCCACCACTGTCATGCAAGCTTAAGGATACAAGTACATTTACGCAAGCATGTAGGTACGACATATATTCATCAAGTATGTGTGTCCACAGTTGAGAGAAGGAAGTTGGGGGATAATAAAGGGGGCAAAATAAAATGAGACAGAGGCTCAACAGGAACCAACACCACAGCATGCTGAGGACTGAAAAGTACGACAGACTCAATGCTGTTCACTAGAGAGTTTTCCCTCTTCCCACTCTGCACACTTTTCCTGGATAATCTCTCATCCTCTCCCAGGGCTTCTGCTGACAATTCCTGAGACACTGCTGGGGTCTAAGGCTCCGTTTGGACTTCATTCCTGCACTTCAGATGGGAGAGCCAACCATCTCCTGGATGGCCCCTCCTGGATGACTCCTCTTGGGGCAACTCTCATGCCCCAAGCCTACACCAGATCTTGAATCCCAACGTGTGGACCTGCAGAGCTTCCCTGTATCTAGCCGTCTACTGTCCTTGGTGCTGAAGACCAAAGCCCGGTGCTTGCTTCCCTCTGGGCCCAGCTGCCCTCTGTCCTTGGTGCTGAACCGCGCACTCAGCAGCACCTCCCTTGGCACCGAGGTGCCCTCTGTCCTTGGTGCTGACCGCGCACTCAGCAGCACCTCCTTTGGCACCGAGGTGCCCTCTGTCCTTGGTGCTGAGCATCTAACACAGAATCAGCAGGACCCGGCGCTTTTACATGCAGAGGTGAGGGAAGCATGTAAGAGGCTAGTGCTGCCAGATGCCGAGGCAGGGCCCAGGCCAAAGTGTTCAGGTTGCCTGTGGGTCCCCGTGGGAGCGAATGACTCATGGTGTCCTGTACACTGTGAGCATTTTCTACAGGCCAGGCTCTGTGCTGAGTGCTGCGTACCTGACTCCCCCGAATCCTTCCACAGCCCCCTGAGGTGGGTGCTAACAGGATCCCACCTGAGGGAGGACACTGAGGCTTGTGGAGGTTAAGCTGCTCACCCGACACCCTGCAGCAGTGGGGCTGGAGTCTGACCCCAGGCAGTGTGGTTCCAGAGCCCACGCGCCTGTCTGCTGCGATGGACGGTAGAGCAGATTCCCGAGAACTGCAGAGGCCTTGACTCTGCCAGATGCTGCCTCCCCCTCTTTTCTGTTCCCTATTGGGTTCTGAGCTTCAGTCCCCCCTGCAGGGGTGCTCGGCAGTGATGGGCTCTGCTGACCCCCAGACTCACTTCTGTTTCAGCTTCATGATATCCTCGGTGTTGGGAAGGCAGTTCGTCCATGGCAGGGTCCCATAGAGCCACTTCAGCAGACAGTAGCCCAGGGTCTGGAGGTCACCGCGGCGGGAGGGCCCTGGGGAGGGAGGGGAGGAGGTGGCGGCTCAGTCCAGATGTCCTGCTCACTGACACGCCCCCCCTTCCTTTCTCTCACGGACTCAAGCATGGGCTCACACACTCAGCCACCCAAACATACAGGATCTCGTCTGTTCATTCACTTCTCACTCACCTACTCTCAGTCCCTCATGGGTCTCTCGATTACTCATTCACTCCCTCAGCCATCCCTTCATCTCCGCTTTCACTAGCTCACTCCCTCATCTACTTGTCTTTCATTCATGCACCTATTTATTCAATGAGTCCTCAGAGCCCTGTGTGCCAGGCCCCTTCCCACATTCTTAAAACACAGATAAGAGTTTGGTAGGGTCCCAACCCTTGACAGTCCAGTGGAGAGACAGTTATAGCGTGGGATCATCTGGGTTATAGAGGAGACAGAGCAGCGCATGAGGGAACGCAGAAGGATGGGCACTGAACTCAGCCTCCCTCAGTAGGGGAGGGCAAAGGAGACAGCAGGGTTTGATTTTTCTTCTGCTTCCTGAACCACATGATGTAGACAACACTCCACATAAGCACTCAACGAACACTGAGAGTTGACTCTGCCAGACCTTCGCCCTCTGGTGCTGGAGGCACAGGCACCATCGCTTCCCTGGGGGAGCTTAGTGTAGTGGGAGGATGCAGGCAGGCACATGGATGGTCATATCAAGGGGTTTGGGAAGGAGAGGCCGAGACCTCCTCAAGGAATCTTCTTCTCAAAGTGCTCTCTTCTCTCCCCATACACCTTCCTTGGATAATTTCATTCCCATCCCTGGGCTTCAACTGACAACTCCTGAGATACTGCTGACATCTGAGTCTCCATCCAGACCCCGCTCCTGTGCTGCTGACGTGGACAGCCAACTGCTTACTCAACAGCCCCTCCTAGATGACTCCTGGGCAACTCTCACGTTCCAAGTCTAGAGAGATCCTGAACGTGAACCTCTGGAGCCGCAGGGCTTCCTTGCAGTCAACTGCTCACTGCCCTTGGCGCTGGACTACTGCCCCACAATGCCCTCATGTGTGTGGGCGCTATCCATGGTCCTGAATCCCTACCGTGGCTCCCTGGCTCAGTCTGACTCCTGTGTTTGGCCATCTGCTGTCCGTGGCTGTGAAAACCTACAACTGCCCTTGTCCGAGAAGCATGTCTCCATGGTCCCGAATCCCTTCTCTGGCCTCTTACCACATCCCTTGTGCAGGTCCATGCTAATGAACTCAAGGTCCCCCTCATGTGGAGTCCTGCTGCCTTCGTTGTAATCCACGTGTCTGCCACCTGGCGAATAGCGGAAGGTGAAGCCGTAGCCTGCCAGGGTCACCTGTGTGGACGTGGGGAGAAGCCATACAGTTTGAAGGTTAGGAGCTTGGATTCTGGAGTCAGAGATTTCAATCGTGGGTGCAATTTGAAACATAATGCCAAACAGTACACAAGGGTGTGCAAAAACACAAACCAACTGTCCCCATCACTGCTCAGCCCCCCTAAACCCACTGTCCAGAAGTAACCATTAATATAGATTCTTACGTGTTATTTCAAATCATTTTCTTTCAATAATCAGTAAACACATGTGGTCCGGGAGGGGGCTCTAGTTTCCCACACGTGGATCACACTCTACCTCCTGCTGGACACACAGCTTACTGCACTTCAACAGTGTATTAACTCTAGAGCCAGACAGACCAGGTTCCAATGCCAGCTTGGCCCTTTAGTGGCCATACAACTTTGGGCAAATTATGAAACTTCTCTGTGCTTTGATTTCTCCATTTGTAAAATGAAGATATGACAGTCCTCACCTTGCAGGGCTGTTAGGAGGCTTAACTGAGTTTAAAACAAAAAGCCCTTATCTACTAGACACACACAGTTAGCCACATCAGCTTTTTAATGGCTGCATTTAAAAAAAATTTAATTAATTAACTAATGTCTGTGTTGGGTCTTCGTTGCTGCGCGCGGGCTTTCTCTAGTTGTGGCGAGCGGGGGCTACTCTTCACTGCAGCGCACGGCTTCTCATTGCAGTGGCTTGTCTTGTTGCAGAGCACGGGCTCTAGGCACGCAGGCTCAGTAGTTGTGGCGCACGGGCTTAATTGCTCCACAGCATGTGGGATCTTCCTGGACCAGGGCTCAAACCCGTGTCCCCTGCATTGGCAGGTGGATTCTTAACCACTGCGCCACCAGGGAAGTCCCTAATGGCTGCATCTTATTCTGCCGAATGGAGAGTAGAAAACTGTTGGCTTTGTCCATGTGAGACCTACATCTTTTTCTTCTGGTCACAGTTTGTGATGGTTAACTTTATATGTCAGCCTGACTGGGCCACAGGGTACCCAGACATGTAGCCAAAGGTTATTCTGGGTGTGTCTGTGAGGGTGTAGCTGGATGAGATGAATATTTAAATCAGTAGGCTGAATAAAACAGACTGCCCTCTCTAGTGTGCACGGGCCTCACCCAATCAGTTGAATAGAACACAAAGGCTGAGTGAAAGGGAATGAATGCCTCCTGCCCGACCACATGAGCCGAACATCAGCCTTTTCTTGCCTTTAGATTTGAACAGAAATATTGGCTCTTCTTGAGTCTCGGGGCTGCCAGCTTTCAGACTGGAAATCACACGATCACCTCTTCTAGTTTCCAGGCCTTTGGATCTGATGAGACACATTATCAGCTCTTCTGGTCTCCAGGCTGCCGATTGCAGATCGAGGTCCCTAGATCAGCTTCCATAATTGTTTGAGGCAGCTCCTTATCATAAATCTCTCTCTCTCCCTTATATACATACGCACACACACACACATTCTATTGGTTCTGTTTCTTTAGAGAGCTCTGACTAATATGGTTCCAGGGTTTTTCTCTGGGATCACCCCTCTCCAGTTCTCAGTCCATGTGTCTGAGGTGGGGCTCACCTGATCTATTTCCACTGGGGTTGCTCAACTGAGGGGATCTGAGCCTCGTTTGCTGGTGGTTATTTTGTCACCACAGGGAAGACAGTTTGCCTGATTATGAGCAATGCAAACACAAGAAGAGCCCAGAAAGGGAAGCGCCAGCTTCCCAATGACTGGGTCTGAGTCCTTAGATTCAGCCACGCTTGAAGCCAGTGAAGTCCTAGATTTTTCCACTCCATGGAGCAATAAATTGCACTTGGCCCTTTTTAAACTTTTTTTCCTTTTCCTTTTTTGCTTAAGGCATGTTAAATTGGGTTTCTGTCATTAGCAGGGGTAATTAGAATTTACTTTAAAATACTAATTAGTACTCTACTGGGAGTATAAATTTGAGGTTTTCCAATTTTACTGTCACAATCAACGTTGTCAGGAACATTTTGTACATGTATCTTCGAATATATGGACAAGATACGTTCCTAAAAGAGGACCCGGTGGATCAAAAAACATATGCATTTGAATTTTGACTGCTATATTCAAATTACCTTCCAAAAAGTTGCCCATTTCATACTTCCAATAGTATGTAAAGAATTCCTAGTTCCTTACATCCTTATCAGCAGGAGATACTATTTTTCTTTTTAATTTTGTCCACCCAAAGGGTAAAAATAGTGTATTTTAAGAGTAATTGCTATGACTATTAGGGAGGTTAAGCATCTTTTCATACATTTAACTAACCTGTGGATTTCTTTTTCTACGAACTGCTTTTTCTATCCTTGTCTATTTTTCTACTAAGTCACTTATCTCTTCTTATTTATTTGAAGGAACTCTTTATACATGACGGATAGCAATTCTTTGTCTGCAATAAGCATTGTGAAATAAACGCAGGTTTTGAGACAGGTGAGATCCTGAGCCCAGAGAGCCCCCAGGATGGAGGAGGACCTGGCTATTACCTGGCACAAGTCCTCTGGATTCACAAAGATATTCTCAGCTGTCACATTGCCGTGAACATACTCATTCTCATGGAGGAACTCCAGGGCATCCAGCTGGGGGGAAGCAAGCAAGCATCTCCTGAGCAGCAGGCTGACACAAAGAGGCTCTGATGCAAAGCTCCGGAGGGAACCCCCACTGTTGGGCCTGGGGTCACGTGTTGCTGCTTGTGAGGGGGTGGTGGTGGCGGTGGTCCAAGCCTGACTACTCCTAAGTGAAGCATCAGCACACCTAAGCATGTCTTCTAATTAGGTTTTTGAAAAATTCAGCATTAAAGCCGATATTTGGTTTTCCACTGACCTCTTATGTCTATCTCTTGGCTGATCTCAGGAGGGGAAGAAGCTGGTTACTTATTGACCCCCCGCAAGAAAGAAAACCCAGCACTCATGTACATCAAAGAGGTTTTTTCTCATTTGCCCTAGGAAGCAGAAATACATTTAGCTAAGTAATTTATATTCTGATCTCTAGCTCTGACTTTTCCATTGAGCTCATACATTGAACTGCCCAGGTACTCCTTACATCTTGATTACAACCCAAGCCCCCGTCGACTCCAAGGCTCTACTGCCCACCAAGTTCTGCTTGTTCAATCTCTCCATCCCCACAGCCCAGCTCCTCCTCAGGCCTGGTCCTCTCTGTGCTGACCTCACCCAGCCTCCATCTCACCCCTCCGGCCCGTCCCCACACGGCCCACAGGGTCTTTCTACACCCAGAGCTGACCCTGCCTTCCCCTATTCCCAATCCTCGCGTGGCTCCCAAGCGCCCTCGGGACAGAGTCCCGGTTCCCCAGGTTGGTGTTCAAGGTCCTGCGTGATCTGGTCACTGCTGAGCTCCCACACCACCCTCAGCTGTTACCTTTCCCCTCTACACGTCCCACTGCAGACACTCTGAGCGTAATGACCTTCAGGACTCACCTGATGTGTCACTCCCTTGCCACTTCCATCCCTCCAGCAATTTACACTGGGTCCTCTTATTCTCCATCACTTCTAGTCAAAGCACTTTCCACAATTTGTGCAACTGTGATTTAATATCATCCTCTCCCACTAGGCATAAAAACCATGACTGTGCTGCCCCCCATGGTACTCCCAGCCCCTGGGACAGTGTCTGATTCCCAGCAGGGACCTGATAAATATTTAATGAAACGATGGATGAAGGAAGGAATGAATGAACAAAAGTCTTGTGCTCTCTCTCCCACACCAGCCTTTGCCTAAGCTATATCCTTGGCCTGGAATGTTCTCCCATGCATCTCCACTCCTACTCTACCCAGCACCTTGCTATTTCCCACTCTTGACTTAGAAATGACCTCTACCAGGAAGTTCAACTGAACCCCTCAATTTAGGCTGGGACCCTTCCTCCAACTGCTACGGTCTCCTGACAATACTTATCACTCTGTTTTTTTTTTCTGGCCGCGTTGCACGGCATGCAGGATCTTAGTGCCCCAACCAGGGATTGAACCCGCGCCCCCTGCACTGGAAGTGCAGAGTCTTAACCACTGGACCGCCAGGGAAGTCCCACTTATCACTCTGGTTCTAACAGCCTGGTGTTCAGCTGTGTTGGTCACCGTGCTCGCCCCAGTGCCCAGCAGAGGGAGGTGCGGGCTGAACGTGTCAATGAGCAAACAGACGGATAAACTAGGACCTGGGGGGCCATCCTCTGGATGGGAGCCTGCAACTCTCAGGGACTTACCAGCCGGCAGGCCATCTGGAACACAGACCTCACTGACATCACATGCTTCGGGTAGTCATCCAGGATCGACTGAAGGCTCCTCCCCAGGATGGGGAACACCAAGAACCTGGAAGACATGAATGTCCCAGCAAGTGGGAGAGATGACCAGGGGAGGGGATGGAATACAAGCCACCAAGGATGCGGTGTGGCTGGGGGCTACCAGATCCCGGTCCTGGGTGAGATGAAGGTTTCGGATTGGTAGGGGACCAGCCTGGCTCAAGGCTGGGGGAAGGAAGGAAGCAACTATCTGGCCAATGGCTCCAGGGTCCCAGCCATGCCTGGGCATGTGACAGGGAGAGAAAGGAAGGGGCCAGTGAGGCGAGTGGCAAGTGAAGTGACTCACCTGTACTTGTTCTGGTGAATGCCAAAACCGACGCAGGTGGGGATGGCCAGCTGGGGGGTCGAGTGCAGCTTTTTCCACTTGTTCACTGTGGGAGGCAGGGGCCTGAGAGGTTAGGGCCCACCTGGCCCTGCACCCACAATGAACAGCAGCCTGTTCCCAGACCAGAAGCAGAGCGCGCCCGAGCCCAGGCCACACACTGGGTCTCCTGGTTGGTGATGTCGCCTCTGTGGGTGCATGACAGCGAGGGGGGTGACGATAGGGGGTGTGAACATGGGAGAAAGCACTGACAAATCTGGAGTGAGTGGAAAAGGTAAGAGCGACAGCGTAACCTCTGAATTCCCATGTAGAGCTAATGAGATCGGGGAGTGTCTAAACTGGTCAAGGTGTCACTACATGTCCGCCCACCTTCCAGGATCTCAGTTGGATGGTATGGATCCAGCGGTGTGCTGATAAAAGTTTAACAGCTGGTTGTCTGGGGAAAGATAGCCTTGATCTGTCGTGTTTGCTGATTTCTGTGGTGTAAATACTTCCCAGTATGGCCAATTTCAAGCTACCAATGTGGTAGCATGGAAGACTGAGGTAGAAAGAGGCAGTAGCGTGCCCTTACATGGTATTTCCACCACACAGATACAGTGAATGTAAACAACCTCAATATAGATAGTAGGGACTTCCCTGGCGGTCCAGTGGTTAGGACTCTGCGCTTCCGCTGCAGGGGGCATGGGTTCAATTCCTGGTCGGGGAACTAAGATCCCACACGCCAAGAGGCGTGGCCAAAAAAAAAAAAGTCTAGATGATAGAAAATGTAGACAAATAATTAGGAAGGGATGGACTTTGAGTATTTATTATCCTTGCTCCTAATTTGACTGTAAATTGATAAAATTAATTTATGATGACTATGTTTTATTTATTTATTTAAGATGGCTATGACTGAAAGCTTGCAGGGCAATTTTATTATTTTAAAATTTATTTATTTATTTATTTGGCTGTGCTGGGTCTTAGTTGCAGCACGCAGGATCTTCGTTGTGGCATGCGGGATCTAGTTCTCTGACCAGGGACTGAACCCAGGCCCCCTGCATTGGGAGCACGGAGTTTTAACCACTGGACCACCAGGGAAGTCCGATGGCTATGTTTTAATAACTGGCTTGCAGTATTTGTGAAAATTTAATACTTGGCGCTCAAGAGCTGGTATGACAAGCCAGCCTCAGCCCATTGTCCGCTGTCTGTCCTCTGGGGCTTGAGGCCCGAGGGGTGATGGGAGCAAACCTGGGCCTTTAATTTAATCCCCACCCTGCCCACACCTTCAGGGAGAAGCCAGTTGTTTTGACCAAGCCGGTACCCCCAACTCTTCCCCCACTTGCCCACTTCCCTGAGGAATACCTTGCAAAGGCTTGGCGGCCCGCTGGAAGAAGTTCTGCTCATTGAACAAGCGCCCATCCTTGGCATCCTAGTGGAGGAGGAGAGGGGAAAAGGCTGTCACACTGGAATCTCTTAGGCAAGGGCTCCAAGGTCATCACTGGCCATGGATTACCCCAGGGTAATGCCAGCAATAACCCAGGTTCCCCAAGTCCTGCACATCAGAACCAAATTCCCTAGGGTGCTCCATGTGAACATATATCAGAGACTTTGAGTCACTGCCCAGGTTCCTTTTCTTTTACAATAGGATCTACAAGTTTTCCCTAGACACATGCCCTTCAGCTAAAAACTACATTTCCCAGTCTCCCTTGCAGTGAGGAATGCCCACATGACCAAGTTCTGGCCAATGGGGACGTGAGCAGAAGAGACACGGGCAACTTCCAGGTTATGCCCTTAAAGGGCTAGGGCAGGCACTCCCCTTCCTCTTTTCCTGTTCCAATTGGCTGGAATGCAGATGAGATGGTAGGAGGTGGAGCAGCCATCTCAGCCCATGAGATGAACGTTATAGATTGAGGGGCCTGGAGCAACAAGAGAGAAGGAAAGTAAGCCCCTGGTTTATGGAACTATCATATCAGCCCTGGACCACTGCCCCCAGACTGTTAAATGGAAAAGCAATAAAATATACTTGTTTAAGCCATAACTAACATTGGGTCATTTTTTCCAAGCAAACCAAATATTTTAATTAAACACAACTAGTACAGCTGGGTTCTTCAGGGCACAGGGTCAAAGAGAACTGGGTTCAAATCTCAGCTCTGCCATTCACTCATTCTTTCTATAAAGCACCTATTATGTGCCTAGTATTGTTCTGGGCATTGTCAATACAGCAGTGAACAAAGCAATTTTCATAATGGGCGTCCCTGGGCAAGCGACCGAGCCTTTATTTCCTCATCTGTTAAATGGGAAACACAGTAACCACCCCACAGGTTTGATTATGAAACTCTTAGCCCAGGGTTGGGCGCAGGACAGGCTCTCAGCAAGCAGGTGCTATCACTCATCTGCGAGCCTGGTTCAGGAGCACCGGCTCTGAACCACTCACACGGCTTCCATCTAGGGCCAAGGGAGGGCACCCAACCCAGCCGTCCCAGGTTTCGGGCGCTTGCCCAGACACACAGCCAGAAAGCATCAGAGCCAGGGCTCATGGGTGGACCCGACTGCGGTTTCTGAGGGGCCCCATGTAGAAGAACCCAAGGCCCAGAGGGAAACGTGCCCCACCCAAGGTCCCACTGCTCCTTGAAGGCCAAGGCTGTGCTCTCTGGCTTGCCCAGCCCACAGAGGGGCTTGGAGGTCAGTGGTGCATTTGCTAAAGCCCCAGGCCAGCCCCTCAGTGCTGCTCCCCCCCGGGGCCACTCACTAGTTTAAGTGAGAATCTTTGTTTTCCGAGACTTGACTCGCAGGCAAAGGTGGAGTCGGGCTCAGCTGTGGATGGACGAAAGGAGCAAGGTTATCATCTAGAGGGAAGGTCAGGGTCAGTGTCCTGAGTAACGAGCAGCAGCTGTGGTTAACGGATTCCCACAGGGTCAAGTGCATTCTCGACTTTCATGACCTGCTCCTTCCTATTTTCAACAGCTTCTTTCTCTCTCTCTGTTAATACACAGCTGTGCACAAAGGGTAATTAAACATGAGACTGCTCTCCTCCGAAAGGCCTGCGTGCAAGGCTGAACCTCGGCTGGTGTCTGCGAATCAGCTGGGAAGGTTCTAGGATTCCTAACCAATAAAAGGGGCTCCCGGTGCCCAAACCATTATGCTGAACACCTGCTTTCCTTCTGAGAGTAGAATTTTGGTACCTGCCAGGCAGAGAGTGCCTGTGGGACCAGCATCCAACAATAATCCTGGGCACTGAGTCTCTAATGATCATTCCTCTAATGAGCGTTTCATGTGTGACGTCACAGCTTGTTATAAATCCCGTGTGACTCTAAGGGGAGGGGACTCCGGAAGCTGGCGCTGGTTCCCCCGGACTTACCCCATGTGCTTTATCCCTTTGGTGACTGTGCTGTATCCTTCTGCTATAATAAATTATGACTATAGGCTGAGGCCTGTGGGTCCCCCCAGTGAATCACTGAACCCAGGGGTGGTTCTGGGGCCCCTGACTCAGCAGCTGTATGCATTTGTCTGCATATATGGGTGTGTGGCTGAACCACACCGACTCCATCTTGTCAGGGTCACCTTAGGCCCACTGTCCTACCCCCTCCCCTTTCTGCATGACAGAGCTCTAGCCTACGCATGAGGAACGCACCCAAGCCAGATAAGTTCCTGATTAACTTTAAGCCTTCCTCTGAAAACTGGAAGAATGACTTTTGCTGACACAGATGGTTCACGGTCCACGAGGAATAATGGTTATGAGACCCCCCAGGGGAAGCAAAAACCCAGCTCCTGTTGGCGCAGACGTGCTTCCCCCTTAGAAGTCAGATTCTATCTTTAGCTTTGGCCCCTTTAAATCCCCTGTACCCCTTCTGGCAGCACAGAGTGCAGCTGCAAATGCTTCCAGATCGCTGTCCGCAGGATCCTACCCGTATGTAAGGTACCCACAATAAACTTCGTAACTGTACTTTATGGAGCTGTACACTTCGTTTTCTTCGATCTCAAAGTTCCTTCTCAGCTCAGGGGATACTATTCAATATCCCCGTCTTTGAACAATGCATAAGTACCGTGTGATGGACGCAGATCCCCTTGGAGGAGGACCTGTTCCCCTAGCCCCACGCAACCTGGAGAGGCCACTGCAGCAGCCTTCAGTCCCTCAGGGATGCCCTCAGCTGCAAGTCCCAGGGCGGCCTATAGCCAAAAGCTGATGGAGGGGGATATAAAGGCCCAGCCGTGCTGGCCTAACTCAGAACCACACTGAAGGACTGCTTCTGCTCCAGAGCCCCCATGGGGCCAGCCGCGGCGATCCCTGGGCTGCTCCAGCGCTCTATGTCTCCCCCCTGCCCCACCACTTCCTCCCCCTCCCCTCTGCAGGTGCTGATCCCTGGGGCACTTCCTCATAAACACCTGCATGCTTGCCCCATTCTGCTTAATTACAAACCCTGCAAAGTCTACTGCCCCATGCTAAGTGTGGGCTTTACGCACATTGTTTCCTCTAATGCTCAGAACGGCCCTAGGAAGGTCTAATACAATGTTATTGTTATTACTATTACGGTGGCTGTCATCGTTAGCTCCATTTTTTTTTTAAGAGACAAATGGAAAATTTTATTTGAGCCAAATTTGAGGATTATAACCTGGGAAAAGCATCTCAGAAAGCTCTAAGAACTGTTCCCTGTTAGCTCCACTTGACGGACGAGACGAGAAAGCCGAAGCTTACTGAGGCCAAGTGACACGGGAGGCTTTGTGCCACGTAGATCCGGGCTCAAGCCCAGCCCCTCCGTCAACTCTGTGACTTGGTGTGAGGTGCTAATCCTCTCTGGGCCTCCGCCCCATGTCAGTAAAGTAGGACTAATGAAGCCCACCCCTGAGACTGGATGCAAGGATTCAGAGGGTCGGCAGGAATAACAACAGTACCAGCTGAGCAGGAATCATAGCCAGCTTCACCCGTTTTTGGTTTTGGCCATGCCGCGTGGCTTGTGGGATCTTAGTTCCCTGACCAGTGACCGAACCTGGGCCCTTGGCAGTGAAAGCATGGAGTCCTAACCACTGGACCGCCAGGGAACAACCCCAGCTTCACCCTTTGTATGAGCTGCTCAATGATGCCCCCACCACAGCCCAGCATCACACTGGGCACGCCGGGAGCGCTCAGCGTGTGGCAGCTTTTAAAATATAATCAGCCGAGGGCCCACAGCTGGTAGGCGGCAGAGCGGCACTGGCCTAGGTCTAGCTCACCCCCAGGAGCTCATGAACCGAACCATCGCCATCCATCCCAGCTGGCTCTCTGCATCGTCCTCCCTTTTCTCTCTTCTTTCCCACCCTTCCTAACCATCCAGGCTGGTGTTGTCTGAGACACTGAGCTAAGGGGCAGGGAGGTGACAAAGTTACCTAGAAGCCACCCTTGCCTTCAAGAAGCTCCAGCTGGAGCCGGGCAGGAACCAGGGCTTACAGATTTAAGGCCAAAGGTGACCTGAGCCCAGCCTAAAGGAGGGAAATGTGGAAAGATCATGGATCTTGGGGGAGAGAGGCGTCCTTCCCACCTGTGCGGAGGGGGTTTGGGGGGGATCTTTGAGGGGCATGCTGGAAATGGCCGGGGCACCTCTCAGGCATAAAAACAGTACCTGCCTCAGAGTTACCTCAGGGTCCGAGGAAAAGCACCAGTCAACGAACCACATGCCTGGCACTCGGAAGCAGGCAGAACAGCTGGTAATTTAAATATGCTTTTCCTGCACTGCTCTGCAGATTATGAAGGGCTTTTCCCCTCCACTCTTCTCACTGGCCCTCCCGCCGACGCCGGGGAGTCAGCTGGGCAATTCCCATTACACAGAGGAAGCGACGGAGGAGGAAGGGCAGTGGGCTTGGCCGAGGGCCTCAGCAGAGCCGGGCTGTAAACCTGGCTCCAGACCCTGCGACCTGGGAGACCCCTGCTTGATGCAAACTTGATACGTGTATGGAAAGTCCCTACGTGTGACAAATGCAGACAGGGGTGTGGCAGGCAGGCAGGTGGGAGCCTCTGATGGCCAAGAGACAGGCGACATTGAACTTGGAGCAACAATGCTGCGCTGGGATCCATCATAACCAGAATAACAACAGGAAGCGTTTATACGGTGCTTTTGCTATTTTCCTGCTCATCGTTCTACTCATTTAACTCTCTTAACGACAACCCCGTGAGGTCGGTGTTATTACACTCTCCATTTGGCAGGTGAGGAAACTGAGGCGCAAGGTCATGACATCCCTCGAGGAAGATCAGACAACGACCTGCCGGCAGAGGCAGAAGGCTAACTCAACCGGTCTGCCTATGCTTTCCCGCCTCCCCAAACCTGGATGGGGACTCCGGGCATCCCAGGCCCCACCGTCAGCAACACCAGGATCCTGACGCTTCCTGCGTGGGTTTCCAGCCTCTGAGTCTTTGCCTGTGCCGTGCCTCTGCCTGGCCTGCCCTTCTCTGGCCCAACCTTTGTTGTGGGCACAGCTGAAAGGCGCTTAATAAAAGAATAGTGATTCCACCCGACAGTTACCAGCTGACAGGGTCTCTCTGTCTTTGGAGGGCACGTCCGGGACGGCCTGACTCAGTGGTTCTCAACCGTGGGCGGTTCTGCCCCCCAGCGGGCATCTGGCCATGTCTGGAGACAGTTTTGGTTGTCACGACTGGGAGAGGGGATGGGTGAAGGTCGAGGATGCTGCCAAACACCCTATCGTGCACAGGACAGCCCCCACAATGAATGCCAAGGGTGCCAGGGCTGAGTTAACTGTGTACTTAAAACAAGCCCTAAAGGACCCCTGGGGAACCGCTCGAAAAGGGAGGCAACCATTCTCCCAGAGCAGCTGAAACTGAGGACCAGGGAGAGGCTCAGGGCAGCCACTGGGAGAGATACGTCGTGTTAAGGGGCTGCAGGTAGAGAGAACCAATGGCGAGTCTTTGTAGGTGTGATTAAATTAAGGGTCCTGTGCTGTGGGGACTGACTGTCCTGGATGATCCAGGGGGCCCTAACGTAATCCTACAAGGGTCCTTATAAAGAGGGAGGCAGAGGGAGATTTGACCACAGAAGAGGAGAAGGCGATGTGATGGTAGAAGCAGAGCCTGGGGTGATGTGCTTTGAGGATGGAGGAAGGGGCCACAAGCCGAGGGATGCAGACGGCCTCTGGGAGCTGAACAGGCAAGCAAACGGATTTGCCTCTGGAGCCTCTTGGAAGGACTAGCCCTACCCATATCTCTTTTTTTTTTTAATTTTTTTTGGCCGTGCCACGCGGCATGCAGGTTCTTAGTTCCCTGACCAGGGATCGAACCCGTGCCCCCTGCAGTGGAAGTGCGGAGTCTTAACCACTGGACCACCAGGGAAGTCCCTTCACCAGTATCTTAACTTTAGCTCCGTTAGACTGATTTCAGTCTTGTGACCTCCACAACTAGAAGAGAATAAATGTGTGCTGTCTTCAGCCACTAAGTTTATGGTGATTTGTGATGGTGGCCACAGGAAATGAATACAAGCCCCGAACCTCCATCCACAGGGGGGCAGGCCGAGACTTGAATCCCAGTTGCTTCTCAGAAACAATTCTCCACGCATACCGCAGCTGCAGGGATTTACATGGTTGCCTCGGTGACAGGTCTCCCAAACTGGGCCAGGGAGACCAGGGAGGATGACGTTATAATTCAGTGTTTCACAAAGTAAGAGCGCGTGCCAGCTCACAGGGCTGCTATGGGAATCAGGTGAGCTAACAGACATAGAGAACTTAGCGGGGGTGGGGGCGCAGAGCGGGCTGGAAGCATCAGCTCAGCTGCTATAATAAAAATCACCACTCTGGTTGCTGCTGCTGTTGTACTCTCACTGTTTTCAACTACATCTTCCCAACTGGTGCAAACTGGCAGAAGCCAAAGGCAACCTGTCCTGGGGGAACGCCGCCCTGAGGCACATCTACACGCAGCCCCCTCCCCACTGTGCCCGAGCCAGCACCCCGACCTCGCACCGGGCTGGGAAGGGGTCTGATCAAACAACCCGAGACACAAAAGGTGAAGACACACGGCCCAGAGCATTTCCTTCCTAACCTTCCACTGTGGGTTTCTGATGTGAGGACACAGCTGGTTTTTTTTTCCTTCAGATGCCTCCTGCCTTGTTTGTCTTTCTTCTCCCTCTTCCTTCCCGGTCCTCTGGGCCTCTCCCCATCCTCTCTCCCCAGCCTTTCTTGTTGTTGGTTCTGCCCCTCTATCCTTTCTCTTCCTCTCATTCCTTCTCACCCCGATTCCCTCCTCCTCCCTCCCTCCCTCCCTCTCTTGTGGTGTAATGGTTACGAATTACACCTAGGTTCAAATCCCAGCTCTGTCACTTTGAGGCTGTGTGACCTTGGGCGAGTGGCTTCCCCTCTCTGTGCTCCAGCTGTAAGATGAAGTAACATGAGTGTCTCCCTCCTAGCGTGGCTGGGAGCATTAAATGGGCCCCAGAACAGTGCCTGGCATGGAGTGAGCGCTCCCTAGTGTCCCTTTATGCTCTCCTCTCTCCCTCCCTCACCCTCTGTCCCTCCATGACTAATGCTACCTACCTCCGCCTGAGAAGATCCCTTTACCGTTTTCCAAGCTCATTGCCTCTGTCCCTTCTCACCATTTGGGACCAACAGCCCCAGGAGGTGGGCAGGACACCACCTCTCACTTTCCCAACTGGGACATCAAGGCAGAGCTGCTCGCCCAGGCTCACTCAGTGTGCCAGAGCCCAGTCACGACTCCACCTGGGTCCGTTTTTTCTTTTTTTTGGCCTTACCGCACGGCACGTGGGATCTTACCTCCCTGACCAGGGATCGAACCCAGGTCCTCTGCAGTGGAAGCCACTGGACCACCAGGAAGTCCCCACCTGGGTCTGTCTCAAATGTGGCTGCCCTGCCCTCCTGCCCAGGCTCTAAGGCAGGATGGCCAACCTGAGGCTCGAAATTGCCGGCACCCGTGTCTGGCCGGCCGGTGCTTCCAAATCAGAGATTTCCTCTCAAAATCCCGATCTCTGGCTTTTCCTGCAAGCTTGGAAGCTCTCTGGAGCCAGATCTCTGTCTAGTCATTAACACCCCTGGGCTTCATTTTCCTTATCTAGAAAATGGGGATAATGACCTTGCTGACGTCATGAGGCTGTCGTGAGAATTAAACGGGTTAAGAAGTATAAAGCAAACATATGTCCACGTGAAAACCTGTACACGCACGATCACAGCAGCGTTATTCATCATGGCCCGAAGTGGACACAGTCCAAACATCCACCAACTGATAAATGGATCAACCAGATGTGATATATACACACCCTGCAATCTTACTCGGCCATAAAACAGAAGGAAGTTCTGACAAAGGCGACAACATGGTTGGACCTTGAAAGCATCGTGCTGAGGGGAAGAAGCCAGACAAAAAAGGCCACAGAGAGTATCGCTCCATTTACCTGAAATGTCCAGAATAGGCAAATCCAGAGACATAAAGTAGATTAGTGGTTGCCAGGGGCTGGGGGGGGAGGAGGAGAGTAACTGGTAAAGGTACAGGGTTTCCTCTTGGGGTGACAGAAATACTCTGGAACTAGATGGTGGTGATGGATGCGCACCATCGTGAATCTACTAAAACCCACTGAACTGTAGACTTTAAAATGGTGAATCTTACATGAATTTTATCTCAATTTTTAAAAATGCAAAAAAACCTCATAAAACCACATAAAGTGCTTAGAACAAGGCCTGGCCTGGAGTAAGCACTCAGTTAATGCTAGGTTGATTAATACTAACATTTCCAGTGCAGTTATCTTTTCCTTCATTGTAACAAGTTGTCTTGCTGCATTTTTTGTTTAACTGTTGTTTTGTTTAACTTTAAAGCCCAGCCCTGCTTCTTCCCGTCCCACTGATAAGAAAGCCTGGAGCTCCCTCTTTTGGTGATGGCAGAGATTCAAACCACATGAGGCCCTGGCCCGGGCAGAACCCTCACCCCAGCCCTGCCCCTTAACCACAGTAAAAACCGGGGCTAGGTGCTCTTCCTTGTTCTCACAGAGCTTCTACCCCCACCAGAGATCTCAATTACACAAGCAGTAAACCTTTCATATCCTCATCGGTCTCAACATTCAAACCAAATTTGGAGGGAGGGTCCATCCTATCTCTGCAGGACAGACAGACAGTGATCACTGTCCTTATCTTCCGGCCACACTGGGCCTGCACTCCCACGTGACAACAGTAGGTGGCGGTGGAGAAGAGTGTCTTTATCCAGGGCACATGCGCTTTGGTTGGCCACAGTCCCCACCACTCCCAATCGCCTGACTCCCAGCCTCCTGCACTCATTTACTCTACCTTCCCAGCCGCTGTAGGTGCATAGGTTTGCAGTCCCAGCTCTAAGAGAAAGCTGCCTCGAGGCAGGTCTGCAGCTGGGATACAGCTCCATCTCCATTCTCAGAAAGTGGTTCCCTCCCCTTTGCCTTGGCTCCAAGATGGCCCGACCCAGCCCAGCCCAGCCCAGCACCTGCCCACCTGTGGACAGAGTGTACCTTCATAGAGAATGCCCTGGCCATCCCTGCTCTGGAGGCAGCTCAGCTTCCAGTGCTGCCCACTCTTGTCTATCAGCACCGTCCTCTCTGGCAAAGCCTTGAGCGAGGTGGTCACCCGGCTCCGCTTCAGTGCCTGAGGGCTCTGCCTGGTTGTCTGAGGGCTGCTCTGGGAGGTTGGGGATCTGCTCCAGCACCCTGCAGGAGGATGGTGAGAATAAAGAAAAGGCGGCATCCGGGAGAGAAAAGTTGGGTGGGTAATCAGACGGCACTCATAATACTGTTCATTTATTCATTTGTCCATTCAACAAAAGCTTCCTCAGACCTTCCACGGATCCTGTGTGCTGAAGCTGGGGACCCGGACGTGAGTTGGATCTGGACCCTTCCCTTGGGAGCCTCTAATTTGGTGGGGGAGACTGACCTGGACACAGCTGGTCAGAACTGAGTCTGAGACAGGGCAGTACAGAGGAATATGAGAAAGAGACTGACAGTGCCTGCAAAAGTCAGGGGAGGCTTCATGGAGGAGGGGACATTTGAGTTGGGTCCTATTGGACGAGTAGAAGTTTGCCAGGGAGGAAAAAAAAACCATTCCAGACATTCAACCCAAAACATCCTAAAACAGGACCTGGTTTTGTGCTGAGCATGAAGAGGGACAAGACATTTGTTAGACTGAGGCTGTGCCTTTGAGGGGCTCCTAGACTGGCAAGACAATGCGGGCGGTGTGGTGAGATAGGGACACAGGAAAAGATATTCCCTGCTCCACTCCTCCCAGCCGCCATCCACCCAAGGCACAGATGGGATGAGGCCGTGGGGCCCAGAGATAACAAGGGAGAAAGAGGAGACACCGAAGGGCTGTGACTTGAGATCCGAAGACCCAGTGGGAAGGAGACGGGCATATGGTCCTCACCCTTCCCTGCTCACTGGCTGGCACAGGGAATACACAAATGAGTCCACCCGGTCCCTGTCCACGAGGGACTCTCAGTCCAGCAAGCGAGGCAGAAAGGGACATAGAGCCTGGAGGAGACATGAACTCAAATGAGGACATCACTGGCACTGTGGGAGCCCAGACAAAGAGGACAGAGAGGCTATGGAGGGAGATGAGGTGGACTTGATCCAGCCTATGGCATTCAGGAAAGGCTTCCTAGAGATCTGACCCTGAGTGCTGGAAAGAGGAGAGGCCCTAGGGCTGAAGGAACAGACTTAGCCAAGACCAGAAGCTGAAAACCCTAAAAAGTATTTCCAAAAGTGAGTTTTCTGTGTACAGGGTTGTGGTGAGAGCTAAAGGAGGAACCAGACCATCGTCTCAGAGGTCAGGCTGAAGAGCCCAGACAGTGGGGCGATGGGGACGGTAGGGGGCTGTGAGCAGGGACCGGTGAGGTCACCTCTGGCCATGTAGGGATGGACTGGAGGGGGAACCTGTGGGCTGGAAGGTGGGGGAGGATCCTGGGAGGAGGGTCCAAGCAGGCGTATGTGATGCCTGAGCAGAGGCATGATGCCTCAAACATTGTCAGATGACCCTCCTTTCCCCCATATTGAGCAGAACTCTCATCTTTGGGTTTCTCACAGGTACTGAAGGTATCTTCAGATTCAGAACTCTCACCTTCTGAGAGAAGGGATGATGGGGGAGAGGAAGCGCAGCTGGGCCATTTCACTTTCTTGGGAGATATTTCAGAACTGGTGTTCCTCCTTTTCTTTGAGCCTAGAGAAAGGAAGACTGAATGCAGACTGGAGTTACAGAAGTCCTTTCCAGGAACCATTAAACCAGAAACCTGAGGTCATATTCAACACTCTCTTCCCTTTGACCCTCACAGCCAAGTTTTACTACTATCACCTAAATAATCTAAACAAACTTTCCTTTGTTTTAGTTATTCTTTCCTGAGAGAGGCTTAGCCTCTCTTTTATATCCTCAAGCACTTTATCACAGTGTGGTCTCCTTTAGGTAATTTCTTCAGATCTGTCTTCCAGTTCACTGTTCTCCTTCAGAGTGTCTAGTCTGGAGTTTAAATCATCCAATGAGTTTCTGATTGCCATGATGATATTTATTTTTATCATCAGAGATTTTATTTGGTTCTTTTAAAATCTGCCTAATCAATCCTAACTAGCTTTCGTTCCTTCACTGTACCTTCAATTACTTCTTTTATTTCTGTAAACATAATAAATGTGCTTTGTACATATTCTCGTCTGTTAATTCCAAGGTCTCTGGTCATTGTAGGTCTGATTCTATAGTTTGTGTTTCTCCTGGCAGTGGCTTGTTTCCTGGTATCTTTGTTAATTGGTTGGGAGCTGATGTGCCTGTTGGAAGTCTAAGGTCTGTCTTCAAAAGATGTTCCACAAGAAAAGATTTGGCTCTGCTGGGGCGGAGGGCACCCACCACTCATCACTTTATACTAACTTTTCTGCTTGTATTTTTTGGGGGCCACACAGATCAGTATGAATTCTGGCCCCAAACTGGTTAAGGATGTGAGTTCTTGGTTAGGAGTTCTCAGAGAGGACATTTTTCACTCACAATCAAGGCTGAGACAGACAAATGTCTCCACATGTTTTCTCTGTGGAGCAATTTTTTTTACCACTGAAAAGTCCCAGATTTTAGAGGAGGTTTCCAATCGCACCCCTGTGCTGCTCAGGCCCTATGCTTTGTCTCCTGTACCCCATAATGACCAGCACACAGCCCAGGACCAATACCCCCCATAGCATTTGCTCAGCCCTGTGGGTCTGTGTTTTCTTTCTTTTCTTTTTTCTTTTCTTCCTTCCTTCTTTTCTTTCTTTTTCTTTTCATTCTTTCTTCCTTTTCTTTCTTCCTTCCTTTCTTCCTTTTCTTCCTTCCTTCCTTCCTTCTTTCTTTCCTTTCTCTGTCTCTGTCTCTGTCTCTGTCTCCCTCCCTCCCTCCCTATCTATTTATTGCCTGCATTGGGTCTTAGTTGCGGCAAGCAGGATCTTTTGTTGCAGGGCGCGGGCTTCTCTCTAGTTGTGACGCATGGGCTCCAGAGCAAGCGGGCTCTCTAGTCGTGCGTGAGGGCTCCAGAGCACATGGGCTCTATCGTTGGGGTGCGTGGGCTTAGTTGCCCCATGGCATGTGGGATCTTAGTTCCCTGACCAGGGATCGAACCAGCGTCCCCTGCATTGCAAGACGGATTGTTAACCACTAGACCACCAGGGAAGTCCCTGTGTTGTCTTATTGCTCACTTCCATGTAATTACCTTACTTTCCTACCATTCAGCCCTATGAATATAAAGATATTCTTTATATTTTATCCAGCATTTTGTGCTGTGCTGAGCCATAAGGGACTTTTCCTTATCATCTAGTCTGCTGTACTACTAAAACCAGAAGTCTTCTTTCAGTTGACATTACCTCAGCCAGCATACTTGGTCTCTGGACTCCTGGAATGGCCTCCTAACTGGTTTCCATGCCTCCAATCTACTTTCCACACGTAGCATTCAGAGAGGTCTCTTCAAAATGCAAATCATACTGTGTTTCCCATTTGGCGGAAGTTCTTCCATGGCTCCTCACCACATCAGTGATTACTAAACTCCTTACCCATGGTCTACAAGGCCCCACGTGTCTGCCCCCAGTACAGCTGTCCTTCTTTACTTCTCCAACATGTATGGCTCTTCCCCATACCATGCCTCGATGCCTGAATTCCTGTTCCGACCCCCTCACCTTGCCCCCAGTCTTCACTTGGCTAACTCTTATCATCCCTAGATCTCGGCTCAAACATTACCCACCTAGGGAGGCCTTCCCTGACCCTCCCAGAAACACATCTCCCTTATGTGTGTTCTGTGGTCCATCCATTGCCCTTCTGTTATCATGCACTCAACTAATAATTGTTTATTCAATGTCTGTTTGCCTTACCAGCCACCAAAATCTCTGAGAGAGCAGAAACCAGGTCCATCTCACCTGTTACTACATCCCTGGGCACAAACACAGCACCTAAGTACACAATAGGCAGTCCAAGTATGTTTGTTGCCTGATGACTGGGTGAATGAACAATGAGTGAGGCCCAAGGCTGGCATTAGCGAAGGCTGGGGTTAAGGACTCAGGCTCTGATGGATGGACCTAGAGATTATCATACTAAATGAATTAAGTCAGACAGAGAAAAACAAATATCATATGATATCACACATGTGGAATCTAAAAAAAAAATGATACAGGACTTCCCTGGTGGTGCAGTGGTTAAGAATCCACCTGCCAATGCAGGGGACACGGGTTCAAGCCCTGGTCCGGGAGGATCCCACATGCCGCGGAGCAACTAAGCCTGTGTGCCACAACTACTGAGCCTGCGCTCTAGAGCCCACGAGCCACAACTACTGAGCCGTGTGCCACAACTACCGAAGCCTGCACGCCTAGAGCCCGAGCTCCACAAGACAAGCCAATGAGAAGCCCGCACACCACAGGAAGAGTAGCCCCCACTCACCGCAACTAGAGAAAGCCCGTGTGCAGCAACGAAGACCCAACACAGCCAAAAATAAATAAATTTATATAAAAACATGATACAAATGAACTTATTTACAAAACAGAAACAGACTCACAGTCTTCAAAAACAAACTTACGGTTACCAAAGGGGAAATGTGTCGGGGAGGGATAAATTAGGAGTTTGGGATTAACATACACATCACTATATATAAAATAGATAATTAACAAGGACCTACTGTACAGCACAGGGAATGCTACTCAATATTCTGTAATAACATATATGGGAAAAGAATCTGAAAAAGAATGGATATATATATATGTATAACTGAATTACTTTGCTGTACACCTGAAACTAACACAACATTGTAAATCAACTCTACTCCAATATAAAATGAGAATGGGAACCAAAACCATACACTAAGGATGAGGAGAAAGACAGGAGGAGCCTGGGTCCCTTACGGCATCATGGGGACACCATCCGTACACTGAACTGTCCCCTCCAGACTTTTTGTTAGAAAGAAAAACAAACCTCATTTGTTTAAACTCTTGAAGTAGTGTTTTCTGTTACTTGCAGCCAAACACACTCCTAAATGATAAAACGAACGTTGCTGAACTTTCTGCCACGTATGCCAACTTCCTTCTGTGGCCTTCAGATAAGCAAATCCACTTCGATTTACCAATGTAGGATCTGTGCTTGGGCTTTCCATTGGCTGGGACCTACTGCTGATATTTCATTCATTCAGTCAACCAATCAATAAGATTTCTCAGCACCCAACTCTGTATCAGGCACAGTCCTGGATGCTGTGCAAACAACAGAGCTTACAAACCACAATAAACTCCTATCCTTACAGAGCTTCAAGATGAGGAGCAATATAAATGAGTAAAATAATATATTTAATCCAGTTGATACTTACAAGTACTGAAAGGCAAGATAAAGCAGGGGCAGGGGACAGGGGCTGTCACATGTAGGAGGATGCAATTTAATTAGAGGTGTCAGGGAAGGCCTCTCTGAGCAGGCAACAATTGCATAAAGACCTGAAGAAAGTGAGAGAGGGGGTCATGCACCAGATGAGGGAAGAACCACCCAGAGAGAGAGAACAGCAAGTGCAACAGCTTAGAGGTCCAGGGTTAGGAGATGAGCTCTGAGAGACAACAGGGACCTGATCATGTCAGACTTAACCTGGGAAGGTAGTGAGCAGGGGAATGACAGGGTCTGACTTTGTTTTAACAGGGTCCATCAGGCTGCCACTTGAAGAGAGCTGCAGGGAACAGAGAAGAAGCAGGGAGACCAGGGGAAGAAAGCTTCTACAATATTGGTGAGGTGAGGGTGAGATGGATCAGGGTGGTGGCAGGAAGTGGTCCAATTCAGCATTGAGTTTTTTAAAAAATAAATTTACTTATTTATTTTTGGCTGCATTGGGCCTTCGTTGCTGCTCACAGGGTTTCTCTAGTTGAGGCGAGTGGGGGCTACTCTTCATTGTGGTGCACGGGCTTCTCATTGCACTGGCTTCTCTTGTTGCAGAGCACGGGGCTCTAGGCGCAAAGCCTTCAGTAGTTGTGGCACATGGTCTCAGGAGTTGTGGCTTGTGGGCTCTAGAGCGCAGGCTCAGTAGTTGTGGCACACGGGCTTAGTTGCTCCGTGGCATGTGGGATCTTCCCGGACCAGGGATCGAACCTGTGTCCCCTGCATTGGCAGGTGGATTCTTAACCACTGTGCCATCAGGGAAGTCCTTGGCATTGACTTTTAAAGGGAGAGATGATGAGATCTGCTGGAGGGCTGCAGTCATGGGGTGGGAGAGAAAGAGGACTTGAGGATGACTCCATGGTCTGAGAAGCTGAATAAGCTGAACTGCTGTTACCTCGATGGGATAGTCTATGGAAGGGGCAGGTGGGGGGTGGCAGTCATATCAGGAGCTTAGTTCTGGGCATGCGGAGACACTTATGGGACATCCAATAGATGTCAAGCAGGGAGTCTGATATATATGAATGTAGATTTCAGGGGAAGAGTCCAAGCTGGAGACAGAAATTCATGAGTTGTCAACTTCAGAGCCACTAGCCCGATAAAACGCCAAGAAACTCTGTATAGGGAGAACCTGAGCTCTGGGCTTCTCCGGTATCCATGCAGGGTCAGGCAGACTGCAAAGGTGTCTGTCCTTCCTTCCCAAATGCACACACGCACGCACACACATCACCCCTCCTAAAGGGAGAAGCATAAAGCCCCGGTTCTTACCTTGGGAGGATGACATAGACGGCTTGACAAAGGTCTGGGACCCCTCGTGCTCCTCTGTAGGCAGAGGTTTTCCGCAGTAGGGGCAGAATTTGAAAGTTGCTTCAACATCTTTGCCACAGTCTGGACAGGAGATCATGCTAGAAAACAGAAGTGGGGTCGGGGGACAGGAAGCTGGAAGAAAACTTAATCCACTGCCGACGAGTAGTCACCTGAGTTCCCCATGATGATGAGATTACAGAAAGAAGAAAAGTTATCATACCTGGAATACCCTCTCTCAGAAAGTGGCCACTTCTTTTTTTTTCTTTTTTGGCTGCACTGCATGGCACGTGCGATCTTAGTTCCCTGGCCAGGGATCGAACCTGTGCCCCCCTGCAGTGGAAGTGCAGCATCCTAACCACTGGACCGCCAGGGAATTCCCAGAAAGTGGCCACTTGTAAAATGAGTTCTCAGGGACTTCCTGGCAGTCCAGAGGTTAAGACTCTGCACTTCCACTGCAGGGGGCACGGGTCTGATCCCTGGTCAGGGAACTAAGATCCCGCGTGCCGCATGGTGTGGCCAAGGGGGGGCGGGAAAGTGAGTTCTCGCCCCGTGTCCAGCCTCTAGCCACCTGTCTCTCCCTAATGGCCCAGGGCAGGTACAAAGCAGAACAAATGCAGAGTGAAACTGCAGCGCTCACAAAAGATATGAGAATGACTTGAGGTCAATAAAAGTTCTGCAGAACTGCTCCAATCACGGAAGCATTGAGGATCTTCAGCTGTAATTGTGATGCTCATTTCTTGAATCATGTTATGGGGAAGGTAGAGACCATTAGTGCTCACCAGATATCCACATCCTCCCCTTCACTTCCCAGGATCCTCTGCAGTGAGATTGGGGCCACTAGTTTTGGCTACTTCTGGCCAATGGGGTGTGAATGGAAGTCACTTCCCGGCTGAGGCAGTTAAGAGCCCAAGTACCTCCTCTGTCCACCCATCCTCTGCAGGGATGGCCCAGATGGTCCATACTCCAGATGGCATAGGTACAAGATGAAGCAGGGCTGCCTGGTCCATGTCACAATCTCATGATGCGCAAATAAACTTACATTGTATTAAGCCACTAAGATTTCAGGGTTTACTTGTTACTGCAGCACATCCTACCCTATCCTGACTAACTTAGAGGGGTAACGGGTGTTCACTACGTTATCCTCTAAGCCTTGTGTATTTCTGCAATACTTCCTAATACTTTAAAAAAATCAAAGGCAAAATTACACATAGAGCCTACAACAAATGAGGATACAGCAGGTGTATTCATTTGCTTGGGCAGCCACAACTCAATACCATGGACTAGGTGGCTTAAACAACAGGAATTTATTTTCTCACAATTTTGGAGGCCAGAAGTCCGGGATCAAGGTATCAGCAAGTTTGGCTTCTTCTGAGGCCTCTGTCCTTGACTTGCAGATGGCTGCCTTCTCACTGTGTCCTCACACGGTTGTCCTTCTATCTGTGTTCTAATCCCCTCTTCTTATTGGACTAGGGCCCATCGTAGTCTGTTTGAGTGGCTATAATAAAATATCACAGACTACTGGGTGGCTTACAATCAACAGAAATTTATTTCTCACAGTTCTGGAGACCGGGATGTCCAAGATCAAGGTGCCACCGTGGCTGGGTTATGGTAAAGGCCCTCTTCTGGGCTACAGACTGACAATTTCACCCTATGTCCTCACATGGAGGAAGGGGCTGGGGAGCTCTCTGGGTCTCTTTTATAAGGGCACTAATCCCATTCATGAGAGCTCCACCCTTACGACCTACCCACATCCCAAAGGCCCCACCTCCTAATACCGTCACATTGGGCATTTCATTTCAACATATGAATTTTGCGGGGGGACACAAATGTTCAGACCACAGCAGGCCCACCCTAAAGACCTCGCTTTAATTACCTCTTTAAAGGCCCTATCTCCAAATACAGATGCATTCTGAGATACTCAGGGTTAGAGTTTCCTAAAAATATGAATTTTTGTGGGATACAACTTAGCCCATAAGAGCAGGATGAAACTAGTTCATAAATGAAGCAGAGAAACTCAACAGGGATGACAGTGCAATAGGCATTTCCAATGAATATACTTTAAATAGCAAAAGAAAAAAGCAAAATTATTTTGTTTTTTATTCTAAGATTCAGTGTACAGTCCCAGTTATAAGCTGGGATATCAAAATAGAAATCAAAATAAACTTGTGCTCGTGACTTCATTTTGCCTTGCAAGACAAAGTTCTTTTCTTTTTACTTTCACTTATTTATCTTTGACAAATAACAACTGTCTATATTTAAAGTGTACAACTTGTTTATATATGTGTGTATGTATATATATATAAATAATTCTAATTTGCCATATATATATATGACACATTAAAATTATAATGGAGTGATCATAGTTCAGACATACAAAAATGGAACTGGGCAGCGACTGAGGATCTGGTCTCAGGACTTTCCTGCAACACTGAGAACTTGAACTTTCTGTGAACTATACCTAACCCAAGGACACCAGCCATTTTTAAAACAACATCTGCTTCCTGGAACCTTGTGTCTCAGGGCTGTTCCCCCTTGTATAGATGCAACCATTCTGACCCCAACCAATCCTTGCTTAACAAACACCCTACTTCTTGCCAGCTTGATTTTTTTTTTTAACATCTTTATTGGGGTAAAATTGCTTTACAATGGTGTGTTAGTTTCTGCTTTATAACAAAGTGAATCAGCTATACATATACATATATCCCCGTATCTCCTCCCTCTTGCGTCTCCCTCCCACCCTCCCTATCCCACCTCTCTAGGTGATCACAAAGCTGGTATCCCTGTGCTATGTGGCTGCTTCCCACTACCTATCTATTTTAGATTTGGTAGTGTATAAATGTCCATGCCACTCTCTTCATCCCAGCTTACCCTTCCCACTCCCCGTGTCCTCAATTTCATTCTCTACGTCTGCATCTTTATTCCTGTCCTGCCCCTTCAGAACCATTTTTTTTTTTTTAGATTCCATATATATGCATTAGCATACGGTATTTGTTTTTCTCTTTCTGACTTACTTCACTCTGTATGACAGACTCTAGGTCCATCCACCTCACTACAAATAACTCAGTTTTGTTTCTTTTTATGGCTGAGTAATATTCCATTGCATATATGTGCCACATCTTCTTTATCCATTCACCTGTCGATGGGCATTTAGGTTGCTTCCATTTCATTTCTGGCTATTGTAAATAGTGCTGCAATGAACATTGTGGTACATGACTCTTTTTGAATTATGGTTTTCTCAGGTTTGCCCAGTAGTGGGATTGCTGGGTCGTATGGTAGTTCTGTTTTTAGTTTTTTAAGGAACCTCCATGCTGTTCTCCATAGTGGCTGTATCATCTAATTATAATTCTTGATAAACAACTAATGTAACTAATTGTGGCTTTGCAGTTTTTGCCTTTAGAAGCTTCCTTCATTTGTAGTCCAGTGGAACACAATTCAAGTTGCTTCTTCTTTTTTTTTTTAATTGTAATACGTATATATGTATTTCTTTATTAGGATGCCCTCAAGTACTTCTTGAATCTGGGTCTCCTGGGCTGCAGTCCTAACAAACCCCAAATAAATCCCTCTTTATTTCAGTCAGTCTCCGTTTCTGAAAGTCTGGTTAACAGTATACATTATGAAACGATCACCACAATCAAACTAATTAACATATCCATCACCTCTTATAGTTCCAATTTGTGTGTGTGTGTGTGGGGGGGTAAGGACACTTGAGATCTACTCTCTCAGCAAATTTCAAGTATACAATTAGTTATTATTTACTATAGCTGCCATGCTATACATTAGGTCTCCAGAATTTATTCATCTTATAATGGGAAGTTTATACCCTTTGATCAATATCTCTTTTCCCCCACAGCCTCTGGTAAGTACCGTTCCACTCACTGTTACTATGAGTTTGACAATTTTTTTTTAGATTCCACATATATGTCAGATCATGCCATATTTATCTTTCTGTGTCTGGCTCAGTCTAATTAAAACCTTTTCCTTTATTCACTGTAAAGACTGGTTTCTGTTGAGAATGCAAACAGTAGAGTCCTTAAAATCACAGGCTCTGGTCCCAGGCTGCCTGGATTTGAATTCCAGATGTGCTCCTTGCTGGGCATGTTGCAATACATTTCTATCAATTGCTAAGAACAGGGGCCCGGCCCACAGAAAGCCTTTTATGTTAGTGGTTGTTATTACCCTATCATGCCCTGTATCCCACTTATCATCTTCCATTTGTTAACGTTTCTATTCTTCTCTTTTCTCTTTCCATATCCTAAGTTCTGAGCCTCTCAGGTCTCTCCATTTCCTCTTGGTGCTAACTCATGGAATTCCAGTGCTTGCCCTTGAAACACACAGGCCGTCCAAACAGCCCATGAAAGAAATCTCAACCAGAGGAGAAAAGGGTTCCTCTTCTCCTTGGCCTGCAGAAGAGCACAAACCACGCTGTGGCATAAAACTGCCTTTCTGTTATTTTACACAAGTTGTGTAAGACATATGATTTCAAAACTGCTGCCAAGTGTTCTTTAGCCTCTAAGAAGGTTGTAATCCTGATTGGTCGTGTGACTTAATCATTTGCTTTCCTGGTAATAACATTTAAATGGACATCTCTAGCTTTTCGAAGATATAAATACTGGTGAGCATTTTTTTAAGCTAGAAGAGTCACCATCACTTCTCCCTTCAGGCCATGACAAACCAGAAACCCTTGTGTGATGTTGGAGCCACAAGATCAAAACTGTCTAGAGGACAGCTACCCTGGAGAGTTGCTCCAGACTTTGTATTAGTGAGAAACTGGTGTCTGGGTTAAGCTACTGAGATTTGGGGGTCAATTGTTACTGCAGCATGGTCTAGCCTAGTCTGACTAATACACTCAAGACTGTGCTAGGTTACTTATGTAAATAAAAGTTTGAAAATTTGAGGCGGTTTCAGTGGAATTTCCCCAGGTGCCAAGTGCCGTCGGATAAAGACGGCTTTTAGGAATGGGTAAGCGCCTGGACCACTGCCACGCCGCTGATAACCTTTCTCCTGGGAGTGAAGTCTGCGAGCAGTAACACACAGGAGATGCAGCAGGAGCAGGCTGTTGGTGGGGAATAGGACTTAAGGGGCATATGTCCCAGGGGATGGTACCTTTATGGGGTCACGGTCTGGCCCTCAGACTCACTGGGCTGGAAACTCCATCTTAACTGTGTCCTGTAAGTGAAAAGAGGTGGAGAGGCTGACTCAGGTTTGCTGCACATAAGTAAAAGATAACGGTTGGGACTTCCCTGGTGGCGCAGTGATTAAGAATCCGCCTGCCAATGCAGGGGACATGGGTTCGAGCCCTGGTCCGGGAAGATCCCACATGCCACGGAGCAGCTAAGCCCATGCGCTGCAACTACTGAGACTGTGCTCTAGAGCCCACAAACCACAACTACTGAGCCCACGTGCCACAACTACTGAAGCCCGCGCGCCTAGACCCTCTGATCCGCAACAAAAGAAGCCACCCAATGAGAAGCCCGCGCACCTCAAAGAAGAGTAGCCCCTGCTCGCCACAGAGAAAGCCTGCGCGCAGCAACGAAGACCCAATGCAGGCAAATAAATAAATAAATAAATATTTATTTTTAAAAAAGATAATGGTTAATGTTTATTGAGCATTGGCTATGCAGCCAACATGTGCTAAGTTTGTTCATTCACTCATTCGCTCAATAATTATTCACTGGGCTTCCCTGGTGGCGCAGTGGTTGAGAGTCCGCCTGCCGATGCAGGGTCCCACATGCCGCGGAGTGGCTGGGCCCGTGAGCCATGGCCGCTGAGCCTGTGCGTCCAGAGCCTGTGCTCCGCAACGGGAGAGGCCACAACAGTGAGAGGCCCGCGTAGCGCAAAAAAACAAACAAACAAACAAACAAAAATTATTCACTGAACTCCTAATATGTGCCTACTACTGGGGATACAGCAGCAAAGGAAACAAACAAGGCTCCTGACCCGACAAAGCTCATTCTAGTGGGGGAAGACAAGTTTAATAAATAAGTAAGCAACTGTTTAATACGTCACGTGGAAGTACAGCTATACTAAACTCTCAATAAATATGTATGGAAGAAACAAGGAAGTCTCAGTGTTGAAGTCACCGGTCCAAGGTCATATGGCTAGCTCAGGACTCAGAGCCAAGGCTCCAACACTCAGGCCAGTCTTTATCATTCATTCACCCATTTTCTTTACTTACTCAACAAACATTTACTGAACATCTGCTATGTGTTAAATACTGTGCCCCTCGTGGAAGAGCTAAAGATTAGACTCTAACTTAGGGCAGGAGGGCTAATCACCTAGGTGACGGGATACGCCTCGGCCCCGTCCTCCGCGGAAACCAGGGATGACGTAGTACCACGGCGGGGCGTCTGTCGAACTCCCCATTAGCTCTGCCCGTCTCCGTCGTAGCCACGCCTATCACCAAGAGCCCGAAGAAGCTGGGGACACTTGGAGCCGGCAGGTTATTTCGGAGACCAGAAGCTTCTTTCATCCCGACCCCCGACGCCCGCTCCCAGGGGCTCCGCCTCCCACAAAGAGTCGCGCTCACGTCACAGGCACCACGACCGAACTCTGGCTAGGGTATCAGGAGACCTCCCCCTGCTCCGCTTCTCCTTCCCCTCACCTCTAGATTTGGTGAGCGGAGCGGGGAGACATATTTTTGCAGCCAGACCCTCAGACCCGCCAGGGAAACTGCGACTCACCTTCTCAGTTGCCCCGCGAAAACTTCCGCTTGGGCGGAAGGCGCTGCGCGCGCACCCTCTCCCTCGCGGAAGGACTGCGGCCGCGCAGCCTACGCAGACCTCCGGCTTGCCCGCGGGCTGTGCCTTCCTGGGAACTCCATTTCCCAGGCACCTTCGCGGCAGACCAGCCCTCTGACTCAGGGCTGGGGGAGGGATTTTCCCTCATCGCCCAACCCCATTCCACATTCTGTGGAACGCTTCCTGGTTCTATTGCGCATATGCCAACGTGGAGCCAATCGTAAGGAGGGATGAACTACGAAGACTGACTAGGTTGTCCTTCAAAAGCTGGACTACAATACCCAGATGCCACCTGATGCCGAGTCTCTTTCTACTCTATTTCCCAGTGTGCTCAGCGGGGCCTCTAAGGACGAAGAAGAGAGTGGAGATGGGAAGACAAGAAAAGGCGTCCGCATAGCTCTCTGGGAAACGGGGTCCTGGGGCTGGCGCGGAGGATCCTGGGTGGGGAGTAGCTCTGAAGAGATTCTCCCGGTAACGGAAGTGGCTGTGGGGAGGCGCGTGTCCGAGCAGTTGGGTCTCCGGCTCCCACCCGTTTGGGGTCGAGTCTTTTAACCTGGCTGACCGCAGTCTCGAGGTGAGGAGACGCCGGGGCTGGGATCGCTCAAGACGAGAGGTGACGGAATGCTTTTGGGGAGACTTCGGCACTGGGCGAGTCGCCTTGGGCTATGGGTATCTAGGTGGAGTCTTGAGCCCTTGTTCAGAGTTACAAGCCAGGATCTTGCTGAAGTGGTTTCCAACTCTCACCGGCAGCCCAGAGAGGATCGATTCTATTTTATTTTATTCTTGGGTGAGGAAACTGAGGCTGAAGGAGGGGGGTGAGTTGCCTGAAGTCTTTGGCAGAGCTGAGTCGGATCTTGAGGGATGAATGAATGGCAGTTCCTTAGAAAGTCAAGATATTTACCATTTATTTGGGCGCTATCTGTGTGCCAGGCGCCGCTCTGTCCTCGCATTTTCTCTTGTCAGCTCCGCAGCCACCAGGATCATCTCGGGAATCAGAATTTTTCAGAATTTAGAGAGTTAGTAGGGTGCATGTTTCATAACTAGGCAACACCCCCAAGCGAGATCTGGGGCAATTCTTGGAAATCGAGTATTTCTGCCGGAAAAGGCATGAATACCCACACTAAAGGGGAATAAAGAATATACATAGCCTATGGCAATTCGGGTTCAGATTGGCTGCCAATTTTTGAATAAAGTTCTGGTTTTCAGAGCCTTACGTTTTCAGAATTGTAGACAAGAGATTGTGGATGAGTTGTATCTGCCCCATTTTGTACATGAAGAAACAGGCACAGAAAGGGTGAATGATCTGGCCATGGTCCCACACCAGGAAGAGGCAAGATTCCCTGACTCCAGGGCCTAAGGTTTTCCAGTCCTATTTGTCTCAAGTTATTATGACAGGCTGGGTGACCTTGAGCTTCGCATCAGGGCTCCAGTTTCTTCCCTCCCAGGGCTGAGAGTGTATGAGATGTGGACAGAACGGGATCTGGAAACTGTACGTAGAGTTCTCAAACTCAGATGTCTATGAGCGTCAGGCAGATAAGGAAAAGGAGAGAAGAGGTCTGGGTGAAGGCTGTGGGGCATCTGGGAGGGCTCACCCCATCTAAAGCGGGGTGCGGGGGTAGCTCTAAACGGCCTCCAACAAACTAGCTTCATGGGAATGCAGACCCCATGTGGCCAAATCCTAGGATTTTTCAGAAGCTGGAAATCAAGTCTTTAGGTGAAATCTCCCAGCTTTTAAGTTTGGGATTATTTAAAAGAATTTTCTGTCAAAACAGTGCCAACTCAGGCCAGATAAGACACCTGTGGGGCTTCCCTGATGGCGCAGTGGTTGAGAGTCCGCCTGCCGATGCAGGGGACACGGGTTCGTGCCCTGGTCCGGGAAGATCCCACATGCCGCGGGGCGGCTGGGCCCGTGAGCCATGGCCGCTGAACCTGCGCATCCGGAGCCTGTGCTCCAAAACGGGAGAGGCCACAACAGTGAGAGGCCCGCGTACCGCAAAAAAAAAACACCCCAAAACAAAAAACATCTGTGGATTGGACATAGCGAACAGACTTCTGGTTGCCAAGGGGGAGGGGGGCTGGGGGAGGGACAGATTGGGAGCTTGGGATTAGCAGATGCAAACTATTATATATAGACTGAATAAACAACAAGGTCCTACTATGTAGCATAGGGAACTACATTCAATATCCTGTAGTAAACCATAATAGAAAAGAATATGAAAAAGAATATATATATATATACACACATATACTGTATGTACATATATATATAAATAACGGAATCACTTTGCTGTATACCAGAAACTAACACAATATTGTAAATCAACTTTACTTCAATAACATAAAATTTTAAAAATCTGTGGATCAAATTATACTAAAAAGTCACGGCTTAACCTCTGTTGTGAGGGAAATCCTCGTTGGGTAAAATGTTAGCACTTATTATAGGTCTACCACATTCCCTTATCTGCAGTCACAAAATCTAGAAAGCTCTGAAAACCAAACATTATTTTCCATGGATTTGGTGCCCGCAACTGATTAGAACTGCTGTGATTTATTACTTTTACTTATCCTACCTAGAGTGAATATTGATACCTCTGTTCTAGAAATATCAAAGTATTCAATTATGAAATGCTCCCGCCAGCGCCCTCCCCCGACCCCACTGCATTGGGATTCTAATGAAATACACCATATATATGGTGGATCACCTTTTTTTTTTTTTTAAGAGTTTTTTTTTTGGATGTGGACCATTTTTTAAAGTTTTTATTGAATTTGTTACCATATTCCTTCCGTTTTATGTTTTGATTTTTTGGCCATGAGGCATGTGGGATCTTAGCTCCCCAACCAGGGATCGAACCCACACCCCCTGCATTGGAAGGTGAAGTCTTAACCATTGGACAGCCAGGGAAGTCCCTGGATTATCTTTTTTTTTCTTTTTTAAACGAATACCCATAGCTCTTTATTTATTTATTTATTTTTTGCGGTACGCGGGTCTCTCACTGTTGTGGCGGAGCACAGACTCCGGACGCGCAGGCTCAGCGGCCATGGCTTACGGGCCCAGCCGCTCCACGGCATGTGGGATCTTCCTGGACCAGGGCACGAACCCGTGTCCCCTGCATCGGCAAGCGGACTCCCAACTACTGCACCACCAGGGAAGCCCCTGGATTATCTTCTTAAAATCTGAAAATTTCTGAATTCAAAGCATACCTGGCCCCAGAGACTTAAGAATTGTGGACCTGTGTCGTTGCTGATTCATGATATGGAATGCTTTTGACACCCCACAGGTATATGCTACTTAGGAAATACACAGTGGCCACACCAGTGGTACAGTGTTTTGCATACTATGGGTGATGAAAATAACTCGGGGGGCAGTGACCATAATTTTTTTTAATGAAGTAAAATAAAAACAACCAGAATGGTAAACATCCCAGTCCATCCTACTTTGTAAGATGAAGTATTGTTTCATGAAGCTTTTGTTCAGTTATGTATGCAAATGAGTAGTCATGGTATATATTGTCTGTGTTACTGTGGGTCATGGTTTAAAAAAAAAGGTTGAAGAAACATCAACAGTCTTGGAGGCTCACCTGGACTCAAGTCTTAGAGATGAGAATCAGAAATATCAGAAGCATCGTCCCAGGGGTTCAGTTAGAGACACATGTGTTCTGTCAACAAATATTTTAAAAATCCCTACTGTGTGCCAGGCACTGTGCACACAGTGGGGAGCAAGACAGAAGGTTCCGCCAAGGTGATAGATCTGAATCTCCACCTCTCCCAAGTGGGTATTTACTGGCTGTATTTACTGACTGTGAGTGCCAAGAAGGGTTGTGAAGTGGCCTTGAGGGCTCTGAAGCACAGGAGGAACGTGGGGCTGGGTGGTTTCAGTAAATAGAATTGTTGTGGTTCCTGCAGGGAGACTTATGTTCTGACTCCTCCTCCTGCTTCTGGAAGTTTTGGGGGCTCCTCCAGCGTGGCCAGAGTCAGCCCTAGGAGGAAGGGACACTTTCTCCCAGGAGGGGGAGCTTAATGGAGGACTCGGCTGCTGGGCCCGCATTGGCTATGACTGAGGTGAGTCAAGGGTCCCTCCCTATCCTAACCCATCATCCCCAAAGGCTGCACAGCTGGCCTGCCTTGTTCTGGCTCACTGTCTTATCATGGTCCCCAACTCGATCTTTTTTTTAAAAATTAATTAATTTATTTATTTTTGGCTGCGTTGGGTCTTCGTTGCTGTGCGCAGGCTTTCTCTAGTTGCAGCGAGCGGGGGCTACTCTTCGATGCGGTGCGCGGCCTTCTCATTGCGGTGGCTTTTCTTTGTTGCAGAGCATGGGCTCTAGGTGCGCAGGCTTCAGTAGTTGGGGCTTGCGGGCTCCGCGGCATGTGGGATCTTCCCAGACCAGGGCTTGAACCCGTGTCCCCTGCATTGGCAGGTGGATTCTTAACCACTGCACCACCAGGGAAGTCCCCCAGCTCGATCTTCTTAAAGAAAAGCCCTCACACTGTCGCTCTCCTGCTCAGTATCCTTCCAGGAATCCTTATTGCCTATAGGATAAAATCCAGGTTTCTGAGCCCATCCCTGCGTGACCTGGGTCCTGCCCCCCTCCACACTGTCTTCTCCGTGTCCCCACACACGCCGTACTCCCTCCTTGGCCTGGTGGTAAAATGTTACTCTGTACTTTCCAGCTTCCCGCCTTTGGTCAGGCTCCTCCCTCTGCTAGAATATACCCCGCCCACCATCTCTGGCTGGTGAGTCTTCCACAACCTTCAAGACCCAGCTCATTCCCCCCACTTTCCCTGGGCAGCGTCAGCTCCTCCCCGCTCTGGTCTCCCATATCACCCCTGCTGCCTCAGCTGTAGCACAAATCCACCCGGATGGGGTGTCCCTGACTATATCTGTCAGCCCCACCAGACTTGGCGCTCCATGGGTACAAGTACTGATTGGGACTCATCTCTGGGTCCCCAGGGACCATCACCGGTTTGGCACACAGGAAGCCTCAAGATGTTTTTTGTTTGTTTGTTTGTATTTTAATATTTATTTGTTTGCGCTGGGTCTGAGTTGTGGCAGATGGGCTCCTTAGCTGCTGCTTGGCAGCTCCTTAGTTGTGGCACGCATGTGGGATCTAGTTCCCTGACCAGGGATGGAACCTGGGCCCCCTGCACTGGGAGTGCGGAGTCTTATCCACTGCGCCACCAGGGAAGTTCCTCAAGGTGTTTGTGGAATGAGTAAATGAAACAGAAACAGGCTCACAGACACAGAACAGACTTGTGGTTGCCAAGTGGGAGGGGGTGGGGGAGGGAAGGATTGGGAGTTTGGGATTAGCAGATGCAAACTATTATATATAGAATGGATAAACAACAAGGCCCTACAGGGAACTATATTCAGTATCCTGTGATAAACCGTAAGGGAAAAGAATGTGAAAAAGAATGTATATGTATAACTGAATCACTTTGCTGTACAGCAGAAATTAACATAACATTGTAAATCAACTATAATTAAAAAAAATTTTTTTTAATTAAAAAAACTTAAAATCTTGAACAAACACTGAAAAAAACAAAAGCCAAGGTAGATGGATGTCAAGATCAGGCAGACCCACCTCTGTGACCTTGAAGGAACCTCACGTCTCCTCTTCAAGACTCCTGTCCTTTCCTAGAAAATACGGGGATGCCCAGTGTCTTGCATCTGAAGGTTCTCACAAGACGACTTTTGCCAAAGGCCTGGGGCATGGGGGGCTGGGGGTGCTGAGTAAGCCGTTGGCCCCTCCCTGACCCCAGCCCCGCAGTCATCACTGACAGTGTGTTGCATTCCAGGAATTTGCGACCCTCGAGGACGTAGCCATGGACTTCACCTTGGAGGACTGGGAGCAGCTGGGGCTGGACCAGGGGGACCTGTTCTGGGACACAGCACTGGACAACTACCAGAACCTCTTCCTGCTGAGTGAGTGTCCACCTCAGCCCCAGGGGTCTGTCACTGCCCTGCTCGGTGATCACCCGTGGCTCTCTTGTCACCCATGGAAGGGGCCCGTGCCTCCTGAGCGCCTCAGACCAGCGTACTCAGCTGGCCGATTCTGCAACATTGGCAACGCCTGGCGACCTTTTTGATTGTCACCAGTTGGCAGTGGTGGGTGTGCTCCTGGAATCCAGTAGGTGGAACCCAGAGGTGCTGCCACATATCCCAGAATGCAGGGATTATCCGACCCCAAATGGCAGTAGTGCCCAGGTTGAGAAACCCTGATCTGGCCCCTGCCTTTCCTGTTATCATAGTAGAAGAATTCCTCCAGCTGACACTTAGGGATCTTTGCATTTGCTGTTCTCTGTCCCCTCCCTGACTCAGGGCTTCCCCTTTTTTCTTTTTTCCCTTAAAAAAAAAAAAAATTATTTCTGGCTGTGTTGGGACTTTGTTGCTATGCGAGGGCTTTCTCTAGTTGCGGCGAGTGGGGGCTACTCTTTGTTGCGCTGTACAGGCTTCTCATCGTGGTGACTTCTCTTGTTGCAGAGCATGGGTTCTAGGTGCGTGGGCTTCAGTAGTTGTGGCACGTGGGCTCAGTAGTTGTGTCTCGCGGGCTCAGTGGTTGTGGCGCACAGGCTCAGTTGCTCCGTGGCATGTGGGATCTTCCCGGACCAGGTTCGATCCCTGGTCCGGGAAGAGCCGACATTGGGATCCCACTTTGGCAGGCGGATTCTTAACCACTGCACCACCATGGGGCTTCCCCTTTTTAAGACAAACTGCAACCCCATGAGCACTCCCTGCTTTTCCCCTGCCCGGCTTGCCCACTGCTCCTTCATGTTCTGACCGCTCATTTTATGGTCTGTCTCCCTCTGCTAGGATGGGAACTTCCTGCGGACAGGGACTCGTGCTGCTCCCTGGTGGAGCCCCCGTGTCCGGAACGGACAGTACCCGCTTTGGGGGCTCAACGAATAGATGAGTGAGCAGCAAGAGCCGCTGTGTCAGGAGCTGGGTCTTGTGCTGGGCAAGCGCTTACAGTCCTCTCCTCCCATCTTCCAGTCACCGTGCAAGGAAGTCTGGCTCTCTGTTTTCTTGATCCTCCTGAAATCGAGATTCAGAGAGGGGAATTCACCTTCCCAGCTCTGTGGGAGTCCCCAGGAGCACCCCGACATTTGGTGATTGACTAGGAGGACTCTTGGGACTCAGCGAATGGTCCTACTCACGGCCATTGCTTAATTCCCCCAGCGACCAGGTGCGCCAACACATATGAAATGTCTACGAGGATGCTCATTAGAGACCCAGCACCCAGGTTCTTTACCGGGGGCTGGTCGCATAGGCACCCTCTGCCTGCCACATACCCAAATCCTAGACTCCCCGAAGGGAAGCAGGCATTTGGGCACAGGGAGCCCCTCTTATTGGTTAGGGAATGCTGGAACCCCCCACTCCCGAAATCCAGGTTCCCAGACACCAGCCAAGGGCCAGCCTTGCGAGCAGGCCTTTCCAAGGAGAGCAGGCAGCCTGCGGCGCTAACCGTTCTCCCTGGGCTGTGAACAGCAGTGTCACCCAGGGAGGGAGCGGCAGGGCTGAGACACTAGGTGGAGCCTGTGCTGCTCTTCGTCCATGTCACCTCATCCTGATCAGCTCATTTCCCCTTCTCAAGTTCCTTGCTTCTTTCTTTTCCAAAAGCAGAAAAAATAATTTATTCCAAAAGATTTTTAAAAAGGAAAAAAAGGATTACACACTGAAAAATATCATTTCATGTAATTTTATTGCATTGGGGCAGATTTTCTCTAAACTGCTCAATGTACGCTACAGAAGCAGCTTGTAGGAGGTCAAATCTCAGTGTCTGCAATTTTTAAATTGCAATCCATGGTAGAAATGTGTTTCCCTTGACTCCCTGGCACACGTTTGTGTGTCTATATATATGAGTGGCGTAATCGTTTGCTATGGCGCTCTTGCAGATGCCACAAATGTGGCTGAAAACAGCACACACTGACTGATGGTTCTGGAGGTCAGAAGTTTTTTGTTTTTTGTGGTTGTTTTTAATTTATTTGTTTTATTTTATTTTTGGCTGAGTTGGGTCTTCATTGCTGAGCACGGGCTTTCTCTAGTTGCAGCGAGTGGGGCTACTCTTCGTTGTGGTGCGCGGCCTTCTCACTGCAGTGGCTTCTCTTGTTGCAGAGTACGGGCTCTAGGTGCGTGGGCTTCAGTAGTTGTGGCACGCAGGCTCAGTAGTTGTGCCTTGCGGGCTCTAAAGCGCAGGCTCAGTAGTTGTGGCGCACGGGCTTAGTTGCTCCGTGGCATGTGGGATCTTCCCAGACCAGGGCTCGAACCTGTGTCCCCTGCATTGGCAGGCGGATTCTTAACCACTGCGCCACCAGGGAAGCCCCATGGAGGTCAGAAGTTTGAAGTGGGTCTGCCTTGGCTGAAATCCAGGTGTGGGCATGGCTGGTTCCTTCTGGAGGCTGTAGGGGAGAATCTCTTTCCTTGCCCTCTTTCAGCTAAAAGATGAAGCCTACTTGCTGGGCTCATGACCTCTCATCTTTGAAGTTAGCAGTGGCTTTCTCCCCACTGTAGCACATTTCCCCAGGGATTACAACTCTGTGCTCCCTTCCTTGAGAAAGTTTGCAGGGGGGTAGAGTGCGGGATTGAGCTCTGGGACCCCAACACACTTCACGGGGCCTAGCCCACGGAGGCCTCTGGCCGTGTGTGGTCCATGGGTGAATGAATGAATCTCAGATGACCAAGGAAGTACCTGCCTCTCCCTGGCCACTCTGCTCATTCCTCAAGAGCTGTTACAGATCCTTTGTGTTCCCAGGCCCAGTTGTCACAGCTCTGATCATTCTGGATTGTGACTGTCCAGGTCCCTCTCCTCCACTGGACTGGGAACCCTGTAGGGCAGGCGTTCCTGGAGTCACCCAGTGCTGCATCTGGTCCTTGGGAGCCGTGCGCTGGATAAGGTGCTGAATAGTCAGGAGAGCTGGGAAGTTCCCACTCAGTGGCTGGATGACCCTCCATGCTGCTGTCATCTGGTTGGTGACAATGCTTTTCTCTCCCTTCAGATTCCCCCAGACCCAACCTGACCTCCCATCCAGATGATGGGGAAGAGCTGGCGGCCCTGGCGAAAGGAAGCCCAGAGTCAACAGGCCCTGGTGAGTGGGCAGAGAGGGCCCACCAGCACCCAGCGAGCAGGAGGGTGGAGGGGTCGTGGGGTGTGGCCCTTTGTGGGCCCTCCATCTTTGGACCTCCATCCCACCCAGTTTGTCTACCCAGACAGCTTGATTCCCTGCTTCCGGGCTTCACTCTGCCTTGCACTGGCTTTAGGTCCAGGACCCTCACCCAGCATGCCTTATCTCTGCCTGCCTCTGTGTTCAGCACATGGTTGTCCTGTTGCCCTTCCTCTGTCCCCTCCACATCCTTCCAGACTCAGCAGGGGTTGGCCTTCCATTCCCTGAGTTGGTCTCTCCACCTTCTTGCCTTGTGCCCCTTGAGCACTGTGGACCCCCTGTCTACCTGTTTCACCGCCCTTTCATTCAGGCCCATCCTTCCTTCCTGGTCCACAGGGCCTAGCAGATGGCCCATCTGTTAGTAACTCAAGCCTGGGCCTAAATGCTGCCAAGAGCCTTCGGTCTGCCCTCTTCCAGGCCACGGTTTCTCCAGGGGATCCAGTCAAGCAGTGAGGATTCCCAGGTGTTAACACTGGTTGAGACATCCCCAGGAGGAAAAAGCAGAGGCAGGGCCCTGCCTGGGGCACTGGAGGCTTTTCTCATTGTTAGGCTGTTAACATGAGGAGAAGGACCCCTGAACCAGAGGCCACGGAGTGGAGGCTGCATGGCTCAGTCTCAGCCTGCACCCCAGCCGTCAGCCTGGAGCTCTATTCTCTGCTCACCTCTCGTGAGCTTGTGAACATGGACCTTCTGTAGCCTCCCGTTGAGCACACAGGTGTTTTCACATAGGCCCAGGCTCCTGCAATCGTGGATTTCTGTTTCTGCCACCTTAACATCCAGGCTGGTTCCAAGCATGTGTAACCATGTGCAAACCACCTTTGGATGTGGTTACAATGATAACCACGTGGTAACAATCATATTGCATTGTTATCATTTATACCTCTTTTCCATTGAGTGCACTTCTCTAGGAAGTGGGCCTTAGCTGATGGGGGTGATGGTGGAGAGTATCCACTGAGAGCCTCCACTTCTCTGTGGAACCCTCGAGGTTGCCCAGCTTCCCTCTTAATCCTCCTGGAAATGGGCTCTGTTTCCTGTGATGCCAGTTCCAGCTGGATCACCACTCTGGCCCCGTCTCCTTCATCTCCTTGCCAGATAGGCCTGACTCAGGACCCATCACCTGTTCTCCCTTTTGTCTGCTCTCAGCGTTCAGCTCCCGTCTTTAACCCCCAGGGCACAGGAGACATTTGCTCTTGCCCTCTCTTTCAGACACTGCTGAGGCCAAGACCTCTCCTCTGCCACAGGACTTCTTGGATGAAGGAATCTTCCAGGAGATTACTGAGATGTTTTCCAAGGATGGCCTCTGGAACTCCCATCTGGAAGAAGCCTACATAGATCAGAGCTGGTTAGATAGTTTGCTTGGAGATCCGGAAAGTCTTCTGAAGTCCGATATTGTTACCAGCAAGGAAAGTCCCACAGAATGCAAGAGCCACGAACTCGAGAGCCACAAACTCAAGAGAGGCCTTGGTCCCAAGTCCCTCCCTTTCCCAGGAGCAGGTTCTGTGACTCCTGATCTTCCTGAAAGGAGCCTGACACCCGCTAAGTCTCAGGAAAGTGGGAAGGACTTTGGGTGCTACTCAGACCAGAGCCAGCAGGATAACATCCAGGGAGGGGAGAAACCTTATAAATGTGGTCAGTGTGAGAAGAGCTTCAGCCAGAGCTACCATCTGATCCAGCACTGGATTCTTCACACTAGGGAGGACCCCACTGTGCCTCAAGAGAATGAGAAAGATGTCAACCAGAGTTCTTGCCTTTTTGTGCAGCCAGTGTCTCACACAGGCTCCAAATCCTATGTGGGTAACAAGTGTGGGAAGACTTCTAGTCAGAATACATACCTCCTGTGGCATCAGAACATTCACAGTGAAGAAGAACCATGTAAGAGTCAAGACAGTGATGGTCCAGCAGGTCAAGACTCACAGCCTGTTGAGTGTCACAAACCACCCCCAGGTGGCAAATCCGACAAATGTAATGAATATGGTGAGAGTTTCAGCCAAACCTTTCATCTCACCCGGTATCAGAAAACTCACACTCGGAAACTCTACGAATGTGCCAGATGCAAGGCAATCTTCAACTTTAACAAATACCTCCTCCAACATCAGAAAATTCATGCTGCAGAAAAGACCGCTGTGTGTCAGGAGTGCGGGAAGGCCTTCAGGCGAAGCTCCTTGCTTGTCAAACACCAGTCTGTTCACACTGGAGAAAAACCTTATAAGTGCGACGAGTGTGGGAAACGCTTCAGTCATATCCTGACCTTAAAGACCCACCAGAGGGTTCACAGGGGCGAGAAGCCTTACGAATGCAACACATGTGGGAAAGCCTTTTACCGGAACACTCACCTTAATGAACACCAGAGGGTTCACACGGGCTACAGGCCCCACAAGTGCCACCAATGCATCAAGAGTTTCACCCGGCCCTCCCACCTAAATCGACACCTATCCATTCACGCCATAGAAAAGCCCTACAGCTGTGCAGAATGCAAGGAGACCTTCAGCCACAATGAACACCTTGTTCAGCACCAGAAAATCCACGCGGTAGAAACCCCCTACGAATGTCAGGAGTGTGGTGAGCGCTTCATTTGCCACTCTACCCTAACTTGCCACCAGAGCATTCACACCAGAGAAAAACAAGGACTCGACGAGAGCAGGAAGATCTTGAATGAGAACCCAGAGCACAGAGAGCCTCCAAGGGTCAGTGAGAAGCGCTTTAAGTGTAACAAATGTGAGAAAACCTTTAGCTGCAGCAAATACCTGACTCAGCATGAGCGGATTCATGCCAGGGTGAAGCCCTTTGAGTGTAACCAGTGTGGGAAGGCCTTTAGCCAAAGTTCACAGCTCATCCGCCACCAGAGGATCCACTCTGGAGTGAGGCCGTATGAATGTAGGGACTGCGGGAAGGCCTTCGTTCATAGTGCCTCCCTTGCCAAACATCAGTCCACCCATAAGAGTGAGCACCCCTTTCAATGTAACAAAAGTGGAAAGACCTTCAGCCAAAGTGCATGTCTCTCAGAACATCAGTTAATCCAAACTGCAGAGGAGCCCTTTAAACCTAACAAGTGTGACGAAGTCTTTGCCTACAGTAACCACCTTGTTCAGCATCAGGGAACTCAGGCAGGAAAGAAGCCCTTTGAGCAAAATGAATGCGGGAAAACATCACAGCAGAGCTCGTGCCTTTCCAAGCATCAGAGAATTCACACAGGTGAGAAGCCCTATGAATGTGGTGACTGTGGGAAAACTTTCAACCTGGGTGCTCAACTCATCCGACACCGGAGGATTCACACTGGAGAAAAGCCTTACGTTTGTCAGGAATGCGGGAAAGCCTTCAGCCAGAGCTCGTGCTTTTCTAAGCATCAGAGAGTTCACACAGGTGAGAAACCCTACGAATGTGGCGACTGTGGGAAAACCTTCAGCCTGGGTGCTGCACTCATCCGACACCGGAGGATTCATACTGGAGAAAAGCCTTACGTTTGTCAGGAATGCGGGAAAGCCTTCAACCAGAGCTCCTGCCTTTCTAAGCATCAGAGAGTTCACAGTGGAGAGAAGCCTTTTGTGTGTGCCGAATGTGGGAAAGCCTTCACCCAGAAAGCAAATCTGATGCAGCATCAGAGAACTCACACTGGGGAGAAGCCTTATGCTTGTGATGTGTGTGGGAAAGCCTTTGGCCTTAGAGCCCATCTCAGTCAGCATCAGAGAATTCACACCAAGGAGAAACCACATCAGTGTCCACATTGTCAGAAAGCCTTGTGCTGCTGCTTAGGTCTTAGCCGACATCAGTGAGTTCACACTCCAAAGTAGCAGGTAGCAATTCTGCCCATGGCTACTGGGTGGCAGCAGGATCCCAGACATCTGAGAATGTGTTCATCCGAGGCCTAAAGTTGAAACCATCCCAGTGTAAGCCCCTCCCCCCCAAGAGTAATAAATCTCTTTATTAATAAAGATTGATTAGAAAATTTGCACACATGAGTTTCATTAAAACAATGAAAACACAAACATTGAGAAGCTGTGGAGCTTTTGAAGTCAGAGTTAGACTGGAGCCAGTCTGCTGAGTTAAATCCCAGCTCTTCCATCTGCCACCTAAGTGACCTAGGGAAAGTCATGGAACCTTTCAGGGCTTCAGTGTCCTCATCTGTAAGGTGGGCAAAATAATAGCTACCTACTTCATAGGGCTGTTGTGAGGATAAAGAGATGTGAAGCACTTTAGAACTAAGTGCCCAGCACATAGTACTCACCAAGTGTGAGCTACAAACACGCATCAGATATAACAAATATACACTTTTACATTAAAAGGAAGAGAAAATTAAGCAACCCTCTATCTTTATTTCACTGCAGTTAACGTTATTACTAATAATGTGCATGCCTTTTATTTTTAAAGTTTTCCACCAAAATATCCTTGGCTTTGTTGGATCCAAAACCCCAGCACTTTGCTCTTAAAAAAAAAAAAAAAAAAAAAAAAAAAAGCCTAGCATTTTTCTTCCCTCCATCTCTCAGCTCTGTCCTAGTACTTTCTTTCTTTTTAAATTATTTTATTTATTTATTTTTTGGGCTGCATTGTGTCTTCGTTGCTGCACACGGGCTCTTCTCTGGTTGCGGCGAGTGGAGGCTACTCCTTGTTGTGATGCACAGGCTTCTCACTGCGGTGACTTCTCTTGTTGTGGAGCATGGGCTTTAGGCACGCAGGCTTCAGTAGTTGTGGCACACAGGCTCAGTAGTTGTGGCTCACGGGCTCTAGAGCGCAGGCTCAGTAGTTGTGGTGCACGGGCTTAGTTGCTCCGCGGCATGTGGGATCTTCCTGGACCAGGGCTCGAACCTGCATCCCCTGCATTGGCAGGTGGATTCTTAGCCACTGCACCACCAGGGAAGCCCTGTCCTAGTACTTTCTTAACCCACAAAAAGCCAAGAAGAACACGTAAACTAACATTGCATGGCAGGAACTTTCCACTCCTAACCTCCCAAACCTCTCACTCAAAAGGACCCCCTCCCATATCCACATGCCACCCCTTCCCATAATCTCCTCCTACTTAAAGTTGTTGGTTAAATGATGAGACCCAGTTTATCGTGAGAGTGAATACCGTAAACAGCTGGATTCAGTTAGGAAAGCTGCTTTGGATGTTGCTGTCTCCACACAGTTCACACCATTTATACAGAAGATGTGCTTGGTAGCAAAAACTGTGATGCACAGAAAAGACTGCTGGAATGTTCCTCCTTTACCAGTTGTCCAAGGTGGCCACTCACCAGGCGCTTCCCTAGGCTCCAGGGTGGGGAACACCAATACGGTAATCCCTGCCCTTGCCTTGAAGCTTCTAGAATCAAAGGGAAATGGATAGCCTCGTTTCCATTGCCAAGTGACATCTTAAAATACCACATTCTCTTATATGACAGCAATTCCCCTGAGGATTGTTGGCGAGCCCAGTGAGGACACAGTCCTTCCTGTTGGAGCCCCAGAGTTCACTGCTCACCTTGGCCAGGCTTGTTCTACGGCTGAGTCTCACCGCAGGGAACCACACTGCCAGCTCTCTTGATGGCACCTCCTCGGCCCTGAGCTTTTGTGTCCCACCAGCTAAGTGACCCAGTCACCTCTTTGCTGAAGCACAATCTTACAAAGACATTGGACTCTTGACACTTTTAATATTCTTTCATATTTTTGGTGCTAAAAAAAGTTCAGGAGTATGTGCTCTGGGCCCTTAGGATTTTCAAACCTTGCACCTTGAGTTGTGCTGGTTGGTTTTGTCGTTGAAACTGGGACCTTGTTGGCTGACCGTTCACACCACAGTGGGGAGTGTACTGGTTTTCAAATGGCGGAAACGTCCAACTCCCCACCTGTTGTATCTGGGCAACAGGCCTGATAGATACCTAAGGGGCAGGGCAGGGCAGGGGCGGAAACTCAACTTGATAAGTGTGTTCAACCAAGAGTTTTGACACCACAGATAGAGGTCAGAGGTCTTGTAGAAAGTTGGCAGCCATTGTGTGTGGGGGGAGGCGGGGGGGCATCTATGTAACTAGTGACCTGTGTTCTGCAGGCCAGTGTAGAAACGCCCGACCTCATGTTTGCGTGTTGGTTCTCTGATTAAAGTTTTGAGTTTCTAAGTGTTGGTTGCTTTTCTCAGCTCAGTGCCACACACCTGGGCAGAGGCTGGGCATGCACAGTCACTACCTGCCAAGTGCTCACATTCTAGGACGGGAGGGCTCCTAATGGTGAAAACCACCCCACGATGAGATGGTTAAATCTGTTTTCCCAAAGTCTGGGAGGGGCAAGGACCACCAGGGAACCACTCAATTTCAGTTGGTCCTCAGCACATCATCAACTGGCACTTTTCCATTCTCGTGCAATCCTACTTGATCAAGGAGGAAGCGTGGACGGCATGTTTATTCCTCTCTAGTTACAAAGACACAGTAGGCCTCAGGCTCAGGCAAGAGTTGTTGCTAGAATTTAATATTGTTTTGCTCTCCTGGTACTTATTTTACTTCCCCTCTCCCCCTTTTTCCTCTACTGACAAGAGATACCAGTTTCTCACTCATGGTAGTGGTAGGAAGTCCTCTTTAAAAACAAATTGATCTGTTTTGTTTTGTTTTGTTTTTAAGCTGATTTAAAGGAAAATGCATGGCACACAACTACAGCAAAACAAATTGACGGTGGTATGTCATCGAATGAGGTTGGGGAACACCCGGCTAAGGCCTAGCATCCTGCCAGTGGACTCTTAATTGTATCCATCAGGATGAACTAGATTATGCTATGGTCACACAGTTGTGTGTCAGATTTTGGTGGCTGTTTATTTCCCTCATGTCATGCTACATGTCCACTGTGGGCTGGCAGGGGTGGGGAATGGGGTGGGGCTGGCATCTTACTCTATCCAACCCGAGAGACCAGTGTTCCCTTTTTGAGTCTGTTGATCCCTCTTGGTCACCCCAATGAGAAAGTAGCTTTAACACTTAGCCTCTCCCCAGGACCCCAAACTCTGCACTTTGGGTGGGCAATGCTATCCACTGAAAATGTGCAAATAGTAATTTTCGTTGCATTTACTTTTACAGCAAACTTCCATTCACGGCAAGTGATACCAATTGTTCAGTCACAGTTGCGGTTGAAAGTTTCAAAGGGGATGGAAATAAATAGAATCTTGGGACAGGCAGTGGCGTCTTAGGAGGATGGAAAGGGGCCGCTCTGTATAAACCAAGGAGGTGGGATGTGGATGCCTAATGTTGAGAAGATACTGTTCTAGGAAATTCGTACCTAGGAATGGTGGTTGCAAGGAGCTGGAGAAAGGGGCAGTTTTACAAGCTGAAAACAGTTGTGGGGATGGGTGGTGGTGATGGCCACACAAGTGATGAATGTATTTAATACCATTGATCTGTACACTTACAAATAGTTAAGATGGTAAATTTTATGTGTATTTATCCACAATAAAAAATTGACAAAATTAAATGGATCAGAGATATATCTAAATGTAAGAGCTAAAACTATAAACTCTTAGAAGAAAACATAGGTATAAATTTTAATAACCGTAAATTAGGTAATGGATTCTTAGATATGACACCAAAAGCACAAGCAAAAAAAGACAAAAAAGATAAATTGGACTTCATCAAAATTAAAAACTTTTGTGCTTCAAAGGACAACATGGAGAAAGTGAAAAGACAACACAAAGAATGAGGACAAATTGTTGCAAAGCATATATCTGATATAGCACCTGTAGCTGGGCTATATAAGGAACCCTTATGGCTCAATAGTAAGACAAATAATCCACTTAAAAATGGCAAAGGATCTGAATATAGATTTCTTCAAAGAAAATACACAAATGGCCAATAAGCACATGAAAAGATGTTCAACATCATTCGTCATTAGGGAAATACAATCCAAACCACAATGAAATACTACCCACTAGGATGGCTATAATCAAAAAGACAAGTATTGGTGAGGATGTAGAGAAACTGGAACTTCATACCCTGCTGGTGGACTTGTAAAATGGTTCAGCCACTTTGGAAAACAGTCTGGCAGTTCCTCAAAAAGTTAAACCTAGACTTACCCTATGACCCAGCAACTACACTCCTAGGTATTTCCCAAGAGAAAAGAAAACACGTGTCCACATAAAAACGTGTACATGATTGCTCATATCACCATCATTTATAATAGCTTCCAAGTGGAAACTAATGTCTATCAACTGATGAACTGATAAATAAAATGTGGTATAATCCATACAATGGAATACTGTTTTGCAATAAAAAGGAATCCAGTACCGATAGATGCTACAACAAGAATGAACCTTGAAAACATTATGCTAAGTAAAAAGATCAGATATAAGAGGCCCCATATTGTATGATTCCATTTAAATGAAATGTCCGGAATAGGCAAATCCACAAGACACAGGAAGTAGATTAGTGGTTGCCAGGGGCTGGGGAACGGGAGGCTCGAGAGAGGCCGGCTAAGGGATTTCTTTTTTAGGGTGATGAAAATGTTCTACACTTGGGACTTCCCTGGTGGTCCAGTGGTTAAGACTCAATGCTTTTACTGCAGAGGGCATGGGTTCAATCCCTGGTCAGGGAACTAAAGATCCTGCATGCCTCGTGACGTGGTTAAAAAAAAAAAAAAGTTCTAAACTTGTTTGTGGTGATGGTTGCACAACTCTGCGAATGTACTAATTATTTGTGCTGTGAATGAAGAAATGTGCTTCACCCTCCATCACTGAAGGCTTGTTACCCTGGAGGCAGCCTCTGGGGGTCATCTTCCCCAGAAAGCCCTTCCAAAGTGGGAGATCTTGCCCCACGTTTTGAACCCTCAACTGTCTGAACTGTGACTGAACCCAATTCACAAGGGTCAGATCAGGGCTGGGGCCAGCAGGTGGGACATAACAGCCTCGGTTGCTCAAGCATCTGCAAAGAGGGCTGGGAACCCATTAAGTGTAAATGAGCATCACGTGAGCAATAATCCAACCTGTCATTCAGCTCAGCTTTCCTGAGCTCTAACCCATGAGGATGCAGGACATTACACTTCTGTGCTCCATCTGATAATGATCTTAGGCTCCCTGTTCCTGGACCATGTTACAAGAACGGAGCTTCTGAAGAACTATGGCCAAACAGGATGCCCCCCCCCCCCCACCAAATTTGCTTTGAACATCCAGACTGATGTCGGCACACACACACACAGCAAGAAGGTATGAAACGATTTACTAGTCACACAATGTGACTTTCTTTAGGGAGCAGGCAGGCTTCCCAAGCTGGTTCGAAAGTGGCTTGAAAGAGAGCAAGGACCGGCTTGGGGTTAGTATAGTGGTTAATGGGTGGGGCCAGGGTGAGGGTTCCTGCCTTTGGTTTGAACTTCCCACTGGCACCAAAAGAGGGCACAGCCAGGCTTTCCAATCTGCTTCCCCAGATGTGGGACACGGGAAAAGGGAGGGGTGAGGCTCAATGCTTTCAGCAAACATTGATAAAAACGGAGTTGGGAATTCCCTGGCAGTCCAGTGGTTAGGACTTGGTGTTTTCACTGCCTGTGGTCCCAGGTTCAGTCCCTGGTCGGGGAGCTAAGATCCCGCAAGCTGCGTGGTGTGGGCCAAAAAAAAAAAAAAAAGAAGAAAGAAAGAAAAACGGGACCTCCCTGGCGGTCCAGTGGTTAAGACTTTGTCTTCCAATGCACGGAGTGAGGGTTTGATCCCTGGTCGGGGAGCTAAGATCCCACGTGCCTTGTGGCCAAAAACCCAAAACATAAAACAGAAGCAATATTGTAACAAATCCAATAAAGACTTAAAAAAAAATGGTCCACATCAAAAAGAATCTTAAAAAGAAAAAGTAAAAAAAATAATGGAGTCACTCTTTATTACATGAGGACGTTTTTTGTTGTCTAATAGCATTTCGTTGCTTGGCTTTGAAAATTATGTGTAGGCCTACCTATCTGCTGGTGAAAGAAATCCCAACAAGATAGAAAAGAGTTGTTCCCTTTGTACCATAAGCTGCATAAAAGCAGATCTCCACTGAGTCAGAAAACTTCCGTGCTTGATAAATTTCAGCTGTTACAGAGGGACAGAAAGACCTGATAAACTCACCAGGAAAACACGGCGTCACAAGGCTTGGGCCATCCCATTCCTGAGAGATCATTTACACCCGTTACGACAAGGAGTGAGAGCCAAAAAGTGACACATGCTTCAGTTTTGTATTACTCATAAAACAATAATAACGATAAATTTCTTATTACAAAACATTTACTAATTACCTTCCTTAGAAAGTTAGCTTAGAAACTGAACTGGTTCAACACCATTTAATTCAGCCAATGAGTCCCTAAACCAAGAATGAAAGATCAGTGAACAGTCCTGGACAAATCTCTTCTCTGAGCCTCACTTTCGCCCGTGGACTCAAGAAGGATATTGGATAGGAGGATTCTCAGGACAGTCAGCGAGTTCCGTCTACTCCAGCTTCATTGGCTCAATTCCACCTGAGGTCCCGCCTCTTTTCCAGGGTCGCCCTCCCGTCCACGCCCATTCCAGCCAATTCCCGCTCTAGTCCTGCTCATAACCTCGCCTCATAACCCCGCCCCTACAACCGCCTCGCCTCAAAGCCCGCCCCCCTTCCAGCCTCAGGCTCCTTGACGGCAGGCCCCAGCCTCGCCCAGCTTCTTATTCCCCTCTGTCCTCTAGATCAGCGGTCCCTAACCTTTTTGGCACCAGGGACCGGTTTCGTGGAAGACAAGTTTTCTACTGACCTGTGGCGGGCGGTGGGGTATGGTTCAGGCGGTAATGAGAGCAGTGGGGAGCCCCAGATGAAGTTTTGCTCGCTCGCTGTTCACCTCCTGTTGTGCCGCCCGGTTCCTAACAGGCCATGGACTGGTGGGTACACCGGCCAGAGGGTTGGGAACCCCTGCTCTAGATGGCCTAAGACTCCGAGACCGCTCCGAGCCTCTCTTCTGGCCAAAGACGGGGAGGACACAATGAGTGTCATGGACACTCGTATCCTGAAGTACCTGGCAATTTGGTCTTGGACTGAGAGTGGGTCCCCCACAGACAGTCCCCACGAAGGCGGTGCCGCGGAGTGCGCAGCCCCTGTGCCATGAATGCCTCTGCGCCTGCGCAGGCTCCCTAACTACATTTCCCAGGTCCTCGCGGGATTCCGGCTCCTCAGGGCGACGGTTCTCTGAGGGCAAAGGCGGAGGAAACCCTGGAGTTCCGGGGCGGCCTCCGCTTTGGGTACAGCGGTGTCAAAGGCTTCTTCTATCTTCCGTAGGCGGAGTGGTGAAGGAGAAGGTGGTTACACAGTTCGTTTCCTCTCGACCAATCACAGGCTGCGTTCTGAAAGCTAACCACCGCGCGTCCGTTGTCAGGGCAACCGTCAATTCCGGAAGCCTGTCTTCGTGACAACTGTCTAAGCACTGACGCTAGGCGAGGGGCCCTCTTTATTTATTTTATAAAATAAATAAATAAAATTATTTATTTTTGGTTACATTGGGTCTTCGTTGCTGCGCAGGCTTTCTCTAGTTGCGGCGAGTGGAGGCTACTCTTCTTTGCCGTACGCGGGCTTCTCATTGCGGTGGCTTCTCTTGTTGCAGAGCTCGGGCTCTAGGCGCGTGGGCTGCAGTAGTTGTGGCACGCGGGCTCAGTAGTTGTGGCTCGCGGGCTCTAGAGCGCAGGCTCAGTAGTTGTTGCGCACGGGCTCCGCGGCATGTGTGATCTTCCCAGACCAGGGCTCGAACCCGTGTTCCCTGCATTGGCAGGCGGATTCTTAACCACTGCACCACCAAGGAAGTCCCAAGGGGTCTTCTTTAAAGGCGTTTCTAAGTAGTAGGGATGCTCAACAAAACAGCGTGCTTTGCTCATAAAACTTAATGAAAAATGTGTTACAGCACAAAGAAGGGAGAAAAACTGGGTAGGGCGGGACTGAAAGGGTTGATGTGAGGAAGGTTTCTCAGGGGAGGGGTCTTGAATAAGGCTTTGAGGGATGTGTAGGAGAGCGCCAGGAAGAGAAAAAGGAAAAGTGCTATCTTTATTTATATATCCGGCCAAAATTTAAAGCTGTATGATATACTTACCTTGAGGGAGTGGGGAAACTAACATTCTCTTACCGTGCAAGTGGGGATGGGAATGGCTCAGGCTTGAAATAAATCAATCAGTCAGTGACTATTTTCTGAGAACCTACCACGTTCCAGGCAGTGCTCTAGGCGCTGGAGATATAGTGGTGACAGACACAAAGGACCTGCCTTCAGGGAGTCAGAGCAGGCAGTAAATAGGGGACCTATAATAGGAAATTACGGTAAGTACTATGAAGTAAACAGGGAAGTGGCTGAGATAGGAATGAAAAGGTGATCAGGCAATATAATTATTTGAGAAGATAATTGTGAAATAAAACCATATAAATCTCAAGTAAATTGTAGGGAAATATTAATGTATAGCAGGTGGAGCTTGCCTTACCTGTAGATTTCTTCTTCCTAGTGTTTGTGAGGTTGAGTTGGGGTTTTCTCTTACTTGCCACTGAAGGCATCCTGAAGTACTAGGATAAACAAGATGAATGCCTTGTTTTGGTCCTTTTGGCTACTTGAGCTAGTAAACTGTCTTTCTTGTTTGAACTCTTTTAAGTTTTCTGTTATTTGAAACCTAAAACATCTTTTGTAATATAGCTTATTATTCTCATTTAAAATATGAAGAAACTGGATCAGACAGCAAGGCAATGGCAAAGGCAAGATTCAAAATTAGGTTCTCTTAGACTAAGAATTCAATTATTCTACGTCAGTATGTTAGTACAGGAGGGGTGAATCTTCGAGAAGGGAGTGGACCAAGTGTGCTGAGAAATTTACATATATGGTGGAATATATTAGGATGGGTGATTTAAAGATGCTACACTGCTGGCTTTGACGATGAAGGGGCCACAAGCCAAGGAATGCAGGTGGCCTCTAGGAACTGAAATTTTATACCATAAGCCATAAAAATGCAGAAGGAATAAACATTTACTTGTTAAAAAATCGTAACAGTACTAGAATAAAATATAGAACTTTCTTCATAATCCTGGGGGGGGGTGAGGCAGGTTTTTCTTAGTGTGAAGCTGGTCCAAGAACTATAAAAGAAAATACAGATAGAGTTGAATACCTAAAAAGTTTAAAATTCTGTGTAGCAAAATACACCATAAACAAAACTGGAAGAGAAATAATAAACTGGCAGAAAATATTAGTAATGTATATACCAAAGAGTTAGTATATGTAATACATAGACTTGCTCCTATAAATCAATACAAAAAGGCAGCCCAATTAAAAATGGGCAAAATATATAAATAAGCAATTTGAAGAAGGCAAAACATCAATAAAAGCATAAGAAGATCATTAATCTCCCTACCAATAGGACATTTTTACTTATTAGATGAGAAATGTTAAAAATAATAAAAGACTAATACCGAGTATTTGTGAAGGAAGTGGAGGAAAGAAATAGGCACTCATGTACACTTTCAGGAGTTTTGTAAATTGGGTCATCCTTTTTTGGAGGATTATTTAGCAATAACTATCAAAATTTTAAACATGGACATTCTGTGATCCCACAAGATTACTTCTAGGAATTCATCTTATAGAGATAATTTGCACAAGTGTCAAATAATATATGTCCAATGATGGAAAAGAAAATAAAACAACCCAAATGCTCATTAATAGAATTTGGTTAAATAAATTCAAGAAACTCTAGCATGAACTATTATGCAGCTGTTAAAAGTGGCAAATGATGATACATATATATATACATATATACATGTGTATATATTTTTGTACAATATGTACTATATATATATTTTGGATTGTCATGGGAAAATATTAATATTATATCAAGTGAAAAAAGTCACTTAAAATCACGTCTGTGATTATGCCATATAAATAATATTTTATGTACATATATATTTCATGCCAACAGAAAAGGAGAAACAACAGAAAACAGTCTAGAATCTTTGGAATGAAGATTTATAGAGAGCCATAGTGTTCTTCATTCTTGTGTTGTTTGAATTATTCACAATAAACGAGTATTTCATCAACCATGAAGGAAGTCACAGAAGAAATACCTGAGCAAAGACTTTTAAACATGGTAACTACCAGTGATGATGTTGGTGAGATGCAGTCCCATCCACTGCCAATCAGATGCAGAAATTTCAGGAAGCCATTAACTATGTGCACAGGGTCATTAAAATGTTCTCTCTTTGACCCCACAGACTCCCCGCCAGGATTCTACTTGGGAGCTGGTAGGGTGCTCAGCCTAAGACTTCAGTAGAAGGGATGTTTATAAAAGTCAAAAACTGGAAGCAACCAAAGTATCCAACAGGGGACTGGCTATTACTAAACACAAACTATGCAAAGCCCCCAAACATCAGGTTGTTAAAGAGTATTTAATGACGTGGGTATTTAATGATATCGGTAAATCATATTTAATGATAGGGGCCTGTGATATAAAGTTAAGTAAACACAGAAGTATGCTAAACTGTATATTAACTATGTCCCAGATTTATTAAAGCGTTATAATACTGTGATTAAGTTTTAAAAATAGCAGAAGTATACCAAAATGTTAAGAGTTATCTCTGGGTAGCACTGGCCTTTGCATAAAATCTTCTGGATTTCTTGGATCTTGTAAATTTTTTATAAAAAGCATGTATTGGTTTTTATAATAAGATAATAAACATTATTTTAAGAAGGAAATGTTATATGTGAAATGTGTTCAATCCCAATAGAAGTTCAGTGCATAGCTCCTGGAGCTTGACTACTTGACCTTGAGTTCAGGCTCCATGACCTCATAGCTGTGGGGCTTTGTCTACATTATCAGCATGCCTCGGTATCCTCATCTGTGAAATGGGATAATACAGCCCTGAACATATGTGGTTGTTTGAAGAATGAAAGGAGTTCACACGTACCAAGGACTTAGCACAAAATTGGCACACAGTAAGTTACTGAAATCACTAGCCATTTTATATGTTTGACATGGGAAAACATTATATGATTGATGTTCAGTGTTGGTTATAATGTAACAGAACTGTAGTCCTCACTTCCTAGCTTGCTCCTGGTAGATTAGGTCCAGCCCCTTTAGAAAGCAATGTAACAATATGTTCCAGGAACCAAGAAAATGGTTAGAGTCTTGATTCTGTTATTCCCATCCTGGGAATTTGACTTAGAGAAATAACCCCCCCAAAAGGAGAGAGGAAGTTAGCATGGAAATGCTCATTATTACATGATTCATAATTGGGAAAATTGGTGAATAACCTGTGTCAATCTGGGGCTTAGAGCAAAGTCTAAATGGGGGCATGGATTTATAGATTATTCTATGCCCACCAGTGAAACATCATTAGCCCTAATAATGATGAGGATGGAGTTTACGTGGTGACAAAAGACAATGTCATGGCCTCTGTTTGAGGGCAAAACAGAGAAGCCAAAATTGTTTCTGATTACAATTAAATAAAGTAACACTTATTTTAAAATGATATTCAGAAGGAAAGATGAAAAAAATCAAAACAACCTGACTTCTGAGGATGGCCAAGTTGTAGGTGAGTATATAGCTTTTTGTTTTATGATCCAAAATTTTCAACATTAAAAAATATGGGGGGCTCCCCTGGTGGCGCAGTGGTTGAGAGTCCGCCTGCCGATGCAGGGGACACGGGTTCGTGCCCCGGTCCGGGAAGATCCCACATGCCGCGGAGCGGCTGAGTCCGTGAGCCATGGCCGCTGAGCCTGCGCGTCCGGAGCCTGTGCTCCGCAACGGGAGAGGCCACGACAGTGAGAGACCCGCGTACCGCAAAAAAAAAAAAAAAAAAAAAAAAAAAATATGGGGCTTCCCTGGTGGCGCAGTGGTTGAGAGTCCGCCTGCCGATGCAGGGGACACGGGTTCGTGCCCCGGTCCGGGAAGATCCCACATGCTGCGGAGCGGCTGGGCCCGTGAGCCATGGCCGCTGAGCCTGCGCGTCCGGAGCCTGTGCTCCGCAATGGGAGAGGTCACAACAGTGAGAGGCCCGCGTACCGCAAAAAAAAAAAAAAAAATATGGATATGGAATACAGAGTGAAACGAAACCAGAAAGACATAGACCCAAAAATGACTAGTGGGTCTCTCTGGCCTGTGGGATTATGGGGAATTGGTATTTTAGTTCATACTTCTCTACACTTTTCAAATTATCCTTTAAAATAAGCTTATCTTATTCTACTTTAAATTTTTTCCTGTTATAAAAGTGTATGTATTATTTTTCTAATAGAAAATACTATGTTTCAAAAATATGAGGGAATAAAAACCTCCTTTTGAGCATGACTAAAATCAGAAAATGATGTCTAACAGGGCAATTACTTTGTAAAGCACAATTCCTGGAAGTGGAAAAGACAGAAACAATAGGACATAAGAAATGGCTGGAAATATGTGAAACATATTCCATGTTTAAGCCAACTGCAGATTTTTCAGTGAAATTTGTAGCTTAAAGTTTTAAAGGAAAATCACCTGGCATTTACCTTTAGTTACATATATTTGTGACTTTTACTCTAACAAATGAAAATGAATCTTTCCAGCTGTGTTTGTTTCTTCTTGAATTTCCAGGCTCCAATTTAACACATAATGAATAAATTTTAAAAGCTCAGAGAGACCTTATTAAAGATCCCAGATGAAGTTGCATCCTATGTAAACCACCCCATACCTACCACCATCCAGGGACGTTGTAGGGTTGAGAAATGGGGGGGAAGCTTAGATTTTAGGGGGGAGCCCTTTAAATGATCAGAAGCTGTCTCTGCTGGTGATAAACAGTGCCACCCTCCTTCTAGGAGGCAAAAAAGGAACCAACTATCTCAATATATAGTGTTATGGCTCCTCTCTGGGAAGAAGCTTCTACTGCTGATGAAGGCTGAACGGAACCCAGCAGAAGAATCACCAGTTTGTTTCATTCTCAGGCTCTCTAGTCAGCATGAGTTCTCTGATGATCACTAAGCTGCATGTTCCAAGCAAAGGCTTTCTCAAAATTACCGCAGACATAGCCATCATGCACAGTGTGAAGTCTCTGATGTTCGGCCAGGTGTGAACCCCAGCTGAAATCCTCTCCGCATTCTTTACATGCATAGCGCTTACCACCCATATGAACTTTCTGGTGTTGAACGAGGTGTGAAATCTGGGCATAGGTTTTCCCACAGTTCTTACATTTGTAGGGCCTCTCCCCGGTATGAATCCTCTGATGCTGAATGAGGTGGATACTTTGATTGAAGGCTTTCCCGCATTCCTTACAGGTGTAGGGTTTCTCGCCGGTGTGAATCCTCTGATGTTGAGTTAGGGATGAGTTGTGACTGAATGTTTTCCCACACTCCTTACACTTATAGGGTTTCTCGCCCGTGTGGATCTTCTGATGCTCGATGAGATGGGCGCTGCGGCTGAAGGCTTTCCCACACTCACTGCACTCATAAGGTTTCTCTCCGGTGTGAGTCCTCTGGTGTTGGATGAGGTGGGAAATCTGGGTGTAGGCTCTCCCGCAAATTGTACACTCATAGGGCTTCTCCCCGGTGTGAATTCTCTGGTGGCGCATAAGTGAGGAGTTCTGGCTGAAGGTTTTCCCGCATTCGTTACACTTGTAGGGTTTCTCACCAGTGTGGATCGTCTGGTGTTGAGTAAAGGAGGAGGTGTGACTGAAAGCCTTTCCACACTCATTACATATATAGGGTTTCTCCCCCACGTGAACGCTCTGGTGCCTCATGAGGTGGGAGATCTGCGTGTAAGCCTTCCCGCACTCATGACACTCATAGGGCTTCTCACCAGTATGAATTCTCTGATGCTGAGTCAGGGATGAACTGTGGCTGAAGGCTTTGCCACACTCGGGGCACTCGTAAGGTTTCTCTCCAGTGTGGACTCGCTGGTGCTGGGTCAGTGATGAGCTGTGGCTGAAGGTTTTCCCACACTCGTTACACTTGTAGGGTTTCTCACCAGTGTGGATTGTCTGGTGCTGAGTCAGGGAGGAGGTGTGACAGAAAGCCTTGCCACACTCACTGCATTTGTAGGGCTTCTCCCCTGTGTGTATTTTCTGGTGGCGGGTGAGGTGGGACACCTGGGAGTAGAACTTCCCACACTGGTTGCATTTATAGGGTTTCTCCCCAGTATGGCATCGCTGGTGTTTGATGAGGGAGGAGCTCTGGGTGAAGGCTTTCCCACATTCCTTGCATTTGTAGGGTTTCTCTCCAGTGTGGATCCTCTGATGCTCAGTGAGCGATGAGCTCTGGGTAAAGGTCTTGCCACATTCGTTGCAGGCGTAGGGCTTCTCTCCTGTGTGGATGATGTGGTGCTGGATGAAATATGAGCTGTTGCTGAATGCTTTCCCGCACTCGTTACACTTGTAGGGCTTCTCTCCAGTGTGAATTCTCTGGTGTAGGACATAATCCGAATGGTAGATGAAGGCTTTCCCACATTCCGTGCAGTTAAATGGTTTCCTTTGGTGTTTCAGGCTCTTTCTTGACCTGGTCCACTTCTGAGGATCCTCTCCCCCAGGCACTCTTTGCTTCCCAAGGAAAGCTGAGGTCTGCCTGAAGTGTCTCAACTCGCCATGGGTGTTTTCCTCGGGAGTAGTAAACAACCATCTCAAATGCCTCTCCTGCTTTCCCTGGTCTTCCAGTTGACGGCCGCATGTCCAGGAGTCCCCCAACTTGGTGTCTCCAAGCACTGCCCTTAAAATGCCCTCCATCTTTCCCATTGGGGAAGCCACGTCTTTGGAAATACTCTTTTTTGGAAGTGTCTCCTGAGTAGTTTCAGAGTTTGTCTCCAAGTCTGAAAGAAATGGAAAATATGAACTTCATCTGTCCCAGGACAAAAGAAGCTGGTTATTTAGATCTGGCATTGTAAATTTTTTTTTTTTTTTTTTGGCTGTGCGGCTTGTGGGATCTTAGTTCCCCAACCAGGGATGGAACCCGTGTCCCCTGCAGTGGAAGTGCAGGGTCCTAACCACTGGACCGCCAGGGAATTCCCTGACATTGTAATCTTAAAAAGAAAGATTTCAAAGTTTATATTGCTAGTTCTAAAGGCATGAGGTAGATAGATTCATGTTGTGACATGGAAGAATGGTCTCAGTATATTCTAAACATGCAAAAAAAATGAGTTGCAAAGCAGTTTATATGCACAGTGGTTTCTTAGCCATATGTGTAATACATTTTCACAAATCGATAAGAAAAAGAGAAACAATCTAATGAAATAGTGAAGCAGGAATGTGAATAGACATTTTGCAGAAGAAAAACAAGTGGCTGATAAATATGTGAAAAAGATGCTCAACATCAGTAACAGTCTAAAAAGTCAAATTTCTCAGATGCCATTTGACACTTTTTACATTGGAAAATATTAAAAATATCCAATGTTGGCAAACGAGCATGGTAGAAGCATTCTCACACTATGTTGGTGGACATGTGCAGGGAAAGAGTTAACAAGAAGGTCCACTTTACTCAGTTTTTATCTCTGTAACCATGGCAATGACCCTTAGCTAAGCTCTGAGAATTGAATTCCTGGTATTTTACATAATTACTGGTTAATGATCTTTTTCTGTGTGCTCAAGACGATGGGTCAAAAGGTACTAGGCTGTCAGCATTGTTTACTGTATAATTTGCTGGGATTTAAAAAAGAAAATCAATATTTTCTTGGCCACGTGGCATGTGCGATTTTAGCTCCCTGAGCAGGGATTGAACGCACGCCCCTTGCATTGGAAGCCCGGAGTCTTAACCAGTGGACTGCCCGAGAAGTCCCAGCATTGTTTACTGTAAATGGAAGATTCATGATGCCCGTCTGGTGCCTGATTTGGGGTCTTCACCACGGCTGGTCATGTAGCAGGTATGTGCTAATGATATCAAGCATCTTTTCATATGCTTACTGATCATTTGTGTGTCTTTGAAGAAACGGCTACTGAGATCTTTGGCCCATTTTTAACTGGATTATTTGTCTTTTTATTGTTGAGTTGTAAGAAGGATCAGTTCCTTATCAGACATATAATTTACAAAATTTTTCTTGCTTTCTGTGGGTTGCCTTTTCATTTTCTTTATAGTGTCTTTTGAAGCACAAAAGTTTTAAATTTTGATGATGTCCAATTTATTTTTTCTTTTCTTGCTTGCTCCTTTGATGTCATATCTAAGAAACCATTGCCTAATCCAATGACAACAGGATTATTTTCAAAATCCCGCAGAGCAGTTAGTTGCTATGACTCTGTTTGGGGTGATCCCACAACCATCCACTAATTTGGTGATTTTTCTGGAAGGATTTACATGACTCAACAACAAGTTGTATGCACAGCTAAAATTTCTTACAGCAAAGTATGTAACAAATATGTGTGTAGGTGAAGGCTAGAGAGATGATGTGAGGGCTTCCATGTCAGCCTCTCTCTGCAAGGGTCACTTGGATGTGCTTTTCTCTACTGATGTGAACTTCGGAGACACGTGGTAGAGGTCTTCACCCAGGGAAATCCACTTGAGTCTTAGAGCCTAGAGTTCTCTAATTCAGTCCCCAAAAGAAATTCAGTGAAGTGGGTACTATCAGTGTCCCCAGTCAATGTCCCCACTTGACAGATAAGCACCAAGAGCTTAAGTCACTTACCCACAGTCACATGGCCTGACAGTGGCAGAGCTGGGATTTGAACTCAGAGAGTCTGGCTCCAGAACCCACACTCTTAACTGCCACATGAACAAGTGCAGTAATAGCAGCTCAAGCAAGGAGCTGTGACAGCACCGAGAAGGGGCAGGTCACTCAGCCTGGAAGTCAGGGAAGGCCTCCTGGAAGAGGAGACCTGTAGCCTTGAGGATCATGAAGGTGTCTGCCAGGCAGACAAAGCAGGGAAGGGTGTTCCAGGCAGAGGGAACAGCATGTGCACAAGCCCAAAGGTGGGAACACACATTCAAGTTCAGGGAGGAACAGGCACTTCAGGGAGTGAGGTCAGGGCGTGAGGTACCAACACCAGTGGATGGTGATGAGAGATGAGGCCAGAGACAGAGTAGGCTGGATCACACAGGGCCTTGATGCCAGGTGTGTGGCTAGGACTTTGTCTCAGGGGCACTGGGGAGACAGACACATGAGGGCTATGAGCAGGGGAGGGACGGGATCTGGGGCTGTGTGTAAGATGAACCAGAAGACTGGAGGCTGGGAGGCCAGGGAGGAGGCTGGGGTGAGGGTCCAGGTGAGGGTCGCTGAGGGCTGAGCCAGGGCTGTTGGCGGGGGGTGGGGTGGGGAATGGGGAAAGAGAGCGGGCAGGAGGGACAAGACTGGGGCCTGATGGGCTATGGTGAGTGAGGGGGTAGGAAGGGGTAAGTACTGGCCCCACAACAGGATGGACAAGTGATGGAAAAAAAGATGCTTCAATTCCCTCCTCTGATGAGGTCACGGGCCTGTAGGGGCAGAAATCTGGTCTCTTCCTGTCCCCCAACACGTCAGGCCAGATCCCACTTCTGGGTCTCTTACACAAGTGATTTCCAATAAATAATCATAACGATAACCATTGTAGCCTCTTCTTTTTTTTTTGGCCACGTTGCGTGGCTTGTGGGATCTTAGTTACCCGACCAGGGATTGAACATGGGCCCACAGAAGTGGAAGCCCAGAGTCTGCCATGGAACTCCCCATCGTAGCCTATTCTGAGCAGAGGGTTCTGTGTGCCCTCTGTATGTATTAACTCACTTATTCTTCCCAACCCCAGGTGCTATTATTGACCCCATTTTGCAGATGAGGAAATTGAGGCACAGAGGAGCTAAATGACTTGCCTGAAGGTCACACAGCCAGGAAGCGGTGGAGCTGGGATTTGAACCCAGCACCCACAGTGATAGCCTGTATGGTACACTCCCTCACTCTCAAACGACCGTCACTGATCATGACAGATGGAGGGTAGGAAGACAGCTCGCATCTGCTGGACATCCTCACCCACCTGAACAGGTAACTCGCCAGGCTTCTCTCCTCTCCATCCTGGGCTCTTCCCCTCGCTCCAGACGGGAGATCACATCGGGTTTGGACCCAGGAAGCCCTGCCCCTGAAAAAAATGTGAGACTTGGCCATGGGTGCCGCAGTCACAGGGAGGCCTCAGGGCTGGGCCCCAAGCCCTGGGTCTGCAGGGGAGATGCATACATTGGACACCTAATGATTAGAAGATCTGCAAGACTCGTTTATTGAGTGCCTACTACATTCCAGAGAGAACCTGAGCCCTGACATCACTGTTTAAGGCTCCAGCGCTGTGTTCAAGTTGAGTGAAAAATACACATAGCATTTCAAGGACTTGATATGGAGAAAAAAGGAAACAATCTCACTAATAATTCATAGACTGATTATGATGTCAACATGTGCCTAAATGATCATATTTTGGCTAGGCTGGGTGCAACAAAACAGATTACTAAAATTCACCTCATCTGTTTCTTTTGACTTTTTCAGGCCTGCTGTCTTTGAGATCACTAAGTCCTCTCTTCCTGCAGTGGGGGAATATTACGCCCCCAGGAACCTCAGCATGTGGCCTGATTTGGAAAGAGGGGCTTTGCAGATGTAAATGGTTAAGATGGGGTCCTACTGGATTCGGGCAGGCCCTAAATCCAATCACTGGTGTCCTTATAAGAAGAGGAGAGACACACAGACACATTTGGAGGGCAAAAGGCCAGGTGAAGATGGAGGCAAAGATTGGGGCGATGCAGGTACAGGGCAAAGAATGCCAAGAATGCCACGAGTCTTCAGATGCTGGAGAAATCCAGGAAGGCCTCTCCTCAGGAGTCTTCAGAAGGAGCCCGGCCCTGCCTGCACCTTGGTTTTGTGCTCCTGGCCTCCTGAACTGTGAGAGAATACATTTCTGCTGTTGTGAGTCCCCAGGTTTGTGACAATTTGGTACAGCCGCCCTAGGAAACAAACATACTCCCTAATGATCATTCCTGTGAGCAAACATGCTGAAAAATCGCTCCCACCTTAAATGGAGAAGCGGGAGGAGGAAGAGAATGGAAGGGGGTAACACTGAGGAGGTGGGCAGGGGCCAGGTCACATAAGGGTATGAAGGAGTGGGTACAGGCCATGCCCAGGACTGGCCTGGTGACTGGATGGGCGGAAATTGTCCCTGAGATGTGGGATCCGGAGGAGGAGTGGGTCCAGGGGAATATGGGGAGCTCAGTGGGGACAGGGAGCATGGATCTCCCCAGGGAGGTATTCTGCAGGCCACCAGCAGCACAGATTGAAGCTCGGGAGGCAGACTGAGGGGACCTCATCTGTATGTGCAGATTGTGCAGAAAGGGGTTTAACACAGCAGGCTGACTGCTCTCTGTGGCAAGGCCTGCTCGCAAGGTTGCCCTTGCTGGCATCTGGGAACCTGGGTTTCAGGAGGGTTCCAGAACTCTCTAACTGATAAGAGGGACTCCCTGTGCCTGAACTGTTTGTTCAAAACAATGTGTTTTCTCTCCTGGGCATATATCCAGAGAAAACTCTAATTCAAAAAGATACACGCATACCCTACTATGTATAAAATAGATAACTAATGAGAACCTATTGTTTAGCACAGGGAACTCTACCCAGTACTCTGTGGTCACCTACATGGGAAGGAAATCTAAAAAAGAGATGTATGTATACGTATAACTGATTCACTTTGCTGTACAGCAGAAACGAACACAACATTGTAAAGCAATTATACTCCAATAAAAATAAAAAATAAAAAAAAGGGCTTCCCTGGTGGCGCAGTGGTTGAGAGTCTGCCTGCCGATGCAGGGGACACAGGTTCGTGCCCCGGTCCGGGGAGATCCCACATGCTGTGGAGCGGCTAGGCCCGTAAGCCACGGCCACTGAGCCTATGCGTCCAGAGCCTGTGCTCCGCAATGGGAGAGGCCACAACAGTGAGAGGCCCACGTACCGCAAAAAAAAAAAAAAAAAAAAAAGATGCACCCGTATGTGCATAGAAGCACTATTCACAATAGCCAAGATGTGGAAGCAACCTAAGTGTCCATCAATAGATGAATGGATAAAGAAGATGTGGTACATATATACAATGGAATACTACTCAGCCATTAAAAAGAATGAAATAATGCCGTCTGCAGCAACATGGATGGACCTAGAGTTTTTCATACTAAGCAAAGTAAGCCAGAAAGAGAAAGACAAATACCATATGATACTTATATGTGGAATCTAAAATATGACACAAATCAACATATCTACGAAACAGAAACAGACTCACAGACATTGCGAACAGACTTGTGGTTGCCAAGGGGGAGGGGTGGGGGAGGGATGGACTGGGAGCTTGGGATTAGCAGAGGCGAACTGTTATACATAGGATGGTTAAACAAGGTCCTACTGTATAGCACAGGGAAATATATTCAATAATATATTTATATCCTGAGATAAATCATAATGGAAAAGAACATGAAAAAGAATACATATGTATGTATACCTGAGTTACTTTGCTGTACAGAGGAAATTAACACCACATTGTAAATCAACTATACTTCAATAAAATTTAAAAAAAAAAGAAGAGGGCAGGGGCACAGGCTGAAGATTTTGTGGGACAGGCAGAGGACTTGGGGCCCTTGGGGATGCTGGGACTCTGGGAGAAGCCAGCAGAGAGACAGAGAGATGGACAGGTGCCGCCCAGGAGGGTCCGGTGAGAGGTGCAGAGAGGACCCCCGTGAATGCCCACAGTTAAGCAGTGGGTGGGCATGGAGGAGATGAGGGCTGAAGGGGGCATCCTGCCTCTTCCTGGGAGGGAAGGGGGCAGGGCCTCACCCAGCGAGAGAAGGTTCTGGTAGTTCTCCAGCATCACATCCCGATACAGCTCCCTCTGGCCAGGCCCCAGCTGGCCCCACTCCTCCAGGGTGAAGTCCACAGCCACGTCTTTGAAGGTCACCGATTCCTGCAAGGGCCAATTTTATATCATGGACAGGCACGTCTTTCCAGAACTCTGGGGTGGGACAGGTCACGTGTCAAGAGCCTACCACTTGTTCCCTGCGCTGGAACGGAACGTTCTGACTTGGCAGATTGGGACGACTGAATTAAACCGGCCCATGGGAATGTAAAATGTCTAGGTAGGGCAGCCGTTAGCCCACAGGCACCTTGGTAGAAAGTAGAACAAGGCCCCCCCACCCCCACCCCCGCATTCACATGACTCTTTACTGCCATCTGTTGGAAAATTATTATAATACACCAATTATTTCTAGCATGTGACAGTTGACTGCCATCTGCGTGTAAATTGCTATAATCAATATACCGATGTAGGAGGTGGAAGATGCAAATCATGCCACTGAGATGAGGCACCCTTGTGCAGTACGTAACCTACACACCTGTACATGACAGCCCTGAGAAACACTTTTTAAAAACTACCGGACTTCCCTGGTGGTCCAGGGGTTAAGACTCCGCTTTTCCAGTGCAGGGGGGCACAGGTTCAGTCCCTAGTTGGGGAATTTCTGCATGCTGTGCGGCGCGGCCAAAATAAAAAACAAACTACCAGTCATGGTATGTCGGAGCTACTCCTAAGTCGCACTCCTTCCCACACTCCAGCTCTGATCCCAACCCTCACTCCTGATTCCAAGAATAAGGCTCAGGATGAAGCAAAACCATCCACTGTCCACTTCACCTGGTAACCAAAAGGCTGCTGAGCATTAGATGATTGATTTTTAGACGGTGTCATAATGTCCCATCTCAGAGAATCCTGCCCCAGACCCCGCACCTCCCAGTCCCAGAGAAACTCCCATCACTGTATCTCTCCCAGTATTGGGAGGGGCAGAAGATTTTGGCACAGGCAGAGACGTGGAAAGCCGTCTGGGGTCCACAAAGTCATCTCGGGGAAGAGGGAGCCCAGACTCACCTGGCCTTTGCCCGTCAGGGTCCTGATGGCCATTGCTGGGTCCCAGGCATGCACCTCACGAAGAAAGAACCAGGCCTAAGTCTGCAAAGCTACAGGAGGAAGATGGAGCAGAGAGGGGGTCAGTTCTGGCCTAGACAGACAGACACTTTGCCAAAGATGCCTCATGACAGAGGGGTCCCTGGTCTCCTGAGAGCCAAAGCAAAGGCTCAGGGCAGGGTGCCTGAGGCCCCCGTTCTTTTTTTATATATATATAATTTTATTTTATTTATTTTTGGCTGCATTGGGTCTTTATTGCTGTGCGCGGGCTTTTCTCTAGTTGGGGCGAGCGGGGGCTACACTTCGTTGCAGTGAGCGGGCTTCTCATTGCGGTGGCTTCTCTTGTTGTGGAGCACGGGCTCTAGGTGCGTGGGCTTCGATAGTTGAGGCACGCGGGCTCAGTAGTTGTGGCTCGGAGGCTCAGCAGTTGTGGCGTGTGGGCTTAGTTGCTCCACGGCACGTGGGATCTTCCTGGACCAGGGCTCGAACCCATGTCCTCTGCATTGGCAGGGGGATTCTTAACCACTGCGCCAACAGGGAAGTCCCGAGGCCCCCATTCTGTAGTGATCACCACTAGTAATCAAGGGGCTCAGCTCACTGCACCCAAACAGCAGCTCTCAGAGAAGTAACTACAGTTATCCCCAGATGAGGAAATCCAAGGACAGGAGGCCACGGCCATTGCTCAAGGTCATAGAGACGTCAAGTGTCAGAGTGAGATTCAAACCCAGAAGTCTGCCCCCAGAGCCAACCCCTCCTTTTTTTCTTATAAATTTTAATTTTATTGGAGTAGAATTGATTTGCAATGTTGTGTCAGTTTCAGGTGTACAGCAAAGTGAATCAGTTACACATATACATATATTCATTCTTTTTTAGATTATTTTCTCTTATAGGTCATTACAGAATATTGAGTAGAGTTCCCTGTACTATACAGTAGGTCCTTGTTGGTTATCTATCTTTTTTTTTTTTTTTTTTTTTTTTTTTGCGGTACGCGGACCTCTCACTGCCGTGGCCTCTCCCGTTGCGGAGCACAGGCTCCGGACGTGCAGGCTCAGCGGCCATGGCTCACGGGCCCAGCCGCTCCACAGCACGTGGGATCTTCCCGGACCGGGGCACGAACCCATGTCCCCTGCATCGGCAGGCAGACTCTCAACCACTGCGCCACCAGGGAAGCCCGGTTATCTATCTTATATACAGTAGTGTCTTATAATTTTTAAATTGTGGTGAAACACAGAAAAGATACCATTTTAACCATTTGAATATATACAATTCAGTGGCATTTAACACAGTCACAACGTGTGCAACCATCACTGCTATCTAGTCGCAGGACATTTTCATCATCGTCCTAAAAGGAAACCTTGTGCTTAATCAGTTACCCCTGAATCTCGCTTCCCCCATGCCAGCCCCTCCTCATAACCACTAACCTTTCTGTCTCAATGGATTTGCCTGTTCTGGACATTTCATATCAATGGAACCACACCATATGTGACATTTTGTGTCTGGCTTCTTTCATTCAGCCCAATGTGTTCAAGGATCATCCATGCTACAGCATGTCATCAGTGTCTTATTCCTTTTTATGGCTGAATAATATTCCATTGTGTGGATGGACCACATTTTGCAGAGCTCCTTCTATCTGTCCTAAAATCCAAGCAGTATCCAAGGATCCTGGACTCCTGCTTCAGATGTCATTTAAAGAAGGATTCCAGCTGTTGAGATGAAGTTGAAGAATCCTTTACAAAGAGAAGTTGGTGCTCAGACTGTGGTCACCCCCATTCATTCGTCAAACATGCTCTGTGCCCCATGTGAGTAACAGGCTCCATTTGGGGTTCTGAGGGCAGAGAGATGAGTGAGATGTGATCCTGCCCTCGAGGGACTTCCTGCCTGTGAGAGAGACAGGCCTGGACATAGACCAGGTGGTGGGCTGAATAATGGTCCCAAAAGATATCCCTGGGATGCACTGCTGGGCATATACCCTGAGAAAACCATAATTCAAAAAGAGTCATGTACCACAATGTTCATTGCAGCTCTATTTACAATAGCCAGGACATGGAAGCAACCTAAGTGTCCATCAACAGATGAATGGATAAAGAAGATGTGGCACATATATACAATGGAATATTACTCAGCCATAAAAAGAAACGAAATTGAGCTATTTGTAATGAGGTGGATGGACCCAGAGTCTGTCATACAGAGTGAAGTAAGTCAGAAAGAGAAAGACAAATACCGTATGCTAACACATATATATGGAATTTAAGAAAAAAAATGTCATGAAGAACCTAGGGGTAAGATAGGAATAAAGACACAGACCTACTAGAGAATGGACTTGAGGATATGGGGAGGGGGAAGTGTAAGCTGTGACAAAGTGAGAGAGTGGCATGGACATATATACACTACCAAACGTAAAATAGATAGCTAGTGGGAAGCAGCCGCATAGCACAGGGAGATCAGCTCTGTGCTTTGTGACCACCTAGAGGGGTGGGATAGGGAGGGTGGGAGGGAGGGAGATGCAAGAGGGAAGAGATATGGGAACATATGTATATGTATAACTGATTCACTTTGTTATAAAGCAGACACTAACACACCATTGTAAAGCAATTATACTCCAATAAAAATGTAAAACAAAAAAGATATCCCTGGGATGAACTTTTAAAAACAATTAATTAATTAATTAATTTTTAAATTTTTGGCTGCCGTTGGGTCTTCTTTGCTGCGCTCAGGCTTTCTCTAGTTGCGGTGAGCGGGGGCTACTCTTTGTTGCATGTGCGGGCTTCTCATTGTGGTGGCTTCTCTTGTTGTGGAGCACGGGTTCTAAGCGCGCAGGCTCAGTAGTTGTGTCTCATGGGCTCTAGAGCACAGGTTCAGTAGTTGTGGCGCTGCGGCTTAGTTGCTCCGCGTCATGTGGGATCTTCCCGGACCAGGGCTTGAACCCGTGGACCCTGAATTAGCGGGCGGATTCTTAACCACTGCGCCACTAGGGAAGGCCTGGGATGAACTTTTGATGTGATTAAGTTAAGCATGTTTTCTTTCCTTTTTTGGGGGGTGATGAGTTCCTGAATGCAGCCAGCCTCTCCTGACTCAGAGCAGAGCGGGTTGTGTGCAGACCACACCCACTTGTAACATTTGTAACAGAGCCAGGCTGTGAGTTCAGAGCCCCAGCAAGTTCTTAGAAAAACCAAGCTAAATATGTGACCTTTCCACAGGCTGCCTGGAGGGATTGATATCTGTGGGCTCCGGAAAGCCCCATACACTGCAAGGTAGATAAGAAACACTAGGTTTGAGTCTTCGGGCAGGACTGTAACCCCAGCCTGGAACACTGCCTCTCAGGTTAAGCATCTTGAGATGGGAAGATGATCCTGGATTATCTGGGTGGACTCTGAATGCAATGACAAGTGTCCTTATAAGAGGGAGGCAGAGGGAGATCTGACACGGAGGGGAAGCCCATGTGACAGAAGCAAAGAGGAGCAGAGTCAGAGAGACAAGGCACTATGCCTCTGGCTTTGAAGCCGAAGGAAGGGGCCACGAGCCACGGGATGCAAGCAGCCTCTAGAAGCTGCTAAAGGCCAGGAAACGGATTCTCCCCTAGAGCCTCTGGAGGAAGCATGGCTCTGCTGACACCTTGATTGCTGCCCAGCGAAAACCAGTTCAGACTTCTGGCCTCCAGAACTGTAAGAGAATATTACATCTGTATTGTCTGAAGCCCTAAGTTTCTGGTAATTTGTTAGAGCAGAAATGGGAAACTAACACGGTCCAGAAACAAAGACTCAGAGCCTCACGTGCTTCCAGGCTAACAGCTGCACGTACACCCAGCTACACAGGAACGCACCCACCTGAGGGCTGAAACCAGTGGGTGAAATTTTGATGAGGAACAGAGGCTTAACCACCTCCTCATGAGTCACTTATTACAGCAGTGCCCCCTTATCCGCGGCTTCGCTTTCCACGGTTTCAGTTACCTGAGGTCAACTGTGGTCCAAAAACACTGAATGGAAAGTTCCATAAAGAAACAATTCACAAGTTTTAAATCACACACCATTCTGAGTATCGTGATAAAATCTTGCGCCGTCCCGCTCTATCCCACCCGGGGCATGAATCATCCCCTTGTCCAGCGTATCCTGCCCCATAGTCACTTAGTAGTTGTCTCGATGGACTGTCGCGGTATCACAGTGCTTGAGTGCAAGTAACCCTTATTTTACTTAGTAATGGCCCCAAAGTGCAAGAGTAATGATGCTGATAATTCGAATATGCCAAAGAGAAGCTGTAAAGTGCTTCCTTTAAGTGAAAAGGTAAAAGGTCTCAATAAAGACAGAAAAAAATATCAGACTTCTCTGGTGGCGCAGTGGTCAAGAATCTGTCTGCCGGGACTTCCCTGGTGGTGCAGTGGTTAAGAATCCGCCTGCCAATGCAGAGGACACGGGCTCGAGCCCTGGTCCGGGAAGACCCCACATGCCACGGAGCAACTAAGCCCGTGCGCCACAACTACTGAGCCTGCGCTCTAGAACCCACATGGCACAACTACTGAGCTCGCGGGCCACAGCTACTGAAGCCCGTGCGCCTAGAGCCCGTGCTCCATAACAAGAGAAGCCACCGCAATGAGAAGCCAGCGCACCGCAATGAAGAGTAGTCCCCGCTCGCCGTAACTAGAGAAAGCCTGCACACAGCAACGAAGACCCAACACAGCCAAAAATAAATAAAATTTTAAAAACAAAAGAAAAAAAATCATATGCTGAGGTTGCTAAGATCTACGTTAAGAATGAATCTTCTATCTGTGAAATTGTGACGAAAGAAAAAGAAATTCAGGACTTTGCTGGTGGTCCAGTGGTTAGGACTCAGCGCTTACACTGCCATGGCCCCGGGTCCAATCCCAGGTCGGGGAAGATCCCACAAGCCACGTGGCCAAAAAAACAAAAAAACAAAACCCCCCCAACAAACTGCAAAAGTTACAGCCACAGCGCATAAGCATAAGTGCTTTACAGAAGAGGCATTAAATTTGTACAATGAGATTTTTTGAGAGAGCCCACATTCACAAAACTTTTATTACTGTATATTCTTAAAGTTGTTCTATTTTATTATTAGTTATTATTGTTAATCTCTTACTATGCCTAATTTGTAAATGAAATTTTATCATAGGTACGAATGTTTAGAAAAAAACTGTGTGAAAATTAATAAAAGTGAACCTCATTTAAAGTGGAGTTGGGGGACTTCCCTGGCGGTCCAGTGGTTAAGACTCCACCCTTCCAATGCAGGGAGCGTGGGTTTGATCCCTGTTCAGGGAAGTAAGATCCCATATGCCGCGTGGCGCAGCCAAAAATTAAATTAAATTAGATTAGATTAGATCAGATTATTTAAAAAGTGGAGTTGGGAGGCCAGGAGGGGAGTTCTCAAGCAGCACCACTCCACAACCATCACAGGCCCTAATGGAAGAAGCTTCAGCAGGAAAGAACCATCTATTATAGGCCCCAACCAGAAAAGATGTACATTGCATCCCCTACAAGAAATCAACTACCACAGCAACTAGGCCAATGAGAAACCATCACCACTCTGAATTCTCACTTTTCTCTAATGGACTTTCATTCAAAAGAACTCCTCTCAATTTCCTGTGTTTTTTTTTTTTTCTCTATAAGATAAAGTTCCTCTCTTGTTTGTTGGACTTCCTATGGCTTTTGCTATAGCCTGCTTGTCCCGAATTGCAATTCTTTGCTGTTCCTGAATAAGCCCATTTTGCTGGTAAAACAACCCGCTGCTTTATTCTTTAGGTTAACAACAGTATATAGAGGGTTCAGTACTATCCAAGATTTCAGCCATCCACTGGGGGTCTTGGAATGTACCCTCCGAGGATAATGGGATCTACTGTAATTACAAAACGAAGAGGATAACTTTTTTTTTAATTAATTTAATTAATTTATTTATTTTTGGCTGTATTGGGTCTTCATTGCTGCGCGTGGGCTCTCTCCAGTCGCGGCTAGCAGGGGCTACTCTTCGTTGCGGTGCGTGGTCTTTTCATTGCGGTGGCTTCTCTTGTTGCGGAGCATGAGCTCTAGGCACGCAGGCTTCAGTAGTTGTGGCACACGGGCTCAGTAGTTGTGGCTCCCGGGCTCTAGAGTGCAGACTCAGTAGTTGTGGTGCAAGGGCTTAGTTGCTCTGCAGCATGTGGGATCTTCCCAGACCAGGGCTCGAACCCATGTCCCCTGCATTGGCAGGCGGATTCCTAACCACTGCGCCACCAGGGAAGCCCGAGGATAACTTTTTAAAGGGGAGAAACTTGGCAGATGCCACCTTAGCCAAGTGATCGAGGCCAATGTGACCAGTGATGGGCAAGCGGACATCACAGGCTCCTGCTCTGTTAAGGACACAGCATCATTCCTAAGGTATTCCTGCCAAAAGCATGTAGGCTAAATCTAATCACAAGGGAACAACCAACACATCCAAACTGAGGGACATTCTAGAAGTACGTGGTCTGCAATCTTCAGAATTGCTAAGATCATGAAGGTCAAAGAAAGACTGAACTGTTCCAGGTTAACGGAGACTAAAGTGACGACAACGAATGCAGTGCATGACACGGGATCTTCTTTTGCTATTAAGGACATTATTGGGACAATTAGCAAAATCTGAAAAAGGCCTGCAGATTAGCTAATCAATAGTATTGTATGGATGTTCATTTCCTGATGTGAGCGTAGTGCAATGGTTTTGGAAGAAAATGACTGTTTTTAGAAAAGACACACAGACTTATGGAGGCTGGGGGCACGCAGAGGCCCAGAGAGAAGGGGACAGACACAGAGAAAGAGAAGCAAAGACACAGGGAGAGAGAGAGAGAGGCAGAATGGGGGTTGGGGTGGTGGTGGGAGATTAGAGAGGGGAGATGAGACCCAGAGGGGCTAGGGCTTTCGGGTCAGACATCCCTGGTTTCACACCACGTCGACAACTCAATCGGCATCGTGATCTGGAAGAAGTCATGGAATCTCCCTTGCCTGTTCTTCACCTGCTAAGTGAGGAAAAGGTACGTTCTCCCTCCTGGGAAATGGCCGCAGAACCGCACTCGTCTAGACTCCTGGAAAACAGCGGGCTCCCAATTCCTGTGCGCTGAGTCCATGGCCGTGGAGCTCTGGGTCAGCCTCACGAGTGACAGGAGGGGGCGGGGCGCCGCCCACAGCGCCCTTCCCCGCCCACCCAGGCAGACTCGGTCCGCCTCCTGCGCGCCTGCCTCAGTCAGCCCACACCCACCGGCAGCCTCTCGGGTCCGCCAGTTCGGAACTCACCTGTGCGCCTCCGCGGGTTGTGCACGGCGGCCAGGCCTTCCCGCCCTCCTTCGGGTCCCAGAAGGCGCCTGCGCGGTCGCTGTCTCGGAACCTCAAGTCCTGGTTCTTTAAACTGCGCTCCGCAGCTGGACTGTATTTCCCAGAAACCACTGCGGCTCACGCTCCTCTAGGCCTAAGGTCTCTGAGGGCAGGGGAATGCTGGGAAATGGAGTCCTCCAGTAGAACGTGGGGCGGGAGAAAGAATGCTGTAAACAGCTACTTTGCAGCTGGCCGAAACATGGTATTTGGCAACTGTATGGCTGTACTGGCATCGTGAATATTTCCATTATAGCCAGAGTTTTTCACTGCCCTCCACAGGAGGCGACGTCATAGTCCAGTTAACCCATCTAACTCAAATTTCTCCTACCAAAGCAAAAGTTTTCAAGACACCACCTAAACTGATGGTGAATGAATCGAGACTCTGTTACTTAATTATTCAATTTCCCTGGGCAACCGCCTTCCTGCTTGGCTCAGTTTCATCCATCACCTCTTAAAGGGCAGCGTGGTAAAGGAAATAGACCCCTATAGTGGGAGCTGGAGATGGCCAGGAATGCAAGGATGCGCTGGGTTATTATAAATTCGTCTCTTAATATATCAGAATAATAAAATCCTGTTGCCGAAACTCAGACTCTGTTCATCGGTGCTGAATAGAAACGCGGAGTCAGAGTTTTGGGTGAAGTAGAAAAGAGTAGCTTTTATTGCTTTGCCAGGCAAAGGGGCCACAGGGGGCTAATGCCCTCAAGACTGTGTGACCCACCTTGGAGTGGGTAGTGAGGAGTTTTATAGTGTTCAAGGAGCAGGGAGTGATCAGCTTGTGGACAATTCTCGGATTGCTTGGCATCAAAGTGAAGTTTCAAGCATCATCATCAGTCTTCTGGTTTCAAACAGTCTAGGGTCTATGTTCTTTTATTTTTTTAAATAAATTTATTTATTTTATTTATTTATTTTTGGCTGCGTTGGGTCTTCGTTGCTGTGAGTGGGCTTTCTCTAGGTGCGGTGAGCATGCGGCCACTCTTCCTTGCCATGTGCGGGCTACTCATTGTGGTGGCTTCTCTTGCTTCCAAGCACCGGCTCTAGGCATGTGGGCTTCAGTAGTTGCAGCAAGTGGGGCTCAGTAGTTGTGGCTCACAGGCCCTGAAACACAGGCTCAGTAGTTGTGACACACGGGCTTAGTTGCTCCGTAGCACGTGGGATCTTCCTGGACCAGGGATCAAACTGATGTCCCTTGCATTGGCAGGCGGATTCTTACCCACTGCGCCACCAGGGAAGTCTACCTCTACTTTTTTTTTTTTTTTCATTTTCTCCTCTTTTTATTAAGGATTACATAATCTTCACAGAGTTGTGAACATTGCTGCAACTTTAAAAACAGTTAACTATAAAGCATCACACAAATGAAACCTCTTTTTATGAATTCTTTGAATTCAGATAAACTGAGTCACTCTATAACCCTTACACACACCAAAATATAATAATTTTTATATTGACAGTCACATGTTCAATCTGGTTGGGTCTATCATATTGACAAATGCACCTGTCTCCATTTCCCTTTCCCTAAAATTGGGGTGAATTTGGCTTCAAAGGAACTACTTTTTTTTTTTTTAACATCTTTATTGTAGTATAATTGCTTTATAATGCTGTGTTCGTTTCTGCTGTATAACAAAGTGAATCAGCTATATGCATACGTATATTCCCATATCCCCTCCCTCTTGCGTCTCCCTCCCACCCTCCTTATGCCACCCCTCTAGGTGGTCGCAAAGCACCAAGCTGATCTCCCTGTGCTATGCAGCTGCTTCCCACTAGCTATCTATTTTACATTTGGTAGTGTATATACATCAGTGTTACTCTCTCACTTTGTCCCAGCTTACCCTTACCCCTCCCTGTGTCCTCAAGTCCATTCTCTACGTCTGTGTCTTTATTCCTATCCTGCCCCTAGGTTCATCAAAACCTTTTTTTTTTTTTTTTTAGATTCCATATATATGTGTTAGCATACGGTATTTTTTTTTCTCTTTCTGATTTACTTCACTCTGTATGACAGACTCTGGGTCCATCCACCTCATTACAAATAGCTCAATTTCGTTTCTTTTTATGGCTGAGTAATATTCCATTGTATATATGTGCCACATCTTCTTTATCCATTCATCTGTTAATGGACACTTAGCTTGCTTCCATGTCCTGGCTATTGTAAATAGTGCTGCAATGAACATTGTGGTACATGACTCTTTTTGAATTATGGTTTTTTCAGGGTATATGCCCAGTAGTGGAATTGCTGGGTCATACGGTAGTTCTATTTTTAGTTTTTTAAGGAACCTCCATAATGTTCTCCATAGTGGCTGTATCAATTTACATTCCCACCAACAATGCAAGAAGGTTCCCTTTTCTCTACACCCTCTCCAGCATTTGTTTGTAGATTTTTTGATGATGGCCATTCTGACCAGTGTGAGGTGATACCTCATTGAAGTTTTGATTTGCATTTCTCTAATGATTAGTGATGCTGAGCATCTTTTCATGTGTTTGTATATCTTCTTTGGAGGAATACCTATTTAGGTCTTTTGCCCATCTTTGGATTGGTTTTTTTTTTTTTTTTTTTTTGATATTGTGCTGCATGAGCTGCTTGTGTATTTTGGAGATTAATCCTTTGTCAGTTGCATCGTTTGCTGTGCAAAAGGTTTTAAGCTTCATTAGGTACCATTTGTTTATTTTTGTTTTTATTTCCATTTCTCTAGGAGGTGGGTCAAAAAGGACCTTTCTGTGATTTATGTCATAGAGTGTTCTGCCTATGTTTTCCTCTAAGAGTTTGATGGTGTCTGGCCTTACATTTAGGTCTTTAATCCATTTTGAGTTTATTTTTGTGTACAGTGTTAGGAAGTGTTCTAATTTCATTCTTTTAAATGTAGCTGTCCAGTTTTCCCAGCACCACTTATTGAAGAGGTTGTCTTTTCTCCATTGTATACTCTTGCCTCCTTTATCAAAGGTAAGGTGACCATATGTGTGTGGGTTTATCTCTGTGCTTTCTATCCTGTTCCATTGATCTATATATCTGTTTTTGTACCAGTACCATACTGTCTTTATTACTGTAGCTTTGTAGTATAGTGTGAAGACTGGGAACCTGATTCCTCCTGCTCCGTTTTTCTTTCTCAAGATTGCTTTGGCTATTCGGGGTCTTTTGTGTTTCCATACAAATTGTGAAATTTTTTATTCTAGTTCTGTGAAAAATGCCAGTGGTAGTTTGATAGGGATTGCATTGAATCTGTACATTGCTTTGCGTAGTATAGTCATTTTTACAATGTTGATTCTTCCAATCCAAGGACATGGTATATCCCTCCATCTGTTTGTATCATCTTTAATTTCTTTCATCAGTGTCTTGCAGTTTTCTGCAAGGTCTTTTTTCTCCTTAGGTAGGTTTATTCCTAGGTATTTGGTTCTTTTTGTTGCAATGGTAAATGGGAATGTTTCCTTAATTTCTCTTTCAGATTTTTCATCATTAGTGTATAGGAATGCAAGAGATTTCTGTGTATTAATTTTGTATCCTGCTACTCTACCAAATTCATTGATTAGCTCTAGTAGTTTTCTGGTAGCATCTTTAGGATTATGTATGTATAGCATCATGTCATCTGCAACCAGTGACAGTTTTACTTCTTCTTTTCTGATCTGGATTCCTTTTATTTCTTTTTCTTCTCTGATTGCTGTGGCTAAAACTTCCAAAACTATATTTAGTAACAGTGGTGAGAGTGGGCAACCTTGTCTTGTTCCTGATCTTAGAGGAAATGGTTTCAGTTTTTCACCATTGAGAACAATGTTGGCTGTGGGTTTGTCATATGGCCTTTATTATGTTGAGGTAGCTTCCCTCTATACCTACTTTCTGGAGAGTTTTTATCATAAATGGGTGTGGAATTTTGTCAAAAGCTTTTTCTGCATCTATTGAGATTATCATATGGTTTTTATCCTTCAGTTTGTTAATATGGTGTATCACATTGATTGATTTGTGTATATTGAAGAATCCTTGCATTCCTGGGATAAACTCCACTTGCTCATGGTGTATGATCCTTTTAATGTGCTGTTGGATTCTGTTTGCTAGTATTTTGTTGAGGATTTTTGCATCTATGTTCATCAGTGATATTGGCCTGTAGTTTTCTTTTTGTGTGACATCTTTGTCTGGTTTTGGTATGAGCGTGATGATGGCCTTGTAGAATGAGTTTGGGAGTGTTCCTCCCTGTGCTATATTTTGGAAGAGTTTGAGAAGGATAGGTGTTAACTCTTCTCTAAATGTTTGGTAGAATTCACCTGTGAAGCCATCTGGTCCTGGGCTTTTGTTTGTTGGAAGATTTTTAATCACAGTTTCGATTTCGGTGCTTGAGATTAGTCGGTTTATATTTTCAGTTTCTTCCTGGTTCAGTCTCGGAAGGTTGTGCTTTTCTAAGAATTTGTCCATTTCTTCCAGGTTGTCCATTTTATTGGCATATAGTTGCTTTTAGTAATCTCTCATGATCCTTTGTATTTCTGCAGTGTCAGTTGTTACTTCTCTTTTTCATTTCTAATTCTGTTGATTTGTCTTCTCCCTTTTTTTCTTGATGAGCCTGGCTCATGATTTATCAATTTTGTTTATTTTCTCAAAGAACCAGCTTTTAGTTTTATTGATCTTTGCTATTGTTTCCTTCATTTCTTTTTCATTTATTTCTGATCTGATCTTTATGATTTCTTTCCTTCTGCTAACTTTGGGGTGTTTTTGTTCTTCTTTCTCTAATTGCTTTAGGTGTAAGGCTAGGTTGTTTATTTGAGATTTTTCTTGTTTCTTGAGGTAGGGTTGTATTGTTATAAACTTCACTCTTAGAACTGCTTTTGCTGCATCCCATAGGTTTTGGGTCATCGTGTTTTCATTGTTATTTGTTTCTAGGTATTTTTTGATTTCCTCTTTAATTTCTTCAGTGATCTCTTGGTTGTTTAGTAGGGTATTGTTTAGCTTCCATGTGTTTGTATTTTTTACAGTTTTTTTTTTCCTGTAATTGATATCTAGTCTCATAGCTTTGTGGTCAGAAAAGACACTTGATATGATTTCAATTTTCCTAAATATACCAAGGCTTGATTTGCGACCCAAGATATGGTCTATCCTGGAGAATGTTCCATGAACACTTGAGAAGAAAGTGTATTCTGTTGTTTTTGGATGGAATGTCCTATAAATATTAATTAAGTCCATCTTGTTTAATGTGTCATTTAAAGCTTGTGTTTCCTTATTTATTTTCATTTTGGATGATCTGTCCATTGGTGAAAGTGGGGTGTTAAAGTCTCCTACTATGAATGTGTTACTGTCAATTTCCCCTTTTATGGCTGTTAGCATTTGCCTTATGAATTGAGGTGCTCCTATGTTGGGTGCATAAATATTTACAATTGTTATATCTTCTTCTTGGATTGATCCCTTGATCATTATGTAGTGTCCTTCTTTGTCTCTTGTAATAGTCTTTAAAGTCTATTTTGTCTGATATAAGACTTGCTACTCCAGCTTTCTTTTGAGTTCTATTTGCATGGAATGTTTTTTCTATCACCTCACTTTCAGTCTGTATGTGTCCCTATGTCTGAAGTAGGTCTCTTGTAGACAGCATATGTACAGGTCTTGTTTTTGTATCCACTCAGCCGGTCTATGTCTTTTGGTTGGAGCATTTAATCCATTTACATTTAAGGTAATTATCAATATGTATGTTCCTATTACCATTTTCTTAATTGTTTTGGGTTTGTTTCTGTAGGTCTTTTCCTTCTCTTGTGTTTCCTGCCTAGAGAAGTTCCTTTAGCATTTGTTGTAAAGTTGGTTTGGTGGTGCTGAATTCTCTTAACTTTTGCTTATCTGTAAAGGTTTTAATTTCTCCATCGAATATGAATGAGATCCTTGCTAGGTACAGTAATCTTGGTTGTAGCTTTTTCCCTTTCATCACTTTAAATAGGTCCTGCCACTCCCTTCTGGCTTGCAGAGTTTCTGCTGAAAAATCAGCTGTTAACCTTATGGGATTAACATATAACCTTGTATGTTATTTGTTGCTTTTCCCTTGCTGCTTTTAGTATTTTTTCTTTGTATTTAATTTTTGATAGTTTGATTAATATGTGTCTTGGTGTGTTTCTCTTTGGGTTTATCCTGTGTGGTACTCTCTGTGCTTCCTGGATTTGATTGACTATTTCCTTTCCCATGTTAGGGAAGTTTTCGACTATAATCTCTTCAGTGGTCCAGTGGTCCAGTGGTTAGGACTCCACGCTTTCATTGCCGAGGGTGTGGGTTCAATCCCTGGTTGCGGTGCAGCCAAAAAATAAAAAAATAGAAAAAGAGAAGTGATGAGGAAAGTCCTTACCATTATAAGTTCCTTCCAGTTGATGGGTACCAACCTACCCATCCCCTTCCCCTTACCTCTAGGACCTCAGCTTCTACATCTCTCCCTCTCTCTCCACTCCAGCCTCCCTGGCCTCTTCAAGGTTCTGTGAATATGCCAATCACAGTCTCATCTCAGGCACTGCAGTCGCTGTCCTTTCTGCCTACAGCCTTCTAGCCTAGACTTCTACCCTTTCATAGCTGCTTCCCCTCTCCTCCACATCTTTTCTCACGTGCTGACCTTTCAGTGACATCCTTCTTGGCTGTCCTACTTTAACCTGCAAGCCCTGCCCCTATTCCCAGTACTCCCCATCCCCTGGTCCCTGCTTTATTTTTTTTCTCTGTAGTATTTGTCGCCATTTGACATGTTATATTTTACAGTAAAGGGTTAACTCAGCAGGTCTGAGTTTTCCAAACCCTGCACATTCCAAAAAAAAAAAAGGCTTGGTTCTTGCCTCCTTCCTGGGAGGTAATCTCTAAGTCCTTGGAATATCCTGCCTGTTAAGTGTGTCTTTCTTTACTTGGAAGCCTTGGGTCACACCACACCGTCTGTGCTAACAATGTGATTCATGGTGGTAGCCTTGGGCCAACACAGTAGCAGCTTGACCTCTGGTGGGGCTGGAGACAGAATAACTGAGAAAAGCCACTTGGGTGCTCCTTGCCTATGTAACCAACCCCAATAATATATTAATAGTTGGTAAAATCATTGGCCTGGACTCTTCAAAAATGTCATCATCATAAAATCATCATCAATGCAATGCATCATCAATGCATCATCAATGCAATGCATGATCCCAGAACAGATCCAGCACTGAAAGAAAACTAGCCATGAAGGGCATGACTGAGACAGTTGGGGACATTTTAATGAGGTTTGAATATTAGAGGATAGTATGGAATTGATTAAATCCCTAGGTACACTCACTGTGTAAGAGAATGTCTTTCCTTGTTTTTAGGAGATTGCCTGATTGCCTGCTGAAGAATTTAGGGTTGAAGTATCACTAAGTCTCAAATGGTACACACACACACACACACACATACACACACACCCCAAATGTGGCAATGTTTACCATATAGTGAAATGCTAAGAATGGTGTATAGGTGTTTATTGTACTACTCTTGCCAGTTTTCTATCCATTTGAATTTTTTCAAAATATAAAAATCACTTTTTTTAAAAGCTGAGAGTTTAAAAATGACTGATGTTCAGGCCCCGCCCCCTGATATTCTGATTTAATTGGCATGGGCTGCTGCCTGGGCTCCTGGATTGTCTTAAAAGTTCCCCAGGGGATTCCAACCTGCAGCCTGAGTTGAGACCTCCTGCTCTAAGCTTTTTCTGTGAAGGTCCAGACAGTCAATATTTTCAGCTTTGAGGGCCATATGGTCATTGTCCCTACTCAGCTCTGCCTTGGAGAGCAAAAGCAACATAGACAGTAAATACATGAATGGGTGTGGCTGTGTTCCAATAAAACTTTATTTGCAGATTTGGCCCCCAGGCTATATCTTGCCAATTCCTGCTCTAGACAGAGACGCAAGATGCAGCATAATCATCTTAATAACTAACATTTATTGAGCACTTACTGTGGGCTAACTGCACCTTCACAGACCTCTTTATGGTTCTCAGTGACTATGGGGTGAGTGCTATTATTCCCATTTTACAGATGAGCAAACCGAGGCACAAAGATGTTAAATAGCTTGCTGAAGGTTAGCCAGGCTTTGATTCCAGGGCAGTCCACCCTCAGGACCTCCACTGTAATTTCTACACCTCTCTCAAAGGTCTGGAATGAGAACCCAAACTCACTCCCTGTCCGCCAGCTGAGAACAGACCTTCCAGGGTTTAAAGTTCCCAGGAAGGGGCCTGGTCAAAGGGGACTATACACATTTGGACTTTTTTTTTGGACAGCTTTACTGAGACATAATTCACATACTATACAATTCACGCATTTAAAGTACACAATTTGGGGCTTCCCTGGTGGCGCAGTGGTTGAGAATCCGCCTGCTAATGCAGGGGACACGGGTTCGAGCCCTGGTCTGGGAAGATCCCACATGCCACGGAGCAACTGGGCCCGTGAGCCACAACTACTGAGCCTGCGCGTCTGGAGCCTGTGCTCCGCAACAAGAGAGGCCGCGACAGTGAGAGGCCTGCGCACCGCAATGAAGAGTGGCCCCTGCTCACCGCAACTACAGAAAGCCCTTGCACAGAAACGAAGACTCAACACAGCCAAAAAATAAAAATAAATTAAAAAAAAAAAAAAAATAAAAATAAAGTACACAATTTAACGGCTTTTAGATTATTCCCAGAGTTATGTAACCATCGTCACAATTTTAGAATATTCATTACCTCTCCCTGCCCCCGCAAAAGCCCTGCACTCCTTAGTATGCATTGTTTTTTAAAGTTTCATATTCACTAAATGGTAGGGCAATTCTAAAAATTGAGATAAAATTTAATTTTTTAATGTAATTAAAATGATTGTTATTTCCTCCTGATTCTGTGACTACTGCATATTCGTTATTAAAAAGGGGAGGGAGGGAAAAAGAAAAGGAAATGGAAATCCACAGCAATTTGACAAGCATAGGCAAGAAAAGCATACATCACCTTCTGTTCCCTTATCCTAGGACAACCGACATAGTATTCTGCGAATCTACCCACCTCCCCACCCCCATTCCTCTTTCAGGGCTCGCTTTATACAAACTACACACACACAAATATTTCATATCCTTAAAAAAAAAATGGTGGGCTCTTCCGTGGTGCCCTTCTCCCTGCTCCATCCCTCAAAGTGGGGTGAGGTTCCTGGGGCTTAGATCCGTCCTCCCACTCCAGTCCACAGAGCCCTCTACTGCCCTCCCGTTGGGAACTGTCTTAAAGGCCACAATGATTTCCAAGGACCAACCCTGAGAGTGGCGTCCCAGGAGCTGCTGAATACAAAACCAGGAGAAACCTCATGGGGTGATGGTTACGAATATAAGGGTCTAAGCTGGATGTCCCAGGTTCAAATCCTCAGCTCTGTTATTCCTAGCTGTGTGACTTTGGGTATGTCGCCTAACCTCTCTGAGCCTCAGCCTCCCCCTCTGTAAAGGGTAGATCACAATACCGCCCACCTTGATGACCTGTCCTAGACTTTTCTAGAACTCTGACACAGTAAAGGCTGTACAGCGTGTTTGCTTTTATTTTTACATCAAGAGAAGGCGTAATGAACCGGTGGAAAGGGAGGAAGGGAAAGGGGGCTGGAAAAAGGCTTTCCCTCTTAGCTCCTACCTCTAAGAGAATTAACCATTAAGTTGTTTGTTTGATTCTTGATAAAGGATGCCACAAGGTCCAGGTGCTCTATCCCTGGGGGCGAGAGGGGAGGAAATTCCAGTGGGTCCCTGCGAGAGCCAAGTGATCCCCTCCAGCTCCCTCCGAGATTGGCCCCGCCCTCCCCCTTGGGGGCGTGGTCCCCAAAGGGTCGGTCTCCCGGCCCAGCCTCGGGCTGCCCCACTGGTCCCTTTCTCCACCGTGCTAGGTACCCTCCCCGCCCCAGCACTCACCCACTCTCCCCACAAAGGCGTTCAGCGCGTAGTCCCGGAAGAAAGGCCCCTCCATGCCCAGCAGCAGGGCCCGAGCGCGGGCCTGCAGCTGCTTTTGATGGAAGCGGTCGGGGATGAGGGCGACGCGCAGCTGGCTCAGGGCCTCCCGCACCGAGTGGTCACAATGCAGGCAGCCCCAGCCTCGTCGGGCGCTCAGGTCCAGGAGCAGCAGAAGGGCTAAGGTCAGAGGCATGGCACGGCCTTTGTGACTTCACAGAGAACCCGGTCGGCCCCGCCCCCCAGCCAGGGGCGGAGTCAGGGAGGCCCGGGGAGAAACACTCCGTGAGTGCGTGAGTGCGCAGGCGCGCGTTTGCTGAGCACCTACTTTGTGCCAGGCGTGGAGCTGGGAGCTAAGGAGAGAATCTCAAAAACCAGAGGTCTGCCCTGCCTTCTTGGATCTTACATTCATTCTTCAAACTTATGTGTATTGAGCACCTACTATGTGCCAGGTCTGCTCCAGGAGCTAGGGTTAGAGCTGAGAAAAACAGGAGATCCCTGCTCTTTTCAGAACTTACATTCTTCAATTCAACAAATATTTATTGAACACCTACTGTGTACCGGGCCCTGTCCTAGGCGCCTGATGGAGCACTGAGGCAAACAGACACAGTCTCTGCTCACGTGGAGTTTACAGTTCAAGACCTGTCAATGGAGCAGCCATTATCTCCAGCGGAGTGCTGGAGATAGACTGAATGAGATGGACACAGTTCCTGCTCATGGGGTTCCTTCTAGCAGGAGTGGAAGGATGTGCACGGGAGAGAAATGTAAAACCTAGTAAACAGATTAGTAAATAAGATCATGACAAACCGCGTTAAGTGCTGGGAAGTAAATAAACCATGTGATATATCATGAGTTCCCAGTACGCTAGTGCCCGGAGGTCAGGGTTTGTGTTTCCTGCCCTTGTCCAATGCCTGACATGTCCTAGGTGCTCAATAAATATTTATTGAATTCAATGAATCCACAGAAGAGGAAAACGCACCCTGTTTTTTCCCTGGATTTTTTTTTTTTTTTTTGGAAAAATCTTCAAACCTAGAGAAAAGCTACAAGAACAGTACGATAAACACTTGAATATGCCTTATTAACACTTGCATCCACTGTCTCTCTCTCTCTCTCTATGTATATATTATATAGAGATTGTTAATTTCGATTAAAAATGGTCAAAGGATTTGAATAGATATTTCTCCAAAGAAGATATAAGAATGGCTAATAAGTACGTGAAAAGATGTCCAACATCACTGAGCATTAGGGGACTGCAAGTCAAAACCACAATGAGCTACCACCTCACCCCCATGAAGATGGCTACTATCTAAAAAACAGAAAATAATGTGTTGGCAAAGATGTGGAGAAATTGGAACCCTTGTGCACTGTTGGTGGAAATGTAAAATGGTACCGCCGCTATGGAAAACAATATGGACATTCCTCAAATAATTAAAAGTAGAATTACTATATGATGAAGCAATTCCACTTCTGGATATACATCCAAAAGAACTGAAAGCAGGGACTGGAAGAGATCTTTGCACACCCATGTTCTTAGCAGCATTATTCACAAAAACTGAAATGTGGAAACAACCTATCAATTAACAAATCGGTAAACAAAATGTGGTATATACATGCAATGGGATATTATTCAGTCTTAAAAAGGAAGGAAATTCTGACATATGCGACAACACGGATGAACCTTGAGGTCATTATGCTAAGTGGAATAAAGCCAGTCACAAAAGGTAAATACTGTATGATTCCACTTATATGAGGTATTGAGAGTACCTAGAGCAGTTAAATTCACATTCAGGATATTTAACATTGGCTTGATCGGTTCAACCATATTCAGACTTTCGTAAATGCCTCCTGACTCTTCTCTGCTTCAATATCACCTCCTCTGAGAAGTCCTCCCAGATTACCCCCTCCCTGTAAAGCATGCCTGCCTCTTTACTCTCTATTTTAGGGATCGGCAAACACTTTCTGTAAGGAGCCAGGTTGTAAATATTTTCGGCTTTGTCGTCCATAGTTCTCTTGCTACTGTAACAGGAAAGCAGCCACCAACAATATAGAAATGAATAGATGCAGCTGTGTTCCAATAAAACTTTATTTATAGACACTGAAATTCGAATTACATATAATTTTCACGTGTCACAAAATATTCTTCTTTTGACTTTTTTCAACCCTTTAGAGATGTAAAAGCCATTTTCAGCTGAGGAGTCATGGTTTGCCATTAACTCTAATTATCCTGTTAGTTTCTGCCGTAGCTCTAATTACAATTTAAAATTCTTTTTTTGTCTTTCTCCTATATCTCCAATAAACCCCTTGAGGCGAGGAACCACATGTATCTTGTTCACCAGTATGTCCCCAACCCCTAGGAGGGAATTTGTAATAGATTTAAACTTAGATTTAAAAAAATGGAGCCTCAATTCAGTTATTGGGAACCCTTTAAACATGTTTGGAACAACGTAAGTATGGGAATCTACCTCTTCTACTGTAAATGTTATGAAATCTAAGTAGAGATCAAATGTTTTTAGTGAAAAAATTAGTGTCCGCATTGACCTGGGCTGTCCTGAGAACATTTTGAAGGCTTAGTACAATAAAAGGTAAAAAAACTCAATAATTTTTATATTGGTTGCACGTTGAAGTGATGGTTTTTTGGGCCTATTGGGTTAAAGAAAATATTATAATTAGTGTCACCTGTTTCTTTTTACCTTTTTAATTTGGCTAGCAGAAAGTTTGAAATCACATGTGGGGCTCGAATTATATTTAAATTGGACATCGCTGGTGCCTAATAGGTATCATTTGAATTGAATTAGGTGTGATTAAAGTAACTGGGGTTAATGGGGAGAATCACACAAGTTGTAATGAGGAGATTAGACCACAAGGGGGTGCTCACACCACACTGAAATTCTCTTTTTCCCACCTGAAAATCTCACTCTTGGCTTCCTGCTGCCCTCGCCTAACCTTTCCCAGGATTAGCCACTTATAATAATAGCTAATGCGCTGCAGATGATACTTTGAGATACGAACCGAGATATGAACTTGCCCGGCCTTTCCCCTTCCCCCATTACCATGCCGCAGGCAGGCAGTAGTGAGTCAAGGGGCTATTTGCCCCAAGGTAAGGAGTTGTCAGAATGGGACTGAAAATAAATGTGGGGAAACAAAAGCTGCAAATTCCTCCGCTTCTAAGCCCTAAAGCCTCAGGTCCAGGTGGGAGGCAGGAAGAATCTGGAAGCAGAACCGGTTTTGTTTCTCTGATGATGTAGTCACGCTAAAGGGCCATTTGGTAAAACTTCGTTAACTTAATTACCTGCGGATTTCACAACCTGGCAATTCCACTGTCTTTGGTGAAGAGGCTGAAGAAGTTCTCACGCTCGCCCATCAGGGGCAAAGATGTTCATCCCAGTGCTGTTTATAGTGGGGGCGGGGGGAGAGGGTGAAAGGCAAGCTGGTGTCCATCACTGGGGAGGAGGAGGTGCAGGGGAGGGTGGAGGTCCAGGACGGAGGAGTCTGTGGGTGCGAAGCAACAGACCAGGCTGTGCACACAGCAAGAATGCATCTGAGTGAAATAGTAAGAAACAACCCAATACTGTTGATACAAATGTAAAATTTATATGTCCCAAACAAAAATACACAATGTGTAAGAGCACCTACAAACGAAAGAACCACAATAAACATGATAAAATAGCGACTCTGGCTGGGAAGGAAAAGGAAGCAAGTGGTGAGGGCAAAATGGAGTAAATGAATATGAAATAAATAAAACTAACACTGGCTTTTGTATGAACCAGGTGGTTAAGTGTGCCTCTGGGGTCAGACTGCCCACTTTAATTAATTAATTAAAATTAAGCTCTGCCTCTTAATTACTGGGGGCCTTCCGTGAAATTAGGTAATTTCTCTGTGCCTCAGCTGCCTCATCTATAAAATGGGATAATAGGAGTGCTGACATTACATTACGGGGTCGTCCCGACAAGAATGAAATAACATAAAATGTATAAAGAGTTTACATAGTACACAGCAAGTGCTATTACCTGCCGGCTATTTTTTATACATTTTATGAACTGACGATCATTTACTTAATCTTCTGCACCTGAGGTTGTTAGAAATGTAAGGGAAAAGGGAGGCCCTCTGAGCTGGAGGGGAGAGAGATGCGAGAAGGAGAGAAAATAAAAAATTTGGACATGAATGCGGGGCCTTCTGAGTCTGGCAGAGGTGAGGCGACATGAAAGATGCATGCTGTATCAGTGTGGGCTGGGTTACGCTGCTGTAACAAAGAGCACAAATGTCTCAGTGGCTTAAAACAGCAAACTTATTTTTTTGCTGTGTCATTACGGTTGGCTGGTCAGAACTCTGGGGCGGGGGAAAAAGAGGAGAACCCACAGTTGTTCTTAAATGCTTCCACCCTCAAATGACACCTGCTTGTTGGCCAAATTGAGTCACAAGGCCACATCACCCTTCACAAGAGTGAGGAAGAATGATCTTTTATGGGCCCAGAAGGATTGAGAGTTGGAATATTTGTGAGCAGCTTGACTGACCAGCTCAAAACCCTCTTTAAACTTAGGGACCTGAGAGCTGAGAAAACTCATCCTGAACGTCTGGGGCTTGCTCAGAAAGAAGACAAACCTGTCAGAGAAGTTCCCTCATGCCATCAGGGTGGGGCAGTGTAATAGTCACCTACTGCTGTAACAAAGTACTGCCCCCCCCCCAAAAAAAAAACAACAATAAGCATTTGTTATCTCACAGTTTCTGTGGGTGAGGAATTGGGAAGTGGCTTAGCTGGACTGCTCTGGCTCAGTGTCTCATGATGTCAGCTTGGGCTGCAGTCATCCATCAGAAGGCAAGACTGAGGCTGGAGAACCTGCTTCGAAGATGGCTCACTGGCAAGTTGGCCCTGGCTCTTGGCAGAACGCCTCGTGTCCTTGCTATGTGGGCCTCCCCACAGGCTTCTCAAAGGTCCACAGGATAGAGTATCTGGCTTCCCACAGAGTGAACATTCCAAGAGAAAGCCAGGAGGAAGTCGTCATGTCTTTTGTGACTGACCTAGCCTCCGAAGCCACACACCATTACTTCTAGTATATTCTGTTAGAAGCAAGCCATTGAGTCTGGCTCACATTCAAAGGAAGGGGAATCAGCCTCCACCTTTGGAAGGGACGAGGGTCAAGGAATTTGTGGATATGTTCTAAAACAGCTGCTGGCAGCCGTATGGTGGAATGGTGGTGTGTGCCTTTGGCCATCAGAAGCCTCCGTAAACGTCCTATAGGCTCCGGGGCACAAAGGAAATGGGGTAGAGACTGCTGGTTGCCACCCAAATCGGATCCCCCCTTGAGCATGCATTAAGTACCACACATCTTCCTAGCTACTCATATACGTTCATTCAAGTCATTCTCATGACAACCACACGAGGTCATAGAACAATACCTTACATGTATTGAGCCCTTCCTAAGTGTCAGGCACAGTCCTAAGTGCTTTACACGTATCAACTCATTTAATCTCACGACTCAGTGAGACAGGTACTGTTTTGACTCCCATTCATAAGTAGGAAACTGGATCAGAGAGGTTAAGTAACTATTCTAAGGTGGCACAGCTAGTTAGTGGGAGGGCTGGGCTTTGAACCTGGGCAGTCCGGTTCCAGGGTCCAGGCTCTAGAACACAACTCTGTATTATAAAGAAAAGACTTTATGCGCACATTGTGATTGTAAAAAGTGGTACCCGCGGCTCAGATATTTTCAGAGGTTTTGCTGTGCTCCGTGAACCTTGTAAAGTAATTGACATAAAATAGTGTATCGCCCAAATGAAGGCATGACTTAGCATATTTAATGGGCATGCCTCTTTTTTTAAAAAAAAATCACCATTTGACAGATGTGAAAACTGAGGCTTAGCAGGGTCAAGCCACTTGTGCTGGGTCGCGCAGGTAGAGACAGAAGCAGGAGTCGGACCGGGCAACCAGGTTGGGGTCCTGACCATGAGCCCCGCTGGGCAACACTAATGGCCCTGTTTGGCGTTGGCTGAGGCAGGCAGAAAAGAATGCCAGGGAAACGGTTGGAGGGATTTGGCTTTGAGCCCGGTGGAGGAGGAGGTGGAATTAGAAGAGGCCGTGCCAGCGCCTGGGGTGGGGATGGGGGAGGGGGGCTGTTTCCCACCATCCACTGTCCGTGCCCAGCCCCCTCCCCAGTCCACATCGCGTGGCTCCAGAAAGAGTGGCCTGTTCCCTAGCGCTGCCGTGGGAGGAGAAATTGGGACAAGCTCTTTGGAAAGCTGGCAGGATCTACAAGAGCTGGCCGTCCGCGTGTCCCCTCTGTGTGTACCGGTGAGAAACGGGTGCACGCGGCCGCCAGGGGACACGAATGCCCACAGTCCCCACTCTGTGAGGATCCCAAGCCGGAAACCACCCAAATGTCCGTCAACAGGAGACTCACTAGATAAACCTACTGTGTTTTTTTGTATTGATTAAAGTGCATTCCTGTTTTCATGGGTTTTTTTTTTTCATTTAAAACTAATAAGTGCTTCCCTTCGTTTTCTAGTAACTCGGTGTAAATATCAGGTGTTGCAGCTTTACGGTTTTTTAAAATTTTTTTTAAATTTTTTTAATTGAAAAATTATTATTATTTTTTCATTGACATTGTCTTTGTAAAATATTTTAGATACCGTATTCTTTTTTTTTTTTTTGCGGTACGCGGGCCTCTCACTGTTGTGGCCTCTCCCTTTGCGGAGCACAGGCTCCGGACGCGCAGGCTCAGCGGCCATGGCTCACGGGCCCAGCCGCTCCGCGGCATGTGGGATCTTCGCGGACTGGGGCACGAACTCGTGTCCCCTGCATCAGCAGGCGGACTCTCAACCCCTGCGCCACCAGGGAAGCCCCATTTTCACCATTTTTAAGCGTACAACGTGGTGGCATCTAGTACATTCACACTGTTGTGCAGTCATCACCACCATCTGTCTCCAGAACGGTTTTCATCTTGCAAAACTGAAACTCAGTACCCATTAAACACTAAGTCCGTTTTCCCCCTCCCCTTAACCGCTGGTATCCAATATTCTACTTTCCGTCTCTATGAATTTAACTACTCTAAGTATCTAAGATAAGTGGAATCATGCAATACTTGTATTTCTGGGACTGGCTTATTTCACTAATGTCCTCAAGGTTCATCCATGTTGTAGTATGTGTCAGAATTTCCTTCCTTTTTTTCCTTTTTTCTTTTGTGGCTGTGCCCAGCAGCATGTGGGATCTTAGTTCCCCGACCGGGGATCAAACCCACGTCCCCTGCAGTGGAAGCGTGCAGTCTTAACCACTGGACCGCCAGGGAAGTCCCTTCTTCCTTTTTAAGGCTGATTGATATGACATTGGTTGGATAGACCACATTTTGTGTATCCGGTCATCCATCAGCAAACATGTGGATTGCTTTGACATTACGTGTTATGTCCTTTTCTGGATGTGTGTTATATTTCACAATAAAAAACTTCATAACTAAATAATGTGCATCAAAAAACTAAAAGTAGAGTTGCCGTATGACCCAGCAATCCCACTCCTGGACATATATCCAGACAAAAGTACAATTAAAAAAATACACGCACCCCTATGTTCATAGCAGCATTGTTCACAGCAGCCAAGACATGGAAACAACCTAAATGTCCATCAACAGATGAATGGATAAAGAAGATGTGGCATATATATATGGATATAACTGAGCCATAAGAAAGAATGAAACGATGCCATTTGCAGCAACATGGATGGACCTAGAGATGATCACACTAAGTGAAGTGTGTCAGACAGAGAAAGACAAATATCATATGATATCACTTATATGTGGAATCTAAAATATGACACAAATGAACTTATCTATGAAACAGAAACAGACTCACAGACATAGAGAACAGACTTGTGGTTGGCAAGGCGGAGGGGGCGGGGGAAGGAAGGATCGGGAGTTGAGGATTAGCAGATGCAAGCCATTATATACACAAGGGATAAACAACAAGGTCCTACTGTATAGCACAGGAAGCACTATTCAATATCCTGTGATAAACTATAGTGGAAAAGAATATGAAAAAGTATGTATACGTGTATATGTAAAACTGAATTACTTTGCTGTACAGTAGAAATTAACACATTATAAATCAACTGAACTGCAATTTAAAAATTAAAATTAAAATTAATGTGCAGTGCTATTTGCTGAATTAATAGTGTACACACTGTCTCTCTCTCTCACACACACATGCACACGCGCACACACACACACACACATCCTGGCCTGGGCCTTGGTGTTGCCCCGAGGCAGAGCTGGGGCCCATCACCTGGGGCATCTCTGGGGTCACTTCTGCCCTGGTTCAGTGAGTCTCACACCCACAGGGTGGGGCACTGTTACACCCACAAGCTACTGTTACACCCACAAGCTCCAGGCTCCAAATACTGTCACACCCACTGTCCGGGTTCCTCTCAACTCTTGTCACCCAGGCTGGGTGGGGGGTTATGACATTTCTGTTCAGACTTTGGCTCTGAGGCTGCTCCTGGGGCCAGAGCGCCCCACACCCTCCCCAGGTCCTTCCTGTTCTTCAAGCTCTGTCCCTCACTCTGTTTTTCTCTCTTTTTGTCTTTCCCTTTGTCTGGTCTCTGTCCTCCATCTCTGGATCTCCATCTTCCTGTGTCTCTCCTTTTCCTTGGCTTACTTTTTCTTTTCTTTCCTTCCTGGCATCCTTTAACCTCTGTTCGGGGAGCCACACACTTGCTGTGTGACCTTGAGCAAGAGCCTTTGCCTCTCTGTGCCTCAGTTTCTCATCTGTACCACAGTGCTTGCAGGGCCAATGTGAAGCTGGAGGGAGTTACCATGTGTCCCAAGGGCATCTGGTGTACAGCTAGTGCTCAATCAAGATCACAGCCAACATTGGCAACTCTGTGCCAAGCCCTGGGCTAAGATTTAAGACATAATGATTCATTTACCCCTCACAGTATCCCTATAAAGGAGGTAAGGTATTGCTCCCAGTTTACAGATGAGGAGACTGAGGTTTACAGGCTAGACTTGCCCAAAATCAAACAGCGAGTAAGTGGTGGGGCCAGAATTTGAATGTAGGTCACCTGGCCCGACCCCTAACCCTAAGCTATGAGACTTCTAGAGTATTAATTGTTATGTTTATCAATAAATATCAGAATTTCTGAGGTACTACTGACACCTGGGGCTGTATGATTCATCGTGTGGGGGCCATCCGTGCACTGTAGGATGTTCAGCTGCATCTCTGGGTTCCATCCACGAGATGCAAATATCACCCCCATAAACATAAGCCGAAAGCAGCAGGAGAGGTATTTCATTGATCTGCTCAGAAATTCTGATTGGGGAAGACTCAGACTCTGTCCACTCCCCTAGCCTCCTCCCTGGCCTCCCTGCCTCCAGTCTCCCCAACCAGCCCATTCCCTCCAGGACCCCAGAGCTGATCCTGCCCCTCCTTTGCTCACAGCCCTCTCATAACTCCCCAGTGGCCCCAGGACAGCGCCCAGCCCTTCATTGGAGACACCTGGCATCACCCTCTCTTGCACGTCTATATCACCTACGCCCACGAGAGGCGGGCACTCGGGGATAGTCTGACTCACACCTCCAGACTTTGTGCAGGCAGGTCCCTCTGCCCAGAATGCCCTCCCCATTCTCTCCTTCCCCACCTGCCCAGTGGACTCAACTCCATGCCTGAGTCACAGCCTGGCATGTGCCCTTTGACCAGCTACTCCAGTCTAGGAATTCAGCCTTCAGATAACAGTCACACATGAACTTGAAGAACCAAGCACATGGATATTCACCTCAGCACTGCTAATCCTAGCAGATTAGAGGGGAAATAACCTAAATGTTCATCAGGAGGGGACTTCAGATAGATTCCAGGGAATAGACTGTGGATGGAAGCGGAGAGCCCAGCAAGGAGGCAATAGATAAATCAGGAGGTGATGGTGGGCTGGACCAGGGTGGTGGCAGCTGGGTAATGGGGAGTGGTGGAAACTGGAACATATTTTTGAAGGTACAGGCTACAGAACCTATTGACAAGTTGGTTATGAGATGTGAGAGAAAGTGAGGAATCCAGGATGACTCCAGAGGTTTTGGCCTGGAAGGATGGACCTTCCTCCCCCTGAGACAGGGAGACAGAGAGGAGGAGGTCTAAGGATGGTGGGGTAGGCTGAATAATGACACGCCCCCCATAGATGGCCAGGGCCTAATCACCAGAATCTGTGAGTATGTGACTTTACATGGTAAAAGGGACTTTGCAGTGGTGAGTTACATGAAGGATCTTGAGGCAGGAAGATGATTCTGGATGACCTGAATGGGCCCAGTATCATCACAAGCGTTCTTATAAGAGGGACGCAGGAGGACCAAAGGCAGTAGTATGAGATGTAACCATGGAAACAGAGGTTGCAATGGGCCATGAGCCAAGGTGTGCAGGCAGCCTCTAGAAGCTGGGAAAAGGCAAGGAGACAGATTCTCCCCTCAGAGCCTCCAGAGGAACCAGCCAACAAGCCCTGTCGACACCTTGATTTTAGCCCAGTGAGACTGATGACAGACTTCTGGCCTCCAGAACTGGAAGAAAATAAACTTGTGTTGTTTGAAGCCACGAAATGTGTGAGAATCGGTTACAGCAGCAACAGGCAACGAAGACAGAGGGGGAGAGGTTAGGAGTTCGGCTCGGGACAGGATGAAATGTCTGTTTGACACCCATGGGGAAATGTCAGGTGGACAGGTGGGTGAGTGAGTCTGGGGTTTAGAGGAGAGGTCTTGTTGTGAACTAATGAATGAATGAAGTCATCTCGGTCACTCCAGAGGGATCAACGGCTCCCTGTCTGCTCTCCCTACCCTGCCCCCGCCAGTCCATTCTCCATTCTTTGCTGTAGGGACCCTTCTGATACAAAATCCCATCCTGTCCTCTCCGCTTAAAGTGTCCGGAGGCTCCCTGTGAGCTCAGGATTCAGTCCACATTCCTCGCCACTGAGCCGTGCCCACATCTCCAGCCTCACCTCACGCTCCATCCTGCTTCTCTCCAGCTGCACTGACCTTTCTATTTTCTGCGTGAACCTTGTATCTTCCTGTTACGGGACCGTTGCCTATGCTGTTCCCTCTGCCTGGACCACCTTTCCCTCCCGTTCTACCTAATAACTCCTGCTCACTCTTCAAGTCAAAGCTCAATGAGGACACCTCCTCAGGGAAGCACTCTGGATGGTCCCAACAAGGTCAGATCCCTCTGTTACATATTCTCAGGGCATCACGCATCTTTCCATGGAAGCCATCGGCAGGGAGGGGATTTTACATAAGAAGGAAGCTCTAAGAGGACAAGAACTTCCTGCCTGCTGCACCCCCAGCATCTAGACCAGCACCTGGTACACAGTAGGTGCTCAATAAATATTTGTTGGATGAGTGAATGAATGAGCAAATGTATGAATGACAAAAATAACAAGGATGTGTACTGACAGCCACGGACTCAGAGAGGAAGGGATAAATGTAAACCCTTTGGCAAAGGAAGTATGGGCTGGGGATGGTGTGAGGGGAGAGAAGGAGACGGATTTGGAGAGAAAGAATGATAATAACCTTGGCTGAGAGAAGGAAATCCAGCCAAGAGAGTGGAAGCTTAGTCCAGACATAAAAGGACTCCCCCTTTTTTTTTAAAGAAGATGTTGGGGGTAGGGGTTTATTCATTAATTAATTTATTTTTGCTGTGTTGGGTCTTCGTTTCTGTGCGAGGGCTTTCTCTAGTTGTGGCAAGCGGGGGCCACTCTTCATCGCGGTGCGCGGGCCTCTCACTGTCGCGGCCTCTCCTGTTGTGGACCACAGGCTCCAGACGTGCAGGCTCAGTAGTTGTGGCTCACGGGCCCAGCTGCTCTGCGGCATGTGGGATCTTCCCATACCAGGGCTCGAACCCGTGTCCCCTGCATTAGCAGACAGATTCTCAACCACTGCACCACCAGGGAAGCCCCAGGACTCCACTTTTAAGCTGCATTGTCCAATGTGGCAGCCAGTTGCTACCTCTCGCTCTTCTTTTTTCTTAAAATTTATTATTTTTTATTTATTTACTTTTGGCTGTGTTGGGTCTTCATTGCTGTGCGCAGGCTTTCTCTAGTAGCAGCGAGCAGGGGCTGCTCTTCATTGCGGTGCGTGGGCTTCTCACTGCGGTGGTTTCTCTTGTTGCGGAGCACGGGCTCTAGGCGCGCGGGCTTCAGTAGTTGTGGCTCGAGGGCTTCAGTAGTTGTGGCTCGCGGGCTCTAGAGCGCAGGCTCAATAGTTGTGGCACAAGATAAGGAAAGGCGCACCATGCAGGTGAGGCAGGAGATAGACAGGCTGCAGGCTGAGCCGCTGGAATTTATCCTCTGTGGACAAATACTCCAAGATGAAGACAATAGCAGGAGAGAGGAGCTGAGCCGTGCCCAGATAAGAGATAAGTAGACCACATATTTCTCATTCTCAAGGTCAAGGAGACCTTCCCAACTACACATGTACAGAAAGGCTCCTCAGAGGTCGAAAAGGGAGGGGACGCCTTCCCATAGTAGGTGCTGTCAACCTACCCATAGGCCTCTTTGCTAGAATCCATCTTGGCTAAAAGATGTGCGCGCACGCAGGGGAGGACCCTGAGATATACGAAATACAGACTCAGAGCCAGGCAAAGCAAGATGATTGACCAAGGAAACCCGGAAGAATTGTCCCATATAAGTGATTCAAACTACCATGAGGGCGCGACTCCCTCTCTGAGCCCACTCATTTGAGTCTATTCACACGTACCCTTTTTCCTCCTAATAAACCATTTACTTGTTTCACTACTTTCCGTCTCTTTGTGGGAATTCATTTCTACACAGCTGATGGGCCAGGGCCTTGTCACTGGCCAATGGTCCCTGGTGGTCTAGTGGCTAGGATTCAGCCTTCTCACCGCCATGGTTTGACTTCAATCTCTGCCTGGGGAACCGAAATCCTGCTTCAAGCAGCTGCAGGCTGAGGCCACCTGGGATCACAGGGACTTCTGTTTTGTTCGGTGCTGTATCCCCGGCGCCTGGCACACAAGAGATACCCAGTATATATATTTATTGGATGAATGATGAATGAATGCATGAAAGAACGAGTAAGTGCAGGAATGGAGTAACCAGGACACGTGCTTGTCTTTTGAAGATAGTAATGGAGGGTTAGAGTCCCGGCTGTGTGGCTTCGGTCAGGCAACGTCAGCTTCTTGGGTCCTGGTAGCCAAGGGGAAGAGAATTTGGGTAGATGGAAAACCTGTTTATAATGATCTGACCCTGGAACTTAACTCTGGTTTGCCCGTAAACACAAAATACTTCTTGCTCAGTCTGAGTTATGCCAACTGTTCCAGGGCTGTGGCTGGCATGTACATTGAGAGATTTTGCTCCATCGTACTCTGAGATCGTCAGAAGAGTTGACCGCAATTTTGGAAAAAGATCCCACGTCTGACAGCACAGTATCTCCTGGTTTTTGACTTCATACGTATCCCCGTGTCAGGCTGGGTTTCTAGCTGTTGCTTTCACGTTGATTGTTATCCGTACATTGTCATCCATGCAAGCCCTGGCTACTTCTTTATGTAGGCTGGGTCTCAAACTTTAATGAACATATAACTCCTCTGGGGGGAGGCTGTTCAAAGGCAGATTCTGATTTACAGGGTCTGGGATGGGGCTGGGGAGTCTGCATTTCTAACAAGCTTCTCAGAGTTGCTATGCGGCCGGTCCATGGATTGCACTTCCAGAGTAAAGTTCTGGGGTGGGGTTTCTCAGCCTCTGCACTACTGACATTTGGGGCCAATGATGCTTCGTCGTGGGGCAGCCCTGTGCATCGTAGGATGTAGCAGCGTCCCTGGGCTCTACCCAGCAGCACTCCTTACCAGTCATGACAATTGTCTTAGTCTGTTTGGGCTGCTATAACAAAATACCATAGATAGGTAGCTTATCAACAACAGATATTTATTTATCACAGTTCTGGAGGCTGAAAGTGGAAGATCAGAGTATCAACACGGTTGGGTGAGGGTCACAGACTTCTTATTGCATCCAAACATGATTGTAAGGGTAAGGGGGTTCTTGGGGTCCCTTTTAGAAGGGCACTAATCCCGATTGTGAAGGCTCCATCTTCATGACTTAATCACCGCCCCAAAGTCCCACCTCCAGGTACCATCCCTTGGGGATTAGGATTTCAACATATGAATTTTGGAGGTACACAGACATTCAGACCTTAGCAACAAACAAAATGGTCTTCAGACATTGTCAAGTGTCTCCTGAGTGACACAATTGCTCCCTGTGGAGAATCACTGATCTAATTAGAAAAAGATCAGAAAAAGTTTGACAACTCTTGTTCTAGAATGTTCTTAGCAGCCTTATTGTAATACCCCCAACTGGAAATTACACAAATACCCATTCACAGTTGGATGAATAAATAGACAGTGTTGTATTCGTACAATGGAATGTCATCCAGCAGGGGCTGACAAACTTTTTCTGTTGAGGACCAAATAGTAAATATTTTCAGCTTTCTGGGCCATATGGGCTCTGGCACAGCCATTGAGGCATGCAAGCAGCTACTGACAACAGTAGATGAATGGGAGTGACTGTGTTCCAATAAAACTTTATTTATACAAACAGTCAACAAGCTGGCTCTGACCCCCAGGCTGTAGTTTGCCAACACCCACCATACAGCAATGAGAATAAACAGTCCACAACATAGAACCTTGATACATTATGTTAAATGAAAGGGGTACAGACTGTCCAATTCCATTTATATGAAATTCAAGAACAGGAAGAACCGAAAGAAAAAAAAAGAGAGAGACATGAAAAGAGAAAAAGAACAAGAGGAACTAATCTATGGCAATAGAAGTGAGGACAAAGGTGACCCTTGAGGGAAGGAACATGAGGAGAGCTATCCTGATTTTTTAATCTGGCTTCCTGGACATGCTTGCTTTGTGATCATTCATTGAGCTGTACACCTATGGAGTGAGTCCCCCTTCTGTGTGCATATTACTGTAAATAAAGATGGCAGGGGCGTTGGCTGGGATACAGCAGCTGGGACTCACTAGAGGCCCCTGATCTCTCGGTGGCATAGGGATCTGATGGCTTCGCAGCCTCACAGCTGTTGGGGCTTCTCAGAACCGCTGACAGAGTGAATTCGACACGGTGTAAAAATTCTCAGATTCTTACGAGAACCACACCCCCATGAGTCTACTCCCTTTTAATCTCACCAGTTTCAGACCAGGAAATGAGCAGGAAAAAAACAAATTAAACACCTCCAAGATACCAAGGGAAATGTCGTAAACACCAGGCGGTGAAATTTATATTTGTTACTCATAGGAGAACACAGTCAACTCCTCTCCTTCAGGCTATGACTCGAGTGACAGAGAGACCTTCCCAGATCACTCTATCTAGGGGAGCAGCCCCTCACCCCACCACTTCCTGTCCCCCTTCTCTGTTTGTGTTTTGCCTTAGTGTGTGTGAGGGGTTGAATTGTGTGCCCCTCAAAAGGGTATGTTGTAGCCCTAGCTTCCAGTAGGTCAGAATGTGACCTTATTTGGAAATAGGGTCATTGCAGATGTAATTAGTTAAAATGAGCTCATACTGGAGCAGGGTGGACCCCTAATCCAATGTGATCGGTGTCCTTATAAAGAGAACACCATGTATAGACAGAGATGCACAGGGATAATGCCATGTGACAACAAAATTAGAGATTGGAGGGGTGCAACTGCAAGCCAAGGAGTGCCAAAGATTGCTGACAGCCATCAGAGGCTAGGGAGAGACAAGGAAGAATTCTTTCCTACAGGTTTCAGAGGGAACATGGCCCTGCTGACAATTTGATCTCAGGCTTCTGGCCTCCAGAACCATGAGGCAGTAAATTTCTTCTTTTTTTAAAAAAAATATTTATTTATTTATTTAATTTATTTTGGCTGCATCAGGTCTTGGTTGTGGCATGTGAAGTCTTAGTTGCGGCATGCATGAGGGATCTAGTTCCCTGACCAGGGATCGAACCCAGGCCCCCTACAAAGTCTTACTCACTGGACTACCAGTGAAGTCCTGAGACAGTAAATTTCTATTGTTCTAAGCCATCCAGTTTGTGGTACTTTTATTTATTTTTTTAATATTTATTTATTTATTGGCCACACACATGGCATGTGAGATCTTAGTTCCCCAACCAGGGATCAAACTCATGCCCCCTGCAGTGGAAGCACAGAGTCTTAACCACTGGACCACCAGGGAAGTCCCTGTGGTCCTTTTTTTAACGGCCACACCAGAAAACAAATAGAGTGTGCATTACCATCTGACTTATTTACCTTGTTTATTCTCTCCCCACTGGGATGTAAAATCCATGAAGGTAAGGATTTTTGTTTGTCTTGTCCACTCCTGCATCACCATGGACTAGCACAGAGATTGTCATTAGTAGGTGCTCAATAAATACTTGTTGAATCAATTAATTCATTAATTTTGAAAACGTAGAGTGAGCACTTTCTTTATATCAATGCACTGCGTGGACAGAGAGGGTGTCTAAGGCATTGATGCTGCCCTTGGTGAGCTCCCACCCTAAGAGGACAATTACAAAATACAGACAAAAATAACTAGACAAGTCTGCATGAAATGAGTCTGGAGGACAAGACTCTGGAGATTTAGGAGATAGAGCAGTGAGGGTTAGGCGATGAGGGAACACTTTAAGGAGGAATCTGGAGTTCAGCTAAGCCTTGACAGGTTGAATTATGTCCCCGCCCCACCAAAGATGTTGGAGTCCTGACTCCAGGGACCTGCAAATGTGATCTTATTTGGAAACAGGATCTTTGCAGATGCTCAAGTTAAGTTGTGATCATTAGAGTGGACACTAATCCAATATGACTGATGTCTTTATTAAAGAAAAGGGGAAACTTGGACACAGACACATACAGAAGGCAGATGATGTAAAGACATGGAGAACATTATCTACAAGGCAAGGAATGCATGAGACTACAAGAAGCTAGGAGAGAGGCCTGGGACAGATTCTCATAGCCCTCACAAGGAACCAACCCAACCTACACCTTGATTTTGAACTCCTACATTCCAGAACTGTGGGACAATACATCTGTTGTTTAAGCCACTCAGTTTGTAGAACTTTGTTCTAGTCATCCCTAGCAAACTACTACAGATGGGTGAAATTCAGATATGTGGAAGAGAGAGGTTGGGCATTCAAGGTGAGGGAGCAGACTGGGCAAAGGTAAGGAGGCAGGAAACCACTGGGCTTACACAGAGAAGAAAGCACAGGTTAGTTTTATGGGGCTGTGGCATGCAGTATTATAGGGTGCTGCATCTCTAGGACACCTAACCCAGATATCTTAACCTTGCATCTCTAGGACACTTAACCTCCTTCTCAGTTCCAGACACATATCTCTTCTCCTGGAAGAGGGGATATTTGAGTTAGGTGTTAAAGGATGAATAGGAGTTCACCAGGGAGAGAGGGGGAGGGAATTCTGGGTAAAGGGGGCAGTGTTTGTGCAGAGTTGAAAATTGAAGGGCTGGGATGTTGTCCTAGAAGCACTGGGGAGCCCTGGGAGGACTGAGCAGAGGATGAGCTCTGGGTGTAGAAAGACCTGGGACCACATGGGGGACAGGCCAGAGGGGAAATCTGGAGGCCTGGGAGGAGGATGGGGTAAGAGCTTGAACTGAGGCTGTAGCCATGGGGATGGAGAGAAAGGCTTGGGCAGAGATGGGAGCCAGAGGGCCCAGCTGTGGGAGAGGTGCAAGGAGGAGAGAGACAGTGATGACGGTGCCTCTGTTATCTAACCTAGACAACTGGATGTATGGAGAAGCCATTTACCAAGAGAGAAAATACAGGTATTAGAGCAGGTTTGGCAGGAAAGATAATGAGTCTTGTTTTAGGGTAAGTGCACAGAACATTTATGAGAGACTTCCTTCCAGGATGTCTGGCCCCAAGAGGTGTGGAATTTAAAGAGTTAATCCCTCTGCTATTTGGAAAAGGAAGGGCTTGGCTGGAGTGTCTTTCTCTCTTGCCCCTCCTTTATGTCTCTGGGAATAAACATATGTCAGATAACCTAGTCAAGAAAGCACCTAGCACTCAGTAAATAATCATTAGATGGTAATTAAGTGTGTATTCTTTTTAATGTAATGAGTGGAATGGTTGGAATTTTTTCTCATTCTTGCCACTTCTTTATTTCTTCTTCTCTTCACCCGCAGTGGGAAGGCAGTTGTCTGGCATAATAACACGTTTGTGTAATCTTAAGAAAGGCAGTCACTTCTGCAAGAGACAGGTTGATTTCCCTGTAGATACTTCTAGAACTTTCCACGAAAGGGAAATGTTGCATGTCTGTGCTGCCAACATGGTAGCAACCAGCCTCATGTGGCTGTTGAGCATTTGAAATATGGCTAGCAGGACTGAGGAACTGAATTTTCAAACTTATTTAATTTTAATTCATTTAAACTTAAACAGACTTATGTGACGAGTGGCGACCATGTTGGGCAAAGTGGTCCTAAAACTAAACCTACTCCGCAGGAGGTGTAAAGAAATACCCTACTTTCCTCAAAGACACAGAAAGCCTCAAGGACTTCTGAGGTGGCAGTGGAGGGGAGATAAGAGAGATAGAAGAATAAAAAAGAGGGACAAGCTGGGAACTTTCTATGTGGATGACAGGAGTGTGAATTGAATCAGTCAAATAAAAAAGGCACACATCCCTACTGGAACTCAGAAAGAAAAAGACAAAAAAACCCAATTCAAATATGGCCAAAAGATCTGAACAGACACTTCATGAAGGAGAAAATACAGATGGCCAATAAGCTCATGGAGAAATGGCCAACATCATTCGTCATCAGGGAAGTGCAAATTGAAACTGTAATGAGACACAGCCCATCTGCCATGATGGTTGATATTAAAATAACTGACAGTGTTAAATGTTGGTGAGGAGGTGGAGCAACCAGAATGCTCATTCACTGATGGTGGAAATGTAAACGGCAGGCAGAGTCATATCCCCCAAAGATGTCCACATCCTGATCCCCAGGACCTGTGAACATTACTTTACGTGGCAAAAGGGACTTGGCAGATGTGTAAATTCAGGATCTTGAGTTGGGGAGATTATCTCGGATTATCCAGGAGGGTCCTGAATGTCATCACAAGGGTCTTAGTAAGAGCGAGGCAGGAGCGTCAGGGTCAGAGAGGAAGGTGGAAGCAGAGGTTGGAGTGATGAGGCCAGGAGCCAAGGAATGAAGGCAGCCTTGAGAAGGGTTGGAAATTAAAGTTCCAGATCTGTGCTGCTGACATGGTAGCCACAAGCCTCGTGTGTCTATTGAGCATTTGCACTATGGCTAGCGACACTAAGGAACTGAATTTTCAATCTTATTTCATTTTAATTCATTTAAACTTAAACAGACTCATGTGACTAGTGGGCCGCCATACTGGGCGATATGATCCTAAAACTCAGTCTAAGGGATGGATTAGAGCCTCCAGAAGAGACACATTTCCGCTGACACCTTGATTTTAGACCTGTAAGACCCATTTCAGACACCTGACCTCCAGAACTATATAACTTGTGCTGTTTTAAGCTGCTAAGATTGTGGCAATTTGTCACAGCAGCAATAGGAAGCTAATACAGCCACCTCAGGAAAAGATGTGGCATTTTCTTAGACATTAAACCCACATCCACTCTGTGACTAAGAAATTCCACGCTAGAGAAATAAAAACATGTACCCACAGAAAAGACTGGTAAAAGAATATTTTTGGGGGGTAAATTCTATAATAATTTTATTTATATTTTTACGGGTATCTTTTTTTAAACATCTTTATTGGCGTATAGTTGCTTTACAATGGTGTGTTAGTTTCTGCTTTAGAACAAAGCGAATCAGCTATACATATACCTATATCCTCATATCTCCTCCCTCTTGCATCTCCCTCCCTCCCACCCTCCCTATCCCACCCCTCTAGGTGGTCACAAAGCACCGAGCTGATCTCCCTGTGCTATGCAGCTGTACTGATAGCAGCTTTATTCATAATAACCCCAAACTGGAAATATGTGTCCAATAGCAGGAGACGGGATCAACAGATGTGTACGTCCATGCAATGGGATGCCACACAGTGATAAAAAGGAAGAGACTACGAATTCATACAGCAACATGGGTGAATATCAAAACCACTTTGAGGAGTGAAGGAAACCAGACACAAAATATTACCAACTGTAGGCTTCTGTTTATGAAAAGGTCTAGAACAGATAAAACTTAATCTAGGGTGATAAAAATCAGAGCAGTAGTTGCCTGGGGTCGGGTGAGGGGCGGGGTGGAGTCAGGGATTGACAGGGAAGGAGCATGTGGTAACTTTCCGGGGCATGAAAATGTTCTCTATATTTTCATAGTTGGGTATATATTTGTCAAAACGTATCGAACGGTATCTTTAGGACTTGTGCATTTTGCTGTATATACATTTTACCTCAAAGAAAGAACCATTGAAGAAATAACAAACTAGCTGATAATGTGTGGATGAAGTGTATAGGATGAACTGGACTGATGTCTGCAAATTATTTTAGCGAATGGGCAGACTGCCATGCTTCTCAACTTCAGCGTTATTAACATTTGGGGCCAGAGAACGCTTCGTTGTGGGGGACCGTCCTGTGGGTTGCAGGATGCTAATAAGATTCTCTCCCACACACACAGGTTGCGACAATAAAAAAAAAAGACTTCCAGACAATGCCAGATGTCCCCCCAGGAGCAAATTTGCTCCTGGTTCAGAACCACCGAGATAGAGCGAAGGAAAAAGGGATACATTTGTAATAAAGCACATACGGTAAAATGGTACAACTGTGGGATCTAACTGTGTGTTCATTGCATACTTGTTTTCAATGTTTCTATGTGCTTGAAATGTTTCATAATAAAAATTAGGGAACAATGCACGTGCCCTACGATCTACCAGTACTAGTACTAGTATCCACTAGGGAGAAACAATTGCTCTGTATTCATAAGGAGACATATATGAGAACATTCACCATTCCCCCATTTCCTTATTTATAATAGCAAAACGCTGGAGACAATCTAAGGGGTTCTATCAATGTAAGTGTCCATCAACCCCATCAACTGGGGGTTGTGTACAATAAGCCGCGATGCGTTTGTGTTACGGAATTCTGTGCTGCCTTTTTTTTTCTTGAATGAGAAAGACATGAATGGACTGACACAGAGAAATTTTTAGGACATATGATCAAATGTAGCGCTGCCTGTAGAACTGGGCAACAGAAACTACAAAAGGGGCAAGGGAATTTCAGGGGTGATGCATCTGCCCTGTATTTTGATCGCGGCGGTGGTTACACCACTGTCAGCATTTGTCAAAACTTCACAGACTGTACACTAGAAAGAATGAATTTTACCTAGGAAAACTATACATATATCTATGATATGATTATACATTTGTCTATAAATTATACCTCATAAACGCAACTTAATTATTCTGAGAAAGAGTCCGTAGGTTTTATCAGATGCTGAAGGGATCCACGACAAAGGAAGGCTTGTCTGGTGTGCAAAGGTGAGCTCACGTGGGTGAGGTGTGGGCATTGCCTGAATCACCTGTCACAGTGGGAATGGAAGAAAGGAAAAGAAGGACATTCCAAGGAGAGGTCCTTGCATGGGCTCAGGCTGGGGCTCAGAGGTGGGTCCTGGGACAGGTGTGACCCCAGGAGGCTGGAATGCAGGGGAGGGGGAGACGAGGAGGCAGGAGGCAAGTTGAAACCAGATAGGGACCCTTGGCATATATAGTTTCCACCCTGTCACCAGGCTATTATCATATACAGCCTGCTATATATTCATTAATGATACACCTGACTTATCTGCCCCCTCAGCCTGCATTTCATTCAGGTTAGCAGATGGTTCTGGAGGCCCGAGGGACACCGGCCGCTGTGTCGGGCTCCGAGGAACCCGAGGGGAACCGACCCTGGTCCCTGTCCTTGAGGAGTTCCAGCCCAGCGGGGGAGATAGACAGCTGAGTGCCCTCACCTGGGGAAGAGGCTATACTGGAAGGACGCCAGGCGCTGGATGACAGAGCAGGAATTGCCCCTTGATCTGGGGCAAGTTGCTTCACCTCTCTGAGCCTAATACCCAAGACAGTTTTATATTGCTGCATAACAAAAAATTTAGTGACTTAAAATAACACATATTTATCATTTCATAGTTTCTGTGGGTCAGGAAACTCATAAAATTACATAGTAAACTTTTTGTGAATACACACCAAAATATTACCAGGGGTACATCTGGCTAGGGAAATGAGATGGAGGATGCTGGTCTATAAAGGTACCTGCAGACATCATTCCAATCCAGTGTGATCAGAGCCCATCCATCCATCCATCATCAGTCCTTCCGTCCATCTGTCCAGCTGTTCCACCATTTATGCATGAATTGATTCTTCCATCCATCTGCCCACTTATTTATTCATTGTGTATACCTCCATGCATTCATTTATTAATCCATCCATTCAAACATCTATGCCCTCATTCATTCATTTATTCCACCAGTTACACATCCATCCATTCATGTGTTTATTCATCAGTATCCATGGTCATGTGATCTTTCCACTCCAAATGTCACCTCCACAGGGAGCCTTTCCTGACCCCCTTTCTGAAAGAACATACCCCACCCCTTCCCTCTCTTACCTTCCATTGCTATTTCTTTGTAGCCCTTGCTCTGACTTGTCACTGTGCTCTGTAATTATGTGTTCACTTGTTTGGTGTCTGTGTCCACCACCCAGAAAGTATTTGTTGAGGATCTACAGAGTGCCAGGCTCTGTTGTAGGCACTGGGAACACAGCAGGGGACAAGACGGACAAAAGTCCCCACCCACACAGAGCTGACATTCTAGTCGGGGGCTTCAGACAATAAACAATAAGTGTAATAAGTAAATTACTGGCAGGTTGGAGAATGCTTAGTGCTGTGGTCAAAGAAAATGTAGAACAGGTGAGGGGTATCAGGGGTCCAAAGGAGAGGTTGCTCAGAGAAGTCCTCATGGAGGAGGTGGTATTTGAGTAAAGACTGGAAGGAGATGAGGGAGCCAAGTGGTTTTCTAAGGGAAGTGCATTCTAGTAGAGAGAGAATGGCATGTGCAAAAGTCCTGAGGCAGGGCTGAGCCCTGTGTGTTTGAGAAGCATTGAGGAGGCCAGCATGGCTGGAGCAAAGTAATCAAGGGGGAGAGGGTGGGAGCTGTGGATAGAGAGGGGACAAAGAGGGCCTGTTGGTATAGGGCCTGTGGGACCTGGTGAGGACTTTGCTTTAACTTTGAGACTGGACCCAGGGGTGGGCCCTGAGCAGAGGAGGGACAAGATCTAACTTAGATGTGAACAGCTTTCCTCTGCCTGCCATATAGGAGTAGATTAATATCTGAATTCTCTGAGGGCTGAGACTATATCTTTGTTCACTCCATCTCCTTGGCTTCCAGAACAGGGGTCTGCAAACTACAGCCCACAGGCTAAATGCTCCCACTTCCTGTTTGTATAAATAAAGTTTTATTGAAACAAACCCACACCCATTCATTTACATATTGTCTATGGCTGCTTTCCTTCTCTGCCACCAAGTAGAGTAGTTATTGCAGAGACCATCTGGCTCTCAAAGCTGAAAATATTTACTGTTTGGCTTTTACAGAAAACGTGTGCAGACCCCTGGTCAGGAACAAGACCTGGCACATGGTAGGCACTCAGTAAATATTTGTTGTCGCATAACTGAGCCTGTCACTCATCTGTGACCCACACAAGGCTGCCAGATTACTCTTGTCTCAAAGCCAGTTCCAGTCACATGCAGGAAAACAACAGCCCAGGGACCAAAAATAAAATACTGGAACCAATCACATCTTTGCCACAGAGGAATTGCCCAGGCAGGAATACAGTCAGGACCCACAGAGAAACTTAACACACTCTTTGTCCCTTTCTTTTTCTCTATTAAGACTTGGGGCTCCTTAACCCCTGCCAGGCATGGAAACTGCTCCCCCATTTTTTTCTCACTTAAAAAATCCCCCTAACCCTCTTCCATAGAGAAGCCCCCTCCCTGACTCTCCTGTCTCCTCCCGTCTCAGCTCCAACGTTTCGTTTCTGTACATAAACTTAGCTCCCTGCTGTTTTTTTTTCCCACACTTGTGCTGCCCATTACTAAGATTCTGCATAACAAGGTAGTTATGAGTTACGAATAATGGGGCTGTTTCAGCTGGAAGGAATCCCGCTGGTAACTGAAAAAGCTCCCACACTCCTATTTCCTTTTCTTCTTATACACAGTTATCCCAGTATTCTATCCATCCCCATTTTCCGAGTTCCCTCTCTACTGCAGTTTATCCTGCACCCTCGGGACCCAGAGAGGAATCAGACCTGGTCCCTCATAGCCAAGGACTCACAATTTAGTGGAGACAATCCCAGTGCCTGGGGTGAAGAGGTGCATGCATGGTGGGGATGCCTTGACCGTCAAGGGAATGAGTTTGAAGTTTTATCCTGAGGACCCTCTCTGGCAGACTTGGATGGAGGCCAGATGGAGGGCTCTGAGGCAGCAGAGTGTCTCCTTCTGACCTGGTTTCCTGGGTCTCAGCTACATTCTGGTGGTTTCACATAGGGATCCACAACGCAAGCTCTGGGGCCAGGCTGCTTGGGTTCAAATCCAGGCTCTCATGCTTTCTAGCTGTGCAGTCTTGGGCCGTTTTCCCTCAGTGTCCTCACCTATAAAATGAGTATGATACGAGTACCTACCATTTAGAGTTATTGGGAGGATTATGGGACTTAATACATATAAAGAGCTTAGAACTGTGCCTGGCACACAGTAGGCACTCAGTAAATATCAGCAACTATTAATGTGCTTAGTACAGGCATCCAGCTCGTAGAAAACCCTCAGCAAAAGGAAGCTCAATATTATCCTTTGGTGATGTCATCACTTACCCATATAGATCTCCAGTTTAGACCCTCGGTGGGAATGATGACATCACTAGTTGCCAGGTAGATTTAATCCCAGAGGGTGTTGATGACATCACCAGTCACAAGGCAGGAAATGGTTAGAATGTGCATGCCCGAGGCTTCCTTCCTGTTTGAACTTCTCTTGTGTCCCAGGCCACACTCTTCCCTGGGGCACATGAGATTTTCATCTATTTGAGCCCAGTTTTCTATCAGTCGAATGCAGATAATAAAAGTATCAATCTCGTAGGATTGTTGAGAGAATCCAATGAGTTAAATACATACGAAGGGCACAATGTCAAGCACACAGTCGGCACTCAATAAACAGCAGCTCCTGTTAGCCTCACGGCAGGAGGCGTCCACGGTGGACACTCGGGCCAGAGTAACAGGTGCTCTCCTCTCTGTCTTGGTTAACAGCACAGACTCAGGAATCTGACCTACTGCAGTCTGAGCCCAGATCTGCCATCAGGAGCAGGTGGGAGACCCTGGGCACATTGCGGGACTGTAAAGTGAGGTAATGACAGTGCCAACTCATAGGACTGGCATGAGGAGGCATTGACATGATGGTCATGTTCCCAGCACACAGTCAAGCTTATACCCGTGAGCTGCGTTATCACTGAGGATGTCCTTGGAACGGTCCTCCCCTCCTTGGAACTCAGTTTCCCTGTCTGCAAAGAAATGGGCAGTGGCCATGGCAATCTCAAGGCTTCTTGCCTACAAGGACTCACCTTTGCCATTGCTGAGCAAATGCGTTGGGAGTTGGATGCTCTCACTTGTATCTGCTCTCAGCCCAACTCCAGCTCTCTCCTCCTGTCTCTTCATTTCCCACCTCTTACCTGTCTATTTTTCCCTTTCTCTGGCATCTTTCCCTTGCTCTGGACTTTCTCTCTTGTTTCTCTCCTGCATGCTATCAGCAGGCCATTTGCAGAGCAATAAATATCAACAGTAATCATCATCATAATTTGTTTATTTAGTCTTTCCCCGAGGCCAGGACTGCTCTAAGCTCTTTGCATGTATTAACTCATTTAATTCACACAATACAAGGACTTGTTACTATTGATTCAACAAACACTTATTGAGCGCCTACTGTGTGCCAGGCCCAGAGGAGCCAGCATGGAGCAAAACAAAGATCCTCATCCTTGTGGGGCTTACGTTCTAGTGGGGAGACAGAAGATAAACAGGTAAACAAGTAGAAAAAAAAAAACAACCAAACAAACCTCTACTAGTGCTATGAGGGGAAAAAAACAAAGCAAAGTCAAAGGGAGAGAGAGTGATGAGGGGAAATGTTTTCTACAGAATGGTTAGGAAACACCTCCTGAAGGAGGTGACATTGGATCTGACCTGATGACGTGAGAGGGAGGCAGCCATGCAAAACCTGGGGGAAGAAAGATTCCTGGTGAAAGGAACAGCCAGTGCAAAGGCTCTGAGGCAGCACCATGCCTGGGGAGTGTTTGAGGAATTGAGGAACAGCCAGAAGGCCTGTATCACTGGAGCTGAATGAAGGGAAAACAGTATCACACAGGGCCCCTGGGGACCACATCATGCAGGGCTTTGTGGGCCATAGTGAGGACTTCCGCTTTTACTCTGAGAAGGAGCCATGAAAGGTTTGGAGCAGAGGAGGGGCACAGTCTGAATAAAGTCTGACAGGATCCCATGGGCAATAGGCTGTGGGGGGAGGGGGAGAGGGAGGTGAAGGTAGAGGCAGAGAGACCATCCTCCCCATTTTACAGATGCAGAAATAAATGGACCCTCACAAAAGGCCAGCAAAGCGGGCTCAAGCCCACACAGCTGTTGAGCAGCAGAGCCAGGTTGGCAGGCTGGCTGGGACTTGAGTCCCAAGCAGCCACCCCCACTGCCAGCCCAGCTGCTCACTCCTCCTGGAGCCTCAATGTACACCTGTAAACTGGGGACACAGCTCAGTGGTGCAGGGCTCTCCAGCGACATGCTGGCTTCGGACATGGACACCACCTCGGGGTTCAGTGGAGCCTTCACTCTGTGACCTTGGGCAGGTGCCTACCTCTCCTGAGCTTCAGTTTTTCCATCTGTAATTTGGGAAGCATTAACTAACGCCTGGGTGTAGCCTGGTGGTTAAGAGCGCAAGTTCTAGCGTCAGATTTGGCGGGATCTGAGTCCTTGCTCTGCCACTTGCCAGCTCCATGACTTTCCGCAATTAAACACCTTCTTTCTAAGCTTCGGTTTATCTCACCTGGAAGATGAAGCTCTTAACAGCACCAATTCCAAGAGGTAGTTGTAAGGATTAAATGAGATCATGCAGGTAAAGCGCTTAGCACAGTTTCTGGCATACATCGGGCACTCAATAAATGATCATTATTATTACTGACAGTAATGCCCACACCTCTGGGTGGGTGAGAGCCTGGGAGAGTGCCTGGTGGTACGCGGTCGGCGTTCGACAAAAGTGAATTCTCTCTCCCTTCCTTCATGCCCGCCGGCTCCCGGGGGACCCAGGCATTCCGGCCTCCGGCCGCCCCCCCACGCCGACCCTTACAAAGGCCCTCATTCATGCCTCGTGCACAAAGCGGCCCATTCACCCGGGTCCCTTGGGCTTCCCGCCCCTGGCCGCCCCCCGAGTCTCGCCATTGGTCTCACCCCTTGCCTGTCAGACTTTGGTTCCCGCCTATGACCGCGCCGCCTAGCTCCACGCTCCGGCGCCGTTCTTTTCCCACGGCTGGCACACTCCGGCAACTTCTGATTGGCCCCGCCCGCCAGCCGCTCCTCTTGATTGGCGGGAGCGTCCCTCGTGGGCGGGTCCATAGCTTGTCGCAGCGGGCGCCTATTGGCCCCTTTTGCGCTTGTGTGGGCGGGGCTTTCCTGACTGGCCCGCCTCTCTTTCTCCCAAGGCCGAAGCCTCTGGACGGCCCTGGAAGCCGGTGAGTGCCCGGGGCCAAATGCCCGCCTGAGGCGGCGAAGTGGGACTGGGCCCGGGGAGGCTGGAGCTTCGGGGCTCCGGTCGGGGCTCCGGAGGCCGGCGCGAGCTGCGGGGGAGGGGCGGTGACGCGGACAGTCACCTCGGGCGAGCCGCCGGACGGCAGCGGGGGTCGAAGGGAGGGGGGTGGGGCGGGGCGCCTACACTCCCCCAACTCGAGCTCCTACTATGTGCGAGGCCGGCTCGGGGTCCTCGCCGGAGCCCCAGGCCTACTCCGCAGAAGGGGAAACTGAGGCTCGCTTTGGGACCTTGGACGCTTTAATACCTGAGTCATTGCCTTCAATCCCCCACTCCCAGATGACAGTGTCTCTATTTTCACGTGTAAAAATTGCGGACCAGAGACAGGGATCATCATGACTGGCGGAACAGAGGGGTGGGGAAGGACATCTTTGAGCCCCTACGGTGTACTTGGGTGCTTTTATTTTTATAGCTAAATAATTACCTTTAATTATATTAACTCGAGATGGGTTATATTGCACCCATTTTACAGGGAGGGTAAACAGGCTGGACAGAGGCGGTGACTGCAGGGGGACAGGGTTGAGAACAACACTTCAGAGACCAACTGTGTGCTGGGTTCCTTTACCTTTTTAATCCCACAGTAGTCCCCCAAGGAAGGCTGTAGTCTCTAATAGATGGGGAAGCAGGTTGAGGGAATTACCAGTTGGGAGGAGGAAATTGACATCTTTGAGGACACGTTGCTCTCAGATCCCCTCTTTAGAATGACGGAAAATGGTCTGGGCTTGAATCCCATTTCTCCCTTTTACTGACCGTATGACCTTGAGCAGTTTACTTCGTTCACCTCTCCATGCCTCAGTTTCCCCATCAGAGAAGTGGAGATTCTGACTGTCCCTATCTTACTGTTTTTCGAGATCATTCTATGAATTTGGACAGCTGTTCTAAAAGCAGGAAAACAGCCGGCACATAGTAGGTGCGCTTACCACTATTTAGTCCTCAGTTCACCCCTGAGAGAAATGAACTGAAGCTGCAGAGCCTAGAAGAACATTTTGTCGTCTTCTTTGCTACTCCTAGTGCTTTCTGTGGATTGTGTGGTCCCATTTCCAGGGTCGGGGAACCTGAAGTTCAGCGAGATTAAATGATGTCGTGAGGCATTACTTGTTTAAGCGCTGGGCTGGGCACTTTCTCCCACATCGGCTTATTCATTTCATTGGCCTCAATTCGCGGAGAGGAAAGCCGATGCCCAGGAAGCTTGAGCGGGATTTGAACCCCCGGAGTCCTCAGCCCCCTCTGACGCGGGTCCTTGACCTTTGCTCGCCAGAAGAAGGAGGGGCCCCTGGCGCTGCTGCTGCCGCCGCTGCCGCCCACCTGGCAACAGGCTTATCCCCGCCTCCCGCCGTCCCCCTGTCTAGAGCCTTGCAACTCCAGGACCCGCCCCCTTCCCAAGCCGGGCAGGTGCTGGGTGACATCAGAGCCGGGCTCCCTCCCGGTGACGTGACGTGGCCCCGCCCCGCGCTGGACCGCGGAGGTAGCCGCACCTGAGAGCTCGGAAGAGGACTTGGGTTCCCGTGCCTCCTCCCCATCTTCCCGCTTCCTGTACCAAGCCGGCGCCCCCCAGGTAGCCCCGAGGATCCGCGGGTTGAGGGGACAGCTACACGGGCACTTGGGTCTCAGGGAGATGGGGGCTGGGTGCTGAGATTCCGAGATCTGAGGAGAGGGGCTGGGGGTCAGGAATGCCAGGTCTGATTAAGGACTGCTCTGGGAGTCTGGGCTCCTGGGTCTGGAGGGAGGAAGGCACTGGTGCCAGGACTCTGTGTCTGGGAGCCTGAATTTGTGGGTCTTGAAGGAGGAAGGGGCTGGGGACCTGGACTCCTGGGTCTGGGGACCCAGGTTTCCGAGTCTGGGGGCAGAGCAGACCCCTGAATCCTAGCACTAGACTGAGGTCAGAGGGCCAGGTGCCAAGGGCCCCAGCCCCTGCCCCAGGGGCGGATCCCTGGCTCCTTTGCCTTTCCAGCCCGGCAGTCTCTGCCCCTCCCAGGGTAGGTGCTTTCACCTGCGCTGGTGACAGAAATGAGCCCTGGCAAAGGTGTTCCTGCAGGCTAAGGAGGGTGGGGCTGCCAAAGGGGCAGGCCCACCTCATCAGAGCTGTATCAGCCCTCAGGATCTGGATGTCCCAGGCGTCTTCAGCTCTAGCCCGCCTGCAGTAAGGTGAGGGGGCTCGGACTCATGGGCCCAAGGGAGGAGGGGGCTGTAGGTTCCGATTCCTGGCTCCTGGATGAGTAGCCTGCTGGGGGCCCAGACTCCTGAGTCTGGAGGAGGAGGGGGCTGGGGGCCTGGACTCCAAGGGAGGAGGGACTGGGGGCCCAGATTCCTGGCTCTAGGGAGGGGAAGCATAGGGCTGGGTGATTGCAAAAAACTCCCAAACCCTTCCTGGTCAAAGGCCGCAGGCTGGAGAGGAAGTGGGTGGGGTGAGGGTGGGGGTAAAGTCCCAGGGATGGGCCTTGGCTATGAATGGATCAGGGCCGCTGGCTGTGAATGGATCAGGGCCGCACCGGAGGCCTGGGGTGAGCCTGGGCAACTTGGGGCCTGGGAAGTGGAGAAATGGTATCCAGCGGTGGGAGAAGCCTGCTGTTGGAGTGCAGGGGCCTTGGGTTTGAGGCCCGAGAGCATCAGGACCAAATGAGAGCATCAGGGCCAAACGTCACGGGGTGGGCTGGGGCCCTGGGACTGCTGGTGGTGAGGAGAGGGTCTGGGGGGAAGAGGGACATGTGGCCTGGAGCTGAGTTTCTGGGTGAGGGGAAGACAAGAGCCTGATGGGACCAGATTTAGGGATGCCCCAAGAGGAGCTGGGTGTTTGGAGGGACTTCTGCAGGGATATGTCGGAGGTGGGGGGGCCTGGAGGGCAGAGGCAGAGGCACCGAGGTGGGAGAGACAGAACACTGGGGGGTTCCTGTGACAGGGGTGGCGGTGGCCAGGCAGTGATGTGGCCGTTTGAGGGGAGAATAGAGGCCGACTTTTTTCCTGACCTGTGCTTAGACTGCTGTAGAATTGGCGTGGTCTGCTCACTACTGGTCTGCAGCCCCTTTAAGGGCGGGGAGGGGTCTAGCACGGGCTGGCTCCCCCAGTGCCTCCGCTATCAGCTCACAGCTCGTCTTGGGTTCTGACTGTCTGAGCCTAGAACTGTCCGAGACTAGATCAGCCCCAGACCAGGAGCTCCTCCAAGCAGGGCCCTGTCTGACTCACCTCTGGGTCTCCAGACTCACTCTTGGCAGAGCCTGGTACTTGAACAGCCTCAGGGAGTGTTGAGTGAATGCAGAAGTGAATGAATGGGGCCAGTCTCCCCATTATAAAGAGAAGGAAGTCACGTCACAGGGAAGGAAGCCATTAACCGAGGGATGAGATTCAGGTCTGTTCTGGGGTACACCAGAGGTGGTCAGGGAACCTGAGTTACAGAAATCAGATTGACACCCTCCTAGGGCTCACATCTATGAGATCAAGGTCCTCATCACAACACAACCTGACCCCTTTGGTCCCTAATCTTACCTTACCTACCACCCTCTCTGCCTGGATCACCTGGCACCAGCCACACTGGCCTCTCACAATGCCACAGACATACAGGCACACACCTGCCCCAGGGCCTTTGCACGGGGCTATTCTCCCAGCCTGGAATGCTTTTCCTCCTGACGTTCCCATGGCCTGCTTCCTTCATCTCCCTCAGATCTTTATTCTGATGCCACATCAAAGAGGCTTTCCCTGGCCACCCCAATTAAAAACTTCAGCTCCCCTCAACCCCTAACATCTCCTGTTCCCTGCTTCATTTTTCTACTTGGCATGTATCATCATTTAACATACTATATAATTTACTTAGTTATCTTTGAATCCATCTCCTGGGATTAGAGCAGTGCGAACTCATACAAACACAATGCAAGCCAAATGTGTAATTTAAAAATTTCTAGCCACTTTCAACATAAAAATGTAAAAAGGAACAAGTGACATGAATGTTAATGATGTATTTTATTTAACCCAGTACATCCAAAATATTATCAGTGCAATATGTCATCCAATGTAAAAAACACGAATGAGCTTTTTGTCGTACTGTCTTTGAAACTGGGTGTGTGTCTTATGCTCAGAACCCACCTCAGTTTGGATTCTCCATTTCAACTTTCCAGTAGCCACACAGGGCCATGGCTCCCGAAATAGCCAGAGCAGGGCTAGAATGTAAACACCTTAGGAAGGCAGGGATCTTTTTCTGGCTGGTCTTTGGCTATATGGCTGATGCCTTGAATAGTGCCTGGCTCATAGCTTGGCTTCTTAGAGAATTAATTCTTAAAAATCTGTTTTATTGAAGTATAGTTGGTTTACAATGTGGTGTTAATTTCTGCTGTACAGCAAAGTGACTCAGTTATACATATATATATTCTTTTCCATTAGGGTTTATCACAGGATATTGAATATGTGTCCCTGTGCTATACAGTAGGACCTTGTGGTTTATCCATTCTGTATATAATAGTTGGCATCTGCTAATCCCAAACTCCCAATCCTTCCCTCCCTCATCCCCCACCCCTTGGCAACCACAAATCTGTTCTCTATGTCTGTGAATCTGTTTCAGTTTCGTAGATAAGTTCGTTTGTGTCATATTTTAGATTCCACATAGAAGTGATATCATATGATATTTGTCTTTGTCTGACTTACTTCACTTAGTATGATAATCTCTAGGTCTATCCATGTTGCTGCCCATGGCATTATTTCATTCTTTTTTTAATGGCTGAGGAGCATTCCACTGTATATATGTACCACATCTTTGTCCATTCATCTGTTGATGAACATTTAGGTTGTTATTGAAGAATTATTGAATCAGGGATTCCCTGGGGGTCCAGTGGTTATGACTTGGAGCTTTCATTGCTGTGGCCAGGGTTCAATCCTTCGTCAGGCAATTAAGATCCAACAAGCCACGTAGTGTGGCCACACACACACAAACAGAATTATTTAATGAATGAATGGATAGAGAGGTGAATGGGTGGAATGAGTAAAGGAAGATCTGTGGATCCATTTTGCAGACGTGTAAATCGAGGTCTGGTGGAGAAAGGCAGTGGCGACTGCCTGGGGGATCTGGGGTGGGGATGGAGCCCCCACTTCCCTGAACCTCGCCCTCTGCTCTCTCCCTGCAGACCATGGCAGCAGTGACCGTGTCGGTGCCCGGGCGGAAGGCACCCCCCAGGCCTGGCCCAGTGCCCGAGGCGGCCCAGCCGTTCCTGTTCGCGCCCCGTGGGCCGGGCGTGGGGAGTGTGCCCGGGGGCTCGGCCATGTCCCCGCAGGTGGAGTGGACGGCCCGGCGCCTGGTGTGGGTGCCTTCGGAGTTGCACGGCTTCGAGGCGGCGGCCCTGCGGGACGAGGGCGAAGAGGAAGCCGAGGTGGAGCTGGCGGAGAGTGGGCGGCGGCTGCGGCTGCCGCGGGACCAGATCCAGCGCATGAACCCACCCAAGTTCAGCAAGGCCGAGGACATGGCTGAGCTGACCTGCCTCAATGAGGCCTCCGTGCTGCACAACCTCCGCGAGCGATACTACTCCGGCCTCATCTATGTGAGTGGCCTCCTTCCCCGGGAGGGCGTTGCCCGGGGTGCGGGTCTGGGTGTCAGCACCACAACCTGAACCAACCTGAGCCTGTTTATAATCTTTATCCCATGGCGAATGACTCTGCCTGCACTTACTTGCCAAATGATAAACTATTGCATATCAAGAGTGCCTCAGACCCCATGGGGGCGTCCTGTAATATTATAGGGTAGATGCTCCTTATTATTTTCCTTAAGTTAAAAAAAGTCTGAATCCCCAAATATAACACATCCAAAGCTTTTGAGAAAGGGATATGGATCTGTAGTGATAATTAATGGGAGCCGCCGAGTATGGAAAACTGCATGCCTGGCTCTGTGCGTTTGTTTCCTTTCATCTTACAAATAGTAGAGTGTTTTATACCTAAAAGGAAACCGAGGCCCAGAGAGATTTAATAACAGTAAAAACTAACATTTATTAAGCATGTGCTAGGTACTCTAAAATATATTGTTTCAGTACATTTGCACAATTATAAAGCATTTTGTCCCCATTTTACAGATAAAGAAACTGAGGCACAGAAAGGTCAAGTGCCTTGACCAAGGTCACCCAGTTGGACTTGGCAGACGTGGGTAGTCTGGCTCCAGGCCCCACCACTTTGCCATGATGCCTCTTAGGATTAAGACGGGATTGATGATAGTGAGGTTGACTATGGTCGAGTCTCTGTTAAGCATTCACTGTCTCCCATTAAAAGCAAACAGGTGGAGTAGGGCAGCAGTTCTTAACTCTGCCTTCACGTTAGAATCATGTTAGGAATGTTTTTTAAATACCGCCACTCAAGCCCCGCCTCACCCCATTTAAATCAGGCTCTCTGAGGGTGTGACTGGTCCTGTTAATAAGCTTCCAGGGTGGTTCTAAGGGACAGCCAAAGCGTTATACAGGGCAAACAGGATTAGAGAGAGTGACAAGGAATGCAGACAGTAATAATGAGAAATAATGATCATGGGTGGCTAGCAAGTATTTATCAAGCACTTGTGATGAGCCAAGTGCTGTTCTAAGTGCTTCCTGTGGGTTATCAGCTCACTTCTGGGGCGGAGCTTGTTCTTATCACCTGACGTTTCAGGAATGTTAAGTGACTTGGGTCCCAGGTCACATGGACATGAAGGATTTGAACCCAGGCAGCTGGCCCCAGAGTCATGCTCCAAACACTGGCTTAGAGTGCTGGGGTCTCACTACCTTACTCATTTCAACTGACCCCACAAGAAAAACTACAGAATACCTCGCTAAAACCCTAAAAGGAAAAGTGCTGGTTTTATATTTTTTTAAAAACCACAAAACTTTAATGAGAGTAATAAAAGAATATTTCAATAAATGGTGAGATGTATCAAAAAATAAAGATAAATAAACTGGCCCCAGTATCCACCCCATTAAGGGTCATAAGCACAAGATTAGAATATTTTTTATGAAATCTGATTCCTGTTTGGGGAGGAGACTGAGGTTGTGAGAGGGACAGTGGCTGGCTCAGGGACCCTCAGCTTTTGGTGGCAGGGGTGGGATTTGAACTGAGGGCTGTCTGGCCCTGGATGGAGGTGGCAGCTTCTCCAGGCTGTACTGGGCCCTTATGATTCCTCACTAACCTTTGTGAGTCCTGGGAAAGAGACCTCTGTCCAGGCCACTCCCCTGGACCTCACCAAAGACAGGGGATCAGAGAGGCACCCAAAACACTGAGCCACTCTTTTCCTGTTAATAAACACTCTGAACCCTCATGGCAACTTTGTAAGGTATCTCTATCATCCCCATTGTGCAGCTGGGGACACTGAGCCTCAGAGAGGGGCCAGGATTTGGACAAAGCCCCACCAGCTATAAGCCAGCTTAACTGGGATTTGAACCCAGGCCATCTGACTCCAGACCCTACATCCTATCCACTGCATTAGGAAGATTATTGGGAAAGTTCAGGGGAAAAAATGGTAAGGCCTGAGCTAAGGCTATGGCCCAAGAGCCAGAGAATTGGGACCTGAAAAATGAAAGTGAGATAGAAGATTCCAGAAGCCCAGACAGGAAGCAAATAGGGCCTTAACAATAATCATTAGCAATTAGTGAGGGCCTGCTTTCTCCATCAGGAGCTGTTCTAAACTTCTTTCCAATATGATCTGTTGACCCCCTCTCCACATAAGGCTGTGAGGTAGGGGTTATCACTTCCTTTGTCCACGGCTTGGAGAGGAGAAGCCATTAGCTCAGGAGTAGCTAACAGCTAACATATTAAACACACACAGGGAGCTCCCTGGAGGTCCAGTGGTTAAGGCTGCAGTGGCAGCGCAGTTTTGATCCCTGGTCGGAGAACTAAGATCCTCGCATGCCGCGCGGCCAATAAATACACAAACAAACAAATAAATAAATATGCATGCACAGGGCTCCAGGGCCCACGCTGAGCCCTGTACTTGCAACGGGAACTTGTGGATGGCTCCCAGCAGCCCTCTGTGGAAGCGCTGTTCCCGTCCCTGTGTGATGAGAAAATGGGACCCAGAAAAGTTAAGGTGCTTGCTCAGGCCACACAGCTAGAAGATTCGATTCAGCCTCCACCTTGTGCGTTCTTGGGCCCTGCTTAATAAATACTAACTGGCCAACTGGTGATGGGGAAGACGGCGCTTCCCAGTGCAGGGAGTGGGGGGCGTCCAGGGTTCTAGAAACCCAGTTTCTGTCGCTAATAGGCTGTTTGGCCTTGAGTGGCTCAAGGTCTCGGTCCCTTCACTGGGATGCTCAGGGCAGGAAGGGAACCCATCTGCTGGACACTGGCCATGTTTCTGCTCCGTGAGGCACTGGAAGATGCATGGTGGCGTGCCACTCTCAGAATCCTTCTAGACTGTGCGGGGGGCGGGGGTTACAGCTCCATTTTACCAGGACTGGCAACTGAGGCTCAGAGAGGGCGAGCCCCTTGTGCTAAGTCACACAGGGCTCGAAACCCAGGATGACGTGGCATCCGAGTCTGAGTGAACTCTTAGCTTTCAGGTGGGATGGGAACGTGAGCGTCTTGGGACCCATGGCTGGAGTGCCTTTCATGGGGCCCCGCCTTGGGCTGGCTGGTTTTTATTCATTATCATCCTTAATCCCCACAGCCTCTGTAATGAGGTGGGGAGGGTTTCTCACGGAGAAAACCGAGACTGCGGGGAGAGCCACGGGGCTGAGGAGAGGGGGAGGCAGGGAGCTGCACCCGGTGGGTCTGCCTTCAGAGCTCCGAGGGCCCGAGCAGCTACCCCAGACCCTTCCAGCCAGGTTTTCCGCAGCTGTGCCCCGGCCACTCAGGTGTCCCCGACCCTCTCTAGGCACACCAGCCTCTGCCCTTTGCCCCCTCGCCTTGGCAGCCAGCTCAGGTTCCATCTGGGGTGTCGCCCTGGCCACAAGGTATGGTTGGCAGGAGGGGGCTGAGATGGGGAGTGGCACGGGTCGGGGAGGCTCCTCTGTCAGCCAGGAGTGGGGGCCTGGGCGCCAGCAGCCATGAGATACCCTCCCTGGGAATGTGGTCCGGCCGCCCTGCCCTCGAGAGCTCCTGGGAGCTGCTGGCAGGGAGGGCAGACACCCAGCAAACCGGTTGTGCCACCCGCCCTCCCATCCTTAAGAGCTTGGCACCTGGGAGCCGGCAGCCTGCAGTGGCCACACCCTTGTGCTGCCTGAGAAGCTCTAGCCACCTGGGAGCTTAAAGCAGCTCTGCTACCAACCAGCAAGTAACCGGCTAGCCATTTAGCTAGCTAAGTAGTTAACTAGCTGGCTAAGTAGCTAAGTGGTTTCATAGTTAACTAGCTAAGCCCCTAAGCAGCTAACTCTCTGGTGGATTAGCTAGCTTAGTCCAGCTAACTTAGCTCGTTAGCTCTCTGGGTTGGGTTAGCTAGGTGATCAGCTAGCCCTCTAGCTGTCTAACTGCCTCTATCCATCCTAAGTGCGTCTTGTCTACCCGAGGCTCTGTCCGAGCTGGAACAGTTCTTAAACCGTTACAGGGTCCTGCACTCAGGCCCAACAGCTGTGTGGACAAATTCAGGGTGTCCATGAACTTGGATGCAAAAAAAAAATCACATCTTTATTTTCACTCACCTTGAGAACCTGTTTAGCATTTCCTCCAATAAGAAGGAACCACCAAGACGGTCGTGGAAGCAGGTCCTGTGTGTCTGTTATGAACAGAAACTGCAGACATGCTCTTGTTGTGTTTCAGCTGCTGCAGATACTGGGAGCACCCTTCCAGAAATATTCTATGTGTATTCAAGGAAATTCATAAAAATATTCTTCTTGTACCCCTTTCAGTGCAAACAGTTCTTACCTTGTCTCCTTTCCGTGATAATGTTTTGGAGATATTTCTCTACCTGTATACAGTACACCAGAAGCATCATAGGAATCCATTATATGACCGAGCATCCAGATTGTCTCCAGTCTTTCGCTGTTTTAAAAATGATGCTACAGATGAACTTGCACATGGTCCTTTCACGCATGTGCGAGTCCAAGCAGTGACAGGGCTACAGAGCCTACATTCTCTCTCTGTGTGTGAATCCTCATCTGTACAGCACCTTTGTGCAGTTTGGAAAGCTTCTTTTCAACCATCCGCCTGAAACTGTAACAAATGTTCAAATCTACATTGTCATGGTGAATGGCAGCCCCTTTGCCAGATGTCCTTGTGCAGTGCACAACCTGCCCAGCTGTACACGGCAGCCCCGTGCCGCCCTCTGGGCCACAGGCAGGCAGCTAGCTGAGGCCCTCTCCTTCTTGCCCACTGCAGACCTACTCCGGCCTTTTCTGTGTGGTCATCAACCCGTACAAGCAGCTTCCCATCTATACGGAGGCGATTGTGGAGATGTACCGGGGCAAAAAGCGCCACGAAGTGCCGCCCCACGTGTACGCGGTGACTGAAGGGGCCTACCGAAGCATGCTCCAGGGTGAGTGTGGGGCTTGGGCTGCTGGAGGTGCCCCTTCAGTGGGGACTGGGCTGGGGGTCAGGATCACATGACAGGTCAAGGGTTTCAGACACTGTGAGGCTTCTCTGTGGGGCAGGAGGTAACACCAGTGGAGGGCTGAGTGGGCAAGGCTCTGGGTCCTACCAGACAGGCCCCTTTTTATCTGTCTCTCTGTTCACCCCTTCCCTCAACAAGTCTCATTTGGGACCTCACTGTTGCCAGCTCTTGCAAAAATTCCTCTTGAAACAGTGATTCTTAAGACTGTTCATTCATTCAGCATTTATATTGTTGACATGATCTACATTGTCATGGGTGAATGGCTGCCCCTTAGACGATGGGCAGCATGGGGTCGCTGTGTACAGCTGGGCAGGCTGAGCACTGTGCAAGGATGTTCGTCAGAGGGGCTGCCATTCACCCCATGACAATATCGATCAGTTCAGGCAAAATTCCATAATTCCCATGTAGTATTCATACTAAACTCATTAGATATTCATTATGTATGCATACACGCATATATATATATATAAAATACCTGCAAATACCTGCATTGTGCACTCAAACATATTTATATAGTCACATTATAAATTGGTATTTAGTCAGAGGTAACATTTTATTTGGTTATATAATCTAATTTGTTACATATTTTTTATACTAGTTAATATAACAGGAATAAATGTTCAAGAAAATAAGAGTGAGTGCCTACTCTGGGTCAAACACTTTTCAGGGATGAACACATTTAACATCACAGCCACCCTATGAAGGAGGTGTGCTCGCTATCCCTGGTTGCCAGATGGGGAAACTGAGGCATAGAGCAGCACAGTCACTGCCCACCGTCCCACTGGTGGGTCAGTGGCTGAGGTAGGATTCGAACCCAAGGCCCCCAGCTGCAGCTTGCGTGTAGGTCACACTGTGGATCATGTCCTCGTCCTGGGCTGGGCACTGTTGAGTTTTGACATGTGACCCTCCTGGATTCTGATACCTGACCCCGACTCAGCCTCTTGCTTGCTGTGTGACCCTGGGAAAGTGGCTGTCCCTCTCTGAGCCTCAGTTTCTTTTTTTTTCTTTTTTTTGGCCACACCATGAGGCTTGCAGGATCTTAGCTCCCCGACCAGGGATTGAACGTGGGCCCCAGCAGTGAAAGTGCCGAGTCCTAACCACTGGACCACCAGGGAATTCCCCCTAAGCTTCAGTTTCCTCGACCTGTAAAATGGAGACAATAAACTCCAACTGAACAAAATGTAATTCATTCAAGAAACTTCAATTTGAGCCCCTACCATGTTGTTCTTCCTTGTGCTGAGCATGTGAAATTCAAAGACATGAGAGCAAGGTTCTGGATCCCAGGTTCAGCCCTGGATACAAAACAGGCCACAAAACTGTATTATATACTAGCTGGTATATTAAAAAAAAATTGAAGATTCTCTCTGAGTTCTGACTATGGCCCTGTGAGGTAGGGGCTCTTTTGAGCCCCATGTTTCATCTCCGAGATTCTTTTTTTTTTTCTGGCCACGCGGTGCAGCTCGCGGGATCTTAGTTCCCCGACCAGGGATCAAACCCGGGCCCCTGCAGTGAAAGCACCAAGTCCTAACCACTCTGCCCCATTTTTCAGATGGGGAAAGTAAGGCATAGAAGACCTCAGAGACTGACGCAAGTTCACACAGCAAGGCGGGGAGGTGGCTGGGCCTTGAACCCATGTCCATAGGCTCCCAAACCAGGCTGCTAACTCTGAGGCCCTATTGAATGCAGCCCTCTCTCTGGCTTAAAACCACCCAGAGACCTCCTGCCCTCCTTAAAAACCATCCAGACCCTTTAATCGTGGTCTCCAAACCCATCTGCATCATCTCCAGCTCTGCCCCCTCCCCCAGCCTCACCGGCCTCCTTGCTGTCTCTCAAACATCTCCAGCTTGGTCCCACCACAGGGCCTTTGCACTGGTTGTGCCCTCTGCCTGGAATGCTCTTTCCCTGCTTCCTCGACCTTTAGGGCTGAGCTGAAACAGCACCTCTTCTGAGACGCCTTGTGGCCCTCGACCCCTCCCCTCAGTCACTTCTTATGACTCTAGACCAGGGCTTCTCAACCCTGGCTCTGTTGACATTGGGGCTGGATGATTCTTTGGAGTGGGGGGTCGTCCTGTGCATCATAGGATATTAAGCAGCGTCCCTGGGCTTTACCACTGAAACTTGTAGGACAGCCCTCCCAGGTTGTGACAACCAAGAATGTCTCCAGACATTGCCAACTGTCAAACCTTCATTTTTAGTTTATGGCGGGGACGGGGGTTGTTGTTGTTTTGTTTGTTTGTTTGTTTTGCTGTGCTGCATGGCTTGCGGGGATCTCAGTTCCCAGACCAGGGATTGAACCCAGGCCACGGCAGTGAAAGCCCAGAGTCCTAATCACTAGGCCACCAGAGAACTCCTCTAGTTTATGTGCTTTTATCCCCCACTCAAGCGGATGCTCCATGAGGGCAGGGACCTTGCAAATTCCCACTGCCCTCGGTGTCTGACACTTAGTAGGTGGTCAGTGTGCATTTGTTGAAGGGTTGTGTCAAGCCCAGGGCGAGCGCAGGAGGAGATGGTGGGGACTGAGCTGTGCTCTCTGCCCTCAAGTTGGGCAGATGACCCACCAATGGGCCACCAGTCACCATAACTATGATTCTGTGGCCTGTTGTCCATTAGAGGCTGAGCCTGGGGTCCAGGATCTCACTCTCATGTCTTTGAATTTCACACACTCAGTGCAAGGCAGCACACGGTAGGGACTCAAATTGAAGTTTGTTGAATGAACCACATTCTGTTCAGTTGGAGTTTGTTGTCTCCATTTTACAGGTGAGGACACAGGCTCAGAGACAGGTAGCTGCTTTCCCAGGGTCACACAGCAAATGAGAGGTTGAGTTAGGGTTAGGTATTAGAATCCAGGAGGGTCACATGTCAAAATCCAAGCTTTTCCTTAGCCCTTCGGAAGGATTTTGAAAAGAGGGTGGCCAGTGTCTCGCTGGAGAAATCCTCCCAGGTGACACGTCCCCCTCTGTCCCCTACAGATCGTGAGGATCAGTCCATTCTCTGCACGTGAGTAATCCTGAAGGACTTCCTGGAGGAAGCGGGGTCCCGGCTGGGAGTGGCTCTGCTTGGAATGGGCGGGGCTTACCTCGGAACATTGCTGACCCTTTTTGTTTCCCTTTGTGCCCCCCCCTTAGCGGGGAGTCTGGGGCTGGGAAGACAGAAAACACCAAGAAAGTCATCCAGTACCTCGCCCACGTGGCATCATCGCCAAAGGGCAGGAAGGAGCCGGGTGTCCCGGTAAGTGACCTGCCTTGGGACATACTCTGGACCCTGCCACCAGCAAGGCCCCCTCCATCTCAAGTTCTGCTTCCCCCCATAACTAACTCCCTGCCTCCCTCATGGAGGGACACAGTTGTGGGCCTTCTCCTGGCTGCCCATGCCCCCTGCGTCCCTACTGTGTGCCTGATATAGTGCTGGGAGCAGAGGCAGGATAGACACAAAAATGTGAAGGCCAGTCCTTGGCCTCACTGGCCCTTGGAACAGCACCTGGCACACAGTAGGTGCTTACATTCCAGAGCATCCACTGTGTGTCAGGCCTGTTTAGGTTCCGGCAATGCCCAGGTTTGCTCTGTAAGTGAGCATTTATATGGTGCCAGTCCCTTTGCTTCTATTACTGTAACACGCCAGTGAGGTGGGTGTGGTCTTCCTGCGTTAAAGACGGGAAGAGTCACGGCTGGGGTGAATTGGCTGTCCGAGGCCGCACACCCAGGAAGGACCAGCCTGGAGTCAAACCCCAGGTGCTGTGGGTAACCCTCCCCCCCGATGCCACCCCACTCCACATGGCCAGTTTCCCCAGCCCCTTGTCTCTCCGCCTCACCCCACCCACCACCTGAGACCACCAGTTCACCTGTGTGTCTGTCCACGTTCCATGTGCTGTGTCCTGCTCCGTGTCCCGGTCCGTGTCTCGTGTCCTGTGACTTCCTCAGGCCTCCACCAACACCGTGTCTTATGTGAGTAGTGGGGAATCGCCTCGAGTCCTGTCACCCCTCATACCACCTGGGTCACCCCAAACCACAGTCTTCCTGGCAGACAGGGCCTCCTCGGACACCGATGGTCACCCCTGCCAGGAAGCCACATTGCCACTTACGACAGTCCTGCTGTGCACGCCCAGCCCCACGCTGTCATTTCACACAACCCTGCTGTGTGCCCACAGGCCCCCCTCGCCCCACTGTTGCTTATGGCAGCCCTACTGCGCGCACACACCTAGGGCCCATGCTGCCATTAGTGTGGTCCTACCGCACATGTGCAGACCCCACCCACACAGCCGTTTCTGTTAGCCCTACTGTGTCTGTGCAGACTGGCCACAGATCCCAATGCGAACCAACCCAGAGGCCCAAACTGCCATTTATTGTTGATCTGCTAAATATGTGTAGACAGAGCCCACAGACACCACGAGTTCACACAACCCACAGACCCACACTGATAGTTACGGTAGGCTTACTGTGTACACCCAGCTCAGGCTAGTGTCTGAGGGCTCACAGGGCACTTGAAGAAATAGTTGGTGTCTTTGAGAGCCTGGCTAGGAAAGAGGGGAAGGGGATTGCTGTTGACTGAGCACCTACTATGTTCCTGGCTCTGCCACTGAGGTGGCTGTAGGGAAGTTCAGAATAAGATCCCTACCCATGGGGGTGGGGGGAGGGATAAACTGGGAGTAGAGGATGAAAAGATGCACATTACCATGTGTAAAATCGATAAACAACAAGGATTTACTGTATAGAACAGGGAACTATATTTAATATCTTGTAATGAACTATAATGGATAAGAATCGGAAAAAGAAGAATATAGGTATATACATATATATGTATAACCGTATCATCCTGCTGTATACCTGAAACTAACACAATATTATAAGTCAACTATACTTCAATTTTAAAAAAAGGTTCCTATCTTAAAAAAATAAATCAATAAAAAATCCCTACCCATGGATCAACCTGACTGGGGGAGGAAACTACCAAGCTCCCAAACAGTTTGAAGCACTTTACACGGATGGTGTAGATGTTTCTTTAATTCTGCAAGTGATACATGAGTACATATTCACTGTAACAACAACAACAATCAGATAAAGTGAAATCCTTCTCTCAGTCCTCCCTCCTTGGAGTGTCTTATGCTGTTGACAGTTTGGTGTGTATCCTTGCAGGCCTTTCTCTAAATGTTTACTGACGTGTCTATCCTCATAGAAATAGGAGTCCTGTTTTGTGGTGTGCTTTTCCCTCAGTTTATTTTTTATTAATGGGATCACACTGTAGGCATTTTCCTGCAGCGCGCTTTTTGTTTTGTTTTGTTTCCACTAACAATGTATCCTGGAGATGTTTCCTCGTTCCCTTCCCAGTAGACTGAAGGGCAAGACCCAGATGCGGGAAAGAGGGCACACACCCGGACATACAAAGCCCCCCCCCCCCCACAGACACTCAGCCAGCTGTGACCCAGACCCACCCCCCTTACAGCTGGGCCAACCCCCCTCCCCCCACTGACGGGTCCTCCCCCGCGCCCCTGCAGGGTGAGCTGGAGCGGCAGCTTCTTCAGGCTAACCCCATCCTGGAGGCCTTTGGCAACGCCAAGACAGTGAAGAATGACAACTCCTCCCGATTTGTGAGTGCTGGGGGAGGCCGGTGCCTGGGCCTGAGTCAGTGAAACAGGAGCTGGGAGTTTAGGAGGATGGGGGAGGGGAGGCAGGATGTATGGGTCTGTTGAAGGAGGAGGGGCCTGGGGGCCGTGGCTCCTAGGTCTGAGGGATGAAGGAGCTGGGGACCTGGGTCCCAAAGAAAGAAGTCAAAGGGGCCTGGACCTTGAATTCCCCTAGGAACTGCCCCCCGAACTGGAACCTCACGATTGGAGTGGGGTTCAGTGGAGGGAGAAAGCAAGAGGCAGCCCTGGCTCTGGGAGGGGTGAGTGCGGGTTGGCGGTGCTCTCTAGGCCCACGGGATCCTTGGCTAAGTCCCTCCACCCGCTTCCCTCGCAGGGCAAATTCATCCGCATCAACTTCGACGTTGCCGGGTACATCGTGGGCGCCAACATCGAGACTTGTATCCTCTCACCGCCCGGAGGGGTGCCTGGTGGGGGGACGAGGGGTGGCAGCCAAGGAGGGTGGCTCTTGGGATCTCACCGCTTACGGAAAACAGGCGTCCACACTCGCCGGGAAACCTGGCTCCCTGCAGCTCAGAAACTGTGCCTCAGTTTCCCCCTCTGCACAAGGGGAAGGATCCTAGAACCTCAGGAAGGGGCAGAGGCAGCATCTCCACATGAAGGGAGGAGGGCAGGGCCTCCCGGAGCTTTTAGGAGAAGGCCAGCCCAGCCTCGCTATGGGGCGGAGGGTCGGCTATGACTTAACCATAAAGGTCGCGAGCGCAGGCAGCAAAAGGGGAAGGCGTGTGGGGCTGAATGGGTGGGGGGGCAGAGGCCTTGCCCCATGGAGTCACACGGGACATGCTTAATTCCCAGGTGTGCCAACACGTGTGAAATGTTTTCTACCAGGCATGCTCATCAGCGACTCCGTGCCCAGGGTTTTTACTGGGGGCTGATCACATAGGCACCCTCTCCCTGGCACGTACCCAAATTCCGGAGTCCCTGAAGGAAAGCGGGTGTTCAGAAGAAACCATGTTGTTTTGCACAAACAGTTTAGGTGCAGGGAACCCCTCCTGTCAGCCAAGGAAGGCTGGGAACCCTCCCGAAATCCAGATTCCCAGACACCAGCCAGAGGCGGGCCTTGCAGGCCGGCTGGCTCAGGCCGGCTGTGTCAGACCTTTCCCACACATGCTCGGTAGGAATTTAAAAGATAAAACCCAGAAGCTCCAGGAGTGCAGCCCATAAGAGAACGAGCGAAGAAATCACACCCACCCGCGTTCGAATCCCAGCTCTGACGCTTTGAGGCTCTTGAGCACGTGATTTGACCTCTCCGGGCTTCAGTTTCCCCCTCTGTAGAAGGGGACGGATCGTGGAACCTACTCTGGAAGGGTCTGAAGTGAGGCAGGTTCTTAGCGTGGCCCCTGTCACATCGTAAGCACTCAAGCATGAGCTCTCTGGGAACTCCCTGGCGGCCCAGTGGTTAGGACCCGGCGCTCTCACTGCCGAGGGCCCGGGTTCCGTCCCTGCCTGGTCGGGGAACTAAGATCCCACAAGCCGTGTGGCACGGAGGAAAAAACAAAAAAGAACTATCATTATTAGGAATGAATGATTAGATTAGCAGTGTCCTTATAATGTTAATATTGATATTCATAACAAATCACATCCCCATCCCCTCGGTATCTAAGCTCACTGTCTCCCCCCACCCCCCGTAATCGGGGTGGGGGAGGGTTGAGAAGCAGTGTGTTGGTGAAGGGTTTTTCCTAAGAGGGCTTAGGGAGTAAGGAAACAGGGATCTCGCTGTCAGGCAGCTGGGCCCCATGGACTCTGCTGCCACCTGGTAACTTCTTCCTTGGGCTCAAGGCCTCATGTCCCCTGCTGCCACCAGCTTCTGATCCCCACAGTTTCTGCGGCCCGTCACCCCTCTGCATCACAGTTCCTGCTCACACAACTTCTTAGAGCTCGCGGCTCTCCCTGCCCCATCCATCCTGCCATCCCAGGCCTCCACGGACCCCGGAGTCTTCTCTGCCTGCTTCCAAACGCTAACTTTCTCCCATCTACACTCCCCATCCCGTTGAGGCTGCCCCCACCAGGTACGGCTCTCCTTCCTGGCTGTCTCTGCCTCGGGGCCAATGACCAGCCTGTGGTCATTGGTGTTCGCGGGGCAGGTGCCACCCCCGGGGTCAAACAGATGGATCCCGGGCTTGGCCTGACCCGTCACACCAGCATCAGCATGTCCAGCATTTCTTGAGGGTTTACTGCGTGCCTAGCAGTGTCTTGAGAACTCTCCATATGTTAACTCAGTTCCTCGTCTCTGTAACCCTGTGAGGCAGATGCTGTTGTCCCATTTCACAGACGAGGAAAACGAGGCTCGGGGCTGTCATCACCCAGGGTCTCACAGGTCGTGCATGCTCCCTTCACCCCACCTTGCCCTGTGGGACCTCCTCCCGTGGGTCCTCCCTGTCTCACCCGAGCAGGTTAGCGCCCCAGGGTTTTGGGTCAATGGTTTGCAGTTCATCTTGGGCGAGGCTCCCCAAGGCAGGTCCTGCATTATGACAGTTGTGCAAAATATATGCTCGGAGGTCCATGAGTGAAGGACACAGACGGCTGCACCAATTATCAGATGTTTTATTTTCCTTTAAGGCGTCTCACCAATTTTCAGTGTGTAAACGTGCCATGTGGCTTTCCCAGAGGGAGAAGCTGAGAGCCCCAGTAGTCATACGGGGAAACTGAGGCTGAGAGGGTCATGACAGCAGGAGGTATTCTTATCCTTGGTAACGAAAAACCAGGCACAGCTCCAGTGTTTGACACATAGTAACTCATTTACCCCGACAGCACCTCATAGACTCATGGACGGGTGTTATTATCGGGCCCCTTGCACAGACGAGGAAACTAAGGCTTGAGGCTTAAGTGACACATGTCCAAAGCCACTGGTCCAGTTAGCGACCAGGTCGCCGGCCGGGGCTATGAGTGACTCCACTGTTCCACGGGATAGCAGGGGGTTCCCCTCCATGGAGCACCTTAACTCACCCCCCGCCCAGACCTGCTGGAGAAGTCGAGGGCCATCCGCCAGGCCAAGGACGAATGCAGCTTCCACATCTTCTACCAGCTGCTGGGAGGCGCCGGGGAGCAGCTCAAGGGTTAGTGTCCAGTGGCTCCCCACCCCTCCCCGGGGTCTGGGTGGTAGCCGCGTGTGGACCCCCTGGGGCGGAGGACATGGGAGGCACTAACCTTTGTCAAGCACCTGCTTTGTGTCAGGCTCCTGCTGGGTGGTGGACTCTCTCGCCTCCCGGATCCCACCGCCCCTGGTTTCTGCCGCCTCTCGACTCCTGCCACCCCCAGACTCTGCTGCCCTCTGGTTCCCGCTGTCTCCCGGGTCTTGCTCATGCCAGCTATGTGGCCACGTGTCTCCTGCCCACACTCACTTCTCTCCTGAAACTCCGGGGCTCTGCTTACTCCAGCGGGTGCTGTAACAACTCCAGCTTTGCCATCTCGTGGTTCCCGAAGATCGTGGTTTGCGTGGCTTGTAGGCTCCTGCTGCCTCATGGCTCCTGCCTGAGACTCCTTCTGTCTCCTGCTCTGCGCTCCTCCAGCCCTCTGGCTGTGGAAACGCCCCAAGGCTGTCTCGTCTACAGTGGCCCCGCTGCCCTGTGGCTCCCTGTCATTCTGGCTTCTTCCACCCCGTAGCTTGGGCCGCCTCCTGGCCCCTCCGCACCCAGCCTCCTGCTTACGGTGGCTTCCGAACCCTGTGCCATCGACCCCTCCTGTCCCATGGCTTCTGCTAACTCAGGCACCCGCAGCCCTGTTGCTTCTGCCAGTGGGCGGCTCCTGCCTTCTCTGGGCAACTCTGCGACTTGAGGATCATTATGGAAGGAGGGAAGAGGAAAGGTCTAATATGTGCTAAGTACCCACTTCACGCCTGGCCCTTCCCACCAAACCCTTGAAGAATGAATGGATCCCCACTCGTTTGACAGAGGAGGAGACCGAGGTTCCTAGTGGGGAAGTGATGCTCTTCCTGGGGTGGCTATTGAGGAAGCCGGGACTTGAGTCTGACTCTACAGCTCATTCTTGACCTTGGCCTCCCCCCATTATTCCTACAGCCGACCTCCTCCTGGAGCCGTTCTCCCACTACCGCTTCCTGACCAACGGGCCATCATCCTCTCCGGGCCAGGAGCGTGAGCTCTTCCAGGAGACACTGGAGTCCCTGCGGGTCCTGGGATTCACCCACGAGGAAATCACCTGTGAGTGAGCCATGAGCCCAGAGCCCCCCATGAAGGATGGGGGTGGACACCTGGCCATTCATTGCTTGGTTTGAAAACTAAAACAGGGAACGGAGGAAGGAGGAAGCTTTAAGTAGGGGATCGGGAAGGACACACTGAGATGGTGATGTTTGCGCAAAGGCCTGGAGAGCCGAAGGTGTGAGCATTGGTGCTATTTGGGAAGAGTGGTCTAGGCAGGGGGAAACAGCGTGTGCAAAAGCCCTGAGGCAGGAAAGGTGTGGCATGTTTGAGGAATTGAAACTTCTTGAATGGATTCAATTAGTGGGTGACCCAGGGGAGTGGGGAGATGGAGCCACAGAGGCAGGTGGGGTCTCAAATGCCAGCCTGAGGGGCTGGGATTTGTCCTGAGGGCACTGGGGAGCCATGGGAGGGCTGGGAGCCGTGGAGGAGCAGCTCTGGGCCGTGTGGAGGATGGACTGGAGGGCAGGAGGAGGCTGAAGCGAGGGTGCAGGGAAGACCCTGCTCCTGGCCCAGGGTCTTCCTTGGTTGGTCTGGGCTCGGGGGCACTGGGGTGAAATACTCAGCTCATTATCCGTGTTCTGCTGCTTTGCCCCCCACCTTTCTCACCAAACAGTACATTTTGACAGTAGTTCCGTTGCAGTACTGTATTCGTTTGCCAGGGCTGCCATCACAAAGCACCATAAACCGAGTGCCGTAAACAAGTGAAATTGATCATGTCCCAGGTCTGGAGGCCAGAAGTCCGAGATCGAGGTGTTGGTGGGGTTGGTCGGTCCTGGGAGAATCTGTTGCCTTCCCCTCCCCTAACTTCTGGTGGTTTCCTTGTTAGAAACGTCACCTGACCTCCGCCTTCAGCTTCATGCGGTGCGCCCGCCTCCCTGCCCAAGCATCTGTATGCAAATCTCCCCTTTTATGGGACACCCGCCATTTTGGATTAGGGGCCACCGCACTCCCGTGTGATCTCATCTTAACTTAAATAATTACAGCTGCAACGACCCAATACCCAAGTCAGGTCACATTCTGAGAGGTCCCAGGCATTAGGATTTTAATGTATTTTTGGAGGGAGTAGGGGGACACGATTCAACCCATTATGCGCACACAGAGGGGGAAATCTCAGTCTTTTTTCCGGCTACCTGGCATTTCATTGTCTGGATGAATTGTGATTCCTTCCACCAGTCCCGTGGAGACCTTGATTTCCAGTTCTGAGCGGGTCCGGGGCTGGGTCTCATTCTCCTCTGGTCTCTGGGGCTGCGGAAGGCCTCGGGAGCCACTGTGGGCTCCAGGGCCAATGGGGAGGGCTGGAGACCCAGTGCCAGGTTGGCTGTCCACCCAGGCAGCATACAGGCCAGCGTCCTCAGGCATATTGACACAGGGTCCCAGGCCTCCCTGCTAGATTTCCCAACCACGGGTTGCGTAACTGCCCTGCTCCTCCCTGGGCAACTGACAAACAAATTCAGATGGAGGCCACAGTGGGGGCCTGAGCCCCGCAGGTACCGCCTGCCCTCCTGACGCAGGTCACCTCAAGTAACCCTCCTGCCGTGTGGTGGGCGCGGGTAGCAGCTCCAATTTTTCCAGTCCCGAAACAAAAATTTTGCAGCACCGTCGGCATGTAGTGACATAATCTGAATATGATCAAAGGTCATCGTGTGAAAACCGAGTCGCCCTGGGCCCCTCTGAGCCCAGTTTTCCACTGTTAAGTTTCCTGCATCTCCTGCCAGAAATATTTCAGGCATGTAAGAAAAGACACACATTATTCTCCAGCCCCAGGGCTGATGTTCTTCTGTAATGTTGATCAAAATATTACCGAATTTCCGGGACTTCCCTGGTGGTCCAGTGGCTAAGACTCTGCGCTTCCACTGCAGGGGGCATGGGTTCAATCCCTGGTGGGAGAACTGAGATCCTGCATGCTGCCCGCCCACCCCCCCCCCCAAAAAAATGTTACTGTATTTCTCTCCTGATTTAAAAGTTCCTGCACAGTGGTTGATCCAGATGGGCCCCATCTCCCTGACCTTCCTCCCAGTACCCGCTCAGAGGCACCAAGTAACAATGAAAACACCTGGCATATCAGGCCCCGCACCCTGGCCTGGGTCCTGGGCAGCACTGGGGTAGAACGCTCAGCTCATCGCCCCCCGTGCTAGCGTGGGCTTTGTCCCCTACTTTTCCCACCAAACAGCGTGTTTGGCAGTCATTCTGGTTTTGTAGGTATAGGTGAATTTCAGGTTTTTTTGTGGTTGCAGAAGGTTTCACTGTTTAGATGAACTGTGATTCTTGTAACCCGTCTGTCCCTTGCAGACACACCCTTCGGGTGACTGCCTCCTATTGCTGTTGGAATCAAAAAGTGCCAGGAATATCCTTATAAGTAGATCTTTGTGCTCGTGGGCGAACAGAACTGCAGGATCAGTTCTTAAGCCACAAAATACTGAGTCCAAGGAGAGGTGCAGTTCTTGGTTTTATACAGCTTTCACGGAACTCTAACAGCCTTATTGAGATATCATTCACATACCAAAACATTTACCTATTCAAATTATATGTCAGGGAATTCCCTGGCGGTCCAGGGGTTAGGACTCCGCACTTTCACTGCCAAGGGCCCAGGTTCGATCCCTGGTTGGGGAACTAAGATCCCGCAGGCCCTGTGGCGTGGCCAAATACAAGCCAGTGGCTTTTAGTACCTTCAGAGCTGTGCACAATCAATTTTAGAACATTTTCAGTGACCCAAGAAGATAACTGGTTCCCCTTTGCGGTCGTCTGCTGGTTTTCCAATGCCAGCCCCTGGCAACCACAGATCTGCTTCCTGTGTCTATGGATTTGCTTATCCGGGACCTTTCATATAGATGGAATCATACAATATATCATCCTCTGTGGCTGGCTTTCTTCCCTCGGCATGATGGTTTGAAGTTTCATCCATGTGGTCGTATGTATCCGTGCTTCCTTCCTTTTTACTGCTGAATAATTTTGCTTTTTACCTTTTTCTTACGGAACCTTTCAAACAGGTATGCAAGTAGAGAGCAGAGGGTCGTGAACCCCCCACCCCTCCCCCAGGAACCTGGCACCAGATCCAGCAGTTAACGGGCTCATGACTTCTTGGCTTTCAGCTCTAACCCCCAGCCCCTTTCCCTTCCCCCAACCCCACTCTGTTTTTTTTAAATTGTACTGAATCGACCTCGCCGCCGTCCAGAAGGTGGCGCTAGTTTCCAGTTTCTCTCACCCTGTGTCTGGAGCCCCTGTTCCCCCGACGTGGTTGTCAGCAACCACTGTTGTCAGCTTTTTTGCTTTTGCTGGTGTGGCACGTGGATGGGGTCTCATAACAGTGTGATTTTGTGTCTCACTTCCAAGGAGTGGAGCCAGCCGGTCACCTTTTTTCTAGACTCTCCTTTGGAAGAAAGAGGAGACAGAGATGGGGAGTTCCCTGGCGGTCCAGTGGTTAGGACTCGTAGGTTAGGGATGGCCCTGGGTTCGATCCCTGGTCGGGAAACTAAGCTCCCACAAGCCTCATGGCATGGCCAAAAAGAAAGAAGGACACAGAGGTCCAGGGAGGTGGGGTGTCTGCCCTATAGGACTCACTGCCTTTGATGAGGTGGTGGTGGAACCCGGGTCTGACTCCAAAGCCAGCCCGTGATCCGTTTCCAGAGAGGCAGGTGGGAGCCTCTGGGTCGCCCACGGGAAGCCCAGGGCAGAGAGCGTTCGGGGCCAGTGGAAGCAGGACCTCCACGCCCCTCCTCACTTCCCATCCACGTTGGCGCCGTCAATGCCACCAGGGAGGTGGAACAGGCAGCCTAGCACGCAGGGAGGTGAGCTCCTGTCACGTGAGGCCGTCATAGCCTCGCCAGCCCCGCGCCTCCGCCCGTGCAGGTTGGGGCTTGCTTACTGCCGGCTGGGTTGAAGTCACCAGCCAGAGCTGACTGCCAACCCCTCAGGCGTCAGGTTCGCCGGGTGCTTGGAACCCACGCAGGTTCCGAAGCCAACCGTAAAAGGCCATTTTAAAGGCCACCGGGGGAACTCGAGTCTGGGTCAGGTCTGAGCTGATGTTAAGGATGAATAATCATCCAGTCTGTTAGGGGTGATGATGCCTTTGTGAGTCTATCAGGAGATGTGCTCATTTATTTATCTTTTGGGAGGTACCTCGCTGCCCTGCCGCAAAACCTCCCAGTGTTTCTGGGACCCTGGGCTGTTCCCGACACCCCAGCCCCCTGACCCCCCCGCCCAGCCCCTCCCACTGCCCAGCAGGGGAAACCTAGGCCCAGGAGGCCACTGGCTTGCCCCAGGTCACGCCTCAGTAATGTACCCCCCACTAGTTAACTCTTGGCCATTTGTTCATTCGTATATCGATTCATTCAACACATGATGGAGTCTGCGGGCCAGACCCCTGCAGACGCTGGGAGAAATGAACTGTGACCAAGACAGAGCAAGCCCCTGCCCCCTGGAGCACTGAGACCCCGGGAGCATCAAATCACACAAGTGGATTAAAGTTGATCCCCTGGAAGAGTGGTGGCTGGAAGGTGCATGGAGTAGTGACTGTGGGTCGGGGGGTGGGGGTGGGGTCTCGGAAGGGGCGGGGCAGCCCCTGGAGGAGGCGGCGCTTGGCTGAGCCCCGATGGTCAGGCAGGAATTAAGCAGGTGTAGGTGGTTCTGGACCACCTCTATGGGGAGGGAACTCCCAGGGCAAAAGCCTGGGGGCAAGAGAGAGTGTCAGGTGTTGGCGGGGATTAAAGAGGTTGGCCTGGCTGGTTGGAGTAACTGAGGGGACCCGAGGCTGGAGCAGGTGGGAGGATTGGGGACAGGGTGCCGGAGACCTTGATAAGGGATAAGATTGAATCCCAAAAGTAGTGGGGACTGTGGAAGGCATTCTTCCCCCCAAAGTGGCAAGCTGAAGTTCATTCGTGAACACATTTATGGAGTGCTTACTGTATACAGAGGATACAGTTAGAAGGTGAATAAGGAACAGATACTTTCCACAAGGAGTTACGATCCTGATGGAGATCGAAAGGAAAAATTCAGACTTGTTGCACACCCCAGCGTGCCCCGAAAACTATACCAAAACCTTTTTTCCCTGGGGGACTAGAATTCATGGACCGTAAAATTCGCCATTGTCAGTATACAGTTCAGTATTTGTAACATATTCACAAGGTGGTGTGACTCATCACTGCAATTTCACTGTCTAATTCCAGAAACTGAGTCTTTTCTCAGCAGTGATCTTTTTTTTGACTACATTTCAAGGGGTATGAAATTAAAAAAGAACTAAAAGTCTATGATCATTCCAGTGTCCCGGGCTCCCAGGAGGCCACCTCTGTTAGCTGTTTCTTTTATTTATTTATTTATTTTTTTGGTTAGCTGTTTCTTGTGTGTCCTTCAGAGTAAGGCTTCTTGAAGCTGTCAGGCCAGTGACCAACACCCCCCCCTTCTGTTTTCAGGGATTTTTTTAACCTCTTTTTTTAAAAAAAAAATACTTATTTGGCTGTGCTGGGTCTTAGTTGCGGCACGCGGGATCTTTGTTGCAGCATGTGAGATCCTTTTAGTTGTGGCATGCAGGATCTTTTAGTTGTGGCATGGGGAGTCTTTAGTTGCGGCATGCAAACCTTTAGTTGCAGCATGTGGGATCTAGTTCCCTGACCAGGGATCGAACCTGCGCCCCCTGCATTGGGAGCGCGAGTCTCAACCACTGGACCACCAGGGAAGCCCCCTAACCTCTTTATTTTGAATAATTTCAGATTTACAGAAAAGTTTTAGAGTACACAGAATTGCCGCATACCTTCTCCCAGAGTCCTCAAACATTACCATCTTGCCACATCTGCTTTATCCTTGTCTGTCTTTCTAATTACTTGTTCTGAGCTGTTCGAGAGTAGGGGTGTAGCCCAGGGTTCCCGTCACCCTTCGTATTTCCGATGACCACTGTCACAAATGACCACAAACCTAGTGGCTTATAACAACACACATTTATTCCCTCACGGTTCTGGAGGTCAGAAGTCAAAAATCAGTCTTACTGGTTAAAGTCAAGGTGTCAGCAGAGCAGGTCCCTTCTGGAGGCTCTGGGAAGAATTCGTTTTCTTGCCTTTTTCAGCTTTCAGAGGCCACCCGTATGCCTTAGCTCATGGCCCTTTTCTGCGTCTTCAAAATGCATCACTCTAGGGACTCCCCGGTGGTCCAGTGGTTAGGACTCTGCGCTTTCATGCCAGGGCCTGGGTGCGATCCCTGGTTGGGGAACTAAGATCCCGAAAGGTACGCGGCGCGGCCAAAAAAATTGAAAAAAAACCCAAAATGCATCACTCTAACCTCTGCTCATGTGGCCTTCCCCCTCTGCCTCCCTCTTATAAGAACGCTTATGATTACGTTTCGGACCCACCTGGATAATGCAAGATTAATCTCCCGTTTTAAGATCCTGAATTTCATCACATCGGTAAAGTCTATTTTTCCCTGCAAGGTAACATTCACAGGATTCAGACCGTGGACATCTTGCGGAGAGGGGGCATTACTCATCTTACCGCCCCCCCCCCCGAATCTGTCTGTGCTTATTTCCTAAGAACATTCTCTGATACAAACACAGTACAGAATCATCATTAGGAAGTTAACATTGGCACTGTTAGTACTGTTATCTAATCCACAGACCTTATGCCAACTGTCCCAATAATGTCCTTTATAGCAAAAAAAATTTTTTTTAAGTTAAACAAACACACACATACACACACACACACACACACACACACACACACACACACACACACTTCCCCAGTCCAGGATCACACACGTTGCATCTAGTCGTCACACTTTACTCTCCATCCATCTGGAACCGGTCCTGAGTCTTTATCGTTCGTGACCTTGACACTTGGGGAGATTACAGACCAGTTGTTTTGTCAACGTGCGTGTGTTTCCTCGTGATTAGATTCGGGTTACGCATTTTTGGCATGGGTCTCCCAGAAGGGCTCCCCCCTCCACCTTCCGCCACTCCCTTTTCCTAAGTAAACTTTGTACAGAAGCTTACGTAGCACAGACACCGGCAAATGAGCGCGGTGCCAAAGTGCCCAGCTCAGGGGAATTTCTGCAGGTGACGCCCCATATCACCCGCACCTCGAAGCCCCCCTCAAGCCCCTTCCCCTCGCCGCAACCCCCATCACCACTGTGTTGGCATCTAACAACATGGAGTTGTTTCGCCCGCTCTTGAATTTGGAACACACAGACCCGTACAGTCCGTGCACTTTTGAACCTGGCTTCTTCCTTGCAATCCTGTGAGTGTGCCGTCTGTCCGAATTCAGTGAGTGGCCAGAAGGGGGCTTCCGAGGGGCTGGCCCACTGGTGTGTTCGTTTTGTAAGATCTCACTGCGCGGCATGGAGGTGCTCTGTGTGCTTTTCTGTGTGTGCTTTACGTTCGTACAAACGTCCGAATTTTATGCTGAAAGAGGGACGGAAAGGGCTGCACGGCCGTTAAGAATACAGACCCCAGGGCCAGACCGCCGGGTGTGTCTCAGCCATGCCGCTTATGAGCTGGGTGATCCTGGGTAAGTTGATTACCCGAATGTGCCTCGGTTTCCCTGTCTGTCAAATGGGGGTTTTAGTGTTTCCCATCGCAAGATGCTATTGCAGGATTTGGCTCAGTGAGTTGTTCCGAAGGTGACATGAGGTCATTTGTGAGTGTTTGGAACAGGACCTGGCACGGAGTAAGTGAAAATAGATCAGTGTCCTTTTCAATCCGTAAATCGTGAAGACTGTTCTAGGAGGAACGTGGATGAGGTAGCTGGGTGTTGGCGCTGGTCTGAAGCATCACTTCGAAAGCAGCAGGCAGGAGCCCAGCCTGATGTAGGCGTGTTATATGGTCCCCTCCAAGCCGCGGGCAGCTTCGCGGGTGGAGACGAGGAGGCTTTGACGCGATGACCAAATCTTGATAAGTTCTGAACAAAACCAAGACCAGCCTTCCCTCGGATTCCTCAGTGACTATCCTCCTAGAAAATGCACTGTGTATTAAAACCAAACACAAAACACTTTTGTGTGTATACATAAAACTGCTGGGGTTAGTCTCAGAGCATTCCAAACCATGATTTCACAGACGTGAATGTCCACTGGGACGTTTCGCAATCAAACGGAATGTGGGCAACTCTTTGTGATACAGAAGGGCAACGCCTCTGGTTCCCACCTGCCCAGTCTCTGTGGCATCCAGAAACATTGCCAGGGTGGCCCCCATCCCTATGCTAACCAACCCCTGCACGTTCCCGAGACGTCCTCTAGGGGGCAGCATTGCCCACTCACGGCGAGATTTCTAGCCGCTTTGCGCAGACGTGCAAATATTAATACAATCGATCTTCTTTTACGATGTCCGAGTTGGAGAATTCACCTACACACGACATTTATTCGTAACCCCCAAACCAGATATCCTGGTGCTTTTGTGGTCATTGCTGTCATGCATAGAGGAGTGAAAGTTTTGAGTTGCCCAGTGTGCACCCAACTGAAGTCTCACGGGGTGACATTCAGCCTTCTTGTTCCAGCCCATACTGTAAACCACTGTCCTTTCTACAGTCTGTTGAGTGCCATGCTTTTCATTTTTGGGGTGCTTTTTGGTTGGTGATTTCACTGTCTGAAATGTCCCCCTAAATGTAGTGCTTAATGCTGTCCGGTGTCCCTAAGAGCAGGAAGGCTGTGATGTGCTTTACAGAGAAAATACGTGTGTGAGAAGAGCTTCCTTCAGACTCCAGTTGTAGCGAATGTTGGTTGTGAGTTCAATGTGAATCAATGCTGTATATCAGATAAGATGTCTTTAAAAAAATTTTATTGAAGTATAGTTGATTTACAATGTTGTGTTAATTTCTGCCGTATACCAAAGTGACTGGGTTATATATATGTGTGTGTGTGTGTGTATTCTTTTTCATATTCCTTTCCATTATGGTTTATCACAGGATATTGAAGAGTGTTCCCTGTGCTATACAGTAGGACCTTGTTGTTTATCCATCCTATATACACTAGTTTGCATCTGCTAATCCCAAACTCCGACTCCTTCCCTCCCCTACCCCCCTACCCCTTGGCAACCACAAGTCTGTTCTCCGTGTCTGTGAGTCTGTTTCAATTTCATTGATATGCTCATTTGTGTCGTATTTTAGATTCCACATATAAGTGATATCATATGATATTTGTCTTTCTCTTTCTGACCTACTTCACTTACTATGATAATCTCTAGGTCCATCCATGTTGCTGCAAATGGCATTATTTCATTCTTTTTTATGGCTGAGTAGTATTCCATTGTATATATGTACCACATTTTCTTTATCCAGTTATCTGTCAATGGACATTTAGGTTGCTTCCATGTCTTGGCTTTTGTAAGTAGTGCTGCTGTGAACATAGGGGTGCTTGTATCTTTTCAAATTAGAATTTTGTCTGGGTATATGCCCAGGAGTGGGATTGCTGCAATTCTATTTTTAGTTTTTTGAGGAACCTCTATACTGTTTTAGATAGTGATGCACCAGTTTACATTCCCATCAGATAAGGTGTCTTTAAACAGAAACACACATAAACCAAGGTGATGCATTGATCAGTTGATGAAAATGTGACCAGAGGCTCCCAGGAACCAAACCTGTATTCCCCCATAGGAACGTTTGTTCACATTCGATAATTCAGTGCTTCAGGTGACGCTATAGAACATAATTACCAAGAATAAGGAAAATTGACTGACCTTAACATTTTCTGCCTTTTTTTTTTGCATAGATAGTGGTTGCCATATATACCATTCTGCACCTCGAATTTTTTACTCGATATTTTAGAAATGTTTCCATATTGCTAAAGATCTTCCTCATTCATTTCTCTAAATCCTTTTAAATCTTCTATGCATTGCTCTATAAAATGGACATGAGCAGACACCAAATGACGATAAAGCAAACTTTGAATATAAAATACAGAATTCAGGGACTTCCCTGGAGGTCCAGTGGTTATGACTCAGCTCTTCCACTGCAGCGGGCGCGGGTTCAATCCCTGGTCAGGGAACTGAGATCTCTCGTGCCACGCAGTGTGGCCAAAAAATAAAATAAAATACAGAATTCATTTATCCGTTCATGTATTTAAGACCTGCTTGGTGTCAGGTGGTGGTATAATTTGACATAAGGTTTTTAAGCTAGATTTCTTTTTTTTATTATCTTATTTTTTAATTGAAGTGTAGTTAATGTACAATGTTGTGTTAGTTTCAGGTGTACAGCAAAGTGATTCAGTTATACATACATATACATATATCTATTCTTTTTCTGATTCTTTTGCATTATAGGTTATTACAAGATATTGAGTATAGTTCCCTGTGCTATACAGTAGGTCCTTGTTTAAGCTAGATTTCTAAGGGGCTAGTTTAGACCACATGTCAGGACCCTGAGCCTCGCTGATCTGTGTCTCTGCTGCCCCTTAGCCATGCTGCGGATGGTCTCGGCCGTTCTCCAGTTTGGCAACATTGTCCTGAAGAGAGAACGGAACACCGATCAAGCCTCCATGCCTGACAACACAGGTACCACCACATGGCCTGCTACCCACCTACGTACAGAGCATCCTCCCTTCCCAGCCAGACCCACCTCCCATCCAGGACCACCCTGATTTCCTGCCCTTTGCTGAATCTTTACCAAAATAACACCGTCCACTCTTTTCTTGATTATAAAAAGTGTGAGCTCTGCTGAAAATTTGAACAACACCAGTGTGCCAAGGTGGAAGGGGGCGCGGACAGCAGGATCCTCTATCATCCCAGCCCCTCCCAGAAAACCAGCATTAGCACTGGCCATATCTCCTCCTGGCCTCTGCGCTCTGCGTATATATACTTCTGGGGTTTTTTTGCCTTTCAGCAGAAGTATAGTTGATATTCCTTTTTTTATCAAAATGGAAATAGCTTTGCTTCTTTATTATTATAAAATAATACAATCTGAATGGGGAAGAAAATATGGCAAGACAGGGAAGTATAAAGGCAGGGAAATTACCCGTAATTACTGCTAACACTCTTGGGGGCATGTCTCTCTGGGCTTTGTTCTACGTCTGTATCAATGTGGAAATAATTATCACAGAAATGGAATCTTGCTTTACACCGCCTTCCCCTCGAGATGGGAAGAGCTTTCTGTCCTGATTATGACACCCTATGGGCTGTTTTCAAAAGCTGTGCAACACAGAACATATGAAGGAAGGGGCACCTCTCACGATGTCACTGATCTGAGCTGTCCCTGTGACATCTGGGGGCCAGGTTCACACACGCAGCAGGTGTGCCATACATACTCATTCGTTTGATTTTCAAAATTGGGGTCAGACCTTATAAACTGTTTTGAAACCTGCTTTCCCCCCACCCCCTTAATGCAATGGGGGTAACTTTTCAAGGTTATTAACTAGAACTCTACTGGGGTTGCTTCACCTGGGCTCTGTGAGGAGAACTGTATGTCAGTATAATTAATCTCCTTTGGAATCCCTTGTATTTCCTTTTCTGCATTTGCAAACATGGATTGGAGAAGCAGCCCCCAGGCTCCACCGGCTGGCAAAGTACACACCAAGGGCTTAGAACCCTGTTAAGTCACCCTGTTACTGGCAGCATAGTACTCCATGCTGTTTTTTCAGTTTTTAAATATTCCCATATAATGCAGAATCACTGTAGAAGAATTAGAAATTGCAATTGCATCAGAGGGAGAGAGAGAGAGAGAGATTGATTTAAATCCTCATCACCTCTCAGAAATAACCACTGTTGACATTTTAATGTGTCTCTTCCTCAGTGTTTTTCTCTTTTGCTGGAGCTGAGTATTTGTAGTAACTATCTTCCTGTGACGCAAGTGATAGAGGCTCAAAAACACTTCTTAATGATCATTTTAATTCAGAGTCGAAAGAAGAAATACACCTGCCCACACAGCCCTTCCTCCATCTTCTGCCAAAACAGCTATTAACATTTTGGCAATTTTTTATTCCCACAAAAATAGGGAAGAGCAGTGAATTTTTAAAGATTTCTTTTAGGTTTGGCCACCTCACTGAACTCTTATTCCAAGAGTTTTCCCCCAGCATTTTATTGAGACATTTTCCAACATATAGAAAAGTTCAAAAAATTTTATACCAAACACCCAGATCCACCACCAAGATTCTACCACTGACACTTTACTACACTTGCTTTATCGAATATCTTTGCATCCTCTGTTCATCCGTCTCCTTTTCTGGCGCGTTTCAAAATCTCAGGTATTGGTACAGACCCTTCAGCCTGTATATCTTTACTGGCATCCAATATTTGTTTACAGTTCTTTCATGGACTGGAAGTGAAACGTACAAATCATGAAATGTACATGTCTTAAGTGTACCGTGTAATAATTTATAATGATTATTTATTTATTAAATAATAATTATTTATAAGGCTTATATTATTAATTAGTAATAATAATGTTATAAATAATTATTATTTATAATAATCATATTTAGTGACTGCAGAACATTTGTTCAAATGGATGCACCCTGACTCTCTAACCAACCCCTAGCTGTTGGACATTCAGGTTGCTTCCTGGTTTTCCCCATTGTAAACAGTGCTGTGACGGACATCCTCCTAGTCCAGCTTTTGCCCACATCCAGAATTATTTTTGCCAACTTAGGGTTCCAGGAGGAGAATTATTGGGCTGGAGAATGCACACACCTTTAGGACCCGTAATGCCTCTAGCGGGAAAGGCTGGTGTTCCACCAACAGTGGGGGGTGGCACCCTCTCCCCCCTCCCCCACTCTGCACTGTCCCCACCTCCCAGTGCTGATCACATCTTGGTGCCTCTCGCCCTCAGCTGCGCAGAAGCTCTGCCGCCTCCTGGGCCTGGGGGTGACAGATTTCTCCCGCGCCCTGCTCACCCCCCGCATCAAAGTTGGCCGGGACTACGTGCAGAAAGCACAGACCAAGGAACAGGTGGGCAAGGCTGGCGGCAGGTGGGCGCAGGGAGGGCCCTGGATTTTTAAGCAGCTTATGCCAGTTTTTTCTCGCTCACTCAACAAACTTTTGCTGAGTGTCTGTTCAGTTACCGACTCTGGTCTAGGTGCTGGAATAAAGGCAGTCATGGAAACAAAGACCACGCCTTCAGGGAGCTCAGGCTGTAGTAGGGAATCAGATAATAAAGGAAGAAACGGGTGCTTTCTTCAAAGGAGGGGATTGAGGTGTTTGGGAAAGTCTTCTCGGAAGAGGTGACATTTGAGTTGAGACTTGGATGGTTCAAGACAAAGGGCATGTGTAAAGGCCCTGGGGCTGGAACAAGCTTGGCAAGTTGGGAACGTTAAGGAGATCAGTGAGACTAGACAGTGGGGGAGAGGGTGGTAGAAGCCGCAGTCAGAGAGGTTGGAAGGGGACAGATCACATGAGGTCTTAGGAGCCACAATAAGGAGGTGAGTTTTATGTAGAGTGCAGCAGGAGGCCAGTGAGGATTTAAGCCAGGGAATAACTTGGTTCAGTTTGTCTTTATAAAGATTCCCTTGTCTACTGTGTGGAGAATTGGGTCCAGGGGGACCCAGTGGAAGCAATGAGACACAAGGAGGCCGCTGTCACAGTGCCGGCAAGCGATGACAGCAGCACAGATAAGCGTGGTGGCAGTGAGGGTGGGGAGAGGTGAAAACAGACTAGATGTTTTCAGAATTCCAGTTTTGGGGCAGAGGCCTCTGCCTGACCCCAGGCTGGGCTCTCGAGGTGCTAGGACAGAGAAGGCACAGTGACGGATATGAGCTTGGGGATCACACTGACCTGGGTTCTGCTCTCAGTCAAGGTACTATTGATAGGATCCATTTTACAGATGAAGACACTGAGGCACAGAGAGGTTTATTCACATGCCTGAGGTCACACAGCCTCTAAGTAGCAGAGCTAGGATTCCAATCTAGATGTTGGTCTCCAGATTCCACCCTCTTACCTGTTCTGCCGTGGAAATTGGTTCAAGGGTTGGGTGGAATATTCATGAACTAATGTGCCCCCAAGCGCTTCACACAGTGCCCGACGCACAGTAGGGCGTCACTAATGATCTGCTGTTGTTAAAGTCGCTGCTCTTGACGAACCATGATGGGGCTCCGTCCACACCCAGTGTCTCCTTGCCGGCAGGGCGGGGTCGGGGGGCACTAATGTGCAGGCTGGGCCCTCACTGTGTGCCCTGACCTGCAGGCTGACTTTGCGCTGGAGGCCCTGGCCAAGGCCACCTACGAGCGCCTCTTCCGCTGGCTGGTCCTGCGCCTCAACCGAGCGCTGGACCGTAGCCCCCGCCAAGGCGCCTCCTTCCTGGGCATCCTGGACATCGCCGGCTTTGAGATCTTCCAGGTCTGCGCTTTGTGCCTGGCTGGGGGCTGGGAGGGCTCCATCACGCTGGCCCTGTCCCCCTCTCTCTGGTTCCCTGTCCCCCTCTCTCTGGGTCCCTGTTCGCCTCTCCCTGGGTCTCTGCTCCCCTTTCTATGGGTCCCTGTCCCCCCCGGGTTCCTGCCCCCTCCGGGTCCCTGTCCCCCTCTTTCATCTGTCCCTCCCCCCCGCAGCTGAACTCCTTCGAGCAACTCTGCATCAACTACACCAACGAGAAGCTGCAGCAGCTCTTCAACCACACGATGTTTGTCCTGGAGCAGGAGGAATACCAGCGCGAGGGCATCCCCTGGACCTTCCTCGACTTCGGCCTCGACCTGCAGCCCTGCATCGACCTCATCGAGCGGCCGGTGAGCCCACGGCTGCTCCACCCTCCACGTGACCTTGGTCCAGCTCCTCACCCCACCGGCCTCAGGCCTCTCCATCGGTTAAATGGGGAAAATGGCATAGATCCTTGTGGCTGCTGGATAATTAGAACCCAGAACATGCCTGCCACAGGGCGTGGCTCGAATCAAAGGGCTAATCGATGGCTATAACGGTTGTTCTCGTGTTTGCTCGTAGGTCCCAAGTGGCACAAGAACTAAAAATTAGCAGCAACCTAAGTGTCCAGTATTTGGGGATCTGACTTAACTCTTCTGCCCTCCTCTGTTAATGGTCAGGCCAACCCCCCTGGGCTCCTCGCTCTGCTGGACGAGGAGTGCTGGTTCCCAAAGGCCACAGACAAGTCCTTTGTGGAGAAGGTGGCCCAAGAGCAGGGTGGTCACCCCAAATTCCAGCGGCCAAGGACTCTGCGGGATCAGGCCGACTTCAGCGTCCTGCATTATGCGGGCAAGGTAGGGAGCAGGGGCCAGCCTTGGGGGCTGTGGGTGGGAGTGAGGATGAAGGGAGGGTGCAGAGGGAAAGCAGGGGCCACCTGGTGTCCACTGGGACAAGTCACAGCCAGGCCAGGGGTTGGAAAGCCCTTGGAGGAGTGAGGACTCTGTCTGATGAAGTCAGCAAAGGCTTCCTCAAGGAGGGGATATTTGCAGTGGGTTTCAAGAGATGGATAGGAGTTCACCAGGTGGAGAATTAGGTGCATTTTATTCACTCATTTGGCCAACATATGCCTTTTGTGGGCTCAGCCCTGTGCTGAGCAAAGCTGGGGACCCACGTCAGATATGATTCTGTCCTCACAAAGTTCCTTATCTGGGAGGGAGATGAAGACAGACCATCGGGATATAAGGCCGATAAGTGCTTTAATGGGACCAGCTATGGATAGTGTCAAAGTCCAGAGGAGCAATCCCAGGGAAGGTCTCACAGAGGAGAGTGATGCTTGATCTGAACTCTAAATCAAGGGTCAGCAAACATTTTCTGTGAATAGTTTCAGTTCTGTGGGCCAGTCTCTGGCGCAACTACTCAATTCTGCCATGAGAGCACGAAAGAAGCCACAAGTTCACACATAAATGAAGGCCATATTCCAATAAAACTTTATTTATTTTATTATTTTTTAAATTATCTATTTATTTATTTAAATTTATTTATTTATTTTTGGCTGCATTGGGTCTTTGTTGCTGCACGCAGGCTTTCTCTAGTTGCGGCAAGCGGGGTCTGCTTTTCGTTGTGGTGCGCGGGCTTCTCATTGCAATGGCCTCTCTTGTTGCAGAACACAGGCTAAACACACAGGCGTCATGGCGTGCGGGCTCGGTAGTTGTGGCTCGCAGGCTCTAGAGCGCAGGCTCAGTAGTTGTGGCACACGGGCTTAGTTGCTCCGCGGCATGTGGGATCTTCCCGGACCAGGACTCAAACCCGTGTCCCCTGCATTGGCTGGCAAAGTCTTAACCACTGCGCCACCAGGGGAGTCCTATTTATTTATTTTTGGCTGTGTCGGGTCTCAGTTGCCGCACCCTGTGTGGCCTCTTTGTTGTGGCGGGCTGACTTACTTGGCCCGCGACACGTGGGATCCTACTTCCCCAGCCAGGGATTGAACCTGCGTCCCCTGCATTGGAAGGCAGATTCTTAATCACTGGACCACCAGGAAGGTCCCTAAAACTTTATTTATAAAAGGAGGTGGATTTGGCTGGGAGGCCATTGTTTGCCAATCCCTGGTCTAAATGATGAGTAGGGACTTCCCTGGTGGTCCAGTGGGTAAGACTCCATGCTCCCAATGCAGGGGGCCTGGGTTTGATCCCCGCTCAGGGAACTAGATCCTGCATGCCACAACTAAGACCTGGTGCAGCCAAATAAATAAATATTTTAAAAAATAATAATAAAATAAATGATGAGTAACCCGTAGCCAGAAAAGAATGGGTGGAGGGGACGGCATACACAAAGGCTGAGGGGTAGGAGACCCATGTGTTCTGTTCTAGAACTCAGTTGTTTTCCAGACATTTGCTAAGATTTCCTGTGTGCCCAGTCCTCTGCTGGTTGTGAGTCAGACTCAGGCCCTGGCCTCTGGAAGCCACCATCTGGTGGGGGGGGAACGCGTGCAGGGAATCGTGGTGGTCAAGACTGTGATTCCATGGAAGGGAGCTGGCCACGTGAAAATCCACGGAGAGGGAATCACAGGTGGCGGGAACGGCAGGGGTCAAAATCCTGAGGTGGAAATGAGCTTGCACGTTTGAGGACCAGAGTGGCTAAATGAATAAGGAAAGAAGTGTTGGTGGATGAGGTCCCAGAGGTGGGCAGAGTCCTCTTAAGGGAAATACAGAAAGGGAGAGGGACCATGCTGCGGGTGGGTGCAGTTCAGGATATGGGCACAAGGTGTCCACCAGTGCTCTCTCCTGAGTGGTGAGCCCCAGAGCTGGGAATCTCAGAGCTTCTGAGAGGCTCCCTGGGAAATCAGCAGTGCTGGTGAACCCACCATCCCGCCACCCTCCTGTGCCCAATTTCATTCAGGTTGACTACAAGGCCAATGAGTGGCTGATGAAAAACATGGACCCTCTGAATGACAGTGTCGCAGCCTTGCTTCACCAGAGCACAGACCGGCTAACGGCAGAGATCTGGAAAGACGGTAAGGACCAGCTTCCGCAGGCCCTGTCCCTGGAGCTCTGTGCATCCCTTCTCCCAACTCACAGTGTGAACACTTTTGTTCCAGACCTGAGTTGTCAGCTCAGAGGCAGAACTGGTGCCAGTAGGCCAGACAGCCTTACAGTAGTGATTCCAATTAGTGATTGCTTGATTGATATCTCAAACCAGCATCACACTCAATGATAAAACACTCCTCCTTAATCAGAAAAAGACAAGGATGCCCACTGTCAACACTGCTGTGAAACACTGTTTGGGCGATAATAGTTTATGCAATCAGACCAGAAAAAGAAATAGGTATATGAATATTCAAAAGGAAGCAATGAAGTTATTAATTGTAGATGGCATATGATCCCTAAAAAAAAAAAAATCAAGAGATTCGACTGAAAAAGAATTAATAACAACAAGAGAACTCGGAAGGGCAGTATTTACAGGTTAGTCAACTTTTAGGCTTTGCTTTCGTTGATCTCTCCCAAAGTTCCCTTCAGGGATTCAGGGAAGAAAAAAAAGAGCAAAAACCCAGGTATAGTTTTGGAGTTTTCCTGCTCCAACAAGGCCCGTGTGAGTTTGGCCATCAGTCTTTTCAGACTGACACTTTCAGACCAGCAAGCCCTGTCCATCCTTGCCCTCCATCCTTAGAGGAGGTTTGAGAGATGATTTTATAAAACGGACAGAACCAGCATCTTGGTTTCCTGATTCTGGGTTTCCAGAATCTGTCAGTTTGCCTTAATCTTTTACTGAAGTGAAAAGCATAGTAGTAGAAGCGCCAGCCCATGCAATTGGACAAGAGAACAGAATAAGCAAGATGAGTCATTCCCAAAACAAACTCACAGAGCAAAAGGGCATAGCACACCTTGATATGGTGAGCTGATTTTAGACAGGGAAATTTGATGTTAGTATCTCATATAGTTTATACAAGAGGGATTGAAAAGCATTGTTTGATGTTCAGTAACAGAACCAGATTCTGCCGAGAATCATCTCCTTCAGACTGAAAATCTTCCCCGTCAACTTCTTTAAAACTTGTGCCATGTTCATGGGCACATGATGTTCCCCCTAATCCTTCACATGCTCCGCCCTATATATGCTCGGCTCTCAAAGAGTTCCAAGAGAGAAAGTAGAAGTGGCAAAGCCTCTTGAGTCCCGGACTGGAACCCCACACAGTATTATTTCCTCCACAGTTCTTCTGAACAAAGCAAGTCACAAGGCCAGCCCAGATTCAAGGAGCTGCAAGTCACAGAGAGGGGTGGGGGATTGGGGCCATTTCTGCATCAATCTCTACTACAGCTGCCCTGAGCCCAGAGTTGGCTTTGCTTTCGGGCATCCTGACAGCCCAGAGTTGGGTACCCAACATCCTGGAAGCCCAGGGGAAAAGGCAAATGAGACAAACTCTCTTCAACAAGCTGGGTGGGAGCCTTGAGTTAGTCCTTGAGCTTCCTGGTGGCCAGGGCAAAAGGGGATACCTAATAAAACAGATACAGACTCAACCTATAGGGAGAGAAGTTTTTTCCCCCCGGGTATTAAATTCGAAGGGGGCATTCGCCCTTTCAACCAACATTGATGCCCTCATAAAGCTGAACAGGACAGTCTCCCTGGCTTTAAAAGTTCATGGCCAGGATCAGGTTCCTCCTCCTGCTTTGCTCTGTGCTGTTGACTAATAACCCTTTCTTCTTTTTTCTTCCTGCCTCTTCTCATGCTGCTCCCTTTGCACCTGCCATCCCATCTCCCTGCCTCTCCCCCCGTCTGTCCTCACCCCCACCCAGAACACGGGGGCTTGCAGCAGTTCTCTTTCCTGGGCTCCTTCCCACCGTCACCCCCAGGATCTTCAGGGAGGCGCGGCTCTGCCATTTCTCCGTCAGGGGGTGGGTGTTGCTGTGCACCAACGGGTGAGATTTGCCAGACGAGGAGGGTGGGCCCTTTGGACCGGGAACCTGGTTTTGAACGTCTATCCCCTTTCCTTACCATACAGAGATCTTTCCCTCTTCTTTCCTGTCCCCACCCCCTGTTGGCTCCCTTAGCAGTTTCCAGACTCTTTGTAGCAGCACAAGGCCTTCTTCTAACTAAACCGCATGTAAAAGTGCAAACAACTGTGATAGTATCAGCTGGCACTAATTGAGCCCGTACTGTGTGCTGTGCACTGTGCAAAGCCCTTTCACCATTATTAACACACGGAATCCTCTGAACCACCTAATCAGGCAGCTGTTAGTACTGTTACCCCTGTTATACGGTTGAGGACATGGAAGCACAGAGAGGTTAAGTCACCTGCCTGTGGTCACACAGCCAGTAAGGGACAGAGCTGGGATTTGAACCCAGAGCCTCTGCTCTTACCTGTGCTATAAGAACTTAATAAATGATAATTATCCTTTTGATAATAACTAGGAGCATGGCGGTAGGAGGGAGACTTGAACCTGGGGAGGAAAAATGCCATATCTGAGCCCCCACTGTGTGCCAAGCACTGCCCTCAGAGCGAGTTATCTAGTTGACCGTGATAACCCTCGTGATTGGGGGTTGCAGGCCATCAGCTTCTGCCCCAGCTGCAGGTTCTTGAGAAACTGGGAAGGATTCAGTACATAGAATTTGAGACAAAGGAGTGCATGTTTCTCACTAGTTGAAGTGACAGCATCAAATGACAATAGGGAAAAAAAATTATCATGAAATCAGGCCTTTCTGGGAAAATGGTGACTATGGAGGCAGTTTGCCTTATTTTATTTTATGTTTTTTCATTTCTTTTTATTTATGTATTTTTAATTTTTTGCCTTATTTTAAACATTGCCTTATTTCAAATATCGTAATAAAGCCAGACTTCATTACATTGTTAATGTGACACTGTTTCAAGTTCCTGAAAATGCAGCTGTGGTTATCGCCCTTTTCCCTCTCTGTGCCTCAGTTTCCTCATCCATAAAATGGGAATGATTTTTATAGGCTTATAAATAAGCTGATGTATGTCAAGTGCTTTGAGCAGTGCCTGGCAGAGAATAAGTGCTAAGGAAGCATTTTCTATCTTCATCATCATTTGCTGATAAGGAAAATGGAAAAGAAGGGTCAGAGACCAGGGTTCAAGAAGATTCATACTGCCTGGGTTCAGATCCTGGGTCTTCAGATCCTAAGCTGTGTGGCCTTGGGCACAGTCTTCCATCTTTCTGAGCCTCAGTTTGCTGGTCAGTCCAATGGGCTGATAACACCTACCTTACTAGGCTGTGACGGGTGTTTCATATGTAAAGTGCCAGGTCCTATAAATAATAAGATCGTTGACCTTTGGCCAACCCAGCCTCATAAAACTGACCTTTGACTTTACTCTCTCTCTACATCTGTTTCCTCCTTCCACAGTGGAGGGCATCGTGGGGCTGGAGCAGGTGAACAGCCTTGGGGATGGCCCGCCTGGTGGCCGCCCACGCCGGGGCATGTTCCGGACGGTGGGACAGCTCTACAAGGAGTCCCTGAGCCGCCTCATGGCCACACTCAGCAACACCAACCCCAGCTTCGTCCGCTGTATCATCCCCAACCACGAGAAGAGGGTGAGTGACCCAGCCCAGGGAGGGATGGCAACTCTGGCAGTGGGTAAAGTCCCAGTCGCTGGATGTGGCTGGAACCATGTCTGGCCCCAGGCTCACTTCTGACTGGCTGTGTGACCTCGAGCAAGTTGTTTTCCCTCCCAGGCTCAATGCCCTGTTAGGAAAATTCATTCATTCATAGGACTTAAGTTTTACTGAGCACCTACTAGGTGCCAGGTAGTGGGAATACAGTGAAGTCAGGGAGGGCTCCCTGGAGAAGGTGAGGTCTGAGATTGGAAGGATAAGTGGTATTCTAAGCAGAGAACAGCTTGTGCAGAAGCCCAGTGGTTGGTTGGAGCATGAAAGGTACAAGGGATGGAAAAAAGACCGTTGGAGCTGGGAGTGTCATGTAAGTGTGGGGAGACCGTGCCTGGCCTCCTAGGCCACCAATAAGTTTTCTTGTTGGGAAAATCAGAGAATAGGCCCTGTAGAGAAGGGTCAGCATAGAAGGTGAAACTAGGTGCCTGGGGCTTATACTGTCCTCAGAAAGCACGAGCTGAGGTTATTGAGTAGGTGGATCTGTGTTTCTCATAGCTGTAAATACCATATTTTATCAAATCTAAGACACCTTTATAGTGATATTTTAGCATCTCTGAAGTTGGGATGTGGCTTACAATCAAAGGCCTGTCCGAGTTTAATCGACAAGAGCTTTTCTTTCTTGGTGGTATAGAAGATAACAGTGTGTTTTACAATTGATAGTGGCTTTTATTTGATGAAATACGGCATACATGGACTCAGCCACTTCTCCAAAGAGCCTTAGTGGAGAATGGTGCTTACAATCTAAGATCTGGGTGCTCCATGGTATCAAGGTGTCACTCCCAGGACCTCTCCGTAAATAGAGCTATGTACGTACACACTAACGTACATGCATGCATACACATGTATATACATGTCCACACATACATGTGTACATACACGTAAACATCTACGTTTATTTCTATGACTATCTTTATATATTGAAAACTACGAGTTCCCACCAGTATGTCAAGTTCCAGTCCAGCATCTCTTTTTAGCAACAGTGAGATCCTGTAATATAGCACACATTTACGAGTTTTCTCAGCCCCCTTTTACGTAATCAGTCTCCTGACCTTGCTGGGCACCTCCCCACTCAAGCCTGCCAAATGTCTTGTTGAAGGGTGGAATGGAGGAAGGAAGGAGGAAAGGAAGGATAGGAAGGAAGGAAGGAAGGAAAGGAGGGAGGGAGGGGGGAAAAAAACCAAAATGTTACTGTGAGACCATCCTATATATTATTTCCAATTTCCAGCTATCTTCAGCCATTTCCTTGGGGCTCTTTTGAGAGAGCCACTAAGATGGCTTAAGCAAAAGTGAGAATGTATCAGGAATTCCCCGGCGGTCCAGTGGTTAGGACTCCACGCTTTCACTGCCGAGGGCCCGGGTTCCATCCCTGGTTGAGGAACTAAGATACCACAAGCCACAGGGCACGGCCAAAAAAAAAAAAAGTGAGAATGCATAGATTCACGTAATTGACGATTCCATGATTAGGTTCAGGCATAGTTGGATCCAGGTGCTCAAACGGTGACGTCAGGAATCTTTTTCCTCTGCTTGGCTCTGCTTTTCTGTGTGTTGCCTCCTCTCCGATGAATCTCTGTCTCCATTCTCAGGGTGGCACGGCAGCCACCAATGGCTCCAGACTTTCATTCTTTCAGTTCAGCAACCCTAAAGGAAAGAGAGAGCCTCTGGCAGCATGGATGTAGCAGAAGTCCCAGGGCTGGCTTTCACTGGCCTAGGATGGCTCTTGTGCCCACCCTTGAACCAGCCTGATTGGCCTGGCCTGAGTCACATGACCATGTCTGGAGCCAGGATGAGGTCAGTCCTAGCCACTCATGGACTGACAGCATAGGGGGAGGAATAGCGCCCTCCCTCCCACAGAATGGAAGTGTTATTACCAAGGAATAGGGAACATATATAATAATAAATAAACAGAAACTCCCTTTTTGCTGGGACATAAACATTCTGAGGGCAGGGGCTTTTATCGCCTTTTTTACTGCTGAGTCCCCAGTGCCTAGAACACATTGTGTGGCAGACAGTGAGTATTAATAAACATTTGATGGATGAATAAGTACATATATGCTTAGATAGCCCTTGAAAAAGATACAGAATGGTGGTTCTCATTTTTTAACCCTCCTCCCTACCAGATATTTATATTCTGCCCTAGCCTGGGGCCAGGGCTTTTTTTTTTTTTTTTTTTTTTTGGTTTTGTTTGTTGTTTGTTTTTGCTTTTTTAAGCATGTGAGGGGACTCCAGTGTGTAGTCTGGGTTGAGAACAACTGATCTAGAAGACTCCATAAAAACCTGGGTATTGTGTTGACCACTCTGGGGGCCTGGGCAAGGCAAGAGTTGTTTTTCAGAATGTGTAATTTGAATTTTTTTGTAGTGTTTAGATTTTTACCATTTGTGTATTACTTTGGGGGGAAAAAAAGCAGGTAAGAGAAAGAAAAGGCAATGAAAGCTAACTACCAAAAATAATGATGTCCGTGCTTTGTTCACACATCGCCTTCCTAGACTGTCCTATGCAAATTCAGCACTCTCCGTCCTCCCTCCCCTCTGCTCTTTGCCCCTCAGCACTTAGTACTCATTTACTCCTGACGTTTGTGATGTCTTGACCTCATTTATTGTCGACCTCTCCCAGTGGACAGTGAGCTCCCTGGGGCAGGCATTTCTGCCTGGCATGTAGTAGGTGCTCAGTAAATGATAGGTTGAACCAGATGAAATTGCCAACCATTTTTGACCTGCCCAAACTGCCATCCACCTGAGTTCCCCTGACGGCTGCCATCCAGTGAGTGGCGCCCCTGTGTGGCAGCCACTGACCTCGCATGTCTGTGACTGCTCTTTGCAGGCTGGGAAGCTGGAGCCGCGGCTGGTGCTGGACCAGCTGCGCTGTAACGGCGTCCTGGAGGGCATCCGCATCTGTCGCCAGGGCTTTCCCAACCGCATCCTCTTCCAGGAATTCCGGCAGAGGTGAGCGGCATGGGGTGGGGTAGGGCTTGGGTGCCTGCATCCGAAGCACCCCAACTGCTACTTCTGGGAAGGGTCAGGGGTGGGGCCTCAGCGCGAGTGGAGGGGCGGGGCCTCCGGGCAAGTTCCTTTGGTTACTGAGTCTCAGCTTTCTCCTCTGTGATTTGGGAGAGCAATGCCCCCATTCACTGGACTCCCCAAGAGAAAGGGCATAGAGTACTATGTTGCGATCTGGGTATCGCAATCGGCATTTCTTATAAAAATGCAGTCAAGGACTTCCCTGGTGGTGCAGTGGTTAAGAATCCACCTGCCAAAGCAGGGGACACAGGTTCGAGCCCTGGTCTGGGAAATTTCCACATGCCACGGAGCAACTAAGCCCGTGCACCACAATTACTGAGCCTGCGCTCTAGAGCCTGTGAGCCACAACTACTGAGCCCACGTGCCACAACTACTGAAGCCCGTGCACCTAGAGCCCATGCTCCACAACAAAAGCCACCGCAATGAGAAGCCTGCGCACCGCAACAAAGAGTAGAAGCCCGCGCACGGCAACAAAGACCCAATGCAGCCATAAATAAATAAATAAATAAGTTTATTTTCTAAAAAATGCAGTCGAATAGGAGAGAAGGAAAAAATATTAACATATAATAAGCCAGTAATATGGTGAATATGATAACAAAAATTATGCTTCATGCAAGCTGTATATAGCAGCACCATGCAATAGAAAGAGAATGTGAGCCCCATATACAATTTAAAATTTTCTAGTAGCCATATTTTTAAAAGTAAAAAGAAACAGGTGAAATTAATGATAACAAGAGTTTATTTAACCCAGTACACCCAAGATATTAGATCATTTTAACATGTAATCAATATAAAAAATTAGTAGTGAGACATTGTGCATTCTTTTATTCCTACCGAATCTTCGAAATTTGGTGTATGTCTTACACCTGTAGCACATCTCAGTTCAGACACTAAATTTCCAGTGGTCAAAGTGAAATGTAGTCCTATCAAAACAGTGAAATCGTGGGAACTCCCTGCGGTCCAGTGGTTAGGACTCCCTGCTTTTACTGCTGAGGGCGCATGTTCAGTCCCTGGTTGGGGAACTAACATCCCCACAAGACGAGCGGCCAAAAAAAAAGCAAAGAAAGAAATTGTGTTGAACAGAAAAATATTTTACACTGCTTCAGTTTTTTGTTTTTTTTTTTTAATATTTATTGATTTATTTGGCTGTGCTGGGTCTTAGTTGCAGCATGCAGGATCTAGTTCCCTGACCAGGGATCGAACCCGGGCCCCCTGCATTGGGAGCATGGAGTCTTAACCACTGGTCCACCAGGGAAGGGAAGTCCCCCCTGCTTCAGTTTTTAAATTTAAATTTCACTTAGTTAAAATGAAACGCAGTTAAAAAGGCAGTTGCCCAATTGCCCCGGCCATGTTTCAGGGGCTCAGTAGTTGGGTGTGGCCAGTAGCTGCTGCACTGGACAGTGCAGGTCTGCAGTTTCATACTCAAAGTGTGGTCCCCAGGCCAGCAGCATCAGTGTCACCTGACAGCTTGTTGGGTATGCACATTTTCAGGCCCCACCCCAGACTTACTGAATTAGCATCTGCATTTTAGCAAGATCCCTGGTGACTGAGAAACTCTGATACACACACACACACACACACATACACATACACATTTCCCAATCACCAGTCAAAAAAAATCGCATATTAATATATGACATTAATATATAATATTATGTATATGTGTTTGTGCATATATGTTGTACATCTAATATGCATTATTTTTAATGAAATGTCAGGATCCAGGGAGAGGGCACAGCAGGAGAAAGGCTCTGAGGACAGACACGTGTGCTTATGAAACGTACTTTTAAAATTTGGAGTTGCACTGAGAAATGTGAAAGAAACAGCTGTAAAGCACTTAGCTCAGGACCTGACACGTAATAAGTTCAAGAGCATCAGCCCCTATTTGTTGTTATTCTCACACTTCCGAGACACACCTTGCCTTTACGTCTCAATGACCTATGGTGTTGGTGTAATTAAACACTCATAATCAGCACGTGGTGTGTCCTAGGAGTGGACACACCTAGGACATATTGATGATGTTGCCATTGGTGGTGGTATTAATGCTCTCTGCCTGGTGTGTGGCCCTCGGTAATACTTAAATATTTGTTTTTCTTACTGTTCCTATTGTTATTGTTATTATTGCTATTTGTCACTCTGAACCCAGTGCCTGGCCATGGTGACAATTTGCTGTTACTCTTCACCCCTCCCCCACCCCTCCCCACCCACTTCAGGTACGAGATCCTGACACCCAATGCCATCCCCAAGGGCTTTATGGATGGGAAGCAGGCCTGTGAGAAGATGGTGAGTGTGGGGTGGAGGCTGAGGGTGTGTGCATGAGTGTGAACGTGTGTGCACAGTCTCAGGTGGTGGAGGAGGTTGAACTGGAGCCTCCCCTTTCATCACCCTTCCTCCTCATGACCCCTCCCCCCACTCTCACAGATCCAGGCCCTGGAATTGGACCCTAACCTCTACCGCGTGGGACAAAGCAAGATCTTCTTCCGGGCAGGGGTTCTGGCCCAGCTAGAAGAAGAGCGGGACCTGAAGGTCACAGACATCATTGTGTCCTTCCAGGCAGCTGCCCGGGGATACCTGGCTCGCAAGTGCGGCTCCCCACTATCTCTTGGGGTCACGTTGGCCAAGGCTGGTTCAGGGAGGGGTTGACCAGATGGCCCCAGAGGCTGGGTCAGGGAGGCTCCAGGATGGTAGAAGATCAATTGGCTCCAGATGTCAGGGCCTCCAGGATGGTAGAAGGGCTGAGAACAAAAGGATGGAGCCACTGGACGCCCAGGCTTCTTGGTTCTAGAGTCCCTGAGGCTTCTGAGCAATGCTGGGGATTCAGAGAAGAGCTAGACTCAGCATTAGGGTGACCAACCATCCCGGTTTGCCTGGGACTGGAGGTTTCCCAGGATGCATGATCTTCTGTGCTAAAACAGAGAAAGTCCCAGGCACACCAGGTCCGTGTGATCACCTTAGTGGCCAATCCCTCAAGGGACTCCAGTCTGGAGGGGGATACATACACGGGCACAAAGTGTCACAGTCCAGGGCGAGATGTGCTTTGATGGGGGTCATACAGGTACAGCAAGAGGCCCTTCAGACCAGGTAGATGAGGGAGGATGGGAAAGGTGTTCCAGGCAGGAGTGACAGCTTGTGCCAAGGCCCAGTGATGTGAGAGCCTGGTACATTTCAGGAATGCAGGGAGTTTTCAGGACGGTCTCCTTCTCCCTTGGAACTGGCCCAGAGGAAGGATCAGAGAATAAAGGACTCCTCAAACACCAGGCAGAGGGGCAGGGACCATATCCAGGGGCACTGAGGAGCAAGAGAGGGGTGGGTCAGCTGTGGGCATAGAAAGCCCTCTCTGGAGGCTGGGAAGCTGGGGAGGTGGCTGGGGTGAGGGTCCAGTGGGTGGAAGATGAGGCTGGGGCTGAACTGGGGCTGGGGCTGTGGGGACAGAGAGGAGGGAATAGGGCAGAGAGAGTCAAGGGCAGAGAGACCGATAGACGGAACCCAACAAGATTTACTGATAATAGAGCAGTGCTTGCACACAGTAGGCATTTAATAATGGTTGACTAATTGAAGAGAGCTTTGCTCCCTTGCTAAGGGGACGGGGCCTGGAGGGGCTGAGTCTCCATTGTCCCACCCACCCATCTCCCCACCCAGGGCCTTCCAGAAGCGCCAGCAGCAGCAGAGTGCTCTGAGGGTGATGCAGCGGAACTGTGCAGCTTACCTCAAGCTGAGACACTGGCAGTGGTGGCGGCTCTTCATCAAGGTGAGGGCACCTGGAGAGGTGGCCCAAGTGGCAAGGAGACAGGTCCTTGGGGCCAGGTCTGCTTGGGCAAGTGACTTTCTTGGTTTGGGCCTCAGTTTTGTGCATCTGTAAAATGGGACTGATCAGCCCACCTTTTGTTCATCAGGATTCTTGAGGTAACAAGCGACAAAAAATCTGACTCAAACCAACGTGGTTAAAAGATACGGGACAGCTTTAGGTGCAGCTGGATCTAGGGTTGAGTTGAGGTCCCTAAGACCCCCTAGGATTCAATGATTCACTGGAAGGACTCACAGAACTTAGAAAAGCTGTTATGCTCATGGTTACAGTTTATTACAGTGAAAGGATGGACATTAAAATCAGAAAAGGTAAAAGGCGCACAGGGCAGAGTCCAGGAGAGACCAGACACGAGCTTCCAATTGTCCACTCCCAGTAGAATTGTACAGATAGGACTTAATTCTTGTAGAAATGCTGTATGACAGCACATATGGAATATTGCCAACCAAGGAAGCTTACCCAAGCCTTAGTGTCTAGGGTTTTCATAGGCATGTGATTGACCCCCTTGACTGTCCACGTGGTTGACCTTAGTTACTCCAGCCCCTCCAGAGGTCAAGGTAGACAAAGGACTCTTTATCAGGCAGGATAATCCAAAGGTTTAGAGATGATCTCCCGGGAACCAGCCAAGGGCCAGTCCTTTCCTTGAAATATGCAGGGTTTGAACAACCCAGACCTGCTGAGTTAACCCTTTATCGCACAAGGGCCCAAACAATGTTACTTATCTGACATTCTGTGCCTCCCATGTGACTTTCCTCCATGATGATCCCTGCAGACTTTTCCCACATGGCGGCCACCAACCAGGCCACTGTGGTCTTTTCTTATCACAGACTTCCAGCCAGAGTCCCAGGTTTCACTCTCACTGGCCTGGCTGGAGTCATATGACCATCCCAGAACCAGTCAGTACACATCAGATGAGCCAGGCCGGCATCACACGCCTCCCCAATGCAGAGGGGCAGAGCCAAGTGTGTGAGCTTCGAGGCAGGGTGTTCTCCCAATGGGAAATTGGAGAGCAGGAAGGAGGATGGAGATTTGGAGGCAAAAACACAGCTGTTCAGTGTAATTCTGAATATGACGTCTGAACTGTCAGCCTACACGCCCTCAGCCCATGTTAACTGAGCACCTACTATGTGCCAGTAACTTTTGAGGGTACAATAATAAAATGGTAAATAAAAACAGACAATGCCCCACCAACAAGGACCTACTGTATAACACAGGGAACTATACCCAATATCTTGTAATAATCTATAATGGAAAAGAATCTAAAAAAGAAAAAATATATATATATTAGAATATATAAGAATATATATAGTTATATATAACTGAATCACTATGCTGTGCACCTTAAACTAACACAACATTGTAAATCAACTATATACTTCAATTAAAAAAAAAAATATATAGTGCCCTGCCCCGTGGAGCCCACAGTTTAGGGCAGGGGTTGGTAAGCTATGGCCCATGGGCCAGACACCTGTTTTTGTAAATGCCCATTGGTTTGGTTACTGTATTGTCTGTGCCTGTTTTTGAGTTACAGCAGCTGAATGGAGTAGTTAAAACAGAGACAGGATAGCCTGCAAAGCCTCAAATATTTCCTAGCTGGCCTTTTAAGAAAAAGTTTGCCTATCCTAGGTCTGGGGACAGGAGGTGTGGTTTGCCAGGTGTCACTGAAAAAAAATACACAACCTACAAGTTGAGAATTATGTTTTGTTTGGGGCTTTACTGAGGACTTTAGCCCCGGATACAGCCCTCAGATAGCTCTGAGGGACTGTTGCAAAGAGGTAAGGGAGGAGCCGGGATATATAGGAGTTTTGAAACAAACAAACAAAACCAGGTAGTCAAACATCAAGATTACTGCTAATTAAAGAAAAACCAGCCACCTTGAGTTAATGAATTTAGCGCTTTTCTCTGAATGGGAAGATGCAAGAGTCTGGGCTGAATGAAATTATTCCTTTGATATGCACCTTAATGACCTAGGGCCAGTATCCTGTTTTCCTCCATCCTGAATCCCCTCAGGGTGCACCGTTGGGGGCAGCTGCAGCGGCTCACGGCTTGATGGCCTCAACATCCTCTGTTTACTGATATGTCAGGCGATGTCCGGTAACATTCTTGGTCCACACAGGCATCAGTGAATGAATCCCACAAATAAACAGAAAGTTATAGTTGTGATAAATGCTATGAATTAGCTCAGAAAGGAAGATAATAAAATAGAATCAAATACAGTAGAGAAGTTGAGAAGAATCGGAGTTGAGGAGAACCAAAGAAAAGCAATAGAACAGATGTGAGCAGAGTATATCCCGCTTAGCAAAGGGGAGGGTGGTTTGGTGAAACTTTCATTTCGGTTATTCATGTGGTGGGGGGGGGGGGCTGGCCTGTCACTCCAGCCTGGAATCACACAGTGTAAAGTGCATCTCTCACTATGGACCTTGGACCGAGAACTTTGAGGCACAGTGTCTCCTGTAGGCCAAGGGACCCTGTAGCAAAAAAGGGACACATTTAGTGCTGCTTGTAATGTACCCCGGACTGTTCTAGGCTGTTGGCAAATGTGAAGTCATTCACTCATTCCGACTGATGAGGTCACAAGGCCAGTAGTGGAGGAGCTGAAATGCGAACCCAGGAATGCGGCCCTGCTCAGAGCGTGAGTTCTTAGCTCCTGAGCCCAGCGGCCTCCCACGGTGGGAGCCAGTCACCCACCATCCCTCCTGTCCCCCTAGGTGAAGCCACTGCTGCAGGTAACGCGGCAGGATGAGGTGCTGCAGGCACGGGCGCAGGAACTACAGAAAGTGCAGGAGCTGCAGCAGCAGAGTGCCCGCGAGGTGGGCGAGCTCCAGGGCCGGGTGGCGCAGGTAAGGGGCGAGGTCCCCGGGTGAGGGCGTGGCGGTGGGAGGAGCCGATGGTGGGCGGGGCTTCCAGCTGAGCTGGGTCGGGGGCAGGGGTAGGTTGCGGGCTGGCAGAGAACCGAGGTTTACTGGGGCCGAATGGGGGCGGAACCTGGTGTGGTTGAGCAGCGAGATGCTGGGAGCCGGGCCCTGGGGATGTCGCCAGGGTATTGAGTGGGGGTGGGGCTGGTTGCTGCAGAGCCAAGATGATCAGGAGGCTGGTCCACCATCGGGGCAGGGCAGGGGCTGGGCTATCCTACACAGGAGGTGGACTTGTAACTGTTGCCAGTATTTCTGGAATCTTAAAATAACGCTGAAGCAAACCCCTTCTTGAGCATTTTTCTGTTTGTTTTTTCAGAATTATTTCCTTTGGTTAAATTTCTAGGCGTAGGAGTATTAAATGCACTGTGAGCTGATAGAACGTCCTCCCTGGGGCTATTTGGAGGATGGACTGGAGATGGAGAGACTGGAGGCTGGGAGAGCGGGTAGAGAGTCCACTGGGAGAGGATGAGGCTCAAGCCTGTTAGGGTTATGGGGAGAGAGGAGGGGGGCAGGAGGGATGGAGCTGGGGACTGATGGGCTGTAGGGAGGTGAGGGAGAGGGAGGCCTCCAGGGGTCTGACTTGGTGACTAGGGGTCATCCTGAGATGAAGAGCAGGATGGGGGACTGTCTTCCGTCTCTCCCTCCTGCCCCCCAGGCCTCAAAGGGCAAAGTAACTCAGCGGGCAGGAGGGACCTTGTGCTCCACTGAGGGCCATCCTGGGAGCACTACCTAACGGACGCTGACCTCCCACCCCATCCCCAGCTGGAAGAGGAGCGTGCCCGCCTGGCAGAGCAACTGCGAGCAGAGGCAGAATTGTGTGCTGAGACTGAGGAGACCCGGGGGCGGCTGGCAGCCCGAAAGCAGGAGCTCGAACTGGTGGTGTCGGAGCTAGAGGCCCGTGTGGGCGAGGAGGAGGAGTGCAGCCGCCAGCTGCAAACCGAGAAGCGGAGGCTGCAGCAGCACATACAGGTCTGGCCCCGTGCGCCCGAGGCCGCCTCCCCCACCCCTTCTGTTTACCCCACACTCCTTTGCTTCAGCAAACCCTGCCTCTTTTGGCCATGAATTGGAAAAAATGAAACAAAACAAAACTCAGCTCCAAGTGTCTTAAGCAAAAAGAATACTTTTTTTTTTTGGCTTTCGAATTAATGGGAGACTCTAGAATGTGTAAGCTTCAGGCATGGCTGGATCCGCGTGCTCAAGCAGTAGCTTCAGTACTCTGCCTCTCTCCACCTCCTGGCTCCATTTGCCTCTGTGCTGCTGCATTCCAAGGCAGGCTGCCCTGCCATGGTTCCCCTTCAAAATCCATTGTGTATTTTACACTTAAGGCGCGTCTCAATTCAGATGCTCAATTTTCATTGGCAGGACTTCATCTGCATTTGTGTTTCATAACTTCTTCTGTGAAAAAAAGTAGATTAACATCCCCACGTTGATCCAAACATACTTAAAAGTTCCCCAATAATTAATTGAGTGACTGGTTTTAAATTTAAAAGAAATCGAATTAAATTGAAAATTTGACTCCTCAGACTGGTCACATTTTAAGAACTCAGTAGTGCTTTAATCACCTCCTTTTGACCCCATTGGTGAGGGGGGCAGGGATCCTGCCCTGTGGTTATGGAGATGGCCTAACACACCACACCTGATCCTGGACAGATGCGATAGAAAGCATGTTATCAGTCACAAATGTTCACAGCCTGAGGGAGGCAGACACCGTGGCACAGAGAGTCACAGTGGGGTTGCGTTCAGGAATGGCATGAACAAGCTGCAGCTGTGAGAGGCAAGCCTAGTAGTAACAAGAGGATGAGGTGACCCCTGGTTCCTGCAGGAAGATGTGATTGGTTTGTTTTATTTATTTATTTATTTTTTGGCTGCGCCACATGGCATGCGGGATCTTAGTTCCCTGACCAGGGATCGAACCCATGCCCCCTACAGTGGAAACGCAGAGTCCTAACCACTGGACCACCAGGGAACTCCCGATTGGTTTGTTTTAAATAATTCCAAGGACTAGCAGGTAACTGAAGCCTACTAGATAGGGATAAGCAGGTACCCTGTCTGGTCCCCAGGATACAGAGGGTTATTGGTTAGGGGACCTTATCTTTGGTAGTGGGGCAGGTGGAAGGACTTGTGATTAGGCCATTATAGGGACTCCCAATTTTACCAGCCATCAAGGCCACACGTAATATTGAATTTTTTAAAATTGAGGTGTAATTGACATATAACATTATATTAACTTTCAGGTGTACACATAATGATTCGATGTCTATATACACTGCAAAGTGATCACCGCAATAAGTCTGATTTACGTCCAGCACCTTAAGTAGTTAGAAAAAAATTTTCCTTGTGATGAGAATTTTTAAGATCTACTCCTTTAGCAATTTTCAAATACACAATAAAGTATTATTAGCTACAGCCGCCATGCTGTACATTACATCCCCATGACTTATTTCATAACTGGAAGTTTGAGCCCCTTCACCCATTTCTCCCACCTCCCTACCCGCACACCTCTGGCAACCACCAATCTGTTCTCTGCATCTATGAGCCTGTGGGTTTTATTTTGTTTTGTTGTGCCACTCAGCTTGCGGGATCTTAGTTTCCCGATCAGGGATTGAACCCAGGCCCTCGGCAGTGAGAGCGCCAAGTCCTAACCATTGGACCACCAGGGAATTCCCTGAGCTTGTGTTTTTCTGTTTTTTTGGTTTTTAAAATTATTTATTTATTTTTGGCTGTGTTGGGTCTTCGTTGGCTGCGTGTGGGCTTTCTCTAGTTGTGGCAAGCGGGGGCTACTCTTCCTTGCGGTGCGTAGGCTTCTCATTGAGGTGGCTTCTGCCTGCTGTGGAGCACAGGCTCTAGGCACACAGGCTTCAGTAGTTGCAGCAGTTGGGCTCAGTAGTTGTGGCACACGGGCTTAGCTGCTCCGCGGCATGTGGGATCTTCCCAGACCAGGGATCGAACCCGTGTCCCCTGCATTGGCAGGTGGATTCCCAACCACTGCGCCACCAGGAAAGCCCTGAGCTTGTGTTTTTTTCTTGTTTTAGTTTTGTTTCTTAGATACCACTCATAAGTGAGATTGTCTGGTATTTGTCTTTCTCTGTCTGACTTATTTCCCTTAGCATAATGCCCTTGAGGTCCATCCATGTCATTGCAAAATATTAAATCTTAATTTCCAGTCTCACATCACAAATCACCACACGTGCCTGGTGACTGCCGTAGTGGACGGTGCCCATCTCTGTGACATGTTTATTTATGATGTTTATTGTTTATAATCTTCACACACACATACAAGAATGTGATTTCAATGTGATAGACAAAGATTTTTATCTATCCTAATACCTCAAACAGTGCCTGGCCCCCACCAGGCACTCAATCAGTGTTTATTGACCCACTGAATGAAAAGTAAGCGTTGGATCCTTCCCAGCCCCACCCAGACTGTGGACCTGTCTGAGCCACGAGCCCCGGAGATCCGTGAACCATCCCCTCCACCCATCCTTCCCATCACACGCCAGTCCCCAGCCGCTGGGTCCTCAACCCTGCCTTCTCCCCACTGCAGGAGCTGGAGACCCACCTCGAGGCTGAGGAAGGGGCCCGGCAGAAGCTGCAGCTGGAGAAAGTGACGACGGAGGCAAAGCTGAAAAAGTTTGGGGAGGATCTGTTACTCTTGGAAGATCAGAACGCCAAGCTGAGCAAGGTGGGTGGGCTGTGAGCCCCAAGGGCAGGGGGAGTGGGCTCACTGGTGAGCACAGGTCCTTCTCTGCATCCCCCCCAGCTTGCCCCACCTCTAGGGGTCTTCAAACTCTCAGTCTTGGCTGTGTCTCCTTTGAACCCTTTCCATCTCCTTGCGTCTCTGTCACAGCTTCACTCAAGATGGTATTTATTGAGCAGCTATTATGTGTCATTATCTATCTCTGGATCATCCGACACCCCAAAGCCGCATCGCTGAAAACAACCCCCGTTTCATTACATCCCATCGTTGTGTGGGTGGGCTGGACTGTGGTCCCCTTAGGCAGTCGCGATGACGTAGTGGCGGGCGCTGGAGGGCTGGTGTCCAGGTGCTCTTTTGTGTGACCCTCTGCCCATGGGAGAGCCTGGGTTTCTCACCTGGCAGCGCAGGGCTCCCAGAAAAAGAAGTGGAAGTGGGCAGGTCTCTGAAAGGCTTAAGGCTGGAACTGACACGGCATCACTTCCCTTGAATTCTATAGATCAGGTGTTGGCAAACGTTTTCTCTAGAAGGCCAGATAGTAAATATTCGAGCCTTGGCAGGCCACTCCGTTTCTGTGACAACCACTCAATTCTGCCATTGTAGCATGAAAGCAGCCACAGGTGGTCTGTGATCAAATGGGCGTGGCTGTGTCCCAATAAAACTTTATTTATAAACACAAGCAGTGGGCCATATTTGGCCTGCAGGCTGTGGTCTGCAGACCACTGAGCTTAAAGCAGACTCAGTCTAGATTCAAGGGTTGGGGAATTAGACTCTGCCTCTGGCTGGGGACATGGTGAAGAATCTGCCACCATCTTTAACCTGGCACAGCCAGGACTGGACTAGGCACAGGGGATATGGCATTTAACTAACTAGAAAACCATTTCTGTCCTCACAGGGGCATGGGGGGAGAGGGAAGCTAGATGAGTCACCCCAGGAAATCAACATAACCACACATCATGAACTAATTATAAACTGTCAGAAAAGAACAGAAAACCATGGAAGTGGGGTGGCCTGACTTGTGCTAGGGGTAGTCAGGGCAGGCTTCCTGGAGGCAATGGTGCCTGAGTTGAGAGCTCAAGGATGCACAGTTTTTTGCAACATTCCTTGGATGCAGTGGCTCTTCTCTTCTACTCTGTTCTATTTGTTCTTTTTTGAGGTAGTGCTGACCCACTGCCTTGATTTCCAAAACCACTGACAGGTTGAAAAGTGCTGCTCAAAAATAAATTAAAAAATAAAATAATAAATAAAAATAATAAACAGAAAGAAAAAAGAAAAGAGCTGCTCCAGGCCAGTGCTTCTCAAACTCCACCGTGCCCAGGAATTATATGGAGAACTTGTTAAAATGCAGATTCTGATTCAGCACGTCTCGGGTGGAACCTGAGATTCCATTCCTTGCAAGCTCCCGTTTGGTGCTGATGCTGCTGGTCCATGAGCTGGACCTGTAGTAGTCACAAGGCTCCAGAACTCACCCATAAATGCAGCACATGTGCAAAGATGTTCACTGCAGTGTTGTTTATAATAGCAATTGATTTGAATCAACCTCAGTATCCATCTGTGGGCCAATGGGTTAATGAATGGGAGTGTCCTTCAAATAGTGGGAGTCTCCACAGTTAACAGGCGTGAACCCGGTGGGGGTGGGACGGGTCCCTAGACCCTAAAGAATGCAAAAGGAGGGAAGGGGGTGGGAACGGGAAAGGTCAGGGAAGGATGGAGATAAGCAGAAAGGCAGATGAGAATGATATCAAAGATGAGGGTCGGGCCCCTGACGCCCCACCCCCACCTCCTACCACCCTCAGGAGCGGAAGCTGCTGGAGGAGCGTCTGGCCGAGTTCTCATCCCAGGCAGCTGAGGAGGAGGAGAAAGTCAAGAGCCTCAATAAGCTTCGACTCAAATACGAGGCCACGATTGCAGACATGGAGGGTGAGCACCTGCCCCTCAGTGGGGGCCCGTGCACACTCCAGCAGGGTCAGGGGGTACCTCGGGTGACCCTCATGTGCTGTGGGGCCTCAGTGGTCATATCTGTTAAATGGGGGCAGGAAAGAAGACTCGGGACAGGTTAGGTGTCCTCCCAGCTCTTAAGTTGTTTCTGTCTCTCTCCATCCAATTCTCTCACTCTCTCCTAAGTGTCTTGGGTCACTCTCTCAATCTGACGGTCCCACTAGCTGTTTCAGACACTTTTTTTTTTATCTCTGTCCCTTGCTGTGGACTCAGAAGCAGAAACAGAAGGGAGAGAGCACAGGAGGAGGCCGGGGAGGCAGGGAGGAAAGGGCAGGGCAGAGAGAGCCAGCAAGCAGGAGCAGGGGCTGTCCCTGGGGGGCGGAGGGGAGAAGGCATCTGGGGGTCTGGGGACCAGTGGGCGATCCCAGGGATGGGGAAGCTGGGAAAGAGCGGGAGGGGTGGAAAGAGACGCTGAGCTCAGCCTGACTGCGGGGCCGTGGGTCTCCCTGGGTGTGTGGGTCTGGCTCCCTTGTGCATGCCCCACCCCCCCACCTCCCGCCTCCAGATCGCCTCCGGAAGGAGGAGAAGAGCCGCCAGGAGCTGGAGAAGCTGAAGCGGCGGCTGGACGTGGAGGGCTCAGAGCTGCAGGAGCAGATGGTGGAACAGCAGCAGCGGGCGGAGGAGCTGCGGGCCCAGCTGGGCCGCAAGGAGGAGGAGCTGCAGGTCGCCTTGGCCAGGTGCGGGGTGGGCCGGGTGGGGTGCACAGCACGGGGGCGCCCCCTGCCAGCGTTGGGGGCGCCCGGCGAGACCCTCCCGCAGGTACAGAGCTCGGCCGAGCCGCTCAGCAGCCGTGCACACCCACTCTGAGCCTCCGTGTCCCCTTCTGTAAGATGGACACAGTTCCAAGCCCACCTGGTTAAGGGAAAACTGAAACCGGGCCCTACGTGTCTGGTGACTTACACAGTTTCTTGCACAGAGGCAAGGAAATGCTATTTCTTCTTCTCCCACAACCCCATCCTCTCAAAACCAAACAGCCCAGAATCCGCTGTGATTGGATAGGTGGTCTGGCCATCTTAGGAATCATAATCATCATACTTACAGTCATTCACAGTTATTGAGCACTTACTGTGTCCCAGATACGATGCGCAGTGTTTCAAATGCTTTTCACCCACTGTGCTCCATGCGACCTGAGGTGCCCTTGTGTACGGGCGCAGCTTGATTTCAGAAAGGTTACAATGTGGGGAAAACATGCATCTGAGAATCGATGGGACACGGGGTTGGTGGAGGGGGGGTTAAGAACATGCACCCTCCAGCCTGACTTCTGGGTTCAAATCCTGGCTCCTCCCCTTTTTGTCCATGTGACCTCACCTGGGTGACATCACCTCTCGAGCCTCAGTCTCTCTATCTGGAAAAAGGGCATGATTATAGAAACTCTCCTAGGATTAGTGTAGGGATTAAATGAGAAAGGGCTGAGAACTTGCTTGGCACACCCTAAGCCCTCATTAGATGCTGCGTGTGTCTGTTCCTACCTGCCGTTATTGCCGTTGTTATTTTTTTCCGTTTTCTTTTGTATTGAGTTGAAATTCACATAACAAAATTAACCATTTTAGGGAGTTCCCTGGTGGTCTAGCGATTAGGACTCCGTGCTTTCACTACCGTGCTTTCACTGAGATCCTGCAAGATGCGTGGCACAGCCAAAAAGAAAAAAAACTTAACCATTTTAAAGCATACAGTTCAGTGGCATTGGGTATGTTTGCGATGTGCAACCACTACCTCTATTCAGAACATTTTCGTCACCTCAAAAAAAAAATCCCATTAAGCAGTCACTTCCAGTTTCCCCTCTCCCCTCAACCCCTGGCAACCACCAATTCGCTTTCTGTCCACATAGGATTTGGCATTTCTTACTCTTTCAGGTCAGTGGAATCATATAACATGTAGCCTTCGGCGCTACATTGCCATCCTCGCGGTAGCCCTGTGAAGGGGGGCAGTCACGCTTTCTCACAGACCAGCAGCCTGCAGTTCAGAGAAGCTGTCACTTGCCAGGGCAGGTGGCCAAGCAGGGCACCTGTGCATCTCCCTGAACCATTCTTACAGGGTTTTTTTGTTTGTTTGTTTCTTCTTTTCTTTTCCTTTCTTTTTTTTTTTTTTTGGCCGCTGCTGCACGGCTTGTGAAATCTTAGTTCCCAGACCAGGGATCGAACCCACACCCCCCTGCAGTGGAAGTGCAGAGTCCTAACCACTGGACCACCTCCCTGAGCCATTTAACCCAGAGTCCACGCTGCTGCTCCATTCAGCTTCTCTTTGCAAGAGGTCGATCCCATAGGGGTTATGAGGAGGGACTCTGGGGTCAGCCACCCACTGACCGTGTGACCAGGGCAAGTACTTTCCCGCTCTGGGCCCCAGTTTCCTCATCTGGCATGAACGTTACACAAAATGATAAAGTGCTCTCAAGTGGCAGGAACTTAATGAGTGTCCCTGTGATTACTGGTGGTGTCATCCCCATTTTACAGCTAAGAAAGCTGAGGCTCTGAGTACTGGAGACACATGCCCAAGGGCAGAGCTGGGCTTTTAACCGGGGACTGGCCGTGTCTGGCCCCTCCAACCCCTAGAAATCATCCCCACCCTCTGCCTGCCCCTATACCAACCCCCTGGTCCTCGTCCACCCCCAGGGCAGAGGATGAGGGCGGGGCCCGGGCCCAGCTGCTCAAATCCCTGCGGGAAGCACAAGCGGGGCTGGCCGAGGCTCAGGAGGACCTGGAGGCTGAGCGCGCAGCCAGGGCCAAGGCAGAGAAGCAGCGCCGGGACCTGGGTGAGGAGCTGGAGGCGCTGCGGAGCGAGCTGGAGGACACGCTGGACTCCACCAACGCGCAGCAGGAGCTCCGGTGAGGCTGGGTGGCCTGCAGCTGGCACAGGCGGGGCACATGGGGGCTGGGGGCGGGGCAGGGAAAAGGATGTGGGTCCAAGCTCTCCATCTACACAGTTGTTTAGTCGTTCAACAGTTGTTTATTGGACACTGGCTCTGGGCCCAGCGTGGGCCACGCTGGGGACAGAGATGAGTCAAGACTCGGGCATTGCCCTCAGGAACTCCCAGTCCAGGGGTAGGCAGACTCGGGCAAAGACAGACACAGTGCAGAGCAAAGTGAGCTTTAATGGAGTACGACAGGGCATCGTGGATGATCAGAGAGGGCCCTTGTATCACTCTATGGGAGGGAGTCCAAAAAGACTTCTTTGAGAAGGGGCCTTTTGAATAGGGTTTCGAAAGATGCGTAGGAGCTCACCCTTAAAGCCACCCTTCTTCTGCAGCATCACTGCCCAGATCCCTTGGGGAATGTAGAGTGAGGTCCCCATCCTTGGAGGGAAAGAATAAAAGGAGGCACAACCAGCAGTCAGGGGCTCCCTCAAAGTCCCAGCCTTCCTCTATTCTGAAATTCTGTTCCCTTCCCCTCCCCCAATAAAAGGTCCAAGAGAGAACAGGAGGTGACAGAGTTGAAGAAGGCTCTGGAGGAGGAAACGCGCGTTCATGAGGTGGCGGTGCAGGAGCTGCGGCAGCGCCATGGCCAGGCACTGGGAGAGCTGGCAGAGCAGCTGGAGCAAGCCCGGAGGGTGGGTTGAGGTGGGGGAGGAGTGTCTGGGGAGCCATGGGGAGGGGAAGCAGGATGCTGGGTTGGAGGAGGTACCTCTGGCTGGTTCTAGGCCAGCCCATTTTTCTCCTCACTGTATCCATGTCCCTGGTCCATCTTGCATTCAGCAGATGTTAATTGAATATGTAGTATATTCCCGGGTTGGTACTGGGGGCCCCAGCTGTGAGCCAAGCAACCAATACCCACTTCCGTTGTGGAGCTCACGTTTTAGCAGGCAAGGCAGAGAGTAAACGATCTAAACACATTCATAATATATAGCGGGGTCATAAGAGCTACGGGAAGATGATGAACAGGAAAGGGGTTTCAGAGTGCTAACGGCCAGGCGGGGGCGTGTTGTGATTTGAAATAGAGGCCTTGGAGAGATTCAGTGAAAAGATGACATCTGAGTAAAAAACTGAGGGGGGTGATGGGTGAGCCATCCTGGCATCACAGGGAAACATGTTCCAGGCAGAGGGAACAGCCACTGCAAAGGCCCTGAGGCAGGAATGTGCCTGGGTCTTTAAGGAACAGTGAGGAGTTCCAGAGGGAATAGGCAGTACAAAGGACTTGGGGCGTTCGTGTGCCTGGTCTGGTAGAGAAGGGGAATCATAAAATCATTGCTGTCTCTCTCCCCCACCAGAGCAAAGGTACATGGGAGAAGACCCGGTTGGCTCTGGAGGCTGAAGTGTCTGAGCTACGGACGGAGCTAAGCAACCTGCAGACCGCGCGTCAGGAGGGTGAGCAGCGGAGGCGTCGCCTGGAGTCACAGTTGCAGGAGGTGCAGGGCCGGGCTGGCGATGGGGAGCGGGCACGAGCAGAGGCTGCTGAGAAGCTGCAGCGAGCCCAGGTGAGTGGGGCGGCTAGGTAGCGGGTGGTCTCTGCTGTGTGGCTTTGGGTGAGATGCCTGCCCTCTCTGGACTTCAGTTTGGTCCACATCAACCCTACTGTCCTTTCCAACCTTTCCAACATAATCACACATTAGTAGCTAGTATTTGGTGAGTGATTACTATGCACCAAGCATCCTGGGTATTTTGCCAAAGACTCCTCCTAATGCTTCTTTGAGGGAAGTGCTAGTATTGTTCCCATTTTACACACAAGGAAACTGAGGCCCAGGGAGGTGAAGTTGATTGTCTTGGGTCTCTCAGAGCCAAAGCGTGAACCCAGGCATGACTGATCCTGTATCTCTTAACCCTGCCACAGCGCCCACCCTCCACCCTCTTATCTTCTGGTCTTAAATAAATCCATGGTCTGATTAGAAAAACCCAGCGTGAATACTTGGACCTGTGTCAGGACAATATCACACTATGACTGTTAGAAAAAATGTGGGTTTTTAAATTTTTATTATGTTTTTTAACTAAGCGACCAATACCTGTTTATTACCGGGAATACAAAGAAGCAGAAACAGGGTAAGAATGACTTTTAATTCCCCAACCCCAAGGCGGGGAAAACACTGTTACCGTTTTCAGTTTCAGGATTAAAAGAGTGTATAGTTAAGGTGAAAGGTAAGTCGATATAACAAAAGACTCCAGAATGCATCAGCTTGAATAAAAGACATGTGTCTTCCGTCTCAGGAAATAGGCTCAGAGTAAGCAGTGGAGGCTGGCGGGACACTTATGCTCCCTGAGGTCACTCCATTATCCCTGAGGGCATTGACCTCATCTTCAGAGTTAAATATGGATTGTGGGCACCTGTGTGCTCCAGCTTAGGAAGGGGAAAAGAGGATGGGATAGAATTTGCATATATCACTTTGCTTGCATTCCATTGGCCATAACATAATCACATGACCACAGCTAGCTGCAAAGGAGACTGGGAAATATAGTTTCTAGCTGGCAGCCATGGGCCTACCTAGCAGCCTGTCACAGTGGGACCAGGGGAGAAGGGATTTGGGGGGACAGCTAGGGGCTGCCCCCATGGAATTAAGCTATGTAGTGCTCATTCTCCTAAGCACTTTACGTATTACAGAAATAAAAGTGACACCAAGAGTAGAGTCTGGTGGCTGATAGCAGGAGTTCTAGGTTGCACTGGTCAGTAGAACTTTCTTCAGTGATGGAAATGTTCTGTAACTGCACTACCCACCTGGCATGTGAGGAGTACAACTGAGGAGCTGGATTTTCATTTTATTTAATTTTAATTACTTTAAAGTTAAATAGCCACCTAAGGCTAGTGGCTACCATATTGGACAGGGCAGCTCTAGAGCCATTCTGCCTGGGCTAAAATCTCAGTTCCACCACTTGTAGCTGTGTGATCTTAGGCAAATTGCCTAACCTCTCTGTGCCTCGGCTTCCCTTTATGTAAACTTAGACTAATAATAGTATCTACCTCATAGGGTCGGTGTGTGAATCCAGCGAGCCTAAATTTGGAAAGCTTTTAGAATAGTTCCTGGGCTCTCAGTAGGCTCTCAAAAATTGTCAGATGTACCTATATATTGAGCACAGGTATATGCCAGGCACTGAGCTAGTCACTTTACGTTCATTATTTCATTGACTCTTCAAAGCAGCCCTGGGAGGTAGGTCCTGTTATCATCCCCATTTCACAGATGAGAAAAACTGAGCACCAAAAAGATAGGAATCAGGCACTTCCCTGGTGGTCCAGTGGTTAAGACTCCATGATCCCGATGCAGGGGGCCCGGGTTTAATCCCTGGTCAGGGAACTAGATCCCGCATGCATTCCTCAACTAAAAGATCCCTCATACCACAGCGAAGATCCTGCGTGCCATAACTAAGACCTGGCACAGCCAAATAAATAAGTAAATAATTTTTTTTTTTTTAAAAAGATAGGAATCACTTGCCCAGGTCACACAGCCAGGAGGTACCAAGGTCAGCTCAAAATATCATTTTCAGAAGTTCAAAGCATGACTGTCATACAAAGACATAATAAGCCCATGTCAAAGATTTATTTAAAGCATTAATGAACCATAAAAAAGAATGAAATAATGCCATTTCCAGCAACATGGATGGACCTAGAGATTATCATACTAAGTGAAGTAGGTCAGACAAAGACAAATATCATATGATATCGTTTATATGTGGAATCTAAAAAAATGATACAAATGAACTTATTTACAAAACAGAAACAGACTCACAGACATAGAAAACAAACTTATGGTTACCAAAGGGGAAAGTTGCAGGGGAGGGGTAAATTAGGAATTTGGGAGGAATATATACACACTAATATATATAAAATACATGAACTACAAGGACCTACTGTATAACACCGGGAACTATACTCAATATTTTGTAATAACCTATATGAGAAAAGAATCTGAAAAAGAATATGTGTATAATGTATGTATAACTGAATCACTTAGCTGTACCCCTGAAACTAACACAACATTGTAAATCAATTATACTTCAATAAAAACATAAATATTAAAAAAAAAAGCATTAATGAGGGATCCAGCAGAATGTCAAAGATGTTCAAGGAGAGAAACAACAACAAATTGGTGTGTGTGTAGTCAGCAAAAGAGAGAATGCCAGAACGAAATGGCGCAGTCAGAGACAAAACCGGTTAATGTCCCAAAGGGCAATCAAATGTAAGCTTTATAGAAGTGTAGTTGATTTACAATGTGTTAGTTTCAAGTGTACAACAAAGTGATTTATTGATTGATTGATTGATTTTTGGCCGCGTTGGGTCTTCGTTGCTGCACGCATGCTTTCTCTAGTTGCTGTGAGCGGGGGCTACTCTTCGTTGCGGTGCGCAGGCTTCTCATTGCGGTGGCTTCTCTTGTTGCGGAGCACGAGCTCTAGGCACGCAGGCTTCAGTAGTTGTGGCACACGGGCTCAGTAGTTGTGGCTCGCGGGCTCTAGAGCACAGGCTCAGTAGTTGTAGTGCACAGGCTTAGTTGCTCTGCGGCATGTGGGATCTTCCCGGACCAGGGCTCGAACCCATGTCCCCTGCGTTGGCAGGTGTTAACCACTGCGCCACCAGGGAAGTCCCAGTCCTGTCCTTTCTAAAGGATGCCTGACCGCTGCCTTTTCTTATTTCCAAGTTTTCAGATAAATTTTCTTACCAGCCAGAATTTGAACCCAACCTTGTTTGTTAAGTGAACCTCAAAAAGGTAGAGAAGAAATTTCAGGGTAATACACATGTGCTGGAGGCACTCACCCAACAAACATTTTCTGAGCACCTACTGTGTGCCAGGCCCTGTTTTGAGCCCTGAGGACACAGCAGGGTACAAAGCAGATGAGGTCCTACCCCATGGAGGCAACAGTCCAGGGGGGAGAAAGTGGTAAGCTGCTGCCCAATTCCTACAGCGAAGGAACGTGAGACCAGGAGCTGCACCCAGGATCATTGTGGTGGTGATTTGCATGCCAGGGGAACAGCTCTATTGTAATATAACTCACATACCGTATAATTCACCCATTTAAAATGTACAATTTGAGACTTCCCTGGTGGTCCAGTGGTAAGACTCTGTGCTCCCAATGCAGGCGGCCTGGGTTTGACCCCTGGTCAGGGAACTAGATCCCACATGCCACAACTAAGAGCCCACATGCCACAACTAACACCCAGCACAGCCAAAATAAATAAATGAATATTTTAAAAAATAATAAAATAAAATGTACAATTCAATCGTTTTTAGTATATTCATAGAGTTGTACAGTCATCACCGTAACCTAATTTTAGGACATTTTCATCAGCCCAGAAAGAAATCCTGTACTGTGCAGCCATCATCCCCCAGTCCCACCCCCTGCCCCGGCAACCACTAATCCCCTTCTTTTGTCTCTCTAGACTTCCTATTCTGGGCATTTCATAGAAATGGAATCATACAGTGTTTGTCCTTTTGTGTCTGGCTTCTTTCATTTAGCATAATGTTTTCAAGGTTCATCCATGTTGTAGCATGTGTCAGTACTTCATTCCTTTTCATGGCCAAATAATATTCCATTGTCTGGATAGACCACATTTTGTTTATCCAATCATCCGTGGATGGACATTTGGGTTATTTCTGCTTTTCAGCAATTGCGAATAATGCTGTCGTGAACACCCCTGTACAAGTTTTTGCCTAGACTTCTTTTCATTTCTCCTGGGTACACACCTAGGAGTGGAATTGCTGGGCTGTATGGAAACTCTGCATTGAACCATTTTAAGGAGCTGCTAGACTGGTTTCCATGGCAGCTGCACCTTCCATGCTGGTGCATCCTCACCAGCAGTGGTGGTAGGGGTTAGAGGCAGAGAAGCAGAGGGGTTGGCTGGCTGGAAGCCGCCATTAGAAGATGTCCCTTCCCTGCAGGCTGAACTCGAGATTGTGTCTGGAGCACTGAGCGAGGCCGAGTCCAAAGCCATCAGGCTGAGCAAGGAGCTGACCAGCATGGAGGCCCAGCTCCACGACGCCCAGGTGATCCCAGCCCACCTCTCACCACCGGGCTCCCCCCAGGCCTCCCCACGCTCCTGCCCACACGTAACATCCATTCTCCCATCCATCTTCAGGAGCTGCTGCAGGAGGAGACCAGAGCGAAGCTGACCCTGGGGTCCCGGGCCCGAGCCCTGGAGGCGGAGGCGGCAGGGCTGCGGGAGCAGCTGGAGGAGGAGGCAGCTGCCAGGGAGCGGGCGGGCCGTGAGCTGCAGGCTGCGCAGGCCCAGGTGAACAGCCCCGCAGGGAGATCTCAAAGGGATGCCCAGTCTCCCAACCTGTTCCTCCTGGGTTCCCCTGCTCCGGGGTGGCCCCGTTGCCCAGCATATCATAGGCCAGACCCCTTCAAGCCATACCCGCCTCTGTCTCTCCCTCAGCCCCAGAGCCTGTAGGTGCAGACCCCCATCCCTCCTGTCCCCAACTCTCTGTTTCATTCCCTACTCTCTGTCCCCACAGCCCCAGCCACCTGGATCCTCATCTCAGCCTCCCTTCAAACCTCCCTGCCCCTAGTCTCTCCCCTTCCAGCTCATACTTCACATGGTCTTTCTACACCCTGAGTTGACCCTGCCCTTCCCTAGCTCACAGACCTCCCGTGGCTCCCCAGCTCCCCCCAGACAAAACCCATGCCTCTCAGCTGGGTGTCAGAGGCCCTGCACTCTCTGGGCCTTCCTTCATGTTTAGCTGTATTCATCTCTCATCTCTTTTTTCACTTCTCTTGGGAGCACCCTTTTCATTTTTCAGGACTTAGCATCAGCCTCTCCTGTTCTGGGAAAACCCTGACCATTCGGCTCTGGGCTCCCACAACCCTTCTTTCTCCTTTGTCCCCACTCCACTCACCCTGGCTGGAACTGTCTTTGCCCATGAGTCCCCCCATCAGACTGGGAGCACCTTGAAAGTGGGACCCCATCAGAGTTAGCTCTGGATCCCCAGCATAGGCCAACATAGAGCCTGACATATAGGAGACCTTGAGAAATGCCTGTTGAATGAATGAGTGATGAATGTATGCTTGCAAATATCCTTCTTTAACTGGAAAACTCCTATGCATACTTCAAGATCCATCACAAATGCCCCCTCCTCCAGGAATTCTCTCTTGAATGTTCTAAATAGATTTTTGAACCCCTCCTGTGGACTCCCATGGGTCTCATATTTCTTTTACCTTAGCCTCCATCACCCTGGCTGTGATGTTCAGTCTCCCCCACCAGACTGGGGGTTCCCCAGGACAGAGCCTGGGTCTGATCCATCTTCTGGGCCCTGGTGGGAACCATTTTAATCTCCTGGAGGAGCTGGGGCTCATGGAACTCACAACCTCATCCCTACTCATGAGGCAGAAGTGCCCAATGAAGTGAATTATTTCCCCCTTCAGGTCTCAGTCTCCTCATCTGGGAAATGGGGCCCCACCAACTCACACCTGGATCACAGCCATGAGTGACACCCTCCCTCTCTCTCCTCCCCAACCCCAGCTCTCAGAGTGGCGGCGGCGCCAGGAAGAAGAGGCGGGGGCACTGGAGGCAGGGGAGGAGGCACGGCGCCGGGCCACCCGAGAGGTTGAGGCCCTGACCCAGCGCCTGGCAGAAAAGACAGAAGTGGTGGAGAGGCTGGAGCGGGGCCGCCGGCGGCTGCAGCAAGAGCTGGACGATGCCACGGTGGACCTGGAACAGCAGCGGCAGCTTGTGAGCGCGCTGGAGAAGAAGCAGCGCAAGTTCGACCAGGTGAGGCACCTCGGGTTACCCAGCTGGGAAATGGGGATGCTGATCCACGCTGCCCATGGTCATCGTGAGCAATCAGTAACATGTGATGTCACAGCTCAGCTGTGAACTTGGGAGGACCTTAGGGCCAGATGCCTCTTCCCTCTGAGCCTCTGTAAAATAGGACACCCATCCATCCTGGCTTATGTCTCTTGCCCCAAAATAATTACTGGTGGTACCCACTTTTACTCCCAAAAGAGTCCTGAAGGTACACCAGAAGGTAGTAGGAAGATGAAATGAAATAACACACCTTGCTTCTCCTGCTGACTCCTGTGGACCTCAGGCAAACTGCTTGTCCCATTTCAGCCTCAGTTTGCCCATCTAGGAGATGGGGATAATGTTAAGCAGCTGGCAATCTGAGGATGGAATAAAGTTCTCAGAACCCCAGAGCATTAAGATCAGGCAACCCTGAGGTTCAAATCTCAGCTGAGCCCCTTTCTGGCTGTGTGGCTTGGGCAAATTGCCCGACCTCTCTGTGCCTCAATTTCTTCATCTGCAAAATGTGAGAGTCCTTATTTTGCCTTCACTTTTGAAAGGTATTTTCACTGACTGTTGAATTCCAGGTAAACGGTTTTATTCTTTCCACACTTCAAAGACATCATTCCATGATCTGTGGCCTCCATTGTTTCAGATGAAGAGTTAGTGGTCACTCAAAGCATTGTTTCCCTGCCGGTAGTGTGATGTGGTTTTCTGGCTGGTTTAAATTTTTTCTCTTTCTCTTTGGTTTTTAGCAGTTTGACTATGATATCCAGCTGTGGGGTTTTGTATTTATCTTTGCCAGGCTTCCTATATCTTTGGGGTGGTGTTTTTGATCAGATGTGGAAATCTTCAGCCATTATTTCTTCAGATATTCTTCTGCCCCATTCTCTCTCTTTCCTCTTCTTCTCAGACTTCAAATACATGTGTGTTTGACTGCTTAATACCATTCCATAGATCATCAAACATTTTTTAAATGTTTTTAAAAAATTTTTTGTATCTCCTAGAGTTCTATATAAATTATTTTTATATAAATCTCTTTTTTTTTTTTTTTTTTTTTTTTTTTTTTTTGCGGTACGCGGGCCTCTCACTGTTGTGGCCTCTCCCGTTGTGGAGCACAGGCTCCAGATGCGCAGGCCCAGCGGCCATGGCTCACGGGCCCAGCCGCTCCACAGCATGTGGGATCCTCCCGGACCAGGGCATGAACCCGTGTCCCCTGCATCGGCAGGCGGACTCTCAACCACTGCGCCACCAGGGAAGCCCTAAATCTCATTTTTGACTGGCTTCTTTCACTTGGAAAAATTACTTTGAGATTCATCCATTTTTTAAATAAATTTATTTATTTTATTTATTATTTTTGGCTGTGTTTGTTCATTGCTGCACGTGGGCTTTCTCTAGTTGCGGCGGGCGGGGGCTACTCTTTGTTGCGGTGCAGTGGCTTCTCTTGTTGCGGAGCACGGGCTCTAGGCGCGTGGGCTTCAGTAGTTGTGGCACGTGGGTTCAGTAGTGGCTCACGGGCTCTAGAGCACAGGCTCAGTAGTTGCGGCACACGGGCTTAATTGCTCCACGTCATGTGGGATCTTCCTGGACCAGGGCTTGAATCCATGTCCCCTGCATTGGCAGGCGGGTTCTTAACCACTGTGCGACCAGGGAAGTCCCTCATCCATGTTTTTGCATGCATCAATAATTCATTCCTCTTTTTTTTTTAAACTACTGATTATTATTCCTTTATAGACCACATTTTGAAAAGCACTATACTGTTGATGAACATTTGAGTTGCTGTTTCTAGTTTTTGACTGTCATGAATAAAACTTTAACCTTTCCAATAGATGTAGTGGTTTTACTTCACATTTCCCTAATAAACGATGTTGAGCATCTTTTTATGTGCTTATTTACCATCCATACCTATTCTTTGGTGAAGTCCCTGTTCAAATCTTTTGCCTTTTTTTTTTTTAAAAAAAGGATTGTTTCTTTTCTTATCATTGAATTTCGAAAGTTCTTTATATATTCTGAATATGAGTTCTTTATCAGATATATTGCTTGGCAAATATTTTCATCCAGTCTGTGGCTTGTCTTTTCATTCTCTTAGTAGAGACTTTCAAAGAGCAGAAGTTTTTGTTTTGTCCAATGTTTTAATTTTTTATTCTGTGGATTATACTTTTGGTGTTGTGGCTGAGAAATCTTTGTCTAACTTAGGGTCACAATGGTTTCCTTCTATGAGTTTTTTTCTAAAAGTTGTCTAGTTATAGGTTTTACCTTTAGGTCTATGATCCATTTTTCTTTTAATTTTCTATGATCCATTTTGAGTTAATTTTTATATATGGTGCTATCATAGCTCCAAGTTAATTTTATATGTATCTGGATATCTAGTTGTTCAAACACTATTTGTTGAAAAGACTCTCTCCACTGACTTGCTTTGCATAGATATTGAAAATCAGATAGCATTAGTTCTCCAATTTTTTCTTCTTTTTCTAAGTTATTTTACCTCTTCTTGGTCCTTTGCATTCCCATGTGTATTCAGTATTTTACAATCAATTTGTCAATTTCTACAGCAAAAAAAAATCTCCTTGGTTTGAGATTGTTTTGAATCTATAGATCAGTTTGGGAAAAATTGATGTCTTCATGATATTGAGTTTTCTGGCCCAGGAACATGATACATATATCCATTTATTTAGATCTTCTTTAATTTAATCTCAGAAATGTTTTATACTTTTCAGTGCCCATCTTTCACATCTTTGTCCGATTTATTTCCACGTATTTCATTTTTGATGCTATTTTAAATATTATTTTTATTTAATTTCTGATTGCTAGAATATGGAAGTGTAATCAATTTTGTTTATTGATCTTGTATCCTACGATCTAGCTAAACTCACATTTTGGTGCTAGTAGATGTTTTATAGGTTCCATTGGATTTTCTACGATTATGTTTTCTGTGATTAAAGACAATTTTACTTCTTCCTCTCCTTTTTTTTTTAACCTTTCCTCTGGGACTCCAAATACATGTATGTTTGATTGCTTGATACTGTCTCACAGGTTATTAAAGCTCTGCTAATTTTTTTTTACAATATTTTTTCTTTGCTCTGTTAGATCATCTCTATTGACCTGTTTTCAAGTTTACTGATTCTTCTGATGTGTGTCCATTCTGCTCTCAATTTCATCCAGTGACCTTTTTATTTCAGATATTGTATTTTGAAGTTCTGGCATTTTTCTTTGGTTCTGTGTTACAGTTTCAAATCCCTCCTGCAATAACCCTGCCTCTTCACCCATTGTATCCATCTTGTCCTGAAACTTACTTAACACAGTCAAAGTGCTTGTGTGATAATCCCATTATCTAGGTCATCTGTGGGTCTGTTTCCATGGACTGATTTTTCTCTTGACTGTGAGTCCCATTCTCTTCCTTTTTTGCATGTCTTGTAGGTTTCATTGTCAATTGCTGTGTCTTAAAAAACAGTGAGGGTTGAAGTACATTTAAAAAATTTATGTATTTTTTTCCTGCCATTACCCCAAGAGGAAGAAAGGAACACTTACTTCCTCAGTTGTTTATCTAGAATGAGGGGCTGATCAGTTGACCCATTTAAGAGGTTTTTTTTTCAACTCAGAATTTCCTTTAACTTTTAAAAATTGAGGTATAGTTGATTTACAATGTTGTGTTAGTTTCAGGTGTACAGCAAAGTGATTCAGATATATGTGTGTGTGTGTATATATATATGTATATGTGTGTGTGTGTGTGTGTGTGTGTGTGTGTGTGTGTATATATATATATATACACGCACATATACACATTCTTTTTCAGATAATTTTCCATTTAGGTTATTACAAGATATTGAGTATAGTTCCCTGTGCTGTACAGTAGGTCCTTGTTGGTTAACTATTTTATACATAATAGCATGTATCTGTTAATCCCAAATTCCAAATTTATCCTTCCCCCCTTTTCCCCTTTAGTAACTGTAAGTTTGTTTTCTATGTCTGTGGATCTGCTTCTGTTTTGTAAATAAGTTCATTTGTATCATTTTTTTAGATTCCACATATAAACAATATCATATGATATTTGTCTTTGTCTGACTTGTTTCACTTAGTGGGATCATCTCTAGGTCCATCCATGTTGCTGCCGGTGGCATTATTTCATTCTTTTTTGTGGCTGAGTAATATTCCATTGCATATATGTACCACCTCTTCTTTATCCATTCATCTGTCAGTGGACATTATGTTGCTTCCATGTCTCAGCTGTTGTGAACAGTGCTGCTATGAACATAGGGTTGCATGGATCTTTTCATATAGTAGTTTTCTCTGGATATATGCCCAGGAGTGGGATTGCAGGATCATATGGTGACTCTGTTTGTAGTTTTTTAAGGACCCTCCATACTGTTCTCCATAGTGGCTGCACCAGTTTACATTCCCACCAACCGTGTGGTCCATTGAAGAGTTGGGCTGCTTTGGGACATGGTTGCGACTTTAATCCCTCTACCTCCCTCTTGTGTCTCTGCCTCTGTCTGTCTGTCTGTCTGTCTCTGCCCTTGGCTGCCCTGTCTTCCCCATCCCCCTGTACATTCCTTTCAGCTAACCTGTCTCCCCCACCCCATCTCCCTCACCCCGGAAGCTCCTGGCGGAGGAGAAGGCAGCCGTCCTTCGGGCGGTGGAGGAGCGTGAGCGGGTCGAGGCGGAGGGCCGGGAGCGTGAGGCCCGGGCGCTGTCACTGACGCGGGCGCTGGAGGAGGAGCAGGAGGCGCGGGAGGAGCTGGAGCGGCAGAACCGGGCACTGCGGGCCGAGCTGGAGGCACTGCTCAGCAGCAAGGATGACGTCGGCAAGAGCGTGAGCAGCCCCCCGTCCGGGGACACACACGTGGCAACACAAGCACCCGTGACGCTGGGGCGCACATACACACGTGTGTGCTTTCCCATACGCAGGGTGAAGGGAACCAGCGTCAAAGCCCCACTTTCACGTACCAGACGTACGTGTTCATGCACACGCGCAGAACGGGAGGAGAATCTTCTGCCAAGCAGACGCGTGCACACAACACACACAGAAAGTAAGGAGAGCCAGTCGTCACCGTGCATGTTCACGGGCACAGAACAGGAGGAGAATCTTCCAGCAAACATATATGTTCACACACTGAACATGAGAGCTGCTTACAGAACATACGTATTCACCTGTGTGTTCATGGAATGTGAGGCGAATCTTCCATTAAGCACGCTTGCTCGTGTACACACAGAGCATGAGAACCACTCGTCTTGTGTGTATGTGACTCAGAGAGAAAGAAAAAAGGAAATGAAGAAAGTTTACCACAACGTACAGCCTGAGACGCACTCCACAAACATGCGGATGTGCACGCGCGCACACACACAACACACACATATATGCACGTACACACATATACACGCACCACGCACACACATAGCGCACACACCACACGCACGTTATACACATCGCATACATACATACCACACACACCACACATATACCCCCCACACACACACACCACACATATACCCCCCCCCACACACACACACACTGTGAAGACACCCCGCCTTGCCACCCCCCAACTCCACTGAGCACACACAGGCTCCCCTACCAGGTCTCTATCTTCCCCCAACTCATACATCCCTCCAGGGCCTGTGCGGGGGTCTCCCAGGCCAGTTCCCCATCCCCCCTCACCCAGCCAGTATCCCAGCCTCCCAGGCTTCTGAAAGGTCTGAGACACCCTCCACACCATCCTTTCCTCATGTGCGCAATAAATATATTTGTGGAGCATCTAGCAGAACAGGCCCAGGGCCACAAGCCACCCTGGCTAATGACGGGAGGCACTGATGGAAGGCGTGTTTAGTTGGGTCCCTGGGCAGACACAGTCCCAGCATCCTTCCTTATTGCCAGGGGTGCAATGGCTGAGGGCTTTATTTTCTCCGCATGCTCTGGCATTAATCCAATGGAGCTTTCAGCCAGGCCTGGAAAGAACCTCCATCCCCATGACACACCCTTGGCCTGCAGCCCCAAGGATAATCCAACTCATGCTCAAACTGCTAAGGTCTGTCCTTTGGGAAAAGTGTTAAGTTATATATAGTGACTCCAAAGGCCTTGGTGGGAAGTAGGATGTTGTTGGGAGAAGTTTGAGTCCTTCAAGTCAACCAAGTTGATTGGCAGGTGCCAAATAAAAGGGGGACCAGTTGGACCCTTCTAAGCACTGAAAGTAGATACTGTCACTGACCAGCATTCTCATGAGGGTAATTAGGCAGGGGTGATAAGCAGATATAGTCCCTGCCCCGTGGAGCACACAGGCCAATGTGGGAGGTGGGTGTTGCCCAAAAAGACACGTAAGCACATAGTAAAGGACCACTGTGACGAGGGCTGCGTCAGAGAGCGACTCAGTGCCAGGAGCATGGGTAACAGGGAGGCCCTGACAGGCCAGGGGCTGCCTCTCTGAGGAGGTGACAATTAAGGAGAGGCTGTGGGGGGGTGTCTTTGAGAATTCATAAGCCCAGGTCTGCTTTCACAGGGTATGTGGGGTTTTCATTTACACCTCCCTGAAAGGTCTGTAAAGCCCCATGCTAAGAAAAAAATAGTAGTCGCTAGTGGGTTGGTAATATCCTCGGGAGTCTGGCAGGAACCAACACTGCTAACTCTGGAGCTACGTGCCTTCAGCACATTTCCACACGGGATTCCTGAAGGTGAAGCCACAACGAAGTGAGCTCACAAACCAATCACAAGACCAGGAATTCCCTGGGCGTCCAGTGGTTAGGACTCTGAGCTTTCACTGTCAGGGCCCCGGTTCAATACCCAGTCGGGGAACTAAGATCACACAAGCTGCGCAGGTCCTGGCCAAAAAAAAAAGATCACAACACCTACGAGGAAATAATCCACCATGAGTGAGAGTCAGCCGACCTCACGAACACTGGAATTGGATTCTCAGGAGCTTCAGAGAATAGAATTACGGTGCATAGGTTATTAATAAAATATGTTCTAGGATGATCCAGAATGAGACACACAGTAAGTAGGTGCTCAGGAAATGTTGAACGTGTGAATGAATGAGCAAACTAGGATGGGCACGTCAACTTGCTGCCTCCCCCTCGTCTGTCAAAACTTCCCGCCCCTCTAGCCTAGGATAGATCTCAGGTCCTGGCCTCCCCATTCCTCGGTGCCCCAGGTGCCCCCGTGCTAACTCTCCCTCCCCTCCAGGTACACGAGCTGGAGCGATCCCGCCGGGTGGCCGAACAGGCAGCCAACGACCTGCGGACACAAGTGACGGAGCTGGAGGATGAGCTGACGGCGGCGGAGGATGCCAAGCTGCGCCTGGAAGTGACCGTGCAGGCCCTCAAGGCGCAGCACGAGCGGGACCTGCAGGGCCGAGACGAGGCTGGTGAGGAGAGGCGGCGGCAGCTGGCCAAGCAGGTACAGGCAGGGCGCCCGTCCAGCGGGGGATGCCCTGGTGCTCACAGGCAGCAAGAGAGGCCGGAAGTCTCACCCACCCACCTTCTACTCCGTGTTTCTACCCAAGTCCCTCCTGCTAGCCAGCCAGCCTCCTGTTTCCCAACCCACTCACCCATCATGACCCATGAACCCACACGCACATCCTGTTGACCCATTCAGACACCCTCCATCCGCCAAAACCCTCCACCCAGCTACCACCCCATCTACTGAGCCACCCGGCCGCCCATACACAGCCTCCCCAGCAACCAGCACTTCTACATAACCAACTCTGCATCTGACTTCCCCTCCATGCACCCAACACCCGCTTCCAATCAACCTCCTGTCCCCAGCCCAGTCACTCCACTATCTAGCCCTCCACACCCACAACCTACCCAGGCACTCATCTACTCATTCATTGACCAGCTCATCTGCACCCCGCTTCATCCACGACCTTCCTCCCGTATTCATTTACTCCTTCACCTGCTTCCTCATTCATTCCATCTCTTTCTCTCTGTCTCTGCACCATTCATTCATTCAGTATTCATTCAGTGGAGGAATTTCCTGTGGTCTACAGTGGGCAAGGCTCTCCGCTAGGTGATGTGTGCTGAGCCTGGGAGGGGGGGGTCAGCTCTAAGTGTCAGACCCCTCTGGGGCCATGTGGGCAGCAGACTGGAGCGGGGGAGACTGGAGCTGGGAGGCCCTGAGAGAGATGAAGACGTGATCCAAGGCAGGGGGTTGGGGGTGTCTCTGGGTGTTTTTTTGATCTCGCCTGGCTCCACTGATCCAGCCATGGGCTCATCCAAAACTTAGTCCTGGGGGCACTGGGGAGCCGCAGGAGGGCCATGAGCAGGGGAGGGGCAGTGTCAGCTCTGATCGTAGACGGACCCTTCTGGAGCCATCGGGAATGGGCTGGCGGGGGAAAGATGGGAGCAGAGAGGAAGCTGGGGCAAGGGGGGAGGGTGAGACCTGAGCTGGGGCTGTGGGGTTGGAGAGGATGATGGGGTTTGGTGGTGGAGAGAGGCAAGGGGCAGGAGGAACGGGGCTGGAGGCCTGGGCCAGGGCTGGAGGGTAGACATCTATGTCATTAGCATGTAGAGGGAACCTGGGCCTCCCGTCCCCTGAGCCCACCCCTCCCGGCCTCCCCCGTCCCAGCTGAGGGATGCAGAGGTGGAACGCGACGAGGAACGCAAGCAGCGTGCTCTGGCCGTGGCCGCCCGCAAGAAGCTGGAGGCCGAGCTGGAGGAGCTGAAGGCCCAGACCGCGGCCAGCGGACAGGGCAAGGAGGAGGCCGTGAAGCAGCTTCGCAAGATGCAGGTAAGGGGTGGAGCTTAAGCTTCGGACCAGGGAGGGCCCCACCTCCCTCCGGCTCCAAAACCAACTGGGGCCCCGCCCTCTCGATCCCAGGAGCTGCACCCAGCGTAGGCAACAGCTTTGTAAATATCCATGCCCCAAAGGCTCATTGGGTTCTTTTCCTGTTTTTTACTTCCTTTATTTAAAATGCATAATGTGTAAGTGCAGTTTCCTCATTGTATTTCATTTTTGAAGTGGAAATACCTTAGGGTTCCCCCCCAGCCCCATTATGAAATTTATACATGATTGTTTAAAAAGAATTTTTTTGGATGATGATGTGTCAAGGTAGGTTCATCATTGATACCTACCATCAAGGTAGGTCCCACTCTGGTGGGGAATGTTAATAATGGGGGAGACTGTGCATGTGTGAGGGTAGGGGCTGTGTGGGAAATCTCTGTACCTTCTGCCCAAAACTGCTGGGAACCTAAAACTGCTCTAAAAAGTAAAGTCTATTTTTTAATATAAATTTATTTATTTATTTGGCTGCATTGGGTCTTAGTTGCTGCGCCCGGGCTTTCTCTAGTTGCCGCAAGCGGGGGCTGCTCTTCATTGCGGTACGTGGGCTTCTCATTGCGGTGGCTTCTCTCGTTGGGGAGCATGGGCTCTAGGCACGCGGGCTCAGTAGTTGTGGCACGCGGGCTCTAGAGCGCAGGCTCAGTAGTTGTGGCTCATGGGCTTAGTTGTTCCTCAGCATGTGGGATCTTCCCGGACCAGGGCTCGAACCCGTGTGCCCTGCATTGGCAGGCAGATTCTTATCACTGCACCACCAGGGAAGTCTCCATTTTTGTTTTTTTTAAGTATAGACCTGGCCTGTCCAATACAGAGGGTAGCAGCCCCATGTGGCCACTGGGCATCTAAAATGTGGCAGGGGAAAAAAAAAAAAGGGAATTCCCTGGCGGTCCAGCGGTTAGGACTCTGCTCTCACTGCTGCGGGCCCAGGTTCCATCTCTGGTTGGGGAACTAAGATCCCACAAGCTACCTGGCGAGGCCAAAAAAAAAGGTGGGTGGGTCCAAAATCCAAGTTACATGCTAGATTCAGAAGACTTCATAAAGTAAAACATCTTAATAATTTTCACATTGATTATAAATGGAAATAATAATATTTTGGATATATTAGGCTACATAAAATATAGTATTCAAACTAGTTTTACCTATTTCCTTTTACCTTTTTAATGTAGTTACTAGAAAATGTTAAAGAACGTAGGTCCTTGCAGTGTATTTCTGTTGGGCAGCACTGATGTATGAAGATTCCTCCCAAAAAGTGAAAATTATAAACCATGTCATCACTGAGCAAAAACCCCTACACTGAAAACCTATTATTATCAAGCAGATAATAATAATATCAGTAACAGTGATGGTAGTTATCCTTCTACTACCAGGCCTGCCCGCTGTCCTCACTATATCAACAAGCACTCGCTACACCATTGTAAAGATAGGGCGGGGATTTTTTTTTTTAACGGCGATGGACATTTCGTTTGTGTTTTATTTTTCTTTATTTTAAGCACCTTTGAGGAGAAAAACCCTTTTACCGGCATCCCTACACACTCAATAATGTGACCAGGTAGCTTGGGACTTTCCTAGCTGTCCAGTGGTTTCGACTCCGCGCTTCCACGGCAGGGGGCGCGGATTCGATCCCTGGTCTAAGAACTAAGATTCCGCGTGCCACCTGGCGCGGCCAATCAATCAATCATCAGTAACGTGGCCAGGTATCAAAGTGGCTAAAAGGGTGAACTCCAGGGCCAGACAGCCTGGGTTCAGGTCCAGTCTCTGCCACTTACCGCCCTGAGCACGTTGCTGAACCTCGCTGTGCTTCAGTTTCTCCATCTGTAAATTGGGGAGGAAAATAGTCCCCACCAACTGGAGTTGTGAGGATGAAAGGAGTCAGTGTGTCTGTAGAATAGAGCCTGGCCCAAGGTAAGTGATCGGTGTTTCCCATCCCTATTATTACTGCAGAGCCCAAATATTATCCCCATTTTAGGCTTACTTTAATTTTGATGTGCTCCTTTTTTAAAGAGGTGAGGCCCCGAGATGGGAAGGGGCTGGCCCAAGGTCACACAGCCAGCGGCCGGGGGCGGGGTGCAGAAGCCCAGGTCCGCAGGGCTCTGCTTGCTCACGGGGAGCCCCCACAGGGCTGATGCGAGGGTAGGGGGCGTCCCCGTGAGTCACGATCAGGCTGGGTCCGCTCACTCGCTAAATTCCTCCCAGGCCCAGATGAAGGAGCTGTGGCGGGAGGTGGAGGAGTCGCGCAGCTCCCGGGAGGAGATCTTTGCCCAGAACCGGGAGAGTGAGAAGCGCCTCAAGGGGCTGGAGGCGGAAGTGCTGAGACTGCAGGAGGTAATGCCAGGATGAGCGGGGCCTTGGGGGAAGGGAGGGGGGCGGGGCCTGGGGGAAGCTTGGGAGCCCAGAGAGGGTCTTGAGGCGCAGCCGCAAGGCCCTCTCTGGGGCGGTGTGGGGCATGGACTAGGGGGAGAATGGAGGCTGGGAGGCTGGGGAGGGAGGATGAAGCCTGAGCCAGGGCTGTGGGACGCAGAGGAGGGACCAGGGCAGAGTAAAAGGGCAGGACAGACAGGGCTATGGGTGGTAAGGAGGCAGAGGAGTCGAGGAGGTCTGGCCCGATGACCGGGGGAAACTGGAGGAGGAACTGGCTTGAAAGGAGATAGTGGGCTCAGTGAGGAGACTATGAGGGTGAGGGGCCTTGAGGGGCAGCAAGAGGTGGACACGGACCAGGGGCTCCGGAGACGGATTTAGGAGACATCTGCCTATGGACTGAAGTTCATTCCAAGGTTATACAGGGGCAGCATGTTCAAGTGCAGTGAAAAAAAGGCCAAGAGACTTGAGGTGTGAGGGGCAGGGAGACCAGTGCCCAGACAGCCTCCCCTCACCACAGCTGACCACCCCCTCTCTCGCTCTTCACAGGAACTGGCCGCCTCAGACCGTGCCCGGCGGCAGGCCCAGCAGGAGCGGGACGAAATGGCAGATGAGGTGGCCAACGGCAGCCTTAGCAAGTGAGTGGTCCCTGGTAATGTGGGGCAGGGCGCCCTCCTCTGGCCATCCTGCTCTCTCACCGCCCCCGTGCCCGTTCTCCCTAGGGCTGCCATTCTGGATGAGAAGCGTCAGCTGGAGGGGCGCCTGGGGCAAATGGAAGAGGAGCTGGAGGAGGAGCAGAGCAATGCAGAGCTGCTCAATGACCGCTACCGCAAGCTGCTTCTGCAGGTGAGCACAGCTGGGTCACCACTGCCAGCCTGGGTCCTTGCTGACCTGGGACCATAACACCTTCAGTTCTCTTATTCAACAGATGTAGGAAAAGGGAATATTTGACTTGGGTTTTGAAGGTTGAATAGGAGTTCTCAAGGTGGGGGAGACATTGATGCATTCATTCACTTGTATTTCTGAAGCTTCTCAAAGGCTGGATTCAGGGATAAATTATGTGGAGTCTCTATCCTGCAGAGTTCCCTGGGGAAACAGACAGGGAATTACACCATGACATTACAGAGTGACATGTGTGATAATATAAGTATTGAGGGCCCAGTAGCGAGAGGGAGAGAACTCTCTGCAAGAGAGGCATTTGCAAGAAGGGGCATTTGTCTGGGTTTTAAAGATACATAGGAGCTAGGCAGACAGACAAAAGCATATTTCATTTGTTTATTTATTTATAACTATTTTATGAGGCTTCTGGAGGCCCATATCCTATTCTGGGTGTGCTAGGGACCTAGAGATGGATCATTCCAGGTCTCTGCCCTTAAGGACATCCTAGTCTGATGGAGGAAACAGCCTATCCCAATACCGAAATTCAAATGAAAATGGAGGAAGCACAGGACACTGTGAGAATGTAGAGGAGACTGGATCAGTATCCAGCCTGGAGGCTGGAGGCTATCAGGGAAGACTTCCTGATAGAGGTGATTCCTTAAGAGGTCTTGTAGGAAGTTAAGAGTTTGCCAAGCAGACGTTAGAGGGGTGAGATTTCCAAAGAGAGACCTACATCATTATTATTTCATACCTTTTAAAAGATACATTTTGAGACCTCTCATGCTGGGGACTCAGAGAGGAGTAAGAACCCAGCTCAGCCCTTGGGGAGCCCCTAGACCAGTAGGAGAAGCAGTCATACACCATGATGATGCACTCCCATCTTACTCAGAGTAAAATCTCAGTCACCAAAAAGGCCCCACACTCTGGTCCCTGGCTAATTCAGACCTTAGTTATCTCTAACCCTTTTTCCCCTAGGTCACTCTGCTTCAGCCACACCAGCCTCCTCACTATTCCTTGACTATGCCTAGTTTATTACTACCTCAGGGCCTTTGCACTTGCTGTTTCCTCCTCTTGGAAAGCCCTTCTCCCAAACCATCACACATCTCACTCCCTCAAAACCGCCTTCCCTGACCACCCTGTGTGAAACAGCCACCCTCCCTCCCATAATTTCTCTCCATTCTCTCTGCTTTAATCTCTTCATATCACTTACCACTGCCTGGCATTCTATTATATATTTACTTATTTGTCTGTGGTCCATCTTCCCAACAGAGTGTAAGCACCTTGAGCATAGGGCCTCTGTCTTAGTTTTAGTTCTTAGTTTTTACCTAAAACAGTACTGGGTGCTCATTATAAATGAAATAAATAAGCCAGTATATGCCTAGTGGAGAGCCCGTAGGATACTACAGTCATATAAAGAATGATGTGACTTAGCCCAGCCCACATCTTTGGCTGTTGGTGAAAAGGAGAACCTTTTAAAAAAAATCAAAATAAAACTTTTTTTTTAAAACCTATTTCCTATTTATTTATTTATTTTTGGCTGCATTGGGTCTTCACTGCTGCGCACGGGTTTTCTCTAGTTGTATCGAGTGGGGGCTACTCTTTGTCGTGGTGTGCGGGCTTCTCATTGCAGTGGCTTCTCTTGTTGTGGAACACGGGCTCTAGGTGCGCAGGCTTCAGTACCTGTGGTGCGCGGGCTCAGTAGTTGTGGCACACGGGCTTAGCTGCTCTGTGGCATGTGGGATCTTCCTGGACCAGGGATCGAACCTGTGTCCCCTGCATTGACAGGCGGATTCTTTTTTTTTTTTTTTTTTTTTTTGTGGTACGCGGGCCTCTCACTGTTGTGGCCTCTCCCGTTGCGGAGCACAGGCTCCGGACGTGCAGGTTCAGCGGCCATGGCTCACGGGCCCAGCTGCTCCGCAGCATGTAGGATCTTCCCGGACCGGGGCACGAACCCGTGTACCCTGCATCGGCAGGCGGACTCTCAACCACTGCGGCAGAAGCGAAGTCCCCAAAATAAAACTTATAAAAGACACAAAAAGAAATTCATAAGAAAATGGCAAATATTGAAGACAGGCAGAGAAGATCCAACTTATGGATAATAGGAGCCCCCAAAGAAGAAAATCAAAGCAAGGGGTCAGAGCAAATAACAAAAAACCATAATGCAAGAAAACTCCTGAAGCAGAAAAGTTTGTAGCCACTGTGTACCTGAAGATATTGACCCATACTAACTCATACCATGACAGATTCTAATAAAAACCCTTGGACTTATAAGAGAGTGAAAAATTCTTTAGCCATCCAGGAAAAAATAAACAAGTGTTATATAAGAAAAAGAAAATTAGATTGTCATCAGATTTTTCACAGCGAGACTTTATGCTGGGAGAAAATGGAGGGATATAGTTACGATACTCAAAGAAAGAAAATGTGAGGCAAGGATTTTATATCAAGCAAGACTGACTTACTTTTTTTTTTTTTATGTGCAGATATTTGGGGTTTTTTTTAATATAGTTGATTTACAATGTTGTGTTAGTTTCAGGTGTACAGCAAAGTGATTCAGTTATATATATGCATATATATTCTTTGTAAGATTATTTTCCATTACAGGATATTGAGTATAGTTCCATGTGCAATACAGTAGGTCCTTGTTGGTTACCTATAAGATATAAGACTTACCTTCATGTATAAAGGACATAAACAAGTTGTCAACGTGCAAGAACTCAGAGACTGTTATTCCCAGGAGCCCTTCCTGAAGAATCTAGGAGAGCAGCAGTCCTCAAAGTGTGGCCCCGAGATCAGCAGTACCAGCCTCACCTGGAAACTTGTTGGAAATGCAAGTTCTGGGGCCCCAACCAAGCGAATGAGGAACGAATGAATGAGGGATGCTGGAGGTGGGGAAACCCAGGAATCTGTGTTTTAACAAGCTCTCCAAGTGGTTCTGAGGCATGAGCAGCCAGAACCACTGCCCTGGAGATCCAGGTTCAGATGATCAGGGTCACTAGAGAGACATCAGCTAAAGAGAGTAACGAGCATACAGTCTGCCCGTAGCTCTACAACTAAGTGAAGGCTGAAAAGGAGTAAGAAGGATAATTGGCTAAATGCTCATTTATTTATAACACAACTATTTTTTAAATGGAGAGAATGGGCAAATATGCAAAAAAAAATTTTATTACTATATTCAGTAATTATATTGATAATAGTAATATTATGTGTATAATGTGGGATAAAGTAAATGATTAAGGATGGGATATTCTAATTCTATCATCTCTACCTGTGTTCATAATCTGAGGATCATCAGCACGTGAGAACCAATATATAGATGTCATGGAGAACAGGCTAAGTTAAAAACAAACAAATAGGGAGTTCCCTGGTGGCCTAGTAGTTAGGATTCTGGGCTTTCACTGCTGTGGCCCGAGTTCAGTCCCTGGTTGGGGAATTAAGATCCCACAGCTGTGTGGCACGGCCAAAACAAAACAAAACAAAAAACACACAAAAACCCTCTAGTCCCAAATTTGACTTGGATGTATTCATGTGAACTTATGGGGTAATTTGTATAGATCCATCCTATCTCTGTCCACCAAAAAAGCCTCTAAACAATAACCAACCCAATAGCAATGAACATTGTGGTCTAGAAATACCATTTCCCCCACTAAAAGAAAATGGGGCTTTTTTTTTTTTTTTCAGAAGAAATGGCTCATTCCAGATCTGAATCAGGAAATGAATCAGAGTAGCCTGGACCATCTTGTCATACCATGCCTTAGTCTGCTCAGGCTGCCATAACAAAATACTATAAACTGGGCGGCTTCAATAAGAGAAATTTATTTCTCACAGTTCTAGAGACGGTGAAGTCCAAGATCATGGTGCCAGTAAGATAGGTTTCATTCTGAGGCCTCTTCTCTTGGCTTATATGTGACTATCATCTCATCATGCACTCACTGGCCTCGACTTTTTGTGCATGTGGGGGTAGAGAGAGAGCAAGCTCTCTGGTATCTCCTTACAAGGGCACTAATGCCATCGTAGGGGCCCCACCCTCACATTTCTCATCTAATCCTAATTACCTCCCAAAGGCCCCATCTCCAGGTACCGTCACATGGGGATTAGGGCTTCAACGTATGAATTTGGAGGGGACACAAACATTCAGTCTATAACACACCCTGGTTATCTCAAAAGCACTTAGAAGTCAACCTGGAAAGGCTCCCACTGGCCCCAAATGGAGCAACTTGAGCTTCAACAAGGGTCAGAATCGCACTGCTTTAAATCCATCAAATCTGTTTAAATACACGAGTTCACAATGATATTTTAAAAAATACTAATTAGTCACTGTATTAATTTCCTGAGGCTGCTGTAACATTGCCACAAACTGGGTGGCTTAAAGCAACAATAACTTATTCTCTCACAGTTCTGGAGGCTAGAAGTCCAAAATCAAGGTGTCATCAGATTGCTTCCTTCTGAGGGAGCATCGGTTCCAGGCCTCTCTTCCAGCTGCTGCTGGTTGCCAGCAATCCTTGGCTTGTAGATGCATCAGCCCAATCTCTGCCTCTATCTTCACACGGCCTTCCCTGTGTCTTCTCTATGTGTCTGTGCCTCCTTCTCTACTTGTAAAGACACCAGTCATATTGGATTTTGGGCCCACCCCAATCCAGTATGACCTCATCTTCTTTTAACAAATTACACCTCCAAAGACTGTCTTTCCAAATAAGGTCACGTTCTGAGGTTCCAGATGGGCATGAGTTCTTGGTGGACGACTGTTCAACACGGTAGAGTCACCTTCATAAAATGATATGGAACCATTTCATTACCTTGAAAACTCATAGAGAAAAAGAATTAATTCCCTGGACCGAGCTGCCTATTTGAAGGAAACCGAACAGAGCAGCATGCTGAATTAGACCGTGAATGTGTAATCAGGAAAATACAGATGCAGAGAAACTCTGTAGGTCAGACAGCCCAGATTCTTCAACAGATAAATTGTAAGGAAATAAAAGGGATGGAGTAGGGAACTGTAGATTAAAAGAGACTTAAAAGTCATATACAAATTTTTAAAAAGATTTTTTTTTATTTTTTAAATTTTTATTTTTATTTGGCTGCATCAGATCTTAGTTGAGGCATGTAGGATCTTTCGTTGGGGCATGTGGGCTTCTCTCTAGTTGTGGCATGTGGGTTTTCTCTTCTCTAGTTGTGGTGCACAGGCTCCAGGGTGCGTGGGCTCTGTAGTTTGTGGTACGCGGGCTCTCTAGTTGAGGCGCTCGAGCTCAGTAGTTGTGGTGCATGGGCTTAATTGCCCTGCGGCATGCGGGATCTTAGTTCCCCAACGAGGGATCGAACCCATTTCCCCTGCATTGGAAGGCGGATTCTTTACCACTGGACCACCAGGGAAGTCTCTTAAAGCTTTTTTTTGATGTGGACCATTTTTAAAGTCTTTATTGAATTTGTTACAATATTGCTTCTGTTTTGTGTTTTGGTTTTTTTGGCTGTGAGGCATGTGGGGTCTTAGCTCCCTGACCAGGGATCGAACCCACACACCCTGCATTGGAAGGTGAAGTCTTAACCACTGGACCACTAGGGAAGTCCATACAAGTTTCTTTTTTTTTTTTTTTAATGGGCAGGATTCAACTATAGGATCTAGGGATGCATCTTTGAGTAATAAAACTCGAAAAAAGAGCAAGGAAGTGATCACCTCCAAAGTCAGGATGACATACTATTTGGGGGAAAAGGAAGAGGTTGTTATTAGGATGGGTACGTAAAGTTCTGTTTCTTGACCTGGGCAGGGGCAACAATGATGTCTGCCTTTCATAAACCCATTAAGCCATATATTTGATCTGTTTTTTACTTTTTCTATATCACGGTTTTATTTTCCAAAAAAAGGTTTTAAAAAAAAAAAGCATATGCTAATCCCCACGTCGATGTCTTCCTTTGAGGGTGAAATGAAGTAAAGTATGAATCAGACTGGATCTGACTAATTTCTGTGTCCCCGGCATAGGACCTCACTCAGAGTAGGAGCTGAATAAATAAACAGGCACTATTATTAGAGGTATGTTTACACATTCCCAATGTAGTAGCTCCTGTTCATTGAGCCGGCATTTCTCAAAACGGTCCTACATATCATTCGTTTCAAAACCACCTGAGATGCTTGTTGAAAATGCGGATTCGTGGAGCCCATTCCAGACCTGCTGAATCAGAATCTCTGGAGCGGGGCGACCCTGCAGTCCACAATTTTTTAACAAGCTCCCCAGATGAGCCTGGTGCGAACAAAAGTGTGATAACCCGGGCTTCCCTGGTGGCGCAGTGGTTGGGAGTCCGCCTGCCGATGCAGGGGACGCGGGTTCGTGCCCCGGTCCGGGAGGATCCCACGTGCCGCGGAGCGGCTGAGCCCGTGAGCCGTGGCTGCTGGGCCTGCGCGTCTGGAGCCTGTGCTCCGCGGCGGGAGAGGTCGCGGCAGTGAGAGGCCCGCGTACCGCACAAAAAAAAAAAAACACAAACAAACAAAAAAAACCCTGTGATAACCCTTGGAATAGACTCATTCACAGTCAAAGGTAGAAGTTACAGCGTTTAAACAAGTTTGTGATAATCTTGTGGGCTTATTAAAATAGCAAAAACCTATCTAAAAGGTTAAAACCCAGGGCTGGCACTGCCATTGGCTGATGAGCCAATTGGAGAAAAATACACATTACTATTTGTTGAGTATTTAGTATATACCAGGTTCTGTGCTATTTATTTAACAATCATCAACTCACTTAGTTGTGGGAGGTGCCTGCATTTACCTCCCACCTTCCCTCTGAGACTCCACCATGACAGTCCTGCCTTTCCCACTGATGCAGGTGGAATCACTGACCACAGAGTTGTCAGCTGAGCGCAGTTTCTCAGCCAAGGCAGAGAGCGGGCGGCAGCAGTTGGAGCGGCAGGTCCAGGAGCTCCGGGGACGCCTGGGTGAGGAAGACGCTGGGGCCCGGGCCCGCCAGAAGATGATCATCGCTGCCCTTGAGTCTAAGCTGGCCCAGGCTGAGGAGCAGCTGGAGCAGGAGAGCAGGTAGGCGGGAGAGGAGGGCACGGCTGGAGGGCAATCCTCACATTCTGGTCAATGAGATGAAGGGGAGCTGTGTTACAAGCACATGGTTTAGAAACATCCAAAAGGCATCATAATATTAATGGTTGATGATTTCCTATGTCATTTAGGATGCTTTGTGCTGCAAGTAACTGCATTCCCACTATATAATTTAAACAGTAATGTAGCAGTTAGCTATAGCTGCATAACAAACCACCTTAAAATTTAAGTGGCTTAAAACAACAATTTTTTTATTATTGCTCAAGAGTCTTCGGGTTGGCTGGTAGGTTCTGCTGCTCTGAGCTTGGTGGGCCTCACTCATGCATCTTTGCTCAGCTGAAAGTCAGCTAGATGGATTTGCTGATCTTGGCTGGGCTCTCGTATGTCTCCAGCCTGGCCTGGGACAACTAGGCTAACTTGTCTCTGCTCCAGGTTGGCCCAGGATTGTTCACATGACAAAGTGAAGGTTCCAAGAGTGAGGGCTTCTTGGGGTCTAGATTTGGAACTGGTACAATGTCACTTCTGTCACATCCTGGTACTAAAGCAAGTCATGTAGGGAATCCCCCGGTGGTCCAGTGGTTAGGGCTCCTCCACACTTCCACTGCAGGGGGCATGGGTTTGATCCCTGTTCTGGGAACTAAGATCCTGCATGCCGCACATGGCACGGCCAAAAACAAAAGAAAGAAAGAAAGTCATGTGGCTGGCTCAGATTTAAGGGAATGTCCAGTCATGGCTGCCAAGCACTGCCCATTGCTAGGGGCCCCATCACATGGACTTCACCCAGGTGCGGATGAGCAGGGACCGTGGGGATGGGGGAAATTAAGGAGACGGGAGGGAAGAGAGGGAGGTAAGGATGGCCCCAGGTGTCTGACCTGCATATCTAGGTGGATTATGGGGGATTAGGAGGAGGAGCAGGTTTGGGAGAAGGCATTGAGCCCAATGCAGGGTGTGCAGGGTCTGGGGATAGCTGAGGCTGGGGGCTGAACCAGGCTGGAGCTCAGGAGACGGATTTAGCAGACAACAGGCTGTTGATGGTTGTAGAAACCTGGGGCACAGCTGAGCTTGTCCAGGGAAAGTGTGTGAGTGAGAAGGGGAGAAGACAACAGAGATGGTTGGAGATGGAGCTTTGGGCTTCCAGACTGTTCCACAGAAAGCTAGAGAAAGAAATTGAGAGAGAATTCCAGGCCAGGTAGAGGGAAGGTCAGGTGGGAGATGATGAGTCCTGAACTGGGGGCTAGGGCTGTGAGGCTGAGGAGGGGACAAGACAGAGTCCAGGGCTTCCCTGGTGGCGCAGTGGTTGAGAGTCCGCCTGCCGATGCAGGGGACATGGGTTCGTGCCTCTGTCCGGGAAGATCCCACATGCCACGGAGTGACTAGGCCCGTGAGCCATGGCCGCTGAGCCTGCGCGTCCAGAGCCTGTGCTCCGCAACAGGAGAGGCCACAACAGTGAGAGGCCCACGTACTGCAAAAAAAAAAAAAAAAAAAAAAAAAAAAAAAAAAAAAGACAGAGTCCAGGGGGCAATGGGACAGGGTTCGGTTACTAACAGGCTGGGGGTGGGGCAAAGGAGAGAGAAGGGGTGAGGACAATGCCTGGTGGTCTGACTTAGGGACTGGTGGTCAGTGGGTCAGTCCCCTGAGAGGAGGAAGACTGGGGGTGGGGTGGTGGGGGAATACAGGTGAATATGAGAGACTGAGTGGGATATGGAAAACTGGTATAGACATGGAGACACTTTAGGACCTTCAGGCATCTTCCTAGAAGCTAAGGACTAGATTCCCTGGTGGGAGCCTGGGTGCCAGTGTCTGGCCTGAGTAGACTGTGGGAGCCAGTTGTGGGTGGAAAAGAGGGCAGAGGCCACTCTGAGAACAGGTAGCCACTGGACGAGGCTTGGGGGACTGAGCCCCAGGTGAGCAGCTCTCCTGATTCTCCCGTTCATACCTCTCCATAGGGAGCGCATCCTCTCTGGCAAGCTGGTACGCAGGGCTGAGAAGAGGCTTAAAGAGGTGGTGCTCCAGGTGGAGGAGGAGCGGAGGGTGGCTGACCAGCTCCGGGACCAGGTGAGCAGCTGATGTCATTGAGGTGCAGTGGGAGTGGTGGGGGGACCACTGACAGAGAAGTAGCACATGCCATCTCTGGAGGCAGTGAGTTCCCATCACAAGAGGACGTGTGGGTGCTGGACTGGAGCTGAGTGCAGACACCATCCTGGGGCTTGGTGCGTCAGCAGAGAGGTGGAATCAGTGACTTTGTGATCCATAAATTCTGGAATCCAGGAAAGGCCCTGGTGGGGACCTTAGACAGCCAGGGAGAGGGAAGAAGTTAAACCCTATCCAGAGGCTCGGCCACAGCTAAAATAACAACACCTGCTGTTTACTGAGTGCTTTCTACGAGCCAGGCAATATGCTAAAGACATAACATATAGTACACTTAATTCTTATCCGAACTCTATGAGGTAGGTTAAACTATTATTTTCCCTCTAATTTTGGTGAGAAAACTGAGACAGAAAGGTGAATTAACTTGCTCACAATTATTTATTTAGTAAGAGATAGAGCCAGAGTTCACACTCCAGCACTCTGGCTGCAGAGTCTGTTTTCTTAATTATTTATTGAGCAGTTACTGTGTCCCAAGTAGTATGCTACCTGCTTTTTAAAAAATACATGCTTACGTTCCCTCATCAGCTCCATTTCACAGGCGAGAAAATGGAAACTTTAAAAGGGGATATAATTTGCCCCAGAGTCACACAGTCAATAGAGAGCCTGGATCAGATCCTCTTGCCAGCTTCCACCCCAGGCTCAAATGTGACTGATTCTAGTTGTTGTGCCCTTAAAAGCTCAGCTGTGTTTTATTCACCATTCATCTCACAAAACAATTGTTGAGCACCCTCTATGTGCCAGGCACTGTGCAGGGCATTGGAGATGTGGCTGTGAATGACACAGGGAAGGACTGTGCTCTCAAAGAGCTCACATTTTCAACGTAGGAAAAGAAAGATACCATAAACCTATAAACAAGTAAAGATAATTACAGATTGTGACAGGGGCTATGAAGAAAAAAGAGAATGAAGAGAGGGGGGGACACAGAGGACTGGGGAATCCCCCCTAGATTGGGGGTGGGGTGTCAGCAAGACCTGCCTAAGGAAGTGACAGTTGAATTGATACTGAAGGGTGAGAAAGAGCCAGGAAGAGGGAACAGCAGGTGCAAAGACCCTGGGGTATGGAAATGAGCTTGGTGAGTTCCAAGCCAAAAAGCAGACCAGTATTGCTTGAGAGAAGAATGAGGTTGGGGGGTTGAATGATAAGAAATGAGGTCAGAGGAGTTGGCAGGAGACAGATTATGTATGTCCCCTCCATGGAGAGAGAGATGGCAGGGTCTGGGGAGGGTCTCAGTGAAGATGGTCTGATCAGTGTGTTTATGGGAAGAAGACCCTGCAGGGCCTGGAATGCCAGGCTGAAGGGCTGAGACCTTGTCCCAGGGGTACTGGGGAATCACGGAGGACTTTGAGCAGGGAAGGGGCAGGGTCAGCCCTGAACATAGAAAGAGCCCTCTGAGGCCGAGTGGGGGATGACCTCACATTTGAATCTGAGGTGGAGGCTGGTGAGAGGATCTAGGAGAAAAGAACAAAGCATGAATAGATGGCAGGGCACAGGACAGAGTCAGGATGTAGGAGGGATGAGCTGTGGGGAGCTCTGGGTGAGGGTAGCACCCAGAGAAATGACCCGGCCCCCCTGCTCACGCCAAGCTGGAGAAGGGGAACCTTCGAGTGAAGCAGCTGAAGCGGCAGCTGGAGGAGGCCGAGGAGGAGGCGTCCCGGGCTCAGGCAGTCCGCCGGAGGCTGCAACACGAGCTGGAGGATGTCACAGAGGCCTCCGAGTCCATGAACCGGGAGTTGAACACGCTGAGGAACCGGCTTCGGTAAGGCCACCACCCCGCACATGCGCACCGTCGCTCCATAAACCCCAGTATCTCGCTGTCCCCTCATCTCTCTGTGCCCCCCTCCCCATTTTATTCTGTCTCTCCATATCTCCCTATCTCTCACTTTTCTCTCTGCCCCCTGGTCTCTCCTCCCCGCAGACGCGGCCCCCTCACCTTCACCACCCGCTCAGTGCGCCAGGTCTTCCGACTGGAGGAGGGCGTGGTGTCCGACGAGGAGGCGGCGGCGGAGGAGGCGGAGCCGGGGGCTGGGCCACTGCCCGCGGAGCCCGAAGGGTCCCCTGCGGCCCCAACGCAGTGACCCTACCCTGCCTGCAGCCGCCGGGCCCTCCCGCCCTGGCCCCCTTGGTGCCTGTCCCACGAACAACCCTCGGGCTTCTTGCACTTTGGAAATGGTGCCACCCTCTGGCATAACAGCCCTTATCAACCCCACGGGGGGTGGGGGCAGGGGGTCGCCTGAGACTTCCCGTGAACCCCCAAACACAGAGGAGCGGGCAAGCAGGGAGGAAGGGACTGGGGCGCTCTCGCTTGGGAGAAATTCGGGTATAGTTGGCAAGCTGGGGTCCCATCCAGCTCCAAATCCTTCCTTCAGTTATGAATGATCTATATTAGGAAGGGAGCATGGCTCCCCTGCCCTCCTCAGCCAGGGCTTCCCACGCCCCTTCCCCCTCCCTCTCTCTTCTCCCCCTCCCCCTTCCCCCTACCGCTCCCTCTCTCCCTCTCTCTCCCTGTGTCTTTCTCCACTTAGTCACTGACCCCAGAACTTCTGAGCAACAGCACCCTGAGCCCCAGGCCACCACCAGCCTTTGACCCTTGCAGAGGGGCAAGATAAGGGGACCTCACGCCTTCCCCTCCCCCCATGCTCCCTTCTGGTTGCTCTTGTGTGATCACAGTTCAGTTGGAGTTTCTCATGGGAGTTGGAGGAGGCCCCCATACCCTCCCAGGCTCCAGACTCTGGCAGAAATAAACTCCAACCTCGACTGGACCCCTCGGGGGCTGTATGTGTTCCTGCAGGGGTAGGGGGACAGGGTGGGCAAGGGGCAGCGAGTGGAGGGGGGCAGTCTGCTGGTTCTAATCCAACTGGCCAGTGTCGGGGGACCTCACATGTACCCAGCATTTAATGTGAAAGAACTCATCTTCCCCTCACCCAACCTTCCTCCAAAGTATCCCCTGCATTATACAGACGGGAAACTGAGGCTCAGTGCTCCAGGGTCCCTTGCTCCAAGCCTCTCCACCAGCGAGTGGCAGAAGGGCTGCTGCACTCTAGCTGACCCTCGAGTCTTTGCAAAGCAATGATAGTGGTGACTGTTGAGCTGTTTGCTGCGTACTATTTGTTTAGCTGAGCTA